>NC_046192.1:25201019-26401019 GCF_011004875.1 Balearica regulorum gibbericeps | reverse complement strand
CTCCTTAGATGCACTCAAATATCCAAGACAGATTCCTTCTGATATTTTACGAATGTCTGAGCTCCTGTGGCTCTAGAGGCAGCTGAGAGTTGGTTTTAAAAAGTCTTTAACTACAGCCAAGAGTGAAATGCCAAGCTGGCCCCAAGATTTGGGGCTTGCAGTAGCTGAAAGGCAAAGGTTGGGGTGCACGCGCCCCACTAATCTCAGCACGAGCAGTGCAGCGTTGCCCCTACCATCCCTGCCGTTTGCCCTGATGTAGGGTTTCAGCTGCAGTGTCTGCAACGCACAGGGGAGCAGGGCTCAAGCCAAACCCGCCCGTCTCACGGCTTTGCATTGGTTGTATGATGCCAAATAAAATTAGCCAGCTCTTCCCAGCATGATGGAAACAGAGTTTCCCTCACCTGGTATCCCTCGATGCCATGTTGCTTAGCTATTATTGCGAATTTTCTTTATAAAGAAGTTAAACTTTTGAGTTACTAAGATAATTTTGCTGGTGTGATTACATTACAGGTGCCAAGGGGGAGAAGGGAGATGCTGGTCTGCAAGGTCTGCCGGGAACCCCAGGTCCTCAAGGTCCAAAAGGTTCTAAAGGAGAAAGAGGTAAAGGAGACTAACTGTTCATTTTGAAAACAGATGCTGCTGTCCTCATCGAATACCACAAAATTATAGGAAAATATATTTTTCAAAGGAAACGGAGTATGCTGATATGGATTGGCACCTTGTGAGATTTAGCTGGCATTAGTGCAGGGATAATAACTTGGATGGTGGTAGTGTATGAGCAGGCGGTATAGGAACAGCTGCTCATAAAGGTCTCACTTGAAACTCCTTGTTCTGAGTCAGAGTTCAAAATCTGAGCTCAATTTGCTTTCAATTAGGGACATAAGTAGGAAAAACCCACCATGGAAGCTATGTACAGGTGTAGAAGCTGCTTTTCAATTTAAGTATCTCAGGCAAAATTATTTCAGCTAAGATATAGAGAGCAATTATTATCCATCAGTAGTAACCGAAAGGAAACCCTGCCCTTCATTTCAGGCTCAGAGCAGCTCTGTCCTGCTGCCACACTGCTGGTAGGACCCTGTGGCTGCCTTCGGCCGTGGAGAAACACTCAGCAAAGCTGATTACGGGGTACCAGCAGCATCGTGCTGCACATTTCAGTCAGTGCAGTCTCCTAGGCTTTGGTTCACTTCTTGAACAAGACTTTTGGCAATCCTGGAGTGAGAAGTGCACATCTGTCATCTCCATCTTGCCATTAAACAGCAGCAACCACCTCCCAGCAAGGTGCCGATTAGAGTCAGAAATCCAACGTTCGGGTGAGATGCAGTTGTCTGAGCGATGGTGCTCGGTGCTGTGAGATTCAGCTGAGGTTTCTGAAGGCACTTCTTGGAAACACACATTGCTCATATCTGTTTTATTAATGAAGTGAGGGAGACAGGCAAAATGGTACCAGTCACCTTTTGTGCCATGATTGCTGTGCTGCAGACAACATCACCAGCAGTGTATTAATGGTGAAATGTCCTAGGAGGCAAAGGGGAGCAAGGCGAGCGAGGAGTAAGTGGAAACCCCGGTTATCCAGGCAAACCTGGGCTGCAAGGTACGTAACGGGCTGGGAAAACCAGGAATGTTGTGCTGACCTTTCCCTTTGCTGTTGGTCATGCCCCTCCATCTCCAAAGCAATCCAATACTAATGTTTTTAATCTCTTTTTTTTTCCCCCCCTGCTTTGCCCTTTTCATAGGTGAAGCTGGAGTAAAAGGCAATAAGGGCAACTACGGCTTCCCTGGACTGAAGGGACAAAAGGGGTCCAAAGGGGACACTTGTGAGAACGGGACCAAAGGAGACAAGGGAGATAGAGGGGATGCTGGAGAGCCGGGAGTGGATGGAGAACAGGGTGACAAAGGGGAAAAGGGAGACACGGGGGAGAAGGGGTACTGTGGGGAGCCAGGGGGGAGAGGAGCAAAGGGGGAGAGAGGGGAAGGGGGCACAAAGGGGGAGAAAGGCAGCAAAGGGGAGATGGGGGCTGAGGGTGTTCAGGGGGCGGATGGAAAACAAGGAGAAAAGGGCGAGCAAGGAAGTAAGGGTGAAAAAGGGGACCTGGGACCCGCTGGCGTGATGGGACCTTCTGGGCCCAAGGGGGTCGCTGGCAGCAAGGGGGGCCGAGGGGCCCCGGGAAAGAAAGGCTCCCGTGGGGCAAAGGGCGCCCGAGGGGACACCGCAAAGCTCCTGCGATCGGCGTTCAGCGCCGGCTTGTCCAAGCCCTTCCCTCCGCCCAACGTCCCCATTAGATTTGACAAGATCTTGTACAATGACCAAGAAGATTACAACCCTTCCACCGGGAAATTCAACTGCAGCGTGCCCGGGGCGTACGTCTTTGCCTACCACCTGACAGTGAGAGGGCGTCCAGCCCGCGTCAGCCTCGTCGCCCGCAGCAGGAAGGTGGCCAAAGCCCGTGAGACGCTCTACGGCCAGGAGATCGACCAGGCATCCTTCCTGACCGTCCTGAAGCTGAGTGCAGGCGACCAGGTGTGGCTGGAGGTTGCGCGGGACTGGAACGGGGTCTATGTCAGCGCTGAGGACGACAGCATCTTTACGGGGTTTCTTCTGTATCCAGATGTTTTTGAGATCCTGCTATAGATTTAAAGGGCAAAGATGTTACTGAGAAACACGCCTGCAAGAGGAGACATGAGCATCAGTTTAGTTGCTAGGTTTTGCGATCTTTTAACAAAAATATTTATATTTGCAAAATATGGATTAGTTTTAACTAGCAGCCCCAAGAAGTAGAACGTTCTTTGTGCAGGTGGGTGATGGCTAAAAGAAACCATCATCCAAACGCCAGCAGGACCAGCATGGGGAGGGGATTTCACATCACAGACTTCAGGTTTGTAATTAGCCTATTCAAATCATGTAATGAAACTCATTGTCCAACTGCAATTTTAATCAGGCCAGCTCCTGCAATCCTTGCATGGTCAAAACTTCTCTGGAAATCAGTACTGACAATCATCGGTTTTGGTAAAGATTGCAGAGTTTGATTCATAGAGCTTAATTGGATGTGAACATGAGCAGTAGGTTTCTTGAAATCACATGAAAAGATTTAAAGTTATTTTATCATTGAATCAGTATTACCTAGTACTTTAGACTTGGTCATGAATTATATAAAGGTTTGTTTCAAAGAGTATTAGAGATATTTGTTCACCATAAAAAACCCCCTATCTACTGTCCTTAGGCAAAAATATATCTGAAACTTTCAAAAGTAACTGAGAGATGCATAATCCACGTTATTAGGCTACTGAGAACCCTCCGTTTCTGAGCCGCTGCTGATTGAGGTGATGCTGCGGGCTCAGCCCTCGGCTGCAGGGAGGAAGAGGAGGAGGAAGAGGAGGAGGAGGAGGCAGCCAGGAGCTGGCTTTGACACTCCCACAAGTCCTAAGGGGTCGTGATGGCCCAGTGGACCTGTGGGCACGTTTTTAAAAAGCTAGTTTACCAAAATGGAACTGAATCTTGTGAAATAAAAGTATGACATTAAATAATCTCTGGATGTCAGGTTGGATATATTTCCTTATTAATACACCTTGTCTCATCGTGGTAACTTTAGGCCACCTTTGGCATATAAACCATGGCACACCAAATTGTTCCAATCATGCTTTTTTTTAAGAAATAAAACTCAAGTCCCGTAATTAACCTTCAGTGGTGCTGGGATTTACTTGTCTTCTCAGGCAGTCACAAGCCTGGGACATTTTTCCAGTGATTTGATGAATGCTGGGTCTGACCCCAACACGGACGGGGCAGAGTAGGCTACTATTCCCATTGCTCTCGGTTTCCTTGCTTAAATTGCCATCGTGCTTTCCATACGGTATTTAAATACCATCATAAATCATGTCTCTGTCCCTAATATCTTCTTTTTACATGGCACCGAGATGAAGAGTTCCTGAGACTTTTTTTTATATGGTGAGAAAATTAACACCAGGGAACTGCTGTTAAATTTTAAGATAAAAACAAGGCAATTTTAAAAGGCTGATCCTATCTATCCAGTAAATGTAAAGGGTCCTTCAAACTCCTCAGCTTTGCAGCCCTCTTCCAGAATCAGCAATTCAAATGTGAGATGTACTGGCTTTGTCAAAAAGTTGGTACTTAATTTGGTGCTTAAATCCGAGTTAGTTCCTATGTGGTTCAAATCCAGAGTACTAAGTATATAAAAGATGGAGATTTCAGTTCATGAATTTTCTGGCAGCTGTTAAATATTGAGGAAAACCAAGAAGTTGTAATAATAATTTTGGATTCCTGCTGTCACAACACCCTCAGTTTTTTTGTTGTGCCTTCACGCTGCTTCCCATACAGCCCCTGTAGCAGATGGCAGCGTAGGGACATCTGACTGGCAATTTTCTCTTCTCCTGCTGAAGTTTCTTACACTTTTTTTATAAATAACCTCTACAAATGCTCTTGAGAAAGCAATGCAAAAATTCAGGGCCTCTCAAGAATCCGCTCAGATCTAATCCTCTCCATAAATTAATTGCCCGGTCCTCTGGGGAAAAGAGGAGCTGGCAACACCGTACAAACTAGAAGAGTGACTGCTTCCTTCCCAAAGTCCCTGCAAAAAAAATCAACTTATGGAGGGGACTTTGAGCTGCCTAAATCCTGCAAAGGTGCTCTGAGAGCACGTTAACATGAGCAGCTGGAGACAATTCAGGCTGTGCCAAGGTCCAGACTCACAGATCCTGGGGAAGGGCATGACATGATCACACTGACTTCTACCCCCCCGCCGTGGATGTGGGAGGACTGCGGCGGGGTTTGTGCAGGCTCCTGTGCTCAGGACATATTTTATCATTAACCAAATAGCAGTGGAAGGGATTTCTGCCCAAAACCCTGACTGGGAAGGTGAGAAGCATGCATACAAGTTACTGAAATAACACACAGCTCCTTCATATGCAGAAGTTTCTTAGGGTCTGTAGCTGTGGCAGTGGTACTTTTAGTTTAATTTAAAGTGTTGATGTTTATTTAGGAAGCAGGTGGGATTTTGTTGGTTTTTTTTTTAAATTTAATTAAAATACATTAAACAAGTATTGTGTAAAGCCAAGTGTGTTAAGCACAGTGAGGAGTGGTTTGGCTAAATATGGATCTTTGCAGAGACAGAGTTATCTTTATCTAATACCAAACTGAATTAACAATAATGCCTGGAAAATTATGTTTCTCTACATTATTATTTTTTCTACTTCGGTATCTTGACCAAACTACGTGTTGTTTATGAACTGAGTACCTTTAATCAGATCAGACCGCAGCTGGGCTCAAAAATTACCCCAAATTAGTTAAAATTTTCAACAGAAACAAATGTACACACCTCCTCCTTTGACGAGCGGAGACTCACAGGGCTGGTGCCTCGGTAGGATTTTTCTGCCTCCACCTGCAGCAGCGCCAGGCTCTACCCTTCCCTGCCTGCTCCCAGGTAGCATCCCCAGGATAGTTTGGCTGGAAAACTTTAATCCAAGCCATTTTCCATTGTCTGTCTTTTTTTTTTTTTTTTTTTTTTAAAGTAGCATTTGCGATCTCACTGCTGCGGGGGGTTCTTTGGTGAAACGTTCTGCCACAACAGCTTTTAGCTAAAGGAAACTGTTCTGTGGGAAGTTTTGAAGTATTAAAAAAGGCCTCATTTTTATATGGCTTTCCTCATTTTTCATGCTGTGTCAGAACAACAGTGAATCAATTGCATGAGGATGCACTTTGTCTCATTGTGTACCACTGCTAAAAAATGCCAAAATATTTGTTCCATTTCGCTTCTGTTTCTATTTAGCACAGATTTATTTTGTAAAAATGAGCGTCTCCTGTCTGCGTTGCAATGAAGCAGTTTGACACTGGTATAAGAGAAAATAAATGCGCAGTGTACTAATCAGAAGAGCAGCTGTTTTCAATAACTAAGAAAAATTATTCCAAGCTGACATAAGGCCATAAAAAGCAGCTGCTTTTTTTAATTAGGATGTTGAGGGGTAAATCTACAGAAGGATTTGGGTGCCTTGCTAGCAAAAACATACTGGAGCCCTGAGTTAGGCAACTAAATCCTCTGTATAAAAGCAGGGGGGAGCGAGGGATGTTGGATGGATGGATCCTGAGCAGTCACAACTGCTTGCTGCAAGCACTTTTCCTAACCTCAGAAAACAGAGTATGCTGGCGGGCAGGAAAATCATTCTCAATACTTTGATAAAGCCCCTATCTGATACAGCTTTGCTTTATGCCATCGCTTTCATCTCAATGTAAACAAAGTACCTGGAGTGGTGTCGGGGCAGCGCTGAACTCACTCTTGCCTAGCACAAATTGTGCTGCAATCAGTTCTAATGAGATTACAAAGCTGTTCTGATTTCCAGAGAAACCCACCTCTCTTTTGGTATTTTTCATGCCTTTTCATCCCTGTCTCAGCTGTTACACAGATGCCACAGCATTAGCACTTATTTTCATCCTTTTGTTACAAGGCTGTGGTTTATTGCCCGGAGGAACATCAGAGACACCCGAGTAGCTTGGCTCTCCCCACACTGCTCGCTTCGTGGCTTTCCAGATGCCCTGTGCTCCTGAGAGCCACCACTTGCTTTCAGGCATCTCCTCTTGCTCACCAGCTGAGCTGAGTTTGCTCCAAAACGCAGGTCACCTGCAAAGCCTGAGGGCTGCTTGTTGGGTATTAAAGGGGGTAATAGCCCACCAGGTTCTGTTTCTCTTTGGGAGCAGAGACTCCTGGATTCACCTATCCATCCATCCATCCATCCATCCATCCTCCCTCCCTCCCTCAACATGATATATCCCAGGCAGCACCTAGGTAAGCTGAGCATTTACTGGTTTAGACTGTTTTGGATGAAAATGGATGTGTTTCAGTGAAGGCATGCTGACTTCAAGATAAGAATTCATAATAGGTTTGAAAATATAATATAATAATCCTTATTCAGGTATTTCAGCTGAAATATGTCTTGTTTTTTCAGAGATCTATAACTTTTTTTACAACTACTTGGCTGTAGACAGGCTTTTTCCCTTGAAAAGAGGAAAAAAAAAAAAAAGCTTTTCAATTTGAATTAAAATGGATTACAGTGTGATCACTGCTAGTTATCTGGTATGCTTGTAAAATGCTGGAGCCCCTTAATAGGGGATATTTATCAAGCGGTGTGTAGGCTGGTATTGTTTTCTAGATATAGCCACCATTATTTATTCACAGTAAGAGCTCTGTCACAGTTTTATGTGCCCTGTCTGCAAAGCTGTACCTCTGAGGCTGGAGTTTCAGAAATATTACTTGAAATTGTTTCAGAATGGCAGAGTACTGCACCATGCAATGATTTAATTTCAAACTGAAAGGAGTTTACTCTTACAAGGTCTCATTTAACAACAGCTGTGGTCTTCTAAAGAGGTGCCTGAACTTGGATGTGTATGTTAAATGTTGTAAAGTCAAATTTTGGGGTAATTTTTAATCGCTTTGTGCATTTTAATGATTACTTTGAATCACTTTATTTGGTAAATTAATTCTTTTTCAAGTAGGGATTTTTCTGTCTTGGTAAAGAAAGCTTTCTGGGTGAAGTTCCCCTTGCTGCAGCCAGAGCCTTCATACTTTGTTCCTTTTATAGGTCATCACATTTGGGGCAAAACCATAAAACTCTTACTTCAGTAATATAAAATTGAGGATGGAGAGAAAATGCACTGACTTTGTTTTAGCTAATCTTTCTCAGTTTAGGCTCTGTTTTGCACCTTCCCAAGCAATAAGTTATAAGTTTGAGAGGCTCCAGATTTTGACTGAAAGTTTAAAAAAAAAAAAGTCATTCCAAAACTGAGATATTTGAATTTTTTTACATGAAACAGATATTAGCACTTGAGATGCTGGTGGGGGAGTTGCATGTTGTTTGAGAGATTAAACTATTAAATTCTTTTGATTTTTGTCAAAAAACCCCATGCAGCTGGTTCCACAGCACTTAAATCTTGTTTTGCTATAAATTCTTTTTGTGGTCAATGGATTTGAAATTAATTATGGACTATGTCTAAGAATCGTACCCTGAGCTCAGCGTTCAGAAACCCTGAAACCCCATCGCTGTGTTGCCACGAGCGTCGGTGGCTGCGGGCTGGCAGAGATGGCTGTGCAACTCCTGCTTTGGGACGGTTGTTGTGTCCCTGGTCCCCACCTCCTTGCATGTTGATGATGCTGTGGCTACCCCAGCACCCAAATTTGTGCTGTGTGCCAGGATAAGTGTGCTGGGTCGTGTGTACTGGCTTATTGGCATCGCCTATTCGGTTCCTCACTGAGACCACTGCAGTCATGAATGTTAAATATGGCCCTCATGTAAAGAGGGGAAAATAGCGAGTCTGATCAAATGGCACAAAGGTAGTGGGAGAGGAGGGAAACAGGAAAAGAGGTTGGAATGTCTTATGTTAAAAATATATGTAGTATTTTTTTTTTTTTTAAATATACTAGCTCTGTCTTAATTCCTTTGCATTTTCTGGATGTAAACAAGGTGGTGGTCTGGGTTCCCCGCTTACATGTTTGATTGGATTAAATGAAGTTACTGAGATTTATACCCCCAGAAGGGTCTGGACCTACCAGTTTTGGAAGAGAGCAGATGATGGGAGCTTTCAGGGGAACCTGTGGTTTGGTTCTGCTTGAAGTCAATGGGCCGGTGCTAATGAATTTGGTTACGAGCCACAGCATGTCGTGTTTAAGGGAGCGTGGCTGAGCTGTTTGGTTTTTCTAAATACCTTTAGATTCCAGTTGTGTCCCAGTAAAGCCATGCAGGAAAGCCTGTCAGGAAAAGCGGGTTGGAGGGGCCAGCGGCAGTAAGCAGTGCTCTGGTGAGCTCTGCTCAGCAGATGGAAATTCAGAGCCGAGCACCAAATCTCCGTTGTACCTCCGGGGGAATTGTGGCAAGGGATAGCCTAGTTGTTTTAATGTCCTTGGTGTTGCTAGAAATAATCTATAGGAATGAAGTTCATTTAGGAGTATTTACAGGGAAGGGTGTAGTATCCTTGGAAGAGGTTACAGATTAGGTTTTGGGTAACTGTGGTGTACGCGCATTTGTTTATAGCGGGGAGTACAAAATGTGTTTACTCCTGGGTGCCTGCTGGTCCCTGGACATTTCCTGTGTCCCCCCCAGCTGGAGTTGTAACAAGTGAGTTGTACATCTAATGCAATGCTACAGCCTGACCAAAACACTTTGGTAGTCTGTTGTAATTCTGTTTCCATACCTCTCCCTGTCTCTTTTTCCAGGTAGGTTTTTTGGCAAAGGTTTTTGTCCAAAAGTGCCTTGTTCTGGTAACAGACCAGCTTCCAGAGATGTGTTACTCAGTGAAATATTTTGCATGCCAAGGCACGGTTTCAGAGGAGAGTTCTAATTCTTGCTCTGCCTGCTTTTTCACATGCTGCGTGTGAGAGCAGCCCAGCAAGCCCTTAGCTGCCGCTTCTTGGGGGTGGGGGGGACAGGATGGACGATGACCAACTCTTTCTTCCCCCCACACATGCTGCTGGAAAGCCTGGGTTGGTTTGGATGAAAATTGGAGGTTTTTTCCCTGAAGGTCAGTGCTGCCTACTTGAGATTGCAGTAGAGTAGCTGGGCACAGAAGGAGTAACTTGAAAACTTATTTTCAGTTTCCCTTACTGTGTTTCTGGTGGATGCTGTGTGAAACAGATGATTAATTTTTTTTGGCAGCCCCTCCAAGATAATATAAATGTTGAAGACTCCCATTCCTGCTCCAAGGTGCTTTCAGTTTAAGCATTTGATGGGAGAGGGAGCATCTGAAATGAGGGTGTGGTGTGTGGTGTGGTTTTTTTTTGTTTGTTTGTTTTGTGTGTGGGTTTTTTTGGTGTTTTGGGTTTTTTTGGTTGTGTTTTTTTTTTTTTTTTTTTTTGCAAAGGGGCTGCTGTGTGTGGTCTGTTTTAGCTCAGCTCCATTTCTTTGAGGAAACCAGGTAGGTGCCTGGGAGAGTAGATAACCCGAGACAGCTGCTTTTTCTTTCCCTTATGCTCTTCTGGTAAGAGATCAATGTAAATGTGTCTCTTCTAGACAGCGTAGCACTTAATTACTTCTCCCTTGGAAGGAGCCATGAGGCGGTGGGGAAATCGCTGGTGCACCGTTTCTCCCTGGCAAAGGAAACATCTATTCTCGCTTCATTGTTAAACTGTCTCAATCGTTGCCTCTTGCCCAATTGTATCTCTGCGCTTTTTCTTTCTATACCTTAAACTTAAGCCTATTGTTCTCTAATGAAAAATCAATTATCGGTAAGTAAAAGTTCTGTCTGTGGAGTGTCTTGCAGTGCTGAGTCACCAAGTGGTGAGAAAGAGCTGGAAAACTGAAGTTTGCTGTGAGGGCAAAGTCATAAAACAAGCACTGGGTTTTATTTTAGTTGGATTGTGATTCAAATGAGTAATACTCTATTTTATGGTGCCTGTGTAATATTATTCTGACACTTCTAGTTATCTATGTAAACTTTCATTGCTCCATAACAATTTATTAAGCTGTAGGGTATTCATAAATATGTGGCTAGCTTAATACGATTGTTCATCAGTTTGGTATTGAAAGGGCACCAACCTAGTCAATAAAGATATCTGTCTTGGTGTTTCTTTCATTTTAAAGAGTCGATAAAATGTCAGGATAATACAATCACTTTATGTGAGCTAAATTGTTATTTTTTCACTTTAACTCTCGCCCTTTTTGTTTTGGTATTCAGCTGCATAACACAGGCCAGTAAATTGGCTTTAAAGGTGCAAGATTGGGGTTATGGAGGATAGCTTTATAAACACAAACTAATAATTTAGATTGAAAGCAGTTATGACCCTGAAGAACATCTCTTGCTGGATAAAATTGTTATCAGCCTATTCAGAATATTTTCTCTTCAGTGAGTGAAGCAGCTTGGAGCCATGGAAAGTACAGCTGAACCTGCAAGAGATCTTGAGAATGGGAGGAAACAAAGAAATAAATTTAACAAGTTTCCAAGTCCTTAGTAAGCCTTTGGTATCAAAACCAAATAAAAATTCTTGGTAAACCTGAGAAGTCATCTTAAAGCTTTTAGTATCTCTGTGGTGTGTAGATCACAGCTCCTGAAAATCAACGTTACTAAAACTTACCTAGCAGTGACTAGTCCAGGTGTTTCTTCTGGGATCGGTTACAAAGCCAAGGTGGCGGTGGTTTTCCCCTCTCAAGATCCCTACAATGAAATAATAAAATAACTGGGGATTCATCCGCTTTCAGTGCGACATTGCTCAATGCTTAGAGTACAGGGATGTTCAGGGTGACTGCTGGCTTGAGTAGGGACCCGGACTGAACTGAAGTGGTGGTGAGAAACCTCGTGTCCATCACCACCTCACTCCAGAGGTACCTTGATTAATTGTGAGATGTGAGAGTATGCACAGAGCATCTCCTGGAGACCTGTTCCTAGGGCTTTGGAAGGTGTCTGCAGGGCCTGGTTAGCTGGTGAGCTCTGGTAGAGCCACACGCATGAAAGAGAGGACAGACCCAACTCTTCAACTCTTTTAGCTCTGCTGAAGCATTAGCTTTAATTTAAGCAACTCTGTTCCACAGCTCATTTTCCTACCTGTTTCACACGTAGCAATGTCATCTTCAGCCTCTCTCCTCTGCCACAAGACGTGGGCTGAAGGGCTCTGATGTACGTGATGAAAGCTGACGTTTCTCAAATGGCGTAGCTGCTCTGCTTTTGAAAGCTGAGGAGCAGGACGGCAGCACGGGGCTCCCTTCAGCTCTGCCTGCTGTGATGAGAGGAGGAGAAACACCTACCCAATAGCTGCAGTCAGTGTCAGGGCTACATCAGACAGAACAAATGCTGCAGATGAGAACTTTTTATGAACTCCTCTGTAGTTTGTTACAGTTACTTGGGGGGACCTAATTGCATGAGAAAGCTCAATTTAAATGCTTTTTTTTTTTGCCTAGTAAAGCTCTACTGCCTTTATAGCTTTTGTAAGTGGTCTGAATGACCTAGAAAGGTCAAAGTCTGACCCTGACCACCGCAGAGTCCAATCGTCCAGCGGTCACGAGAACCTGGGATCCTTCCAGCATGCAATTACCTGCCCTAAACAGTAGATTAAACTGTCCCACAAATGCAGCTGCAAGTATCTCTTTGTGGCACATTCCTGCACTTTTCCATAGAAAGTGTAATTAACATAGCAGCAAACGGGCTCTTTCAGCAGTTTTCCCCACTGTCCCATAAAATGTGAAAAATATGGGTCAGTGCATTTATTAGACCCTCAGAATATGCACAGCTCTATCAGCTCCTGGCACTGAGCAATAAGTCCTCTGCTCTCCCATTAAAATGTAAATTGGAGGAGAAAATGTCTTCAGGCTGGTGGGTTTCTAACTTAGCTCTTCTGGTACTGCATGGGAAGTTAATGGGAGAATGTGATTTCTCACAATCTCCCTCATGCTGAAAGAATTGGCTGTTCGAGGCTGATATTTAATTAGTTCTGCTTCTCCCGGATAATAAATGGGGAGAAGGGAGTTGATGCGTATGTTACTTAACTTCTGCCTGTAACGATGACTTGAGGGGGGGAAAAAGTGAGCAACTATTAATTCCCCGACAGCTTTGCCACGGCTGACACGGCTGCGGCTGGAGGTTCCTACCTCTCTGTGCTGTGCTCGACAGGACCGAAAGGTGGACAGGCATGTCTCACAGCAAGGATAAGCAGGCTGTACCTTTAGACCGCTCTGTTCTTTAACTGACAGCTTTTGGTGAGCTAAGGAATGTCACGGGGTGCTAGAGCCTCTCTCCAAGTATATGAAATAGGTGAGGTTTGCTTTAGACTCTTGCTGATGAGAAAACTTCAAACTATTCAAAACTATATGTATTTAAAGTTGATTTCTTTGAGATTAAATTTAAATAACTGTAATGATGTGTGTTCTTGAAGCCAAAAAACACTCGGTTTCCAAATGCTTTGGGCTGGAAGCAATTTCAGAACTGAAATATCTTTAATGTTTTGGTGCTCTTATTTTATTTTTGCTGTTCTGCAATACCTCTGCTCCTGTGATCTCCGCTCCAGCGCAGCTCCGTGGCCTCAGGGGGAAATAAAGGACTAATGGAGCAGGCTGAAAGGTCAGGATCTTTCTGCCCGTGCTCGGGACAAAAGCGTGGGGTTCCCTTACCTGGGCAACCTGCCTCTCCTCTGGCTCCTGTTGTTCAAGTGCCTAAAATCCTTAGGCAGCCACCTCTACAGGATTTAAGAGAAACATGCAAGAAATCTTATTGATGGAGAAAGGGTCCAGTCTGGTCAAAATAGACTGTGGGTTGTATTTTTTAAAAAAATACACCTTTTGACTAATATATTCTTTGAGGCACTGAATATTGATGACACTTGTCAAAACAATAAATTGATTTTAATAAAACTCTCAACTTCCATCTGGAAATACCTGAAGGTAAAGCCTTCAGACCTCTCCTGCTCTAATTGAACGATGCCAGTGTGGATTTTGGTTCGGGTCTCTCCTTGGCGCAGCCTGCTTGCTGTTCTGCTGCTATCGCTGTACGGGGAAGTGGGAAATAGCAGCCAGAGTAATAAGTAGCTCATCCCTGTTAATTCATTGAGTAGATGGAAACAGGGTGGGGACTGGTGTAACTGTCTTTCACTGCCAACTGTAATCCAGATGTCTGATGTGCTCCTGGAGAGAATACTTAATACTCCTGTGGCTCTAGTTTTTTTGTGGTGGTTTTTTTTTTTTCCCCTTCTGTGAAGGGTAAATACCAGCAATATCTCAGCTCTTTATCCGTGTGTTATCTTGCTGAACAAGATGATAGCCTCTGACTTACCGGAATTTGCATCTGTGGATCTGGCAAACAATTTCTAGACAGGTGCAAAGCAACAGGGTCCAGGAGAATAACCTGCTGTGCATATGCTATTTCTAGACACCGGGTATTACACGTAATCTGTAATGCAAACTGAAGGTAACGATGTTGCTCTGACATGAGAGATGATTAGATCATCCAGACCATCTTCTGCCTTGGCAAGGTTGCTTCCTCTAGGATATTTCTCAGAGAAATGACTTCAGAAAGGCTATTTACTGCCTAAGCGATGCTGCTCTGTGACCTCCCCCCCCCCCCCCCCCCCCCCAAATAATTTCAATCTTAAATTCTGGACCTAAATATATCCTGAATACCCCATCGCATTTAGCTGCCGATGTGCAGAAGGTGAACATGCACTGCACAGTGCCCGTGCAGGGAGTCTGATGCCACTGGCGAACGGTGTGTGCATCATGAGACCCCGTGCCCAGGCTGCCCAAGGCTTGTAGGATGTGCCAGAACCGCTCTGCGATGTCAGACGATGCGTGGCGCTGGCTGGACGTGGTGGGTATATGGCTCTGGCAGTGCTGGGGGGCTCAGCTGGCTGGTCGCACAGGTGTGCGGAGAGGGATTTGTGTGTGCACAGCTGGGCACATCTGGGAGCTCTGCAGCCTCGGTCTTCCTCTGTAAAACTTGGGCACAAGAAATATAAAAGTGTCTCAGGAAACACAAATATATGGATGTGTATGTTACACAGGCTGGTATAATCAGTGCTTTAAGATCTCAGTCTTTCTTTCATTGTGTTATAAATGTAGTCACGCAAGAAATGAGCATTTAGCAGAGTTATATATGCCTACTTTGTGTTGCCTTGGCTCTCTTCTCTTTATATTCACTTTATAGCTGTTTCTGTCTTCTGCATACTCATAGTCTTTATTTTTCTTAAGGTTTTATTTTAGTTCTACTGCCATCCAGATTTTTCTTCTCTCCAGGGCATATCTATTTGTTTGGATGACTAACTTGCTTTTCCTGTATGAATCTGAATTTCTAAGTTGCTGATCCAAGTCTCTCCAATGATAAGTCATTGTCCATCTGTTTGCTTCCTCCTGAGCTTGCACTGTGAGCTGCAAACAGGATTAATGTATATATAGTAGGCATGCAAGTTAGGTTAGTCAGAATTAGCAAGGAACAGCCTTGTGCTTTGGGGTTTTTCGTGTTCCTGTTGGTGTTTCTTTTTTGTGTGTGTGGGGTTTTCTTTCTTTCCCTCTCCCTCCTGTAGGCTTCTGTGCCTTTCTGTAGCCTGGTCCTCTGGTCCTGTGCTTGCCTGCAGAAGTGAATGAGTGATGCTAACTCACCCGTGCACTCTGCTCTCTCTCTGTGGTGGTGGAGATGGTTGATGCCATTTCCCAGTTACTGGTTTAGATTTCTTTTGAAGTACTGAATACGTGTGACTGATAGATCTCAACATCCCTCACTCGTAAGGAGGCTTTTATTTCCATTCTACAGACAATTGAAGAAAAGACATAGTGAAATTAAATGCATCCTTTTCCTCCCTACTCCCAAAGTGGGGCTAACGGGAGATCAACCTTCAGGAGTTTGCTTGAGAGAGAAGAGCTGGGATGGGGTGATGCCAGGAGGAGCAGCAGCCTCCAGGAGGTCCTGTTTGTTTGGCCTTTCTCACCCAGCTGGTGGAAGGAGGAATGTAACACACAAATTTAAGGAAAATGTGTTGAAGAGGCTGTGTTTTCTCAAATGTTTTGTAAAGCAAGGAGGACAAAATGAGAAAAGAAACAGTACGTCTTGCCCAAAATATTTTAGTGACTATTTGCCTATGGCCTGTCCATAAACCTGTTATCACGAGGCAAATGGAGTAATTATATGCAAAATAGAGGACTGTGACCAGCTGTGTGTACTAGGCTGGATACTGGCTGCTGAGGAAGGACTCCCCTTTGCTAGATTTATTTTCTCACCCTTCACGCCCAGGTAACTTTCTTAAAAAGAATATTCTTCTAATTTCCCACTGTACTTAAGACCCAGCTTCCAACCCAAGTCTGGGTAACTTCATCCCAAAGCCACCACTTAAGCCTGTATTTAATAGAGTCCTTTCTTGCAAGTTCCTTAGGAAAAAAATAAAATGGGCAGGACAGTGGGCAAGCCATGAAGGTGTTTCCAAAAGAAGGCAGTTGAGGTGTGCTTACCTGGCTGCATGCAGAATTTCAACAGAAGGATAAATCTGCAAATAGCTTGGTGTATCGTTTCAGGAACCAGTTAAAAAATACTATTGTACATTTGGATGATAGAAACAAGACATTATTAGCTGAAGAGGCATGATTTATTCTTGAATGACTGAATTGCTGGAGTATAAAAAGCTGTTTTTGAAGTGATACACCCATGCATATTATCATCCTAATGTGCCAAGATTTAATACTTGCGTTGCCATTGTACACTGCTTTTGTTTGTGACACTTCATCCAACTGCGTCCTTGCAAGCTCGTGTCTTGTATTTCTTAAATAGTTAATTAAAATGTTAAAACCCATTTAAATAAGTGATGGATCACGGACCTATTTGCATTTTGAACAGCTTTGTTTAGACTGTGTTAGCTGTGCTGCTGTATTTCACCTGGTTATTGGTGAGGCTGCCAGGGAAGGTGAGGGACAGCAGATGGCAATGTGGTGCTACAAACGGACCAGCAAATGCCAGGAAATTCTGGTCTGGCCTACAAAATCCCCTGAAAAATCAAAACAACTGCTCCTGTGTAGGGCCTGCCTTCTGTTCTGACCTTGGTGCGATGGGTGCAGAGAGGGGCTTCGTGCTGGAGTTGGGGCTGCACGATCGGTTCTGGTCTCTGATGTAATTAGATGCGGTGTGTCAACCGCTCGGCTCATCAGCCTGTCTCCAGGCTTCCCCTAATGGCAAGGCTCAGCACAGCGTGCTGCTTTGTCCGTCATCCTCAGACTCACCGTGTCCTCAGACTCACCATGTCCTCTTAGCTACCAGCTGATGATTTTGGCTAGGTGGGACACTGCTGGGCTTGGGGCTGTCATGATGGGAGGGCATGACCAAGGTGTCCCTTCCACTTAGTGAGTTACAGTGAAGGTCAATTTATGACTTTGTGCAGGTTCTGGCACATGAAAGGCCAAGTTTGGGTCCACGAGTGGGGTGCTTCATGCTTATCAGTGGCTCCCGTGTATATTTTAGGGCTATTATGCACATGAAGAAAGGGATTTCCTGGTACCTCTGCTGCTAGCTACTGCTATGTCTGCCTGTTTCTCCCACCCAGCCGTTCCCTCACTCTCAGCCTTACCAGTTGGGAGCTGTATAACAAACTACGTGGCACATGTCATCGTGGCATGTCACACTGAAGACCTGTATATGGTCTGCAAAGGCATGCAGGCAACTTCAGGACGGATTGCACTGAGAATTCATAAGAGTTGATCAGATCCCTGAAGTTAACTTTGTTTTTTAGTTTGAATTAAACATAGTTTTATCACAGAGGATACGTGTCCATGGCGAGAGCTCTGGATGCAGAGAGCGAGATTGCAAACCTCAGCTCGTAATAACCGTATTATTCCCAACTGTTGCAGTCCAGATTCTCAAGAAGTGTGTGACGACACGAGGGCCTCTGGTTTTGTGTTTTGCACGTAAAAATAGAACAAACGGTAAACTTACACATTTTGGGTCCAAATGCACAAAGTTAGGAGGCAGAAAAGCTGTAAGTGGAATGTACAGCACTTAAACATCAATTTGATCTGTGAAACTTGTGAACTAATTAGCCATCCAAATGCTGTTATCTGCACCTGGGATTAGGTTTTAGATGGCAAATTACATAATTAAAGGTGGTCTTTTAAAAAAAAAAAAGTTTATTAGCCTTTCTGGAGCCCAAAGCATAAACAAATCCAGTGAGATTTCAATGTAAGATATGTTTCTGTTTCTCCTCTTACTGCCTGGAGAATGAGGAAAAGATGTTCTCGGTTTCTTTGCAGGTACTGATACTTCCCAGGTGCCTCATTTGCACTGGAGCTCATTTTGGATGGGAAGGCAGGGAGAAGGGGGGCAATGTGGGAGTTATTCTGAAGCACAGTGTTCTGGTTACCAAGCAAATGAACCCATGGCAGGGCTCGTGTTCTGCATGCCCTCCAATATACTTGTATGGCACCAAGGAGCTGTTACTGGGTGTCTCTTTCATAACTAATGTGTGCTCAAAGCACTGGAGATTGTGGAAAGTTATATATTAAAAAAAAAAAAAGTATATTTTCCTCTTGCTTAGTTCTTGGCCTAATGAACTGAGGGAATGTCAGAATTTAACTTCTCGGTGCTTTGTGGCCTGGAAGACCCCAGTAGTATTTCCTAGTGTTGGTGCAAGAAGGTTTGAAGCCTTGGCTTTCTCACCCAGCTGAAGAAATAGATGCGACGAGTAGCGAGGGGACATGAATACAGTGGCCAAGCACTCGGATTGGAAATGGGTCCTCTCTGAGCAACCTGCCGGGGCTCAGATATATTAGCAGAAGTTACTGAATGAAGAGTGCAAAACAATAACTGAGTGGCAGTTGTGACCCATCTGGTGACTGACAGCTGAGGAAAATATGGGTAAACCAGTAAATGTCTTGTTCGCAACACAGTGCGTCTTCCCAAAAAGCCTTCACAATGAAATAATTGTGCTTTCCGTTCTTCAGGAATAGCTTGCAAGCACTGTAAGTGGTTAACTTGATGGCTATATTAGCTCTCTTTAATTTCATGCTCTTATCTTATTTTGGAAGATTTGTTCTAATTTTTGAATGAGCCAGGATTTGAATTTGCTGTAGTCTTGTGTCCTTAACTACTGCCTCCACTGTGAAGGATGACATAGGCGTCCCTGAAAAGCTCTGCCTTGGAGATCCCCATTTACCGTGTGAAAATGAGATGCGTTGTGGTGTGGGTTTTTTGGTTGGGGTTTTTTTAATTTTTTTTCCCCAGTATTTCCCCTGGTGTGGCTGGGCAGAGGCAGACAGCTTTTGGATGGTGTGAGGTTAATCAATAACCTGCTTTTATGCTTTGAGACTCTAAGGTGGGGGAGAAAATAGCACTTGTTCCTGCCTTTTCTTCCCCAATCCCCATGTGTGCTTGGAAAACAGTCTTTTTTTTTTTTTTTTTTTTGGCTTTTCTGTCAGCTCGTTGCTCATGTAGCATCTGCTCCTGAGCACCTGAAGACACCTTCTATTTGAAGACACCCGTCCCCAGTGATGAAGTCTGATACCCAGCACTGGTGGGTGCTTCCCAAAGCCCAGAGCTGGGTGCCAGCCCTGCCTGTGTCCCCTCCTGCTCCTGTGCCGTGGACTTGTCTTTCCACTGGAATAGCCACAGACTTTTTTTTTTTAAAAAAAAGTTATAGTGAAACAAGATCAAGATTGGGTATCTACGTTATTTTCTCCCTTTAGCTGTAAGTTGGACTTTGGAAATTCTTTTGGACAAAATGTGATGAATTTGTATATTAATAATCATTTCCTAAATCTGTTCATTCCGTATCTTGTTTCACAACTGGCAAGTGCGTGCTGACCGCAGGAATAACAGCCCGTTACAAACCCTGTAGAAATGCAGAATTTGGATCTGGGCTGGTCTCTGAAGAGCTCTATACTGGGGTTTTAATTCCTACTACACTGCCAAGCTTCACACAAGCATAAAATGATATTTATTTCTAAAGTACCTCTTACACTACAGACTTCTTTTCTCATTAGGCTGCAATGCAACGATTTCTTAAACACTGTCAGTAACGCTCACACCAGCCTAAGCTATTTTAGAATAGCGATAATTATTTTTTTCACTAGAAATGTCTAATACGGTAATGTTCTCTGAAATGTACTGAAGCAGATGGGAATAAGAGGAGATGAACATCTTGTTTTTGATTCAGTATAGCTTAATGGAAGTACCCTTTAAAGTCAAATGGTTTAAAGCTGATTTTCACACAGTTATATATATATGAAAGAACAAATCCTGTCTTGTCAGGACACCCAAATGAGTAACACAGCAAAATCTCTCATTATGAGACAGAACATAAATAGTGTGGGCATAGAAAAGAAGACAAAAGTGTTATTAACATCACTGAGGAAAGAGATTAAGTCATGTAGAATAGACTGAAGCCAGATGCAAAGATCGCTTACACTGAGCAAGGCTTTAAAGTATGTGTAGCATAACATGGTGTGACCTTTAGCTAAAGACCACCTCTATAAGGTAGCTGAGATTTCCTCATCCCCAAGGTGGTGGTTTTACAGTATTTAATCACTGGCTCTCAAAGGCCAGACAGTTTGGGGGGGGGGAGAGGTAGTCCGTGTCACTTAAATTCTTGAAAACTGAAACTTTATGATGATCTGTAACCACTCTCTAGTGTTCCTAGAAAATTCTATCTACGCTTTTAAGCGAGGACTTTCTGTACAGGTGAGAGGTGCCTGGCACGTCCTCCCAGACCTCCACCCTCAGTTCATGAGACGCTTTGACAAGGACTTGTGGCTGTTCACAGCAGGCTGGTGGGGCTGACGCGTGGCTTGGCTGGAAGCATGGCTGTTGAATGATTTAGGTTGGAGGACACCTCTGGAGATCTTTGATCTACCACCCAACCAAGGCAGGGTCAACTTCAAAGCCATAGTAGCTTCATCGGGGTCCTGTAGTGCTATCTACAGAAAGTCGATCAATATAATAGAAGTGGAGAGGAGAGGGAAACCCTCTTTTTCCTTCTTTGCTTTCCTGTATGCTATAGGAGTGAAACTTAGCTGTGGTATGAGGATGTATATCTTCATTGACTTTGAGACAAATGCTTCTTTCAATCTAGACTTTGACACTTGTTAAATATCCCAATGGAGCACCTTATCAATGTTCTTCTTGTTTCCATAATATAACTAATAGCTGGCCGTTTGTACGGTGTAACTATTCAATTCATACCTGCATTTCACATCAGTGCACTAGGTTTTGGGGATAATAAATCTATCAAATAGGTGCAGTAACTGCTTGCCTTTAAGCTTAATAAGATTTATTCATGTGGATTTAGCGCGCGAGAAGTAGTCGCAGGCTCTATTGGCTGTAGCTTTACTTGCACTGCTGTTGTATAAAGATACCAAGGTGCAGCAAATGGTGTTTGAAAGCTCAGAGCTCTGGAATACCGGAGTTTGATGAGGATAAAATGGTATTTGCCATCTTTAGTGCATTGTATATTCAGCATTGAAGGCTTTTCCACGAGGTTTACCTACTGGTGACTCCAGGTAAGAGGAATCAGGACGAAAGTGCTGAGGATAAAGAGACTGGCTTGGTAGAATTTGCAACTTTGTTTTTAAGAAGAATTTATTTAAAAACACTCCTCCAGTGTCTCTAGTTTGGAAATGCTTTTTAACTGTGTGAGGTGAATTGGGGTAAATGTGTTTGCAGGATCACCTTGCTGCTTACAGCCATTGCAGTGGACCTTTGGACCTAACACTGTAGCTCTGGTATTTATGAATAGGTTGGATGCTCCAGATCTAGCTGTGGCCCATGAGTGGTGCATGTTCTATGATATAACAACTGTGCAGAATGATGCAATACTCGGGTATCTTAAACTTTTTAAAAAACATTCCTCTTGTGCACTGGTAGGAGGTCACTGAGGAGTGTATTAACAAGGAGTCCCCCCCCCTTCCCACCCCAACTTGTCTTCTAAGCTGGTGATAAATATCAGACTTGGAATTTATGCTTCCAAAATACATTGCTAAAGCTTTGGAAAACTGGGCAGTTGCACTGAATTGCACTGCTTGCAACGAATGGTGAAGTGTGACGTACGTACTCTTGGGAGAATCTGCTGTGCATGTTGATAATATAGCACACTGATCTTTGTGTACGAGTGTGGTTTTCTTCCCCAGGCATTTTTAGTGCTGTTTTTTGATATTGAGATTAAGCGTAGCTGCTCCTTGGCAGGACGACTAAATAGGTTTTTGGAAGGGAGCGGGCTCTTTGATTTGTGGGTTTGACTAAAGATGATGATGGTGTCAACATTAGATGCTGATCCTGTGTTTGCTTCTACGTATGTTCACCTTCTGCACTGTTACTTGTGGGCTTTATCTCAGGACTCCAGAAGGTCCTTCACTGGCTTGAACGCTTATTTTTGCAGGCTCAAGGCATGCTCACAGAGATATTGTGTGAAACCAACTTGGGGACATCAATGCTGGCTGTCACCGAGCTACTCGCAAGCTGGAGGTGGTATGGCTGAGTTGATGCGTGATGGGGGTGGGGGGTGTCAGGCCAATTCCTTCTGTATTTATCTCTCAGCAGGTATGTCCTAGGTAGTGTTTTTACTGTTAATCTGGCGTATTAATGATCAAAGATAATTCAGACCAATAACTTCTGATGTAGCAGTGCTTTATAGTCCTGCTATTGAATGTGTGACCCCAGCACCTAAATGAGAAGTTTGTCCTACCTTCCTGCACTTGAGACAACAAAAAGAATAATTGAAATGGATTGCTTTTGTTCAATCTTCACGCAAAAAGGAGACCACCAGCTAGCAGGTGCTCTGCTCTTGATGCCATTAACTTCTATGTGTGGCTTTTGAACGTAGCTTTTGTATTCTGCCTTAACTCCACGTAGGCAAGGCTGCTGAGTGCTATTGAATCTTCAGACCTCTCCCTTGAGATTTACTCCAATGCCTTTTCAAAGGAGCAGAAATTTTGCTCTGGATCCAGCAGCGCGAAGTCCAGCCCAACAGCTGCAGGCAGGAGGATGCTTCCATGACGCACCGAGGCTCGGGCTCAGCTGTGCCGAATCGTGACTCTTCCTCCTGAATTAGACTTTATCGGTTGAAACTGAGCACAACTTCACTTCCAGTTGAATAACAACAGCGGAAAGGAACTCCAAGCTATTAAAGCAGTAATCGTGGTTATAAACAGCCATGCCACAGTCTCTCTGGCTACTTCCACATATCTTTCCATTTCTTATTCACTGTTGTTATCTGTGTTTAATATAAATGTTTCCACTCAATTGGTTGTAATTGACTCAGTCACTTTAAGGAAGATAACTTAAAAAACCCCCATGTCTAAATATATTCTTTCAGAGGTTCATAAAACCTTCCCTAAAACTAAAAAAAAATAAATCCCATATACGAGCTGCTGTTCCCAATGGAGACTAAATTCATCTGCAACAAGATTAGAGTTATAGCATTTCTTGGCAGCCAAAAAGAGTAATCAAGAAGTAAAACTAAAAAGATTTTGGGCATTAGGAAAGTTACTTTAAAACTAAAATAAAGCACTTGAGCAAAGAAGTAACTTACAATAAAACCAATTTTTAGTAACAAACTGTCAGCTTGGTCAAACCAGATATCAGGTTAGTTATGTCTGCATCTCTTTTTTTTTTAATTTTATTCTGAGTAAACAAGTTATAATTGAAATTACAGGAATCTCAGCAAATCCAGTATCTAAAGTGAACCCACAGACACCAGTATCTGAAATTCTTTGAATCTGAGTGCAGAAAACAGCACTCAGATGTCAACTCCATACGCCCCCCCCCCCCCCCCCCCCCTTTGCTTACAAATGAAGGTATTCAAGAGGCAACACTTCATTCCCCAGATAAAAACGTGCTTATTAATTTCCTGGGTACTTTAGAGTTTCTCAAGCACTCTGGAGTGAGAGGTGTGCAGGCTGATGCAGGTAAGCTGGAGTCAGCAGCATACGTGCCAGCTGCAAACCTGCGGCGTTCCAGATGTGCGCTCCCTCGTGGATGAGGTCCTGGTGGAGCCTTTATTTGTCAAAGGAGCTGCTTAATGCCACTGGAAGGGATTTGATGAAGATAGAAAATATTTTCCATTGTGTTGTTTTATGCATTAACAAAATATGTAATGGATACAGAAATACTTTTGAGCCATATTGGATAAGAAAATGTCCTGGCCTGTTCTGTGCATAGCTTTAATGGAAAAATAGTGATTTTTTTTTTTTTTGCTTCTCTTTATAAAAAAGCCAAATATGCACAAGGCAGAAAGTTGGTGTAAAAGCTATAGATATTCCTTCATCGCTGAATATACCGAATAATCTGCTATACCAGCCCTGTGTGTGCGGGGCGGGGGGCTGTTGGACAGGGTGGGAAGGGGTGATGCTCTCTGTGCTGGTACCATGCGCCCACCTGGGCTTTCCTGGTGTGTACGTGCTTTCCAAGCCAACGATCGCAGAATGACCTTCAGGTGCCAGGGCACAGGGCTGGGGGGTTGCCGTACAGTCCCCGTGCTGTATTTCTGCGCTCCGGTGCAAGTTGTTGCTGCTGCCTGCTAGTACTTCTGCCTTAGGTCCAAGGCATGATATGGCAAATGCTGTTTGCGTGTGAGATCCGCTAATTAGTTTATTGTTCCTTTATTGCTGGATCTTACAGATCCCAGTTCAAGGGGAAAAAAAAAATAAATCCTGGTGAGCTTTACACAATGAGTCGCTGGTGACAGGGTTTCTTCACTAGCTCTTATTTAATTCAAACAGAGAAATATCCGCCACTGAAAGAGTAACTTGTCCATCCAGGAGTACTTCATCATTCGTGGGCTCCTAACCAAGCCCAGGCGTGCTCTCGGAGGGCCTATCATTCCATATTACACTGAAAATCCCTAAACACCTTCATCCTAATGAAAAAATCTTTCACAGTGGACAGTTTGAAAGATGTAAAAGTTATTCTCTATCATTGTGATTTTACAGCAAAAGGTGCTTCTGAGTGCTGTCTCCTAAAGCAATCCTAATAAATCAGCACTGCTGAAAACATTAAAAAGTTCAGTGGGGCAGAAAAAATTATACTTTCAGAAAATGATGGTTTTTCTTTCCGTAACACTTTAGGAACGCTTCACTGTTTTGCTGGAGCCAGCCCCTCTGACGAAGTCTATGGCAGACGTGAGCAGAATCGGTGTGCTGGACCCGTTACGATAGTTGTGTGTTCACGAGGTATTCTTATCAGCCAAAATGTGTTTAACACACCCTGGCTGCGCTGGGATTTATGGCGAATCGCTTTCCATGAGATTTAAAGTGACTTCAAATCTGCCTGAGATTTAAAAGACTTGGAGCAGGGGAAGATTTGGGGATTTATGGTGTTTTCAAATTTGCAAATGCTAGAAATGCCATTATCTGAGCGAGTCTTTATTAATAAAAATAAATCATTTTTCTCTCCAGTGGAAAGCTGTGCAGCAACTCCCTAACTTCTGGGGAGTGTGTGGTAAAACATGCAGTTGAACAGAAATCTGCAATTCCATGCCTTGGATAATAAGGAGCTATTTAGAGCCAAATTGAGCTGTCTTGTTCAGGTGTAGCTCAAATTGTTCTTCAGAGCCTCTCCACGTGTGTAACGTGTTATAAGAGCTCTCCAAAGCCTGTGGGAGTTCCTACTATCCATGTGAACTAACTTTGGATGCAAAAGGAGAATAAATTTTTATCTTTGGATGGCAAACCTGCCGTTTGAGGAGAACTTTTCTAGAGGGTCTGGGCGCAGGTTTGCTTCGCGCGGCGGGGAGGTAAGATCTCGTTTGCTGGGAGTGACTCCAGATGCTCCAGGTTATCGCTGGGTGTTGGAGATGTGGGACACGATCAGATGGGACCCTGAAATAGCCCCTTCAGCTCTCGATAGGGTGGTTTCCACAGCTATCCGAGCTGTGGCCGCTGGGCTGTGCAAGAGGGGAGAGTCAGTTGCGTGCGGCTCTGGATGAAGCGCTGAGGAGCGTATGGCTTGTCCGCAGGGAGTGTTGTGAACGATGTGCTATGTGCGTTGTGTAAAAAATGTTGCGTTTTGACATGCCAGCTCTCTGGATGGGGCTGGGAGTGGGTTGTGAACTGCAATATATAGATGAGCTTAGTGAAATCTGTAATTCCAGTTTATTCGAAGCTCCGAGGACACGTTTACAGTGCCACGAGCAGGCAGCTGAGCAAGCTCGTAGCTTGGTACAGACCTTGAACAATTTGGTGCAAGACAGTTTTTATTGTTCCTTCTGAAGTACTTGGCTGGTGCTGAGAAGTGCTGAGGATCCCAGAAAAGTGTGTAAAGTGAGAAATACCGTTCATGAGTATCTGTTCCTGGACCTAATCCCAGGGTATGGGATCAAGCCCTACGTTACGTATTCAGAGCTGCGTTCAGGCCTGTGGTATCTGCCCTGTGACATAGATGTCTGCAACCAAGTTTAAAGTTATAAACAAATTGATTTTCTTGTTCTTGGGGGAGACATTTACAAAAGCGAGAGCAGTCTAATTGCTGTTTTTTGGAGTGTTTTTTTTTTTTTTCTCTGAAGAGGCAGCTTACAGACATGAAATGGAGGTTGGGAAGAGGTAGAGAGGGTTCAGATCTGGTGTCTGCAGTAGGCTAATTTTAGACCAATTTTGCTAAGTTATGTATTATCATTCCAGCAGCTGTTTTGAAACTTTATCTAGTCTACCTCATACTTTGAGCACTCACTGAAGCCTTTGCTATGTATAAATTGTTTTTATTTTTCCTTTCCACTGCTGCCTCTCCCTAAACATTCTACCTTTTATTTGTGCATTATCTCTGTCAAAGCATTTCTCAACCTGACACTTTTCTCTCTGAGGTTCCAGTTTTCTATTACAGGAGCTTTTTATTGCTTTGCAGCAGGAACTTGCCACATGGTGGTTTTTCTGCTCTTCCTGATTATTTCACTTCCTGCCACTGACAACCCTTCAAGCTCCTGTGAATGGAGGTGTCTTCATGCCGTTTGCTTCCTCTCAAGCAGAGTCAGCTTTTTAATACCAGAGGAGTCTGAAGGGAAACAAAATGCAAAGGATGACATTTTTGAGGCAGAGAAGATTTACATTTTGTCAGTTCTTCCATTCAGTGTAGTGTCAGTGTCGGGATGAGGGGAATGATTGATGCTCTCTGCCATTAAAGTCTTCCTCATACTCCTGAGTAGGACTACCAGAAATCCAGCCAGAGCCATCTGCAAATAAAATTTCTGATTGCTTATCCCATTCAAAAAAGTGATTAAAAGGTAATGAAAAAGTAGTTAAGTGACAGCTCTTGCTGTGTATTGTGTTCCTGTGTCCCTTCAGGCTGTGGACCAGCCTTCAGTGAGCTCTATTAAATTGTACCCCTGCTCTAATAGTGAGCTCTCTCTTTCTTTTGTCTTTTCTGAGACAGTGACAGAATAATCTAACATCTAACATGATTGATGTCAGTATTGCAAAGCACTTGCAAGTGATGCTTAAATTTTGTATATCTTAAATATTTTATACGCAAAGATCATCCAATGCATGGCAAAGCAGGGAAGAACAGAAGGTCTGGTTAACTGGATAACGTGCCAGCAACTAAATGGGAGTGGGAGAATGTCTCTCAAAGGGCTCCACCATTAGACAATAGACTAATCGATCAGACTAGCTTGATTAGTTCAAGGTTAATTCAGTTGTTTGTAAACTTAGCCTAAAGCCAGAATATCTTCTACTGTTCTACTTTTGTTTTGTTTGGTGGTATAAATGCTTTAGACTTCAGTTTTCAAAAGTCTTTTTTTTTTCTTTATTCTTTCTGGAATCCCCATTTCCTTGCTTCTCTATTGCTAGCTCTTCTAATGTGCTGTTTCATCTGTGCCAAATTTCCACCTTCTTTAAAATCTCCTGGTTTTGAAGTGTTAGCATAACACCTGTAGAGACTTCTACCAAACACTTAGTCTTCTCGCAATATTCACACTATCTGTCCTCCCAGGTCTTGCTTACTGTTTCCTATTTTCGTTCTTGCTAGATTGCTAATTAGTGTCTATGACTCAAAACTGTTTGTTTAGGGAAATGTACCCACCAGCAATTGCTGTACAGTGGTGTTGCTGATGTGAAATTTTTTTTAGTGTTTTCATTAAGTGTGTCTGGAGTTGTTATAATGGCACAATAGCCCAAGAACATTGAGCAGACAAGGTTGCAGGGCTATAAACAACTTGTCACTTGCAGATGACTTCCCCACTATTCTGGTCTTATCACAGTCTCTACATCTACTTTCTTTTTTCTTGGTATCTTATACTGTCTCATGAAAAATTGTGTGCTGGATATTCAGTCTCAATGGACCCCAGGCTGGATCCAAGGTGGATTTTTTTTCCCCGCAGATGTACTCGCAGTATAAGCACATGTCTGCTTTATCTTCTAGCCTAAGTGTATCTGTATCTAAAATGCCACTTGAGATGAATGCATAATCACTTTAAAGAAGTTATCCAGGAAATAGAACTTCTTCTCTCCTCAAATTGTCTGAGAATACCATAAGACTTTTCCTGAGCACATTTGAAAGTCAGTGTTCACTTTTAATACATTCTGCAAATTCATCCTAGCCCATGGATTTCTCATGGACAATTTGTTGCAAGTATTTGAAATTCAGGTAATGCCTCTTTCTTTAATCGCTGGTATGGATTTATCCTTGAGCTCTGCTTAGGACATGACCCAAAGCCAGCTGTACCTGGTGAGAGTTCTTCCAATACCATTAATCACTAGAAAAACAAGATATGTTGAAGGTCTGACTTGGATTTTACTTACCAATCCCATTGGCTTGAACGGGGTTACAAAGACTTTGGAAAGGGAGGATGTTGCACCTTCTCTAGCAACTTGAAATAGGATGCTCCTCATCTTGGAGACATCATCTTTAGGTTATTAAGACCAAACTGTAGGCTTCTAGTATATAATCAATACATCAAATCAAGTTTTATAGGAAGGGTGGATTTATTTTATGTTTTCATAAATTCTCCTCATTTTGTCTATCAATATTTACAAGATATTTGAAAAGCAGTTTGAAAAAGAAAACCCATTCTGTCTCTCACATCTAGTTGATCAACAAATCTCTGTCCATGCTACATTAAAAGCAGAATTGAAAAAGTGTTTGATAACTGCTTATTAAATCTGTTCTCCTAAATCAAGTCAAGACAGACATCCCAGATGGAAACTCATCTCATTCTCATAAACACACTTTATGCACACAGGCACAAGGCATGGATACTGATGAATTGCTGAAATAAAATTCTGATAGATATAAAAAACCTCACAAACCCTGAAACATTGTAGTGCTAACTCTTAATTTTTCATGCCTTTACCACACTACCGTTCTTGTCTGTACCCGTTCTGTCATTAAAACAAATAACACTGGATATGGTGCCTTCCAGCTGCAAATATGAAGGAAGGGTATTGGGTGCTCAGTCTCAGACTCCATCCTTAGAATGCATTAAAACTTCTTTTTTAATAGTTTGCTATTCAGCAACATGGAAGATGTCTAGAGAATTCAGAAGCCCTTTGCAGACTTTCAGAAGCGAACCCTGGGAAACCAGAATGTGATGCAGTCTTACCCATTCCTGTTCTGAACTGAACGTTTTTTTCCCCCCATTATTTTTAATGAAAAATGGTTGCAAACCTGAAACATAGGTGCAAGAATGCATATTATAGCTGAAGTACTGTAGCTAGACTATGGGGCCCTTGAAGTCTCTAGCAATTCCTTGTAAAAATAAAATTCATTTCCTGCCCAAGAAGACTTTGAAGTGGATCTGTCCTGCTTCAGAGGTAGCACCAGTGGAACCAGCCATGCCAAAGCTCATTTTTTTTTGCTCCTTCTCCTTTGGAAGGTGCCAGGGAAGCAGGAGTTATTTCAGCAAGGGAGCCTAATCCCCTAGTAGTGGAGACATCTGACTTTGGGTTAGTTGTTTACATCAGTCTTCTGTGGCGGGGGGGTCCCTGCTTTGGTTCTGTGGAGCCCGGAGAAGATCAGACAGGAGGTTTGTGTGGTGCAAGGAAGGAGCAAAGTGATATCCCTCCCTTCCACCCATGCTGGGTCTCTATCCAAGTGAGTTCAGACTCATGGAGATCAATTTACTGAGCAAAGTGCCTTCTAGGCTTTTTTTAGTGAGACTCAAGGCAGCTGAGTTTGTTAATTTTATTACTTAACATGCTAATTTTTTAAATAATGAAATCTATGTCAGTGTCTTCTCTAAGAGAAATAGTCATTTTTATACAATGGTTTTAAATGCTTACAATACATAATTTAATCTGTGGTGTAAGTGTGCTGTTTTCATCTGTTGCTCCTCTTGGTTTCTTACCAAATATTGTGTTGGGTTTGGGCTTGAAATTAGCAGTTACTTCAAAGCAGGATTTGGGATGGGCACTACCAATCTGAGGGCTCGGGAAGTAAGCTTGCAGCAGCTCCCTTACACATGCAGTAAATTTAACCAACTAATTCCCACCAAGTGTAGGGGTCTAAATGTCGGAGAAGGCTGATCAGCTGCGCGTAACCGTCTGCTCTACGCACGACCTGCCTCTGAGAATGTTCCCCTGTGCTACAGGCTCAGTCTGGGAACTGGACAGTCTGACCCTAAAGGATGATATGTCTACCTAGATAAAGTTTTATCCCCCTTAAGGCACCACTAGCAAGGATCAGATCAGGATAAAATGCCAAAAAAAAAAAAAAAAAGGTGCTGCCACTTAGTGAAGATGATTTCTGTGCTGGAGATGCCTCGCAGAGCAGGCTGACCTTTCTGGGTGCAGAGAACTATCACCATCTTCTCCCAGACCTCCCCTGTGGCAATGCTTTAAGTGGGCAGGCACTTCACAGTGCTTTCTTGATGCTCTTTAGGAGATGCTCTTTCTCATGTAGACTTCTTCCTTTCTCTTTTTTCTTCATTTCTCTTTTAGGGAGGATTTTCTTCTGTGGTCCAGGTTGCTCTTGTGTGGTGTAGTTTTCTTTTTTTTTTTTTTTTAAATCTCCTGTTACAAGCAGTTCTTATCCTGTTGTGTAACTGGGAACCTGTTTTCTGGTAACCTCCCTCTGAAGTCTGCCCTGCTCTTCAGCCTTAGCTGGTGCTTGCTGACTTTCCATCTCCTGCTGTCACATGCCCATTAGGTTGGGGTTACTCCTAGGACTGGCTCTGAATACCAGATCACTATAATTTTTTTAAAAAACTTTTTTTTTTTAATGTAGAGTATTCTCAAAATAAGAAATGTATGTATAGTACTTCATGGAGAAATGCTTTTTTGATGTCATGCATGAAAGTGTTTATGGCCAAACTGATCAGAATTTTTTACTTTTGTCTATAGTAAAACTTAAAAAAAGACCTGCGATAAAGCTGTCCTGGAGTAACAACACGCTACGTGCTGTTGTAGGGCTCAGGGCAGTCACCCCTCCCAGGCAGAGGAGCCTTGCTGTGCGTGCAGCTGCTGGGTGCTCCCACGATGCTGCCCACAGCCTTGCCGGCTGGCAGCGCCCAGCGGCGTGAGGTGCTGGTTGGGTAGGACGGGTGCTGCGAAGGAGCTGTGATTCCTCCCTGATGCAAGCTGCTATCACGCAAGCAGAGTGAATCTATGGCCTGCGTGTAGGGCATCAGCTTCCCTTGCCTGGCACGATGGGGTACGTGCGTCTGCTTAGCAAAGAATCTCATAGTTTGATGCAAACAGCTATTTCTGTCCCCTGGTATCTTTAACCATCACTTATATTTTTGTGTTGAAAGTAACTTTTCCCCTCAGTTAAGGGGTGTGTGCATTTCATTGTTTGCCAAAGTGGTTGTGCTGTTCCCCCCCCCCCCCCCCCGAGATACACACAATGGAGTTTGTGTTGGTACAAACTCTAGAACGGAATCATGGTGCATATCTGATGCTGTTTCATGCAGGAGATGATGTATTCATGGGCAAACGATTCATGGAACTCTTCCCAGAAGGACATCAAATATCAGCCCTTGGATTGTCAGGTCACCACCTGTATATGAGCAGAGGTCTGTTGGCCCTGAACTTTTTGCAGCAGCCAAAATAATTTGTTTGGGGTTTTTTGTGGAGGTCTGCTTTTTTGCTTTGGTGAAGAATATGTGTTTATATGGACACATGCATAATGTTGCACAACTATCTGGGGTGCTGATTTAGTTCAAGGACAGGATCAGGAGGCATTGCCAAGAGATTTAAGATGGCCTTCTGTTGCACAATATTGTGTCCTATTTTCACAGCACACTAATAGTTTGCAGACATCTTGTATTTAACAGTTACTGTATGTTTTAATTTATGTTCATGTTGTAATTTACTGATGGCTAAGAAGACAGGGCTGGATTATTAATAGTCTCTTAACTGGTCTGTTTTCTGGTGGTAACTTGCCTTTCGTGGCTGAGCAGGAGCAGGCAGTGGAAGTCAGGCGGTAACCTGGAGCAATGTGACCACTTTGATCCTGACCTTAAAACCAGGGCAGGTTGCCTTTTTTCTTTATTAATACCTCTTCCTGCTGAAGTCACTATAATTTCAGAAGAAACTGTACTTACGAAGAAGAGGCCAAATGCTGTGTTTTCATGATGTATTTTTATGGTACACAGATTTAGAAAGGTCTCAGCTGTGCAGCTGTACCTAATTCATTACAGCTAGCAGGTCCTGTGGCGAGTGACCTCCAAGTTCATGAGGCTACTGATTTTTTTTTTTAACCTTTGCATAGCATCGCCCATGGAACGCCCTTAAAGAATATCCTTTGTTTTACAGTCTAAAGATAAAACAAATCAACAGTTCATAGAGAAAGAACAAGAAAAAAGATTGAAATCTGGTAAATGTGGCAAAGTCTCTTGATCAGGGATGTTCTGTTCCCTCTGTAGCTGACCTTTAGGGATCACTGCGCTTAGGGTGAATGGTAGTGCCTCAAACAGAAACCACTTTATTTTTTTTTTTTTCTTCTTGCTTCCCCTGAGGGTTCACCCATGTACATTCTCATATGTGGGGAGGGTACAGGAGTTAAAATAACGTGGAGGTCTTAAACCTGATAATGTTCCAGAAGAGCAGCGAAGGCAGAGGAGGTGGGTACAGCCTGCACTTGCTCTCTCGTTGTCTTACACTGGCTGCTCGCAGCTGCCAAGGACGGTACGTGCACTGTGCATCAAATAGGGGAGGTGCTCTTATCTTCTGGCTAGTAATTAACCCTGAAGTTGAGCTCCTTCTTGAGTAGGAGGCTAGAAGCACAGTGTAGGAAGCAGGTATTTATCTGATTACTTCTCTTTGGTTCTTCTTGACACACTGCATATTTATTTCCAGACTATTTCTGGCTAGCAGGAGTTACTGATATTAATGATGGGTAGACTTTCAAAAGATCCTGAATTTTAAAGCAACTTTGAAGCCAGTTTCCTTTAAACTCCCTTGAAAACTTCTGCCAGTACAATTTATTTAAACATAAATAATTAAAATCTTGCGCCCGTATGATCTTATGGTTATCGCTTTCTATTTTTAACTTTCTGATTTTTTGCAATCTAGATTAATTCATTTTTGGGACAGAGGTGAACTATTCTTGTATTACTTTATCCTTGTGTAGGTCTCCAATTTGGTTTCGTACAATTAAATCATGACCTTGAGAGGAGGAACTTGTATCGTGAAACTTGTGAGGACATTCCAAATTCACACCACATCTAAAGTGTGGAACAGCCCTCTGAGCACGTTTTGCACCAACCGAATCAAATGCTCGTAAACATAGGGTATTTAAAATCCCAGATGCAATTCAGATTGCAATTTTTGTAACACAAACCTATCTCTGTTGCTGTCTTTTGCTATCACAAAAGGCTAAATCTTTCTCACTGAAATGTTAAAGAAACCATTAACTGAACCAGTGTTCTCTTGCCATGACTGTACCTTCACCTTGACATTTGATAGCAAAACATCATTGTTATCTCCAGTTCAAAGAGGAATTAATCTGAGCTCTGCTGCTGTTATTTCCGTCTCCTTGGCCACTTGTCTGATCAAAGCCTAGTGATGGGGCAGCTTCTGATTTTCCTTTACTCAGTATAACTAAACCCTCTTGCTGAAATTAGATCCAGCTTGTTTAAAAAAAAAAAATTGCTCTGCTGCAATTAAGAAGGTGCTTGATGGCCCCTTTGATCCCTCAGCTAATTAGCAGGTTAGGGAACAGAGCTGCTTCTGTTGAAGTGGCCCACAATGAACCAAGGAATGGGAATTACTGTGTTTCTGGTCTCCTCCTCCCACCTGGAGCTGCTGGGTATGTGCTGATGGATGCAGAGCTTGGCAGTGGACCAGATCCCTGATGTGTGATCAAACCTCCTGCTTGCTGTCAGGCCTCCTGTGCCAACTGGGTTTTGGGCTCTGGGTTTCATGTCACACACTCGCTTCCGCACACAGGTGAATGGTATAGCAGCAAGTTGGGTTTTTTGTTTGTGTTTCTCTCTAACTTTTCCAGTAGAGAGCTAAACCAAAACTGCCAGGTTGAGGTTACTAACGGTTTATTACTGTTCTTCTGAAATTTTTGCTCGCTGGATATCTAGTAGCTCCTGCCTTACAGATGCTCTGGTTTAGGGCTGTCCAGCACAGGCATGCAGAGCCCACCAGTCTGTACAGAGCTTGGGGTCTGCTGGCACCTGGGACCATTTTGTCTTTGATCCATGTGCTTTTCTGGGTGGAGACGCCCCGTTGGACTCAGGGGTTTCTGACAGCCTCACCTCCTGCTGTGTCCCTCCAATTCCTTCCTGGTATGGAGCCGGGCTGGAGAAGCTGCTTTGCTGTAGCAGTTCACATCTTTGTCAAGCAACGCTCTGTCCAAAAGCAGCAAAGCTCAATATTTCTCTCATACCCTTTCTCAGCTTTCTATCCAAGATTTTCTGCTGGTCCCTCCATAAGTAGGAGGTAAAAAAAAAAAGGAATGAAACCCTGCAGCCAGATTGTGAACTCTCTTTTTTGTTGTGAGTATCCTCTTGCAAAAGAGGAACCAAGAAACCTGTTGGGAATGGAAGGTGTCCAGGACCCCTGAGACCCAACCCCTTTGGTCTGAGTAATCAGTTTTCAGCATGACTTGCTGAAAGCTTTGTTTTAATTGGGTTGCTGCAACCAGTGGCTTGGCTGATCCCTTTGCTTCTGTGGTCTGTGCCGTGGTCTTACCCCTCTGGCCTGCCACAAGCACCAGGTGGGCCAACCCGAGGTAAGGCCAACCCAAGCTGTTGCTTCCTTCATCTCCCTTTTCACAAGCTCAGCCCCACCATGGGTACCTGTGGGCTCCAAGTGCAACCCCGTGGTTGCTCATCCTCTTCTCTGGGGCAGAGCATGCTGCCTGTGTGCCTGCCTGTATGCCTATGCTTCCTGGTATATAAACTAATCCCATAACTTACATTGGGAGTATCACAAAATTTGGCAGCAATGCATTTTAGTCTTCTATCTTGTTTTATAATGTGTGAAACGTTGAGGCTCAGGTGCCTGTTTCTGAATGGGTATAATAACCATGGTCCTGTTTTGCCTTTCAAAGAAATAATTGGTATTTGCTTGGGGTTGCCTGTGACTCTGTTCTCCTCTTTATTTACATGGGCTCAAATCCAATCAATTTAGCTTGAAAAAGTGATGATGTTGACCTTACAAAGTCATAATTTCAGAACAGCTTCAAGGGGAGAAAAGTTAGAGGATACCAATATCCAGAGTGATGGCTTTTTAATCCTTTATCTTTAATTGAAGTCAACTAATGTGAAATCTTGTTATCCGTAACTACCTGGCTGGGTAGGATGACATATTCCTTCATTGTTCACGTCTCTCTAGCTCACCGCCATCCTTGTCTGTATTAGCAACGTGTTCCTGGATGCCTAATGATAGCATGCAAAGTGTCTAATATTTTCAGATATACTTTAGTAAAAGCTGTGAATTCATATTTAATGGAGTCCAAGTGTCAGGGAGAGTCATTTCAATTATACTTGTGACAAAAATAATATTTCAGAACATGTAGAGAGCTGTGAGAAATAATTGTACGTTCCTTATTTATATGGCAACTAATAATGGAAAACATTTTTTTCTCTCATAACATGGTTTAATCTCATGAAAGTGATTTTTTTCACTTTTCTGTGGAGTGTGGTTTCAGCTGTTGCTCTCTTCTGAGATGGGAATTTCTCAATGAGAGATTTTTCTTCTGGAGGTCAATTGCTTTACTAGCCATCTGGGTTAAGTGACATGACTTTAATTTTAGTAAAATTTCCTAATATTCTGTTCTGCACATGAAGCAGAAAGATGTTGTTTGACAGACAATGGATCATTTATAAGAAGAATTACTAAAAATGTAAAATAAATACTGCTTTTAAGACATGGTCTTCTTAGGTGTGTGTGGGCTGTCTGGTAGCAGGGAGTGAATGCCTTGAGCTGGAGAGCCCGATCATGGTCCCAGTTGCTGCTGTCTATTCCCCAGCAGATTAAAAGGAAATAGTATTCTCTTTAAAACCTATTATTTTGATGGACAGAGCAGAATGAAAATACATTCTGATGAGCAGAAAACTTTTCTGGCTCCATTGAGAATATTTCTGCAGTTGTGGGAAGCGTACGCTTTATTTGAGGATAAGCTGATATTTGGTAACATCTAGTCCATGAAAATACTGTTGTGCTGTTTGATATTTAAACACAGTCATTTTAAAATCTTCATGGGGAAAATATTTGCTTTATCTCTTTTAATGTTGGTACTGAAAATATTAACTCTGTGTGAAGCTCTGAAGTTGAGATTTGTTCCTGTTACTTCAGGTATAAAAAATTTAGTGCTTACATAAACTTTCTTTGCATCTCAACCATGGTTTCTCAGTGGATCCTACTGGAGAATTTGTCTGATGTGGAATAGTTGTAAATAAAAACCTGACTTTTTTATTGTTAAATGGTTTAATTAAAACCAGAACACCTGATTAAGATACCTGTAGTTCTGATAAACACCTTATATAAATTGCCAAGGTTACACTCATGTGGGATCTTTACACCTAAGTGCAATGCTTACTCTGGTGCCTGCCCATAGGGAATTGCAGCTCTGAGCCCTCTAAGCCAACATAAGGCTATTGGAAACCTTGGGTGGGAAGGATGAAGGCAGTGCTGGAAACCTTTTCAGATTCCTCCCTAAAGAATTAAAAATCTATTTGCTCTTTTATCCCTTCTCTCCTCCTGCTTCCTCTGAATTAGTTCACCAACTGTCTGTTTTAACACTGAGACAGGAAGAAAAATACTTTTGTGCTCCTGTTGATTTTTGAGACTGAGTTTAATTTTCTTCATGCAGGTTTGTTTAAATAAATGATGCAGAGTTAACTAAAACACATGAAATAGAGCTCAATAGCATAAAAAACCGTCAGTGTAGTGTGGACCTTGTTGAACTTGTGAACTACATGTAGATATTGAGACAAATTCAATGTTTGACTTGAGGGCACTCAGCTCCGCGGTCTGCAGATTCATACCAGTGGTGAGCTGGCTTCTGGCATGTTGAACACAGCGATGTTTGTACTTCAGAGGCAATTCTGGACCTGGTCTAAGAAGCGTTTACTCTTCTGGAATTATATTGTGGAGGATATCTATTTTGGGCGGATATTCATTTAACTGAGTTTACTAAAGAAAACATATTAAATTTTGAAGGGTATATGCAGGACACATTTTTATGTCTATTTAGGATGTTTGGATCAGAAATCTTTAAACAAAGACCAGGAGTTTCATAAATGCAAGCCTTTTGCCTTTAATTTCTGAGCAGGTAATCCTTGGAAAAAAACCTATTGCTGATCTTTACGTACTTAATGCCACGGTGTTCCCTGTGGTATGCCCAACTGTCATGGTTGCCCAATAGTCCAGACTGACATCTGACTTGTCTGCAGAAATTCAGAATTGTTTTTTGTTAAGGAATAGGAAATGCTAATATTATCACTTTTTTTTTCCTCTCTTCTTGGTGATCACGCCTGAAGTGCTATTGTATTTTAGAAATAGTTAGCACTAACAATCTTAACTGCTAACATCGGAGTTTTAATTGGTACAGACTATGCAGTAATTAGTCATCTAACTAAAATAAAGGCAGACAGAGGAATCCCTTGAATGGTCACAAAGTAACTGGGACATCAATCAAAGGCTCAAAGATTTTGAGATTATTCTAAATTTAAATAGAGTTCAGACCCCACTGGGGAACTGTATCTTGCCTAGGAGGCTTAATTAGACTAACTGTCTGCAAGACAGCATAAAACAGATGGGTGCGTTCCTGTTGGAAGTTGTTTAATGCACCTTTTGATAGCTCCAACAGCATATGCGTGAACTTTTTAAGCATCTTCAACTAAGCCCTTTTGTTCGGTCTCTTATTTCCTTAAGGAGAATTTTAATAATGGGAATAGCTACATTGAAGAGCTTCATATTTCTGAGAGCTCTGAGCTGGTAACATCTGCCCAGTGTGGGAATTTGTCTACAAACCAAACCTGATGGCTGGCTGAGTAATTTGAACAGCAGAGCCCAATATCTCAGCTAAATATAATTTATAGTTTGGGAAATGTGGAGTATATTTTTTTTTAGTGATTCAAGGTATAGAATGTATTAAATAAAGTGTGCTAATCATGAAAATGTTGTGTAAACTTTTTTCAAGTAATCAGTTTTTCCTGACCAGTATTTTTTGTGAAGCAAACCAGTCCCTTTCTTGCATACAGTTAAGGTGGTACCTTTACAGGAACTATTGCAATTAAACAATAAACAGAAGACAAATACGTTTTCCTGCTGCCAAGAATCTTGCCTGGGGCTGATCTTGCCTCACCTGCCCTGGCCCTAGGTTGCCCAGCGGGTGGCTTGTGTCCCGTTCTTCTGTCACTTACCGCACTTAGACAAACGTTCCCTTCCTCGACAGCTCCCCCAAATCAGGGCTGACACAAATCCCTATCCTTGGCTTTGATACAATTGAGGTAAGGGCATATCGTGATGTTTTATGTTGCAGAGGCAGACTGAAGGGATGTTTTTCTTTGTAGAGTAGAAGGTAAGAAATTTTTCAGTGACTCTTAGTTAATTTAGCTATTTGTGCATTAGTGTATTTTCTGGTCTAGGAGCTGCTACCAAGCTGTGCAATGCTCTGCTGGCATACGTGTGCTGTACACCCAACCACATCGGGCAACGCAGAGAAATGAGAAAACATAGGCTCTCCCTCCGTAGGAGACACAAGGGATTCTACCCAGTTAAGTAACACCAATAATTAGATACCCTTTGGTGTGTGACAGTCTGGGGACAAGCAGCATACTTGTATTCAAGAGTTGTTGAAGATTTTTTTGTTTCTCTCAAGCCAGCCCAGCATCTGCGGGAGCTCTTGGGGTCACTTAGCAATCTTCAGTTTGCTCCCTTGCCCATGAGAACAGATGGAGGCTGACTTTGTGCTTGGGCTAAGTTCAAGCAACATCAGGAAATCGGTACAAAGGTAGATGAAGAGAAAACACTGACATGTTTATTCCTGGTTTGTAGAACTCTTTTATATCCCAGTGAGTGTTTTGCTTTTGTGTTGTCTCTTGCCAGCAAAGCAGTCTTACTGGCTTTGTGTGGGATTTGGGTCATCAGACAAAAAAGGATCAGATCTTCTGTCTTTGAAAAGCTTTGAATTGACTTCTGTGGATTTTTTTTTTGTTAGAATCTCAAACAAATTTTAATTGTTGGTTTGGCTAATCTATTGATTTTATTTCTGAAAGAAAAACAAAAAAAATGATCCTTTTGCAATGGTTTGTTGCAAGCATCTGCTAGAAGTCTGTATTTATTTCCCTAAAGTTAGTTTTCATAATATTATGGCTTTTGCTGCAATATCGTTTTCCGAGCTTTTGAAGCTTAAAAGGGTAGTAGAGCTTCCTAGCTTTACATCTTGCTGGATGCTGTGTAAGTGATTTGTATTAAAGTGTGCTTAGATGAATTTGTTTTCATGAAAACACTTGGGATTTCATGGATGAATAAGACCTAATTCTGCCTAGCAAAAAAAAAAAAAAAAAAAATCACTATAAATAGGAGCTGATGCCATTGTGTTGAGAAGAAGCAGTTGTAAATAATGGGAAGAAAATTCTGTTAATGGAAATATTTCTCGTCTGGGGGTCATACTCATTTTTATTTACCTATTTAGCTATTTAACTTGCACAGTGTCGGTGTTTGGAGTGAATACAGACAGGGTTTGTATTTTATTAAAAGTAGGAGCTGAATGCTCTGGCTGGAGTTGGCCAAGTTTAGAATAACTTAATTGCTGAAAATGCACGTTTTCCAATGAAAAAACCTCTGTGTATGAGAAACTCTGCCTGGCACAATCAGCCTGTCACTTTTTTCAAGCATTTATTTATTTTTTTCTCAGTGGCTGTTTTGATGCTTCAGATTTTACCTCATGGGTGTTGAAACTTTCGAAGATTAAAAGGAGTTACACAAAGTTATTCTTGAGGCTTCCCTTCACCAATTGTCTCTGACATTTAATTCTCTTTTAATGCTGTATTATGCTTGACTTATTCTTAGTTCTCCTAGGTCTCCTTCCTCTCTTTCTTTCTTCCTTCTGACACTATAACATGTTCCTTTCAATGTTTTTATAGATCAAAGCACTCTCCTCTACCTTTCTTCCTGTCGCTGTCTTTAGAACAGGTATTTCAATTAATGTAGACTGCAGCTGGAAAAGAAAGATGATTCAAGAGCACTGTAGTGCTGTGGTAATTTAATTTGGGCATCTCTGAGTATCTCACTGAATTTCCAGTTGTTAATGGGCTTAAATTTCTGTGTCACATTTGATTTTCATGGAAATCTTAGGGGACACCTCCCGACAGCCAAAGTGCCCCAAAGAAAGCAGAAGAAAGGAGAGAGTTGAGAGAGGTCTTGTTTATTCAGATATAGTTTTTGAAGATGAAATGAATCTTTAATTGGCAATCAACTCTGGGAACATCGCTCTGCGGCCAAGGATGTCCCTTGGGACTTGGTCACCTCCTAAGCAATCTCTTGCATCTTTTAGTCATCATCTGTGCTGCTGGCAGCCAACCTGCAGCGAGTTCCCCAGGGGGAAGCCTGGCACACCACTTGGGGGGGGTGAGAAGCAAAAAATTATTCATAGTTCAGAACCAGCTGCTTAACTGAAAGCATTTTACTTGCTTCATCAGAACCGCTAACTAGAGATTTGTATGTTCTCTCTCTTAATTGATGTATCTTATCAAGCAAATCCCTAGGAAGAGGATGGAAGTGGAATCTCTTACTCTTTTGTTTACAGCTTTCTCCACTATGGAGCAATTTCACTTGGCAGTAGAGGCTGCTAAGATGTCAGAAGGCAAAAGAAAGATGGATGCAGGTGGCCTTTCTTATAGCAGCAAAGGAATCAAAGAATTATAAGGATGCTCATTCCTTCTAGAAAGCCACCAGTTATGAGGAAGCATTAGTTCTTCATAAGCAGGACTCTTGCTATCTGAAGAAAAGTCTTAGTAGCTGAACTGCACAGAAATGGGTTTTTTTCCCTGGCACGCGCTGCCCCGGCAGTTCACCTCTGGGCTCTTCTGTCCCTGTGTCCTGGCTGGGCAGTGGGTATGAGCGTGTTTTGGGTGTCTGTGCCTAGAAAACATCTGTCCCAGGCTATGGCCTATGGTTGTGTCTCCTACTTTCCATAGTATTGTGTGCCATACGTGGTTTCCCTTCCCTCATTGTAGGGCCTCGTCTGGTCCCTTCCCCTGGCTGCAACACAAAATTAAGGTGAAAGAAAGTACAGTGGCTTGGAATCTCCTAAACCCAATTTGACTCGTGAGCCTGATTTTTGGCCACCAGTGGTGGTGTTCTGAAGACTGGAGATATGGATGTAAATGAGCATGTTTGCATCCAGTCTCCTATGAAGAAGCTTAATTTGTTGCAAGAAATGGGTACTTTAAGGTACTGAGCTGAGAAAACAGGGACTCTATTTATAGCCAGCGCTGTTTGAGCTTTTGTGCTTACGTAGGAGATGTACAGCTGCACCACGTTGGCTCTCCTCATCTGAAAACTCTTGTTCCAAGCAGTAGGAATGTGGGATATTTTTGAGTTATTTAGACACTCAGTTGGAATAAAGCAATTGATATAAACTCTGGCCCGTTCTACATGTGTCTGTCCCTAGGTGAGAAGGTGTCTCTTTGTAGGTAGATTGTGAATCTACTGAGAGCAGCAGTGCAGGAAACCTGAAGGAGAGAGAAGAAATGTCAAGGTGGACAGTTACAAAACACTATCTGTGTTCATACTTCGTGCTGCGATCACTTAGTAGTTTGGTCGTACCTTCATGGGAGAGGGGTTGTCTCTGTTCAGTTTTGGAAGCTTTCATCTAATCTCTTCTTCTAATCCTGATAAAACCATAGCCGTGTCACGGGTTTATTTCTGCAGATCTGGTGTCAAAATTTCACGGAACAGTTACGGACTAGTGGGCAGTGTAAATATGTACTGCAATTCCTCAAAATTGTTTTGCAGTTTAATTAGCTGCTACTTTGGTCTGTTGCAGTGTAAATAGGAAAGTGAGATAGTCCATTTTCCCCCCAAAGGCCCAGATAATGTTTAAGCTGATAAAGACACAATGTGCTTCTGCAGCTGCTTTTGGTTTAGTTTGTCATCAAATGCATCTATTTGTTAGAAAACTGCCAGCAGGATCATATAGTCTTTTTTTTACTTTGAATTTCTTCTTTTCATTTTCAAATACCATAGGAGCATTGGACTTGTGTTACGTTAATCTCTTCTTACATTCAAACTGAAATTGCATTTGTTATAAGTAATCATAAACTGGCAGACTTGAAAAGCTAACATTTGCTGGCTTCAAAGGAATGAAAACTGGTGATAAGTGAGGTTGTAAAAAGTCAAATTAAATGTTAATTGATGCAAGGACATAAAGCAGCGAGACACTTATTTTAGATGCAAGCACTACGTTTATCAGACAAATTGACCACCTTGGTTTCATGGGTACTCTCATTTCTATTTTCTTCATTTTCATGTATATGAAGAATAAGCTGTTGGGGGGGGGGAAAAAAACAGTGGTTAGACTTACAGGTAAAGCCAACTGTTTGTTTAGGCTGATGCAAAACTGCAGGTAAGACTTGAATGCTGTTGTTTTATTTTGGGAAAAGCGATGATCTAAAAACAGTACTGAGTAGTTCTCATAATTTGCATAAAGAGAAAGGACATTCACGTACTTGGGGAAATAAATTGAAAATCCTGTGTTAATCATCGTATAGCATTTAAATTATGTGAATTTGCATAAATGCTGATAAATACTAAAACCTGAATGATTCTTTTCAGAAGCATCACAGAATCATAACAGCTACTTGTTATTACATATATAAAACAAAGAATTAAAGTTATTAAAATTAAATCAGATGTTAGGGACCATTCTTCTCTTATTTCCTGCTTTCTCTCCTTAATAACCTGAGATGAATCACAGTAACTGTTTAGAATTGCTTAATGCTTAAAATAGGTTGCAGAAGTAGGACAGATACATGAGCATACATTTAGGATATTTGCATTGGCCTTCAAAGTAAGCTGATTTTGCAAAAAAAAAAAAAAAAAAGAGGAGGGGGGCACGACGCACAAAAGTCATCTTTCTCCTGAAAATTAAGTTCTCTTGAATTCTAAATCAATGCGTCTCCATCCTTGAATACTGTCTGCTCAGCTGAGGAAAGCTTTGGAGCAGAAAATAGAAAGACTCAGACCCTGGTCTTCAGATTTCTCTTAACTCGGAGCCTAGCCCTGCCAAATCAGCCTGAATTTTGTGTCCTCAAAAGGAGAAGAAAAAAAAAACCAGCAGGAACTTTCTCACCCACTCATTTGTCTGGTGTTAGGAACCCTTTGGGACTACTTGGGTGAATAACATGAGCAGGGTTCTGCACTGAAGCTCCTAATATAAAGCCTTCAAAAATGAATGCATATCTGGAGTCTGAAAGCAGCTCCTTTATAGTGATAATTTTTGTGCAAGCAAAGCTGTACAGCAGCATACTAAAGATTTAAATAATGAAATAGTGATACCTCTGAGAAGTGTTAGTAATATTAGGCCATGGTTGGGACCTGTTGTTGGGACTGTACAGATCTGAGGGGAGCAAGAAACCTCACCCTTCTTGGTAGCTCTTCAGCAATGTCAAACCTCACAGCCCTATCATGTCTTCAAAAGCTCCTGCTAGCATCAGAGAAGGGTACCTGACAACAAGCTGGAGAAGTGTAGGATGCTCTCCAGAGGAGCATCTCACTTGCTCCTTACTTACATCTATGAATACTTTTTTTTTTTTGTCTAAAACTCCCCCCAAAATACAAAATCTGACAAAAAAACCCCAACCAATTTGACATGACTAGGTTGTTACAAATGCAGACTTCTCCCAAGGTTTGCTGGCTGGCTTCCCTGCAGCTTTCTGACCTTCTGGAGAACATTATCTTGCACGAAACTCAACTGAACCCTTGTCTTCAGAGCTTGTTAGTGCTTTAGTTTTATAGTGCTGACACCATAAGAAAGACTTGTGTCCCTCAGTTAGACTTTGAGTTGACCAGTGGGCATTGGCTTTGCTGCGTAGTCAAAGGAGTCTACGCTGCCTTTGACTCAAAACCCAAATGTTAAGGTTTTAGTATAAATTATGAGGAGGTATTTTATGCGGATTGCTGGAAGCTAGTCACAAAGGGGCCTCCTGTTCATTCAGTGTCTCCTTGGGATCTGAATGCTGTTTGTGGGGATAAGTGTAGAAACCACCCAGATTTCCTTTCCTGAACTTTTTATGTACTAAGCCAAAACAAACAAAAAAACCCCCAAACCCTCAAAAGCTAAATGATCAGGTCAATGTAATTAGCACATTGAGTAATCTGGGTGAAATAAGCCAATACCTGGATATCTGTGTAAGAAACTAAAGGCTAGTCTTGGTGAGCTCTTAGTCCTCAAAGCAAACAGGATGACACCAACTGTGCTGGTAACTGATGATTTCTGTTTTATAAAGGCAGCTAGTAGTATCCAGTAACGTGTCTAATGATTCTGGGTTTGGAAATGTCACAAGTAATTTGAGATGTCCACAGGTATCTTGAGATATTTCAGTTCAAGGGTCAGTCCATCAGCAATATGTCAACCACCCTAAAAATTAACGTTAAATAAAAGGCATTAAAACCAGAGCCCAAACAAAAGGCTGGAGATGCATTCCTGGTGAGTTAAAAGTCATATATTGCTTCAGCTGGACACATGAAAGAGGTTCCTGATGTTTTCAGTAATTTTTTCCAAAAATATAAAAGTGTATTGCAACTTGCTCAGAAGGCAGTTGGTTTTGGCTTGTGATGACCATATTATATATATGAGCCCCTTATCTAATGACTTTTTTTCCCCTCAACTCAAAGTTTTTAAGTTTCTGGTTGTGAACACGCTTACACTGAAAGCACATGCAGCATATATTCCCCCACAGCATGCCAAAAATCACCCGATTCCTCCCAGTTTTCATAATTCTGCCTTCCATTGCTGCAAAATCCTTCTCTGCCTTCACTGCAGCACTCGTCTCTGCGCTGTGGATCTCTGCTTTGTATTCTGCCCCGCTCCCCTGTAGGGAGTTCCCGTCGACACAGTGGAGCTTTCTGCATGTAGAGTAAGCTCCAGTGGTGATCAGAGCAGGCTTTTGACCTCAATATTTGATATAATTCTATATAATTTTTTGTATAAAGAAAAAAAAATCAACACTCCTTCCCCCTGGCCCAACTTGCAGTATTAACCTCTTGGTAGTTTACCACCAACTAAATTTTCACCGAAATGTATGCTCTCGATATTTTCTTTGTTTTTATTTGAAACAATTACTCAAAGGGTTGAGATACTTACGTTGACGTTCTGCAAGTTAAACTTGTCAGTTTTAATACATACAATCTGCCCTAAAGACTGCTGAATTTTGCAATGCGTAACAATGTTATGGGAAGTCTTCCATGTTTTACAGGTAGTTGGGGGCAGCTTTTTGAGTACTTGGTTTCTAGTCTTTCTGATATGAGAGTTTGCTGACTAGATACTCTGTTTTGTTCTTTGTCTTGATTTTTGGTAGTGCTTAGGGTTTTTTTGAAGGTTTTTTCTTTTTTTTTCTTTCTTTTCTTTAACAATGCAGAATGTTACCAAGCTATGGTCAAATATATAGATAGAATACTGTCTATCGATGTATTTAAAGGTATCTAATTGCATTGTGAAATAATTTGAAAAAATAGCAAAGATTTTCCAGCTATGTCTGTCTGGTATTCTTTAAGTGCTAATTCAGAAAAATGTTATACTAAAGTTTCTGAAGAACATTTCAAAGTCGCTTGGCTTCCTGGTAGGATTAAGTAGGCTTGAAACTAGCCAGAGAGATGTCTAGAAGACCCATGGAAATAAATGTGAGAAACAGAACTATAGCCTGTGCTAGTGGCAAAAGTCACAAATAGAGTATGCTCAAAGTACACAGGCAAGTTTATTATCTCAACAACTATTTGCATAGTAGCACTTAGCAGTTAATTACATAGTTAATTTAAATCCTTCTACAGAAAGGACACTGTATGTAAAAGAGCTGGGAACATGTCTGCCTGTTTAAAAAGTACCTTTTAAGTTGATGAGTTGGGGAGTGGGGGGAGAGATGATAAAGTATGGACAAGAAACAAAACTTCAAAGACTGTTTTCCAAGATCTATGCTATCCATGACCTATTTCTCCAAAGCACCCACCTGTTTTTAAAAGCAGGACCAATGCTGCATTTTCTCACTTGCCTGAATTTATTTATATTTGGTTATTAATTCTGGTATTTACTGCATGTTTGGCCTCGCTGCCTGCTCCGTGTGCCCTGAGCTAACGTTGTTGGAGTTGGGCCAGTATTCCAGCTGCTCCAGGGCAGAGCAGGGAAATCCTCTGTCCCCTTCCCACCAGATGCTGCGGGGGACATTTACATCCAGGGTTTCCTGCGCTGCTTTCTCTTGCAGGCAAATTCTTGATGTGAAAAAGAATGAACTTTTACAGTTAACTTTTATTGAAACTCAGGTGGTAATTATGTGCTCCATACCCAGACAATTTTGCAAGGCTAGTTAATTTTCTTGTAAACTGTAGTTTGGTTGTGGGTGGTGGTGTTGTGTTTTGGTGTTTTTGTGTTGGTTTTTTTTTTTTTGTAAAGTATAGTAATAGCTTCTAAAAGATCTAAAATACTTTAAAAAAGAGATTTCATGACTCTCTGGTGTGAATTAACATCTCCTATACATCCTTCTCCTCTTTGACTTTGTCATTGTGGGTTAATTCACTCAAAATATTCAATTTGTCTAGGTTCTAACTTTTAGGGTTGTTTGTATCTACTTCATCTACTTCATATAGGTTAATTATGTAAATCTTCATTTCATGTCACGTAAGCCTCTTCATTTCACACCTCCTTGGAGCTGGTTAATACCCCATAAAGGTGTCTGTCTGATTTTTTTATTTCTGTGTGTGTGTACCTCCTGATACAAGTTAATGCTCCATAAGACTTGGGGTTTAAATTATTTAAAGAATGTTGGATCTTTTTACTTTGTGTCAGTGAAAGTTGTATTCAAGATATATTTTTAAATATATTTTTCATGAGACAATAAAATAGCCTAATAATTCTGTATGTCAGACTTGAAGTGGAAGAATAAATATGGCATACAGTGAATATATTGTCTCAATACTTTCAGCTGTTGTATGCCTCTATCTTTTTTTTTTTTTCTCCTGTGCATACTGGAGCTTATTAGGAGCAGGAATGAAATAATTTCTGTAGTCATAGAATGGTTTGGGTTGGAAGGGACCTCACAGCCCATCCAGTGCCACCCCCTGCCATGGGCAGGGACACCCTCCACTAGCCCAGGTTGCCCAAAGCCCCATCCAACCTGGCCTTGAACACTGCCAGGGAGCCAGGGGCAGCCACAGCTTCTCTGGGCAACCTGTGCCAGGGCCTCAGCACCCTCACCGGGAAGGATTTCTGCCTCACATCCCATCCCATCTCCATCTCCCCTTCTTCAGCTTCAGGCCATTCCCCTTGTCCTGTCACTCCCTGCCCTTGTCACCAGCCCCTCTCCAGCTTTCCTGTAGGCCCCTCTAGTTACTGGAAGGGGCTCTAAGGTCTCCCTGGATCCTTCTCTTCTCCAGGCTAAACAATCCTAACTCTCTCAGCCTGTCCTCATATCAGAGGGCTGGAGCACCTCTGCTCATCTTCATGGTCTCCTCTGGACTTGTTCCAACAGCTCCATGTCTGTCTTGTACTGGGGATCCCAGAGCTGGACACAGTACACCAGGTGGGGACTCACCAGGGTGTAGTAAAGAGGAAAAATCCCCTCCCTTGACCTGCTGGTCATGCTTCTTTTGATGCAGCCTAGGACACAGTTGGCTTTCTGGGCTGCAAGTGCACATTGCCTAGTCAAGTTGAGCCCACCAACACCCTCAAGTCCTCCTCAGGGTTGCTCTCAATCCATTCTCTGCCCAACCTGTCGTTGTGCTTGGGATTGCCCCAAACCATGTTCAGGACCTTGCACTTGGCCTTGTTGAAATTGGTAAGGTTCACGTGAGCCCATGTCTTAAGCCTATTGAGGTCCTTTGAATGGCATCCCTTCCCTCCAGTGTGTTGACTGCACTTTCTACACAACTGTTGTAGAAGACATCAAAACTTGTCAGGCATGATTTACCCTTAGTGAAGCCATGCTGGTTGTCACTAATCACCTCCTTATTTTCCATGTGCCTTTAGTGTAGTTTCTGGGAGGATCTGCTCCATGATCTTGCTGGGCACTGAGGTGAGACTGACTGGCCTGTAGTTTTCTGGGTCGTCCTTCTTTCCCTTTTTAAAAATGGGGGTTATTTTTTCCCTTCTTCGGTCAGTGAGATCTTCACCAGACTGCCATAACTTCTCAAATATGATGGATAGTGGCTTAGCAACTTCATCTGCCAGTTTTCTCAGGATCTGTGGACTTCTGCACCTTCAGGTTCCTTAGACAGTCTTGCCACCTGATCTCCTACAGTGGGTGGTTCTTCATTCTCCCAGTCCCTACCTTTACCTTCTGTGACTTGGGTGGTGTGGCTAGAGCACTTGCTGGTGAAGACTGAGGCGAAAAAGTTGAGTGCCTCAGCCTTCTTCATATCCTGGGTAACCAGGTCTCCTGTTTCCTTCTGGAGAAGGATGGTAATGAATATCATGATTAACTTCTATGTTGCTTGATTTGCTGGTGGGCAGTGCTAGAGGTTGGCTGTAGTGAGTTGGCAGGTCACAGTCCTGATAGGTTTGAAATGTTCCTGGGGGAGTCCCAAATTATGCTTAATTCCAAGAATTTTTAAGGCAGTAAGATAGGGCTTTTGTGCATTAAAACAAGCAGTATTTAAATGAAATTGATTTTAATTAATACATTTTAATGTATAGACTTAGTGATACCACTAAAGGTAAAAAACAAACCAAAATATTAGAATTGTATGTTTAGCGTAGTGGCGCAACCTCTTGACCTCAAACTGTTAAAGCTACCTGCTCTGGTTATGGCCAAGAACTCTTTATGCAAAGCCAAAAGAAATAAAGCCTTGTGTCAGGAAATTGCTGTGGTGTTTGGAGCCATTTGGTAGAATTTACAGGGCGCGTCATCATGCCATCATTTCAAGGCTCTAGCTATAAAATCAGGAAGCAAAACAACAGAGCCTGAGTTTGGTAAACAAGATAATTAATGCATTTCCTTTGTAAGCATACACATGAGTTCAGTCGGAGAAAGCAAATTGAACTGGACCCTACTATTAAGAAAGAAAAATTCTTCCTTCTTGCCTTTTCTTACTCTTTTGGAAAACTCAAAACATCTCACTCTTCCTGGGCTTCATCATCAGCAGTCTCTGTATGCTTTTCTGGGCTTTCAGGAGAAGAGTAGACTTGGTGCCAGGGGATGAACTTTTGTTGAGGACAATGCTATTTGGTAGTACCACACCTAAGTGAGATGCTTGGTTTGTGAGCTTTCCTAGAAATCTAAAGAAATAACTGTGGAGACAAAGTCAACTTTACAAAGTGTAACAACTGATGGTTGAGGTACAGCAGTCACCTCTCTCAAATATAAAATACTTAAATATGGCTCTGTATGCATATACATGTATAAAGACACATTCCAGTCCTTAATTTTATTTTTTCTACTATATGCTCATTTTCTCTCTATTCTTCTCCTTAGCTTTTTTTTTCCTTAAAAACTCTGTTTTGTTGCTCCCAGACGTTCATTTGTATGTGTGCAAGAGTACAGTATCCCTGTCTGAGCTATATATGGCTCATGCACGGACCCTTTTGTTCTCCTTGCCTCTTTTCTTTTTTCATCAAAATAAGGTAAAATTCAGAATAAGCGAACATAAATTGCTTGACGCGATATGAGCTTAACTTTTGAATTTTGAAATTTTTATTTCCTATGATTTAGCTCCCTCGCCTCAAAAGGTTAAAAAGCCCTTGCAAATCCCACTGCAGCAACAAAAATATACTCCTCCAGTACCATAACAAATCTTCTATTTCAGCCTGTATTTGCTTTTCAAAATGTGCATCTGTTTGTCTTGGGTTAATATCTGGCATAGATGATCTGTTTCTCAGCCCATGCCCACAAATTGTGTGGATGAGCAGAGGAGGACAGCGAGTGAAAGGGTTTGCTCGATTGTAGTCAGCAGGGAAAGGGATGATATATAAAAAGATTTAAAGGATTTATCAATACTTGCTATTCTAGCTGAGCTACTGTGGTGAATAAAAGCTGTTGATACAGAATGGGATTCTTAACCAGACTTGTGGCTGAAGCAATATTTGCAATGAAAAATCCGGCTTTTTAGCATATGTATATGGCTGTACATGGTTGTAATTACACTCCTTTTGATTGCAGTGATATAATCTCAATTTAAAAAAATAATCTTTAGAATGTAAGTCAATGGGATAAAAATACAGACAGAATTCTAACCAAATATCTGTCCATGCGTAACAAATACTTCTCGCAGCCCATCCTGCTGTTTGGGCTCTCCTGCGATCAACAAAAACCACTCTCCCGTGCGTATCTGCGCACCCGGTAATCTGGCTGTCTGGAGCTTTGCCAGGCATCGTGTGCCTTGATTGCTGACAGAAGTCAACGAGAGAAGAAAATGTCCCTCTAAGCTCCCTGTTGTCCTGTAACTACAGGATTAGTCTTTGCAATAATAATATAGATCTTTCTCTACTTAATGTTTAAGTGAGTCTTTACTTTCATCCTTTCCTAAGGGATGCTATTACTTAATCTATTAGTATGTGTGCTGCTTAATTCTCCCTAATGCAGAGTTAAGCAAAGCAAAAATCTAGGCTTAAGTTTATCCTACTTTCCGTTTTGCTATAATGTGGTATCGTGTTGGCAGGCCATCGTGCTGTGCACCTCTATCTCGAGGTGTGAAAGAGATGTATGCTGAGATAAGGGTAAGGCTCCTTTAACCTTATCTACACGGGCAAATTTACGGCCAGAGCACTTGAATTATTTTCAAAACTATATAAGAAGAGTTGAAACAAAATAGTATAGTGTTTATTGCAGACTGTATTGGAGGTAGAAAATCTAACAGCTTTTTTTTCAGTATAAAATTGTAATCTAACCAGAAAATGCCACAAAATGAATCCAATCTCCTTGCACTCTTGAGATTTCAATGTCGCTGTCTTTCTTGCATGTTTTACTTTGTTTTCAGTGAATCTCTTCACTTTGAGAACTTCAGGTGATTTTGTGGGTACTGAAGGATTTTGTGCTGTAATTTTCTTAAGGCCATTACCAATCGTATCCCACAGCCTGACTAATGTTTCATTCTCCTGTGAAAGTTTAGGAAGGGCTTTTCTACAACAGAATCGGGACAATTACTTCAGCAAAATTACAGTACATTATCCGTGAAGTGTCAGAAGATGGCAGCCAATTTCTGCTGTTTGATCAGGATATTCAAGATCCTCCTCATTCGGTAAGAACAAAAACTCTCAGAAGAGGAAATGAGATGTAATGGTAATTTTCAGATTGCCTGTCAGCCCTAAACACATTTCTATCTATCAAGACAGTGACATAACATTGACTTCTCTAGTGTTTTATGGTTAATTTGCATAACCCACAGCACCTGTACTTTCTTGAGACTTCATAGCAACTTTTCCATGCGTAGTTTGTAGAAAAACCTCCCGCATAGCGTAAACAAAAGCTAAAGAAGTTTACTGTCATAGCATGACTCGTTATCTGAACGTATCATGGTACTGCTGCACAATTTGTATATAGCTTTCAATAAAAATGACTGCTATAAAATCAAAGCTGTCCTCAAATAAACCACACTGGTATTATTTTACGCCTTTTATATCTGTGACTGGGGTAATAAATCCTTGGCAATAGGGTTTTTAGAGTTTTTGATAGATTGGTGTTAGATCACTGGTTAAATGAGTGTCTTTTTGTTTGCCAGATAAGGGCTACTGAATTTATTGCCTAGGGATTAGCAAAGACCCGTGTCCTGCTGGCTGTCCACACTGCAGACAGAAAACAGTGTTGAAACGTTCAGACTTGTGAACTGGGCTTATTTGGTGTTAAAGGATTGAACTTGCAGATTCACTTAATGAGAAATTCCCAATGAGGTCTTATAGGATGAAGGCCTGTAGAAAAATTTTTTTGTGTGTTTACTTCTTTACTGTTTCTTCATATTATTTCAGTAAGTTATCTTACTGATGGATGTTGCTGGGGAAAAAAGAGATTAACAGTTTTAACTTTTAGATTTGTTTAAGGATGTATAGATTTGTCTAGCCTATACTGACGAAAGCGCACATACCAGGGTAGGTCTACCAAGATCTCTGATCTATATGATAGCAGGAGATGGTTAGCCTGAAAGGAAAAGGAAGTGTAAATGATAACGGATTTTTTAAAAAATTGGAAATAAAGGATAAGAATACAAAGCATAAATGAAGAGGACAGTGTTCTTGTCCTCAGTTAATGCTGAAAGAAGAGGTGTTACTATCTTATTTGCTGCTCCGTCTTAGTGGGAAGATTTAAAAGGGAAGGATGAAGATAAAATCATCTTCTTCAAAGGGATGCCGGAAGGGCAAAGAACTTCTCTGGGAATGATGTGTGCCAATAGGGCCAAGAAATCTGCTTTTTGGATAGTTCCTCTTCATGTTATTTGAATGTATAAAGGGGCAATTAACAGTAAGAGTTTAATGTGACTTTAAACGTAGTCTGAGAAAGGTTGGGATGGTTGAACCCAGGGGCACACTCAGAAGGCAAGTTGCCTTGCATAAAGCAGTGTTATCTTGTATTCACGCTTCTGTAACACAAACTCCAGAAATGGTTTGTCCTTGTTTAGTGAAATCTGAGAAATTCACCTCCTGCAGTCAGGTTACGTACAGTATCCCTGCTCGGGGCACGTGCCTGGATTGATCCTCCCTGTAACTTGTTTGTTTGCCACATCAAAAGAACTGTGGTGATGCAGTCTCTACTACATTGAGGGTTTTTTAATTGTATGTAATGTTTCAAAATAAGCGCAGCAACAATTTGATCTAAATGATAATCCTGCTTATCCTGGCTTTAGTTACACATATGGCTTCTTTACCGATGCGTTTTGGAAGAGTTTTTCTCCATCCTTTACATATTCGTAATGCAAAACATAATTTTTGTAATTCTAGTGGATTAATAAGTACATTTTTATAGTTATTACTAATCCTACATATATAAAACCCTGTAAATTAATAGATAATATATAACAAGTAAATATAGATAATAAATAAGAAATTAATAGATAATAAAGATAAGAGACACTATATTAAGAGAAATGTATTCCTGTGACTTCCCACCACCCACCCAAAATTGTACAGTTTGATTTATCACGCTGGTTCTAGCACAGATATTGTCTCAATGGCTTCTGTAGCAGTTATGAAAAAATTACGTAGACTGGTCTGGGCTGATACAGGAACATCAGGTTTCAGCAGCGTGGGTGTGCTCCATGAAGACTGGTCAAACAAATGGTTAGGACGTGCTCAATCCTCTTGGGCTCCAATTAAGCCTCTGCTTATCCCCCTACTTAGCAAAGCTCTGAGGCATGTTTTATGTAGGGTGATCTACATAATCTGTGTCCTACCACAGTGGAAGAAAGCATAGCTGCAATTCCACTGGAGTCCGTGAGCGTAGCAGGGCTTATGCCTGAACTAAATTTTCTGTTTAAATGCTTCTGTTTTCTTTAATTTTTCCATATGTGTTTCACATCAGCCACTGGTTGCAGGACAGCTTTTCACAAACCATGTGATATTAAAAGCCTAAGACCAGGGAAAATATCCCTAAGTGTGATCTGCAAAACTGCAGGTTGGTGACTGTACTTGGAACAGTTTTGGGTGAGAAGTTTTCTTTTGTCTGTGCCTTTAGCATCTCTGGAAGAAGCTTCATCCCTTATAAACAATCAGAAATGTCTCATGACTTACTGCAACGATATCACTTGTAGGCTGGAAACATCAGACTGAAGGTGAACAGGCTTCATTTGATAGCGTGACCTGCTGAAGCTATCAGATACAGAGCAGCAACCCAGCCTTTTTTTGCTGAATTGTTTTGAGCTTTTTCGAGAACGGGTTTATTTTTAATGCATTTATCTTGTAGCATTTTCAGTGGTGTTTTATGAACAACCTAGTTGTATAGAGGGACCCACTCCTTGCCTGAGAAACTGATGATCTGGCAAGAGGTGAGCCATCAGGTGAGCCATATGGGCCGTGATGCTGTACTGCAGAAGATGGGGAGGAGTGCAGAGTTTCTTTGGGGACCGGATCATCTACCTGCATATCTGATGTTCGTTGTGGTAGCCTCTGAGTGCACACAGATGTGGTTGAGGGTAAAACCAGGGAAGGATGGTGGAAGTGGGGAGAGATTGCTGTTACTGTGCTGGGTAGGGCAGGGAATGGAGAGAGATTAGAGAAAGAGGGTGATAAGGCTGAAAAAACAGGCTTTGAGGTCAAGTTTGGGAGAGGTACTGGCAGGCTCTGTGGCTAGTTTATGTAGTATGGAGCGGGTGGAAGCCAGGCTGAAGAGTGCACCCAGGGTAAGAGCATGGATGCAGACAGACTGCTTGGCATGTTCAGAGGTGCAAGGGAGGAGCAAGAAAGGATGGCGGTCACAGAAAACTATATCTTCTGAAATAAATTGCCTCTGAGAGTGTATCTTGTTCCTGGGATTACAGGAAAGGTATCATTTTTGATGACTAGCCTATCTATAATTAGGCTGCTAAGCTGCTACGAAGGAGAGTATGATTTTTTTCAAAGGAACATGTGCCAAATATATTGAATTAGTTAGAAACAAATGGGCTTTGTTTACATTTTTGAAGGAACTTCCTAATTATGTTAGGCTCAAGTGCTGAGATTGCCAGCAAGCAATAAAAATATACAGGTGATTTAAGAAAAATGTTAGATACCTTTCCCAGAGTGGAAGGGTTGATAGCTTATCCCCAAGTAGCAAGAATATTACAACCAAAAGGATCAAGTATAGCTAACACTTAAAGGCTAATCACAGAATAATACACGTATTTCATTTATTATGTAGAATAAATGCAGTTATGCCACCTTGTCTGTAACCTTCAACTCACATACTTAAAAGCTCTTTTTATCCTTTTAAAGATGTAATATAAAACATCATGTGAATGTAAACAGAATGAGTACTCTTTTTTTTTTTTTGGTAGGAATTCAGTTTTGATCAAGTCTGAGGTTCTGTTTGCACTGTTTAATTTTAGACTCCTAATGTCGAAAGTTTCTACAGAAAAGAAAATTCACACTAAAACCAGGAAGTCCTTCAGATAGATTTTGCACATCCGTACCTCCTATGGCACATCTGTTTCCCTGCTTCCAACACAGAACAAATGATGTCCCTCATAACTTGATAGCCTGCAAGGTGGGACAAAATCGTAGTGTCCCAGACCAGAGATCCACCTGTCCATCCAGATATACTGATGTTATACCAATGTTATCCCATGCTGATGTCCATCTAGACTCTGCTGATGGTTTCCACATGCTTCCCAGCCAGAATTTTCCAATATGTCATTATTATTGCCAGAAATCTCAAGTTAAATGCAAAGTCAACTACTTTTGTCCTGTCCTCCATGGACAGAGATAGTAGAACAAATTATTTTCTGTTGAAGTGACTTTTGCCTGTTTGAAGCTGTTATCGCATCTTTCCCCTTTCATTTTACCTCCAGAATTTTCTGCTTTTCTCCTCAGTTTGAACAACCTCTCATCATTGGTTCTCTCTTCTAGTCAACAATAATTGTCACCGTTTTTCTTGTTTTTTCTGGAGTTGCCTCCAAAAGTGAACTTAGTTTTCACTTCATGCAAAATAAATCCAAAATTGCTTAAAATTTTGAAACAATAAGGGGTTCCCGTGTGACAACTGCCATGTTCCTGTGTTAGCCTACTGTCATCTCTTGAGTTTTTAAAATACGTACAGTCCACAAATATCACAATGAGACATTATATTCCGTATTGTATTCACTGCTTTGACATATCTTGAAATGAGCGTATCTGACTAGAAATGTTACAAGTCAATAGGCTCTGAAGAAAAGAGTTTACTTGTTTCCTTAGTCCTCCATGCAGTCTTCAGTTTAGCTGCAATATTAGTTTCCAAGAAGTAATGTGCTGTCCTTAGTTTCAATAGTGAATGATCACATCTGCTTTTGTGCGTTGAACTGGGTTATGAAGCAGCATGGAACATCCTTTGGTATTGATGTTTCAACTATATGTTGATTTAGTCTTTGATTTCACTGTTACTTTCTTTTGTATCTTTCTGATTTAATTGCTCAGGATCAGTATGGAATAATTTTGAAACTCACTCAATGACCAGAAATTTTCCATGGCACTCATGTTTCTCTAAAAGTGCATCACAGTAACTGCAAAGCCTGCGACTCTGGGTGCTTTGAGAGGAGGAGGAGGGTTCTGGGAAATACCAGTGCTAGTTTCCTACCTGAAGTTCTTGCATGGCAATAGAGATGAATGAAGTGGGGGAGAAAAAACCAATAATTCTCATCCATCATCAAAGGAGTAAAATTTACCCTTCTCAGATGAGCTGCTGAGTTTTCCTCTCCATCGTCAGTCTCGCAAGTGGTAGGTTCCTGTTGTTACAGTAAGCAAGGCAGGACTGGTAGACGATCAGCAAGAGCTGTGACCCTGTGAGTCTCAGAAATTTGCTAAAGGCTGAGGAAGAGGAGGTTTGGATTTCAAACAATGAAATATGCTCAGTGAAGGGAACATTTGGTTTTTGCAAACACCTCAGACAGCACTCTTTCTCTGCCTCTGCTCATTAATCTTGACCTAGCAGCATTTCTCCCATCATATATCTTTTCTCCTGTTAAAGACAAAGACTTTTTTGGTAATTATGAGGGCACAGTTGCAGACAACAGCTTGTTACGTGCTGAACAAGAGAAGGGTTGTAACTGAAGTGTTATCTCTTAGAGCCGAATATCTTCAGAAAAGAGGGGACACACACGTGACCTGTGAAGCGTATGTAAGAATTAGTAACTTTTAGAAGAAAAAGGTATTTTGTTTTTACAGTAATCTCTTAAAAGAAAAAAAAAAAAACCTAAAAATAATTTGCTGTGGAAAATGTGCTGTATATGTTTGTTTTACAGAAAGGAATGAGACTTAACAGCTCCCAAGAGCCCACAAAAAGTAGCTCCACGTTTTAAAATTTTGTTTGCCAAAACAGTCAGTATTGAATTTTGGTGTTTGGCCTTTGCTATACTTGCACTGGTCTCTTGAATTATTCTGATTAATTACTTTTTATTTTTTTTAAACCCTATTATCTTACTGATATATTCTTTAAAAACACCTGTGGTCTTTGAGGTCTTTCCTCCCTCTGGAATCCATAGAAGTGACATGCTGCTTCTAAAGGAACAGCTCGTACCCTGTCAGTGCAAAAGGTGGGCGTCTGGGGTACTAAGGATTAGCTGTCTGACAGCAGATTTCCTCCTCTGATAGGTGAAAGCCACTGGGGAGTATTAATTTCCTGGAGGAGAAACAGTCCAAACAAAACCCCCATATTAATCCTTTCTGGTAAAAGAACTAGATTTCTTAAGTCTAAAGGTAAATAATAAATAACCCCAAGTCTGAGTCTCTCACCTTTTTAAGGCGGAGGTGCTAAAACCTGTTGGAGATCTTGGAGTACTTGCAGTTTTCCTCGAAGAGTTCCGCTGATGCAAAGATATTTTCCATTATAGTAGGGAATACCTCAGAATAATCCAGAGACAAGAAAAGATATTGCTGAAATAATTCATTTATCTTTAGGGAATCAGTAGGAACAAAACCCATATCTCCTGAAACTTCCTGCTGTATCATGACTTGCTTCATTTTTTGATTAATAAAAATTAATGGTGCATTTGAAGTTTCACCTTACTGTTACTTGTAAGCCACTGCTCTACCAGTCAGTCTAGTGAAGGAAGAGCTTCCCCCAGGTTTGAGTTTTACACGTTCTATCACATGTATGGTGATTTCTTTTCATTTGTGCAAGACTGTGCCTTGAACTCTGCAGTTATTTGATGAGTAATGCATGGACTATAAGCCAGATCTTGGTTAAAAGCCACAAACTTAAGACCAATGGAAATATATACTCTAGCTCCTGTTTGTTCTCCTCAGCCAACTTCCACAAATGTGCATTGTCTGCTAGGCGGAAAAGACCGTGGTGGTGGTCCCTACTACTCAGTGCTCTTACAAATTGAGATGGGTTCTTGCACTTTACTGCTTTGATGAGAAACGAATAAAAAACCTCTTTTAACTGAGCTCGCAAACATTAGCATTCAACATTTGGCAAAAGCTGCTGTGCTGCTTTTTTGTTACTTTTGGTTTTTTGGTTTTGGGTTTTTTTGTGGTGGTTTTTTTTTTTTTGTAGATGCTGACAGTAATTAATTTAACAAGGGTCCTATTGCATCTTGCATTTTACACTGTAATATTTCATAAGTTGATGTGGTATTCTGTAATATTTTAGGCGAATTTCCCAGTGGCTTAGTGGTTGCTACTGAAATGCAGTGCTAAAAAAAATAGCATCTTGTCTTGGTTCAGCTACTCTTTAGCTCTTGTAAGAGTGTGGTTTTGATCTTGGAGACAAGCATATTAATATCTATTTTGCTTTCTGCTACCATCTCGCTTCATTTTCAGGGCATTTTTCTTTCCTGCATGAAATCAGTAGCCTTTCTGAAGAGTCAAATTAAATTTAGATGCAGAATGTTTTTCTTCTTTCTCTAAGAGCCAGGTGGGAAATCTCCTGAGATCTCACTCCCACACATGTAAAAAATAAAAGCCCATCTCTCTTTGAGAGTCCATCGTTTCACCACTGTTTGAATTGAATGAAAAAGGTCGAATACTGGAAAAATTGATTCTTGTTTCATGTATTCAAACCCTTTGAAACCAAATTCCAGTGAGAGATGCCAATTAGAAGCACTTAGGATAAAGACATGGGGGTGTAAAACTCCTATCTGTGATAACTACAGCAACATACAACTTACTAGTATTTGGAATTGGATTTTTAATGTAATCATAAGAGAATTGTGAATGTTGAATTTGAGATTTCACTTTAAGAAGGACTTTTTTTTCTTTTTTTAAAGTTCTTAAGAATTAAATATATTTGAAGGAAGGTCCAAATGTTGTCAAGCCTTGCAAACTTTTCCAAACAGATGCATGGATTTGCCTATGCAGAGAAAGGAGAAATAGAATTCCTGGAACTAAAGGTCTTAGAATTAATCTACTTCGAGAAATATGCACTTTTTGCCTTTTTAGGTACTGTTTTTTTCAACCGTCAGTTTCCTGCTTGTTACATGATGAAATCTAGACCATTGTAAATTAACTGGATTAGTTCAAATCATTTTATCTGGACAAACTATGATATTTTTTAAGATGTCCGTTTGGAAGGATGGCAATTGGTGATTGAGGTACATAATATAAATAAGACTGCCAAACTGAATTTTATTTCCTTGGACTCCTATTGAAACTCCAAAGAACATCATCCATCTTTGGAGACTTTGGATTGAGGGCTTGCTCTTGTTGCAATTGAATTCTGTGAAAACTTTCCCTGTTCTTGAATTAGTCTATTAGATATCACGTACACTCTGCTTGCCTGGGAAACGTTTAGGGAAAGAGAAGTAGAGGGACAATTTCCATGTTGCACAGTGTAACTATTTGCTGTGTGAAAAAGAACTTCCTTTTGGTTTGAAAGCTGGATGGCTCCAAAAAAGCTTTGCAAAAGAAAGGCTTAAATTAGTACCATATCATCCTCTATCTGCATCTAGGGGATATGTAGAATTTAAGCATGCTGCAACATAAAAACAGTTTTCGTTCATATAGGTTCAGTTACAAATAAATAAGTAAAACTTTTTTATTTACCCTCCACTGAGGGACCAGCAGTGCAATATCCTGCATTAATTTTACATGAGATATGAGTTTAAGGTACATGTGCAATTTCCTTCTAACTCCTCGTATAAATAAATAGCGTTTTTAATGCCAATATGAGAAATACATTAGGTAATCCATTGCTTTCTGTTATTTTATCTCAAATTTTATGGGTATGAGATAAAATTGAATTAATCTTTGTTAAAAGATGACCTTTTGAATAGGTTCCCTGCTGAGTGTTTTAATTATTTGAGCAGGTATTCACAGCTTGAGACCCATGAAAGATTGATTCGCTTTGAGTGTATCAGAGTGGGTCAAATTAATCCCTGGTGTAACCTCACTGAAGTTGGTGCCATTTCTGAAAAAAGAACAGTGAAAATATCCTTACAGGAATACCTATTTTACCCAGGGGAGTCTTCTAGAAAATGTGTCATACTCATGATACTTTAGTAGCGTAAACTTTGTTAGCTATATGAAGGTTTGTTGTTGTTGTGGGTTGGTTGCTTGTGTTGTGTGGTGTCTTTTGGTGGTTTTTTTTTTTCTTTGGTACAACACCAGATGAGAAATGTGTCCCTTTATCAAAGAGCAGGGAGATGGTAGACTACCCTTGGTGCTAAGCCACCCAGACAGTTTAGGTGTAGGTAGCCATGCCATTTTATCCCTCCAGATGGCATAAAGCAGGATGCTGGGCTCTGACCGTGGTCTTTGCTCGTGCAAAAGATGTCAGGGCAGCTTTGGCTGCTGCCCCATGCATGTGTTAGTGCCCTGGTGATCGTTTACCACAAATCTGGGCAATGTGTATCCTTCCTGCCTGCATAAACAGACAAATTAAATTTAGTCTCCAAAGACTAAATCGTGGAACAGGGTTTCCAGGAAGCCAAATATTAGTTAAACAAGGGATAATTGGATTTCATAGGAAAACTGTAAAGGGCTGAAGAAGCAGGCCAAAGATGTGGGAGCAATAGGTTGTGTTGAAAGAGAGTGAGTCTTGGGCTGGAGGGCAACTGTCAGTGGAGTTCCTCAGTGACTCTTTTTGGACCAATATTATTTAATATTTTCATTAATGACTTTGGCAGAAAAGTCAAAATGTGCTAATGAAATTTGCTGATGACATAAAACTGGGAGACAGTGTCAACGCTGAGGAGGATTGGATTAATTAGGTAGAATTAGATGACCTCAAAGACTGGAATAATAGAATTAGGATAAAATTGAGTAGTGCAAGTTCAGGGTTGCATTCTGAGAACTAATGAGATGAATATCATTCAGCAACAAGAGGAAGAGAAAGACCTTTGGGGCATTTAGTTGATCACAGGTTGCTTTTGACCTGTTAATGTGATGTGGCATGTTGTGAAAGCTGCTGTCGAGTTCTCAGCTGAAATCTGTCTGGGGTTGTGGTTACCCGTGCTCGGGGAAGGCTGAACTGGGGCTGGAACAGATGTCTGGCAAGGCTGCCCGGCTGACTGGGGACGGGAGAGCCGGTCCCATTGGGGGCTGGAGCAGCTCTACTTGTTAAGCTGAGCAAAACAAAGACTGAGAGGTGATATGATTGCTCTCTGTAAGTACTTTGGGGGATAAAGAATAGAAGAGGGGAAGCTGTTTAGAGGGTGGTTTTGTCAGCTGGACAAGAGGATATAAACTAGGTTTGAATAAATTTAGGCTGGAAATTAATGGAAGGTTTGTAGCTGCAGGACAGCTGGGAATACTGGGCAAGAAACATAACTAGTTCTATGAGGGAGAGGGCTGATATATGATAAAGGTTACACTTGTCAGCAGGGACAGGGCTGGTGCCGAAGGCCCAGGAGCCCTTCCAGCCCTCTCTTCCTAATAGTAGAGAGCTCAGAGCTTCCTGCTACCCAGCCGCATTTCATGTACCCCTCCAAAGTAATTTACGGATATGCCTAGACAACCATTGCGGTATTTGGATAGCTTGCGGGTGTCTGTAAAGGTCTTAACACTGGTATACAGAGGGAGCACGGCTAAACTTTTAAGCCTGTCGCTTATGTGTTCAGAGCCGTGTCTGCCTCTTGCAGAGACCGAGAACGTTCACATGGAGCAACCTTTGGAGGGGCTGAATTTTGAATTAATGCTTAGTTGGTACCTGTGGTGCAGATATATTTTTCCATAACTTTTTTTCAGCAGATGATTTGCTATAAACTTTCATCTTATAGGGCACATAGAGAAGGGAGTTGGAAGAGGTAACATTCATCTTGAGTGCAACATTTCTTTTTCAGGTATAGCCACAAGATATACAGTCTTCCTCACTAAAATAGAAGACAACTGGCAGATGGTTTTCTGAAACACCATCGGGCTAGTCAGTCACACTGCGGGATTATGACACATTACAAAGAAATACCAAACATTTCTTGGACACATCTGGAGATAAGTACTTCCCTGTCTTCACTTGACAAGCGTGGCTGTTCATGTATGGGTGTAAATGTGAAAAGCAACTTGCTGTGCCTATATGTGTTTGTAGTGACTGTACTCCTGATACTCCAGGGGCTTTCAGACTTTAACATGCTTGGATAGCCAAGCACCCCAAACTAAAATAACAAGAGACAAACCCAATTAGAAATCTGTTACCAGCTTGCCAGTCCCATACATTCTGCAGCTGAAAACTTCTTTCTCTTTGAGTCTTGTCCGTACTCATCTGTCTTAGCAACAGCAAGGCACAGAAACAGAGGACTTGAAAGCTTTCAGAAACTCTTTGGCCTTTAAATTGTCCTTTGGGAAACAATACAAATAGAGTGGGACATGTTGCAGCAGGATAGATATCCCTGCTGCAACAACACACGCATGCTAGACCTTTAGAAGGCTTAGTTTATTTATCAGGTCTTTACAACAGACTCTATGCTGATTTAGGGAAAGGGAATTAAGGATTTGCAGATGTTGAGATGCCCTTGATGAAAGGAATGTTGAGACTGGAGAAATGGGATTTTTTTTGTGTGTGTCTATGGTTACATAGAATCTATCTCTGCTTCAGCATCTGGGGCCGCTGGAGCCCAATACCTAGGAATCAGCCAGGTATTGACCGAAGGGGACAACAGAAAGGATACAGCAGGATATTTTGCTTTCTTAAACAGGCATGGTGTTGAAGCCTCTTAGACAGTAATTTGTGTGTCATGAAGTACATAGGGGAGAAAGCCACAGTCCTCCAGGACTGCTTTTCCTTGTACAGATTTTAGTGGAGAACATATTTGTATTGGTCGTGTTCTTTACAGAGCACTAAAATTCCCAGGTGAATTAAAGAACATGCAAAATATATGATATCTAATGCTTATTTTCACCTCCTGCTTTAGACTTGATTTTTGTTTTTACAAAATGCACTTTCTGAATATCTTCTTCAGTAATGTATTCTTTCCATTTGTAGAAGGCCAACCAGAAGTGCCTATTACTTTGAAATTTAGCCATTAATTATAGATATCCTTTTTTTATTTCCCACTCTTCTATAACTTTTTTTACAAAGGCAGTCCCATATGGGTTACTGAGGGTAGGGAGCTGCAGGGCTCAGTAGGGTGATTAGCATCTAGTTACACGCACAGGTGCTGTACAGCATCCTTCAGTGGGTACTTTGCTCAGCAACATCAAACATTAATGCTTTTATTCTGTCTGCTGCCTGATTTCCACGGTCTCCTCAGATCTATATATGTGGGACAAATGGAATTCTTTGAAGCAAACAAGCAGAAATCTTTTTTTTTTTTTTTTCTTGTCTCCTGATTTCTTTGCTGCTTTGGAGCTCACGCTTCTACCAGGACATCTTGAGAACTTTGCTTGCTGTTTTTGTTGTATCCCAGCCATGGCTGCTGTGTCTTTCACAAAGCACTTCCAGCTCTCTCGTTACTCCTTTTGTGCCCATCCAAAAGTGGTGGATCACCAGTTTGACGCGTAATGTGGTTTCAAAGACAAAGGGTGTAGGGCAAAGGGATCCTATGGGTTCATGCTATCACCTGGTGGCATGGGCACTTGAGTTGAGGAGCTGGGTGTTGTGAGTACCAACATGCTGTTGTTCAAGGCAGGGGTCATGCTTTTTATACAAAGCATTTGGAATAAAACAGGGCTGCGGGGTCAGCTGGGGTGGCCTCGTGTCCCTTGCCACAGCAGTTTCCCTGGTGGGGTTGATGGGGTGATGTGTGACCTGTGTCCAGATCTCTTGCTGCTGCAGAGCTGCCCGCCTGACCAACTGGGGGCTGTTTGTTCAGGATTTGCTTTTTAATGAATGCACTTGCAGGAACAAATTTGACTGCTTCCAGAGAAAAACTATAGCCTTCACAATTTTTCATTTGAGCTAAACTGAAGAGGAAAAGTTTATAAAGAATACCTGGAAGGGTTCACCATTGATGTGTTCCTCTACAGTGCTAGGTGTTGAAAATTCATTTGTAGCATTTGGGCTCCAAGACATGATTTGTTTGCATCAAAAAAAGATTTTTGACTGCTGTGTCTGTGTCAGGACTACGTATAAACCTTTTGGAATGAGACATGCACAGATTTCGTGGCTTGTCTCTTGGAAGCCATTTCCTGAAAATAGCTGGGGGTGTTTGACTTTCTCAAATGCAACCAGTTATATAGCCCTGTTTTGCTAATGTGTTTTTAAAATTATTAGTTTATTATTTTAGTGTAATTATATTCTAAGACCAACTCTTTCCAGAATTAGTTTTGGTTCTGTTCTTACAATTAGGTATTACTTGCTTTATGTAATTGTAGATCTTCAGTTGCCTTGGCAACAAAACACAGTTTTAAATTTAGAAACTAATTTGTTTTCTGTCACTTTGCTCTTTGCTGGTAAGGAGACAAGCTGTTTGCTATTAAATAAAACTTAAAAAGAAGGAGAGATGTGTATAAAAATATAATATATAAAATATCATGTAGCATTCACTTGTAGATGAAGGAGAAAGCACTGGCAATGCTAGGAGGGAAACTCCTCTGTTCCTTCAGAATTAAGTGGAAGATGCTTTATGCTGCTGAGGGGGATTTGAATGGATGTGTCCCCGCTCCAGGGAGAGCATGAGGCATCGGTACATCCTTCAGCTGCCACGTTCCAAGGTGAGAGAGAGGGAGAGCACATAGGTTAACCTCAGGGAAACATCTCATGGGATAAACGTGCATAGTTTGAAGTGAAACGTCTGCTCTGCTGTGTTTAGAGGAGGATGGGATGCAAACCAGCCGTGGCCTAGGAGCCGTGCAGACATATCAGCGTGCCTCTCTGCCCACAGGCCAGATGGCTATGAATGCTTTTGTGTACATACACATATGTGCGCATGTATGTATAGAAATATATACATACATACGCACATATTCTCTCCGTATGTATATTCTATACATGCGCACATATTCTCTCCATATGTATAGAAATATATACAATGGGTCTGCTGTGAAGGACTAGGAGGACCGGAGTTCCAAATTCCTGTGTTGATAATCCCATTTCTGCCATTGTCTTTGTTCTTTACTTGGCCTCTCTAATTTTTGGCTAAAATACTGACAATATGCAAGGCACTGAATTAAGCATGTGGAAAACCTAGAAGTGAGCTTTTGCCCCCCCAAAGAAAGTCACTTTTGCCTCTCATTTACAAATAAGAGACTTTCTTCTCTGTTTGCCTGCCTGATAGATGTTTGTCCAACCAGTTCTTAAACCCTCTCCTGATGGAGATCCCTAAATAACCTGTCCCATGGATTAGCTCTCCTCAGAAGTGGGGGGGAAAAAAAAATCACAGTATCCTAGTTGTATCTTCTCTGCTTCTGTTTAAGCCCGTTATTCTTGTACTCTTCTCAATGGATATGAAGAAAAGCATCCTTTATTGCAGGAACCTTTCACACATGTAAAGGCTGCTATCAGCCTCTACTTGAGGGTGTGTGGGAGGCAGGAAATGCCAAAATTGTTCATGTGTGAAAAGCAGAGGAACAAAACACTTTGCCACTAGTGATGCCACCAGCTGTGTATCCAAACCACCAGTAATCCTGAGTTCAGCTGAGGCTATGTGTGATATCATCCAGGGTATTTAATATGCAGCATTAGCACTGCTGAATGGGATGAAGTTAGGCAGTTTGTGGGAGGTGGGCTCAGTGAGTTGTTTTGCTGATGGAAAAGTTCTTGAATAGTGAAAATCAAATGGATACCCTGGCTGAAGGTGAGTGCGTTTAGTGGTTCTCAGCCCAAAATGTCAGAAGACAATGCAGGTCCCTGAGGTGGGTTTTTGTTTGGTGTGAAGTTTTTTTTCCTCCCCATGTGATGTGATTTAGGAAGCCATGATTAACCTCTCTAGCATCTTATTACTCTTTTCCACTTAAAGCCAGAAAGTTTGGCCCTATTTAAGAAATAACTTCAATGTGTGTTTGACCTTGAAGGGATTCAAATGTCTTCTTGAGCCTAAATATATATGCAAGTGTGTCACTGTCCTACTTTTTGTTGTGTAGATTAATTAAAATGGTGGTAGGGTAATTATTTTGTTGGATGACTGTTAGTTTAGACTAGTGGCTTAAAAAAAATAAACAGGAAAAGAGAAAAGGAAAAGCAAACACTCAAAAAATGCTGGCCTCTTAGAGAGTCTGTTACAAGGGTAATTCATTCTGTATGGTGGGTTTTTTTTTTTGAATTTCTGTGTTACAGTGCTATACTTTGTGTTAGTAACTTTTATAATATATATTGAAGCAGACAAGATTGCAAAGTTAGATGGGACTGAGGTGTACATCATCTCACAGCGAAAACTTTGAGCCAGTTCTTAGAACTTTCCAGTGATGTTAGCAGAGGATTCCTCAGGAATAACCCACGGTAGTCATCTCCTCTCAGTGCGTGATAAAGCATGCGCTTTCACAGCTTCCTTAAAAGTGCAGGAATTTTGGCCATAAACCAACAGGTGTCTAGTGTGCACAACTGGCTCTTGTCTAACTGGTTGTGTGTGCAAAACTCTTTAACTTGCCTGTGGAATCGTGAAAATGCAGCATAGATGCGCAAAGATACGTTTTTACATGCACACCCGCTTTCATGACACTGTTATTAGGCTTTTGCTTCCTAAAAAAAAAAAAAAATAATTTAGGAACCTGACATTATCACCAGTAAGTGGGTCAGTCTACAAATGGATAATAAAGGAATGAAAAGGTAGAATAGAAACTCCTGCTGGCAGAGAGGGATTGCTGGGCTGAGTTGCTGATGATCAGCATTGCTATGCAACCATGTTTTTAATGGCTCTTTATTCAGCCACTTAAAATAGATCATTTGTGACAATTTAGGAGGCTACTAAACATGCATTGTCACTCTGATGTGCCAAATGTGTCACAGAAATAAAATAATAATTTTCTAAAGTCCATCTGGGAATGCTCTGTGGCAAAGCAATTTCATTTTTAAGGAATGTGAGAGTTTCCTTTATCTTAACGCTTTGTCCACTGTGGGTTTTGTTGGAGATTTAATTCTCAGACTATTTCTGTAGCTTTGTAGCTTTGGATTAAAATGTGATGTTCCCTTGGAGACAAAGGTGGTATTTTATATTACATAATGTGATAGGTTCAGTACTTTTTTTTTAAACAACACATAAATCAGCCTGGTATCTTTACAGCAAAAGGGAGAATATAAAATATTGATGCTACTGCTGCAAAAGTAGGTCTTTCAGATTAATTTTTTTAATAAAGTAGAAAGCCAGGGATATTTAAATGACTAGAAAAGTAGGCTGGTGAGTTTAGCTGAGTAGATGCAGTTTTGTGTTTGTAGATGTTTTTCTCCTGCTTACACTGGTGGCCTCAACTAGGGCTGGTGAAAACTGAAAGCCAGTAGTCAAAACTTTCTTCACTGGACATCACACCAAGCTCCAATGCTGTCTCTGGTTCTGCAGAATATGTTAATATATAGATAATATTCAGTCAGGATCTATTTTACCCTGTAGGCTTAGAGCCTTTGTAACAGTGTCTGAAACTGTGACTCGATATCTGACAGTGCTCGAGCACTGTTTGCGATGGGAATCTCAGCTAAACTTCATGCAACCTTTAGATCTGTTAAGTATTTAAAAAGAATATATATCTTGTAAAGCCTTTCTTTTCCGCAGAGTTAATTTGATTTGTGCATTTCTTTTTGTGTGTGTTTCTACTTTTAGGAACTGCTGAACTGATAATGTAAGAATGATTTTTAAGTTTTTGTCTTCTTGGAGATAAACTTATGCAGATAAAACTAATTCTGCAGACTATATGCACCAATTACCAGTATCTAGAAAGCATTGCATGAGATCAGATGCTCAGTTGGCTTTAGCATTTTCACAAGAGCAGCAGAGCGAGGATTGGCAATGTAATGCCATATGTTGCTGTTTGTGATCTATGGTCCTAATCAATACATTAAGCAATGTCAAATTTATCCGTCAGGCTTTTATTTCCACAGAAAGAAGGAGCAATCAGTGTAGAGGAAAGGAATTTGGGAGGTTTCAGTTCTATAAGTCTGAATTCAGCTCAGGCTAATGCTGCTCGCTCCAGAATGCCACTTTTACGTAGTAAAAGCTGGATGTGAAGCAGGCTGAGCGCTACGCGTTTGTGCAGGTACGTGTGCGGGAGAGCAGACACCTCATCCTCCAGTTTTTTGGTTCCATTCATTTTAGTGAATGGACTGGTCTTTTACTGTCCTTGGCTTACAGGCAAATAGATGAAGTTATGGAGTCTCATCGCAAAAAAGCGTAAGTCTTAAGTACTGCTTTTGGGTTTGGAAGTGTCCTGCCAAGGTTTTTTTGACTTTACAGAGGATACGTACCAGGCAGGTCTGAGCCACAGGTACTTGCTTTTCTCATGGTCTGTCCTGCATAGCTGCTGTCAACAGCCACATTCAGCCTTTGTGAAATGCATTTATGTGGGGTTATTCAGGAGCGTGGTGAGCTAAAAGTTCGACCAGATGTCATCACATGTAAAGTAAAAGCATAGAAAGTAAATTTAATTTATATAAATACTCTATAATTTTCATTAATGTTCTGGGAAGAATAAACAGGATGGTCCTCCAAAAGAATTTCTGTGCCTAGAACAGATAAAGTTATGCTTAAATAGTTTTAGAACTCTGATGAAAGACTCTGTACAACTGAAAGGCATGCTTATATAACTCTTTCATTGTACTCAAATAAAAAAAATAAAACAGTGAGGCCACACATAATCTTAAACAGGAAAGAGGTGGGTGTCAGTTTTGTAATCCCAGTGTCTGGCTTTGAAAGACAAATCTGAAAAGCATGCAGCACTTCTGCTTGTATTTAGAATAAGACTTGTTGAATTTTGTTAAGCCAGAGAAACGTAAGCCAATTATAAGTAAATCTTTTATTTTTAGTTCAAGTAGAATAATAAGATTTACCAGCCGGAATGGCATTTGGGTATCTTCAAATAATCTTTATTATTTTACCCAAGCAAACACTGTAAAACACTTTTGAATAGTTGATGACTACTTATCTTAGCTCAAGCTAAAGTGGAATAAAGTCGATGGAGCTACATTGATGCAGGTGCTTGAGGATCTCACCTCTCTATAGATTGTAAGAGGGCTATACCCAAATCCTTTTGTAATGTGGGGCAGGAAACAGTAAAAAAAACCCCATGCCTTTTTGCTCTTTTTTACTTTCACTTCACTGTCAATACTCCTGGGTTAAACTATGACGAAAAAGCAGGAGGTATTGAATTGTTGTACCTGGAGCTGTATGAGGACAGTGACAGTGGTAGTAGAAGTATTAAACCAAACACAAATCCAATAAAACATGCAACATTGGATGTGTTGTACTGCAAAATCTCTTCTAGAGATGAAAATTATGGCTAGTCTGGACAAAAACAACTCCAGTTTTTAAGCAGTTATTCGTACTTTTTGATAACCACCACTCCCAGCCAGACTTGAAGTATACTCTGGCTGGGAGCGGTGGTTACCAAAAAAACCCATCTAAAAAGCTCAGAAGCTGCGTGTGGGATGATCTCTCCAGTGGATGATGGATAGAACAGCCTCTCCTGTGAGTTGGGAGCATCTGCAGCTCCTCCTGCCTGGATCTTTCCTCTTTACCTGATCATCCCTCTATGTCACCTGGCCCATGCTTTGCCCAGGGGATGCTTGGGTCTCCTCATCCTTGATTTTAGCATGCACAGTGCTGTTGGAGCCTGCACAACTTTGAGTGCTTGAACTGGGCTTTCAGACAGAGCTCTGCTTTAAAATCTTTTGGCGTTCCCCTTTGGGTAACGAGAAGAGTACATGAAAACTTAGAATTTTTTTATTTTGCTGTTCTAGTTTGCCGTCACAGCGATTTAATAGTGTGTGTTATACCAGAGTAGCAATACCAGTAAAGAAGCGTGCAAAAGCAGTATAGAGGAGACTCGGTTTATAGTCTGGATATGTTTGTGTAAGCAATTCCCCATGTTGACAGGTGGCATACTGTTGTCTGCCTAAAAACCTGAAGTATCTGGGAAGACATATCATAAATTTAATACATTTGCTTAATAAAATGTTCCCTATTTCTTTTGTATTCTTTCACATCTAATTAAGCCATCTGTGTAGCTGTTGTGTATGCACAAGGCTGCATCAACTGAACGATGCTTCAGCAGAGCTACTTCTATCTGTCCAACTTCTGAAATTACAGACTGACTTAAAAGACATTCTGCTTTTAATTTGTTTGATAAGTATGCCAGTACTTCTCATTTCATGGCGTAGAAGCAGAGAGTCTTGCTGAATGACTGATGTATACATATGTGATGAGACTGAAAAGTGCCAGTTTCCCCGTGTTTGACTGGCTGTGTGTAGGGGCACGGACAATACCTGCTTGTCGTAGCCTCCATCTATCTTTCTAGGTTAACCATTGGACGTGTAGTCCCACAGTATTGTGTCAGCATTTCATTATGAGAGCTTTGAGGAGGTGGATGTTTTCTGGAAGGAATCAGCAAAAGGCACTGACAACTTTATTGGATGGTGACGTGAACTTGGATCCATCTTTGGGATGGGTTTGGAAGAAGTGGTGAAATGGCTACAACTCGCATTCCTTAGAGTAAAATAAAATTCAGTCAGTCTTTGCTAGATATTGGATGAACATTTTTAGCCAAACCTACCTAATGTTCCTCTTAATGTGGACATTTCAAATGATCCATTTTTCTGTGAAGGGATTCCAGAGATGACAAGCCTGAAAAGAAAACATTGGAAGTACATTAAGAAATACAATTTGCACAGCTAATTTATGTATATACTTCATAAAATGACAGGATTTCTGCAGTGTTAGGTTTTAACTTTATGCCCACTCAGTTTTCTTATCAGCTGTATGCCAGCGGCTATACACATAATTCTCTCTTTCACTGCTTACTGGACCCAAGCCTACTGAATTTAGTTTAGCTGGCAATGGCACTTCTCACTTTCTTAAAACACAGGGCTTTCCAATTTCCAAGAATGTTTATAGTATCGCAATAATTTGAAACAGGTGTTCAAGCCTCTCTCCTCTACTGCGCAACAGAAGGTTGATATATTTTTCATTATATATGGAGACAAACCATAGCACTTAGGATGACCATCTGTCAATGAATTTCTTCTTTGACTATAAGCAAAATGGATTCTTTTTTTTATTGCAAACACCGGTGAAACTGATGGAATGTCCCACTTCCCACATAGAGTTTTATGGTTAGTCGTTTCCAGAGGATTAGCCTGCTTGATTACTTGACGTGACTTTCCCGCGCATTCGGATAATTCCAGTAAAAATAAGGCTGTGTGTGCTTCAGTCAAAACTTCTTTGTGCTTAGTGTCCCTGTTTAATGAAACCCTCCTATGATACGGGATCCCTCCTATGGGATGTGCCCCAGAGTTTCTGCTGACAGTGACTAATGGGGGATCTCAGAAAGGGCTGTTAGTCCTGCTGATGTCTTTGTGCTTTCTCAGGGACAGATGCACTTTGAATGTGTTGGGTGCTCCTGGACGCTGTCCGAGCTCATCATCCCACTGTCTGCTTCCCATCTAGATAGGACTCATTCATTTCTCTGTAGAGAATAAATTTTTTTTAAATTTCTTCAGCAATTGTTTCCTTTTGTGGCCCCGATAGTCCTATTTTTGCCAGCCCAGCACTCTTCCTTTTCTTCTTTCCTTCTCTTCTTTGTGTCCCTTGACCCTGCTTATTGCCTCTTGTACCCCACTGTTTTTCCCCAAGCTTAACTCCTGTCCAGCTCATTGCATTGCCACTGGTGGTCTTCCTTCTGCCTTTTGGCTACCTCTTGTTTTGTCCAGCAACTTCATCCCCTGTATGACTAACTTCAGGGTAATGCCTCAGGGCATGGATTCTACACTGAGCAACATTTAAGATGCTCTGGGATTTAGCTCTGAAACTGGAGTACTAGGGTACCTTCATGATGGGCTACCTCAAAAAAAAAAAAAGTTTCCAATGGAAAATAAAAGCAATGCTGCTGCTGAGTTTTGAACAACAGTTCAAGCCTTGTATGGTCTGTAGTCCGTCCATACTGTGGAAACAAGTATTTTCCTTTTACATTAACATCACTAAGGTAAACTGTGGGGGGAGAATAGTCACTGCGGTTCACCATGAGATTATATAGATTCTAGGAATAACTTTTGCATAAAGAAGGCAGCAATTGCATTTAAACAGTGACATCTAGGTGACTCTTAGCAGCATACCTAATCTCTAGTTTAGGAAGGGAAAACAAAGTTGAAGATGCACCTGTCCAAGGGGCACGGCTGCCAACATCTCCACTGTGTATGGTGGGGGCTTCCAGCTGTGGCCGAGAGCTTGGAGGTCCCTTCAATGCTTCTTCCACCTTCAGCCTGGTGTGTTATTCAGTGCCTGCTTTGGCTCTCTGTGGCATCTTGCAGAGGGTTTCTGTTAAGGGAGGGATTAGTGGGGAGATGGAGGGAGAGAAACCTGATCAGGCTGCTTTGTTGCTGGGGGGCTCTGGGGAAGGGCAGGGGGATTCAGGGAGGTCCTGACTGGTGCTGTCAGGCAGCAGATAGCTGGGCTTCTGTTAGGAGACTGAAAATCCAGTTGGGTCTGGGGTGGGTTTTGTAATGGTTTGCTCTTTCTTTGAACTTGCTTAATAATATAGTGTCACTAATGTGCTTCTAAGTATGTTAACACAGCTGCAAGCTATTGTGTTTTATGGATATAACAGATCTTGTATCCCTGCCCAAAGAAATCTTATGGGAAATTTTCCAAGAGCTCATTAATAGCCAACACTAAATATACATTCCCACTACAAGAACAAGTACTCTCGGGTCTGGTTAATTGTTATGTCAATTAATTTTATACAAGAACACTTCTGAACGAGCAGGTGGGTGAAGGCTGTAGATAGGTGAAAGGCTGTACCAGTCTCTATCAACTTTCTGTTCCATCCCATTCAAAGTTAATCTCTATCCAGATCTGGTTCCTGGTGGATGGCTCACGCTGCATTGAGGTGAAACTTTTTCCATAGTCATATATTCAAGGGGACATCTAGTCTGAGAACGAGGTTAGTCATTTCACTTCATTGTTTTCTGTGTTTTAGAGGTGGATACAGCTCTTCCCTTAACTCTGTCAAGCATGAAGGCTCTCTATCCATTTCATAGTTTATATATGGGTTATTACTTACCTTTGTGATTGCAGGTATTTTTCCCCTAGATAAAAATAACATTGCAAAAGGGTGTAGAGAAAGACACAGCTTGGATATCGGCGAAGATCTCCCTCCATACACCATGCTTCTGTCACAGCAGGTGACTGGCCAAATGGACTTCTTTCCTTGCCATCCGTGTTTTTCTCAGGAACAGAAGAAATAACTCTTCAAATACAATTTAAGAGATTTTCAGAGCTGCCTTACAGATCAGTCCAAACTAGGATTTGGAAACCATTGTGTGCTGAAATGAATGGGATCTGGGCACCCAGAGCACTTTGGCAGAGTCGAGCATCTCAGCTGCATAAGAAAAGGTAATTCATCTCTGCCAAGTCCTTGGTGTTATTAACTTGGGGACTCGGTTCCACTGTTCTGGTTGGATACGAAGGGACTGAGTTTGGCTCTTTAGTCTCAGGCATGTCTAATTCTGATACTAAGGAAACAAAATAATTGTTATTAGTTCACATAATTTCAGTATAGTTCAGTGATATGAAAAGCAACAAAAACATTTTTCACTAGCTCGGCTGATAGATGAATGCTAAGAAATAAGATATAACTTATGAAAGAAAGAATATAAAAGTAAATAATAGAATTGTCCCTTCACATAGCTTTCAGTTCAGGATAATTAACTCAGTGTAGTTTTGCATAGAAAATTTGATTAGCAGGTGAGGGCAGATTTCCCTAAATCTTAAGAATGGCAATTAAAAGGGAACTAATAGCTGGGAGAAGAACTACAATTAACACAGTTCTACTAGTCCCTTTCAACTACAAGTAGCAGGAACGGTGAGTTGATTCATCCTTTGGAGATCTGTGTCTGCCTCCATCCATCTTCCTGGTAGGCTCAAACCCGTGTCTGAACGTAACTCTATTTCTGTGTTGATGTGGGGTCAAGGGCCGTAATAAACATTGACAGCTGCCTGCAGACCAAAGGCAAGCTTGCTCCCAGGTCTGCTGACTTTTAAGAGCTGTAATCTGGATTACAAAGTTTTATAGACTTAAATTACAAGTTTGAACAGAAGTAAATGTGTTTACAGTTGTTTATCTTCTCATTTAGCCTTTGAAAGAGAGAATATGTACTTCCATATCCATATTTAATCCATTTATACCTTGTGCATAAAGACTTATAGTTTAGCCCTACAAGCACTACATAGTCTCTGGCTTTGCCCAAACACGTACTGGGAGAAAGACTGGAAAATCAATTTCTAAATGGAATGCAGTTCAGCCATTTTGCTGTTGAATGAGTTGCAGGATTGTGCTCCCCAGGAAGCAGTAATTATTTCTTTGTGTTTCCAGGGCAGCTCTTGATACCAAAATGCTTTGGCAAGCTGAAGTCAGGGCCGAATGTGTAACACGTTACTCTTAAAAGTGGCTAGTAAATAACTCTGGAGTTGTATCGGGGAAAAGGCTCCTGATGCTTTAAGTCATGCTTTATGTATGGTTTTACTGTAGTCTAATAAAATAATTTGACAATTATATTATTTGCATTTTGTGGCAAGGTGGGAGTTACTAGTTTAGAAATGCATATGGGCAATATATGGATTTTGATGTAGTGTCTCCTATAGGAGGCACTACTGGGATATACAGAACCAGGAGAAATTCCGTCTAAAGTATTTTCTTGGTGTGACTTCTTACACGTGTGTGATGAGCATTTTGTTCTCTGCCTTGAAATACACGTTTTCCTCTTGTGGGTTATGGGACCTGCTTAGGGAACTAAGAGCTTGAATAGCTCTGACATAGTCAGCCCTTACCTTTCTGTCTGACCTGATACCACCATTATGCATAAAGAAGCATATGTCTTCAGATGCTTATATCAGTGTGAAGTAGAGCTCCAGTTTCTACATAGTTTATATCCAAGGGAAACAAGTATAGCCTCATCTCTATGTACTTCTTGGCATGCTCAGAAATTGTATATTTTGCAAGAAATGATAAAGTTATCATCAGTCCACAGCTGAGAGTGTCTTGCTATTTTTAAGCTCTGACTTAGGGGATGTTCCAAAAAATAAGACTTATCACAAGAGAGGGATGATAGATTTAACTGAGTTCTGCAGAGGGGGAGACTAGTTTGGTAAGAATTCAGTGTAACTCCCCACAGGGGTGACCCATTATTTCACCCCTTCCACCATGACCTCTGTTTTAGAAGTCTGCAGTTCTTATGAATTATTTTTCCTGAGTAGATCTTAAACTTCTTTCTTTAGATTCTTATTCTATATCTAGACACATCAGGACATGGGAAATTACCTACCTAGTCTTCAGTAACCAAAAGGGTAGCTGAAGGTAAATGACACTTAAATCTAGAAGTTTAAATGGAAGCTTCCCCCCCCCCCCCCCCCCCCCCCCCCATTAGCAGAAACTGGATCCGATAGGAGAACTACTGTCTTGCTTGCCTTTGTACCTTAATGACAAAGTTATTGAGAAGCGGAATGTCTTTCTGATACTGTCCAGTCACCTGGAGCACTGCGTTGGCAGTGGAGTCTTACAGCTGTCAGCATCTGCTGGCTGACTTCAGGAAAGCAGGGAGGGGTGCACGTGCTTACCACCGGACAGTGCCAAGGGCTGCGGAGCAGTTGATATAGGTAGGATGAGGGTCTTAAATCATGGATCTAGCACTCCTAGACCTTTGCTTCATGTTGTATTAAACAGATTGGTGATCTCTGCATTGACACCTACACCCACACGAGTGTTCCTGGCCCTCCTTCACCCCAAGGTCCTTTCCCCTGTCCTAGTGCTGTGACAATACCTTATTTTAACAGCAGATGGACAAATTGCTTTCACAAAGGGTTAATGTGAAATAGTAGCATGATGAATGCCTCCCACTTAAAAAAGAACTGTCGTCATTAGAGAAGGTAGATGGAGGTCAGGACAGTCTCTCCGAGGTGAATTCATGTGCAGCGTTTTGCTGCTGCAGAAGCAGCAGAGCTCTGTAATAAGCAGAGCTCCAGTGATTTGGAACCTCCCACTTTACCTAAGCCCTCATATCTTGTTTTCCTTAGCATTTTCTTAACCTTCAAAGGGGAATGGATTAACTTTTTAAGTATGTGTGGTGCTGGCAACTAAAAGAACTTGCATTTACCACCCGGAAGAAAGTTGTCAGTAGAATGGGTTTAGAAGAGTAGGGGATGGTTCCTTGCTTAATTATACATTAAAAAATGGTAAATTTATTCCTGCAGATTATTCAAAACAAATTATTCAGTTGCCCTTAGGGAGCACTGTGAAGCCTGTAAAATGGGTAACGCTTGGGCACTTCTGCTGGAATAGTGTCCTCCTCGCGGTTATGGGTGAGAGAGTTTGAACTGATGATTAGCCCATGTTGACTGGAAATGTGTGATGAGCAAAGGGATCACATCAGCTCCTAATCATCACAGACCTATTGAGAGATATCTGTTACAACTGCAGCAAGCTTCCTGCTCCTGTACTTATCTCACCTCAGTTAACACAGATTTTTCTATTGAGTTGAGATATGTGTGATAGAAGAAGCCCCAAAACTGACAACATATGTTGTGGGGGAGAGAAGAGTGGGAATAAAACACTTTCTGGGCAACACTTTACTTGTGACCTAATAGTAAATCAGTTATATGTTGTGTACCTTGAGATCTACCTATTGCACTGGCATCTTTTCTGCCTTGATAAATGTGAAAGCTGGTGATACGATGTAGGTGCTTGCAAGCCAAGACCAGCCTGGGAATCCTCACAGATGCTTCCAACAGCTTTAGGGCCAACCTAGGGCATCCCATTGCGGGATCTTGTTCACCACTGCCAGCTGTGCTTCTTGATGCCCCTTTCTGGGGAAAATACAGATTTCCATGTTCTGGAGTGAACTTCTTTGGGCTCAGTGTGTTGTGTCCAGTAACTCAATTTGTGTCATTAAATTCCTGAAATAAGAAGAGGGATTATCAACCTTTGTTTTACCGAGAAAGTGCAGATCAACCATCAGTGGCCTTCTGTCAACAGCCTTACAATCTAATAATTTTTCTGGAGAAAAATAGTCTGGATCTGGGTGATGTGTAGTGGATCTCTAGACCTTGTGGGTTGGCAGCAGAGGAGTTGGAAGGGTTGGCTGATGGTGGGGCTTGAGGGCAGTGTGAAGACCTACCCTCTTCTTTCTCCCTGCCTGTTAGCCAGTGAGTTGTTTCCATGCTGGTTGAGAAATCTCTTCATAATTGGCTGCCTACTTCAGAAGGATGGCTCAGCTGTTTTGTTTCACACAGCACTGTCTAATCTGGAGTCTCTTTTTGTCCTTGGCTGGACGTTCTCATAGTAGACAGCTCGCAGAGATTGCAGTCAAGATACAAGAGGACAAAACAGCCAAATCGTATGTGCTAAACGTTCAGCAAAAGGCCAACTTTCCAGGATAATCGGAAAAGAAGCATCTGTTACTTGATATTCTTCCTAGCTGGCTCTTATGAAGCCAAGCTGAATCTAGGATGTGCTGCTTTGTGTAGAACATGTTATACATCATGCCACATTTTACAAAAAACATAGTATATGTAAAAGTAATAGAGAAGTTTTTCTCCTGTAATAATGAAATATTTCTGCTGTCTTTAAGTCCAGTTCCCGTGGGTAAAAATATGTAAATTGTTCTCCAATAATAAGTTTGCTATTTAGTTTTATTTGTGAAATGACAACACTGAGTAATCACAGAACATTATTTACAAAATTAAACAAACAACAGTGCCTGCAATTCAAAGAATTAATATACCCACACACTCAAAAACCCCAAACAAATCAAAGAGAATTCATTTGTTTGACAGCCATACAAACTGAATAATGGAAAAAACATGAGTTTGAAGCTATTTGGCTTGGAATAATTAAAGATAGGAAGAGCGGGAAAACGGGGGAAGGAAGAAGGGAGAAAAACAGTATTTTAAATGACAGCTTAAATTGATATATTGTCTACAGGACAAAATGCATGAGGTTACAAGTGTATAAGTGTCAGTGAAGAATTGGGCAAATAAATTCAAGTTTTACAAGACACTTTGAGCTTTAGAAAATATGCTGTTTGTGAACAGCTCTAATTAGTAACAAAAACGTAAACCCTGCAAATCCTGGGGCATCTGCTGATGTAGCTGCTTTGGTTCAGGCTACTGACAGGACTCCAGTTTCCCTTCTTACTCTGCCCTCGTACTTCTGAACTGCATCTAAAGACATGACTGTACATGGATCCAATAGGCATAATAGTGCATAATTTGCTTTTAGAACGGTCTAGCTTTTAATTCACTCTAGTAACATGTGTTTTGGCAGGGTATAAACACAATAATCAACCTAATCTTATTTGTCTACAACCAAGGGTAACCAAATCAACCCCACTGAGGAAGAGGGCAGATGATCTTCACTTAGTGATCAGCCCTGATGGAAAGCTTCAAGGTACGAATCCCACCGCACTTGCACTGGATCCCAGCTAATCCTTTCCATCATCTTTTAGCCTACATAGCTGGTAGAAGAGCTGTTGATGAAAGATTTTATTTTTTTTTTCCTTCTGTGTGAGGTCTGGGCTTTGTGTTTTACATTTTTGATGTTCTTTGGAAGGTGAGAGAGACAGCAATAAAGTATGATCTGCACACCTGTGACTGATTACATTTTTGGTTCCTCCCTCGTTTTGAGGTGAATGAGTGGAGATTGGGCAAGTTGGTAAACTTTGTTACGCAATATGCTGTGTTTATTTCTTATACCTCTTGATGAGGTCAGGCGAAGTAGTACCCTCCACTCTTAAAAGCCAGGGTGCTGCAGTAGACTGAGGTTTGAGCAAAGTACACTCTGTGTGGCTGATTTCTTATGCTGTCTTCCTCCTAATCAATATATTAGCTCTGTCAGAGAACTGATCTGGAATTTTATTCTTATCCAGACTTAGTAAGGAAGGTCTTAGCACTTCTCTGGATGACTGAAACTACACGTATACAGTAATCCCCACATGGATTATTGCTTCCGGTTTTCCAGGAGTATTTTTATTTGCTTAGATTTCATTAAGCAGAAATCCCCTAAAGACTGGGGCACTGTCTGTGTGGGCCAACATCAGCCATACCTGCCAGAGGTTATTGGATGAGGAATTGTTTTAGGATCTTTCTGTTTGAAAACTTGGCAATTTCTTACCATTTTCAGCTCTTTTGGTATTTAACTTTATGACTTTTTTTTTTCTCCCCGCTTTGTGCTGTTCTTAAAATTTCTGGTACAACTCAAGATTTTTCTCAATCTGTTTTTACTGACTGTAGATGCATGAGGATTTAAAACGTCACCAGGTCTAGAGCTATCAATATGGAAGTTGTGCACAGAAGCAACATAGAGGTAGAACTATTTCATTCTTAACTATTTTGGTATTGGTATCAAACCAATTCAACAGAGCCCTATAAAAAGGACTGCAGAGCATGACAGCTCGTCTTTAGGAAAGGCTGCATGTATTGCAATCTGAGGTGCACAGCAATAGCGTTTCTCTCTTTTCTGATTTTAGTAAATGTCTCAGGGCATTGCAGTTGGTTAAATCAAGCAGCAGACAAAATGTAATGCACTGCTAACCTCTAAAGTATGTGCAAAAAGTTTCTTCATAAAATATGTATGCAGAACATGGTGCTGTAATGATAATGATCCTCTCTAGGTTATTCCATGAAAGATTTAGTATTATAGGGTCTGTAGTCTTTGATTTTTTTTTTTAAAGGAGTTCCAAGTATTTTACTTTTGTATTTGTTTATTTTTAATGAACTTTCCATTAGCATATGAAAGTCATATTAACATATACTGTGCTGAGTACTCACTTTATGTTTGTTTCTACTCCTGGTACATATGTAGCTGAGAAGAATCATAATGTAGGCCTGTAGATGGCATTCTTGCTCAGCAGTTTAAAAGTCTGTGGTAGTTACAGAACTGGTCTCCCTTTTTATGCTGATATGGAAGATGTGTTTTAATTTACGATGCTCCCTTCCCCCATGTATGTGTTGCATATGCTGTGTATAATCCATTTGGGGCGGCTGGCATTTCTGCAGAGTATAAGAATGATAAAAAGTGCATTGAGCTCTCCTGGTAACCATTTAAGTGATTTCTTCTACTGCCTGTGTTTGACACCGACACGATCTGTAGTTAAACGTGTGTTCCCGGTTAAAGCCTGGAGCCCTTGTCTGGGTGTGTAGGCAGAGGTGTGCATGGGGGCTGCTCCAGTTCCTTTTTTTTGTAGAGGATGGGGTCTTTTCAGGCAGCAGAAATGGTTATATGTAAGAAGATACTGCTGTTTGCTTTTTGTCCTCCCGTTGTTAGGTGTCATACTGCAAAGGAAGGAAATTGCCCAGCGTGGTTACTAGATAGCCTGCCTGAATTCAGGTGCAGGACTCTGCGCTGGAGCTGGGCACGTAGCCTGCGTGTGCACAAACATCACTGTGAAGGCCACTTACACACGCATTTCTCACAAGTGCTTACGCTGTGAACGATGTTCTGCAGGAGTGTTGCTTTGGAAGGGAAGAAGAAAACAAATTGGTGAGGGAATGATTTTACCAAACCATTGGAACTTCTTTCTGGCTCATCGCTGATGAAAATAGTGTCAAAGCCTGACACTTGCCATAATGCAACAGCTTCCAGGGGACATCCCTGCTATGTTTATTTTGCAGTGATGCTATATACCCAGTTTCCCTCCCTAAACTCTCAGATGAATGAATTCAGCTTTATGGACCATTGTGACCTTGACTTTAGCCGTAAATTACTCCTGTGTGGTAGGAACTAGCTCTTTGGGTGTGTGTTTTGGGGATTGGGTCCTAATTCCCTGGAACAGTCTATTTGTCTGTGTTGCTCTGTCCTGCTGTTTGGTCCATTCTTCGATTTAACTTCTGTTTCTCAAAGCTAAGCAAACTCTTTGTACCACACCAATGTCTTTTCTAGTCTTTACCTGGAAGACCTCTCAGCTGATTGCCAGGCAGTCTCTTATCTTTGGGGTAACTATCTCTCCTAGCAGACTTTGTCACAACCAACCACCCCATCCTTTGTCTGGGGACAGTGAAGGTCTATTGAACCAGTGATTGATTTGCTGCTGTTAGAGATTACCTTTGCAAGAAGTCTTTGAAAGCATAATTGTTGTGTGTATGTCAGAAATCTGGCTGGGTTAAGTAAACAGCAAACCCCATGTGTGCAAATACTCCTCGATACTACTGCAGCAGTAATCCTTAGTAAGAAAGAATAGCTAAGAAATGTTCCTTCATTAACTGGAGTCATAGGCAGAATGTAAAATATTGTTAATGGATAGACACAGCAGGTTAGAATGAGCTACGGTTTTAGTAATTTTATTGAATATGATTGATTTCTTCTAGTATTTCCTCCATGGCTTCTCTTCAGGAGACCTTGTTTTAATTGTCAGATAAACTGAAAAGCAGTGGCTAGGTGATTATGCAAGGTCACTGTTGTCTTTGCTGAAAGACAAAGGAAGAAAAGCAATAAAAGTAGAGGCAGTTTTACTGCATGTGCCATATCTGTCATCAAGCTACGTGAACAAAGCATCCATAAAGAGAAGAAATAGTGAGAGCCTGTAACATCACTTTGCAGAGACCAGTGTGCGTTGTTTTGCTGTGTTCTTGGTGATAGTGGATATTTAAAATTCCAGACTAACCACTTTTCATTTATTTATAAAAGCAAAAGGGTCATATTCATCCTCCTTGCTGCTGCCAGGCTTAAACAACTCCTATGCAGTGCAATGTATGCCAGCACTAATGCTTTTTATGTCATATAAAGTAACTTCAAGCAAAGTAAATAAGGGGATCGCATGGTTTATCCTGTAGAGCATGAAGCAGACATTTCTCTCTTCTGATATTCTTGGACTTTTTACATCTTGCAAAGCACAAGTAATTTTGTTTTAAATTAGTGTAATGGTGATGCCTGATGGCTCCAACAGACATCACTCATTGCACTTGAGATAGGTGGTATAGAGGAACAGTATGATTTTCTGTGACAAGAGGCTGATAACGTAGACTATGCACCAGAAAACCAGATTATTCTGATGCTGTGGAGTTCCGGTGCCATGGACTAGATGACCTGTTGGCTTGCTTATGCTTAAAACAAGACAAAGATGATGGTTTTTTGCCCAAAAAGCTTGCACCATAGGTGTAAGACAGGAGGAAGGTGATGGAGGAGGAGGGAGTACTAATCAGCTTAATAGGCAATAGTTTCAATACATCAGCAGCTTTACCACTGTCCAGTTTCTACAGGTGAGGAGCAAGAGGAGAAATGGAGATACATGTTGTTAGAGTCCAGGGAGATGTTCAGGTGCTCTGATTCAGAATCCAGACCCCTATTCGCGGCTCAATAACATATCCATATGAATATAGGGACATCTAGTTTTCTAGTATTAAGAGTTTCTGTGGATGTTTTCACTGCAGCACCAGGTTTGCAGAAGAATGTGGCTTCTGTGTTCTTGTGGTTGGGTCTCTTGGGAAAATGATGGAGCTGGGATGAAGGTGGAGTTTTGCTCCTCTATTCAAATGTGGTGATTAATGTAGCCCAAGGGAGAGAATGGGACCGCACCTTTTCTCTGGGTGGCTTGTGTCCGTGTCTCCTGTAGAAGGAATCGAAGGGCAGGACAAGTCATGGGTGGCTGAGCAGCACTGCTTGGCGCTACTCAATCCTTGGGGCTGAGCTGCTGGACCCACTTAAATCTTAAGAAGTAAGGAGAGGATGTGAAAGAAAGAAAAAAAATCTATTCCCAATTTTACCTAAAATAAGTCTGTCTTTCTAAAGGAGTCTTTTTTTTTTTTTTTTTTAACAAGCCCTGGAAGATTAAGCTGATACAATTTTTCCACATTTTTTCCAGTCTTTTTTCTATTTTGTGATCTAGGCTGTATTCTGGGAATATCAGAGAAATGCAGAAGATACGATAAGCGGGAATGTTTGACTGGGATATCAGGAAAGGAATGATAATGTAATGCCTTTTTACTTTTCATTTTCATCTTGGATCCAAATATGTGTCACATTAAAGAGGGACTCCTGGCCTCTGTTGATAACTGTAATTGTGCTGGGACACTGCTGTCCTTCTCAAGGTTGCAGACATGCGTTAACTCTGTCTGTGTTTGAAGACAAAGAAAAGGAAAATTGTTTAACTAAAAGAAGGAAGTTTCAGTTTCTTTGCACTTGTTAACCACGTAGTCCTGTCACTGGTTTATCAGGAGCAAAATATATTCCAAACACATGCTGGAATAAACAGCACACACGAGTTTCCTCTGATGAATACTCAATACAGAGCTGTCTGCTGTCTGAGCCAGATGAGTTTACACATTATTTTTTTTTTTAGCTATTCAAATGCAAAGACCAGGAGTCAGGGATGCCGTGTGGATTTGTGACATTCGGTGGCAGAAACTGAATTAAAAAACCATAAGAATATGTTGCTTTCATTCATACAGTGACTTCTGCAGCAATTCTTTATCTCTGGCAGTTATAATATTCTGATGGTTAGTAATCATTTAAGGGCAAAAGCCACATTCAGTGCGTATTGAATCTCATAAAATGATTCCTGTTGACTTAGTGGCAGTACTGAGACCTTAGTAACTACTCTTAGACTAATCCAATCACATTATTAATGTTTTTGAGAATGACAACTTAATTTTTTTTCAACCATGATGGAGTAAAAACTCCTTATGCAGTGAGAGGAATGGAGCTGATAGTCTCTGGAAAATTGTGTTGTGTTTTTGAGATGGATGATACAAAACGGTGAGAGCTGTCCTATAATGGAGAGGTAATAAGATAATAAAGGATTACTTGTTTTATGAATACCCTTATGAAACATTAGGGGTCCCATTACAACTATTGAAACAAAAATCTATAGCTGTTAAGTATTGGATGCAATTATATGGTTAAACTTCCATACGCTTCTCTAGAACCACCCACAGTGGATAGTTGGTTGAATGTTGCTGCCGTGCTACAGCAAGTAAATAAATCAGCATCTTGGGGGAAGACTGTTTTTCTAAATCTGAGTGAGAAGATGCACACCTCAGCCAGTTAAGCATATTTGGCTTGTATCGTGGGGAATGGGGTTTCAGCATTTGCATAGCAACAGTGCTCGGGAGCTGTGCTTAGCATGGAGGTCATGTGGCGGAAGTCTACTTGAGTGGATGCAGCAGTGTCATGGGAAGCCGGGAGAACATTTCGCATCCAGCAGAGATGCCTTTTGCGAGGAGCCTCTACCCTGAAGAATTCAGAGTTTTCATGTTGATGAGAAAAAGCTCTGATAACTTGCTGCTGTAGTGGCTGAGTCATTTTGGGAGAAGGGCGGCTTTTCAGGCAGCGTGTTGCAGTCTTGTGGGATTCATAGGATCCACGTATAGAAATGGGAGAGGTTACAGAACACTATTATAGGGGCACATGGTCATGAAATCCATTAAGAAGATAACTCCCTGTTGTGCTAAATAAATGATATGCATGGGAAATGCAGTCTCTACAGGTCTGGATTTTGTAAGCCAAAGAATTTCTCTGGAGCCGTTTCTGTATTGCAGAAAGGTGTGACCCACCGAAATCCGCTTTTCCTAGTACTGTTAACATGGATGTAATGACTTATGACAGTATTTACTAATCTGGCATTTACACTGTGTAAACAGGGTATACTACATATAAACAGAAGAGGATTCCTCATTACATTTGAGACTTTTTATGAAACTCAACCTATGTAATTACTCTGAGCTATATGGTAGCTTTTATGATTGACACTAAGAAATGTAAGACAATTTGCTAAACTAGTGTGAAATTTTAGATAGTAATGGAACATTTTAATGGAAGCCCTTGGTAAAAAATGATGGATTTATTAAATTAATTTTCAATAAAACATGAGTTAGAAACAGTGTGTGAAACTTCTGGAAAAATACCAGCAAGCTGCTGACCAGCCAACACATTTCAGTGAACCTGCACCAGTACCAAATTCTAGTCTTATGCCCCTGGCATGGAGGGGGGACACAGTGTTGTAGATATGAAATACTATCAAGGAAGAAAGAAGAATCTGAATTTAAGAAAGCCTGGGTACCAAGTGTCGTATTATTATCTTCATTGTATCTGAAAAAGGAAGGAGGAAATTGTGGTCAAAACTTAGTGCAATCATTTAAGATGATAGCTGTATAAAAACATTAAAGAGCACTAGGCTCAGAAGAGCAAAGCTGGTAAAAGAAATTTCATTATGTGCTTTGGGTTATTTCTTGGCTTTGAACATTACTGAGGTCAGCAAGGATTTTGCCAAGTTTTTCAGCTGAGAAGGACGGGGCTATCAAACTAACTTTGTGACAGAGCAACCCATGATGTTTAAAGGTGTGATGCTGATTAACGATCATTTTGGGTGTGGTGTTCTAACCTGGTCACTTGGATAGGGTTAGGCATAGACAACAGTTGGCAGAGAGCACGTTTGCCTGATAGTAAAGCTGTAGCTATACTCTACAGCTCTAGTGTGCTGGAGCTGTCTTTCTCCCCAAATGACTAAGCCACAAGTCAGTGATGAGCAAGACCAGCTCATCACTATGTAAAGACTGCCCCCATAATCTCGTCAAGGTCAGTGTCCGTATGGCTTATTGGCAGTATAAATACAGGTTATGGAAGTTAAAGAAGCCTGAAGGCAGCCTTAACCCTTGAACACAGTTCAGTGAGTGTCGTATTCTTACTTCCTACAACAGGAGCTGATGGAGTGTAATGCTGCTTGAAATACTTAATATTACTAAGGACTTAGAAAGTATTTCCACCTCTAAGCGTATCAGATTATGTTAAATAAACCTCTATGGATGTTTCCAAGGTTAAGCAGGTTTTTTTAATTAATGTGCTCAGGTAATGAACTTTTTCCCACTGCACTTATTTGAAGGGAACGTTGCTTTCATGGATATGAGGGTTTGCACCTTATTGCAGTCTGGTTTTACATTTAGAATGGCATAACTAAACTTCTCATTAACAGGACTTCAAATAACAACAATATATTTTCTAATATTTCAGTGTCCGTCCTTCTGTTGAGGGATATTCTAGCTACCAAGAAAGAATATCACTGAGTGAAGCAAGCTCAAGAGCTTTGGAGCCCCCCATGAAGGATGCAGACCTGCAGGGATGGTCACTGGTGTTTCCTGACCTCAGTAGGTTTAAGCACAGCGTAGTCTGGGCAGAGTCAGTTCTGGTGCTTCTTAGCTGGTGGAGAACCCAAAATAAACTTTTATAGTAGACTGTAATTTGTTTAAGATTTTTGGGAAAAAAAAAAAACCCAAAAAAACCCCACCATAAATTCAATTTTTTTCCCCCTACATTTTATAACAAGGTGTTGCATGTTGGCGTGTACAATATGAAAACAGCAAAACAAAGAATTTGCAAAATTTATAAAGGTCTGGTGGGGATGGACCTTACTCTCCCAAGGTAAGAGGTGCCCTGTGCTGCTGAGTAAGTGTGCTGGTTGGGATAGAGTTAATTTTTTTCACAGTAGCTAGTACGGGGCTGTGGTTTGGGTTTGTGCTGAAAACAGTGCTGATAACACAGGGATGTTTTTGTTACTGCTGAGCAGTGCTTACACAGAGCCAAGGCCTTTTCTGCTCCTCACACCGCCCCGCCAGTGAGTAGGTTGGGGGTGCACAGGGAGTGGGGAGGGGACACAGCCGGGACAGCTGACCCCACTGCCCAAAGGGATGTTCCAGGCCATATGACATCACGTGTATGGGGGGGAGGCTAGCTGGGAGATGGGATTGCTGCTCAGAAACAGACTGGGCATAATTTTTGTTTTGTGATTTTTTTTTTCTTTTCTCCACAGGTGCATTTGTACATTACTGGTTTTACATATATATATATTTTTTTTTTTGCTCTCTATTCTCCTCTCCATCCCACTGAGGGGGGAGGAGCAAGCGAGCGTGGTGCGCAGTTACTGGCTTTGGTTAAACCGTGACAGCAAGCAAAGATGGACCTTGTGGATTCGTGGCTGTGTGCGCTGAAGACACTTGGTACTAGAGGGGCAGGATGCAGGACCTGTGGGCTTCTCCGAGAAGAATGAAAAGTTTGTGCCTGGCAAATGCATCTGTCTTCTCCCTGCTCTGTTGTTGAAGATTTTTAAAGAAACCCCTAGTGACGATGATGTTTTGGGATTATCTTAAGTATATTTGATTCTTCTTTTGGCAAGGGGAAGACAAGTGAGCGGTGAGATCTTCTTACTGGTCTGGTTGTGAAACTGGTGCATTCACTTGCACAGGCAACTGGTGTCTCTTCTGGTGCAGAGCACGTGCGTGTCAATTTGTGTAACTGTACGTAGCCGTGCAGACAGCTTAAACGTGGATTGGGTATTTGCTAAAGGTGGGACTTGTAAAATGCCTCTGTTCTCTGTAATAACGATATTTGCTTCCCACTTGCAAAAATACAAGGAGTGAGGATGTTGCAGAAAAGACCTTTCTCCATGGTAGCACAGTTATTCCAACTGTATGTTTCTGAGCCAAGAATTTAGGATTTTAGTACCAGTCTTAAGAATAATTAAGCAACTACACTTTTATAACATAAATATTACTAAAGGTACAGTTAAAGCCAAAAAGACCTTCTAAAAGGGCAACCCTTTTGAGAGTTATCCATTTCTGTGGCCATGGTGAAGGATTGCTGGATGCAGGATCTGCTGAACAAGAAAAACTCATTGATTTCTGTGGATTTTTTCTGGATAATATCCTGACACGTTTGAAATTTGTGGGCTCCATGCTGTGTAATTCTTCTCAGAAGAGACTTTCTGGCCTTGTCTTCCTTTTCACTTTAATTTGGCACATTTTGCTAGTACTTAGCAGTATTGGATACTACAGGAAATCACTTTGCATTATATAATCCTGCATCATTCCTGAATATATATGAAGTCTGAATTCTCTTCCCACATAAGAGTGGGGTTAGTTTACAATTTACAATGCTCGACAGCTGGTAAGAAGAAATTTACCTCTGCAGCTTGTGTGGTAGCGATGTGTCTGTGCTTTCAGTTGGCTGTATCCAATCTCCATCAGTTCTCTCAGACCTCACATCTTCTCTGTGTAACATTTCACGCATCCTTGGGCCCAGTTCTGCATTAAGAATTTCAATTTGCTAGTGGTACAACACCTCCTATTTTTGTCACTGTGCAGCCCCTAAATGAATATGCAGTGAACTCACAGCTGCTCTTATAATTGTACTGTCCCCTGCATGGTCCATAGCCAGGAGTAACTTCTTGCAACTTGAGCGTATCCGAGCCTGCGAGACCAGTTGTAGAGCATTGCTACAAGCAGAGTGGCAGTGTAGTCATTTGGGGGACCCAAGACAGAGGGTGATTAAGCCTGGGCCAGAAGCAGGGTATCCTGGCTTTCCGTCCTGTGATCTGACCACTATGTAACACCAAATCGTGCTCTATTGTTGAGGAAGTTCTACTACTTCTTTATAAATGCAGATAAATACAAATAAATTATGCATTTAAAAAACTGATGTGTAAAACAAGTTGCAAAGATTTATCATTCTGGTGGTGCATGTTCAACTTAGTTTTTTCTTATCTTTAATAGAAGAGCTATTTTGTATTCTCTGAATTGTTTCGATGACTGTTGACTTTTGGCAATTATGAGGATGCAGCAAACAAAACAAGCCAGTGTGCATAGGAGTATTTTAAATATATTATTCTCTTTCAGTTGGCATTTGATGGCTATGCGTTGCCACAGTGTATAATGGCATCCTGTGACACATGTCAACCCTACGTGACAAGCAGCATGAGGAATAGATTTGAAATGTAGAGGAAATAAATGCAAGAATCAACGGCTTCTGCTGGCTGCAGTGAACTGTGCAGGCCTCTGTGCTTGACAATTTCATGTTTTATGCAAAAGAAGAAACTCTTCTGGAATGTGTTAGGGAGTCTGTGCTCAAAACCACTTACAGCGAGGGAGTCAAAGACAATACGGTCATGTAGAAAGCAGGCCAGCCACCGTACCTCGTATGTCTGCAGGGACTATGAGTAGCAGCTCGCAACTCCATGGGTTGTTTGGATCTTAAAGACTCAAACCCAATGATTTAGGGGACGAAACATAGTTTAATGGAGTTATGTAGGGATTACATTATTTCCTCTTTAAGGGCATTTAAAGGTTGCAGTATTGTTGTGTTAGCGGTAGGGCAACTGGAACTTTTTCTTTCGAATCTTAAGAAAGCATGATGAAACTTGTCTTTGTTAGTTGGCTTTGTCCTGTGGTATATTTATGTGATTTCATGTATTGCAGACCACTTTGGTTCTGATGAGAAGTTTTGACTCTATTTATCTTTCTTGCTTTAAAAAAGAAATTTTTGTTAGCCTGCATTTCAATTCTTTATATGAAGATGCGAAATGTGATACTATTTTCAAGGTGGCTAATTTTGAAAAGCGAGCCCCAGTTTTATAGTTGCAAATAACTGGGTACAATTTTGCTGACATGCTTTATTGCTTTGAAATGCCTGATGATATCTACAAATCGGTGAGTTGAATGTCTGTAACATACTGTTACATTTATTGAGCATCAGAGGCCAAAAAGAGTTTTGTGTTTTGTTGGGTTTTTGTTTTGTTTGGGTTTGTTTTTTCAAAAATGTAAGGCTGGAACAGAGTAGGATAGATTAGCTTGGTTACCTTGTATCATCTGTCTTTATGCCTACAAATCTAAAGGTTTGAAAATTGTGAATAACCCCTAAAGTCATAAGATAGAGTGGTGAGATAATAATAGTTCATGTGGAGTCCATCCTTCTTGCCCTTTGTTTTTTGGCCCTTTGAGTTCTTTTTTTACTGTCAAAGATAAGCATGAAATATTCTCAGGTTAGAGTTGAATTATTCTTAAAACTTCTACAGATTAAAAACCAGGATAAAAAAAACCCCACAAACCCCACAACACCCCCCCCCCCCCCCAAAAAAAAAAAAGAAAACCCAAACCCGAAACAAACCAAACAAGAATTTGCAAAAGCTGCTAACACTATGTAAAGAAAAATACTTGTATAATACTAAGGGGTTATGAGAACTGTTATTGAATCTTTTGTGGAAAAAGCCCTATTGCTATTGCTTAACTGTGCATTTTATGAAAAAAACCCCAAAAAACCAAACCCTGCAGCTATGACTTAGTACTTAATCTGAAGATGCCAAAATATCTGCCCATTAAATTATTTTCCACTTTTTTACCGATGTGCTTCATGACATGAAACTGCAATAGCAGATAATCATTACCGTCCCTTTAATGCCTAATACATTTTGCATGTATTGTCTCATTTATTGAACACTTTCTAAGTCACTACTGGTGTTCTTAACTAGCTATTTTTCAGTTTTAACCCAGATACTTTTTTTTTCTTACTTTAAGAAGCTGAACCACTTTGGAAACAAAAAGTAATAATTGAGTGCTGTTGTCCTCACTGGAGTGAGCGTACCTCTGTTGAAGGTCAGAGTGGACTCGTTTCACTCATGTCGTGTTTTAAATGTCTAGGCTTTGCTTCAGAAATTATTCTCAAAATCAGAATGTGTTTTCTCAGAGGAAGGAGAGAAGATGTGGCCCCCAGAAGAGCCCTGGTGTTAGAGCACTCAGCTGAGATGTGGGAGACCCTCACTCAAATTTGTACTCCAATTAAAAAAGGCTTCGCTGCATTGGTCTTTCTGGTCGGCCGGACGTTCAACCCATCATTATGAGGGGAATCGCTCCAACAAAAGTGCTGTCCAACATTTAGAGCTCGATATTAGGTGTTGACTTAATTAGAGAAGGAAAATATATTTACTTCCCATAGGAAAGGGAGTGAACATTGAGTTTGCCAGCGTGCAAGGTGCACGGTGACGATACCGCCTGTTCTTGTCCCATTACCTGTGCACATCAGCTCTCCGTGCCAGCCTGCTCCACTGGCGTGCTCAGGCGATTCCGCCCTCCTGTGTGGCAGGGTGATAGACCTTCCCACCTCCTGGCGGGTGGTGATGCTCTGACATGGCTGTATTTATTGCCGCCTTGTAAAAGCGTGATGAAAACCACTCACGTGGCTCAGTCGCTCTAACAATGCTGCCGTGACAATGTGATTTAAAACTTCTCCTATTCGTGTGGCTACGGGGCGGGGTTGGAACTGATGGTACAATTATTCCAAATGCCATAAAGCCAAAAGGCTTTGAATCACTTTGGAATGCAATTGTTTAAAACCAGATCAGACACAGCTGACCCCATTTCTTTACTTCCTAATTTTATGTACCATAAATTTAGCTCTTCTCCAAGAGTGAAAACTTGCAATGACATTGAATACGTAGTATAACACTGAGCAAGGATCCCCGATCCACTTTGTTAATGTCATGCTGGGCTTGCTTTTAAAGAAATGAAGTTTGGAAGATAAAACACAAGTTATGGTCATCTCTGCCCAGCTGCTTAGGCACACTTTTCTTCAAAGCAAACTGCATTATCTTGTTCAAATAAACATAAGGTGGTCCCGAAGTCAGGGTCATGGCTGCTGTATCAAATTAACAGTCTGTACGGAATGCACAGCATTCGGCAATAAACCACATGGTGAACACCAGTGCTTTCCTACTGGTTTTCTTCTGCACTGTCAATTTTATTTTCTTTGGGTAACTTCAACCTTTGTCAAATGTGCTGGATTGATGGCCTGGGTGGAATTATATCTCTGTACCTGCAGAGCAGGTAGTGAGTAGATGGCAGTAGGATGGAGCTCCTGTGCTGGTGACCACTTGTACCACCAGAAGGACTTCTCTGGTCCTTCCACATCCTCCTCCTCTGTGCAATCCTCTGGCTCTTCATCATCCTCAAGTTTGTTTTCAAGTAGGGGTGTGGATACCTGACTGTTAAGGAACTGGATGGACACAACCAGCTCACCTTAGCCCGTATAACACACTAAAATGTTGTAATGAGCATTTTTTGGTCTTTTACTTGAGATATATTCAGGTTAACATGGATTTAGTTCTAAAAGCAGGACATGCAAAATATGAGTACAAAGATTTTTTTTTTAAACATGAACATTTTTGCTTGGCAAGTTTTTAGTCATTTGCTCAAGAATTAGCCCTGCCTTGCATGCAAATGAGTCCTATTCTTGCTAGAAAAGAAAAAGATCTGTCTTTGCTTGAAGGATTTTGTAATGAAAATAGTCCCATTTTAGAAAAAGGTGAGAGCCTTATGTTAGAGTGACTTTTTGTTTTGCTACTAAAATTTCATATTTTTCTAAATAGTCAAGAGCATCGGTACCTGACCAATGACTAACCTATCTAGGTGAATGCAAATTAAACAGTTGAAAGAGCTGATTCAAAAACTGCCAGTGGAGGAGTGGGATGTTTTGGTTTGGTTTTTTCCTGGTGGAATAATATTTTATTTAGATTTTTTTTTTTTACTTCTAAATGAAGTAATAAAACCTTAAATGTTTTTTTTTTTTTTTTCTGCATCCCAGTTTCTCCTGTGCTGCTGCTCTGACTGATGTAGCCAAGACTAAGCTTCACACTCTGAATAATACATTAATTTCTCTGCAAGCCCTGGAAGTCTGGAGACTAATTTTTGTAAGTATGCTTCTAGTTACTTTCAACAGAAACATTTTGTTCCAGCTGAATGTTAGATGGCAACTTCAGCTGTCCATGTGCAATTTAGCCAGCAGAAAAGGTGCACGTACCTAAGAGCAGACTGGTGCGGAGATGGTCCTAACTGGATCGTATGGTTTCTGCTTGCTGTAGCTCAGATATCTCACTGGTTCAGAGTCATCGTTCAGACTGGTAAAATGCTGTGTGAGATGTAGGGAAGTGCTGCACTGGTAACAAAATCTGTGCTTCACTGTTCATTTTAAATTCAATGAAAGTGTTACTTAAATGGACTTAATTAGTACAGGTAAAGGGGGAGCACTTAAAAATATCTGAAAAAGGATTCCTTCAGTATGTGTGATGTTTTCCTTCAATTTTGATAGCTGAAGGGACTCAACCTCCTTAGAATGAGGTATTTGCCTTGCTTTATGAAAGGTATATTGAAGTCCCTGAAGATCTTGGGACGAGAGTCCCCTGAAAGCCTCTCACAGACTAGTCCCAAGCTCCTGAGCCAGCGTAAATTCCAGTTTAAGTCTTTATTAGAAAAACAGAGGGTTTTGGGTAAGGGTTAAGTATTTTGTGTCTTGGATGAAATATGCATTTGATAAATCCTCGAAAACTGAAAATGAGAAGTACTGGGCAAATTAACAAATGACACTGCTGGCTATAATTTTAGCAATGTCACTGTTTTGACAGATTCATTTTCTTTCACCCACTATGATTGATAAGCGTATCTGTCTGGGATTAGAGAAAGTTGCTAGAAAGGGAGTGCTTGAAGGTCAAATTGCTCTAAGGAGAAGTTATATTTTCCTGCCAGTTTTGCTCGGTAGGGTCAAGGCTTTTTCCTTTGCTTCTATAAGATGTAGAAAGCAATTAAGATTGATTCATGCCATGAACTACTTGACTTCTTTTGGTTTTGGTTGCCTGTAACCATTCTAGCAGGGAGAAAAAACCCCAACAAATGAGCATCCCCTCTGTCACTTGGCCTGTATTGCTGAAAAAAGGCTTCCAAAACACCGGGCAACTCTTTACTGCCCCAGAAGAGATGATGTTTTATGTCTCTTAATCTTTACTTGAAAATATATTAAAGGTATGTAATGCTATCTAAGCAAATTATTGAAAATTGCATCAGCAGAGCAGACGTGCGAGAAAGCTACTCAAATATTGCTTAAAGAGGACAAAGTACTTATATGTCACCAACATTCGGGTCTGGGGACAGCCATTCATTATTTCAGTGGCAGAGCAAGATCCCAGGAAGATGCAGCTATCTCTGCTGTTGGCACAACAGCTACTTGTTTGCACATGTAAGTGTGTGCAAAAATAAATTATTACAAGCAAAAGAGTAGGCCAAAACTCTAAAAGAGTCAACTAATGCTGTGTTTCTCTTCCTTTCTCTAATGTGGGACATCATTTTATGGTGATATGCCATAGAGGCAGTTTGATGTTTGTGATGGACAATTAGAGCCGGTAGTCCTGGCTGGGACCGGATGATGTGAAATGGTCCATGACCATTGTCATGGAAGCCAAAAGGGAAGAGTGATAAGCGGTGGCTAGTGATTTTCTCATGAGAGATCAGTAAGAAGATCCAAATCTGTTTTCTTGTTTCAGACAGAAACGGAGATTTTGTTTTCGGGAATGTCTGAGTCAGAGTTGGGGGGACCTGGGCATGTCTGACATTCTGGCTTCTTATTTTTAGGTAATTGCCTTCTTTCTTTTTCTTGATCCTGATTTGTCTTCACCTTTTTTCCACCCATTTATTATTGTTCCTTTCCCTCTCTTTAAAAAAAATATGCGATTCTTTCCATCTAATCCTTCCTTCTGCCTTCCCTAATTCTTCCTCCCTTACTATGGTTTCTGCCTAAAACACCTGCGTAGCAGCAGCTGCTTATTTCCACAGCCTGATATTTTGAGGGCTGTAACTAGAAGTTGCGTTCCCTGGATTAATACTGCCTGAGCCCAGAGCAGCTTTCAGGACAGGCAAGACCAGGAGAAGGCTGCTGCTGGCTGGACTGCAAATGAGCTAGGATGACAAAGCTGCATTTAGTGGATGCAATCAGTGCAAAATGGCAAATAGCAAGAAAGCCTTCAATTAAGAAATGTTAAGCAGAATGACCCCTGAGCAGCGCTGTCTCTTTATTAATGGGGAAGAGAAATTGTAAGTACCTGAGGCCACACAAAGATGGATATCAAGCTACCCCAGCGTTCGTCGTACTATGCCTAAAGGTGTCTGAAAAATTTAGCACAAAGCATCATTTTAGCAGTTTACTTTGTGAAGCTATTTTTTTTTAGTCTAATTTTTCATAAAATGGGAACTTGCTAGCTGAGGTTGTTAGCAGCTAAAAGTTGTGGTGGGCTGCTAGAAATGAGCTTGAAGATTTTAATTTAGTCTAGTTCAGCTGTAGGCACAGTGGAGTCCACAGAGAAAGTCCTGAACTGATGCATCTGCCCTCCCACCATCCTGCTAGGAGCTGAGTAAGCTTGGAGTGGATGAGGACCTTTTTTCCTCCTCCGAGGTGATCAGGAATGCAGCAGCCCTGCCCTGGCAATCTGCCTCATCCCTGGGTTGTGTTTTGAACAGATGTGGGCTTTGATTCAGCTAGGAGAGGACCAGGAGATTCATGTTGGCTGGAGAGTTATGTTGACCTGAAGTCTCCTCTGAACCAAGTCAAGCTCCTGTTAATATAGAGACTTGCTCATGGGCTCCTAAAAACAAGCTACTCTGTGAGCTCCATGCAACCCCCTGAAACAGTTCAGTGGCTTAGCATATGTGGAAGCAGGAGATTTGGGTTCAGCTCTTTTTCCTAATTTACATGTTCTAGCATCGGGTTAGGCCGTAGGCTCTTCTGTACAAACTTTTCTACTTTGTCTGAAAGAATAAAATGTTCTTTGCTGAGGTTGAAGTTTTGAGAAAGACTCTACTGTTGGGTGTCTCTGGGAACATCTAGATCCCAGTCCACGTTTCATTTGTCTCTCAAAGTGAAATGCTATTCCCTTAACATAAACCAGGGAAAGTTATGGGAGGACAAAGATAAAAAGGCTTTTTATCCATAGCTGACCACTAAGGTGTAATTCTCATCCAAGGAAGATTTGAGATTAATGAAACAACTGCAACAGGATGGTTCAAAAGCATCCCTGTGATCCAGGCATGAGATTCAGGGTATTTGGAGTCTTTCCAAGGGTGATAATCAGTAAATTCCCTTTAGGCAGAGGAGAGACTTGAATCCAGCTCTACCACTGTAGCTGCTGGACTAATTCATGGCTATCTTCAGGCCGTTCTTTCTTTTTGAAACCTAGGAACAGGAGGCAGAACTGGAGCATCCATGCCAAAATATGACTCCTCAGTTCTAGGCAGGGATAGGATCCTTCTGCAGCCTTTTCCCATGGGCGTTTTTCAGAGCCCCCACTCCATACGTTGGCTTTTATAAGCACCAAAGTTTGCTCATGGAGTTCGTGGTCTAAGATGGGTGTTGCAAAGTCTGGTGTAGTGAGACCCGTGTGTTTTACGGAAGTAGGCACAAAATAAACCTTTATTTCTTTAAAGAAAACATGTTGTTCAAAACCCTTTTGAAAAACTGGTCATTAAGATTCACAACAGGAGATAGGGAGTGCTGGGCACTTCTGAAAACCAGCCCTAAGTTTCTGTCAAATTTTTAATTAAGAGACATGAAAGAGAAAGTACAAACTCCTTGATGGTTGGTCTGTTGTAGATTTAAATACCTTAATTATAGGAGCTCAGATTTGTGTGTTTTAGCGTTCTGTGCACTTCTGCGCTTCAGGAGGTGCCCAATCACCTCTTTGGGGCTACGTTGGGGCCACGCTCTCCTATGCTTAGCTGACTTAAAGCCCTTCTCCTGGAAATAGCACTTCTAGGTGCCAGTGCCAAAAGGCCTTTTTCAATTATCTTGCCTTTCAATGTGGGAAGACGGAGGATGTGGTAAAAGCTTTTGTTTGTATGAGTTGAGCAATACGTGCAACTGCTTCTTTTGCTAGCAGCAAGAGCAAGAAGTCAATCTTAAGAAGTTTTCTTCTCTCTCTTTCTTCAAAACTACTAGTATATCGAAGGTGCAGCTCTGTGGCTGGAACTCATGTCTGGAGGCTGTTTGCACGGTACAGTGCAATGCTGCTGAGAGCGGTGTAGGATGTTTGCTTGATGTTGGTGCTTGGAGCTACCCCGTGTTTCCAGTCGGCTCGTTGATCCCTGCTGGTCATGGGCTGACGCTATTATAGCTCAGCGAGATACCACGGTGTAATTTGAAAAGGATGAAAAGTGTTAAGAGCACAATGGGGATGCACTCTCTGAAAAGCTGGATGGGAAAGCTGAGACTTTGAAGTGCAAAGAGGGTGAAATCTTCCCTGTGTAGGGAACTTGAACAAGTCGTGTGTACCATGTAAATTCCTGTTAAACCATCAAAGTAAGGCTTAAGTTGAGCTTAAGTGAATGGGTCTCATGCAAGTGTTCTGCCTGCGGGTAAACCTCACCCTGGCTGCTTATTTTTGGAAAATAAGCTGTTTAGAGGAAACTGGGAAACACAATGTTAAGTCAGGCTATAAACAGGTATCTATTACCCAGGTGTACAAATTGGGACCTAAATTCATCCTTTAGCCCCTTGACAGGGATGTTATCTCCAAGAGGGCTGGGCCGGTGGCTGAGTCACTGCCAACAGTTTTCTCTTCAGATGGTGAAAGATCTGAGGACATAGTGTGGGAGGGTAAAAGGGAGGGAGGAGATCCAGTGGGGGATGGAGAGGATGAAGAACAGCAAGGCTGGGAGCGGTTGAAAGGAGCAGTACTGGGCTATGGTGTGGATGCCACCTGAGGGGACACTGATTAGCCTGAGGAAATTGGGGGTTCAAGAGGTTGGTGAGGGTCTAGGAGGGGTGTTTAGGGATGTTTGACTATGAATTTCAGTGTGGTGTGCAGTGAGGTCAAGGCTGCAGCAGGAGGGGGCATATCCTGAAATTAGGTAGTGATCTGCTTCACAGATGTACCACCTGCTCGTCAAAGCCAACAACTTGCCTGTTATAGGAGAGACACCCCCAAACCTCAAAGAATGAGGCAGGAACAAAGCTGCAATGAGGATCACTGTTGGCTGCTATAATTTTTTTAGAAAGTCAAATTTTGGCTGCAGCATCCCAATAAAACCTTTGAAAGTGGCATTTTCTCCCCTCTGTAGAGCAAAAAGCTGTTTCTGTATATATTTGAAAAAAAAAAATAAATTTCTTTATTAAAAGGACTGAAAGCCTTATTTTGGCCTCAGAACCAGCTGGTTTCCCACCCTGCAGGAAGATGCAGCCCCCAGCACTGGCAGCGTTTCTGGGGGCTGCTGCAAGAGCTGAGCATCCCTGGCTGGGGGCTGCCGCGCGCGTTTATCGGCTGTGGGCTCCTGTACCGCAGCACGGGGGAGGCTGTGCAGTACAAGGCACTGGCGGCTGGTGTCATCCCATTACCACGGGATAGCGGCGGTGCACTACGTGTTTCTATTCAAGCATTTAATACATTATTCTGTAATTTTTGCCTTGGAAGTAATGAAGCCTGACAGCTTTGGCTTGTGCATGATAACAATCCCACACTGGTATCTTTTGAATCCTTCATTGCCAAATTCATAAAGGAAGAATGACTTTTCCAAAATGACAGTAAACATGCTTCATTTTATAAGACATTGTGGTTAACAGCCTGAAACAGCAAAGTGTTTTTTGAGCTATAGCTTAACTAATTTGAGCTATATTAAAAGTGCTGATCTGGAAGCTGAGCCACTTTTTGTAATGGAGCAGGAAAACATATATGGCCTAACTCTCATAGTTTTTATCGGAGTGGGTGTATGTGGGGGGAATGTTTGGAGTGTTTTCTGTGCAGCCGGATCCTGCAAAGTGTGGGAATGACAGTGCAATGGTCCTGTGCTCTGCTGCCAGCCTCACGCAGATCAGCTGCAGGCTCAGGCAGGGGACTAGAAGTGAGAGTGAGCAGGCATTCATGCTAATAACATGGTTTAAGCCTTTTAATGGAGAGCTTCATCATAAACAAACCTTTGAAAGACACTGTTTAAAAGAAATCTGCATACAATTAACTGAAGCCTGTGAACATCCAGGCGCTCTGGAGAGCACCATTGCAGTGATTTCAGTGCAATGAGCTTGGGGGATGGACTTGAAACAAAGTCATTTGAATTCTTGCTTGCTATGGGATAAGTACAGCTTAATTTAGCTGAACTTGAATGGGTTACTCTGGGATTACCTCGATGTAAATTTGTCCCCCTAAGAATATTGCCTGTTGCTTTGCATTTATTTTGTTCGAGGACACTTTATGCTTGTAAACTGTAAGTGTAAATAAGAGGGCAAGGGATGGAATGGCGGTGAAGCAGACCCCAGGCTGGAGAGATTGGGTCCTTGTTTTAATTTAAGTGAATTGACTGCTCATTAACCTGCGTTAGCTAATGTGGGTAAGTGCTTGTCTAACTAATCTACGCACACTTGTTCCAGGACGTAAGGCAGAGCTGAACTGGATTACAGAGAGGCTAAACCAGATGTTAGCTTGCATTAGCAGTCCCTTGATTTCTGCCCACAGGGAGCAAAGCTCTGCCCATGCCAGCGACTTCTGAACTGCTGCTGATTTTTAACTGTGCAATACTTAGGTTTTTTTAGGAAGTGAATTAGCTAATAACAAACAGTAAGTCATCTAAAAACATATTATAAGAAGTCTCTAGTGATTTATTGAAAATATCATAATCAAACTAGGCTTGATTATGCCTCATAGGCACACAGCTGCTTTGGGGGCTTCTCAGAGAGCTGGGGAAGCGTGCATCCAACTGTGCTTCCTGAACCACGGTTTTACTGAAAACATTGCAAATTTAAAAAAAAAATAAATAAGCAAGCAGGAGGGGAAAAGCAGGACAAGCTAGGAAAGGAGGAGAAGGGACCGGCATACTGAGCTTTCAAGCCAAAAGGGGAACTACTCTTTGGTTGAGGTAGCATGGGCCACTCTGGAAGCTCTTGAGGTCTTCAGCCCCTCACCAGTCTGAGCATGTCCCCCAGGATCCCCTGCTCAAGGGGCTGGAAGGGGTGGCTGGTCCCTGCCTCTGCTCTGCCTTTCCTCTGTGTGGTCTTGGGAGAGCTGCGGGAGGCAGCGCCGGCGTTCCTGTGCATGCGGTGGTTGACTGGAAACCTGCTGACCTTTGCTTAGACCATGGAAATAAGAAGGGGGAATAAATAGAGGAGCACATGGTTTTTACATTAGTGTCACCGGGAAAGCTGTGAGCATGGTTACAGTTGTAGTATACTGCTTGCAGGGTGGGCTCTTACCACGCAAGCAAGGATGGGTTTTCACGGCAGATGAATGCCAGTCCAAAAATGACTGACTAACCCCACAGCGCATCCAGACGAAGGGTGCACACACTGGGGTGTGGGGCAGGGTGGCCATGCAGCTGTATGGCCCCTGCACCATATCTTCCTCACAGCTGGCTCAGGCAGGCTTGTCCAGCTTGCCAATCCCAACCTAACCTCGCATGATACTTGGGTGTATTTACCATGTCCTTCAACGTTGAGTCGGTTGTGATGTCGGTTAGAAGTTAAAGCACCGTTCACAGAGACGGTCTCTCCGTCGGCAGCTCGGGGTGGAAAGGCTTGTGCTGCCAGAGCCTCTGCTCTGCAAATTTGACAACATAACCGCTGAAGTTTTCTATCTGGCACTTCTCGTGAATTCATTTTGCTTTGAAGGGCATGAGAAAGCAACAAAAGGTCAGGGGAGACAATGACATTTTTAAAGTGAAAATGTAATTGCAATTTCCCTCTGAGGCTTGTAAAGATGCTCTCAACTATAAATAGGCTATTTCCATCACTTTTAAAAGAATCTTAATTCATTTATCAGTGATCACAGTAAATACAGCTTCGCAACTTCCTGACATACCCAACACTGTCTCCTTGAGGTGTAGGGCATATAACTCGTCAGGAGCACATCTCACCTGCCAAATGGGAGAGGGGGAAGAGAAAGTTAGTTGAAAACAGAAGTTTATTTTGCTCTGCAGTTTAGTAACCACTAATAAGGTGTTTAATATGCATAGGTGTTTTCACATCCCCAGAAAAGATATTCCCTCTGCAAACACAGCATGCAATTTTTTTTTTTTTGGGAGGGGAGTCTATTGTCACAGCAGCTATAAAGGTTGTTGGCATTCAAAGGATGCACTGGGGGCATCTGATAAGAGATGGATACCAGACAGAGCAGTTAGTGCTGGTTATGGAAGAGTAACTTCATGGATGAGGAAAAGCAGAAGGTGCTTTTAAGAATATCCTGGGGAATGCATACAAGCCGAGGACTTTGGATTGGAGTTCAGACCAGGCGCTGCTTTCTCAGCCTGTTGGTCTTGGCTCCCGGGCTCCGTTTCCTCAAGGCTTGCACGCAGTGTGGGGAACGTGGCCCGTTGCTGGTGGTGTTCACAAGGGACCATGGAAAGATACCGTGCCTTGAAATGGGGCGAGGTTCATAAGACATTTGTGGTTGTGCGTAGTATCTGTCAGTGCTGCCGCACTTGTGCTGCAGTGCCATGCAGGACAAACAGAGATGCCATGGAAACTATTAGCAAGGGGAAAAAAATATGCTCTGTTTTGAATTTCTGCCCTTTTGTTGTTAAATCTCCATCTAATACCTTTAAACATCTTTCCTTTTTAAAACCTGCACTTGTACTCAAAAAATTGCTAATTACTCTGCTTATGAATCTCTTTCTTTTTGGTTTGTGTTAAATATAAAAGCAATTGGGAATGCGACAAGCCTAGGTGTTGAAGTACTGGTAAAAATATAAAATGGTATGTTATAAAGAGTGCAGCAAAACAATACTTGATTAATAACAGCTATAACCATAAAACCATCAATTGGTTAAGAGTCTCAGTTTTATGATTAATAGTTCACTCAAAATCTTAATGGAAAGACAGCAAAATTAATCTTTACAACAGATTTAATTCTATAGATGAGTTGTTGAAAAACTACTGGTAAAATAGCTTTAAAAAAGTTTACATGTTAGAAGCTGGGATAGATGGGAGGTCTTGAGCAGAAACACATAGATATTTTGGTATTTAGGTACAGAGCCATAGGACAACTTGTAGTACAAAGTGAGTAGAAGGGATTCAGTCTGTGAGAGGACAGAGACTTTTTATAGCTCCTTAGATGCAAGGTGCTAAAATCCAAGGTAAGGTGCACCCATCGGAGCCTGTCTTGTGCTGGGCTCTTTCGTGCTATTCCATATTCATAGACTCTCTCTTCTTTACCGAGGGCCCTGTTCAACTCCTGTTAAAAGGAAGCTGGATTACTCATAACATCCTTAATTCCTTAATGCAGGAATATTATTCTTGTCTGATTTTGCTCAGCCCCCAGGGATCCCTCAGGAGCTGTGGACAGACACTCATGTTGGCTACACTAACAGCCTGTCTCTGGTACTCTGCTCGAGAGGTGGGTCTGTAATGATCTCGGAAGAGGCTAACAAAACTTCTCTGTTGCTTTATTGCATGGCCTCTGCATTCATTTATGTCATGGTGTCCTCGTGTATGCTAAAAGTAACATCCTGAAATTTAATTGCTGCTTGTAAAGGACATTAAGGTCCCCCAGATGAGATGTGCATTCAAAGCAATAAGTGTTTCTACCTGTGTTCACGCCATGGAGCAACTCTGTCCTGAAGCTTTAAATCCTTTTGTTCTCAAAGCTAGATATTGGCCTCTCTTCTTGCAGGACTTACAGGTTTTGACCTTTTTGATGACAGTTCCTTTGATTTTTAGCAAGATTCTTTAAACTTATTGGTTCCTGTTTGTATTTTAGAAGGTAGGTAATGCAAAACTTAAGACCGTAACAAGTATTGTTCCAAAGTACTTTAAAAATCCTCTTGAGAAAAGCATCTCCCAGTTCCAGATGGCTCCTGCATTTATTGTCATTACAGTGTCATTTGCTACAGAAGAATGAGTTTCCTCTTGTGGAATAAAACCCCACAACGGGACAGATGCCCGGAGCTTGATGTCCAGTATGGCTGTTGTACATTTATACGCTGGACAAAAGGCTCTATGGTCTCCTCTGGAGCCCGTGGACAAGAAATGATTGACATGTTCTCTGAGACCTTGTGCTGCCTGAGTAACTTGTGGTGGCAGTATGCAAACGTATATATGTGATTATGTCATTCAGAAGTGTCTTAAGACAGGTACTGTCTGTTAAAAACATTCTTCTCTTGTCAGAATCCACATATGAAAATAAAAATAACAACACACAAAGTTCCCTGAAGAAAAGCGATAGTTCAGTATTTAAAAATTAATCTCTGCCTTAATTAGAGTGTTGTCTTTCATAAAGGGAGGGAAAACAAACGGCGTGCAGCCTGACAAGGCACACGCCACCTCTGAGCTTGGTGCAATTTAAAATGTCAAGTTATAAACCACAGGAAAGAAAATTGGACATAATGAAACGTAAGGAGACAGTGCTTGTGACAGCGATGCTGTGGTGCAGATCTCTGCTTTCCCTCCCAACCATGCCTGTTGGTGCCCTGAGTCTCTCTCTTGCTGTGCCACGCACCGATGGAGCTCCTGCTTTGCCTGTGCAGCCCCTGCGTCCGCACACCGGGAAGCTCAGCCCACTGTGCAGCTGGGTGACAGGGATTAAACAGAAATGGGCTTTTATTGAGTCATTATTCAAAATAAAGCTGCTTTTACTCTTTCAAAGTCAAACTTTGAACTTGAGGGAGAAAAGACACTTGTGTGCTCGTTGCAGTCTAGCATTTGGAAGGTGGAGGACCTGCCTTGCAAGACCTTATCGCATGAGTAGCTCTACCCAGGGCGTGAACAGTGGCAACGAGTGAGGAACACTTGGCTGGCCAAGCCTTGTCCCCACCCTTGTGTGGGGCACAGCAAGCACAGCTATGTTTTCCCCTCTGCTCTCTTTTTATCTTTTCCTGGTTTCAGTCTCTTCCATGTGTACTGCAGGCACGGGCAATTTTGATCATTGAATGTTTTGTGGGTTTTTTTTAGAGTAAAAAAGCAAAATTTCAGAATTCACTTTATAATTACGTCACCTCGTTCTATGAGGTTGTTAATCCATTTCACTTCTCAAGGCTTTGCCACATTTTCATTTGTATCCTACAATTCAGTTTAACACTGTAATGTCACTTATGATAATCCATTTAAACCTGCAAGAAACATCTCAAAGGTTGGACATTTTTTCCAGTGAGTACAATGTGTAAATCCTAATCTGAAGGTATTTTAGGTTATGAAATGACACTAAGAGAATCCAGTATTCTCCCAGTTGGTAATATAACTTTACTGAATCTTCTCAACATGAAGACAAAGTCTGTGCACTTGCACTATCACTTTTAGCTAATAAACGTTTCCTCCATCCAAATTGCATTATATTCTGCCTCTGGTCATGAAAGATGCTGGCGAGCATGAGGGTCTGTTTTAAATGTCCTAATTTTCTAAATTCTGCATACCTGGCATCTGGTGCATGGATGGACAACGAGCAATTCTCTTTCTGTGTACTTTTGATTTTCTTGAGCACTTCTGATCTGGTTTCTCTCCTGCGTAGATAGCTCACTGCAGTGATGAACACAGAACATTGTTATGGAAATTTGGCATGACATTAACGACTGTCTTGTGGCTTTGCAGAAAGCCGCAAAACGCTGTGAGCACTACGGAGGGTCTAAGATGACTTTTTGGTCTCGTTGATGATGACTTGGCTTAGAGTCAAATAGATCCAGAATTTCAGACTAAACCAAAGGTGTTGCCTCACTGGGTGTTTCAGCGAGTGACTCTGGTGCCCTGAAGTGCTGTTGAATGCAGAACTGAAGAGTTGAGTGTCTGCAGAGAAGGTGAAGGGGATCAGCCTAGGAAGGATGGCGAACGTGCCGAGTAAATCAGCAGGAGCTACTGAAGTGAGAGAGAAACTCATTTGCACGAAAGGGTTATGTATATGCTGCTATTTTTTTTTTAAAAGCTAACTTTAAAATATGTGAATTTCCTATATTCTTTGAAAATACCGTGTTTGTAAGTTGATTCATATACCTGTGCTTCGCATGTCATTTCAGCTTTTAGAGTCTGAGGGCGAAGGTGCTGCGCCTACACGATGAATTTCAAAACTTAAATGCATTCCAGGGTGAGCTGGGCAAGGATGTGTCTCAGTTTCTTGTGTTTATGGCAGCCGGTGTTGGGCTTTTTAGCTAATAATTCATCCAGAGCACAGTGATATCTCAGCTCAGTCAGTGCTGCGCTGAATGTCAGCATTAAGTAGTGCCCACTACAATTTTTTTAATTTGCGTCCATTTTTACCCCTGTACTGTTGATAAACTCCTTTAACTCTATCCATCAGAGTTTATGAACTCATTTTTCATCTCTTGACTCCTTGTTGAAGTTGTTTTTCCTCACAGAGTCTCCTTTGGATATATATGGGATCCTAGGAGTAGCACAACTCATGCTGCGGGAAGGAATGGAGACACCTGACAAGTCCTAACCCTTCACTGCTGTAATACAGGATTTAAAACCCTTTATTTATTTATTTATTTAAAAATGGGTTTTTATTAGTGCCTACATCCTCTGGACAAAAAGTTCAAGCTGTGAATAGTGCCAGAGTTTACCAGACTATTCTGGAAATTTGCAGAAGCTTTGGGTAATCTTTTTTTCCACATTTTTCCTTAAACTTGGGTCTCACTATAATCCAGCCCTACCAGCACAGGTACTGTTTACAAAATGTGAGTATAAGAACGTTGTGCTGCTAAGATCTTCCTTAGGATGCCCTTCTGTGCCTGCACCTGAAGCTGGGAAAATATCTACGAGCTGCTGGGATGGGGCAGTTCAGAGGGACTTGTATCTGAATCCACTGAACGACCTTCCGAAATGGAGAGTTCAAAGACCTCATCATCTAAGACAGGGAAATGATCCCGAGGGAAAATTGTGACAGGTTGGCTGAATGGGAATGGAGCTTGTCTTAACAAACCAGGAAAGCAGCTGTGGATAATTCGTTTGTAGTGTGGCAAAAAAGGGTTTTTAGCAGGGGGAGTAGAAAATGAATAGCAAAGTAAATTCCCCCAGAGTGGAGAAACAAGAAAAATGCTCAATTGTTTCTAAGCTGTTGTAATTCCTGTGTGTCTGTTATCCGTGAACCCAGCCTACTAGGACACAACTTGCAGTTTATCTCTACCCTTTCTTAAAATATCCCCAGCATCCAGATGCTTCCGTGGAAATGATGATCTGTTTATTTTTAATGAGAAAATTATTAGCAACTGAGTTTATGCCAACAGAAATATTCTGTGGATATACTCGATGTTAAAATTGACTTGAAAGTTTCAACGGGTCTTATTTTATTGAATCCCATCGGATTAGTGAGTATTCTTTATTGCTTTGAGTGGAGGGTTTTGCATTTTGTCCACTAGCTAATTAATACTTAATGCAAGTTTTGTGGAATTATATATTTCACAGTTGGATTTAATTAAGCAGAACAGTAAAAGAAGCATTTAATTGTGGAGGCATTTTGATGAACCATGTGTCAAGTCGTTATTTTAATGTAGGAGGATTCATTTCTTTAAGAGCCTTTCCTTAGGGAAAAAAATCCAAACAAATACTGTAAACTTGCAGTCTTCTGAATACTGGCCAGGCAGCATCTAGCCTGCTTTACAGGCCTCCCAGTGCTAATTAGGAAACCAGATTTTTGTCTATATAAACACAATAATAGCTTTGTGTAAGCAGGTTCTTAATGTGTGAAATACCTTTCTAGCTGAAACAGCTGTTGACTTCCGGATCCCTTTGTTTTGTACTTTTTTTTTTTCTTTAAAGAGAACTTGCAAAAACAAGGTTATAAACATATGGCCAAAGTTTTAAGTGCTTTTGAAGCACAATTTTGTAGCTAATATCTTCTTGCTAGTGAAGACGAGGACTGCTATTCCAATGGATGCATCTCTAGAAGAGGTTATCGGCTTGCGAGAGTTCATGTTAGCAACGTGCATCTCTATCTGCTCCAAATGGGAATGTCGGAGCTGTTTTCAAGGAAAAGAAAAAGGGGACTCGGTGCAAAAGGAATCCAGGGGCACCGTGCAAAGCAATGGCAATGGAAGAAATGTCAATTAATCAACTTCTCAGAGGCTGAGACAATTTGATTTCCCGTACAAGTGCCTGCACTTAAATCATGGTTGATATAGTGTAGCTGCATGCATAAAGGTAAAATATACTCTTCTGTCAATAGATGGTGAACTTCTGAACCTATGTTCTGCTATTATGCACCAAAATAAATAATATGAAAAAATTCTATTTATTTTAGAATGCAAGCTAGATTTTGTGGGCTTTGGCAAAGTGTGACTTAAGACCGATAGTTGATTGAGCCTTAATTGACTGAAGATTTTGGAGCATCAGGCATAGATTGGGTTTGACAATTTTTGATGGATGGTCTTTTAGAAAATGCTCACTTGTCAAAACCAAAAGGAACAGTGATTTGATTAATCTTTCCACGACTTACATCTCAAATTTCCTTACTTTCACCCTAAACTCATATGGATTTGTGCCTGTGGCCAACCAGAGAGCTCTGGCTCTCCTGTTCTGTGCAGAGCTCCTGGTAAGCAGGTGAGGTTTCCAGGCAAATCTGAGTTTTCAAAATCCACAACTTGGTGGAAGACCTGGGTCTTCATCAGGCTGTAACCTCAGCAGATCAGAAGGCAACACACTTGGAAACCCAGGGGATGGGTTTACATAATTTTTTTTATTTTATTTTTTCATTTGTCAGGGCTTCCCATTGCCAAATACCATATAAAAGAGAACAAATTTCTGCCCTGTTTTGTTCAGCTGCTGTTTTATGACAAATGCTGTGAGAAAAAGGCAGAAACATGCAAGGGGATTATTTATAGAGAAGTATTCCTCTCAAAAAAAAAAAAAAAGGCAAAAATGCAACTTAAAGCACTTTACAATTTAGCTTAATTAAATCCAGCTTTGAAATTTCTAAGCCATATGACTGCATGAGGTGCTAATTAGCTAACAAACTTAAAGAAAAAAAGAAGGAAAGAAAAAGAAAAAAATAGTGGAAACTGTGGTAGGTGAAAAATGGAATAAACTTGGAATAAATAGGACTTGTTCAATGCTTTGTCACTCCTGGAGCTCTGTGGGGTGTCTGGTGATGGAGCCCAGAGGTGCCCTGGTCCCTGGGCTCCCTGGTGTGAGAACCGTCTGCTGTCTGCAAAATGTGTCTGCAGCCTCTGCAAGAATGTCGCAGTACTTCTGATGCATAATGTTAAAAAGAAAAACCAGTCCAAGGATTTGAATATTTTCAATCTGGTCTTGGAATGACAAAATTATAAATACTTTTGTAGTTTTTTTGTTGAGGTGTGTGTTTTTGTTTTTTTTTTTTTGTTTGGTGGGTTTGGTGTTGGGTTGGTTGTGGGTTTTTTTTTATTTTTTTTTTTTTAATTTTGTGCAGGGTTGGGATGTGAGTTGCTGACTGTTCTTGTCAGAGGATCTCTGCATACTGGGTGATGTGGTGATGCTGGTTTGTAACCCCTGAGCATGGACATGCCCCTGTCCCAGAAGTGCAGCTACTGAAGGTAGGTTTCAGTGTTTCCTACCTGATGGATTTAAATTCTCAGAGTGATTACACTGCAAATATAGAGTTACAAGAATTGAACAGCAGGGGAAGGAGCCTAGGCTGGGTTTAAAACACTGAGAAAAACTGATGCTCCCCAAAAGCAGAAATAGCTACATCTGGCAGCGTTCTTCACACAGGGCTGCCTCTGAGGTGCTGCAAAATGGGAAGGTCCCTTCAGGATAGAAAGCGTGTGGAAAAGGCTCATCTTTACCCCACGTGTAATTAGATGCCATCCAGACGTGGTCTCGGAATCCAGGAGTTAGTACTAGGATGGCCGATATCCACACCTCTAGCAACAAATAATCCAGGAAAAAGTTTGAGCAATATGGTGAGATGTTGATAAAATGGAACCTGATAAAGGCATTAGATCACGGAAAGCCTTTAAAAAAGGAAAAGCTAGTTTTATTTCACTTGTACCAAAACCATTTAGGTTTGAGAATGAAACTCCTCCTTGAAGACAGAGGCTGGTTGGGTGCTCCTCTGCAGTCGTTTGCTGCTAAATCCCACATTTAGTTAACAAGAAAAATGTTGAGCTGGCCTGACGGCTCCCAGGTTCCTCACCCTAGGGATGCTCTGTGGCAGGAGACCTTCCCGAACCAGCAGCACTGCTCACACTAGTGTTTGCACGTGCATGGTGTCTCCCTTTCTCCGCGTATATCTGTGCAGTTACCCACCTTCTGTTTATGAAAAGCTTGACAACATCACTAGTTTAATTTGGAGACATTACGCTCACGTGATAAACAGAAATATTATAGTGAATGTATGTGAGCAAACAGGGGTTTTCAAAATAATTTCTGAAAGAGGCTTGACATAGAAAACAACTATTTTAAAATCTTTGATATAATTTTGGTTTTTTGATTTATATATTTACAAATAAATGTTTATCTAGTTGCTTTTTTTCCTGAACAATAACTAATTATATTGAAAGGATTGCTGCTGTTATTTTTGAAGAACAGCAAAATGATGACAAAGTACAAAATTTATGAGAGTATTTCTGGTTTGCAGTCTCAGAAGAGCAAAGGAAATTAACTTGAAATAACTCTATATTGCTACTGCAGTCAAAAGTGGGCATTATGTACTATTTCCACCAGAAGCTGCAGAGTTTCCTATTTGGCTTGTTGCTTGATTCGCTCTCACTTGGATTAAACTTGAATGTGACTGTGCCTCTTACATGAGTAAATACTTCTCGATAGAAGACTCACAGATTCTGGTCCCTTGTTAAAAGACTGAAATACGTTGCTGTGCTAGGTCTCAGTAGGGTTTCCAAGCCAATAAAACAGGCATTCAAGGTTTTTTACTGTTCGATTTGAATTGCAGACAGTGTCCTTTGACAGTGCTTTATACACGGGAGCCTCCTGTATGCTCCGGGTAAGAGCTCTGCGGTGGTCTTCTGTGCAAAATGCTTTATGAGTTTGAACTATTAGCAATCTAGAGTTCTCTCTGCTGTCATATTTATTGCTCTTTACTAATGTGCCTTAAGGAAAATCAGCGCAGATGGTGGTTTTTAACTTGGAGTCTGCCCTTGTGTGGTTCTTACGGCAGTTTTTTGGTGGAGGAGGTAAGGCTCTCGCTTGAAAGAGGTCGACTTCAGACGCAGTGCCCGAAGGCTGCGTTATGAGCTCTAAGCATTTTTCTAGATCTCTCTTAATGTCAGTGTTTACATTAAAACAGTGAATCAGTTTTTCCCAAAGAAGTCTCATAGGAAGTATGACCTTGCTTCCCAGCAAGTGTACGTGTAGTTTGACACTGCATTGAATACGCCGTTCTTGAAGTATCCCAGGGCTGTTCTGTACTGTGGCTACTCATTTTAATTCAACTTTCAAAGTGACCTTTTCCAAGGCAAAAAACAGTCCTTTATCATTCTTTTACCCCTTGACTCTCTATTCCTTTGTCCCAGGTTTAATGTTTAGCAGCTTCCCCTCAATCTCCTAAATCTCTGAAGTATTCACCTCTGTAGCATTGCCTACAGCAAATACTGCTGGAGAAAACTAGGGCCAATGTACAGTGGCTGTAAATTTTCCCTTGGGACTATGAATCTGTCCAGTCTCAGCAGCTACCAGTTTGGCTGCATCCATCCCAGGGAAGTTTCATGTAAGAAATACAAGAAAAGTTTGTCTGGAAGCTGCCTTAGAGACTCTGCGTGGCTTACTGAAATTCATTCAACTGAGTCATATTAGCAAAACTCATTTAAAAAAATATTCATTAAGAACCCCTAGGGCTTGATTCTGCTTCCACTAGCATTTGTGATTAACAGGAATAATAACTATGATCAAGCTGATGGAGTTACGCTGGTCTAAATCAATAAGGAAAGAAAATGACACTTAAATTAATGTAATGTTATGCCAGATGTTATTTGTTCTTTTTACGAACCACAGTTTAACTTCAGTGGGATGTGAAAGGAGGGAATATGGGATTTTAAAGCACCATTAAAGTATAATACTATGAGAAGGCCATTCAGAAATGAGCAGTTGTTTATAGGCAGAAGTTTTTGCCAATTTTTGTGACTTAATTTTTAATCTTGGAGCAGATGTTTTCTCTCCCCAGTAGCTCAAGCTAACCAAGACTACCTAAACTATCTAAGAATTGGGGCAAATCCCTTGATGGTGTGGTGTTGGTTTGTTTTGGTTTGGTTTTTTTTTTTTTTTTAATAACTAGTTTTAAGCCTTGGAATTAGAGAAAAATTTGAAAAATGAGCCTACTAAAAAATGAGAATATTGCAAGTCAGGTAAGACATCCCTAATGTGAATTTGTAAAGCCTTGTCATTGCTACCTCTGTTTTAGGGTTCTAAATAACGAGCTGGACTTGTCATATGGTTTAAGTGCTTTGAATGGAGAAATCTAGAATTAGGCCACTGAATTCGGAGACCTCAGTTCTCTTTTTAGTTTTGCCCTTAAGCTGCTTGACAATTTTGGGAAAAGGTGGGACAATTTTGTCATTAACTTTTTATTTCTCCTGTTGTCTTTTTTTGTTTTTTTTTTCTCCTAGCCCTTTCATCAGTAAGATGGTTTTTGGGTGGGGATGGTTTTCAGCTGTCTATGCCTGCAGAAGGGCCCTGGATGCTCTGGGCGTGCAGGATGAGCAGAGCTGTCACCACACGGGTGACACCTCAAGGTGGGACGTGAAGCGGTGGCAAGGGCTTGTGGGGTCGCTGGCTGCGGATGTTCCTGTGGGGCATCGGAGCTGAGAGCTGCACCCTGCTGGCACGCTGCAGCAGCCTTTGGGGACACTGAGTTTGGGAAGAGGGTGGTGAGAGTGATACAGCTAAAAGTGAATAAAATAGGTTGTTCTTCCTGGTCTTCGCCTTTGAGTTTGTGGCTGTGTTTGCAGCGCCCTGTGGAATAGAAGCTGGGGATGGTGCACCTCCCGTGCTGTCTCTTGGAGAGCATCGCATCTCCTAGGGCTGCCACAAAAGAGGTGAGGGCACTTCTTCACCTGGTCTGAAGATCTACTTTGAACTTGAAGTCTTTCTGGACGGTAACCCCCAGCACAGCCCACTGTCTTTTAGCCCCAAGGTGAGAGCCGATCCCTAATGTCAGTCTCAGAAATCACGTTGACACAGAAGAGGTAACAAGCTGAGTACCAGCAACAATATACTGCCAGAAGTATTGAAAAGTATTGTATCTTTCCACTGCTCCGGTTTTTAATTTGTCAAAATACCGATGGAATAAACTGTTATAAGAAGGGACTCCTGCCACAGGCTAAGGGGTGAGGTGAAACCACCCCATTTATTTTCTAAGCTGAACTTCTAGGGGAGAAATCTCTTGAAGTAAACTTATTTCTTTTATGGCAAGGGGCAGATGCATTTGGTGTTGTGGATGCAGGTTGAGTAGGTGTTCTTCATTTGACACACTTACTGAGTTGTGACACTTCAACCTTCTTAAGAGTGGGCTGTTTGCTGTTGCCAGAAAAGATGATTTTGTCTTCAGAAAAACTCCACAATTAAAGGCACAGGAATTCCACAAGTGTGCTGGACTCAAAACTTGTTGCAGCTAATGGTAATGTTTCGAGTGACTTCAAATGGATTTGAATGAAGACTAGAGAAATTAATTTGAGGAATATAGTTAGGTTATTTAAGCAGCATCAGTAGGTATGGCAATATGCAACCTGATTACCTGGCAGCTTTTGATTTTAGTTCACACCTTCTTGGACAAAATTTAGCTCAAAGTAGTGAACAGATTTCCTTTGGCTTTTGAAGAAAGACCTTGTGAGCTTGTAAGGAGAATTATGAGAAAATGAAAGAGGCAGCGTAATGGGTGTTGAGATGGAGATGAACTGTGGGGCAGACTGTCTCTAATTAGTTTAAGGATTTTATACTACTTCCTACTTAGGAACTCTCTATACAAAATCTCTGGCAACAACTGAGGGTTTAGAGGACTTCATGGAATCTCTAGCTCCCACCCTCCTCTTTTTTTTTCTTTTTTCTTTTTTTTCCTTTTTCCTTTTTTTTTTTTTTAGGTCAAAAGGGCTTTTTTTCCTCATTTGGGACAAAGGCTCTCTGTTACAAATAAAAGGGGGGATATCAATAAAATGGAAATACCTTGCTTACAACTTTCTCAGAGAGATGCTTGCCAGCATTTCCTTAGGACCTTAAAGTTTTGAGTTGCCAACTTTACTCTGAAAGATTGTTCCATAGTCAAATTTCCCCTGAAGGACTATGAATTTTTCATTCGTTTCTAAATGATTTTTTTTTCCCCCTAAGTTTAAAACCATGCCTGGTGACCAAAGCATGCATCTTGTTAGAATGATTCATGCATAAAAGTGCATGTTTAGCTGCAGCTGGAATTTGCTTCACTTAAAGGCATCACCTTCCTCTGCTTGCCAGAAACCGATGCAAGCCGGTGCTAAGTGCTCTCTCAGCTAATAGAAACTCTGTGATTGTGCACATTTGTGATTAAAAACCATTATGCTAATATAATGGGTTTAAAGCCACTGGTTTTATTTGAAGAACCTGAGAGAAAAAATTCTTGTCGAAAGAATTATGGCAATACTTGTTTGTGTGCAATAACCCCATAAAGAAAATACTGTAGCTAATTACACTCCATTTTGTAAAACTTCTACATTGAAATTCTTATGTTGTACACCCTTCCCTGGACGGGCGGTGATGGTGATTTCATGTGTTTGTCATGTTCATTGAGGCAAATTGTGCATCTTGGTGTTTTTAAATTGATCATATTGTCTCTGCTAAGATAATGCCTATAAAATAGGACCTTGTCACAGGATAATGGTCCTGCTGCCAGATACATACTGAGGCAAAGCTGGGACATTTATCAGAAATAAGCATCAAGGTGAAGCAGACACATTTATTTCCAAAGCAGGAGGCTTTTATCCTGTCAAAACCTTCTATATTCTTTTTTTTCCTTTTTCTTTTTTTTTCCTCCTTTACCTGCATCTAGACCAAATGACTAATGGCCTAGATTCTGATGTTTTCTTTGTCTGACGGATGTTAATGGAGTTGTTGCAGGTCTTTGGTATGTATTACTTACAAGTTGTGTTCTGGTTTGTTCAAGGGGACAGATTTACATTATAGGAATGGAAGATGCAATGAATTCGTGTTGTTTAGACTTTTGTAAGAGTGTGGTTATTGTCTGAATTGCCATCAATGTCAAGATGTAATAGTTTTCAAGAACTTGGCTAATGTAGGAAGGAAAATGAAGAGTTATGGTCCCACGCATCCATGCCTACATTTAATGAGGTTCAACACAACCGCAGCAGTAGGGTCACACATCATGTGTCTGTAACCTCTCTACGTAGCTCAGAAGAGGTCATCAGCCCTTTGTTAACTGACACCATTCTTGTGTTAGTTACATAGACAGAGTTCTCCTGTGAGAGACATGAGAAAAATCCAAAATATGTTAATCGTTCTGGAAAATTGTCTACAGTCAGATAAGTGTGGCAGAATAAGTACTCTTTATGCTCTTGGCATGTCTAGTTGCTAGGGGGAAATCCGGTGTCTGATACAAGAAATCCAACATTCCCAACTGGATGGACGTGCCAAAAAGAACGCAACAAAATAATCGGGTGGCATAGTGATGCAATTTTGAAACTTTGCCGATCAGTTCAGTAGGTCACAAATGTTGGTCACCTCAGCTTCTGAAGCTTCACTGACTAAAAAGTGTCCGCTTAGCAACCAAGGAGCTCTGAAGATGTCACCTGCCAAGTCAGAAGTAAAAGCTTTTTATCCATGTACATCTTTGCAAATTTGTGTCTAGGAGTCAGGATTTCCTAAAGCCAAGCACTGATGCATTATTCATTATGCAATGTCAAATCCTTATAAACTTACTATTTATTCAAAGCATTTACTTTTTCATTTTTAATATAAAGTAGACTGAGAATGACTAATATTTTCCCTCATCTCCATGAAGCAGTGGTAATCACTCATCTGCTTGGAGAAGTTTCAGCTTCCGTGAAGTGTGTCTATTTTGCATAGTGAGACTTGTACAAGGGTCTGTCTTAAAATTTTCTGAATTAGATTTTCTAATCTCCTTGGTTCAGAGCTATGGACACTGCTCCTTCAACCTAAAGAGTTTTGGTTTTGTTTTGTTTTTCCCCCTTCAGCGATAACAAGAGGCTCCCAAAAGGAGGTGGGCAAATTGCCAGCTGCATTTGCAAACGTGTATGACCATGTCTGGCAGCAAATGATTCATTTTGAGTGCTGGCATGCATTTCAGGTTCAATCTTCTGTCAGATACGCACATCCTCATCGCTCGGTCCACTTCAGAAGTGGATCGGGTGATATTTTGTTTTCTCTTAGGGTTTCAGTTGTACTTCTGCTGAATGCTAGCTGCTCTGCATTTAGCAAAACCGTGCTAAGATTATCAATCCTGACCAATATGTTTTGAAGGGAGAGGGTGGGTAAGCTTGTACGTATGTGAATTGTCTGTTGATTTGTTCCTAGAGTACTGTACCGCCCTGTAAGTCAATCTCACCCAAGGGTATCTCGCACCGTCTAGAATAGCTGACAATTTTGTAGTCTGTTAATAATGTTTGAAATCGTAACTTTTAGCAGTAAGAGTTAATGATAAAGCATGGCACCTAGCACCTAACTGCTCTGAAAACATTTCTCTGTCGGAATTTATTCTGTTTCCATTTGTCTATATATACATGAAATAATGATTTTTTTGCTTTGATCTCTAGATTGCCTAGCCTTAAAAATCCTGCCAGGAAGGTAAGCAATTCTCGGTCTTCTACGATGGTGTTACCATAGCAGTATTCCTAGAATCATTTAGGTTGGAAAAGACCCTTAAGATCATCCTCCTCACATGTAAAGGTATACTCAGTCTTCTGACCTCTAGGTGTAGTTTAGCAAATCAAATCAAATGAAACTCATGAGTATGGTGTATTGTGTATAACTTACTTACCAGGGGAACAGTCTATGGTAGCTGCCCTCATGCATCCTCACCCCACAGTGTGTGTATAGGACAGGTTCCTTGTCCTACCTGTTGTCTGACCACAGAAACGTGTCACCTAGTCTGAGAGCATCTTGGCACCTCTCAAACTTGTTTTGTTTTAGCTAAGGAGCGTATACCTTGTCTAATGCTTCAATAGCGTACTTGATCCAAAATACTTTGAGGCTGAGAGTCATACAAGGAGAGGAAAAAATAATTCCAGAAGTTTTGTAGTATCAGAGCTGTGGAAAATCATTAGAACAAGGCAGCAGCATCCCAAGCCCATGCCGTGTCTATGGAGAGCAGCACTTGGCAGCCCTGGGGGGACCATGCATGATGGAGAGGTGACAGCCCTTTGAGCGTGACCATGCATGATGGAGAGGGACAGCCCTTTGAGGGTGGACCTGAAAGACCTAGCCAAAAGAGACAGAGTATTTGAGTAGGCAAAGCTGAGAAAGGTGAGCTTCACCTAAAACATGCTTTTGCTGTGCCACGAGTACTGGTAGCCCCGGTTATAGGGGGGATCACAAGGGTTTGCGCTACTCTTCGTCAAGTAATTCCCATTGAGCCAGGCTGCTGGTGAGACCACTTGGCATTTAATTAATGTGCAAACCGAGGAGGAGAGCAGAGGCGTAATGCTCAACAGAAGCTTTTTGGAGTAAATTTGAGTATCACGGCTTGCTCTGGAGGGTGGTGGATTAGAACCCAGAAGCCAAGAGGATTTTATTAACTCTGATATATATATATATGTCCCAAGACTGGCAAAATCAAGAGAAAGAAGCTACCCGATCCCAGCCTCTGCTGAGTGCAGTGGTATTGTCTCTGGTAATCCATCCCTGGGAGGAGAGGTGCAAAGAGTTTGTATTTACATGAGATTTCCTATTCATGAATGTACTTTTCAGCAATTCTGGGTAAATCAGCAGTGGTGTTTATCTTACTGGTGTACTCAGTAAGAGGTTACAGCTATCATCATTGCTGAAAGGAAAAATACATGTAGGCAAAATGGAGAAATGCTGGATGTGTGAGCAGTATCGCTTTCACAAATAAACTTCAGCTAATCTACTGCCCAACTTAGGAAATACTAATACCTGATAAACACTGCAGCTCGGATCTCTGCCACAAAACTGCACGCATCTATCCATGTGGAAAGAAAATGAATGCAACATTTAATCTGGAAAAAGAGCTGTGGATGAGGTGGTGGTCTCAGAGCAACGTACCCAAAGTATTCCCCCACTTAACTGGGGGAGAAAGTAACGCCTGGGTCCTGCCGAACTGATGTGGCGGGGGCAGAGATGAGTTCTGTCACCGGGACCCAGGAAGGGACAAGGGCTGATGAGCAATCTGTGCTTACGTGGACGTAGTCACCGATGGCGCAGAGCTTGGTGCTTTGCTGTGCTCGCCGACCCGAACCTTCTCGTGGCATCGCTGCAAAGCCCAGCGCGGATCCTGAATCACTTTCAAGAGCAAACATCTGCAGCACAGGTACGAGCCCCTCAGTGCTTTACACGTAGGTTACTTACAGTGGTTAAATCACTGACTTGGATGACCTATCACCTCCCCAGTTCCTTTCCCGTGTCCTGACCATCCCTCTTCTAACCTCATGCTACACAGCAAGCAGAGAAGCATCCTGAGGTTGTATTTGATCTGTTACTGGGCCCTTATAATCCGCTACATTTTCCTGGAAAAAGCAGCAGATTGCCGCTCCTGTGGAAACAGCAAAGCTGCACTTCTCTGAGCAAATCTGGGAAGGAAAAGGTGATTTTTAATAACTACATGTTGGTTGTTCCGCTCTCAGAACAGTGTGTGCTGCAGTGTCACAGCACATGACCTCTGTTTTGTATTTTTCCAAATGAAATAAGCCTAAACAAGCCAGAGAAATAGATTTTACTTTCCCATTAATGAAATATTAATTGCATGTTTATATTTTGTTGTGGCCTAAAGTGAATATTAAAGTGCACATAAATAAAAGATTGCCAACTTTAGTACAGGATAGGGTTTTCTCACACTTGTCTTAAATGAGCTCATTACAGTGGAGAAGGTAATAAATATTTGATATCATGGCATGTTAATGAGGTGCTTGCTTGTGAATTCAAAGTGTTTAGCATAGTTTTCTCTCCCCTTCAAACATGTTATATAGTGCAAACATTTTGAATTATTTAATCAGGAGGATCTTTAAGCACTCTGCTGCTGTGTTTAAAAACCTAAACCCACAAAACCGCAGAAGTAATTAATGGTTGTGGCTTCCAAAACTGACTATAATTTCTTGAATAATATTGTTTGTTTTTAATTCAGAGGTACAGTGGAGGGCTTTCCTGCCCTTGAAGGAAAGGAGTGAGCCAGCTCGCACTGCAGGCAGCACGTGGTTGCAGTAGCGGTACACAGCCGGTGCATGCACAAGGCGTTAATTGGAAGGTGCTCACACAATTTTAAATTATTTTACTGGAACTTTAGCCCATTGGATTGGGTCATCAGGACTGTTTTAACACGCATATAAACTCTGACTGTTGTGTTCTGCAGCTGAAGCCATATTTCTAGCCGGTCGTGCCCATGTCCTTAGGGAAACGTTGCAGATGTTGCGTCCTTGGAGAATAGGAGAGTAGAGATGGGGAGGTCTGACCTGGTGGAGTTTGATTTCTTTCCTTGGCAGTTCTTATTCTTCTCTCTGGCTGGTCTGATATGAAATATATGTATCATTATAAGCTGTGATGGATTGGGTCTGTCTAGGCTATTATAAAGAGGTAATAGCCTACTAAATTAGCAATCCTAAGTATTTCTCTTTACATAAGCTTGTTGATTTTTTTTTTTTCAGCCACTACATTAACGACACGCTCTTTCTTATGTTTTTTTTTTTTTTATAGTTTGCATCTCTGACAGTGAACTTAAAAATGTTTCTGGTTTCTGCACTTCCATGAAAGCTTTTCCAATAAATACTGAGGTGAGAGCAGCACTGGAAGGTGTTGATGGCGATGCTGTACACACCAATTGTGGCTTCTTGTTGGGCATTAAGAGTGAAAGAATGATGGTGGCCGCTTCAGCAATGGATTAAAAACAGAAGCTCTGTTTTTCTTCTGTGCATATCTAAATAAAACCAGTCTCCTCAAAAAAAATATATGCTCAAAACCTCTGGAGACTCAAGAAAGCAGAGCCAATGCAAATGCCTGTTTCAGTTTGGCTTTAACAGGAGGCTTAAAGATGGAAGTCTCAAGTTGCCATAAAATCCCAATATTTGCAGTCATTAGGCAAAGCAGAGCTTTGGGATCAGTAAATGAAATCCATTGTTTCAAGTTTGAATGGGGATGAGGGTCCTCCCAGGAGAGGCTCAGCTAAGGAAGCTTTCTTTGGCATAACTCCCCAACTGCAAGCGCTATTTGCCATCGCTTGGCTGGCCGTGGGACGGGGCTGCCTCCCGGGAGGGAGCACGGAGCAGGAGAGGGGCAGCGGCTGAGCCAGGGTCGGAACCCAAGTGCTCTTGTTTAGATATTCTGGTTGCATCTTTGCTGACCCATCCCAGATGCCTGAGATGCTATCCTTGCGCCTTCCTGTGCTTAAAAGGCAGCTCTCCACTTATCTGTTCACCGGGGAATGAACTCCCAAGAAAGCAGCAGGCAAGTCTGACAAAAACAAGAAAAAAATAACAGATAACTAAGCGATAGAAAAAGTGAGAGTAGAAATGCTTCTCACATCTTCTAACCTTTCTAGAATATAACTTCGTCAGTAATTTGTGCAGCTCCAGGCTTTGAGGAAGGTGAAAGCTCATAAGGTTTTTAGAAATCTTCCTTTCTTTGACATTTCTGCTTTTAAATTCCTTTTCATAACTCAACCATTAGCAGAGGTACATGTTGTTTTTAAGGCAGCAAGTTCTACAGCTGTAGGTGGAAAGAGCCTTTTAGAACAAGTTAGCATGGCTGCTAATAGGGACACTTTTCTGAGTGCCTGATTCTGCGGCATTTTAAAACATTTCTACCTTTTGCTGACATAAAGGGAATTGCCAGATCAGGCCCAGCATGCAGCAACTGAATTTCTTTTAAAAAGTGCACTGTGGTATAACCACATCAAGGTTCATCTCCTTTCATAATGAAAGGCATTTTTTCTCAAATACTGTTCCAAAACTGCTTAGAATATCTATTCTGAATTCATTGTTTTTCTCCTACATGCCTCTGTTTCCTTGATGAAGGACGATGACCTATATTATTCAAGGTATATGTAAGGTGTTTTCCACAAAGTATCACAGCGCCTAACTGTTTCAACATCCTTAATCTCAGTTTTAAACCTCAGTTTTCTGTCTCGGAAAATGGCTGCTGAAGAAGTTTGTGCAACCTAGGCTTTGCCATTTAAATTGTGTGAAAGTTAAAATGCAAAATTACATTAAATATTTAAAGCCATTTAAATTAAAAACACCTAACTGCCGGTAAGAGCACAACCAGCTTTGGAAATCAAGATGCTGGCTCTGATGTTGGGCGTTGCAATTTCTGTATGGAAGTGCCCCAGTATTGCTGAAAATTTGGGCATGAATCTGCCTGGGAAAAGTGCAGAGCAGCTGATCACAGACCACACGTACACTCCTGACCTTTTCTTTGCAACGCTTATAGCCTTGGTAGGTAGGAACGTCAGTAGGCCGGTCGTTAGGTCTTTATTGTGGTAGTGGCAAGAGAATAGAGGCGTAAAAGCTGCAGAGAGAGGCAGGTCCCGTGGGGACGAGTGCTGGGTGGGCGGTTAAACGGGTCTGCTTGGGTGCTGTGCCCCAGGGATCTTCCACAGGCTTTGCTTCCAGAGCGTTAAGGTGCTGAGTGCCCCGGTCTAGGAGACATTCATGGTTCATCCCAGGAGAGCCAAGGCATTTACTTGCTAAAAATTAAGTATATTATGCTTAGTCTGGAATGTTCATCAGAACAGTAAAAAAAAAAACAAAACCCAAACAAACCAACAAAACCCCGAATGATATTCTGGTGATGAATGGTTTTAATTAGAAGTAGGTAACAAACACTTTTTAAAAGATATAATTTCAAGCAGTTTCTATACTTTAGTGCTCCTGGAAGACAAATAGTATTTATTCTTGAAGCAAGAATTGGAGAACTAATTTGGCTAAACTTTAATTTAGTGATGATACAATTTAGCTATAATTAAATTGGAGCAAAAAAATTCTAGGTAACAAAATTTAGTTAATTTAGGTACAAACTTGTTTTTGTTCCTCAATAATTAATTTGCTTTTCAAATTGTAAAGTATCAGCATCCCTGGGTAAGCAAAAGTGCAATCAACAGTCTATAACTACCGTGACATTACTTAAGTAGTTTGTGAGTAAAAAAACTGGTAGGATAATCCTTAAACTAAGGCAACTTGACAGAAATGCTACATAATCGTATCTTGATTCCTGGATCATTGACTTCCCTCTAGTTGAGTGGGCCTAATTGTGAGATAAAATGACCCATTCACAATTTACATGTTTTGGACTCCTTACAGGATTGAGAGAATCTGGGTTTTCATCAGTGATGCTAGATTTTTGTAAATCTGATTTTTTGGTTTCTTAGTCCATGACAATTGCTGATACATTTGGAAACACAAAAGCAAGTTTCAAAATAATTTGATAAATCTTTCATAATATCATTGAAAATGAAATTCTAAGGCTCAGGGTAGTAGCATTCACATTCCTTTTTTTCATTGAGGTTAGAAGGATGCACATCCATACCAAATAACTTCATTTGGTGATGAGGAATTACATTTATTAAGTTTTAAAATTTATCTTCAGGAGCAGCAAATGATTCTCTGCATGCATCTGGATAATTTGACTATATCAATATTGATCCATGCTTATGCAGCTATTGTTAATCCCTCTGGGAAATGGATTCTTTCAGTAATATTAGTTGAGCAGATGTTGGTTGTTGATTTTGCAGTTTTATTCTTGGTACTTTCATTTTTCTCAGGAGAAGGAGAAACTTCCTTAATCCCATGCAGAGATAGAAATATAAATGACAGCTAAAAATACACTGAATTTTCTGTCCTTCTCCAGCTCTCAGAATACACACTGTGTTGAGAAGGGAGGATAAGCATGACTGCATGTATCTCTTTGAAGTACTTTATCAGCGTTCTTAAAAAAATATCAAAGAGGAGACTTATGCCATGTAAAAATAGTTATGATTACATCCTCTTTGGCTGGATCTGATACAGTTCTCATGCGGTACATCTGTGAGATGACTACCTGAATATTCAGGGGACAAATAACGGTTTTCAGGGACAAGATCGTGTCTTGAGTTTCTGAGGCTATTTTTGATTTCCGTGACCATTTTTAATTTTTGTTATCAATTTGTTTCAAGGGTCATAGTTTTATCCGTAGGTGATAGACTGTATCACAGTTTTAAAACCTAGTTTTTAGTGATTTAAATTCTACAGGTTTTCATTTAACAAAGCTTTTGCAATTCATTTTGCGTTGGTTGTAAATGCCTGGAGTTTCAGATTTTTGAAGCAATAAAGCACATAATGCTAGGTTTCTGGTGAATGAGATATTCAGTGCTGTTCTCCCTCCTCTGGCTTATCCAGTGTTATCTCCCTGGGTCAATTTGCTGCTTCTGGATGGAAATTGGGTGGACTTTACCCTGTCCTGTGTCCTTGCTGAGTTCAGGAGAAGTTTTTCCTCAGCTGTATTGACAGCAAGCAGAGAACCTACCTGGATTGTACTCGAACCAAATCCAGACGGGATCTGGGGGCTGATCTGTCCTGGGGGCTGAGGCATGATGCGGAGACGTGAGAGCAGGATCACATCCCGCTTACATTTGGATTACACCAAACCACGAACATGTTGCTGTGTTTCTTCACTTGGGTCACTTCAGCAGAGTCCTGCAAGCCATCAACACGACAAGAGTTTCACAGTGAGTATTTACAACTAGTAAAAGGTAATGCTAGGCAGGAAATGTATTTTCTGTCTAAAAAGGGTACTAAGAGTAGCAGCTACTTTTTCTCTGTTATGCCTACCTTTATCTGTGGATAAAGAAACAGAAATTTTTCGTGAAAGTGAATTTTGAGCTGGATCAGGCTGGTTGCCTGAACCCGTCACAGCTCTACAGTTGAACAAGGAGGGGACCTCCTCCACAGGTCCTTGGGAGGAGCTGCCATGAGCTGTCCCACTGAGGCACCGCTCTGGTCCATCCGTAGGGGTCTTTGTATTTTCATGTGACCCTTGCTTGTAGGAGTCCAACAAGTAGCTGCCATTTGTATAATTTTAGGAAATTGCTGACACTACTACTATGGTTTTTAATCAGTCCTTTGAAAGACATTTGAAAGCACTGGACCGCTTCAATATTTGCTGTTGTTATTCAGTTCTTTTGGACACTAAGCACTGCTGCTGTTGTGCAGGTTTCAATACACTTTCCTCTTTTTCCTCAATGTATATTTTAATATTTGTTTTCCTTTGGAACAACAATCACACAAACAAAAGCAGTAAAGAAACAGACACTTTTGACATAGAAGCCAGTGAAAGGGAAAGACCCTCCAAAGTCTGTGTAGTTAAAAGGCATTTACAAAAACCAGCCCTGAAAGTTGTGCAACGATTGCGGCTGTGCAACAGGTCTTGCAGAGGCAGCAACGTGGGGTGGCCAGGGATGTGTCTCTGTTCTTCGTGCTAGCGTGAACGGAGAAAGTGCTGTGCCCTTTGGCATTACTCGTGATTTACATTGAGTTGAATTAGGGAAGAATAGAATCCTATGTCATCTGGACAGGCTAATGGTTACTTAATTATTGACAAAAAGGAATTTATGCAGTTGTATTTTCAGCTCCCTCCATCTGGCCAGCTCTAAATGACTTCATAGTTAGCGTAGAAATATGTTTTGAAGAACTTCTGTAAAGAAATCCTCTTCAGTGTCTGTTTTCATTGCTGCGTTATCTCATGTTTTTAATTTACTGTTCTTTATATTTCATTTCCAATTCTCCATCCTTCAAAAATCCTTATAAATGGCTACATAACAAGTGCAAATTTCTCTCCTGTTCAATGAAAAGTACCAATCAGGCTGTGATGGCTGTGACATCTCTTACTAAGAGAGAACAAAGAAACCACTCAACTCTAAATAATGAAAGTCTGGCTTGTCAGAGATGGGGTATGTGGCCTATTAAGCTTTATTGAGGGCACGTTGCAAAAGCAGTGGTGCTTAAATAAGTGTACAGGCCCTCATGTGATTAGTTATGCATATGGCACAGTGATCTTGTTAAAATAAAATATTATTCAAAGAAAGCAGAACTATCTCCAATAAAACCGTAATATGGCATAAAATCAAGTAGTGCTTCTATGCAAGTTGAAATGCCTTATTTCTACTTCTGGGTTTTGTTTCTGGGACTGTTTAGCTGGGAGGAGGCTCAGGAGATCTTATCCATGTGCATAAATACCTGATGGAGAGGGAGGGAGGACAGAGGATGGAGTCAAGCTCTTCTCAGTGGTGCCCCGTGAAAAGACAAGAGGCAACAGACACAAATAGAAATACAAGAAACTCCAGTTAAACAGAGGAAAATGCTATTTTATGGTGAGGGTGGCCAAACATGGGGACAGGCTGCTCGGTAAGGTTTTGCTGTCTCGTCCTTTGAGATAGTCAAAGCCCAATTAGATATGGCCTTGAGCAACCTGCTCCAGCTGCCCCAGATCCATCACGGGTTGGACTGCATGGTCTCCAGAGGTGCCTCCAACCTCAACCCCTCTGTGACCGCAATTTACTGTGCAGTATAACTACTGTGCTGAGACCGTGTTCTAAAGTATTTCACTGAGTTAAGTCACACAGTTGTAAATGGTAAAATTAACTGGTTGAATTTGGAGGGGGTGTTTATAAATATACTATCACAAGGGAGGAGAGATGTTTTCAGCTGAGTTGTACCAGAAGAGTCAGTGAGGTAAAGGTAGCGTAAGGGAAATGCAATAGGAGAAATATAGTCCTCCTGCCTTGTGCTGGCTAATTAGTAACAGGCGATCATAGCTGAGTGTCAGTTATGGGTAGATATGGGTAGTTGTTGGTGGAAAACTTGCTTTTTGTTCTTCTGAACCGTGTTGAGCTTTTACAGTGTGGCTTGTGCCTATGAACCACCTGTCATCCCAGCCTTCTCATCTTCTGCCAAAGTGCCTCAGCACTCACGGAGGTACCTGGGAAGCAGGTATTTCTGAGATAAATATCAGCCAGCTTCCTCCTGCCCTTCAAACTGCTCTGGTCCAATTAATCAGCTGAACGTGATCTGTGGCGCAGTCATCTCTGCTGTTCCGAGGAGTAAATCTCCTGAGTCTGCAGGCAGAGCTGCTCTCGGGGCAGGCTTTGCCTCCCAACCTGCTGCTGGGATCAGTTCTGCTGCACCGGAGTGCAGATGCAGCTGAAAGGAGTGGGAGCATTGTATTTTGGTGCTCACCCTTCCTCATGTCCTGTTTTTGATGTAGTGTTTTCAGGAGAGGACTTTGGTTTAGCACTTTCTCTGTCGCTTAGTTTTTCTCTGTTAAATGCAATCAATTTTCGTGGTGGGAAATTGAAGACAGCAATTTATCCAGTGACAGATGCTTCTTTTATTCTCGCTGCTTTAGTTGAAGACTTTCCCGTAATCATTAAAAGTTTGGTGCTAGCAGTGTGCAGTGAGGATTCCCTGGTCCTGTCAAAATCAGCAGAGCTTTTCTGTCATATAAGTTGAATAAAAATAGAAAACTTTTTTCTTTTCTAGCAAAACAGCAAACAATATTTCCCCTCTGATAAACTTGGAAAGCACAAGGACTCTGTTAAACACTTTTCTCTGGTGTTTCCTCTGCACTTTACATTTCTCCATCAGGCCCTCATCATTTTACTTCTTTATGCAGCATGACCATGCTCCAAAACAACTTAGTTTGTGCTTGGCACCGGTCTCGGCTTCCTGGCACCCCCGCTGAATGTTCCTTGGGTTTCCAGGCTTGGTTTGTGCATCGGCTCAAGCTGAAGCACCAACCTCAAGCTTTGCCTTAAGGTAGAGGAATAGATGTGCACCAGAGCTGCGTGGTCAGCAGTCACCAGGGATGGTCCTCACCCTTGAGGGGGGGTGTCAGCACCAGGCCCTGCTCCCCTTCAGCTGGCAGATGCGGCCTGTGGTGGCTACGTAGGTGGCTGCTACCATTTTTCAGTGAATAAGCTGCAATTCTCAGGCACTGTCTCTCCAGCAAACAGTCATGTTATTTATCTCCATCTGCTGTGCTGGTTTTTTGTCTCCTCATTTGGCGTCTTCATTCGATTCTTTATTTGACGTCCTGGTTCCTGATGTTTATCTGTCAGCCTAAATGGCAAATACCAGCCTCTGACTTACGACTCCTTCTGCTGATATTTGTAGTAGATCTCAGGTCTCTCTTCTGACTTTCAAGGCTCTCCTGTGTTTCTCCCAAGTGACCTGCGTGGGGTGACTCTTACTTGTCGTTTTACTACACTGTCATCATTACTAAACCTTTTCCACAGATTTTTAAACTAGATATTTTCCATACAAAATGAGTTATAGGGGTTATTTTCTAGGGTGGGGTGTACACTCAAGCTTTCCTTATGGATGAAACTTTGTGCATTCCCTCTTGCCTTCTTCTGTAAGGGGGACTCTGGTGCTGTGTGGTTGAGGCGTTATCTGCTGGGTTTCTGCCTGGTCAAAACCAAGAGAGCCATCACCTTAAATGTGACCAAGCCCTTCAATCTGGCAATTTATCATAAGTTATTGCTGAATTTCCTTAGAATTATTGCTGGTAACTGCTGAAGAATTATTCTATAGTAACTTAGAGGCTGAGCTCAAACATTTTGTATAGTGTGAAATCTGAAAACTTTGAATGGGTCATTTTTACAGTTGATTACAGGGCTTTTACTCTTCCAGCCTTCATAGATGCATTTTTGAATGGCTTGATTTATCTGAAGAACTGATGCTGTGGTTCTGAAAAGACACTTGCATAACTTGCATGCTAGAAGCAGAGTGTTAAAGATTGAGACTTGTATCTTACAGAAATGTTAACTTGAAGAAAAATAATTCAATAAAAATAAATCTGAGTATGTATTCAAGTCGTCCGTTCCTGAAACTTGCTCAGTTTTCCTTTAAATTAAGCATAAATTCCTTAATCTTAGCCCTGAAAAGTATAGTTATATAAAAGAATGATCTCTTTCCCTGTCCATATGGGTAGATTTCCTAATGTGATTCCTAAGACTGGGGGACGGATATATGGAGCCGTCAGAGAGGAACAGGGTTTTCCAGGAGTGCTGGCCCTTAGTGTGAGCCAGGACAGGAGGAGCAGAAGGAGAGCTGTTACGTTGGATTAGCTGCCAAGAGGAAGAAGACTGAACAGGGATGAGCGAAATGGGTCTGATCTCAATCCTATCGAACTCGGCATAAGTCTATCGGGGACATCACTGAAAATAATATTTAGACTTCCAATTTATCTTTAGTGTTTCTGATATGAGACTAGGGTAAATGCATAGTGATGGCACTTAGCTGCTGAAGAAGCTTGAGCAGGTCTAAGAAAGGCTGAACTGGCCAGTTTACAGCTTTGACAGATCATGTGAAATGCTTTTTCTTTCCTTTGACAGATGCTCAGGAAAGTGTTTCCAAGAGTAGTCTTGACTCGCTTTTTGTGAACCTGCGCCAGCCTGCATAATGCCACAAATGTCTTAGACTGGATTTACAGTGCCAGAGTGAACCTGGAGAAGGATCCAAAGAGGCTTGCAAATATGTATTTTATTTTGCATATCAAAACATTAATTTGGAAATGGAAATATAAATGTTGGCATCTAAGCTTGAAAGGATAGACCGTTAACTATAAGGTTTCCACAAAAGTTACATTTCTGACATTTTATTGCACTGTACTATTTATGATTTTTATTATGCTTTAAGTGATGATGTGTCTGTATCCAAAATCAGAAGGTGTACTGTGAACTTAAAAAGGGTAAAGGGAAAATGCTTCCTTTTGGGAAGCCCAGTTAGGTGGATAAATGACACAGATGACTTCACTAATTTATGTTCGCTGTGATTGCTGTGATGAAACACAACACACATGCTGTTCACTCTGTTCCTTAGAGCTTTGGGTAGTTTACTGTTTGTGGCTGTAAAAACACAATAGGGAATACCTTAACATATGCTGGAGCTAAACTGGATGAGAAATGGCAGCAGCTAATCTGTGAAACATAAAATGCATCTTCTTGAAGTGTTTGTCTAGAAAAAAAGTCATTCTGACTTCATGATTTTCAAAACCTGCTGGAATACACTTAATCAGAGGTACTGCCTCTTAAATACATAAATTACCATAAAAATATCTTCTTGCTTCATTAAAATAGCTTCCCACTTGATGGGCTTGTCTGTTAGGGGGTAGGACCAGATAGCAGTCAGACCGCTACTCCACTGACCACAGGGTTCCTCGTTTATTTAACATTTCTCTCAGTATTCAAGGAGGAAAAAAACAAAAAGGAAATCCTTCTGCAGCTCTTCTCTAATAAAATGTCATCTTGCAAAACATTTAAGTGTCCACTTACCTTCTGTTACTACTTAGGAAGCTGTGTAATAAGGATGTACTGGATGGGCTGAACACCTGAAGTGGGTTCCCGTTGTGATGAGCAGCCAAACAGACAGTGATACGAGCCCAGATCCATATGCCCGTGTGAACCTGGGGAGATGCTCCTCAGGAAGTCTTTGGCTGAATCACTCTGGTCAAAATGCTATTTAAAATATATTCCTGATATAGTATCCACAGTGTGATGGCTTGCACGCTAAACTTGTTGACCTCTAGTAGCACCCTAAAAATATTTTGGTAAGAGGAGGCAGATTCTGAAAATTACCATAAATATTTGATAAGTTTGGGCTATTGGTCAGGCAAGAACTGGAAGCTTAGCTGAAATGACCGAAATAGCCTCTCCTTCCACCAGAGGAACCTAATGATTGTGGAAATCTCAGAATTAGCCTGATTCAGAGAGAATTACCAGAGTGAATTTTTGGTTTACTGGTTCAAGACATTGGGGTAAGCTTTAGATTAATTTTGAAATGGTTATCTGAATTAATTGTTTGAATTTTATCCATTTTTATGGCTATGCTGTTTCATTTGCATTTAGGCACAGTGATTTTAATGATCAGAAATCTTTTTAGAAATGGTCCCAAGTGTGTTTTTTAAGGATTCATTAACTTAATTTCTTTTGCTCTTGAGCTATGATAGCCTTATGTTTGTGTCTTACTTACTGCTATGATATACTAGGAACACTAGAGCTAAATTATATGTTGCTTTGCTTATTTGACATTGACTCAATCGCTTGTATCAGTCAGTAGATGACACTTATATGTCATTTGTCCTCATTGGGATTCTGAAGTTACTGAGTAATTTCGTATTCTTTCAGAGGTTGTTCATTTTAATGATATTTTTGCCTGTACAACTCTACGAATGTAGTTTTCTGTAAAGGTCTATGTAGGTATTAAAACTAATAGACTCGTTCTAGCATTTGACTAGTATAATATTTATGGAACCATCTGTTCCACTAAAGTTTATAATTTGGTGTATGCAAAGTTTCTTGGATCGATAGAATCTGTCAATTTTCCAAATGCAGCTGAAATTTAAGGGACAATATTAATAATATATTTTGATAGTACAAGTATTCTGAAACAGTTGTCTTTTTGAACAAGTGTCCTCAAAATTTAGATTACATTACTATTTCCACAAAAATGACATTAAAATTGTGATGAGAAGTAGCCATTTACAGCCGTATCTATTGCTTAGAGTGTCAGAGCTGCATGAATTGCACACGACTACCTGGAACGCAGCTGGAGGTGGATTTTCTAAAGACTGCAGGGTTTTATTAGAAACAACTGATAGAGCAGCAGTATCACCAACATCATGCAGGGCTGGGGTTTTTTGGCGAGGGTAACGCCATCTGTGCTTGTATACAAGCCACCTTGCATGGCTTTGGTCCTCAACGTTGCAATGCTGCAGCCACAACCTGATAGTAGAAGGGTTACAAAGGTCCTTCTAACACAGAAGGTTTCTTCAGTTTTCAAAAACTTAATGCCAGCTTGATACCCTATTAACAAGAAAAGCGTGTTTGACAGTTGATGGTGCTAGGAGCAAGGAGTATTGTGTACGAGGCTGGTGTGAATCCCAAGATAGAAGTGGAGGCTGATGGCAAGCTGCATCAATAACAAACACATCAAGAGCAAACAGCTCCAGCAGGGATGAGCAGTGAGAGCAAAGCTCATCAGCAGCAAATGACTCTTGTACATGGCAAAATTGGGGTTGTAGCAAAGTTCTCTTCTGCTTGAAGGGCTGGGTGAGGACTGATTTGTATTTTTTTTTCTAGATGTTTACTTTGGAAACCCTTTCTAGCCTGAAAATGGGAATGGTCTCACTTATCAAACTACTAGGTATGGGGCAGTCACTTAAATTTTACTAAAGCACAAAATGGATGAATTTTGACTTTGAAGCTATAGGGGGAAATGCAAAAGAACACTTGTCAGACACCTGTAGTTCAAAAACCACTTACCTGTACTGTGTCTCTGTGCTGTTGCTGCATCAGCCATCCTCATTTGCAATTCATCAGTCTCCCTTAACTCCTGCATAAGTAGTTACCTTCCATTTAGACACCACGGGGGTGTTATCACCGAAAGGGTGAAGTCAGCTAAAAGAATCACTTGAGTTAATACAGAAATGAGGGCAATATATTAATGTAACAACAGGACATCTAGCTTTTTATATTTAAAGCCAGGAGCCTAAAATTATACCTATAAAGGATGCTTACTGGGAGAAACTGCACGTTTATTAAAGACTTGCATTTGAATAGGGTGCAGCACCCAGATTACAGTGATTGGCACTTTCTAAATGAGCGCTGAAGCCATGAAGGTTGTAGGGGTTTGGGTTTTCTTGCTGTTAATGCATGTTGAGAGTAGATTTCTTTCACTTGTGACTGAGCTGTTTTTGAAGGAAAAGTCACTTACAAACAGTGCAACAAAAGCACCAGTGTCTGTAAGGCAACACGGGCACATGTGCTGTACTGCTGTGCTGCCTCCCCATCCTTTCAGCTCTGGTTTCTAGGTTGGCTACAACACAACCTCCCTAGCTGTGCTGCTCCAGAATCATGCTCGAGGGCCAAGGGTGAAGTCTACCATTGGAAATTTCTCACTTTTCTCTGGAGAAGGGGAAAGAATAAGAGAGATAACAATAGAAATGTCAGCAGTACAGAATATTGTGGAAAACAAGAAAATGCAAAGCCTCACTTCAAGGTGGTAGGGTGGAGGAACAGCGACCATGAAAGCAGGAGACCACAAGGAGATATCAGGGCCCAGATGGCCACCCCGCTGCCTGTCCTGCCCATGCGCCGCATGGTCGTGCTGCCTGGCGAGCAGCTCAGGGCTTTCCCCAGATATGATGTGCTTGGTGCCCCAAGCCGTAAGGGCAGGGGAATGGCGCAGGGTCCCTTCAAGGGCTTGAGCTCATCAGCTGTGGCTGTCCTTTGGGCTGAAACCCAAAGGACTTAGACCAAAGCATTGCATAGTTTTGGAATGTGTAATGGTTTGGGTCCTGTGTCTTTATGCTAGAGCTTGGCATTTCGTGCTCATGGGAGTCTTTAAGGTACTAGGGCATTAAGAAAGATTTGGGTTGAAACTTGTCAAGGGGAAATAATATCTGCAATTGCTCAGCTTCCTGATTAAAAAAAACAACAACAGTGTCTAAGTAAGAGCAATGTTTTCTCAAGCATGATTAGTAATACTTTAATTCAACACAGCAACAAAAAAAAATTGATTTTATTGCTCTCTATTTTATGGATCATGAATTTAACTGAACTAAACAGTCGAAGTACAGGTGAATAATAGTGCTTTAGTGAGCTGCTGACCACATTTCCTTCTGCATTTCACTAACTTTTTTTTTGTTCTGCTTGCTCAGCTTTTCACATATCTAACTCCAAAGACCTATATACCACCAAAGAACAGTAAAGCAGCCAACTGCTCTGTTTACCTTACCGCACTGAACAGCATTTTATGCACCTTCTGTGGTAAGCTTTTCTCTTCTGAATGTATTTCAGTAAAACCGAAAAGAATATACATTTTTTGGACCAACAAAATGTGACTGCTTGGTAGCTGTGTAAAGTAGTGTTTTCTCTCAAGTGAAGACAATCATTAATATTAAGTATTTTGAACTATGTATCTGAAATATCCATTGGGCTGGGTATTGGACAGATCACATTAAGAGATTGTCCCTGCTCCAGAAAAATTCAAATATTGATAATATGAGAGAAATGAGAACTGACGTGCACAGAGAGACCAAGAACTTGTTTAACTTACACTAGTGATCAGGGCTGAGCCAGGAACACAAACTGAGATCTCCAGATCTCTCTTTTGTGATAGTAAATGGTCTTCAGTCATTCATTGTAAGGGAATTGACCAGCCCTAAGTATTTTCGTTGACTTAGTTTTGGTATCGGGTCATTATTTTGTAGATTTAATATTTGTGTTAACCTCTTGTGTCAGTGCAAATAAAGAGCTACAGCTCCAGGTCAAATGGGTACAGATGGATTAGCTTGTATTTTCTACAGTCTAAGGTATTTTCTACTCTGACAGATTTCAATCCAAATCACAACACTGTTGACAAGAGGAAAACTTCTATTTATAGCTTAGAAATGCTCTAAGATGAAGCTGACACAAATAACATTGGGACTACAGGTTAGAATTTCACTGCCAGGTGGGAACCCACTTTTGCAGTAAGACGAGGAAGCCACCGGGTGCTCTGGCTGGTCGCCTTCCTGCAGCTCTCCTCAAGGGGAGAAGGGTCATTTGTACTTGGTGGAGATGCTTGTTCATATGCAAGGCCATTGTCAAATTGTCAAAAAGGGAGCACAGTGGTTATAGTGGTCTTGCCGGAAATGAGAACTCGGTTTGGTGATTTACGTGTAGAAAATAGGTGAGGAAAGTCATTCCATTCATCCTGCTGCATCAACACCATTGTGTCAAAACTGTTCTCAACAGCTGTTTGTGTTACCTAGCATAAGGTTTTCTGCTGATGGAGAGTCCATAGCCTCCATGGGCAATCTGTTCCTGTGCCTAACTATCCTTACCATTAGGAAATTTTTCTTGGTGTCTAACCTAATTCCTCCAGCTGTGATTTCAGCTCATCACTTCTAGTTTTCTCCCCAGGGATCATGGAGAAGAGTTTATTCCCAATTGTTTTAGTGATCTTTAATATACTGGCAGAATACTATCATCCTCCCCTTAAGCACCTGCAAACCAGACATCCCTAGTTTTAGTTTTCTCAGTCTTCCTTTGTTGGTCATGTTTTCTAGATTTCAATTATTTTTTTCTCTCTTGTGACTTCTCTTTGCTTGAGCCACATCTTGGTCCCTGTCCTATGAGTCAGAGTTTCAATCTAGCTAACCAGTTAAGGCAAACCCCTTAGCATTTTGCTGAGATGGTTGGGGAAAAAAGTCTTCCTTAGAAATGATAAGTCTAAGATTTTTACACAACCTATTATCTGTTTAAGTTCCCCTATGGTTTTTTTTCCCCAGTAATTACCTTTCTCTAGCTGTTACTTCAATAAAAGACTCATAGATCCCATATGGAATAGGAAGGCACACAAATTACTCATGCTTTGAAAGGAAAGTAACTAATTCCAAAGCTAATGATACATGCTGAGTTTCTCCAATTCGTATAGTTAATTTGAACATGAGTAAAAGATACTCTGCACAGATTTTTAAACACCCCTGAGGTACCCACATGGAAATAGTTCTCTCTGAAAAAGGTTGCTGCCTGTCCCTCAGTGAAGACAGGCTAATTTAAACCATGATAGCTGCTTTAACAGTAGAGTTCAAAGGAGCTTAAAGATGATTTTATAATGGAGGAAAAAGAGTTTTCGTTTCCTTTATGCTCCAAGACAGTTTTTCTCCAAGTGTTCATATGAAAACAACTTTAATGCAGGAATAACATTGCTGAAGCTGAAATTAATGCTGCACAAAATTCCAGCGAAGTGTGAGGAGTGGCACAGATTGAGTCGCCACTGTTGGCAAAACGAGTTACTCTTGCTTTTCATGACATATACAGCAGTGTTTTACATATGCTTTCATAAAATATAAATCTGTTGTTGTAAAAATTAGCAGCCTAGAGTGAAAAACCTATTAAAACAAAACTTATTTTTACTATATTTATTGCCTGCCTTTGTTGTGTAAGGGAAAGGTGAGGTGTTAACACTGCTGTTGCAAGTTAGTTTAGATTATCTGAAGACTTTTACAGGACTACTTTTCTAGCAAATTAAAGAAAAGCAAATTTTATAGGAGAAACAACTGTTCTTGCCCTTTAAATGCTGAGCCTCCTGTACAGGACCACAGGCACAAAAGGCACATAACCAAGTCCTGTAGCCATGAAAACAACAGCACAAAAAGGAGCTTTCTCTCCCAGTTTAATTTTCCGTGGTTACAGAAATGAGGCTACCAGCTGTTTGAATTACAGTGTGCAGTGACACAATAATAAGAAAGTTAATCTCTTTAAATAGCTATCATATTCTAGTTTTTCATTGGCAACTCCTTGCCTGATATTCCCATTTATCTGTAAATCTGCATCTAAATGCAAGCAGCAGCGTTCTCGGTACAGGTGGAGGAAAGCAGAACACCTGCTGGTAACTGCAATGATATCCATGCACAAAAAGCACGTGCGTGAGCATATGAATACGCATTTTATAAAACTTTGAATAGAACGGCTAAGTATGGTTTGAAGGAAATATGTAGATGCTGTTTTTGCCATGTCCTGGATACTTTTCAGTATGCATTGAAAAAAATAATAGAGTTAGGCTTATTAGTCTACAGGATAATATGGTCTGAGCTGGAAGGTGCATCCTTATTTAGTAGCACGTGGTTGTAAGCTGGTGAGGTTTTCTGAACCAGCAGGACACTTCAGGGATTTTCAGGAGAGCCCTGGTGTTCAGCTGCTCAGGTTTTTTTACACAGGTCAGCTCTGGTTGGAAACTTCTCGAGTTGCGTTTTCTATGAATATTTTTTGGAAATGAGATGGGCTTGCAAACCTCTGAAGGGCACGTCATAGTTTTGAAGCTGTCTGTTATGGAAATAGGGGAGATCCCACTGGGAAGAGAAGGATTTTTTTCCTGTAGTGTTTAAATATGGAAAGGATCAGAGCCTCTGCAGGAAGGAAGAGGCATTTCATATTACCCATTCCTCAATGCTTATAGGTGAAAATCACCTTCCTTTTTCACCTGTGCCTAAATAACTGGGTACTACTTGAGTTGGGCCTTGTATAAATAAAGCAACATTCACCTAAATGAGATTTCTACAATGTTGTTTCCCTCCTTTCTCTCCCCTTCCTTCCTTCCCTTCCTCCCTCCCTCGTCCCCCACTTTTTGGCAGCTCCGATACCTGGGTGACAGGTCTCTGCCTTCCGGTGGGCACGGCATAGACCATGCAGGGAGATGACTGAGATGCAGCAAAAGGTCTTAAAGTGCTTTATTTGATGAAATGTTACCTCTGTTTCCCATAACTAACTTTAATAAATATAAAGCCGGCACACGATTAAGATTTTGGAATTTGACTGCTTTTACATCCCCTCTGTACCGGGTCTGTAGCTGAGATGTTTTAGTAGGTGATTCACTGGCAGCGTTACTGGCTTTATTCATTTAAAAGCACCTAGAGGGACAATGTTTCAACATTATACTAACAAGAGCTGAGGTTTTTTGCATAGTTCCAAATCTTCCATTTAATTCCATTTTAATTTAAATGTTTCGTGTTAATACTATGCATTGTCTTTTAGCTTCAAAGAAGTTACTTTGTAAAAATCAACTTTTGTTTTTATCCTCTAAAATTCATCAAGGGAATCTGAAAATGGGTCAGACTATAGTTTTATTTTGTTCTGCAGCAACATTTTCTTGATATGAGATTACTTAGTTTATACGAGTTGCCAGTGGCAAATTAGACTTGATGTGTCAGCCACATAAGGTGGTACGTTCCTGGTGTGCAAAATGTTGTCCTGCTTTTACGTTTCCTGAGCAGTTCCCCAATGGTGGAAATGGCCGTAGGCTATAGTGCAAGTAATTGAGGAAACTCTTGTGCTTGACTTTGGTGTTTAAAATATCTTAGTTTGGAGAGATCAGCTCCTTTAACAGAATTTGGGGTAGCTATCCCAAATAGCCTGAGATTCTGTTCTTTTTCTGAGTCCTACAACAAGAATTTTGCATCCTATGTGGTTTCCCGTAAAGGGAAATGTGATCTATACAGATGCTCGGATGAGTAGGGCTGTTGTGTATGCAGGTCACCGCTCATTTAGACTACATTTTCTAAAATGTTGTTTCGGGAATATCGAACCTTTGGGTGAAAGACAATTGGATTAACTGCTTTCAGATGTATTGCATGCCCAGCTCCACCAACACAAAAAACATTAACCCTCCACCCCCCAAATGCTGGGAAATTGATCAATTATTGCTAAAAGTTTCAAAGGACGTACCGTGCCATGTGAGGTCATTTACAATAACAGCTCTTAAAAAAAGGAAAAAAAGTTTCCTGCAAATGTCAAAAAATGGAGAAAACTTTGGAGCACAATTTGAAGGAGTGAAGTGAGGAGTCTAAGCTGCTTTTACAGCTGATGGAGAGAGGTGGACATATCTGGAGGTAGCAGTTCTGGATGCTCAGTAGCTTGAATTATACTGCCTGGGTAATCTTCATATCCTCCTGCTCTGGAACAGAAACAAAATTAAGGGGGGGAAATAGAAAAACACAATGTGTTTTAGATGGGTATATAGAGTATATTACAGTTGTCAGCCCATTCTTTAATTCCATCTTTAAAGCTTCTTTTGGTTACCATACATCAACCCATGGATGCTCTTTCCTGTCCTTCAATTCCTAACTTCTTCATATAGCATTTTGAAGGTAAGATAGTTGCGCTATAGATCCCTGGATTTCCAAAATTAAAATCCCAGCTTTTCTTTGTATCTGAAGTGTCATGGCATGGGGAGAAGACTCAAAATATTTTGAAAAATTATGACTTCTTTGCTAGGACTGTGTGGCAGCATTTTTATAGTTCTTGATGCTATTCCTACATCTCTGTACTGTGCTATGCTATTGGATCTGCACGAGTAAGGAATTTACCTCTTTGCCTGTTACTGCCTGGAAGAAACCTTTTGAGGAGGTTTTGAAATGATAGAGATCCAGACCCCTATCGCATTCCTTCCTAGGAGAAAGCCCACTGGCTTTATTTTGACTTTCTGTACTTTAAAGAGACCCAAATTACGAAGAAGAAGAAATGGCCTCAACCAGCCTTTATCCTAGAAAAAATGATATGGAGAAGAGTATTGGGAGAACTATAGTTTTTTTGGCCAAAGAGGGTCAGGACACAAGAAAGCACAGAGGGCTGTTCCTCTGCACAGTGACCTGCCAGTGGGTCAGGCTTATACGTTGCCCCTGTGAACTCTGGTGGAGAGGACAAAACCAAACCAAAACAAAAAACCAAATATTTTTTTTATCAAGAAAGAGAGATTGCATGTATAGGTCCAGGTCTTTTGAGCCTTAACAATTGTTTATCTATCACTGACTTAATGGAGCAGGGTGATAGACCCTGCAGGACTGGCACATGCAGTGTGTTATTCCTGCAATTTATGGTTTATAGGATGAAATCTGGGGTGCTCTACCCAACGGTTTTGACCCTGCAGTGTTTATGAACGCAACCACGAGCTGCTCTGCGAGTGCTGTCTGTGGCTTACTAAGTATCAGCTTAAACATCCATTCATAAAATAGGGCCATCTTCAACATTTTAAGACTAACTTGCTTTAGTAAAATATTTTTACAGTCCTTAGCAGACAGCTTTAGCCCATAAATGCCCAGAAGCAAGGATTATGAAAATACTACAATAGAAAGCCTGCAGCTGTATCTATCGTTCAGGGCTATAGATGTCAAGTATAGAGGTGTTGGGTCTAGGAAGATAGAACTACTGCTTTGTCATTTCTCTATTAGCATTATAATACCCTTGAGAACTAAGCGCTTGGTGGATGCATTATGGATTTATGTAAATGACTTACCTCTGGAAGAGAGGAAAATGGTTTCTAAGCAGGGGTATTGGTGCAATGTACTGCTAGGGAAAGAGATGGGAAGCACAACTGCTGCTGCTGAATTAATGCAGAATAATCCTTGGCAAATTTTGAAACTCTTATTTAGGAAATTGTTCTAAAGTGTTCTTTGAAAGTCCAGGCAAGCAGTTTTAAAGATGGTTTCTGATTTCTTTTTTAATATGCTGCAACCTGAAGATATTAAAATATGACTCATTAGGTTGAGTTTTTCAGCAGCGGTGAACATGAGTCGGGAGTCTGCCTTCCCTGAAAGCTGGGTCCTGCTCAGAGGAGTTGAGTCAACAGTGCAAGCTAGGAATCAGTTTCTTAATAATTTAGCTGCTTTTAACTTAAGAACACTCGATTATGTGCTGTTTAAAAATAATTGATTTAGACATCACACAGCATATAGTCTAGTGCAAAATATACACTTTCTAGTTCACCAAAGGCTCCTTGTTCCTATGCTGAGCTTGAGGCTTTACCTTGTCATTCCTTATTGATGTTATTCTAGTTTACTCCTGAGGCGAACATTTACTAACCATTAGAGATTACTAAACATTTTCCAGGCCCCAGCTATCCTCTCTGACAGGAGGCACCGGTTTCCAACACGTGCTAAACTGCAAGAACCAAATGCCTGTGTTCGCCTCTCTCCCCACCTCTCCATCCTTCCCTGCCTCCAAAATTAAGAAAAAGCCCCGATGGAGTCAGTTTCTGTACTCAGTGGCTCTGTTTGTCAGTAGCACATTTATGTGCTTGAACTATGTCTGTACTCGCTCTAATCTGGAGAAGCAGAAAACCGCAAGTAGGGAGAATCCAGATGCAGCGCGCTGCCTTTATGCAGGGAGCATTTGCTGGGTTCCTGGGGGCACATGTTACCTGTTGGCTCCCTGCCCTCCTCCCTGTCCTGTCTGTGAAGCTCTATGCCTGCTAAGAAGTAATAAGGTCTGTCTTTTCCATCTTTTTTCCCTCTTTTATTTAGCAGCAGAATATATACCTCAAATGCACGGTGGCTTCTGCTCGAGCATTTAGTGTAATTACACAGCCTAGCGAAGTGGGGGAGTTCACCTGAGTTTATTTGGAATAGACTGGTCAATGCTTCAGGTAGTATTTACATATTTTTCACAACAGCTTTGGCCTTTGTTCTGGCAGGAAAGGGAGAAGGGCGAGGTGCGGCGCTCCAGGTGAGTGCTGGCAGGGAGCGGCTGCGGATGCAGCAGAGCATCTTTCACAGCCACGGCGGGAGGAAGCGCCCCGCTCCAGCACATCTTTGGGGAGTTTTGTAGAGCAAGCAAAACCTGTGGGATGCCTGTCTGTGGGAGTAGTTTGCTGTTTTCCATGAGTTTGTCTTCTATTCTGTATATTATTACTTGCTCTGTATCAGTAACACCCAGGATTGCTCTGGGCCAGTGGATGAGACTTCAGCTGCAAAGTACACACACACGTAAAATGTGTGAAAAATTGCAGTGACAGGGTTTTGTTCCTTGCTAGCTTGTGATAAAGAGGAACAGAAACACTGACCAGACATCCCCCCTGGACATTTTACGGCCTTTTTTCATGTCTCTTGAAATCTATTTGGTTTACCATTAGGGTTTGGGGTTTTTTTGTTCTTTTTTCATTATGGACTAATAGCATTTTAAAATATCTTAAATTAAGAAATAGAAAAATCATTGGTAGGAGAAACAGGGAAGAGGCAAAATGGGTTGATAAAACTTTTTCTTTTTTTTTTTAAAAAGTGAGAACATATATACTACCTTTGCTCATATTAGTGCTTCCTACATTACTAGAAGCTGTGACTGGAGTAACTAGTACTAGCTACAAGTAAATTGGCATAAAATATTAACGCTAAAGGATGGGTTTTAATTGCGTTCATCTTCTATTAAAATGATTTTTCCAGGATATTTGCTCGCTGATTGCTTTCTAATAAAACTTGAATAAATTTTTTTCAGCCAGCTTGTTATTATACAACCAACAGGAACCGCCGTTTAATAAAAACATTTGGAAAACAGAACAAGGAATGAAACCAGAGATGTTTTGTAAGAATCTGTATCAGAAGTACCTTTGTTCTCTTCCTCCTGGTCAAAACTATTTGTAATTTGGCTTTAAAATTGCACGTTTGAAAATGTGGCAATTCGTAGATACTTGTGTGGCAGTGGGTTTCTGAACAAGGGCGCTAAATTAATGTCCATGATGCTGGCAGTCCTTGGGAACCGAGCACTGGATACGCTTAGTCCTGCTTTACGCTGGAGTTCTTGAATTCCCTCACCTTGTGTGTTAGAGCAGTTCTGTAATTTTTGAATTATTATTATACTATTAATATTAGGGTCTTATTAGCACATATAAAATGTACAGATGCACGCTCAGCTATCATCAGCGGTTCCTAGTAGAGAATATAAAATGTTGCTTGCGGTCCCTAGTTTGTTGCTCAGAGCTGCTGATAGTGATCTTTTGGCTCTGGTGGGTCTGAGAGTGGATCGTGTGTGGTCAGGTTGGTAGTCAACTCAGCAGTCACATTTCATGCGTTCCAAGATGAATTCAGTCTTAACATATTCCATCAGGAGTGATGAATGTGAACAAACCCTCATTACTGGTCCAAAGAAACCAGTTTCTTTGGAAGGAGGCCCCTCCAACCAGCTACCTGCAGACTGGCTGGTTGCAAAATGATCTCGTGGTTTCATTTCAGTGGGTGGCTGCCATTCCTGCAGGCTGGGTGCTTTCTCCAAGCCCCACTCAATCATGAACACGGGCTACTCATTGCTGAAAACACCTTCGTGGTGACTTCTTTCTCATTTTGGTGCTGCTGCGGTCTCCAGGTGTCCGTTGTCCTACAAACCTGAAGAGCAGCCACAGCTACACGTTCTCATTCTTCTCAATTGTCCCATATGGGAGGGATGCATCTCTCTGGTGCCTGTGGTGTCAACTCTTCAAGACATGGAGGACTCGGACCACAAAGCAACACGTTTGGGTCTGCATGTACCTGCAAGTAAGGTGAAATCTGGTATTGGTGCAATGTGTTTGTAACCAAACACTCTGCTAAATACGGACCTCTGCCTCTGGCTCCAGCCCTGAAAGCATTTCAAAGACACGTTAGCATTTGCTGTCTCTTCAGAAGACAGCAAGAAAGAGAAGACCATGTTGATTCTTTCACAAAAAAGAATTTGTGGCTTTATGAATACTTTGAAGTGATTTTACTAAAGCACAGCCAACAATTTCAAAGACCAGAATTTTATTCCCCAAACAGACACAATTTCCCCAATGCTCTCTGCCAGTGTTTGTGCAGTCTGGTGATGTTAAGCGGATAGGAAAGTCCTCCTCCTCAGCAGTTTCGGCCTTTTGTGCAGATCTGATAAATCCATCTTGGTAGGCAACGTTCAGCTAAGCAGAAATCTACTTAAAGAATAAAATCAGCATAGCATTTGTATTTCTCTCCTCGCAGAGGGGGGTCGCGGAGCATACTTCTTGCCCTTTGCCTGTTTTCTGGATCATTGGGGTGATCAATTTTTGTAAACGAAAACTTTCTCTTTTTACTGAGTGACTGGGTTAAATGATTCTGATATCTGAAAGAGAAAATTCAGTTTTGAGGTTCCTGGAGCCACGTTAACCTGGTGAGTGGGGTAGTTGTTAACTCTATAGTCAGGACTCTTATAAGTGTGTGGCTTTTTCTCCAAGCAAGATGAATATATTCCTGACAAATTCTGGAATAACTTTTATCTACTAAGAAATCTGAGTCCGAGCACCCATTGCTCAGATTTTGTCATTCTCGTTCGTTGTTTTCTCCTTTATCCTTCTGGATATTTCCCTGGATGTACCGGAGGACACTGCTCCTAATTTCTTTGGGGATTTTAATACTTGCTGTGAAGGACGGTGGGTCTCTTTCTCCTGAGCTCAATGCATTTCCCCTGACAGCTGTTTTATGGATCCAGTGAAAGGAACTTGGGTTGTTCTAGAGATTAATTTTTAATTTGCAGTGCTTAAAGCAGTACTTGCTCCACAAGGTAAAATAAAGTGAATTTAACACAGGAGTTGGTTACTTTACAACAACTGCAGTACAGAGTGAATTAATGTATTCTAGTATATTCTTTCACTCTTCCCAGCATAACTATTTACCATGGGCACTCTCGTGGAATCATTTCCAGACTGAACTGATTTGAGAATAAATGATGATAAATGTTTGCTGGAGTCCTAATGAGTATGAACTTTTCACTGCTGGTTGCAGTCTGATTACTAGTGAGAAAAGATATTTTAATAGGAGATTCACATCAATACATGGCTTTCTTTTCTTTGCAACGTGAATGTATACTTTAACTACTGCAGTTTTAAAACAGAAGAGGTTGCACAGACTGTCTCCTAGAGTGCTTACAGTCTACCAAGGCTCACTTACGTACCAAAGCTGGAAAAACCTCTTTCAAGTTGAGTTAATTGTTTTTGATGAAACTATTTTATGGTTTACATAGCAGCTACACATGATGTCTGCAAGTGGCTCTAAGATAGATATATGAAAAGCTTTACTTTATCAAGTCATATTTTATGATTCTATGACATTTCTTGTCCTTTGTAGCTGGACCCGTTCACCTTGGGTCTTTCAATGCTCCTTTGAGACTGGCTCCTGTTGAAGGTCCTTCACTACCATTGTTATTCAGTGGTGGGTGAGAGAAGCAGCAGACAGTGACTTGTCTACTGCTGTATTCTGCCTTTCAAAAGGGCAATATAATGTTTGGACCAGCTCCATCTTATTTTCCTCTGGATAAAGCTCTCACGCTTTATAGTAGTGGATATTACGCTGCAAAAGAAGAAAGGCAATGCAGTAAGAGTTTTATAGCAGCGTGTGCTCTGGGAGGAAGATCTCAATGGCATGTAACACGAGGGGGGTAAGGTAGTCGCCTCCATAAAATACATGCCATTGCTATGTTTTTGCTCAGTAATGCTGCAGCTGCTTTCATTGCTCTTATGGTTTATGTAACTACTGATTTATATTCTGTGAGCTAGTACTTTGCTGAAAACCAAAAGTTTAGATCTGAGTTGTCACAGCTTCCAGGAGAAAATTGCTCCTGCTGATAATCAGCTCCAAATCCGTTTCCCAATTGTCTTGTACACAAGCTCCTCTGCTGCTTTACGTTGCTCCAAGAGTTTCTCAGCCTTTGGTCTGGTGTCAGTAATGGGAGAGAGAAGAGAAAAATTAAGTATGTCTGTGTTTTTCTTGCTTTTGCCTGTGATGCCTCATAAATGCCATTGAGTCAATTAAAATAATAGTTTCTTCTAGTCTGAAGGTTAGATTTAACAATACTTTAACTGCTTTGTTCTCTCTTCTAACACTGAGGGTTCCTTTTGCCACCATGACATTTTTGTTTTCATGTAGGGAACACCCACCAGCAACTCATTTCCGTTAACCTCATGTGAATGCAACTTTGAACTTTGTAATAAAACATCGTTACTCCCTCCTCCGTCACATAGAAAGTTTAAGAAAAGTTACTGCCACTACACCTTTCTCTCAATTGCTGTGGCTGACTGTATGTCCCCTTTCAGACACGAGGAGTGACATATGCACTATATGGCCACACCATCGATACCCCAGCTCCTTCTGAACGACCCACCTGCCCTGAGTGCTCTCCTTCGTCTTCCCTCCCTTCAGTCTAGAGCTTCCGCTTGTTTCTTACTGATTTATTTTAGTTAAAATGAACTCTGTGATTGCTTGGGCTTTGGATTTAAATGATCCTGACTGCTGTTTTGTGGGAAAGTCTTTCCTCTTGCTCTTTCATAAAATATTAGCTTTAAAAGATTGAATTTGTTTAATACCCTGCATGTTAATTATAAAATGATGATGATTTTCAAAGCACAGCAGACAGCCATAAGCATAAATTTTAAAAGTGGTGCTGAAGTCCTACTCATGGACAATAAATCCCAGTTATATTAACAATAATTAACTGTGAGCATTAGTATAATTGATACTTTCAATCACTAGTAAAGAAATAAATTCTGTACTGGAGTTGAAATAATAGCAATACTTCACTTTTCTTTCTAACTTTTCATAGGGCTCTAATGAAACATTTGCAAATAGGTATTGAGATTTACCTGTGAGCTAGGTACTCTAATCCCATAAAACAGATGCAGATTAGGGGAATACATGTCAGATTTTTAAAGCTAAACAGGCACCTGATCCCTTACCTAGGCGATGCGGTATGCGGTTGCCTGAGGTATTCAGAATTATTTGTGCTCCACTGAGATTAATGATGGGTAGGTAGCAACTGCAACGTTATTTGCACGAGAAAACTGTACTTTTCAGAGTTTCTCACGGCAGTAATAAAGGCTTAGATTTGAAGAAGAATGCTTACTTGCTTGCAAGGCTCAAGTATTACCAGCACTTAACAAGCTTTTTATATCAGATTTTGGTTTAAAGGTTGTTTAAAATGAATACAGCTTGAATGCAACTGAACTGAAGCTGCAGGTGCTGAAAGTTAAATAGGAGATGTTTAAATTTAGTAAACATTCATGAAGCTTATAATAATTTTCATATTTCTTTGTTTCCAATCTTATATGAATAACAACTGTCACATTTGTAATTACAGTACTGAAGATTTTCAAAATGCCCTTTTTTTGTCCTTTGGTACTTGAATACAGCCTTCATCCCTTTTCGTTTTTGATGTTATAACATAAGAAAATTGTCTGAAAGATTGCTGTGTTTTAAGGCACTTTCTAAAGTGCTGTTAGTTTAAAAAAAAAAATCATTTTATAGAAATGACAGCTTGATGTTCTATGTATATCACTTCTTCCATCACCACTGTGTCAGCCTGAATCAGTTTATTTACCAACACAGTTACAAGATTTTTTATTTTGTAGCCTACAAGGTCAACTATGCTGGTGGGAGCCAAGCTGTGATGCAGCACCCTCCTTTTTCCTTTGAATTAGTGAGAGTAAACTTTTTTTGACTCAGAGTTTGCTGTCTGTCTTCCTGCTTTTTCAGGTAGAGATGCAAAGGCAGCCTTCTCTGAGACTGACTTATTCAATATAAAGCAAATTATCCTAGTGGTCTGTGACCGCGGAGCTGGTGGCTCAACCCATACTCTCAGCAATTTCTACAAATTATGTGTGAAACCAAACAGAAAGGTCTGTGTTAGCTTTGATTAACCGAAAGTTTGAGTGTCTCTAAACAGTAAATAGGGAAGCAGATTAAGCAGCAATGGGTTTGGCTACGTGCATCGCTCAATGTGATGTGACCGACCCTGCCTAATGTTGGCACCTAGTAAAATAAGGAGTTATCATTTACTCCTCCTGAAAACAAAGGCGAAATGTAAAAGGTGTGGTTCCATCCTAGTGAAACTTTTGAGAAGTATTTGGTGTGACTGACTGAAAAAAATAATCTTCATTATTATATGTTAATTGACTGGGGGGGAAAATGACATTAATAAACAACTAATGGCAGAGAAGTGTGACCTCAACTTGGTTGAGGTCTCATCAGCTGGTCAGCCCTTGGCCTGATCGGAGACATCCATGGTGCCCTTTGCTAAGCCCTTAAGAGTTCAAATGGGACTTGAAGAATTTAGCATTTTGCAAGATTAGTTATTTAATGTAAAATATGTCTTGAAATTGTATCGTTAGTCATTTAACAAGGAGGAACATAATTTTCATTCTTGTTCTATACTCTTCAAATTGTGAACTGTGATATAAACTCTGCTCATAGCTCAGTACAACAGCTCGGAACTGCTGTGTAGATTGTAATTGCAATCTGTGCTAAATGAATGCCCATTAACGGCACTCTTAGACTGTTCTAATTTTTTTCCTTCATATTAATAAGAGGTTAAATTTACCGCAGTCTGCATATTACTTTATTATACATGGATAGCCTACTTAAGAAAACTGTTTTGTTCTCCATATGTGTTTTTCCCTCTCTTTTCTCTCGTTATTTAGCTATCATAGGAACTAGAATTGAACACAGTGGAAATGAAATTATGTATAAAGCAAAAGGTTTTTTTCATAAAGGAGTCGTATACTGTGGGACTGATTGCTCTTTTGTTAGAGCTCATAATTCTAAAATATTGGAGGTTTACAGGTAACTTTTTCATTTGCTTTAAAGAACAAGGATTTTATCAGACACTTTTTGATTTTCCTGGTGATTGAATTTTAATACAAAAAAAATAGCCAATTTCCTCAAGAATCTTCCTCACATGCAGCATCCAAAATGTACTGCATGAGGATGTACCAAAGTTTGAATGCTTCTTCCTGTAGATCTTCTGCACGGATTAAAGGATTGACTTGGGTTTAACATGGGCATCAAGCCCAAAACTTTTTGCCAACAAAACTTTGTTGGCAGTTCAGAAAGTGCCTTTTGAACACTCTGGAAGGACCCTCTCTACTATGAAAGCTCCTGAGATGCCTGCTTAGGTAAAGAGGGGTTTCACTTCTCCCCCACTCGCACTGCTCCAGTGACCCCAGGCCCCACCCTGCATGGGCCATATTTTTGAGCACTTTGGTCTCTCTTGTTGCTCTCCTCTGATGTATCTCCCGCTGATCCACAGCTACCTTGACCTGCCGCACCAAGTTATCAGCTACAGCACTCTGGATGAGGTCTCACCACCACTGGGAAGGACAGAGGTCTCCATGCTGACTGTGTCCTGTAATCCCTCTTACCTTTCCTGCAGCAGACAGACATCTGTGATTGAAATTCAGCTTGCGATCCAATCATTCCTCAGGTTCTTTTCTAGTTTCCCTAACAAGTCGCTCCTATGCTATATTTCAGCAGATGACTTTTTTTCCTTCTAGTATGTAGAAGTTTGCAGGTAACCACTTTTTTGTTATGGGGTTTTTTTCCAATTCACTTCGAAGTCTGAGTGTATTCTCCAAAAATCTGTGCAAGCCTTCTCAGTGTGAACAAATGTCATATGTGTCATTAATGGAAATGTTAAATCCTTCATAGCTATTATGATGATTTCGTCTTTAATGATCATTGAGCTGTGGTGTCTGAAAGTGATTTCATGTTTTAATTATTATATTTTTAAAACAATGTCCGATGCTGAAGTTACGGATCTTATTTCTAACTCATGGTCAAAAGTTACAACGCATGAGACAAGATTTAAGACATGTTATATGGCTGTAATTTCATCATGGACTTCTGCCCAGGAAGTATAAAGTATAAAGGGAAATAATCTTATTAGTTTAACTCACAGTTTGTGAAGATTTGCACACAGGTATTTTAGAAAGATCACTTACTCTACTTTTTGGGTTTGATATACGAAGCTACAAAGAAGCTCAGCAGTAAAGAGATCTCCTACCAGCCCAACAGACAAATCCGTATCCATCAGATGAGCCAACCTAGGCTGGCCAGGAGATGATACAAACCCCAACATGCTGTTGCTGGACTCCTCCATCTGGGTCTGCAGCTGCCAAACTTGCCCTGAGGGTGACTGTAACAGTCTAATTCAATTAGTGGGACATGAAGGAGGGTGTAAAAAAAGTAATGAATCCCAGGACCTGATTAATGGTCAAGAGGATACTGAGTGCATTGTCCTGCTGAGGAGGGGAGTGATGGAGTGTCACGGTGGGCACCTGGCATCCAGCCAAGGTCAGCCCACCATGCTGAGTTAAATACATGCAGCAAATGCTTCCTGAAATATTCTGTTATTTTAAAAACACATGGTTTATGTAGTGAGCTCAAGTACACAGGATGATGTAGCAAAGAAATAGTGGTGTTTGAGAAATTCTCAGATGCTTTACTCAACAGGAGAATTATGAATGTTCATTGCATTTCTATGGGTTATTTCTTTTTTCCACCCTGCTTCCCAGCCCTTTTGTGTCAATTGCTCCCTTTTCAATTAACCCCTTTACTGCAAATTCATTGAACACTGAGGCTTCTTCTATATTGACTTTTGTATGGGCCTAGATAAGCGCAGCTGCCTACGGTTCAATTAGACGAACCTGTACCTCACAGACTACAGGAATTAATTGTTTATCCTCTGGGAACTTGGAAAAAATTCTGCAGCCATTCCTGTATTTTTGTCTTGAAGAGTTACGTCCAAGTCTGTAATAATTCTGTGAACCAATATCAGATCATTTAAGCACTAATGTCATTTAGCAACAGATGAAGTATAACCGTTAATGGTAAACAAGCAAGAGAAAAAAGTGGATATATTCAAAGCACAGCAACCCGTTTCAGTCTCTCCTGTATAATTCCCTACTTATAAAGCTAGCAGAAATGAAGGAATAATTTGACTTATTAATATAATGAAGATCAATGCAATCTCTGAACACAAGGTTGAAAGAACAACATAATTATCCTTCATTTGTTGGTGCAAGGAGTAGACTGATTTCAATTAGTGTTTTAAATTGGGAAGTAACTGAAGAGAAGTCAGTAGCTTTCCTTGTAGCTGATATTAATACCATTCTTTTCCTTGCTCATAATTTTAGACAACATCAGTTACTCTAATGAGTAACAATAGTGTAGCAATGATTAATGTGTTAAACTAAATCAGGAAAATACAGAAAAAATTGTAGAACAGCAGATGGTAACGTTTGGATCCCTCTAAACACATAAATATTAATTTCTTCGTAGAGCCCCTCAGGAGAAGATTCAGGAAAAAAAAAAAGCGGTGGCTTGGACTCAAGTTGAAGGTGCTAAAGAGCAATGCCTTGATAGCAGTCACCTCACTAATTTCTTCTTTTGTCTTGCCAAAGAGTCCTATCTGCTGCTGACTATCCAAAAATGGAGAGTGATTACCATTGTGCCAGGCAGGTGGGGCTCTGGGTCTACCATGCTTCCAGCCACCTGCCATCTTTTCTTTTGACGTGGGAGGTGTGGTCGGCTCCTAAAGGGGAGAACTTTCAGCAGAAAGCCAGAAAAGAAACTTCTGCCCTTTTGTCTTTGCCTTTTATTTGACTTTCGATGCTTTTAGTTGACAAATATTGGCTCCCGCATGTCTTCCCCCACAATAACTGATACTGGGCGGATTTCCTGTTAGATTTGACAACCACATTGACTTGCCAAATTCCATGCTCATTTGCCCTTTTTTAACCTTGACGTGTTTTCATAAGTAGAAGTACTCTTGCACAGGATGGAAGATCCATATCTGAGCACTTTAGGATAGCTGAAAAATCTCGTTCTCAATTTTTCAGTTTCCGGGAGGCTATGTACACTGTCTCAGGATCTGTGCTATGGTTATCAAGAAGAGTGCATGGAGATTGTTTTATTTTCTTGCTTTCCTTGCAGGAACCAGAAAAGTCCAAGTGAAAGCAGCTGAAGTGAAAGAACAGCTCTGACTCATTCACTGAACTGATCAAGATACGGTAGGAGACAACATCTTCCCAAGTGTGGTTATTTACCAGCTCTTGTTACAGGCTTTTTTAAAAAAATGAAGATTTAGCAAGGCCTTGGCAATGAAAAAGAGAATTTAAGCTCATCTAGGCTTTTGTATCCCAATAGTTACCATGCTGTGAGTATTGTTGGTATGTTTCTAAATGTTTGTGTCTTTCTGTTTCATTTTTCTCCTGAGAAAAAGTGAGTATTGCAGTATTTTTCAGAACAATTCACTAATGTGTTTCCTGCTACTTATGCATTATTTCTTTCTCATTGGTTTGACAAGTATGGGAATGTAACGCTGATCGCTGACCTTACTGCTACCCATCCGTTTAAAATCTGTCCAAGGCTACATTAACTGAAAGTAACAAAATTAATGCTGTTAATTTTTATAATTCCAGCTTAGTCCAAATGTTGTTAATTATCCTTATTATCTTGTCTTTTCCTGCTTAATTGATTGTAACTGAAAGGCATGCTATATCCTGTCTGTAGTCTTTTCTTAACTCATCTTCAGTGGCCGAGGACAGAGTGGTCATATTTCAAGTTGATTTGGGGCAACCATTGGCAATTTTTTTGGTCACAGGCTTTCATGAAGGACTAGTTTAGAGTATCTTGCTACTACTACAAGAAGGTCTTGTATCAATATCCTTAATTATGTATTCTAATGATCTCTTCTGTGTTTTTTTCCACTATTTCTCATTAACGGTGCCTAAATCCAAGAATGACTTGTGAGAAACTTTCCTCTGTTGGCAGATCATCTCTACAATACATATAATAGTAGCGTTCCTTAATCCCATATTGAAAGTGCTGCCTGCATGTGGGATTTCTTCTGTGGGACAACACTTTTAATCTTGCAAAAGCTCATTTTGTTAAATTTTTCCATAGTCTGATCAAAGCAACTTTTTAATGTTTTCTTGGTACATTAGCACTATGAAATTGCTGCTAACAGTATCAGCCAATTAGCAACTCTTTTAATCTCCTATATTGTTTGTCAAGGCGGTGTGACAGAATGACAGGCTACCATACTAATTAGCTGGCTTCTGCATAAGGAGAAAATTGCTCTTGTTTGACAAATATTTTAAGTTAAAGAAGTAAGGACCAGGAAGTCTGGAAACAAACTTTTTCATGCAAGGGTACATCAAAGAGGACTGAATGACTCAGGTAATTGGTAATGGGAAGGAGAACCTTTCACCTTTTCGTAATAAATCAGAAAGCTTATTGAGCGGAAGGGATGAAGTAACTTTTAAAAGCTTTAAATGAACATAGGGTTCAAAGTATTGGTTCACGAACCTCACTTTATGCTAGCTGAAGTTGGGCTTACATAGGTTGCTGATATTTATTCAGCTTGAAAAGCAGCTAACCCGCAGGCAAGCATGTGACCTCCCTTGCCACCCATTTAGGGATGACTTTTCCCCTCAAAACTCTGTGTCTCTGTGTAAAACTCCATATTGAAAATAAGAAAGGATCAGGAGCATAAAGAAGAGAGAGGGGAGCTATAGAATTTCTCTCTAAACATATTCTTCAAAGCTTCAGATAAGCCTGGCAACTTGTGTCCAGTGTGCCATGAGAAGACTGCTTCGTTCAGGCTGTGGATCTAGTCTTAGCCTGAAGTCTGCAACATTTCTGTTGAGGATCCTTGCACCATTCATTTTGGTGAAATGAGAGCTACAAGGAAGGACCTAAAGAAGTTTTTGCTGTTGACTGGGAAGAAGGCACTGCCAAAGGCTTTGGAGATGAGCACCAGGAAAATCAAATTCTAAGTGTAAGATGGTTTATGTCCTAAGATGATGCTTCTTACTGAGCTCAGGGAAAGATGCTTAACTAGTCTCCCACAGCTGACTCTGGAGAAGCTGATGCTCCCCTTTGTGCTGAGCAGACCTCCTGCAATACAGAAGAGTATCAAACAAGACTGTAGCCATGAGTTTTTTGTTAGTCCCAGTAGTCTGTTGCCTAATTGATGTTAGTAATTTACTTCATATCTAAATCAGGTCCATCAAAGGTTTAATAAAGTTTTCCAAGGTAGCAGAAGAGGAAATATTGCATTGTTTTACAGTGCATGCCATACGCAAACTACATATGTAATATGTTAACAGAATGCCAGCTTCCAACATCATTGGGAAGTAGTAACTCAGTCTATGTTCAAGAAAGCAATGCCCAATGGGTTGAGCAAAAGTACGCAAGAAGAATTGGAAAGCAAAGGATGATTTATGGTGCTTGCATGGAAATCAAATTACTTTTGTCATCTTTTTGAGGTGAAATGGAGCAAACTCAACAGTGCTGAGTTTTGGTGTTTTCAGTTATTTTCAAACCAGAACTCGCCAATAAAAAATTAGAAATGAACTGAGAAAAAAATGACAGAAAATAGTCACTAAAAATCTTGCAAAACTAATTCAGTGAATTTCAAACTTCTTCATGTACTACCACTGCAGATTTAATATTTGGAATAAAAAAGTTGTTTTAACTGACAAATAAAATAACTATGATTTTGGATGCCTAGTAAAAAAGTTTTTATCCATTGAATCTTGTGAAAGTGCTGTTGAAATGCTGGAAGGACTTGGGAAAGCCAGAAGGTATTCACAGAAGAGCAAGAAAAATGATTAAGGGACTAGAGAGATTGATGACTTGATGTGTGAAGAAATATTTAAGGGAGCCAAATATGTATTGCTTGTCTATGTAAATGATAGGTACAAAAAATTCAAGGAGCTTTCTTGAATTGATGATTGATTAGGTGAAATGAATGAAGTGGATGAAAAGAATTATTACCTGCTGGGTAGCAGGAACAGTGATTTTGGATTAGATCAGCAGTATGTGACCAGTATCTCGTCTTTGGCAGTGGGGGTAGCTGACGCTCACAAAAAAAATTGCAAAGAAATCTCAGTTGGGTAATTATAGATTCATCTGTCTAAGGAGAAAAGTTTGTATGGTTGTCTTAAGTCTATGAAGAAAATGGATGGGAAGGTGAAAAGTACTTAGGTCAAAAGTAACTCTGGTTAACTTTTACTGAGAGCTTAAAGGGTTAATGAACTGAGGTGCTCTGAAAGTACTGTTCTTAAAGCCCGTGTGGTTTTTTTGTATTACACTGTCAAATGAAACTATAAAAGACCTGATTACCTGTATGGCCACTGAATCCTTAGTTAATTCACCAGGAGTGTGGAATACAGGTCTAACAGGTTTTTTTCCAGTTTTCCGTGTTACAACTCTGTGTATACAGCTATAACATATTTGGGATAGCAACTACTGAAGATTTGCTGTTCAGCAGACACACCATATTATTCCAAGAACTGCAACCTTAGCCCAGCGTTGTTTGAGATTGGCACCAGAACGGATTTCAGATGCCAGACTTTCAGTTTCTTTGCAGGCTGTTGCTAAATTCTGACATTTGGATCCTTGGAAACCCATGTCAAAACTCCCAGTGATTTCACTGAGGATTGCATTTCACTTAAAATGAATGAGAATTTGCCCATGTGAAAAGAGAATAGAAATCCAAGAAGGAAGCTCAAGGATTTTTCACTCTCAGCTGTGAGCATTTTATTGAAGGTGTTGTGCACAAGTGTCCTTGAGCTCAGAAGAGCAGAGATAAGCCCTGACATATTAACGCAGCCGTCAGGCCGTGCAGTGTCCTGACAACTGCCGTCCTGTTTCAGCTCGTCAGTGTTGATGCACAAGCAAGGTCATCACTGATTATTTGGATGGCGATATACAACTGCTTAGGATCTTGAAATTCTTTGTTTTTATTTTTTTTTAGCCATAGAAGCAAAGGTATTGGAGTCAAATGAAGTTTTGCTTCAAGATTACAGTTGTTCTCTCTCTGTGCTTTGTTTTAGTTCTGCACTTGACTGCTAAGATCAGCTTCTTTTACGAATTTGTTTCTTCCTAGTCTCACATCTGCTGCTCTGCATGGGTTTGTTGTACGCCGACTAACCCACCTAGCTAAGTGTCCATCCTGTACTCTTTAGGAGAAGGCACAACACTTCTATACAGTTAAGGAGGAAGTTGAGTTTAACCTTGTAAACCTGTGACAAGCAAAATTTCATATGATAGGACATGCCTGGTGTCATAATCGGTGTGAGCCAAGTCAATAGCAAGGGGGCTGTGGGTTCTGTTTCCGTGCAGTCCTCATTCGCTCTTCTGATGAGCCCTGAAGTGTCAAGGCCTCCTGGTACTGCTGGAAAAGTACCTAGAGATACTGATGGCATCCACCTCATACAGTGGTAATCCCAAGTCCAATCGTCTATTCGCTTAATTACTGGAGGAATCCATAACTAGCTCCAGTTCTTAGCTGGAGTCATATTAAAACTATGTTGTTTCCTTTCCTTGCCTTCTTTCTCCTATGGGTAATCTGAAAGTGCATAAAATTAGAGTAATAGTGTAAAATATGACCAATAAATGGTCATCAGGTTATTCAGTATTCTTTTTCAGTTTCTGCTATTTTCAGTCAATCACGTACAATAATAGGCTATTTGTCACCACAGATATCTGTATACATAAAAGATAAGTAGGTACTGAATATATGCTTTTAACAATGTTCTGAGCATTGCCAGTGATATATTATTTTCTTTTATCTCTTCTGTATATCTCTGTATCAGGGGAGTGTCATTGGGTGTATCCCAGTGGAACAGAATGGATTTTAATCAACTGCTGAGAAAATGAGATATTACACTAGGACAAGAATAGCTGCCTGATAGAAACTCCTCTTTAAAAGTATAATTCTTCAGTGTTCTGTTTTTGTTACCATTGTCAAGTACAGAATAAAAATGACATTAAAAAAATAATCTAACTTTGGGTATTTTTTCTTGGGACATAGAAGGCAGGATTCACACCAGCAAACAAGAGGCTTCTTGGTGCATCCAGGAAGAGGAGTGAATACACTAGAAACGTTGTAAGTTATAAACGTGTAAACTGAGTGTGAGCAAGACCTGCAGTACAGTCTCTGTGTCAGTATAATGGTGCTTGGGAGAATGGTGATTTACCAAAAAAAGGTCCTTGTAAAAGCTCTGTTTGAAGGAAATATTTTTTATTTCCATTATCCTTATTGAACATGCTCTGGAGCTAGAGGGCTTCCACTGCTTTCTGGATGATACTTCCCACAAGTCAAATTAAAGATGGTTTATGTTGCTAGCATTTATAGCATGTGAGGTTAAAAAGAAATGAGTGAATTCAGGAATGTACCAATTTTCAAGCATCAGAGTTACTGGTCAGCCACACATCTAGCTCGTCAGCCTTCTCTGATGGGAGATGAAGCTGTGTGTGTGTGTTTAGGGATGAGGAATTCCTGCCAGAGGAATTAATCCTCCAAAGGTAATTATGAAACCTCATTCAGTTGTGGCCATGTCCTCATCTGTTCTGCAATGCTCATGCATGATAACAAGTTTGAAGTGTCACTGGGAGAAAATAATCTGTTTCAGGCATCTCCATGGAGGCTGATCCTCGCGAAGTCGTGATTTACAGCAGAAACACATTTTGGTGAATGTCTTGTACAAGGATCGTATGTTGGCCTGTGAAGGTAAGTGTGGTATAGGTGTCTAGCGGCTGCACAGAATATGGGGCAAATAGCAATAGCTGTGAATGAGGAGAAAAACCAGACTCCACCTAGGACTGGGTTATCTCCAGTGCTTCTGGAGATGGTCTCATTCTCTATTTTGTCCTGGCTGCACAGCAGCTGTAGACATTTCTTCCAGTTGTCAGTGTTTGGCTCCCACAGACCGTATATGTCACAGCATTTTGTGTGCTTTTGTCCCACTGGATGGCTCTGAATGCTGAAAATATCATAAAATATTTTTTGAAACTGAGTTTATCATAAGGTTGACTACAATGTCTCAGAGGAGACTGAAAGGAAGATATTGAAGTGAAGCATGCAAGTAAACTTGAGTAGAAACCGAATGCAATGCACTAGTGTCTTAGGAGGAAGCAAAGTTAAAGAGGTCTAGAAAAAGCAGCTGGGAAGAAAACCCTGGAGAGTTAGTAGGTTTTCACTACAAATAGGAAAGGAGAGTAATTACGTAAGTCAAGGGGGCTGATGTACTCGGCTAATATATTTTCTGTCTTTAATAAGAATGAAGAGAGGTTATCAAGATGGTTGAGACTGAGATGATTAATGGAGAGGTGAAAGGCAGTAAGGGATAGTAGCATATAAATCACCCTGCCTGGAAAGTATGACCCTCAGATGTGAAGGGAGTTGATTCAGAGTGTGGCAGAGCTGCTAACAATAATTTCTGATAGTTTCTGGTAAGCAGATGAGATTCTTATTTTTTAAAGCTGGATAAAACTGATTATCTCTTTTTAAAAAAAACCAAAACCAAAAAGCCAACACCCACAAAAACACACACTCACAAATAAAACTCCAAGTGAGCAACTCAAGAAAAGACACCGTGTGCAAACACTGTTTCTGTGCCAGCCTAGTTAATTATCCTGAATGACAAAGAATGACTAAATGTCTCTGCTTAATTATCTCTGTGTATGGGTTAAGCAAAGGCAACCTTCTCTTGCTTCAGCCTTAGAAACATGAGAAGACAAAGCATATAGCCTTTACCCGTGGAAAAATAATATACCTTCTTATTTATTAATTTTTAAAGAAGCTGAGTAACTAATTGCTGTACTTGGACTACTGTAACCTGCCTGCACACACAAGGGTTTTAAAGGCTTATTAAAAAAAAAAAAAAGAAAAAAAAGTGGGCAAGAGCATCAGTCCAGTGGCTGGTCTCTCCCCTGAATCCATTAACATCTCAGTCCTTTAGGCTTTGGGTGATATCACTGGTGAAATTAGGCTGTTGCTATCAATTGTGTACTAAAGGGCAAAACCCAGATTTTCTTCTCTGGTTTCCAGGATTCAGGAAGAGCAATGAGTATACTCCAGTCATAACTGGTGTTACGAGTTCAGACTAACACAAAGACAACCAGCTTCACTCAGCTCCAGAGAGAACATGGTATTTATCCTTCAGCTGAATCAAAGCTGGAGTTATGCCCTTCATTTTCTCCTCCATTTGTAGAAGAGGAGAAGAGGTCCTTGCTCGACAAAGAAACGTGCGAGCAGCTCAGAGAGGTGTTTCAGAATTTGGCTCAGGACACCTCTCTTTTGCTGTGGCATTCTCCATAAGAGCTGCGAACTTGATTTTTTATTTTTTTTTTAATATTTTTTCCCCTCATGTAGCGAGTAGGACAAAAGCAGAAGCTAGGCTCTGGAATATAATGGTTGAATTTTGTTTACCTCCTTGCCAGAGGCAAACAAGCTTCAGGTGGTTCTGTTTGCTCCTGATAAGTATGTGAAGTTTTAGATGTGCAAGCCCAAAAACCTGGGTTCGGATCCCAGAAGGATGTGCTCTTTTTCCTAAGAAACGTACCTTTTGCAGACGTGGATGTTGAAAGTGCAGTTAGAGGTGGTGCTTCCAGCTGTAGCTCAAACTGTATGGCAAAAAGAGCATCCATAACACAGGTTAAACTCAAGGAAAGTAGCTTCTGGTTTGGACCTAGTTTAAAATTCAGTATTTTGTCTGGTCTCCTTCTAGCACAACTTGTTAAGTTATTTGCATTTTTTCGTACCCAGATGTTGTGAACAATATCCTTGAGCTGTTTTCCTCTTCTTGCTAACTGTCCAAGACTTTCAGCTGCCTTCTGGCTGTAGAAGGAAACTTTTCCTTTCTAATTAAATCATTGTGATCGTAACTGAGGGCTATGAGATCAGAAAGAATTTGTTTTCCTGCGAGTCTAGATCATGGCAAGTATGACAAAAGCTTAAGCGAGTTATTAGAGATTCAAGCCTTATTCTTTTTCATTCCCAGAAAGCTGAGCGGAGTTATTCTTTGGGAGGTGAACGCTTACCGTGCCTGGTGGTGCGATGTAATAGCGATTTCCAGTTTTGTTTGGGGTAGTGGGACTGGAATGAGACTTTAGCTGAGGTTTGCTGCTGTCCTGTCCCCGATGCCTGGGAGTCAGCTCAGCACCCAACTGCAGAGCTGCAGCATCCCCTCTGCTTAATGTAGGTAGCACAAGGCTAGCAGCAGTTTTCAAGGGTAATAATGAAGAAATGCCCTGAGGCTAGCAGCAGTTTTCAAGGGTAATAATGAAGAAATCAAAGATATTTTCAAGTGTAACAGCATCATATCTTTAATTTCAATGGCTTTGGGTAACTGACTCTCTCTTTTCCAAGTTAGTTTAACTTTATCCTTATTAATTGCCATGACTTCTCTCTCAGTGAAAGGAATATAGGCAAGAAAATAAACTGAATAATCATTTAGATGGTAGATTGTCCTAGCAGTATCTCAGGTAGACTGGAAGCATTTCATAGCAGTGCATATTTCATTCAATGATTCTGTTTCATGTAAAGCCTTTTTCATTTCCTAATGTGATGAATGGCATGAAATAGTGTAATGTAATCTGAACATTTAATTCAAAACAGATTACTCTTCTATCTAATCAGCACCCAGGAGCACATAAATTGGTGCATACCTGATCAGAATTAATTGCATTTGAATGGAAATGTATGTGCTCTACAGAAGCTTCTCTATTATGAGTGAAGCATGATAAGCAATAACAGAAAAATAAACAACAGGTTTCCAGGTAAGTTTTACTGTTTTTTCCAACGTTAATTTTATTAAGCTAGTGAATACATATTTATTTATAATTCAGTAAAAAATGACAAGCTGATAACACACCATTCCAGAACACAGAGCTAAAAATCCTATAAACGCTCCAGGGTCATACCTCAGTCCTTGGTGCTGCTGCAGCAAATGAAAAATACAGTATTGGCTATACCTATTTGAGGATAACAGCGTGTCCAGTTTATGAGATAAAGAAGGCAGTTTCACCTATGGAACAAGGTACAAGTCATCTACAGAAGCCCTTGGCGCTGTCAATCTCTGCTTAGGCAGGCCCTTGTTCATACTAAGACCAAGCGACCTGATTTGAGAAACCTAGTTTCAGTGTAGTGGATCTACTCTGAGCATGGGGTAGGACTAGATCATCTCCAGATCTTCAGCAGAAATTATTGTGTGATTTGGGGTCAAGAAGCTGTATGCTTACACTGGGTAAGTGGCCAGCCTTGTGCCTATACTCTTGTATTAGTCAAACATATTGAAAGAAACTCTTTTGATGAGGTGCATACATTAAGAAAGAAGTGTTAAGACTATCCATGCAGATCACCAAATAGTATGATCACCTATAAGCTGAGTAGAAAAATGTTACTGTCGATATTTATTTTACATCTATTTTAGAAATGTCTTTAAAAGAATGTTGTAAATGGTATATAGTGCTCTCTTTCTTTCCTTTCTTATTCTCCATGAAAGAATGCTAGCCCAGCTTCATGAAAAACAGATAAAGAGGGATGAACTACTACATGGAGAATTTTAATGGGATTCAGCGCGCCTGTAAAAGAAAAGGACGTGAACAGCATCAATGCACAAGGGTGTCGATTGCAAACCAAGAGAGCCAGGCAAATAATGAGAACTGGTAGAATGTCAGTGTTTGTACAGCTAAAGAAGAGATTTGATTTAACCATGTGCAAATAGAAATTCTGGGTTATCGTGAGTCATTTGAGTACAAATTTAAGGATAGGCTTGATTGAGATGAGCAGATCATTGTGTGTCGGTATAAATGAAGTTTGAAGAGGGCTTCTGGCCAAATGGCAGCTTTCTGGAAATTCTACAAAGTATATAGCTGAGTCTTGCATTGTTCTATAAACTCTGTACCTAATGAACATAGTGAGCTAATGTTTGCAGTATGTGTGTTTTCCATACCATTCACTATGGTGCTATAATTTACTTGGAAAAGGTACTTTAGACATGCTCTCTTTGGGGAATATCATGAACAGAAAGAAATCCAACAAAACCAACTACCATGCGATTTCTCCCCCTCCTGCCAAAGAACACCCAGAGAGCCGTTTTACAGGACCAAAAGTATGACTTTTACTATGAATCTCCAGGGACATCAAATGTATATTTACTAAATATCACCATCTGTCCCACTAGATAGGTACTAGCTCACTCCTGGCGTATGATCTGGAGTGATGGGGCTCGTGGAAGAAGAGGGGCTGGTAGCACAGATGAGATTATTGCGTACTTAGGCAACTTCTTCATGTGCCGTTTTCCACTGTGTCTTCACCATCTACTTCTGGAAAAGCTGTAGGGACTCTGGTACGCAGTCTAGGGTTAATTTACACCTTTAAGACACTTGTGTTCCCACAGGAGGCCAGGCTCTCATATGATTAAGGTAACACCACCTGTGTCTGGGCTTCTTCACTGGAGCTCCTCAAGTCAGTCACATTTGAGTGTCTTTGGCAGAAATGTTCTTGATAACTGAGCAGAGTAGTTGGTTTGGTGGGTAGGTTTGGGACCCACCAGCATGATCCCCCTTCTGGATCTTCACATCTCTGGAGGTGCCCGGGCTGGCTAACTGGGTGTCTCCCACCCACCACCATCACTTGTGATTTCTGGGTGCACAGGACCTGGACCCTTACTTGCTTCCATGGTAGACATCTCATGTACTGTCTCAGTGGGAGGCTGCTGACAGTGGAGGATAGCTGCTGTGTGGGAGATGCTCTCTTGCGTTTCCAGCCAGTTTTCTTCCTGTGCTGTTTTAACATCAAATCCACAAAAAAAAAAAACCCAACCCAAACAAACAAAAAATCCAAACCCACCAAAACCCCAACCCAAAACCCTTAAATATTCTCGTTGCCTCAAATCAGTGACTTACTTTATTAGGACGAGTCACTCTTGCAAAACCACTCCTTGTTTGCAAGCTGTAGGCTGCTGGCCTTCCAAATACCTTCAAATTCAGGAAAAAGGAGCAACTTGCCAGACAGCAGTTTTACAGAAAAAAAGGCGTAGGGCTTACTGTGGAATCAGCAGCGTCAGCGGCTTGAGGAAGTGACTGACATCCTGGATGCATTAATGAGGAGCTCGGCTACTGGCGCGGCTAAGCAGTCCTTCTGCTTGGCTTGCTGCTGGGGAGGTGAGAGCTGGAGCAGTGTTAGACACCTTACATCAAGTTTGAGCATCTCATTTTAATAAAGAACTGAATGAACTGGAGAGTCCAGAAGAGAGGCACAAGAATAATCAAGCCCTGGAAAACATGACCTATGACTAAAAGTTAAAGTGACTTGAGGCTGGTGGAAAAGTCGTCTGAAACAGAATATATTAACAATCTTGAAGCCTGAAGTAGAACATTATAAGAATCTTCAATTATATGAAGAAGGCTGGGTTTTACGTAACAGGAATAGACAAGCTGCTCACTGCTGGGAAGTACGGCATGGACTGCAGTTACTCAGAAATGTCTGATATCAGGAAAAACATTGAAATAGTAAGGTTAGTGACACAATGGCCCGGTTCCAAAAGCAAATCCATGGAAAAGTCCTGGCCTTTAGCCGCTGACAGATTGGTGGCCACAGCCAGCCTCTTAATCTTGCTTGATTAAACTGAAGGTTTGGTGAGTCTAAGTTAAATGTGAGTTGTCTTTCTTTTGGACTCGGAGCCATGGTTATTACTGCAAGTACAGCTGCTGGCAGTTGCTCCACTATGTTGTGGGTAGGGGGTTTCTTCCATCATTAACTTCTTTTGCTATTGTTTGGCTTCATTTGGTTAAAGTCTGGGGCTTTAGTCCGTGATCTCACACAAAACCAAGGAGCACCTCTCTGTAGCTCTCTCCTTGACGGATACACTAATTTGGGGGCAGACCTACCTCCCACCAGAGCCATTAGAAAGGATCCTACTTGTTTTAGTGGGGCTGGGTCAAGCCATGCAGAGGATGCTTTTGGGTTATTAAAGCATCCAATGCATCTTCTGGACAGCTGCAAGATTGCTATGTGCTCAGCTTGGAAACCATATGTGCAAATGCAGAGTGGTGCTAAGCTGAGCTAGTAGGGCCTGATGGCACGTAACTGAGCTCAGCACCCGTAAGAACAATTTACTAACAAAGGTTAGAAAATAAATTGTTAGTGTCCCCTGAGGCGGTGTAAGATAATATGTTGGGCATGCCCTGTTGCGAAGGGTTTCATTTCCGAGCAGCTCTTTGCCCCGGTTTCTTCCAGCCAGGTGACAGCATAAAGCATCATTTTTAAGCAAACTCAAGCCGGTGTGTGATTACAGCTAGCAGAGTCCTGCCAGGTCCGTGGGAGCCAAAACTCTTCAGCGCTGAATATACTGAAACAGCAGCAACATTCATTTCACCCTTCACAGAGTTCATCATTACTGTACATGTATTCCCTCAGCAGGAGACAATAGCAGCCAAAAGTAAAATAATTGTTTCTCCTTGTAGAGGAATGCTCCAAGAAAAGGCCCCAGAGACTATTCTAAGCAAGTCCAATTTTTTCAGCCATATCTAGAAAGAGTGCTACCATCTGCTTTTATCACATAATTTACACAACACTTAACCAGAGACAGAGCATAATAAAACCTGCTGCCCCCCTCCTGGGAAACGGTGCCTCTTCAAGAGGATTGGTGACCCCACCAGTCCAATTTTGTCTGAAGTTATTGCTCCAATATTGGAAATTCTCTGTACAAAGAAGCAATGTACAATGGCATAAGTAGCAGAAGTTACTTGTTTTTCGTTCAGTTCTTGGTTTTTTTCCCCTGAAAGTATTTTTCATTTAATAGAGAGCATACGTGATATATGTGTAAGTTAAGAGAAAGTAAAGCTGGGTTATAGTGTTTTGTGACTTGGCATAGCCATATAATAGCTTTTATTATATGTTACGTGTTAAAAGATACATTTGAAATAATAATTGACTTTAAAGGACTTGTACGCTTCACAATAACGGAGAGCAAAATCCAGACTGCTAGGCAAGAGAAATAAGTATTGAACTTGATTACACCTACCTACAGGATACAGAGATGGATAGAAAAATTAGCAGAAAGGCAAGGGAAGAGAGCAGAAGAGATCTAGCCTGCACACAGATCAATGGTAAATGTTTTATAAGAACTCAGATATAAAACATACATCCATCCCAGCCCGTTATCTCACTTAACGTACGGAAAGATTTGCCTACAAATGTGCAGCTGCAGCTAGTTGTTTCTGTGACAAATAATTTGTATTAGAGCTGGCTCACAGAAACCGTGTGCTCATGTATTTCATGTGGCTTTTGTGGTTTATGATGAGAAAAGGGAGGCCGTCGGAAAAGGCAGTGGAAAAGTCACTTAGGCTGCCAAAGCCCTGTAAAAACTCGTGCAAAATGGAAGCTTGAAATTTTGACAATGATGCACACAAAATTATAGCAGCTCGTAGCTGAAATACCCGGGAGTCCTCTGCGGACACTTAGTCTGAGAAGTAATGTTGGAAATTAGGGATCTGCGTGTGTTTCCTGGGCTGCAGAGACGCGTTAGCCTGCGAGTACCGCAGGGCTGGCCGTGCAAGTTCACCTTGTGTAATCCTTGGGTCTCATAAACCCCTTACATCCCTACCTGGCTTCTGTATCAGTTTACGCATAGGATCGCTATTTTTTGGTGGTTACCGCATTGGTGAATGCGGTAACGTTTGGTCAATACCGCACAAAGTCAGCAGCCTTAGTCAGATACTCAGCTGGCAGACTCTTCCCAACGCGCTTTCTGGAAGCATCGTCGCTCTACAAGCAAGGGTACGAGTGCAGTCAGGTGCTGCGCGTCTCTCCGCGTCCACACCAGGATCCATCAGCTGGCACGCCAACTGAACTAACCTCGCTTAGACTTGTTTTCTTGAGTTTTTTTGGCTTCCTCATACTTCTGCAGCGATGCCTGGAGCCCCAGGCTGGAACAGTCAGAGTTGTTCTTTAGACAAACCTATTTACCAGGATGCTGAGGCTTTGTGAGAAACTCTCCACCTGGACGCCGGTCAATACTGCTTGATCCTCGCTGGTATGTCCTAAGGTATTTCTCTGAGTAGGTCTATTCAAGGTGTCTATTTCCAATCTCTTAACCTTTCACAGCACATGTTTTTTTAATAAAAAAGCTGGAAAGAGAGGGGATCTTTTTAGTATAAAGGTCACAAATCAAAGTTTTATTTTAACAGGTTTGTCATTCCTTTGTTAAGATTTTATTTAGCAAAAGGCATTGCCAGTCTAGCTGTATATAGGAAGGAAAGAACCAAGGCAGTAAAATTACAGCACACATTGCCAAATGACTCTTTAATTAGGAAGTAAGTGTTTTTTCTGTTCCTGCAACCTCTGGCATTCAGGGCTGGTGAGCAGCCAAGGGAAAGTGGCATACGGAGAAGAAGAATGTGGCATTCATGAGAGGTAAGATTAAGTGTCCAGTCAAAACAAGTCAAAATGATAAGGTTAGCATATGCCATTCCTTCCCCCCCACCGCCTGCTGTCCCCCTCCCCTCGCCTTCCCGCACGGGGAAGCAGCACGCTCCGGAGAGGAAGAGCCGTAAGCTATTCATAAACAACACGGGCCTGAGTTCAGCGTATTAAAAAGTGTTCAGTCAGATAATTACCCTTAATTATTAATTCTTTTTCATGATCAGCTTAGGTGGCAATGGTGCAGAAAAAGCAAATCGTCGGGTATTTGCAATCTGCTGCGCGCTCGCAGCCTGCTCAGCACTGGCGTTTGGCACCTAGTGATTCAGCTCTTCTGTGTTTACCAAAGACTGATAGAAATGACAAAGCAGCGGTTTTTGTAAAAATTGTTTACCTTCTTCGAACTTTCCCAGTCACTTCTTTTAATGTCCAATCAGGCTCGATATGCCCTGCAGATGGGAGTCTGTTAACAGCCCCTCTGGTCTGATACGCTATCTGAATTTTACTGCAACTTTACCGATGAATTGCAATCTGCTTTTTAATTTTTATTTTAAGATATACCAGACCAATGAGTTAGTAAATTTCTGTAACTCTAAGAACTAAATTGCAGATTAGTTTCAAACAAATGTTTCTTCAATGCCTGCCCTACAACAGCTCAGCAGCAGGTGAATATGCGTTGGGATTATCATTAAAGTAATTTAAATGCTTGGAAACAGACCTTCTTCTTAGAGGTAGGTGGGACCCACTGTCTTCTATTTGCCAAAGGTGATATAAACCTTGATTTTTCATCCTCTGCGGACTTTCACCACTGCTTTATCTTTGCTGCTTGAGTTTTAAACCTACCTCATCACTCCTGGGCACCGCTATTTGCTGGCTTCCCGCTGACGCTGAATTCGGCTCCCCTCCGAGGCTTGCCTCTCAGCTGCCGCGTCGGCTGTTTCTACAGTTTATACCGTGGTAATCACCACAGTACCTGAAATGTGCTGTAGGGACTGTGATTAACACCTGTCCTGGGCTGTTTGTTTTCCTGGGTGAGGGTTTTTTGGGGGGATTGGGTCGCCCCAAGGTGTGGGAGTCTCCTGCCTGCTTCGCCAGCATTGGCATGCCGGGAGGGCAGCAGCCGGCAGCTGAGCTGGCGTTAGCAAAGTTTGCTGAAGATTTTTCCAGTGAAACCACAGCGCAGAAGCATTTTCCTTAGGGTGTTTTATTTTGTACGGGATGCTCAGAGATACCCCATAGTTGTATTTTGCTGCCTTTTGCCAAACGCACAAATAGAAAATTTAATTTTTGCTTTACTTTTTAGTCGTTCCTCCCATGCCTTTTACTGGGCTTTGGTTTAGTTTTCACTACAGCACCCAAAACATATCAATGATTTTTGTTCACGCTAATGCTTCGCTAGTAGAAAGCGACGGTTTTAAAACAGTAACGGTATAGTTGATCATTTTGCTAAAGCCTGAGGTTGCATTAAGTTTTGAATATACGATGAAAATCCTGACTCAGAGGATTCTCCTGTGGGTTTGGATTTCATGTGAGGATCTCAAGTTTGTGCACGCATTTGTTATTCAGTTTAGACTCTGATTCCACAAAGGCAATTATGTATATTTAAATAGAAGCGTAAGTCTTGATGCTGCGTTGATTCCTCACAGAGGTAAGCACGTGCATGTTGGCAGAGTTGAGGTGTTTAGGTGCTTTTCCTTACTAATAAATACAGTTTTCTTTTTTGCGAGGGGGGAAACGAGGCCAGGGAGCCCTGGCTGCGGTGGGGGGCTGCTGGTCCTACGGGGCTGGGGGCTGCCTGCTCCCTCGTGCACCACCGGAGCCAGGAGGGACACAAACCAGGAGCGAGGGCTCGTGCTGCAAGGAAAACCATCTCCCAAAGACGTTAGGTTGGGTAAGTATGCTCTGAGGAGCAGGAGAATTAATTAACAAGCTAGGATTAATGAGGTAAGTTGATGAGAGTGGGCTTGTTTATAGGATGGTTTGTAACAAACTGTATCGAAAAGCTCTGTGTGGCAGGAATCACTCCTGTTTGAGAAGTGGAGCCCGCGCTCAGTTCCCCTCCAGACATTTCTATAATTCACAGTGTAATATCGAAATAGTTGCTTCAGAAATAGTTTTGAAGTTATGGAATTATACCTGTGTATTACTGTACAATAAATGCAGAGAACTGTTGCAGAGAAAGCATGAAATAAGCAAATGAATTTTCCCCATTCTTTGCTCTCCTCAGGTGTGTATTATTTTAAATTTTATTTGGGGGCACTGCAGAGATGATGGCTGTACATTGATGGTGGTGGTTTAGCAGGACGTGATCCTTTGCAGGAAGCTTCTTATTTCTTTTTCCTGATGGTTCAAATTTTATTTTACATGCTTTGCATTTAATTTTTCTTGTCTCTTTTTTTCTTTTTCTTTTCCTTTTTCCTCTCTTTTCTCAGAAAAAGATTTTCTATTTTACAGCAGCACCCATCTGACAAAACAAAATACATGGTGCATCAAAGATGTAAGTTGTCCCTTTAGTTTTAAAAATCAAGGGAAAAGCAGAGTTCTTTCATTTCTTCCCTCTCTTCCTTGTCTGCTTAGCTGACTTGAGATCAAAAAATCCTGTTTTATGAGTGATAGAACAAGCTACATGCCCATCTCGAGCATCCCAGCTGTAGAGACTGAATCAACGGCTTCAGAGGCTATTTAATTATGTCAGCACTCAGCACATTTAAAAATGCTCCAGATGTGCTCTTGCAATGAGATTGCTTGCAGAATCAGCTTTAAATTATAGTTCTTTCTGGAAGCCAAATGCTTCTACTGGTATAACTCCCCTTAATGAAAATTATTTTCATAAGCCGGTGAGAAAATAGTGGATTTTAAATACCAGTTGAATGACAATATTTTTTTCATCCAATAGGATATTCACACCAAGCACGTATGTAGACCTCCTATTGCCATTAAGATATTAGCCCAAAAGTATGAAAAATAAAGCACCTCACAATGTCCTGGAGTTTGTATTTGAATAACATTGTTAACAACAGAATTGTACTTACCAAGCCTTGAGCATCTCATAAAAGTGAGGTGCCTGCACTGCTTTTTTTATTAATCTAAGCTATGATCTGAGTAACAGATTCAGGAGAATTGACTTTTTGGGGTAGGCTGAACTTTAACCTTTTAATTTTCTGGCCTTTTTAGTGCCTTTCACTGACTTTGTTGTATTTTGACCCAGGCCCTGTAGCGCTTCTCTTCTGGTTTTGTTGAAAGAAAATTGCTACTGCGTGCCTTAGTGCAGTCGGGAGCGTTCCCCGCTCTGATGTTTGTGCCTGCTGATGGCGGAGCTGATCTCTTCATTTGCTGCAGCAGGCTGACAGGCAAAGGCTGTTTTGGGGCTAGAAATTAAAGGTCATCATGGTCATCTCTATCGTCACCTCTCATCTGGGGATAGCGAGCAGTGGAAGCTGTAGCTCGAACGTTAAGCGCTGCCAGAGATCAGACTGCCCATTGCTTGACATATCGAGAGACGCAATCCTAACTCTATGCAAGGGCTTAAAGTTTGGGAAATACAGAATAAGTTGTTTCTAAATAAAATTATTGTTATTATTAAAGGCAAACAATAAAGACGATCGCATATCTGTACTGGGCACTGCACAAACCCCAAATTTAATATTTAGGATCTCTTCTAGTCCTTGTGCTAGTGAAGGATTTCCAGAGAGCCTGTGGATGGCCACCCCGCACCTTTCCTGCTCTGACCGACTTCTCCCGTTCCAAGAAGCTTGTGGAGGATTTGCTGTTAGCTACGGCCAGTGCCCACCTCCTCGAGTCTCCTGGGACTCACTAATGAGTATGTCCCTTGGCGGTTGTGTTGAGACAAATATGAATGTTTTGACTATTGCAATTGTTTGAAAGTGCTGCAGAAAAGTGCCTCTCCCATTCCCCTAGGCAATCTATAATTGCTTTTGGTTTAATCCTTTTACTTGACTGAGCCGCCTGGAGCAGCTCGGGGTGTCCAATACGGCTCACGACCCCAACATGTCCCGCAGCGGTCAAACAGCTCCTGCGAACTCCCTGTTTGCTGCTATAAGCAGAAAGCGTGGTTGCTTTGGTGGTGCTTGAGAAGATGGGCTGCTGGGAAGCACTGTACAATGTCATTTGGGAATGAAAAATAGAAACATTTGGAAAAAAAAATTTAAATAGTTCCGCATTTTTCCATTTCTTTAGTTCAGCATATCCCATTTCCAATTCTAGCCAAGCCTTTCAAGAGCTTCATCCTCTCCCAAATGGCATTTTTTCTGTGAAATGATATTTGAAAAACACTTTAGCCCAGCTCTGTGATTCAGGAACGTTTTCTCTCCCTCCTGGCCACCTCATTCCTCTCCGCGTGAGGCAGAGCTGCTGCCAGCAGCAGTAGCAAGGCTGGAGTCCAGCAGCGTCGGGGGTTACTGAACAGACAAACTCCTTCACGCTTTTTTCCTCTTCTGTGTCTCTCAGTCCCTGCCGGATTGCTACCCTTCTGACTTGAATCTTCCTGAAAATTTATTCTCCTGTAAAGATGCTGAAATCATTTAACTTTTCTATGAAAATGCTGGATTTATGCAAAAAACATATGTCTATATTTGGATACCATAACGTTACTATTTCATTCTGTGGTGGACTTCACCGATTAAACAAACTTTCTAACCTTACTAGTCTTAGGGCTGGAGGTGCAACGTGCTTTGCGCTGTCCTTCCTTCCCTTTGCACGTGCAGCTGCAGGCGGGAGCTGACCAACTCCTCTCAGCCTCCCTCCTCTTTCCCCCGTCTCTCAAAATAATATTTTAGAAAGGCTCTCCTGCAAAGGGTCCTAATTATATTTTAGGGGTGTGTATCACTGTCGCTTTCCTCCAACTTTTTGTCAGCTCTTGGTCTGCTTTCCTTCAGCCTCCAGCGAGGACGCGATCCCCTTGCACGGGAGCATGTCTTGGCAGCGTGCTGCACTCGGGAGCTTGCGCCGATGGATTACAATTGCAGACATAAACATGTCAGTATTTTTTTTTTTTTCTTTTTGTCGTCGTTTGGGGCTAGATTAAAAAGAGGAAGGGTGGTTTCCACTCTGAAGTTGAGTTGAGTGCCCCTGGGGTTTGCAAAACTAATAAATAAAATGTTTTCATCGGTCAGGCTTTTCAACAAGCCTGCGAGTCTGGCGAGTTGAGCGATCCTGCTGCGTTGGCAGGTTTTCCTGGAGCAAGAACAGGTAACGGGGCTGGGGTAACGTTACCGTCCGTGTGTTCAAGCAGCGTGATAGTAGTTGTATTTCGAACACTGTTAATGTGGTGGTGACACCTGCAAGTGGCGTCTTGCAAAGGTCCCCGCTCAAAAAAGAAGAAAATTGGGAAATTTTCAGAGATCTAAATGGGAGCTGAACATCCTATTGCTGTCACCTTTCGGTGGGAGGTAGGCATTTAATTCTACAGAAGTAGGTCTTCCACTAGCAAGCCATTGGATAAAATGTCTTCAAAATATGGTAAAGTCAAGTCACATGCAAATAGCGAATGCTGTTACCTCACCTAGTGGCTTCCAGGTAATAAAGGTGTGGTAGTTAAAGAGCGTAACCCAGCCTGCATGTCACCATCTCTAGGAAGACGTGTGAGCTCACTAAGGACTTGCAAGCTACCGATGGGATAAAAAAAGCTCTCTGTTTATGATATGTTGCAATGACAATAACTGTATAGGTAGAGCTATCTTTAAATTTCTTGTAATGCCTGAATTCTAAAGTAGAACAAAAGAAATCTTTGAAAAGACGGGCCGACATCTTTTCCCCACTTGCATATTCACTATCTACAGGCTAAAATTGTCTCCAAGCTTCTCGTTTGTTCCAGAGGGTATATTTGTGGTCTCAAGATTTGAGGATAAGTGTTGATCTTTGGTTGAATGTGAATTTAGGTAAAGGTCTCTGAGCCCACAGGCTCGGGTAGGAATAAGACCAGATGAGATAGAAACGGTTGAGAATTTCCTCTGTGCGGCTGAAAATTTGAGCCTGTCATTTCTATGAAGACTTGTAATTTTTGTGCGTGATTAAAGATGCTCATTGGCTCTTTTTGAAGTTGCTTAAACTAATAAACTCTGCTTCTTACTTAAAGCACAAAACTGACAACATCAATTTTGAAGAACAGAGGACGGAGTAAGTTTGAGTTTTGCTAGGAAAATATTCTCTAGTGAAGAAATCCTGTACGCCAAGTTCTAGCTTAAAGCAAATGCTAAGGCCATGTATGACCCTGTGGAAAATGCTCCTTAAAATGTTAGTGTTTACAAACTGACTTTCAAAAGTACTTAGGATTAGCCCTGGGAGTTTTACCATTATCATCAGTGGGAATAGATTTAGGTCAGTGCAGAGAGCCCATATGGAGCCCAATTGACTTCGATGGTTTCTGCGCAGGAAGAATTGCGGTTTAGACAGACGATAAACTGGCTGCAGTCGGGACTGGTACAGTAATATGTTGCTCGTAGATACTTCTCAGATCTTTTTGGCACAAACAGCATTTAACATATTGCACATAGAGCATAAAATAAGCTCTAATTGAGAGTGCTTTCTAAAAATATGGTACGTATAATAAATGATTACCAGAAGAATAAAGATGTTTGAAATTTTTCAAAGCAACTCTGTTTGAGAGAGATGTCTCTATGAATTGATGTTATAAAATAAGTGATATAAAAATCTATTGCAGATAAATTGTAGTAACTTATGGCGTAACATTTTTTGATTCTTTAAGTACCGTAAAAGCATCATAAGTACAGCTAGGCTTATAATTTTCCTGGATCATTCTTGATGTTTGAATAATCGGTTTTAGTGGGGCCCAGCTATTTCTGAAGTGCGACAGGCACAAGCCCACAGAGCACCAATGGCATTTCTTCTGCATCTAACAGTGGCCATGGATTTTTCAGATTGTTTTGCTGTCTGAATAATTAAATCTGGTGATGTAAACACAGGTTATTATTATGTGTCATGGTAGCAGAAATCTTCTCTGATTTCAGAGACTCCCAATGTGAGAACCGTACAACAAGAAATGAAACATCCCTAATTGGGAATACGGTAAGGAAAGGAAAACTTCTGTTTACACAATTTTACAAGTACTCATCTCATGAAGGCAGCTAAATCATACACTGAGGGGAACTCCAAGTCCATGGCAAAAATAAGGAAATTAAACTTAGTCTCCCACATTGCAGTCTTTTATAACAAGGTCTTTATTTTTCCCCAAAGCAACATTAAAGCCAGAAGAGTGATAACACAATGTTAAAGGCAGAAATGCCACGTGCATTTGGAATGCTAATTACTGCAAAACTTATATCCATGTTTAACTACAAGACTTGGTCCCTGACTCTGGATAACTGGCTGGCACCTCCCATGGGCTGCTGCTCGGATGCATTTGAGTCCATCAGTTGTAGAGTTAGCACCTTTCCTGTCAGTGTGGCACATATTAAATAAGTCAGAATTTCCCCAGATGAAGCAACTTTGCATGGAAACTTGTTGAAATCGGGCATCTTAAGCTGCTTCTTAATTCTCTATATCTCACCAGGGACTGAAGTAATGAACTTGAACTTCAAGTTAACGTAATAGAAGGAAAATTAGGATCAGTCAATAGGATAAAGTAAAACTGATGTTGATTATTGTATTATTTCAGCCCTATAGGTTATGAGTGATAGAACTTAGCTCCTGCAGCCAGAGTTGATGGGGACAGGCGCATGTCTGCCCCAGCACCCAAACCCAGGGCAGCGGTGGGTCGCGTGCCATGGGACCACTATGACAATGATGCTCCTTTCTAAGAGTTCAGTAATATGAAGCGATTGGCTTATACATAGGTGTATATGCCTGTGTGTGTATATGCCTATGCGGACACAAATCTATGCGTAGAGATCTTTATTGTCTGTCCAAGACATTGAAGGAGGTAAGCCTTAATCATTTAACACCTAAAAATATACACCAATGGCACAAGACAGGAGGATTTCAACACACTTTTTGAGTGACACCAGTCATCTCTTGAGCTGCATCGCTCTACCTACTGTTGGATGAACTTACCTGAATTTAATGTCCTGAAAGGAAGACCAGGAGATTGGACTGTCCTCTACTGTGTGACGGTGCTGCTGAAGGGAAGGGGTTTTAAAGCCAGTCCTGTCTCTTACACAGCTGCTCTGTGAACAGTGAGCCAACAGGCTCGATGTATTCAGCTGTCCTTGGGGGTCCTGGTGCCAAATAAACAAATAAACCAAACTATAACTCTAATGAGACCACTGCGTAATATCTCCGTAGAAGACGTGAAGGAAAGTTCAATGCCAGTGAAGATAAGTAAGTAAACACTGTTTTCCAGCTTTAAAGACAGTGTAACTAATGTTGCAGGGACATTAATTACATGGAAAAAAATTTAAAATGCTAAAATTGCACTTTACAGAATCCCTTTAAAATAATATAGTGTTAGAGTCTACTAATGGTTTCTGGCTCCAATAAGTTTCCACAATTTTCTCTTTATTTAAGCCTTAAACTCTCCAAATGAAATGCAATTGGAAAATCAGTTATCTTGTTTTGCTTTATGCTCTTGCTAACTCAGCATCATTATGTGATCTTGTTTTCCAGTCTCAAAGTTTTCCCTCTTCGTCATTGCCACAAAGTTTTGTTAGAGCAGAGCTGAAAAAATTATCCTGGCATTAAAGTGGTTTTTAATTCCACTTTTCCTCTGTTCACAGGTCCACCCTCCCTTGCACTCCCACTATTTATGAACTACAACAAAATTATTTCTGTGGTGAGCCCTCAGGTGTAAGGGGCGCGATGTCCCTGGGCTGCGTCGCCTGTTGCTGTTGAACCTCAACCAGGATGCTTTATGTCTGGTACGTCTGCACAGTCCTTTGTCTCATATCAATGTTTCCTTTTGGGATATATATTAATTGTATGTACATAGCTACTTTTATTCAATAAATAAAGGTGGGCAGTATCTCAGCAGAAGATTGCTATTCTGACCCTCAGTTAATCCCTTGCTAGCTCAGAATAATGGCGCTTTAAACTGCCGGGGCTGTTTTATACTTCCACGTGGGTCACGGTTTTGAATCCCTGTCATGGTATGAATTGAGAGAGATACTGATCAGAGATTAACACTTTTATATATACGTATGTTTCTATGGGAAAAATCTGTTTGTTTATGCTACCAAATGTCATCAACAGGTACAGGAAAAATGCAAGAGCGTTTGACCACCATAAAATGGAGTTCTGGATGCAATGATTAGTCCGAAACTCACAGAGGTTTTCAGACCCTCTCTTAGTGTTTGCTCAGCAAGCATCAAAGTTTGCCATTGCAAAACGTTGCTCTTGTTTTGCAGGCTGAGAATAAACAGTTTTACTTGGCTCCGGTAGCGGTCCTTAGCCTTGGAAGGTAACATTCAAAGAGATCCACTAAAGAAAAGCCACATTTAATTGGGAGTCTTTTCTCCTGGGAAATCTCCCTCAGCACGGGAGGGGAAATCTCTCTGCCTTTGCAGAGTAGCGTTTTGCTCCAGCATTAGGCAGTGAACGTCGCGTCAGGCGGGGGGTCTCGTTGCTGACACCAAAGAGGGCAGCAGGGCTGAGCCGCAGCCACACCAGAGCTGCAGGAGGACTTCAGAGGGGCTTCCTGGGGTCACCCTGGCTGGAGGACACGTTCCAGAGATGCTGAAAACAAGAGGAGATATGCTCGGTATAATTAAGGCAGTTTCCTCCCTCCAGCTCATAGGATGAGACATAATGTTCATATAACTGGTGCAGGGAAAAGCAGAGCTGCCTCGGTGGTGATTTTCTTCACTGACCTTTTGCTTTACTGGTGATTTTGCTGATTCTTTGCTCTTTTCAAGAAAAAAACTGTGCAGCTTACTTCAACAGACTGAAAATTTCCCTATTTTCTTTCTAAGTATTAGCTAGATGAAGGGCTCTATGTGCCACTCGTAAGTCATTTTGCTAATTGAGAAGGTCTCACATCACCTTGTAGTGTTCTTTTGGCAGAGACAGGCCATCCAAGAGCTGCTCTCTGGTCGTGGGCGGCTGCCACCACCTTTCCCCAATGTGGGGACACCAAGACAACATTAAAATGCTGTTGTCATTGCGGGCAGTATGTTTTGGAAACCGAACCTTGTGAACAAAGGAGCAGCTGTAATGAAGTGATGTACTGTTGGTCTTGGGGCTAGAGTGGTTAAGGAGAAGCTATAGTTCTTCCTAACAAGGAAAAAAGCAATTTCTTAGACTTGAACTTTGCAATAATGAAATGTGAAACTCCGTGTTGGTATCACTTCTGTAGCTAAGGGCCATCTGCTGCTGATGGATCAAAATGTCCTCCGTCTCCAAAGAAATTCACAGAAAGGCCAAGAATAGTTTTGTAGTTTTAGAGGCTGTGGAGCATCTCTGAGTTACTCACAACTAGCTGCAATACCTCAAGCCATAAACCCACTTTTTTTTTCTTTTTTTTCTTTTTTGAAAAAGCAGAAAGAATCTAACACAGAAAGTAGAATAGTAGAAACAAAAAAAAAAAAAAGAGTTGAATTAAATTCTGTATTTGAGGGAGGAACATAATGAAACATGTAGTCCTGTGTATAACTCAGAAAACATCATGTGTATAGCATAGAAAAGCATTTTGCAGAGCTTCTTGTGCAAAACATGGCTTAAAATAAGAGTATCACCATTTCCAAATATTCTTTTTACGTCGGAATCAACAGTATTTAAGCATGGGTTTTGTGTATTTGTTCTAATATGGCTGGTAAGGAGGATATAGAAGAATAATTAGAGATAAGCCACTTTTCAATTAACTGCTACCTGCTGCTACCCACTGGTGGACATAAATTACTGGCAGATAATTTTGTCTTTGTATTGCTTGAGAATCTTTGGACATCATGTGCTTGACCTAAATCTTTAATGATATTATGAAGCCCTAGTTAAATATAAAAATAATGATTTTGGAGTGCAGTTCTTTATTAAAATTCCTTGGGCTGTATTTTTCTTGTATTCAGCTCAGCATGTGAATGTTTTTGCGTTCTTTTGCTTTAGCTACAGAAACTCGCTTTCTAGACCTTAGCACGGACTGACTGACATAAACCATTAGAAGCTACATTGGAGAATGGGATGAAGTAGAGAAAAGACTGTCGAGATCTGTTCAAAGGAAATGACGACTGAGTTTTTTACAAAAACTAACAATGCTTATTCATGGATCTGTGACTGAATACAGTCCAAGTCTTAGCTTCTGATACATCATTTCTTGAGCCCCTAATGATCCTGAAATGCAGGATATACAATGCTTCCAGTGAAAAAGTGGTTAGATTTCAAATTATCCATTTGAAATCATTATTTTTTTTTTAAACTCAAATCTAAACTCAGTCTAAACCAAACAATGCAAATGAATAGAGAAAGAGGTTTCTACTCTTAAATGTTAGCAAGTTTTCTACTTTGTAAAGTGTCCTATCAAGAAATTCAATACCATATTCAACAGTTAAAAACCAATTAGAAGGTGTGTGTACTTTATTGTAAAATTAGTTCTTTCTATACTAGAGTGAGGGTTGCACCTTATTCCTACTGCAAGGAAAAATAATTAATGTATCTTTTCATACATACCCAATGCCACTAATGATAAGAACGAGACTTTCTTTTATATGGAAGTTAACGTATTTGGTCTACTAGATACTTACACGCACAAATACAGCAACTGAGTACTTACATAGCCAACAGCATGGATCACACTGTGGAATAGGCTAAGTGCTCCTAGTGCCATGGTTAGACATGTATGTAATGTGTAGTCAGCATAATTTTGACTTATTTTAATCTCCTGTTTTCTACTAGCATCCCATTCTAAACTTTCCTCTCTATGCTATAAGCCTAGGTAGAGAACAATGATTCATATATCCGCTAAGTTCTCAGTTCAATCCCATTTTCTCTTTTTCGGTGTCGAACCAAATTCACTTTGGTATGAGATCCACTTTTGCCAAGACCTTACAGTATTACATTGCTTTAATGTGATACCATCCTCAAAGACCTAATCAAAAGCATACCTCTCCACTTTGGTAATCATTTTGTTTTGCTAATCCTAAACGCTGGAGAGTCCCTGTCACTGGAGATTTTCCAGATGGGGTTGCACACGGTGCTAGAAAATCTTACCTAGGCTTTTTCCCATGAAAGGTTGGACCAGATGCTCTCTTGAGGTCCCGTCCAACCTGGGCTGTTCTATGATTTTAAATGTTCACACACATGGAAAATCCTTCTTGTATCGAGTTACTTAAAAAACATGAGAATTAGTTTTTAATTATTGGACTTTAAAATAGCTTCAGGTTTTCAGCTTTTTGGGTTTGGATCTGCAGGGTGACGGGGAAAAGACTGAAAATCCATACCCTAAAGGCTCAAAATCTGAAGTCTAAAGACTTTGTTTAAATACGAACTGAGACTCTTCCACTGTGACATGACTCCTCCAGAAGACGTTTGATCAAAACACCGTATTGCAGGACAGTAGCAATAAAGCTGGCAATACCGTTACTTAGGAGAGCAACAGTGTATTATGGGTAGATCTGACCTGTTGAGTCTAACAGGGGTGCTGGTTTGAGCTGGGAATAGTGATTGCAGACGGCAGGCAGCACCACGGGATCAGCCTGTGAACATGACAGTGTTTGTAGATTGCCTCTAAATATACTGGAAAAAACCCCAAAGGAACTTTGCTGAAGACAAAACCCAGCTCCCCCCATTTTCAGATGAAGAGAACTAAGTCCTGGAAAAGCAAAATATGTTCCTCTCTTTGCACTTGAAATAGCACATCACCGGGGACTGACTTGATGGAGGTGGCAGCGTCCGGGAGCAGGTGGGATGGAGTTCAAGCACATCAGTGAATGTTTCCACAGGGTAACAGATCAGGATTTGTCCAACTGTGTCTAAATAGCATGTCCTTCTGAGCCATATGGAAATGCTTAAGGGGAAAAATATTATCTGGTCTTTGTCATAAATGCTGCTAAGCTTTCCTCCCAACTATTCCTCGATATTGATTGTCTCAATACAAAGACAATGTAATAGGGAAATTTGAAGTGCTGTGTGAAGAAAAGAAAACCTTGAAATGGATTTCCAGGGATTACCTTTGATCTAACATTTTCAACTTTAATTCATTATTAAAAAGAACTCAGCTGATCTGTATGATTCCATTAAAAAAAAAAGCAATACCGTCTATGAGTTACAGAAGTAAAAATACTTCTGAAGCTAGTAAACTTTTAAGTTAAAACATCCACAAATTTCTTTAATATTTCTTTAAAAGTGTTTTCAGGCTGAGAATCTGTTCTATGGCTGAGCTGGAGGAAAATTTTATGGCTGAGTTATAACCCCCTCTCCCTAAAAATAGGAAGCCCATAAATGATGGGATTGCAATAGGCGAAGAAGGAAATGATTGTAAGGCACAGATAAGAGGAATTCATCAGAACCAAGGTCAAGAGAAGGAAGAACCCTGGAAATGTTCTGGAACCGATGATAAAACCACCCATGAAAGCATCATTATCCAAAGGGCTGATATCATATAGCGATAGGAGTGTCTGCCTGTATTTTCTTTTCCCCCTATATGGATTTCTGAAGTCCAGTTCCAATTAAAATGCGTGTCCATGGAATTTGATGGTGAGTAGAAAATACAAAAAATGTACAATTTTTTAATAAGAAACCCTAGCGTGCCTTTGCAAATTTTGGATTCAGATTCACTGTAGGTAGTAGCAGGCACCCAAAAGCTTTCTTGCTTGTTGCAAGCTTATCCTAATCTCTTGTAACTATGAATTAGGCTTGCAACCTTATGATAACCAACTCTCTCAGAAAAAAGTGACGGCACTTCTATTTCAGTCCACAGTAACATCCTGTCATGGTATTTGAGCTCATCGTCTTCTGATCTCAGCCAGAACCTGAAAGTGCAGAGGTGCATGGAAAATAAAAATAAGCACTTTCTCAGACATTCCTGAACCTGAAAAAAAGGGTTTGGGTCAGGGTAAGCTTGAAGGATGAGCATTTAGAAGTTCTTATTGTGCCGTGCAAGTTGTCCCATCCAAGTTGTACGACGGTGAAAGTTGTCTGATTAAATTGCCCGTTTTTCTGTTTGCACTTTGATAAATCACTTTTACGCAGATAGTAAAAAACACAGAAAACTTGGCAGGTTCCTAACTGGTCCATTATTCAGGTACTGCTTCTCTCTGTGCTGAAAACAGACTTAGACACAGGAATTGTTCCCTTTATTGTAGTGGGATAAATGCTGGGCAGAGGCGCAGGCAGGTGATGAAGGACGGGGCTGGCGTGGAGCAGAGTCCCTGGCAGGATGGTGTCCTTGGGAAGCACCTTCCAAAATCTGTGCAGACTTGCATTTCCAACACCGAAAAGAAAAGATTCCCAAGTTATGGATTGCAGAGTAAGGAAAAATTAAAGGGATGTAGAGCTGGCCCACACATTTCAACTTGCACCTCTTCTTTTTTCTGAAGTTTTTAAGATTTCTTAAATGAATTTTTTGCTGTGTAAGGTAAAACAGGCCCCAGGCAACTTTAACTTGCATGACCAGCATTCGTCGACCTTGGCAGAAACGCAAAGGTCACATTTAACTTTTCCACACAGGCGAACTATTGAACAAGGTCTGCTATGTATTAGGAATAACAAGGATTTTTCTTTACCATCTATTGTGCAGGTTTCTTCTTTTCATCCATTCTTTCCTTCAGAGAATACACTGATTTCCTGTGAAACAGGTTCCCTTCACAAGACTGAATACAGCTGCTGATTCCTGTCCACCCTTCTTAATGCTTCGGGGGGAAGAGTTTGGCGTTTAAATGTGGGTTTTACTAAAGAAAGAAAGAAAAAGATCTTAAAAAGCGATAGGTAATGGGAAAATGTATTTATAATCCTGTTTGATATCTTAATATCAAAGAACGATGCTTATTGCATTGCTCCTGAGCTTCAACAACGCATGAGGATTTTACCTAATTAGAATATTAATTTATGTGAAGATCTAACATTAGTGAACAGAAACAACAAATATAACGGTAAATTTGACTGTTCAGGTACAGTAAAATAGGATTTTCTCGTTTCATGCATCGACATGTTGCATACAACCCTACCTGGGACTGCAGGCTGGCCCGTGAAAGGGTTCGTCCCTGCCTCAGCCGCGCAGCTCGCCAAGGGCACGGTGCAACTGCCCGAATTTCTGACCCTTCTGGCAGGTGGCACTAAAATGGTGCAGGAACCCACCACGGGTTGTGACTACAACAGCGTTGTGAGCAACGTCCCGTGAGCAAAGCCCTGAGCAGAGCCGCCACGTGGTTTCGCAAATGCGAGGAGGGGAATAGCTGGATGAAGGGGAAGCCATACGCCCTATAATGGAAAATGGAAATGTTTTGGGGACGGACCATGCTGTTTTGTTGTGTGGAGGAGAAAAGAAATCTTAATTTCCTGAAACAAACTGCTGCGGTTGCTGTGCGCGGCCAAATGTTTGTGGGGTTTTATCCTTAGCGTCTGTCAGCACGGCCGATCTCCAGGCATGGGAACCACTGCGGGACATCGTCCCTTTTGGGGTGTTCTCACAGGTGACATGAAATGGCAGGAGGTTCAGTAATCCTGAGTGTATTACGACTATGCAGGAACACTTGTAATTTGGTTTCTTTTGTTTTCAAGTAGACAGATAATGTTATCTGCTGCTTTTTTCCTTTATTTACAATGAAAGCCATATGGTTATGAGCCAGTGTTTATTACTGTCAATAAGCTTGTGGAAGGCTAGAAGGAAGAGTTATTACCTTTTTAATCAGCTTTTTCTTTATGCAAAACAAATGCTTGAATGGACTGGTAGCTAGATGCTGAGCCACAGTTCTGTGCTAAAGTGGCTGAAGTCTTATTTTTTTTACCTTATTTTAACCTCCACGAGGCTTTGTGCTTAAGATCGATGAGCATAAACTGCAGGTTGTGCGTTCGGTGGCACCCACTTCCCGAGCAGCGATAAGCAATTGGGTCTGTGACAGCATATTAAAAGGCAAATGTATAGACAATGCTCTTTATAGCCTAATCAAAATATTCGGGGGTTTTACATTTTGCAAGGCTGACTTGCCAAAGGCTTCCTCGAGCTGCACATGCTGCTGCTTTGTCTTGCTTTTACGCCTTATTGAATTCCATTAAAAGACAAACAAATCTCGCAGACGTCAGGCACCTCGCTGACAACACCTGTCAGTCTGTCACTCCGAGTCAGAGGCAGATACCGTGGAGCTTCATTTTGGCAGAATTAGGAGGAAAATAGAAAGAAACATATCTGGGGCACCTGTTCTCAGCAAAGGAGTGATGGGATTATTATTACCAAAAATGAACTCAATGTGCTGCTCAAAGAAAGCGGATAACAAGTACTGTTGCACTAATCAATGCTGTTCAGCATGTTCATGGATTTTTCAAACATTTTTGTGGTTTTTTTCATCGGGAGGTGGGATCTGCATCGGAAATATTCCGTTACGCCCCCCCTGGAAATGCGCACACAGACAGATAAACAAACACGCTGGAAAAGCACATTCTTCAGCGATTAATTGCCATTAACCTCACTCGTGTTTGTGACCTTGCAAAGCGAGTAACAAGTACTACTTTAATCCCTAGAGATTTCATTTGCTTTAGAAAGACTGTTAAAAGGATTAAGGATTAATTGTAAGACTTTTTTTTTTTCCAAGATGGAAAGGTTTATTATTGTACTGGGTATGTACACGGAGAGAAAACATCTTTTCTACAGAAGTAAAAGATTAAAGGGCTTGAAAGCAAACACTGCAAATACTTTTTCCTGAAAAATGTGCAGTAGCTGTAAGTCTCTGGTTTTGTTTGGTCTTTTAATAGACGTTATTCCAACAATTATTACTTAGTGACTTGCATGTTCAATGAAGCCTGTGTGAGAACGATTTGCAGTTTTGTCTTCATTTCTCTTTTAAAACTTTCCTTGGATTCAGTCTAATTTCATTCAGGTTGTAGGGAAAGAAAATGGAAGAGGTCTCCGCTAAGTCGGCATTACCTTAGCTCTGCTGAATGAAACGCTGTTGCCCAGACCTGCAGATCCTGGAAGCCACTGGGGAAGGGCAACTCAATGGGGATTTTTATGGAAATTTGATCATTCCAGGTTGTACTGACCTTACTGACAGGAAAATAAGGCAATACCTGAGAGTTTAGGAAGTCTATCAGTTATAGATAAGTAAAATTAGGGATATATTCTTTACATACATACAAAATAAGAGAAAACAGTATGTGGAGCAGGGAGAAACAACAAAGAAATTCCGTTTAAGTGGAGCACATCTTATGTAGTATATTTTCGTATATGTGGATTTCAAATTCAACTTAATTCTTCTATTTCTACTAATTATTTGTTATAGACCTATTACTACTAGTCCTGACGTGATTTTTTAAAACCATAGCACACCTATTATGCATTATGTTTTCAGTTAGGAGTTAAGAAACCAGTAAAGTATAAAGTTGGATGTTATTTTGCAGTCTGAAATGGTGTTAACTGGACCCACCTTCATCAAAGTTGAAGGTATATTGAGAGATGATTTTGCATCATGCTCCCGTCACCAGCTGAACACCCAGGGACTGGTTCACATCCTGACTCTTAGACATTGTGTGTGGTCCAGGACTTGCTCGGTTTGACTGAGCCATCAAGACATAAGCTAGCAAAGATACATAAAAAAACTCCCCTATCCAGCCCAAGTATAGTAGCTCTGGAACAGAAATAACAATCATTTCTGTAGACTGTATAACTTCTGCAACCAACTCTGAAAACATTATTTAATCTCATCCATTCCCATATCAGTGCACAAACCATTGTACACTGTTCTACTCGTTGCATCCAGACAATGGGTTCTCTTTTGTTTTTCCAGACTATTTCATGTTATTGTTGTTTCTCCCCTATTCAGTCTAAATTTCCTTTATTCAATTGATTTTTCATCTTCCCATTTTGTGCCAGTGCCGGGCCCAGTGCTATGGTGAACATCTTATCCCTCTGTTGGGTGTTTGTATATATCCACGTGGCGCTCACGCTCCTTCTGTGCCCCGGGCGAGCCCGGGGAGGGTCACAGCATCTGTGTTTAACGGCTTGGCTGATAAATACGAGCTGAGTTCCTGAGATGTGGAAAAATAACAGTAAAAGCTCTTCTCCTTTAATAAGCAACTGCCACTCTGATTGCCATCGCCCATTCCCCAGCTCCCTCGTCTTCAGCAGGCATTGTGCTCTCTCCAGGGTGAGATGCCAATTTTACGCAGATATTGTTGCTCACCTGAGATGAAGTTGGATGCAACTCTAAGTGCTGTTTCTTTACAAGAAAGGTGCCTTTGTGTCTGAAAGCAAACATCAACACTACATGGCTCTTTCAGTGGAGCTTCACCTGTTGATCTTGTATTATCGGGAGCAGAATACCTGCTCTGCGGAGGGAATCAAGGCTTGCTGGGGTCACAGAAGACTAGCCACGTCTAGGAGCTTGGGAAACCTGTGGAGACATGCGCCTGATGCAAAACCCACACAAGTCAGAGGGCACCTTTCCATTTATTTCAGTAGGTCTTGGCCCAAACCCCGTGTGATACGCTGAGGCATAGCACTGTGCTTGGTAAAAGCACTCTACTGCCCGTAGCTGCAGGCTGCGGTGTATGAAAAAGCAAAGATGTAGAAGCAAAAATACAAGCGGCTGCACAAGGAGTGGGACTCCAGGTGACTCAGCCCGAAGGACAAATTTTGAAACCTTCAAGAAATGGTCCTACCCCAAAATATATAACTGCTAACGGTTTTTAGGAGGCTTTATAACTTTACCAGACTGTATGTAGTGAATAGGTTTTTCATTTGTGTTTGTTTTTCTTTTATTTTTCCACAAGTCTGAAAGTTTAATACATTTATTAATAGGTTTTAAACTGAAAAGGGACCATGAGCATCTTCTAATCTCTTGTCATACATAATATATGCCCAGGAACATCATGTAGTGTAACTTCAGTCCTGACATCAGTCTCAGTTCCCTTCCTGCCCTTCTTTTGGAGATGGATTTGATACAAATCTGTATTTATTAGGAGAAGAAAGACCTTTCCCATGGTTTGTTAAATAATCTAATGTAAATAAGCAGAGAGCTTGCCCAATGGATGAGGTTCTATATACCTGCATGGCTTAATACCTTCACTGCACTTCTTCCAAAAATACTGGCTTTGTGCACTTGGTCAGAGCATTAGATTTTTCAGTTCATTCTTAAGATAGCAGTAACTTTTATCAGAAATTTGAGGGGAAAAGGCAATTCTGATTTGGAGCTGTCATTCTGATGCCCATGGCTGGTGGCTGAGCCCAGGGGCACCCCTGGAATCAGTGGGGCACCGAAGACGATGGACATGGGTGCCACAAATGCAATGAACGTGGAAGGACTCTTCACTTCTACAGTAAACTAGCGAGGAAAGGTTTTGTGCTGTATGTTGATTTCTTAAAAAACAGAGAAATAACATTCACAATACTGCATGTGGGGAAGGTCAGGGGAGGCAGGAGGGTGGGATGTCAAGTCCATGCATGTGTACGTATGGCATCTGAAATCACTTCTGTTCATCCGGAGCACAAAGGGATTTTCATACTCAATGTAAGGAGAGAAGAATAGAACATCAGCAAATGTATATGTGTATTAGTGCTGTGAGAACAAAGGTATTTTGAGGTTTAGTGTCCACACTGAAGGAAATAAATTATTGTTCCAGGATAGCCTTAGGCTAGTATTTTGGCAAAATTGAAAACCAGAAGTATAATCATTTGGGGTTCTCTAAAGTATTTGCTTTAATCCCCGCTCAAAAACTGAACTCTGATTTAGTTTTCTATCTCTTTTCCTTTGAAAATGTAGCTCAATTATTAAATATTCAAAATTTTCTCATATACCATTACAGACGTGTCAAGATGAACACTTCAGCTTTTCTGAGTTTTTAATTTCTCAGCTGTGCCTTTCCAGGAAATCTGACTTTAATTCCTGAGCAGTTCATTGTTATAAAGCCATAATTTCCAACTCTATCTACCTTCCCCTGATTCTTGCCTGCAAAATAAAAATTTCACGCACCTCTAATTACACTGCGAGTCATCCTCTTGTGCAGTGGGTAGAAGAATGAGGATGGTGATGGCCAGCGCAGCCATTCCTGCATCCAACAGGAGGGATGGGGATCGAAGTGAGTTTTACAGCAGTTGTGCAAGGTAAGCACCAAGAATTTATTGTGTAAGCAGTTCATGTTTATAAAATGTGCAGCTGTATTTATTATTAAATGACTTTTCTAGCATTTCAATATGTAATTAATTCAGCGCTAAAAGACCCCCAAAGCCTCTACGAGCATTTCCACGGCATGCAGGAGCTGGTGTTTTGATGAATACAGGAGGGGTACAGCTCCCCTGAAATGCAGCGTGTGAACACACGATGGCACTTGGATCCCATGGACGGAGCAGCAGCCCAGCCTGGGCACATTTCCTACACAATAGGAGCAGCTTATTTATATATCTTTTGTGGAAAAGCAGGAGCAACCATATGAAGATAAGGGGCTGAAAGACATGCTCTTGCCATAATGCGTGGACTGTACTTGCTTTTTAACACGTGCAGTTTCTGCTCGAGATCGGGGTGCTGTTTGGCTGAGCGTTAACTTCGCGCCGGTTCCCATAGTGAGGATGTGCGTGTCGGTCACTGGGAACTTGGGAGCTGCTGTGAGCAGTCTCACCCCTTTTGTTCCTGGTAAGACATTCCGAATGTAATTAACTTCTTTTCTATCCTTTGGGAGAAAAAGAAGCCATCAGCGAGGCTGCCATGTGCACCTTTGTTTCCTTTCTGGTTTGATCCTAAAGGAGTCTGTTCTTTCTTTGTTCACATGGAGTATTTGAACCCTACGACGGGCTTTCTGGTTGGGATCCTGCTGGGACTGGTGGGGTGGTGGGTGTCCTGGGCAGAAGCCCGACATCGCCCCACCGGGATGTCTCCCTTGCAGATTCTCTGTTGAAACTTTTCTGCTTTTGCAGTTTGTGGTCTTTTTCCACCAGCTAGTTATTCGTTTGAAGTTTTGTCGCCAAGCGATTGAGTGTTGCGTAGGCGGCTGAACGGCCCCCTTGCCCCTCCACGTGCAGCTCTGCTCTCCAGAAATGGGTGATTTCTGCCATCCAACCCTGTCTGGCCCAGCGTGACGCGGTCCTGCAGCCCCGGTCCTGTGTAGCTGTGTGTGCACGTGCGGAGGTGCTTACCTCTACTAAGTAATACCATAACGCTAAATAATTCTAACACTCCTGCAAAATGATGTGGTTTATTTTGCCATTAATACACATTTGTAATCTGAATTTCAATCTATTAGCTGGTCCAAATGCAATATTGTTGTTTATATGGTAAACCTGATCCTGTCCCTGGGATGAGGAAGGTCAAAGAAATCACCTCCACGTGTTTGTTCACAGAAGTGCTGGTGGGAAGGAGCAGATCTCCCATTCCCCTCTTGTCTGAGTAGAAGGATTTAATATAAAGATACAGAACTTGTGTGAGCTGGAAACAAAACATGCTTGGGAAAGGAGATGCGGCCACAGAATATTTTTTTAAAGGGTAGATTCAAAATCTCTCTACTTGAGAAAGACATGACAAAATCTATGTCTTGTGCTGTGGGAAGGATGCTTGGTAAGTTAACATGAAAAAGCCCACAATTTCCTGCAAAATCTAGGACAAAAATGCCAAACATTCACATCCTCCCGCTTTAAATAGATCAGGCTTTGAACAATAAAGTAATAAATTCAATCTCAAACCAAAAGTTTAGTCCGTAAAAGGAGAAAAAGGAATGCTAGCGATTTCACATTAGCATTGAGTTTTGACATGCTCATCCATTACAATAAAAACACATAAAGTTATGGTAAACATAACTTTTAAAATGGAAATGCCAGCATCAAAAATTGCTGTGAAACTGTTGCTCCCTCAATGATCTGATTGTGCTGTAAATTTGATTGTGCTGTAACTTTCCAACAATTATGAAAACATTTATGCATTTTTATTAGTACTTGTAAATTATGCAGGGTTTTTACTGTTGAGTTATAAGAGAGAGGGAAGCCTAAACATATGGTAGAGATCTTCAAAGTTCTCAACATAGGAGAAAGTAATGATTATCTTTCACTTAATTAATGTCATGCTTAATAGCGTATTATTTTTCAGCAAAGATTTAGCATGCTCTCAGGGAAGGAGACGGAGATCACCGATGGCTGGATAACCTTTTCTTGTCTCTTAGGAATAAAACTGCAGCCCAGGCTATAACGATTACTAATAACGAGGTATCTTCTCGGCACGCTGCTGCCAAATCCTGTAGCAAGAAAAGCATGAGGGGAAGACCCGTAGCTGGTGCGAAGTGCCCTGGCCTCAGGAGCGACTGCTGGCACAAATTAAATCCCTGACGATGGGTCAGGCTTTAGTCATTCCTTTGTACCGGGGCAGATCCAGAACATGCCATTAATTAGCAGGGATTTTCTTTAGATTTACACCAATTTTAAACAGGAATTGATCTTCTGTCTAGTATAAGCCTGTTGTTCTGTGACATATCCTTAATCCTGGGGGCTGCCGTCCTTTTCTTCTCTGATTTTGCGATCTTGGCTGTGCTGCAAGCAGCTCATTTTATCCAGAGAGAGCCCCTGTCCTTTAACCAAACAGCTCTGCAGACACCGGTGCCTGCGAAACGTGTGCTCACCCCAAATTTGAGAAGTACCAACGTGGCCTTGTCTGTCTCTTAATACTCAAAAACCCGTCCCGTCCTGCAAACAAAAAGGTGGCAGCTGCCCTTGGTCCATCTCCACCCCCGTCCCCGCTCCCCTCGGGGGCTCTGCCCGCGGCTGGGTCCCTGCGTCGCTCTCAGATGTAGCTACACGCGGTGCAGGCTCTGCACCTGGCTGCACATTCAGCTTCTCCTCTGATCCTGAGTTTTCTAGCAGCATATCTGACTCTTCCAGCTTTTCTTCACCTTCAGTTCGTTGCTAGGCATTTAGCTGTTTCGCAGCAAATCGCTGTGTCAGCCGACAGCGTTTCGGTTCAGATCCTATTAACCAGGTTTGGGATGTGGACAAAATTGTGACTCCTCTACCATCATGCTAGTCAGTTGTCCGATGGCTCATTTATTTAAAAAAAAAAAAAAAAAAAGCAAAAATAAAGAGTAATGTACATGCAGTTTTCCTCTCTTTGCAGCTGTCCATCCTCCGATGGTATTTCTACCTGCCCTCGCTTGTTTGATGGGATCAGCCTGCACCACGTCTAGCAGGACTTGATGCTGTGGCAGGTGATACAGGAGGATGCCGGGACCATGCTCCCGCAGCCTGAGCCGAGCTGGTCCCACTGCGGCCCGAGGGTCACCCACCTGTGGTTGTTCAAGGCACCAGGGAAGTTTTGGGAGGAAAATCACATCAGTTTTCTCCAGAAGGGCAGCGCAGGTGATTATATGCCTCTTTGCTGAGCTTTTTAAAAAGTTGCTGCATTTTACCAGTGAAAACAGAGCTGCTCTGGAATGTGACGTTTAAGATGACTCTTGGGACTTACTGCTCCAGCCACATCACGCTGCGACGAAGGCTCCTGCTAACTGATGTACTCCGCTGCTTTCCTTTCCCAAGTTTGTACTCATTGTTTTCCTCAGTTCAGATTTTTTCCCACTGCTCTGTTCTATTTTTTCCTTACCTTCCTATTTTCAGATCAGCACTGGGCTAACATGGAAATCCTGGTGCCAGTAGAAGCCAGCTTTGACATGTGGATCTGATGGAGGATAAATAGGGCCAGCGAGGCCCTGAGGAAGAAGCCCATCATCTTCACAATCTGGTACTGGAGACAGACATGGGCCAGCTATTTTTTTTTATAAGCTGCTGAATAAAGCCACCAAGCTGATTTGCAGCTCCACCATCAAGCATCCACGCCAACTGCTGCCATCCTGGCTGGGACAGCTCATGTGCCTCTGGATGGAGATGGAAATTTTGGAGATGCCAATGCCGTGGCAGGATCATTTCCAGTGATGCGGCGAGCACTGTCTTTCTGTTGTGGGAACAACCCTGGCGGCATCCAGAGATGTTGGCTGTGATCTGCTCCCTCCTTGCACAAAGATCCCTGCAGGGCACCTGTTCCATGTTCCCTGGGGAATTGTGTTCACCGAGGTATGAGCCTTTGCTCTTCAGGAGCCCTGAAGTTACTTTATTTTTTAGCGATGTCTGTAAGGATCTCACAAAAACCTCTAAATGTCTTAAAGCTGGTGGAAATGGGTATTGTTATGTATGAAAATGCTGAACTGGCTTGTGGAGGGAGCAGGAGCTTGTCTTACCCACCAAAGGAGCATTGCACAAACCTGCACCTGTACTTGCTGCAAAGGAGACAATCAGATCCTCACTAGAAGCATAAACTACTATGGAAAGAATAAAATCAAAGTCCGAGCGAAGGAAAGGTGAAAATGACTGTCACAGACTTCTCATCTTTGATACACAGGAGCAGCTGAAAATTTTTAAAAAAATGGCTGTTAGTAAGTAAGTGGCTTCAGGTTTCTGATGGGCAGCACTGGAAGAAGGAGGGGTGAGATGAGGGAAGCAGGGAGTTTTGGACAGCCTGGCCAAGGGCTGAGGCTCCTGCTCCAAAGATTACAGCGACTCTGAGCCCACAGGGTGCCAGTCTGGCTTTTGGTAGATATCAATCTCTCAATCAAGCAGATTGATGATATAATCAAATGAAAAGAGAAAAAAGTCACTAAATATTTATCATGCATGAAGCCACCTTCAACCTGTCAAGAGAAATAATTGCAAAATGATGCAGTAACACCCGACTTGCTGAGATCTGTCAGCTCTAACTGGGAAGTAAATAATACACTGAATTTAATGGTCGAAGTTACTTGAATTCAGATGTTGTTTTAATGGAATACCTCAGCTGTCAGAAGTGCCAAAACATGCCATTATCGTACATTCATACTCAAGTGAGGGCTGCGCATACTTTACTCACACAACTAACCTGTTTCCACATCCCAAGCTACCTGGAGCAATTCTCTATCAGAGAGAAGGCAGGTCTGATCTTCCCGACGGCAAAGTAGGATTACCCCCGAGTGCCTTGAAAATAGGTGCCTCAAAGGGAAAGAAAAAAGTTTTTGGAAGAGCCCTGTTCTTTCTCCAAACGTACTTTTTAACCTCACTTCTGTACTGTAGTAGATATGCAATCCCAGATGTTGCAAGTCTGAAAAATCCCGATGGATGGATCCCTTTGAAAACATTAATCTACTTACAAGTAAGCAAAGGTAAAATTTGTTTTCAGGCAAAGAGATTAAGGGATGTCATGTAAAGTTATCAGTGTGAGATTTTAGTATCAGTAATGACAAGTTAATATTGCTTTTCTCATTGTTTGAAAAAGAAGTAAAAAAAATAACATGCCAGAAATGAAGAAATGAAAATGTTAACGGCTTAGACTCTCCAACAGGTTAGATTTTATACTTCCTTACAAGAATCTATTCGTATTAATTTCAGCCCCCCAGGAGAAGATCCTCAGACAACATCAGTAAACATAACTCCATGAGCGTTGGTGAGATAATGCAGTTTTTGCTCAGTGGAATTCCTGATAGAATCAATCTTTCGGAGTTCACAGGGTACGGTCTGTTCCCCCAGAACGTCTGCAGAGAATGGTGGGACAAAACCAGCTTACATCTGTGCTAACCAGTACAGGTAAATCCAGTCCTATGTCTTCTTTTGGGGAAAATTTATTTGCCAAAGAAAATTTCATTCTAAATCTGCTTTATTCTAAAGGATTGCATCAGCCCGTCTATTCATCATTCTAGTCATCAACGCATCTATTTCTCATTCCAGGATCAGTTTAGAGCCAAATAATGGGAATTACCCACTAATTTACTCCACTTGTCACATGCACAGCACCAGGATAAGTCCATATCCTCTGCATCAGACAGTAACTAAAGCACAAAGAATCCAGATTTCTTCTTTGAAAGCAGAAGTAATGATGGGCAAGCAGGGAAAGGGCAGATAGTGAATAAAACCTCGGTAGTGTGACACCCTTCACTGCCATTTTCTAGAAGGATCCAGCTGGAAGGCTTATGAGCAGGGAACTGGCGTTTCTCTGCGGTGGAGCCCATCCATCGCAGCAGAGCCGAGGCCAAGTGCAGCTCATTAGAGCTGGCAACGGGCACGGCGTGCGGAGGAGTGACGGCCCCGTGCTGGACGGGCAGCAGGGGAATCGGCGTTTGGGTGCTCGAGCAGAAGGCCACGGAGGTCGGTTACTGCCGGTGGTGACGGTCAGAAGCACTGCCTTTGGAAATTTGGAAAAAAATTGTCTGGTGCAAAATTCCCGGCAGAATTGCAAGTCCCATATGAATGGTAAAAGTCTGGGGGGGGGGCAAATGGAGATGCTGTGAGAAGGTGTGGCTGCAAAGAAGTTGGAAAGATTTTTGTAATCGTAAAACAATTCACTTTGAGTAAGGAACGTTATTAAATAAAAGGGCTTACACAAAATGAGCATGGCCTTCCTGAGCTGGCAAGAGGTACCTGGGTTTCAGGGAACGGCATTAGCATCCATTGCACGCGAGCGGATGAGAGGGTGCTGCGGGGTGTACGACAGCACGAGACTCAGAGACGTCTGCAGCATAATTCACCTCCGCAGGAGGACATGGGGGAGAGAGGCAAGAAGTGGGAGGCAGGGAAACGCACAGTTGCAGCGGGATTGAATTTTTATTGAACAACTGAATCATTACTTGTAGCAGAGCCGTCGTTCGGAGGTCATGGGAACGTGTGTGATCCGGATGCAGGTAAAGGCAGGCGGGCGGTGGAACAGCTGCCTGGCTGAGAACGGACACCAGCGGGGAGCTCCTTGGACCAAACCCAGCGAGGTCTTTCAGTCCTACAGGGGTTTCTCCATCCATGGAGATATTCACAAGCCACCTGGACATGGTCCTGGGCAGCCTGGTCTGGGTGGCTTTGTGCAAGCGGGGGGTGGGCAAGGGACCTCCCGGGCTCCCTTCCAGCCTCAGCCCTTGGGTGGTTCTGAAAAGGTACTGCCTGTAAGAATTCACATTTTGGACACGTCTGCCTCTACATGCCAAAATGTCACACTTTAAGCAAAGCCTTTGGTTTCTTCCTTTTTTTTGGCTTCAAGTTCTTCAGGTCACTCTCTGTGAATTATTAAAATATGTGCTAAAATGTGCAAAGCTCTGGCTAATTATGATGTACTGATTAATTTCAGTAGACAAGCATGGCAGTTCTGATGAATATTAATATTTTTTAGGCTGGGAGCTGCTGGCAAGAGGAAGAAGTTTTCTGCATGGGTAGTGAGGGTGGCGGAGCACAACGGGGTTGATCAACATCCCCTTGACTTTGCCCGGTGATGATTTCAAGTCTTGTTTGCGGCATCAACTTCCCCCTTATAAAACGTAAACTGTGAGCCACTACAAATGAGCTATGAATGTTTCTTCTTAATTAGAATCACCCTAAAATCACCGCCACCGCCTGAAGAAAGGAAGAATGATTCATTGTCATGTTTCTATTCGACATCACCCACTGTAAAGTATTAGGAATAACATGCTACTTATCGGAAGTTAAGCAATGAGATTTACAATTAAATGACTTTCTGGGAGAACAACAGATTTATATGGTAATATGGAACTTACTGCAGATGCAGCATCCTCACAAATCCATACGCATGGGCCGCTCTGTTTGCTAAAACCTCAGTCTGCAGCTTCAGTGAACATCACTAGTGGCAGCAGCAGAAGAAAATTTCGTCCTCCCTTTGGTCATGTTTTCCTCCTTGGCTGGCCAGCGCTGTCAGAGCACATAAAAAGCTGTGAACATGCACACGTCAGCGTGACCGTCAGTCAGAGCTGCTGCCCCGGCCGTGGCCAAGTGCCGTGCAATATTGTGGCTTTAATCAAATGCAGCGATATTAACACGGAGAGTCTTTTTGCAAGCTGACAACTCAATTATGAGTGAAACGGAACTATTCTATTGAACTAAATTGAGAGGGCTATGAGAAACACTTTGAACTTCAAGTTTTTTGAGACTCGTGACATGGAGGCAAAGCCTCGAGACCTGTTATCACAGGAATGTGCTCAGGGACGTTTCCCTAAAAAGTCATATCTAACAGGACAATAGTGTCTGGGCTTGCATTAGTTTTGTGTTTTGTTTGTGACTTTTTTTTTTTTTAAATTTATTTAAGTGTTCAGAGGCAGTACAGAAGACGTTACTTTCCCCCATGTCTTCCCAGTGCTGAGGTTTCTGGGTGAGGGTCTCGGGGTGTGCAATGCACCGTGCGTGTTCGAGGCACCCAAGAACATGAGAGCAAAGCTCCTGTGATGTTCTCACCGTCTCCTGCTCTGCTGCGGTGGTCTGGAGGTCAAAGGAGGATGGTTGATAGGCTAGTCCCTGTGACTACGGTTTATGATAGAGGAGTGAAGGAATAGTTTGAGGTCAGAAAGGGAAAGAGAAACAGGGATGAAAAAATGGTGTCCACGGGAGCTGGGGGAGCTTGCTCAGTGCCAAACCATGTCAAAGGGAAATAGCCATTAGTGCACCCAGCATCTGCCGTAAATCTTGACCTGTGAATAGGATGGCACGTCTGCCAGCGGGATTACCTTCTGCCTGTCGCCTTCTGCAGCATTTATGCCATGAGTTATACTCTCTGCTAGGCTAAACAGGGGAGTTCACTTCCCTGGGGACTTTGCCTTTTGCTTCATGTGGCTTCGTACCCCCTGAGATTCGCTGTTCACTTTTCTCTCATGTGGCTTGTATGTGGAACCACAAACTAGGCTTAAACATGATCTCTGTGCCAGGGAAACCTGGAGCATTCGCATTGCTTTTACAGGCTTTGGAAAAAGACAGGAAAAGATTTAATAATTTCCCCAATAACCTCCAGCCCTGAACAGCTGGCTGATGGCTTTCTATTCTTGGAGGTGTCTGGCAATCCAAACATAGAGGAGATGATTAACAGTAGTATTCAACCTGTATTTTCTTGACAAACACCCCTCAAGAAACAACCAAAACTCCACTTGGAGCAGGTTTTTTTTTGTCTGAAGATCACTGCAAAACCTATTGCAAGTTGCTGAAGGTCTTTCGAAACTCAGGATGATGTTTGAGGTGATAGGGCTTGTGTCTGTGACTAATCCCGACTTCTTGAACTCCAAGGGATTTTATCTGTACCAAAATTATCCTGGACATTTTAATACAGTTACGTGTACATCAGGTAAATGCTCCTGGCACTATTTTGGCGCATGCAGTCATATTTAAGACAATATTTCTGTCATCTGTGTAATGCAGCAGAAAGGTGCGCAATAGAAAAAGACAGAAATGGCCTTACCTGAACCTGCAGCTTCCTACTCGAATACCCTTTAATTACATAAAACCACATGAGTGAAGCTTGGTCAGGTGGAATCACTGTTCTTTTCTCAAAATGTTGGTATATGTTGGTGTAGCCCTACGGAAGTCGGTAGAATCATGCAAAAGCAGCTGGCAGTCAGCCCAGCATAGTTTCTGAAGCATCTGTTTTAATAGCTGGCTGCCATAGTCTTAAAAAGAAAAAAAACCCCACAACCAGAATACTATGGACTACAAAAGCTCAGGGAAAAAAACACATGAAATTATGATTATATAATTATATTATATAATATCTGTTATATATATATATAGAAAATGAAATCATCAGCAAACCTACAAAAATTCTAATTCCAGTTCTATCAATTAATTTCTAATATTGTCTATAAATCTCATTGCTAGCCAATTTTATAATTCCAGGAAGACAAAATAAAAAATGAATGAGAAGTAAAATAGGCAAAGGATTGGGATTTTTTTTCTTAAGGCAAAAAGCTGACCATGAATTTCATTAATTCTGCTTAATATCCTACCTTGACATCCATTGTAAGACCTTAACATTCATCTACAGTGATAAAGAATACAGAACTGGGGGGGGGGGGGGGGGGGGGGGGGGAAGGTTATTAGACTTGCTTTCATAATGCATATGAAACATATTGTGACCCACATTAGCTTTTACAACAGCAGGAGTGATGGAATGTGGGGATGCAGCCTCATGGATACAATTATGTTCCAGAACATCATTTCTTGTGTGTGGAAAAAAAATGGCATTACTGTAATTACCACAACTAAAATTTAGTGTGTTCTGCTGTTTTTAAGCTGAGATGGAATCAGGGAATTGAAATAAATGATACGGCTTCGCATATTTGTCAGAAAGGAGCTTTCTCCGTTAAAGAGTATGCTCTATATAAGGATGTTTTACGGGCTTACAAACAGCATCTTAAATCTACAAAATGTGCTGCCGTACGTTATTGCAGCAAGACTTATCATAAAAGAACATTTTGGCTGAAGTTCTTATCTGTCCTGAGCTTTGCCCCTTTGATTTGCTGAGTTTTTTGGTCAGAGCACCTACCAGCGGGGGAGCTCTTTGGTGCAACAAAACCAGACTCCCTAGATGAAAAAGTTGATGCCATGTTATTTACTACAAAACAAAGGTTTATATTTTTTTCTGCCTGAAAATCACGGTATCATTTTGTGTATAGTTTCTGCTAGTTTCAATGTACGTACAGAGGAAGGAGATGAGACCTCACTGCACAAGATATAAACAATAGATAAAATAGAACTGTTCTTAACAGCCTGGATTTATTAAATTCATACACGAAACAGTGAAAAACAGCTTGAAAAACATATGCAGAGTTTTCCTAGTAACTCCTAACAAGCTGTGCAAAAACCCAACTACCAAGCGAGTGGATTGGGGTATGGAGGGGAAACCCCCAGGGTTTTTGCCCGAAAGCTGAAGGACTGGTGCCATCACCTCTTTTAGAGACTGAGCACGAGTTCATCCCTACCGGGTAGGTAGGGTATCCCTGCCCCTCTGTTTTCCCGTCAGGATGTGATTGTCAATCAGCTCTAGGTTTGTCATGAAGGCAAACAATCCTGATTGCTCTTGGTGTTTCGGTATGGGAAATACTTTTCTGGGTTAGGCAGCGGTGAGGCTGGCGGATGCTCCAGCTGCCTTTCAGTACCCGGAACCGCACGGCGCAATTAAGCTTTTCTGTTGAGCCAGATGGATGAAACAGCAGCTCCCATCCAAAAATTCTGGCACGTGCCACAGCGTAAAGCCATACACCAGAGGTACTGGCGTTGGGGGGAGGTTTTCAGCGTTTTTACTTTCTGGAAGTTTTTTGGCCGCCCCTGAAGGAGCGGTGAGATGGGTCCGGGAGCTCGGGGGAGAGCACGTGCCAGGGGCTGACCTGAGGCTCTGGCTCCCGATTTTGGCGTCTCTGGGAAGTGGGGGATGGATCTGGGTGCTGCTGGGGCATTTGTACAGGCTTGTAGTGAGGAGGCATCTGCCTCCCACATCAGTTCCCTGGGACCGAGACTCAGCTCAAAATATTTTACTGAAAGCTTGAGGTCAGGAAGGGACAGCAAGAGACTAATTTTTTAACATGCTCAATCTTTAGTTTTCATTGAAAGAATACCATTTTCATTTAATTTAATAGATAATATATGACAGATACTCTTACCTGTCGAATTTATGCACATTGCATTAAAAAATAAAACCCAAACAAGCTGAGGAGCTGCTGACTCTCCAGCAACCCTGGTGATTTTTTCCTTCCTTCCTCTTTAAAAAGAAAACAATTGGATTTAGTGAAAATAGTATAACTTGAAATAGAGTGACTTAAAAAAAGAAGAAAAAAAAATCACAGGAAAATCGGTGAGTTATGTTTTTTATGTTTTTTTTTCTTGTTTCTTATGAGGAGGCAGGGGCAGGGTTTGGGGCATTCCCATCCGTCTCTCTCTGACAGGCCACTTCCATCGCCTGCCCACTGCACCTGAGCGTGGGAGATCAGGATGGGGGAACTTGACACGTTCATCACGTTAACTGTGACTCCTGTTGAAACAGCATCTAACCCAGTCACCGAAACTGTATACTAAAATTACACCGGGAGTACTGATGCTTTGAATTCACTGGAAAAATAATTGAATCGTGTTCTCTTTTGCACCTTCAGAAGGAAATCCCATCGCCGTTTGGAAAGCGAGAGTAAACAATAAGCATGCATCCTTGTTTATTTGACACCCAGATAAGGATGATAAATCACTACTTTAGTTTTACTTAGGAGAATTGAAATAGCAGAGGTGATGACACCGCTCCTTTTGGAGATGATTACCATAAAGAGAGGAAACTTTGCTTGCTTGCTTAAATGCAACATTTGCATAGATTATTCTCAGCTATGAGATGTTTTCAGATTATGATCTTATTTCTATCAATTTTCTTTTTCTTTTTTTTTTTTTTCTTGGGATTTGTACACGCTGCAGCAGCCGACACAGGGAAAGTCAAACCCAGGAGCTGCAATAGTTTCCCTCTCCAGCTTTTTATCCTCTCCTCCCCAGCCTTATGCTCATCGGTATGCGTCCCTTCCACCGAATAACAGAAACAGCGATTACCAGGCAGCTGGCTGGACCTGCTGCTGCCAAAAGCAAGGGGTCAGCTCTCGCGGATATCCCCGGGGAGCTGCAGGTGATGCGGGTCGGGATGCCCCGGGCAGGGGCTGGGTGTCCGCAGGAGTCCCGGGGACGCAGGGCAGCGTGTGCCCGCTGCCGGCCCCGCAGGGCTCAGGGCGAGGTGGCTGTGCTGAAAGGCCTGGGTATTGTGCTGGGTTATTTCTGTCCCTATTCAGAATTCCTTTTGTTTTAGTCAGGCAAAGCTCCTGCTGGAGACAATAGGACTTTTATGGCAGCAGGGAATGCTAAATAGGGCCCTCGCTGAGTAAACTGCAGCTATCTTTTTATTCCAATACGTAGCTGGATGCAACTGATATTATCGGAAGTATAAAGGACTGTTCTTTCAATTACATGCTTGATTTAAAAAAAAAAAAAAAAGGTCTAGCTTAAATACTAGCATTTATTTATTTCTCTTGCCATAGGTAGCTATGCCATATTGTGTGCAACAGGGGTGCTTGCAATGCCCATCACCTCTCCCTGGGTCTGCTGAAGTCATTGCCACACAGGCTGGTTGGAGCAGCCTTGCAGATATTTGCTGACAAACCTTTTCAGTATAATCCTTTATTATCTAACCACAGTCAAGAGCCTACTTCACATGAAATATTTTCTGCTACAGATGGCAAAGCCTGAGAGTGAGCCAACAACAGTGTAAAAATACATTTATATCAATGCAGAAACCCTCAGCCAGCCAGCTTTCTCCATTTGTCATGTACAAGAGGTATCCTCGATAACGTTTCAGATTCATTAAAGGACCACATGGACAAAACTGCTCTGTTTTAATAAAATGCCGCAATCATACAGCACATATTAAACATGTTTGTGTGCATAGAATAGAGAGAAAGTGGGTTGTGGTTTAGGTTGTCTATTGCTTTCCATCGTCAGATGTTCTTGTTAATTCATTACTTTTTGTAACTTGATTGCTGGTAAACTTTAAAGGCTTTCCTTCCTCCCTCTGAAAAAAAGTCTGGGGACTACAGATTTGGAATTGTTTATCCCTCCTTCCAAGTCTGACTGATTTAGAAAACTAAAAATGATCATTTCCTTTCTGCTACTAGTTCTTCCCAGGAAAATAAATGAGTGTGTGTGAGTGTGTGTGGTAGTGGGGGGACTGAGAGGTACAGCTACTTGCAACTGCCACCTTCCCTTTACCTGCAAAACAGCCTGGGATTTCCTCTGCGAGCTCTTTAGATGCCGGGATCGGAGCAGGAATGGCACGGAGGGAGATGCGTACCGCCAGCTCCACAGCATCCACCTCTCCCGGTAGCCCAAAGGAACAATTAGAGCTGGAAACTTAGGTTTAACAGAGGTAAATAGAGTGATGAGAAAGCAATTTTGCATAATTAGGAGAATACCAGCAAACTTTTCTTACTGACATGACATTTTACATTACTATAATTGTTTTGATGAAAAAGGGAGGAGGAGAGCATTATGCATGCAAAGCTAAAATATCACCCCGGTTGTAGGAACAGGCAGGCAACCTGGTGATTCCTGTGCATAAAAATATTATAAGACCGAGCACAAGAAATGTGTCATTCACACAACAAAAATGAACTATTTGACAGGAAACCAAAATAGTGTATTTTGCACCATGAATCTTTCATTCTGGCTTGTGCCATTTCTAACGCTGTTGCTCAGGATTTAGGCACCAACCTGGCACATCTCCGGCTCCCTGGCAATAACCAGCTCTGTCGAAAGACAAATCTGTGCAGGTGACTCCACCAGTGCCTTTATTCAAGACAAATCAATTTATTGAACAAAATCCATAACGGTAGGATGAAAAAAAAAAAAATGGCCTTATTTAACAGCTTCCAGAATATGCCCGGTGTTAATTGACAGCGAAGAAAACTCTATGGTGATGAAACCATCAAAGCTCAGGGGAAGCCTATACGATGCGAGCGCTCACTTCAGATGTTGTGCCCTGTAAATCAAGAGTCTACACGCAGCCTGAAGCCTCACAAGTGGGGTACAAGGGGAGTCTCCCCACACTAACATCTTGCTCTCCAGGGGATGGCAAAGGCTGCTCACAGTTCCACTGCTCTAACCAAAGGGTGGAGCTTTGTGAAGGCTCTTGATAAAAGTCAGACATCAGTGATAAGTTTATTCAACATTTGATTGCATTTAAAAATGGTCCAGACTTATTGGATGCTCCATGTATTTGAAAATTGTCTTTAGGAGCTGGTTGGTTGATTTTTCAGCAGAAAAGAAAAAAGTGATGAAATATACTTTTCTGAAGATTTTTCTATGACAAAAATTAAAATACAGTGTAGACTGAAGCACTCTGTCAGCATATCTCCACGGGCATTCAGCTGTACCTGCCAGCAGGGCACAGCTCCTCGAGGGGGCTGGGGACCGTCCCTCGGGCTGGCCCCCGTCTCTCCTGGATGGCTTTGGCTGGGGACGGTCGCGGCAGAGATGTGACTGCAGCACCCGAGCCGCGTAGCCTGTCCCCTGGGGAGACACGAGGCTGTGGCACGCCATGAGCCGTGCCGTTAAGCAGTTATAGCTTAGCATTAAGCTGCCTGGCCGCGGAAGGTATCGGTGGTTTAATTTTTCGTGCTGATTTCAGATTGAAGCATTTTCAGTATTAGATCATGTTTCAGGGCAGAAACCTGAGGGATATTTCTGTTTAATTTTATTCCAACAGAATTTTGAAACATGATTTTAGGCGCTGGAGGATATGGCTCAGATTGCCTAACTTGTGCTCTTAGTTCTCCCAGATTATAATTAAAATGAATAGTCAAAATCCCTTATGGTCTTATTTCTTGAAAAAAAGCTTCCAGGTGAAAATACCTATGGACTCACACAGTTGATATGTAGGCATCAGTTCGTGCTTTATTACAGTATGGTGGGCTTATGATATTCCTATTGAAAGTCTGACAATTCTGCAATTGCGTTTTCTTATCAGCCTGACCTTCTGGAAAGTAATGACTGAAGACAGACACATTTTTATTAGCCTTGCTTGTATTTTGGTGAAGTCAGAACCCGGTTGTGCCCCTTACAACTGAATAATTTTGTCCCCTTACAACTGAATGAGAGACCTGTGGCTCAACATTCAACCACTATATTGTTTTCTAATTTATTTAATTTTTTTTTCAGTCCAAATTTCTCACTGTTTTTTGTGCTGAAATCAGGCTTCTCTTCTCAAGCTCAGGCAATCCTTATGTACTCCCATATGGGAAAAGGAGGGGATCAGATGGCTGAGACGAGTCTGGGAGCCTCCAGAGTGCTTCCAGCAGACCTGGCCTTGAGCACTCTTAAATTGCCATTGCTCTGTACCAGTACAGAAATGGAGAGCAAAAATAGCAAAATCCCGAGTAATTTCCAGGAAGAATTCACCACATCTGTCCCTGTGACGTTACAATCCCAAACACCACTCGTAGAAACTCTGCATGTAAGACCAGTATTATTATCCATCTTTGACTTTGCTGGCGTCTCTAGATTATTATCCATCTTTGAGTGTCTTGTATCTCTAGAGATAAGATGCTGTAATCTGTTGTCTTGGGGTAACACAAAACAATGTAGTTGCATATTTATGTGCATAGCTACCTATATACCAAAACTGCTTCTTTGATCAGAGATTAAAATATGGATGCTACTTTTTGTCTAACTTTTTTGCCAGTTTCTTAGTAGCTGTGTTTCATCAGAGTAAATCTGCCTGCCTAGGAACATCACAGAATAACCTTCTGAAAAAGAGACAACACTGAAGTATTGTCTGCTTAACATAATGTTCACAATATTTCCCTGCTGAAATCTCCTACATGGCTAATAAATATTTAATGAACAATGGTCTGGCTGGTGACAAGATATTAATAATTCCAGAGAAGCTCTGTTGGACTTCAGCTCCTGCTGAGAAGTCGAATTTGTCTTGGTTTATGACCAGGAATATAATTTTATTTTCTTTTTGATGCATTTTGATACATTGCATATGCTGGTAGCTTTTAGAAAAGCAACATGAAAATTAATTTAAATCAGCTATAATGTTTGATAAGATGGATTGATTTTAGGTTCTCTGTATTCCTTCGCTGCTTGATCTTAACTTCGTCAACTAGGTTGATGCCCCTCTTTTGGGACACATCTCTTGTGCTTTACTGCAATCATTTTTGTGTCATTTTTCTCCTGTCTTGTGACTCCCTCCCAAAGCAAAATCAAACTATTTCGATGTATAGTATCAAAATCAAACCAGCCGGGGTTCAGCTCCTGGCTGAACTGGACCGATGGCGATGCACGGCCATGTCACCGAAAGCACACATGGTTTGCGCTCGATCCTTAGTGGTCTGCGCTGAGCACTTGTGAAAACTCGCCCTTTGCATCTTCTGGGTGAAATCCTTCATGCTTTGGTGACAACGAGAGTTGTTTTGTGGCTTCTGTCAGGCAGGAATCCCATGCCAGGGAGCGCTTCTATAGATCCGTGGGGCTGTGTGAAGAAATCCCACCATTTCTGTGAACGCCCATGGTCATACAGACTCAGGCACAGGTTGATCTGTTTTTAAATGCCAAATTATGCCCATTAGTCTGATCCTTTCCCTAATCTGGGCTATAAACTTTAGCCAGCAGTTTAGACATCAGACATCTGCGTTACAGTGACTGGGCAGCTAAAGGTTTTCCAACTTTCTCAGTATTATCAAAATTTGCAGTTTTAGCTGTTAATTAAAGCTGTAGTTCTCTGAGAAACCAGTGCAAGAAGACCAGTACAATGGACTCTGATAACAGTAGACCGTAGCAAAACGGTGTTATTGCTAACTATTTGTGCTGCACCTTTTGTGTTCCACTTTATTTAACAAGATTATCTCTGATTTTTTTATCTTTATTTACTTGTTAAGACCTCTTGTCTGTAAATAAACCCTGTCAGGGACCACCATACAAGAGGACGGTTCTGGTGTTTGTATTCCACCAGCTGCGACACAGGTGGAAATGCTCAGTGCTTGTCTAATGGTAATCCTTTAATTATACATCAGATACAACCTAAACTTTAGTGAAGACTACACATAGAGTAAGTGTAGTGAAGACAAATCAACGTGACACACATCAATTAGAGGATTTTTAGGGATAAATATTAAATTGATGATGATTGTGAGAAATTGGATATTTAATTTACTACATAGTTCAGCTTTTATTGTCATGTTGGAAATAGGGAGATATGGCTTACTCTAATCTGTAATTATGGTGAGAGGAGATAGACAAAGAATGATGCGTGTAGGGAACCAGCCCTATTTACATCTCCAGTTCATTTTACAGACGTAGAAAATACATCAATCTTTTTGTCTTAAATATTTTACACATTTTAGACTCCTCTCTTTTGAAATTAAACACGTTCTTGCGCCGACCCACAACCCAGATTCAGTGTAGCCCTGCAGTGTCTCTCCTGCCAAATGTCCTCTTGCTCTCAAGATGGACCAAGAACTTCATTTCTATTAAATGCTCCTCAAGTAGTATTTGAAGAATTGTGGAGTCTTGAAAGAGTTGGGGATCTTGGGGGGTTTCAGCCCATTTTCTCTGTCCCTGACAGCTCAGCTCAGCTCAGGAGCATGTTCTGCCCTTTAGATCAGACGTGTTCAGCCACTCAGAGGCTCAACTTTGTATTTAAGATGAAAAAGCGAAGGTAACTCCAGAGAGTTTAAAGTCAAGAAGCAACAGCAATAAATAAAACCTGTTTTGAATATACAAGGGTGACACAGAGATACCCTCTAGCTATAGATGTGCCACTTTTTAATACTTCTCAGCTATCACATGCCTCTTTAAAAAAAAACCAAACAAAACCAACAAACCAAGGCACTGGCAACAAGCGTCTGTATCTCTGCTCACAAGGGTGATGAAATAGTGTGGCTCAGATTGGTCTGACCACGAAATAACGTAGAATGAGCAAATGCCAAATCAGTTTGCGATGCACATCTTCCCGTGGAAAATCACCAGTTCTCCTTTGCCAACTCAGCTTAAACGGTATGTGTTAGGGACTGCATTGCTGGCTGTCAGTTAGAAGTCAGACATTTTCTGATTAAACTATTTTTGCTGTGCATGGTCTCTGGAAAGGGGCAGTTTCATAGGGTCACTCTGTTTCTTTGTGTTTTCTTTCCAAGAAACACAAAATGTATTCTTCCTTTCTTTTGCCTGTTTGTCCATTTGCGTAAAAGCAGCAGCATAGTGCTGTGTTTAGATATAATTACAATAAAATACAGTCAAAATAAAATTCCAAGCAGAATAGTATAGTGTCTCCTTCATATTTTCCCTTTTACCTTGGTTTAAATTTCAATCATGCGCACAGATCTCAGTTTTATATCTGTTTCTCTGATTAATGGTGTTATCTGCTGAGCCCCTCTGTGAGGTCCTGCAGAGCCGTGCCCCTGACAGGGGACATCGCTCCTGTTGAGGAGCAGGAGCAGGACCCAGGTCCCTTCGACGTGGCAAAGGCTTCATCTGAAATTTGTGCACGAGACTTTGGGAACCCTCCCCTTTGGCTTATCTCTTTTCCCATTGCTATGCATGGCAAGAAGAAGAAGGAAAAAAAAAAAAAAAAGAAAAGAAAGGCTTATACTCCAGCTTTTACATATCCCAACTCTTAAAGAGTGCTCATTTGTGTGTCCGTAGAGGAGACACCCCACAGCCAAAGGCAAACCTGAGCCTCTCGCCCTCTTCTAGGAGGCAGCCGGGGAGGGTGCAGCTGACTGTATTTGAAAGAGCATCCAGGCTGTAGCTGTTGGGTTGTAACAGCCCTTGGAGAGGTGGGTTTGTCACAGGAACCACTGCGGTGCCGCCGGTTACTACAATAATAACTGAAATCAACTGGGTGTCAAAAGTGCTTTTTGTTTTGTTTTGTTTTGTTTTGTTTTCTTTTTCCCCAACCCGCTCAAAGGATAACAAACATAATGATGATTAATCACGTTCGTTGCAGCTATATGTGTGCAGTTTTATCCCATCAGAGATCAAAGCAGAGCCGCTGCTTTCACAGAAAGAGCCAACTGGCACCTTCTTATTTTCATAGGGGTTGTCTGGAAGACATTTGTAGTTAGATATTCAGAAGGAGTAAAGGCATAAATGTACAATGCCAAGAAATGAAATTCTCCAGTCATAAGTCCTTCAGAGGGAATGCCAAGTCATGCCATAACATTATTCATATCCCAAGATATTTAGTTTCTTTTTTTTCCACACTAAAATGTAAACACATCTTTGACTATAAATCATTTAACACATAAATTTTAGTGAGTATGTGAATAAGACAGCTTTATTTGATAAGCAATGATTTTTTCTTCTCTTTAGGTCTTTTTAATCCTGCCTTTTAATAAATGCTGATATTGAAACAGAAACTGTAATATCTTTTTTCACATGTGTGGTCATGCCAGGAAAAAGATCTGAACACTCAGACTTTATTCATGAAACCCCGAGTGCTCATCTGTTAGAGGTTTTTTTTTTTTTTTATCGAAGTGAAGAAAAAATCATAGACAATATGCAGTTGTGTTACCACAGAGTTCTGATAAACTATAAGCAATCTCATATACATTGCGCTTTTAAAGAAAATCAGACTTCTATGTATAAAAAATTCCTGGGTTCAATGATACTATATCAGGACACTGAAACAAGCCGATGGACATTAAGCAGTTGGTCCTTTTTTCATCATTCCAACTGTACAATAATAACTAAAAAAAAAGCGAGGAAGTATATAGCTTTGGTATATAGCTATCATAAAAATTGGTAGTATATAAAAATGCGTAGTACTTCCATGGTTAATTGCAAGTTTTGGCCTTGCTCAAGAAAAAATACAATCTTTCCTTAAATTGATCCTGACTACAGTTCAAATTTGGGAACATATTAACAGATACAAGGTTGTCTGCTTTCAGAAATGTACAGTCATTTTATTTCTAGGTTATTTGTAATATTTGCATGGAAGACTCATCCTCCTGCCCGCTAAACCAGCACAGGAGCTTTTTCTGCTTAGCAAATGCTGGTTGTCAGCCTTCTGGTGTGATAAACATTTTCTGTGTGAGAGTAGGGAAAATTGATTCTTCTGAGAGAGAAAAATTTTGCAGGACTTTCCTACAGCCTTATACTTCCCATATCATCCCCCACCCCCCGCTCCGAGTTATGGATGAGTAGTAAGTAACACATATTGGTAACAGCAAAATGTAGCCCTGGAAGTCAGTCCAGGCTTCCCTTTCTAACTACCCTCCTGTCCTCAAATTCCCAATGTAAATAAAAAGAACACTTAAAGTCACATGCCTGAATTTCATGACTATCCCTTAAAAATACAAAAGCCTGGTAGGAGAGGGGTTTTATGTCAGAATGTCTGATGTTACGTTTTAAATGTGATCAGACCAGGAAAAGTACTGGGATGCTGGGTTCAACCCTCCCAAACCAGAGATCTAATATTTGGATCTCATTTCTAGTTGAAATACCAACCCATCCACCTTCCTGAGTGGTCTCAGTATTTAACTTTGAATTTAGATGCCTGAGTTTAGCTGTCCCAGCCCCGTAGCTCTTTCCAGTGCTCCATGCAAGTCAAGCTGTGCTGTGGCCACCTGCCTGGTGGGACTTGGTGGCCTGATTTCAAGGAATGCTACCAAATTTATTTGTAGTTCCTGTAACAGAGGGGTTGCTGGAGGGCAGCGATAAATTTCAGATTTCCACTCCTTGGCAGGGGTGGGCAATATCTTTCCCAATGGTTTGGAGAACTGCGGGAGGTGGAGGGATGGAGGGAGGCAACATTAACAGGTTTTTGGATTTGATGCTTTGAGTCTTGACAAAAAAAAAAAAATGTACTCCTGAGGACTTTTGATTTATTTTGCTATTTCAATATAGCATCAAAGAGTGATTTCTTATTTCCTTATGATTATGAATATTTACCAAAACCTGAATAATCACTGGCACTTGGTATCCAGTGTGAAAACGCAGCCTGCGCTCTTGCTGGAAGAGTCTGTAAGTGGGCAATGCACAGGGGCAAAAAAAGAGTTTGCTTTAGCGTTAGGGCTCTGCAAGCTCTGCAAAATGCGGTGATGAGCCAAAAGTGGCCCTTGCTGCTGATGCCTCCTATTAGAAACATCAAATGCAGCGAAACTCTTTGGGGTTCAGTGGCCATCTTGCACACCAGTTCACTATTGGGTATCTCGGAAAAGATGACTAGTCTAGAAGCAAAGGATCCTGATAATTTAAGGCAGATACATCAAAGTTTAGCTTCAGTAAAAGCTCAGTGTGGAGATGGAAGCTGAGGGCAGGGACTCTGCTGGTTTCTGTGGATCCGGGAGTTGGAAAGGCAACTCGTTTCTCAGGCACTGTGCTGCCAGGAAGGTTTCTGGCCTATTCCAGAGAGGAGAACAGGTAAGGTAACTCTTGCGGAAGCCCAAAGAAAGAAAAAATGCTCATTAAAAAAAAGAAAAAGAAAAAAGAAAAAAAAAAGGTATTAGGTCGCTACCAGGACATGAGAAGTCCTACCTGTTCTATCTCCCACCTGCCAAAAAACCTCACCCCAAAACAAGAAAAATCCCTTGTTCCAGGTAAGCTCACAACTCGTGAGATCTACCTTGGTGAACCCAGAATCCTTCTGAGTCTCTGGACAGCGTGAAATCTGTTTTCAGTTGCGCAGCGGTGTTTGCAGAGCCAGAGCCAGCCGCCGTGGCCAGGGGAGCCCTTGCACGCCCGCGTCGCCCCGGTGCACCTCGTGTGGCTGTGACCTGCCTTTCCCTGGCACGGCCCTCTCGCTTCTGTCGGAGCTCTAATTTTCAGTTGTTCTGAGATGCTGTCCTCCTAATCATCATCTTTTAATCTAGTCTTCATCATCATCTTCTCTCCCTCTCAACGTTTCCCTCAAGTTCAATATTTAAAGAGCGCTCGTCGGTTCCTATTGAAAACAGCCTGAACTACATAAAACCAGTGTATATCTGAAAAGCGACATATTCAGGGACTTCAACAAGTTTCGCACGTCTTTTTTCACTCCCTGAACAAAAGGAGAGCCCAGGTATTCATGTCTGTGCCTACTTCTGTGAGGAGCTCACAAAGCATGTATGAAAGAAAGGTTAAAATGCAAATGACTGTAAGACTCTGAAGTATAATAGCAGAACTGAAAATATTACTGAAAACTTTGTAAAGGCTGCATTGCTTTCTGGAAATGAGAGGGGACCACACTTTCTATATTCTTTTATTACTGTATGTCAGATGTTTTAGCAACTATAACTGGTATTTTAAAAAAACAACAACAAAGAAACCCAAATGAAAAAAACTTTAACCCTTTTGCAGAAGAAATCCTGGGTCTACCTGAAACCAGAGGATGTTTTTACTGACTGTAACCTTTTTTTTTTTTTTTGGTCACTGGACTAGCATGTGATGTATCTGGGAAGCTGCAGTGCTCTCAGTGCCTAATGCCAGGCAATTCCCAGTATCTGGCAAAACCGGAGCACCTGTGGTTGCGGTTTTTCCCAACCCACCTGCAAAGACAAAGATCCGCTTTCCCAGGACATGCGGCTCCAGGCTCCGTCCCATCGTGATGGTCTCGAAACATCTCTCTTCAGTTGCGGTAACAGTGCCCTTCTTTGAATACGGTGGTCCCGTACTGACTATCGCAGTGCAGGATGGCTACGATGGTGAGAAAGAACCAGGGAAAGGGAAAGATTTCTGCATCTCAAATTCCACAGGTGTGATGCTTGGTCACAAAACTTTCATTTTTAGAAACAACATACCTGATAGGCATGGTTATCAAAATATCCTCCGGGTTTTTTTGCCTTTTTTTTCCCCCCTAAAAGTCTTATTGCCACCGTCTGTCCCTTTTTAATGAAAAGTAACAAACAGCTGTTGCGATGTAATAACATCCCAAACCACTGCTTTCATGCATCAGTGTGTACAAGCATATGGATATCTTTAATGAAATAAAAAGTATTCTTATGAATGTACTCTCAGGCTTTGGTTATGAGAAAATTTAATGTTACATCCGTATTTCAATGAGAAAAAACCCCCTTTTTTTTCTTATTATCTTCATGATGTTGTTTCCTAATGCCATAGGAACTTGTCATCTTCTTTTTACCATAAAGTAACAGGCTGCTGAAGCCACGCACATGCTGAAATAAACCCAAATAATCATTTATTATTATCTTGGTGTCTCTAAGGGCAGAGTTCACGCCTTCCCCAATATCTCCACACTTCAAGTGATGCGGGAAAGGTTTTGAGGGTGTCTGTCCCCCTCAACGTGGACCTCTGCACTCCTCGGGAGAGGACCCCCCACTAGCTGATGCCCTCTGTTAGCACCGAGTCGTACCCTCCCCATCAGCGAGTCTGGTAGGAAAAAGGCGTCTGTATGTACGCAGGAAAACGCACTGATTTAGAAAAGTTTCCATATTGTAAAGGGAGGAAAGGGAAGGGTTTTCGGGAAGAGTGGGACTGCAGAGCACTCCGTGCAAAGAAGAATTTGGAGCTGTCCGAATACCCGCGTTGCCGGATTTGGCAATCCCACAATGGAAAGATTTCTCTTCCCTGAAGTAGTAATAATTTTCTTTGGAAGCGTAATTGCGGCAAAAAAAGTAAACAAAAAAAGCAGCATTTCCAAACCATGAGAACAAATGCTCTGATTAACCTAATCATGCTTTTTTTCCCCCTGCATATTTAATTAATGATTTTTCTGAGATGGTGATTATTTTGTCCAAATTCATGATCAGAAAAGTGAACGTTTTCCCAAAACAGAAAAACAAATCGCACAGCCCTGAGAAATCCCTCAGGCAGGACTGGGGAATGGAACTGCTGATAGATTTGTTTTCATTAGGTACCTGAATGCATTACAATAATTATGTCAGTTCTGAGCTTTTCCCATCTGCAACCCAGCCCTATAGCAATTTGATTAGAAAATAAAAAACCTGAAGGGAACGGGCTGGAAATATGAAGACAAGGGACACTGAGCTTCACAAGAGCAAGGAAATGATGAAGCAGGTTCCTCATTATTCAGCAATGGGTTTAATTCAGAGCGCTTTCACAGCAACAAAAGCATGCACTTGACAATGATTTATATGATTTCTGCACGACCGTATTCTGGGCAGGAAACCAGCTTCTGCTAAAAATGCTTCTTTAAGTGGCGCTGACTGGAAACGTTCAGATAATGCAAACACTAACATCTGCATGACTTTTTTTTTTTTTTTTTCCTCTTAAGGATAGAGGTAACTAAAATAAAATAGAACTAGTGTTTCTGAGACTCATCCCCATTGCAAATATGATTGTATCAAGTGACTGCCACCAAACTGCATCTGCTGCAGGAGGCTGATTTGGAAGAAGTCTAAAATGATAATTTTCCTACAGAGTCACCTTGATGGGGAAGTCTAAGACCCTTTAATTTGCTCCGTGTTTCCCAGCTGCTAGGTGAGCACCTAGGTGGTTGCACTTTACAGCCTAGCAATAAACGCAAGATCCCCACCTCCGTTACGCCAAGACACATTCAGAGAAGTTCTGCTGCTCTCTGTGGTGTTACTCCAGTTCACCACCATGTAATGGGGAGCGGAATTTGACCCCAAATTAGCTCAAATTAATCTGGTACTAATGTCACTGATTACAACTCACTGTGATGATTTAGACAATAAAATGCAACTCATTGGTAATCAGCTAACATTACTGCAAGCAAAACTGTGAATTGATGGAGGAGAAAGGCTCTGCAATTTCAGCTGCTTTCAATTTTTGCCTGATTTAATTTCTTTAATGCAGTCAGAAATTAAAGGGAAGCCTAACAGTGGGGGGAAAGGTTCAAGCTGAGCTCTAGGCTTCCAGCTTCAACTGTGGGCTGGTAGTTTATGGTTGAAAAATGGCACTGATGTGAAGAGCGTAGAGTTTATTTCACTTAGTACAAATAACAGCTTTGGCCTGGTACAGAGAAGGTAAGTTGTAATAATTTTTCAGTACTTCTGGAGTATGATATGATAAACTTGGTTAATGTGTTTATTTTACAAGCACTTCTCAAAGTGATGATGTATTGTGTTGCTGGAGCAGGCAAAGCAGCACAGATTTAAATAGAAGGTGCGTGGATTCAACTAGTAATTCAAGTGTGCAATCTTTAAATGTTGTAAGTCCTCTATGATGCAAGCTATCTGATGCCATCTTTGTAAAAGAGTATGAAATATAGTGCTCTAACACTTATATCCTAAATCTGTTACCTCTCAGCAGAATGCCTGTATTAATAGTGTATAGTGACTTCATGGTAAGGTCACAAAATTGGGCTATTACTCTGGACCTCACTTAAAAAAGTATCTTGAACCTTTTTTGAAAAAAAACCACAAAGTTTATTTATCTTTATGAACTAGGCTTTCCTTGGAATCACAAAATGTGATTAGGTATAGTTAATAATCTGCAACCTACTGTCTTTAATTAAAATATGGTTGTATACAAATTTTAAATGTTAATTTTCAGGTTTGAGTTCAGTTATTGACCTTCACAGACTAACCAATGTGGGAAACCAACCAGGAAATGTCTCTTTGATTTGCCAGTTATAATACAGATATAATACTTTCTCTGTAATTACAATGTAAAATGTAGTGTTTCAATTTTTTTATTATAACAAAAAAGACCCTGAATTCAGATAATATTCACAAGGATCAAATAAGCTAAAGAATGTGGGCATTCCCCTTCCAAAATACAATTTCTGAGACTATTTATCCACAGTAATTTAAAGGAGCGGTGTGTAATGCCTGAGAGCAGTTCATAGCAGATCAGAAACATCTCTAGCTTTCAACCAAGTTCTCCCTTAGACAGCAATGTCAGCTCACGAATACCTAAAGGAATAAAAAAAAATTAGAACAAATAAAACCCCTATAGGATTCTTACCAATAATCTTAGGGTTTGGTTGTGTTAAGAGCTGTAAGAGGAGAGTGTAAGTAGGCTGGAAATCCAAATGGTGCTTAAGCCGAACACAAAATCGATGTGTTGTATTCGCCGTTGGTCGGTGCGGTTAGAGAGCGCGTCATTGGGAAGAGGCTGAAGCAATTCTTTAAAGCTGCTGGTTATCACTTCAAAAGTACAGCGAGAGGGAAGGCAATATTGCCTTCTCCGAGGTTATCTCCTGCTGTGACGCTGCCCAGCCCCAGCTTGAGGGTGGGTGAAAAGTAAAGCCTTTGCAAGCAGCCTGGCTTTGGAAGCGTGGCAGAAGTGGCTGGGTACGATCGCCGTGGGGTACGGTGCTGCCTGGGTCCGGCCCGTGAAAAGCAGGTATCTTGGTGGAACCCCTGTGCAGCAGAAACCAGGTGGACATTGATTTTTTTTTTTTTTTGGGGGGGGAAGAAGGTCTCCCTGGCACTATTTTGGAAACTTTGGGTCATTCAGGTTGCTGATTTCCTGCTTATTTTTACTCTCAAATCTTAAATTTCTATTATTTTTACTTATTTTGGTAACAAGGACAGGTAGGATATCTGGTAGTGTCTGCTCCTTTGGGTAGAGAAAATGGGATGGGAGGAGAGTAGCTATGTCCATGCCTTGGAGAGGGCTAAGAGCTGTTAGTCTCCATTTTCCGCTCCTTTCAGCAAATCTTTACTCAGTAACAAAAAACCAGTTACAAACAGTAGTGAATGCCAGTATGGTGGGTTGCCTGGATGATCTCAATTAACAGCTGAATTCAGCAGCGTAATATTTCACAGGACACAAATGCAGACAAAGAAATTTATTTCCTTCATCCACAAGAGTACACGTCTATATAGGACTCACTCCTAGGATGTGTTACTCTGCCTAGTACAACGACATTACTGTCAACCAGTGTTATTTACACTTTATCTGAGGGTTTCTGGTGTGTGTATTTCTGATGTGTATGTGTGAGAGAGAAAAAGTAAAGTTGGAGACACTTGTAGCAAAACTTTAAGTATGTGTCCCCCGTCAGTAAGATGCTCTCCAGGTAACGCATAATGAGATATCTGAATCTTTTGAATTAATAAATGCTCTTGAAGCAGCCCTTATATAATGACAGAGATAGGTCTCAAGATATCAGAGAAGGAAGATTGATGGGCTATGCAGATGCTTATGCCATTAAGAAGACCTTCAGAAAGAAACAAGTAGCATTGCTAAAAGTGTTGTTTTAAATTAATGCCTGACTTTGAAAACAAATTGATGCCCCCCAAGATAATTGAAAAAGTTAGAAAACAATCAAGGAAGAACAAATTGAGACTCTCTGAGGGACAAAAGCCCCAGATAAAGGAAGTCTTTAAATTCTGCTTCCAGAGCACTGAGACCTTTCTCCTATCTACAGCAGACTTTTTTAAAATCGTCTTTTAATTATTTTTCCCCCTCCAGCCAGTGCAAATCTTACCTTTGACAAGGGCAGGACTCAGGCTAAGGTCCCAGAATGAGCTTTACATAGGGAGGAAGACCTTCCCTCAGTACCTACAGCAGACACAGGTATTATAACACAAGTGGTACAACGGCATGAAAGGGATGGCAGTGAATAAAGTTGTGACTTGTTTGGGTTGATTTTGGGGTGTCAGGGCTTGATCTGCCTTCCCAGACCTTGACGTGATGCCCACCTCCCACCCCACGCCGGCTCCTTCCTACCCTTCTGGGTGTCAGAGCTGTGCTCTGCCAAGCCACAGCCATCGCTTCGCCCCGCTTCGTTTCAAACCAGATTGTCGATTCTAATTCAGATGGTTTTGTCTGAACAGATAAACAATCCCATCAAGCAACTTCTTAAATAATTGGGTCCACTTATTGCTTACGCTGTGGTTTCATGATTCTTCTAACAATATAATATGTCAACACGATGGTATTGGCTCTTCAGTTAGTTTTATAATTAATGATTAATGACTTGTATTCTGGTGTTCATAAAGCTGAATTTTTCTAGTGAACATAGCTGTTAAATGCTGCAACCGAGCATGTAATGTTGAGGCAGATTAGCAGAAGTCTAATATCAAACTGATATTGGGGGGGAGGGGAATCAACCCATCCTGCTCCATGGCCTTGAAATTTGGCTATATTTTAATAAGTTTCACTATATGTCACTGATAGCTCTGATGTGATTAGTTTCACGCTGATATTTTATGACAATAACATTTCCATTTAATTTTTTTGGTGTCAATACAAGCTCTCATCACAATAAAAATTTGTTTCTGGGCAAGTATACTCATGCAATAAGTAAATTCATGGGGTGAACTCATGAACTATTAAATTGTAACGGCTGATAATCTTTATGGAGTCAAATATTACATGCTTGCCAGTATGGTATTTAAATAAATGCAGCACTACTAAAATCTCAGTTTACTTCAGTAGGGAACAAAGGCTGATAAAGTATGGGGTTTGTACAATGCTCTGCTGCTAAGACTGTCCATCCCTCCTGTGTTAGACCTTCCATGATAACATGAAGTCCTTCTCACTTTTTGAATCCCCTTCTTTTGCCACTTTTGTGGGCCAAAAGCACTTTCCAGCCCAAAGCTGAGAAGCGTTCTGCACCCCTGGAGCTGAGGGGTGTGCTGGGAACCCTGCACGGCTCGGCAGGTGCCCATTGCTTCAGGGCTGCAAGTATCCATTGTTTTCTTGGGTTTTTTGTAAGGGGAAATATTTTCTTGGTTCAGGCTGGGATCTGAGAGTGTCAGCATATTTCCTAAAAATCTGAGGGTTATCTGATGCAGGGCTCAATGGAAAGGGAATATCTTCATTTATACTCTGCAACCATGGGAGATTTAGTTTCTGCACTTCTTCATTAAAAAAGAAAAAAAAGAGCGTGAAAGTTTTAACCTGGCCTTCAGCAGTGGTAAAACCCTGATGTGTTTTTTTATAGATTTCCAACAGGAGAAACAATCTGCCACACCAAGAGTACCCCCCTCAGGGGTAGCTGGGAGGATGCTGGAGGCATTAAGGCAGCTTAAGCTCGGGAGGTTTGAGATAATAGCTTGAGAACCGTGGCACGGGACAGGTAACGAGATCTGCTGAGTAATACGCACAATAACAGTGTGAACTATTTGTGTACTGATCTTTAAACGCGTTCCTTACATCAACTCCAACACCTTCGGGGAATAATTTCATTTCCTATTTAATTTCAGATGTTACAAACACCTTAAGGTTGTTATAAATTATGTATAGAACTAAAAGTTACCCTTTCTATTCTTTGCTGGATGCGGATTTCATTTTATATTAAACATGCTGTAGATCCACAGTTCACCAGGACATTAGCTGGTTTCATTTGCATGATTCTTGTCTTGGTATCTGCAATCAGAGGCTCTGAAAGGTGTGAAATGTTTTATGTTTTGCTGCAGAGTAATCTACATGTTAAATAGCTCACCGTGAAATTCTGTTCATTTGGGAGAAATTCAAAAAGCTTAAAGTATGGAGGCACGAAGTCATATATCTAAGCTTTTACATATGATATTTTCATGAGTCATTTGCTTGTTTTCTGTAGCTTGTACTAATATTATTAATACTGATATTCTGATTAAAGCCCCAGATTCTGAACTTCCTGGGGATTTACATACAGTAATTCCACTGTCTTTTGATGAACTTAGGGTAATTGTAGTTTGCATCAGTGCAACAAGCCTCGCTCAAACAAGTTCGACTTGCTGTCAGGATATTTAAACTGAAAACTTGTTGTTTACAGGCTGTCTTCAGGGACTTCCTTTCTTCTTTTACAAGCTTTTTTTTTACATACAGATTTAGTTTTCCTTATTTTGTATGAGTTTCTCACGTGTGAATGAAAACATGTGCCATTACTTGGCTAAACAGAGCCTATATCCTCTTTTCCCATTACCTACGGATTACAAAAGCTTTTCAGACATCACAAAAGGAGCATTCATATTGCTACGGAATATAGCTCTGGCTTACCTCATTGCTAAAATAGCTGTCAAGACAAGCTGCTAACGTCTGTAAGTCAAACAGTTTTGAGGCTGGATCTTTCCACATTACTCACCTGCAAGTGAGTGTAAGTAGGTGCGTGCCGCAGGAGCGGATCCCCTTGAGTGGCTGGAGGTGTGAAATGCTTCTTAGTTCCAGCTTAACTGATGTTATAAGCCATTAGCAAACCTTATTTATATTCTGGGGCAACAGAAGCATTTTTCAGGTTAAAAAAAAAAGTAATGCATATATATACACCCAAAAGAATGGGTATTTTAAAAGTGAAGTGGTATCAAAGCCTGAAAAAAAAAATCAATCTTAGTAGCTGCAATAAATAATCCTAATGATAACGCAATAAGTAAAATTATGTGGAGTGAGGTCATGGTAATTTATTAAATCCCGCTTATTGTTTTGATGAGACTAACTTAGGCAAGTTGAGCTAGTGGAGAGTTTGCGCTAGTGAGCATTCATTAAAAATGATTGTGAGGATAATACAAGCAATCATCATTAGCAATGACTGTGCTGTTATCTCATTAAAAATGCTTTGTTTCTAATGTCTCCTGCTTCAGTCACAGTTGTAGTGGGGATAGTTGATATCATTTAATAATAAGAAATATGGTTGGCTTACATGGTAGGAACTGAAGCGTTTAGCAGCTGTGGTATATGATCTGAATAGCCTTACTGTAGGTAGGCTCGGTAGTTTGACTAATTAGAAACAGGTGGAGTATTTGAACACTGAGGGCAATAAGAGATATGCTGTTTCAGGATTTGACAGTTAATGATCGTAAGAAGATCATTTGCAGCAGCTGGTAATTAAAGATGGGATCTCTATGAGCAGAAAATTATGTGTTTGGGGATGAAAAAGGGTTTTCATTTTTAACCAGTGCAAAGCATCTTGTCAATCAGAGATTTACACTTTCATTTTAAAAAAGGTTGGGAGGGAGAAATAGATCTATCATTTAGAAGCTCTGCCTTCAAGTTGACCTCATCTGCCTATTGCAAATGTACCCGTGACTGAATGGCTCGGTGTCGCCCTTGCACACCCAACCTTACTGCTCCAGGTTGCTAGCTCAGATCCTGGTACTGGATGGAAATTAATGCAATATCTGATGGCATTCAGTGACCTGTGCGACACCATCATATTTTGTCACTTCTTCCAGCAATGTCCTGCCAGAAGTCTTCAGAACAGAGTGCAATATTGTGAGAGAGATTCCTCTGGTCTCACTGCTGCTTCCCAGGGCCTGTCCCCAGACCATGGCTATCATGGGCCATCACCCATCCCTCCATCACGGTGCTAGAAACAGTGCAGTTACAGAAAGGGACCTGATATGAGGGGTAGTAACCTCATCACTACCAATTGCATTTAAGCTTGTATTTACAAGATCATATACTAATTCAAGCAATTATAAGAGTACAGATTTGGTTTTTTCCCTTTTTTCAATCATACTCTGGGATAATAGATTTTAGGAAGAAGCAGCAGCAGCACAAGTTTGTAATGGGACACAATCGACTAGTTTCTGGGTGAATTTGCCTGAACCTTTCCCTTTGGGTGAACCAGATATAGAAAAAGAACTTGCCATTTATAATAGCTAATGTTAATTAATACTCATGACAAATTTTCCCAACTTCGCCTTGTGGCTTATTAAAATGTTACTATGATATATGAGCGTTCAAAGCATGGCTGAACTATTTAGCTTATTATTTTAGCTATATGTTTGCTCAGTGTAAGACAAGTCAAGTGTGGAGTTCTCGATAAGCTGTAATATTTTGTCTGTCTCTTTGGTTTTTTTGTGTTCCCCCCCCCCCGCCAGTATAAATCACAAAAGCTGAAACAGAATACTCTTTGTCCACCTTGAGTGCAAGGGAGGTGGGACTTCCAAAAGGACCTGGGCCTGTTCTAGTTATTCCTTGTTTAATGTGGACAAGTGAAGGTGGTGTCAATGGTCACCACGTGAAGGTCTTTGCTGAGGCACTCCGTACAGTGATATTGTAGAAACCTGAATGTCTAAGACCAAAAGGGGGGAAAAAAATCACTATTGTGCAATGGGATTTTTCTGAAATGTTTATCTACTTGGGAAATCTGTCTGTTTAACTTGGGACTTAACACTGCTGGCTGAGCTGTGCTGAAAATGTGTGAGCCAGGCGACTAAGTTATAACCATCTCAGAACAAAGCATGGTGCTTCAATTGAGGAGCAGCTGAAGCTTCTTCCATATAGAAAATTACCTTCTTCCTCTTTTTCTTAGAAACACCCAGTATGAGTGGAGCTCTGGAAAAAAACCCAACCCCATCATTACAATAGCTACGCATCTGCTCTGACAATGTTCAGTACATACCTCATATGTTGAGTAATGTGATGTCATAGGTTGTTAATACAGAAAGAAATGGAGCACACAGAAGGAGAAACGGTTTTTAGAGAAGTAATCCTTTTCTATTTGTATATAGAGACTTGCAACAAGTACAGATATAGCCAATTTGTAGGGAGTTGATATGGAGGAATATGGATCTGTTTTAGTTGGCAATACAGGTATCATATTTGATGTGGTTTCAAATGGCTAAGTTATAACCCATGGGAAATTGGGTGCTCCTATGCAAAATGCCAAGAGACCACTAGGTACATTGGCACTCCCAAGAGCTTCTCTCATATATTAAAGAAGTGTTCACACAGTTTTTGAAGGCTGAGAAAGAACCATGTGCTCAAATGAGCCATGAAGTCATTATATAGCTGGTATGTGAGTACATATTTGAATTTATGCAGAAGTCCTGGCTCTGTATTTTCCTGAAAGAAAATATAATTTTATATCTGAAATACAGTATCTGAGAGGGTTTTTTAGCTCTTGTGGTTTAACGCCAGCTGGTAACAGGGCACCATGTAGCTGCTTGTTCACCCCCACCTCCAAGGGAATGACAATGGAAGAAGCTTGTGGGTTGAGATAGACAGTTTAGTAAGATAACAAAGGAAGAGAATTATAATAATATAGATAAAACAAGTGATGCACAAATGCAATTGCTCACCACATGCAGAAGAAAAAAAACCCCTGGTGTCCAGTCTGTTTCTGAGCAGCGATTCTGGCTAGCTGGCCCAGTTGCATATGGACCATGACGTTCTGTGGCCGAGAATATCCCTCGGGTCAGCTGTCCTGGCCATGCTCTCCCAGCTTCATGTGCACCTGGCCAGGACTGGGAAGCTGAAAAGTCCTTGACTTGGTGTAAACACTACAACTACCCAGCAACGACTGAAAACATCTCTGAGTTATCAATATTATTCTCACACTAAATCCAAAACACAGCCCTATACTGGCTACTAGGAAGAAAATTAACTCCATCTCAGCCAAAAGCAAAGCAGATCTTTAAAAATGGAGGAGAATAGAACATTCTTTTTTTCCCCCCTCAGATTCCTTCATTATGAAATTTTAAAATAAGCTCAATAACAAAATAGCAGCAAACACTGTCCTTACAAAAAAAATTAGCTTGAAACATTTTTCAATGTTTTCATCAGCCTAGGTAAACTGGCAGCTAAAATGAATTACAGCATCACATTGGCTCCATTAAGGCAAAATCTTGTTTTGTAACTGCCAACAGAAGCTAATGACTATTTTAGATGAGAGAACTTTGGTCAGCAGAGGATCTCTTTGGGGTGAAGCAAAACTCCCCTTTCTTTTTTCTTTTTTTTTTTTTTTTTTCCCCTGGCAATCCAGGGGTCCTGGGAGCTCCAGTGCAGAAGCAAAATGAAGCTGCTGTGAGCAAATGCTGAAACAATAGTCTTCTGGTAAGAAAAGTGGCTGCTGTGATGTTTTTTCTGAAGCCATGAAGCAGTCATAAGCATTTTCAAAGTTTTAAAAATACATATCTAGAAACCAGTGAAAAGCTGGAAGTTCCAACATCTCTGGTTATCTATAAATACTTAATAGCACAAGAGATGATCTTCCCTAGTTGGTCCTTGTTAGGGCTGTAAACAGCACTTGCTGACCCATGACATGCCACTAGCTGGTAATCTTATTGTGTATTCTAGATTAATGAGTCCTCTTATATCATTTAAATAAATGGATGTTGTCTGCTAACGTAGCTAAGAGCATTTGTTAGTTCTAAATGATTTAGAAGATATTCTTTATGGAATACTTATTTTGAATGTGCTTGTGGGTTGGAAATATTCATGTCAATAAAGACCAGCAAGGGGAGCAGCTCTAATGGAAGAAAAATAAAGGAAATATAATTAGCATTTAATGATTTATTAATGGTTCATAAATATATAAACAAGATTGTTATACTAATATCAACAGTTCTAGGCAGTTAAATGCAGAAAAATGCCAGCACCATGTATTTGGATTAATGACGAAAGCTCCTGCTCGTGCCTCTGAGTGCTTGGAGCCGCAGCACTCCTGGCATCCCAGGGGATCGCAGGGCTGGGACTGAGGAGTGGAAACTCCCCGAGATGTCTCATCGCTCCGTGGCATGGTGCCTCCTCCAGCCCAGCCACCGTGGGCAGCCTCAGGGCAGCCGATAAGAGCTCCAGGTCCCTTGGACTCTCCTGGTGACTGCACACCTTGTCTATCCTCCTGTGTTTTCTGCTCACCCGGCCTCTCTCCGTGCTGGCAGCAAGAGCAGTGCTGGCAGCGCTCATGGAAACGGGGTGATCCCTTCTGCTTCTCAAAACCCTGCCGTGTGGGTGTTTAAATGGGAGACTGAGTGCTCTGGCAGGTCAGAACCTGTTGTCAGCTAAGGAGAATGGTTGATCCAGGTAGCTCCCTTTGTGCCAAAGTTGGTTGTTCCTGAATTACATAGTGCAAGAGATGAGGCTGTTCACTGTTCACCAGAGTGCAGAGGGAAGCAAAGATTTGGTTTTAAATGTGATTTGTTTTAATTTTTTTTCTATCTGATCCAGCTTGGGGTTTTACAATGCCATGGGGACAGAAAGCTCTTTTGTGTAAGCTATTGCAGATGATCAATGTGTCCTCATTACGTTAAGGCAGAGGCAAGCACACTTAGGCAGCTGCCTGTCTGCCTGGGAATTTGTTTCCTAAAATGGAAATAACTTTTTTTATTGTTACTTTGGATAATTTCACAGCAGTGAAAATTCCTCCAAGACCAACTAAACAGTCTGAAAAGTAACTTTGAGTTAATTAAACATCTAAAAGATGTCCCAGTCACACAGCAATATACCTCTTCGGGCATTAAAAATGATCCTGCAGTATTTGTTTGAGTAGGATACAAGTACTTTGATTTTTTTGGAAACTGTACAGCATCAGGTGACCAAGAGAGCTCTGATGAAGAGAATAAAACACAACCAACGATAATGTGAAGGTTGCTTAATGAGGTCAGATTTCCATCTTATATAAGGTGCTTCTTACAGGCCACCAGCCGATGGTGTGATGCAGTTTGGGATGACTCAGAGCATCTGAGTCACTGTGTGATAGTTGGCCCATCAAACAATGCAATAAATGCACCCATCAGATCATCGCTCCTCCCTTTGCCTCCTTCACGAGCTGCCCATAAGCAGCACGTCTCTCTCTGGTCCTGCACGCTCTTCCCTGGTCTCAACGTAAGGCCCCACTGGCACAAGTGGGGGTGTAAGTGGGTACTGGGGTCCACTTGCATAAATCCAGTTGCGGCACTTGGGTCTAAACTAAAGCTTTCTGTAGGATATGGTTAGTAAAGAGAGGTTTTATGACATTATCTTGTCTTATTGGCATAATTACTACACTTGGCATATGTCTGCTGCTTGTTTCCTGGAGAAGGCATGCATTTCACCAAATGGCAGGTGTTTACTGTTAACTTACTGGCAGGGTTAAGCACGGTACATGGTGCTCTACCTTGTGAATGCAGATTTTTTTATTATATTTATTCAGCTCACACTCTGGCCACCTTCTTCCCTAATAAACAATGCAATCAGTATAAATGCATTCAGTCAGACCTAAAGGGGCAGGAGAGCAAGAGGGGGTGTGAAGGGCGAGCGGGCGATCCACTCGGCAATTATCGCAAGTGGCTCTGGACGCTGTTCGTTGAAGATGCCCAAACAAAACTCAGATGTCATAACAATTTTTAGGGTCTGGGTGGAAAATACAGTTTTCCTCAGTTCGTTGATTGTAGCGGAGAGCAGCCGTGTCCGAGTTGCCAACCACATCAGCAACCCTTTCTGAGCAGTTCATATGGTTAATCCGCCGAGTTTGTTCTCCCCCCTTAGCGCATAACAGAAATGCAGAACAACTCAAACTGAATGGGATTTAGCGCTCTGGTGCTGAGACTGATGTCTGTTACTTCATCTATGTGAAGAGAAATAAATATAGACAGCAGGGACACTGTTTGGTTCGTGAATAATAGGTGGAATCATTACAGAATAACTATCAATGTGTCACTACACTGAATTTAAATTGCATGCTATCCAGCCTATGTTGCAGTCTACAAGCAAGGCTGACTTAAACATTTTATTATTGTCATAAATTTTTACAACTAATAGCTAGTGGTATGCAAGTCAGCAGCTGCTGTTGGGGAGGAAAAAACCCTCTTGGATAATTTCCTTTGCATACTGACTGCGATTCTGACTTTTGAAAATATAATGCTATTAATTCTGGTCAATATGCAATCAAATCCAAACAAACCCTAAGACATATCTTTGGTCAAAATTCATGAGGCAATTATTGGGTTTTTTGGCAATACTCTTGATTTGATCTGGTCCACACTTGCAGTCAAACAAGACCGTGTTGAAAAAGTTAACATCAATCTGTTTAAAGAAAATCCAGCTTGTTACCAATGAGAAATTCCCCAGTGATGCAAGCTTGAGTAGTGTACGTATCCTGGGGAGTAAGGCTCCTCGTGAGGTCCTATTGCAGAATTAAGAGAATGACGTGTTGTGCACCATGCCATAGTAGATGGTCTTAGATACTGCTTGATACTGCAGATGTAACGCGCGAGGCAAATTCATGCTGTTTGTCTTATGGAATAAGTGGGGACCTGTGATGGTTCAAGCCTCACTAGCAAAATTGCCAGCTAAGGTTAAATAATAGCATTGATTACTGGGGATGAAGAAGGAGGAAACATTGATTTTTTTTTAAAAAAAAAAATCTCATATGTGATTTGCAGAGATTAAAGTTAGATAATTCATATTCAACATAAAATTTGAGCAAATAAATAAGAAACCCCGTTAGACCAATTACACAGAATCCATTTGCAGGCTATAATAAATTCCAGATGACTCCTTAGCAAAAATACACTTTATGGAACTATTATATATGAACAACTGTACAGGCTGGATAAAAGATCTTCCTACATACTATCTAGACTGGGAGGCTGAATAAAATGGTTCGGCTCATTCTGTGTGTATTTCCATTTAAAAAAGTGTGTGCCCGAAGGAGACTTTGACTTGTGTATTGCCATGGTTATCACGGAAAGTGTCTGACAGGAGGATTCCTGTATATCTGCCTAATTACTGGGGCTAATTTCTGGTTGAAATCTGAACTTAAACTACCATGAATATATACATAAAAAATGTCTTTTTGGGGGAAAAAAACTAAAGACAGCTTTCAGAAATTGGACATTCTTTTTTTTCCTGTGGGGAATTAACACTTTCCCATAGAAATGTCAAAAGTGTGGTGTGTTTTGGGTTTTTTCCTCAAAATTTTTCTTTCCCCCCCCCAAACTATGAAAGACTGGAGATGAAATCCATGTTTGTCCAGCTAAAATAATCATTAAGGCTGTATAATACAACTACTTCTGAAGCAAACTCTCCATTTCTGTAAAAAGCAGGTTAGTTTTCAGCACGGCAATAGCTTGATCCTGTCATCAGCAAAATTATTGTCAAAACATACAAGGCAATAATGGCAGGTGAGTCTGGCACTATTCATTTCCAGACATCACTAAAAGGTCAAGGGCTAAGTCTACAGTTAAAAAAAAATAAAATGTTGGATAGCAAATTTTGTGCATGTATCTCTTGTGGAAAGCGTGACGCCAGCTCATGGTTAAAGAAAAGTGAATCTTTTCAAGTCGTGGTGTCATATCAGGTTTGCCTATCAAATTGTGTTATGTTACATCACGTAATCTGACATGACAGAGTTAGCGCAGCTTCACATGTCACAGCACAATGTCACTCTTGGGATAGCTAAAAACACTTTTACTTTTTTTTTTAAACAAAGTTTGGAAAACAGTGGTTTGAGAGAGGCAGTAGGAAAGTGTGTGGGATGAAGGAAAAAGCAAGTAAATCGAAGAAACATTGAATAAAGTTTTAATGTATAGACTTGCAATTTTTTAAAATTTGTTTTTGCTTGACTTTTCTTTTTTTAACCTTTCAAACGGGGTTACAGCTTCCTAACTCGGTTCTGTAAGGGCAGAACTGCTGTCTGTTTGAATGCCAAAGGCAGGTGATGAAAGGAGAGGTAGATACCAATTCCTGGCAAATGGAAGAGAAGTTTGTAAAGCTGGAGTAGTTTTGTGGTGGGAGTGAAGAATAGAAACTCTGGAAGCCTCAGCTTGAACTCTTTGGGGATTATATCCCTCTTCACACTGCTCTGAACACTTTCATTACTTTTCTATTTGAACCCCAGAATTTTACAAAGCATCACTTGAACGCTAATGTTGAGGAAAATTGCCTGAATAATAGTTATCATGTACAATTACAATAAAGACACGAATGTAGCTGGAAGTTTGATTTTTCTTTTTCTGTTTCCTAGAGTTTTATTACTCATTAAACTTTAAGCCCAACTTCCCTCACTTATATCAGTTTTACTACGGTCTTTACTGATCTTAACTTTACTTTATTGATTTCAGTGGAGTTCAACAGGCATAAAAAAATGTAACTGAAAGGAGAATCAATCCCACATTAATTAGCCAGCATGCATGATTTTATGCTGCTTAATGACTCTTGTAATCATCTACAACTGTTCAAAGTGAATGGCAATCGTACCCAGGCACAGCTATACAATAACCTGTACCTCTAGCAGCGAATTCACCCGTTTTGCACGTTTTAGAGATTGTAGTCTTTTGTATAAAATCATATCTAGACTATAAATGGTGACAGACAAAGTAATAATTATAAACAGCCTTATAGGAGCTCAGAGCTAGGTGGGGTTTTTTGGTTTTGTTTGGTTTGGGTTTTTTTGGTTTGTTTTACCCAGTAGAAAGTGTTATGAAAAAGCTCACCAGCCGATGCCTTTAATGAGCTTCCCCAGTCTGGGAAGGATTTGGAGGATAAAGCTCTTAGGACCTCATCTAAAGACCACTGAAGCAAGTGGAAAGATTATTTGTTTACAGCCCATTATAATTCAGTTTTGTACCACAATTCCCTAGTTTTATTTGTGCTTTTTTTTAAATGAGACAACATTGTGGAAGGTTTGGCATTGCAGGAAGGACTTCAAGGTTCCTAATACTGAAGCAGAGAGATAGAGTTGAAACTTTTGGTATCTAAGTATCTTTGGATCTGGGTATACCAACAATTCAGCATTTACTACACTGGAAATGTGCCAGCCTGGGTGCTTCTGCTTTTTGTTCCCCTCCCCCATGCCTCCACATTTGGCATGGCACTTTATCCACACTGCTTATTTGCACCCTGTCCCACAACGCTTTTTTTTTTTTTTTTTTTTCCTGTACTTTATTCTAACCCTACTCTTCATATCAGTAACTTCTTATTCCCTTAGTGCTGTAGGATTTGGTTAACCCTAGGGTTGGATTCTGGCTTAAGATACAGGAGGAAGATTTTTTCCAAGCCTTTTCATACTCCTTTGTTCAGAAGACACCTGGAATCCACAGCTGGTGATGCTGTTTCACTGCTGTATTCAACATTGACCAAACTAAGGGTTCCTGGTCTAAGATCTTTTTTGTGGCAGATGTGCATGAAATTATCTAAAATTATTCTTTACAGAAATTAAGTAATCCTATCCACATAGTAGGTGTGATTCAGTATTAAGCAGTGAGTTAGCCTTTGTAATCTGTTCATGCAGTGTATTTAAAATGGATTGATATACATGCACTCACAGAAATATAGTTACTCACTGTATTTTGTAATAAAACCTACGTTCCTGAACAGCTATAAAAGCCTAATCCTTTTTATGTTTAATATTTACTCTTCCTTTTATCACAGGGACACAATGAAACTGATTGCTTAGATACAGATGACATTATAGTCTATCTTTACTTTGTCGTGCTTTTTTTTTTAACTCTGTGCATTTACACATGAATGGGCCATTGGTTCTAAATGGCAAGAAGATCACAGTGAATTATATTCACTTTAGTGATACAGTGTCAAATTCAATCTAGTATAAAATTCCACATCCTTTCAAATGGAGGAAACCATTTTAATTTGTATCGTCAGCAACTGAACTTTCCCTTTCATCCTTTCACTGGCGACCCAACTAGATGGGGCTGGGAACTTCATACACAAAGTCTACCAGGCATCCCTGAAAGCCAGGGCTATTCTGGGAATCATTTAAAAAAATAATAATTAAAATCTAATTTTTCTTTTCACTATCATAAATTAAAATAGAGAGAAAACTGGTGTGCCTAGTTGCAGGTAAAATCAAGAAAGCTGTTGCTCAGAGTTGCAGTAATTCAGTAATATGTAGCACTTCTATAAGAGGTCTATGCCAGATAAAAACAGTTGCTGCATCTTAGCACTGCCCTTGCTCTGATTATTTGTGTGTGACTGAGCATCTCAAAACATCAGGTGTAGATTGATATCTTGTTAATGTCAGGTGTAGTGCTCACTGAGAGATCATGTCTGTCCTGGAGGCTTTGACACTTGCTTCGGAAGCCATCGGAAGGACCAAAATCTATGTTGGATCCAACACCTGTATGACCTAATGGAGACTAACGGGCTGCATTTGTACTTCAAGTGAAATATATTTATGGACTTTCATAGCTAAAAGTCCTCTTAGAGGAGATGGATCAAGTGTGGTAGAAGCAGCAGAAATAAAGGTAGTCCCAGTTTATGCTTATCGGTTGCAACAGCAGTTGTTGGATGATGCTGTTGGGCACGACCCTTGCTGGCTGCTTCCGTGGCCGAACTACTGACTGCTCCCATGGCTCAGCCTGGATGCAGATAAAGAGTGGTTCAGCACAGCCATCTCACGTGTGCAGTGTATTTCCTAGGGGTGTGCTAGGAAAATGAGGTTGTATTCTCTCTCCCTTTTGCTGCACAAGAGACAGCAGCGTTTCGCCGGGGCAGACTTCAGCTGCGCCGCTGAGACGATGCCGACAGGAACTTGCTGTATAATTTCCCTGGTGCTAATTTTCCTTGTTCAAACAGTCAAGAAACTGCAGTGCCATAAAATGCTCTCCATACCCTGTTGGCAGCATTTAAGCTGCTTTGCTCCAGTAAAGGTGCTGGTGATCCCGCACCTATCAGCCGTTCTGGAGATGGCAGCGGGGGCTGCCTGCGATGCCAGCATGGGGCTGGGGTGAGGCGAAGAGCATTTCAGATAACTGTTTGGTACACTTGAGCAGAGAGGGGTGGACGGCTGCAGATCACTGCTTTAAAGATGCTAACTGCTTAAATTAAAAGGATACAGAAGGGCTCATTCATTTTTTCCGGAGGCTAATGCGGTCTTTGCTGCGATAGAAAAATAATAGTAACTGTGAAGGGATGGGGGATTGCTGGGAAACTTCAGCTGAAGGAAGTGCACAAAACCTTTGGAGTTGGGGAAAGTGGTGTGTGGTCACGAAGAACAAGGAGAAGACACCCTATGGCAATCGTACCTATAATATACCAAAATATACAGCTCTTTGCTGGAAAGTGCTCCAGTGAGCTCAGCGTAAGGGTGGGTTTTGCCCCCGCTGAACAGTCCTTAGCCGCTTCGCCAGGGTTTAGCTGCCACTACAAGACTCTAACCCGTAGGTCAGGTGAGAGAGACCGTACCAGTGGCAGAGGAGGATGATTAGATAGATTGGGGTAAAGGTTCGCATGTCCCATCGAGCCACGTTAAACAGAGATGCTCATACAGGCTATATGGGCATGAACCACCATGGGTGGAAGGTAAAAACATCGCCCCCACCCATCCCACACAAAGTATCCTGAATGCTCTTTATTACACTTTTTTTTTTTTTTTGGTAGTTTAGAAAGAACACAGCCACACTGATGGGCACACATTCAGGTCTCCTAAACTATTTTCCCTGGCACACTGACTCCACAGCTCTGCCAAAAATAAAAAGAGAAGGAAGCTTCACCTTTGTGTGTTTAAGTCTCTGTGTAACCAGTTCTGGGTTTTTAATGCCCATTTCTCTCCAGTGAACTTTGTCTAGTAGTTTTGGAGATGTGTCACTCCTGTTACTCAATTCAGAAGAAAACAGAAACCCTTTTTGTGAACGCACGTTGTTTGAAAGCAATTTATGGTCTAGTGAGCTTGGCTGAGGCACGGTTTCAAGATGCACAACCCTTGGTCCTGTTGATTTTTCAATGCCGGCCACAATGCTTTGCAGCTCTGGTTCTTGCAGGCTGGCCAGATGCAGCTCTGTTGTGGAGTTTGTCTCCTTTTCAGACCCATTTTGTGAATTAATTCAATGTTTGACACCGTAACACTAACACTCTGTTACCTGGATTGTTGAAGTTTCTAAGAGGAATGCTGCAACGCTCATTAAAAAGGGTCCCCAAACCCAAATACTTACAGTTTCTGTGCCTTAATTCTAACATCTTTTTGACTTGTCACTAAATTTGTATATTTTCAGAAGTAATCTACAGCACATTAGTTGTCAGGTAAAGGAGAAAGCAAACTCTCTCTTTTATATTTTAATGGAATTATTGATTTTAGTTGTGTTGATGTCCATTAATCTACTGCAACAAAAGTATTCATAAAGACTTCTTAATTTTGAGCGTCCTCTTTTTGTCTTTGTTTAAATGTCATGACAAGGTGATTTATCGGGGGAGGAGAGGACCTTTAACAGTAAAATTACAATGTGATACCACCTCAAGAAGCAATACATCATATACAAACAGCATGCAAAATATTTTTTGTGCCTGCAACTTCATTATCTGTGAAAATCCGTAAAAAAGTTTATTTTCTCCTTATAGTTAAGGACTAAGAGACTTTACATTTTTATGCCCTTGAGAACATCTATTCATCATCATCTTCACGACATTCTGTACAAGACATTTAGTAATAATAGTCTTCTAACATTTGTCTTAGCCCATCATTGAGAAACATTAATGACACTTTAGTAATATTAAAAAATATTAGTAATTAACTGTGCTATTATAAGACCATTATGTTTCCTACACATTCATAAATATTTTTAAAATATATGCATATAAGGTACTTTTGTGTTCAGACCTTCAGCGTAATGTACATCAGGTGCATTAAATACGCAATGTATGTTTGCACTGCCTGAGGTGACTCGGTGAACGGAGTGTGATGTGGTGACCCTCCTGCTTTGGACGACAGGAAAATACAGATAGGAAATATGAGCAAATAAGAACGAGTAGAAGCATTTTGGGTACATCTGAAATATGGCATAGATAAATACATACATTTGTGTGAGTCATTAAGATTATTTCTCCCCAAACTTGCCATGTTTCTATGGTTTTGTGAACTTCCAACAGACTCACTGTTCTTTATTACCCTAATTATCTTAATTTCTGCCTGAAACTTTGAATCTGCAGTATGAAGGACTAATACTACAGCACAGCCAAAGCTCTCTCTGAAGCATTGACTGATCCTGACAAGTTCTGCTTTAGCCTCTGGCTGCTGTTTGTTTTGTGTCTTGCATTCATTTATCGTAGTATAATCACTGTGGTAGTATCACTGCAATTTTAGGAAAGGCTTCTCTTTCTGAATTAAAAAAAAAAAAAAAAAAGAAAAAGAAAAAAGAGGTTTTTTGAATGTATTTTGAGGACCAGGAAGATTAGGCATAGGCAGTCATGAATTTAGGAGAAACATAGCAATGTGTTGGGTGTAGTTGGTGGTGTTGAGCATCTTTAGAGGAATACTAATTTAGCATAGTATGTATTTATAATGACTTCAGACTGCTGGAACCTTAAGTAGTTATGTCTTTTGGGGGCCATTGAGTTTTCTACCAGAATTGATCTCTGCATTTATGAAGGCATCATAGGAAAAGAGATGGGTTAGAGATAGAGTTATCAGTTTGGGCTCATCTTGGCTGCTAGGTCAGAGGGAGATGAAGGTGAGTGGGGAAAAAACACAGAGAAACTTCCAGTTGTGAACATCAGCAACAGAAGCTGCCAGTGCCAAAGGTATGATTGAGTCTTTGATGTTAATGCAGGCAGCTTGTGTTTAACTGCCACAAGGACGTAAGAGAAGGTTATAATCACCTGTAAAATGTTAGAAATACACTAAATGTCAGATCTGTGCCATGATTCTACAGAGCAAAGTGGTGCTAAAAGAACTTTTTCAGGATTCAAGTAATAAGTGGTACGAAGTATAGGAAGAAACAGATTTAAAAGGAAAGACCTAGGTGAAAATAGAAGATGCATTTTATATAAATTGCAAGCCATCTAATAAAGCCAGCTTTAAATTTCTTCAAAATATGGACACATTTGCATTATTATGTTGGAGCCATATGTTCTTCATGGGACCTGACAGTCAATGAATTCATTTATGTGCCTTATTCCAGAGAATGAAGTAAACAGTTCTGCTTATCATTTATTCATTAGCATTTATTGCAGAAGATTTGATCAGCTGTCTTTCTTTTTTTCAGTGAATCTTGATTTAGACTTCTTTTGAAACATACTGCTCTGTATTTCCACTGAGCACTTTGAGACACGGTACGAGTGGTGCCGTGTCTTGTGGTTCCCCAAGTGGGTTGTCTTCAAATCTCAATTAATTTTTCATTTGCTTGAAAGTTTCTTGAGTTTTTGTAAGCAAGACTTTTAAGACAGCTCAAGCAGAGATTGAAATACCTTCTTATGGAAAACTAAGTTTAACAGTCATTTGATAAAGAACAAGGGAAATGTTCCCCAAGGAGAACACCTTGGTATTCTTGATTATTTGTATTCTTGAAAGACAACACAGAGATATGTTTCATGGATTTTTTTATTTTTTTTTAGATTCTGAATATTAATCAATTTTCTAGATGTGACAGCTTTCTCATCAGATTGGTTAAGAAGTAACATCATTCATGGGAAGCGAATCTCTTCTTCCACTGAACACATTTTTTTGGGAGGGGTGGGAGATCCAGAAAAGCTCCCAGGAAGATGACTACTACAGTTTGCAATGTATATAGTATAAACTATTCAATATCTGCCAGGTTTAGTAAATTTGTGGTCTCATTCTGCAGTGGTGCAGGAACTAGTGCTTTTAGCGCTCAGAGGCACTGGCTGCAATTTGCGGGTTATATTCATGGTGGACGGATGTGTTTATGCGCAGGTGCACATCATAACGCAGAGGGTTTCAGATAGATCGTGAACTCTTGTCATCTTGCTTGTTCCCATTAGGTTGTCGGTTAATGGGTTATTTTATTAATATGGTTGTTTAAATGCGTTTAATCAAAGTATAGAAAGCCTAACCTATCAAGCGCAAATGAAGAAGTCATCCTGGTTTGGGCATTGTTGTGGGGTAATTTATTTTGTAGTTCACGTGATGCCGTAGCTCTCCAGCATACTGACAGCTGTAGCCTTTTGCTCATGTAAGGTGGATCGAGAGTCTGACCCGTGGCCATGAATTCTGTGTCTGTGTGGTCATGACTTTTTATGCCCGAATTCTCTAACCATTCTGCACGGATGAACTAAAAGCATTAAACTCTTAGGGAAAAAAAAAAAAAAGTAGCAACTATGCAAGAAATATCAATAAATTATGCATGAGAATACATATATTAAATTAAACCACTTTAGATGAGATGCGAGCCAGTTAACGATGTGTGTGCTGTACAGCAGTGCAGTTGTACGAACACACAGTGTTCGAGATCCACATCCATAACAAACAATGCAGTCTGTTCCATTTTAAGTTGATGGATTGGAATTCATTTGTTTATCATTTTCTGTTGAAGAGGCAGTCTCATTTTCTGATGTTTGAGCAAGTTCATGGTGCAATATGTAAACATTACAAAATTTAATCAGATGGTATTAGATTTGTAGAAGTAAACAAACCCTAGCGATAACCATGGGATAGTATGGATTTCTGATCACTTCTATCATTTAAATTTAGTTTGATGTTGTGGAGCTCATTACTGAAAAGAAAATGATGATTTATTCTATGAGAAGTTATCCTAGCTTAGGACAAATCCCTAGCTGTCTGTTGTAGATAGTATCTGCTGAAGAAATCATAAGAAACTGGACATATTACTGGTAGGCAGAAATGGATAGACTAAAGTAGACCAACTTCCACGCCAACTTCCAGAGTACATTTTGTATTGATTCAAACCGACATGCGTGCACGTTGCAATGATCTTCAGAGAATCGTAGGAAATAAGGCTGGAAGAGATCCTTAATCTTTCCCAAATTTGTAATAGAGATGTATGTCTTCATGTTCTTAGCTCTCCTCACAGTTAGAGAATTTCTCCTAACTCTGTCCACATCGTTTACACCTGTCAGTCCTGGGGTCAGGAACAATGCTCAGAAAGGCTTTATCCCAATTAGTGGGGAAAACCAGCTGGAAAGTAGAACAGACTCTCCAAAATTAATGGTTTTATTGCTATCAGGTATTTGAAAATTCTGTTTTATTGCATTGATAATGGCTTGGCTCTTTTGAAAGCACACAGAAGCGCTTGTGAAGTGTGTAGAAGTCCCAGAATTCTTTGTTTGGATGCAATATTTCACGAGTGCATAAGATGATGACTGAGAAGAGTGCAAAGAGATACAGAGTTTGTTGAGAGGAGAAAGTTGGAGAGAAGGATGATGGATGGGGTTCTGTTCTCTGAGTGTCTTAGAGATGAAAGGTGAAGTGGTCAGTTACTAATTTTGTAAACCTTATTGTTAGCCTTGTAACGCCATCAAATAGAAGCACGTCATCGTCGTTATTAAATACAATAATATTATTAAAGCCCTATTAATTTCTAATAAGAAAAATCTATATTATGGTTTATCTATAGCAAAAAAAAGATGTATATCTCCAGCTTGTGTAGCAACTCAAGTTGATGGTAAATAATCCTTTTTTTTTTTTTTCTTCACTAAAAAGCACAGATTCATCATCAATGCATTATTCTATCTTAGCGTTTGCATTCTGAGGTGGGGAAAGGACGTTACCCAGAAGTGCTGGGTGCATGCCAGGCTGGAGGAACTCTGCTGCTCTTCCCCTGCCAGGGAAGGGCCTCATGGGGCAGGGTTACGCCCATTGTCCCCCCGATAAATCACAGCTAGTGTCTGTGCTCATCAAGGCTAGAGGTCTCCATGCACTTGGCTGCACCTCGTGAGTGCTATGCCTTAGATTTGTGTTTGCACCTGTGATAAATATACATGTGGTCACTGAAGTCCAGATATAGTAAGGAAAGAATTAATATAAGTAACAAAGGATGCTTTATTTATTTATTTTTTTTAAAAATCACATTCAAATACAGTATTAATAATTTCTAAGTACCCTCAAGGGAATTTAAAGTTTATCCTAAGTGCAGTGAAGGGAAAAAAACCAACACTGGTCCTATTACGTATGCTGAAGTGCTATTAGTGTGCCATTCAACTGAGCAAAAGAGAGTGGCTTTAAAAGGAATATTTCATTTGACTTATCTGCAGTGAAGAATGGGGAATGAGGGTAAAATAAATAGGACTAGAACAGAAATGGAAAGATCCCATTTATACTGTGGCATAGAAAAACATAAATTCTTTCTGAGATACAGAAAAAGCTTTGCAGATCAAGACACTGAAAGGGAACCGTTCTTGCTCCAGTTTGGCTGTTTTGTATAAGATTTAGTTTGAAGTTGCTCATGGTACATTCGAGAAGGGAGCAGGGCTTGTGCCTCTGTAATGTAAAATAGAAGTGGGCCGTTCATCATTATCCTCAGAAGTAGTATATTTTAATGGTAGGCTGATTTTTCTGCATATTATATAAAGTCCCATTTTTCAAGAATTAGAAATGGGAAAATGTTCCATTAAATGAGACGCTGAAATATTTAACCCATTTTCAGAGAAGAACAAACACTTAAGGGGGAAAAAATAAGGTAAAAGAAAAATAAATTTAAGAAAATTCAGTAGCTATCATGCCTCAGATTTAAAGTTATCACTTTAAGATGACTAATGAACTTCAGAAATTGAAGTATGGAGGAGTTATGGTTATTAAAAAGTGTATTGTTAAGTACAATATGATGGTATTTAACTTCTGTGTACTGATGGGTACGCTATAATACACACAAGGTTGTTTCTGCCTGGCAAGGTAGAAGTCTGAAGCAGGAACTCTGAGCAGTAACTTAAATAATTTATCCAAACGAGCCCCGTGGGCTGCTGGGGAGCTGCAGGAGGCAGGTTTCCCACGGGGGAGCGTGCATTCATGGGTGCTGGGGATGTGGTGCTGCCTAAACCCCGGCGGCTGTGTTTCTCCCCATGTGGTGTCTTTTCAACAGAAGATGGCAGCAAAATCTTATGAACAATAACACTTGCTATCCTGCAAACATTTCTGTCACTAGGGTACCGGGCATGCTGTGAGGGGTCTGCTGGAGCCAGCTTTGACCTGAATTCCTTCTTCAGCTGCCCCAGACAAAGCTTTATTAGATCCTTATTCCATACTTACCAAATGCAGTGGGCTGCATCCTCTCCCTTCTTTCATTTTACAGGCCAGCTGCTGTACAGATGCTTTGAGAGGGGCTCTCTTCATATCACCGAGCAAAAGCAGACTCCACAAAGGGCATTAACCCAGCTGGGAGCATGCAGGAGCCCTGCTGCACCACAGCCCTTGTGGGCTCATCTCGCTCAAGTGGGGGGAAGCTGTGCAAGCTGGGAGGACCTCACTCAGGAGACCTTGGCCACGATCATCCACCTGGTCAGGGCAGCTCCATCCTTGTGGCATCATGAAGTTGATGTCCTCAGAGAAGTGGATGAAGGCCTGATTCAGGCTTCTCTCCTTTGGCTGGACCAGCCATGCTTTGGATGGTCTGTCTTTGGTGGGATCACTCAGGGTGGACCATTCCTCAGCTGGTCCATCCAAGCCCTCGCAGTGTGGGTTTGTGCGTGGCCGCCTGTGAGTGTCTGACTGTTGGTACCCTTGGAACAATGAGCCCAGGTGAGTGCTGGCCTCCCTGCTAAGCTCTCAGGAACCAAAACTCAGGTTTCTACAAGCCATGTTGTCTTTGGTCTCCAGTTTCTAGTCATCATGCTTTATTTTGATCAAATACTTAACATTGTGGTTTTGCAGGGTTTTTTTTTTTGTATATTTCCTCAATGTATGGTATTTGGATGCTGCAAGGACAGTACTGTTGCGATGCTGGTTCAGCTGGAGCAAACACCAAGCATTTGCTGGTTGCTTTAATCTCTTTAATCTATTCTTGGCTCATAGTTGCTTTGTGGAAGCTGAGTGCTTATGTTAGAGCTACAGCTTTCCTGAAGGGGTTTGGCTGCGTATTGATGTCTGTCTTCTATAGAAAGAACATAACTAGAGGCACCATTCATTTCTCCTCCTACAGGAAACACCAACTGCACAGCCCTAATGTCTGTTGGTGTTACACAGAAGTGACATACGTTGACTCTTTATTTATTTTAATAGGAAGTAATATTTGTGTGCATTAATGCCTAAGAGCATCTTAAAAACAATTGCATATAATTCATGCAGGAGGTATGATGTGATCCCAAAATTTCATAAAACTTTTTTTTTTTTTTTAACCCATAAGGCTTTTAGATTAACTTCAAAAATAGGCATTGCATTTCTATATAGCATTCTGGGTATTTTGTCTCTAAAGAAGTGTCTGTAATTTATGATCTGTAATTAGAACCCAATTTAATAATTACATGTCCTGCAAAGAGATGTTTCTTGAGCAGGGCTTTGTTCTTATGCAGCTGCTGGAAACACAAAGATGTGGATTATAAGAAATAATTCAGATGAAAATGAACTGTTGAGGGCAAAGAATATTCAGAAGTGATCAGAATTTCTGAACAATGAATATGGTTTGTCATACGGACTTTGCTGCAAAATATACAGTGTCTAGAGATGTACATCTCATAAGCATGCATAGCATAAATTACTCTGGATGTAAAAAATTAATTTTTGTGACTGCTTAATGACATATTTCTATATGAAATGTAGTAAATCAAAGACAATGTTTGTATGGTTTGTCTTTCCTCTAGGAAATGCCAACACAGAAAAGCTAAACTAAAAATTCTGAAACAGTTTTTCTAGGGTTTCCTTCCTATGCTCAAAAGGAGGCAGGAAAAACTCTATCAATTGCATTATTAATTTAAGGCTAATTCAGAATAATTTTAGCCTTAAACATGAATAATTTCAGACTGACCTTATGATGGGTTAAAATTCTTTCTTAAACGGTGAAGTTTAGCTAAAGAACCATATACTCATTTCATTAACTTCTTCTTCCAGGCAATATTGTACTTTGGAAATGACTTAATTTGTTGAAATTCGTGGCAGAGGTTTTTTGGAAAACTGCCTGTGCTAGGAGATGCATTTAATACAGATACATCTTTCTAGCTTGCAGGATATGGTGGTGTATGAATTGATCATATTAAAAGGCCTATTTCTTGGTAAATCTTCAGAGAATGCTGTGAAGTTTTAAATTTATGGAAATGGACAAAAAGTGTACTGCAGACTAGATTTGGTGTCTCCATATGTGTTTTTTTCCCCTTGCTGCATTATACCATTGCAAAACTATTGAAAGAAGGATGGCATCGGACCCGGGTGATTAATAAAGGGCAAATACTTTACTTTAGAAAATTTAGCTGTTCTAGTTTTTTTACTGAATGGCAATTGATTTCCTCTACAAAAAATTCCTTAGCATTGTTTATCATTTCAACTGAGACGCCTTAGCACAGCGAGTCACAGTGTAGGTCCTCTGAGCTGCGGAAGGTGCGATCAGAGATGGACCAAGAGGTCAGAGATGGACCGAGTGGTGGGTGGTGGATGGCAGAAATCAATGCAGATGTTTGCAGCTGCAGAGCACAGCAGGACATGTCTCCGCATGTGGCAGGGTAAGAAAGCAGCTTAGCGGTGGCTTTCCGAGACTGCTGTATGCAGAGACAAATACGCAGAAAACTCGCTTTAAGGACTCGTGTTCAAATGTGACTTGAAATATTAATGCAACCTCATTTTCAGGCGGCGGGACTTTCTTGAGCAAAGCCATATGTTGTACTCACTGGGGAGAGGAGGAGGCTCAGTCTGGGTTTGGAAGAATATGACAGTGTTGAGAAAATTGACCTCACTGAGTCAAGTTCCGGGTCTCAGCAGTTTTCTCTTCTCCTCTGTCCTATCTTCTTCAGATTTCAGAAAAGGACACGTGCAGCGAGGGCAATCAGGTTTGCTTCTTTGCATCGTACCATGTGCAGAAGAGTCAAACCCCCACAGATTTTTAGGCTGCTGATGCATCTTTTCCTGCACTTCAAAAGATTAAAATTGAACTTGCTTTAAATGAACAGCAACAGCCCAAGCCGATAAATCAAAGTAGATGCTACCGTGTGTTTCATTATTAAAGCTCAGTGTTTTCAGCCTGAGTCTCCCTGGCACGAGAATGGGTTATCTGGCCTCTCCTTGGATCTCTGTCCATAGTTGCGACTGTGGGCTCACGGTACGTCGCCAATCCAAGTCTTCCTGCAGTGATTCCTTCACCTGCAGAGGTAGACCCATGACCTCAAGCTTTTTTTTGGGCTGTTCCTGGTGTTTTTCGTGATGGACTGAGTGAGTGTGTGTTATGTTCATCAGTGCAGGTGTCTGCTGTGGCTTTACAGAAATGTCTGAGATGTCTTCTGCAGATCTGGCCTCCAAGAGCCGGCTGCGGCATCCGTGTTACCGATGGTACTGTTAACTTCAGCCAGCCCTTCCTTGTTCAAATAAAGTGACTGTTTAAAGTGGCTTGCATTTCTAGATGTAGTTGGTCATCTCCAGGCAGTTTTTTGAAGTAGGGTTGGTTAAGTGAGGCCACCTTTTGAAAATTATGAATCCCAAAATAGAGTTGCAGGTAAGTTGTGAGGGCAAGAGAATTTGTGACATCAAGTATCTGCATGACTGGTATGTCAGGACATTCTACAGCATCGCAGGAAAATCCTGAGGGGCCCAATGTTCGGAGGAGGTGTCTCCTCCTCCCTGCTGACAGCCAAATTGTAGAGTGCTGTGATTAATTTTACATTCAAAGCATCTCTAACGTTGCATTTCCATGTAAAAAATTGCTGCCTTTGCCCTGGGAATATTATAAAGCAGCCTGAAACTATGCTCAATAGTCTAGGTATTATTTTATACCTCTCACTGAACAAAGAGAGTGATGAGTTGCTTGTCCCCAAATAGATGATGAATATGAAATGGTACAACAGGGTGTTTTGGTCCTGTGTGAGGATTGATGGATTTGGGCAATGCTTTTTTTTTTTTTTTCTCCTCTTTTCCCTGCAGCCAAGTTCTATTCAAAATCCTCCCATTCAGCCACTCACCTACAAAAATTAATTGAGCTGATTTACGTCCGTTGGACTCATTTCCATATTTCACCCTACCCTTTCTAAAACAAGTTAAAAACCTAGTCACTTTGGAAATCACAACATACAGAGGCTGGGAACCTGCCACGCAAACATTCCAGTGTTGTTTCTGTTGAAATATTTCATATTACTGTAATTGACCAAGAATTAGGATAATTTTTAATAGCAACATATGGCAATTACTACTGAAAATGTTTCTGAGATACTTCTGACTTGTTTATATCATTGCTGTAAGTGTTATAAAAACAATGTGAAATTCCTCTGGAATTGAACTATTTGTTTATTTCCACCGGGTAATTTCCTGCAGCTTAAGTGAACTATTAAATTAATCACGCCATATTTAAAGGGCAGCATTTGCATTGGTATGACCAATGAATCATAACCAACAATTTACTTTTTATAGCTGAAAGGGTAAGAGAACATACAGTATTAGTAAATGATCCATAAACATCTCTCTTATACACATGACAGCTGTAGATTTAAAATTTTCATTTAGGTTAATGGAAAAAAAAAAAAAAATCTCATCTTGATGAAGCCCCCTTGAAAAGTCATGACACTTGTTCACATTGGTGAGTAATTGCAGATTTTAATTGGTGCGAAGCGGCTTGTGTGGCACCTCCTGAACCATGGGCGCTGCGGCGTGGCTGCCCTTGAAGCTTTGGTTCTTAGGGGATTTTTTTTCGTGGCATTTGGTTTGTTTTTAACTAATTCAGCCTAGATGTCTGTTAGGCTAATGCAGAGTTATTTTAGTGTTAAAAAAGAATGTATTTGGGGAAGTCTTTGTAGACTTTCCCTAAAGAAAAAGAGTAGTGGTGTGAGAATGGGTAGCTAACAATAACCACATAAATTATAGCTAGATGAATCTTGCATTATGTAATGGGCTCAGACCATGTTCTCCTTAAATTCTAATATAAATTCAGAGGCTATCATTAATTATTCCTTTTATTTTTGTGAGCTGATGATGGCAGCAGCATGAGAGGTGTACTGTGCGTGATGGCTCTTCCAATGACTCACTGCTGGCCTTAAGCAAAGCACTTAATGCGTGCATGGCTTACCTGAAAAAGGGGACAGCACTGTTTTTCTCCATGATAGAACTGGTGCCAGCCTCACTGAATTAATGTCTGAAAGATGCTTTGAGTTCCTAAAATAAAAGGCGCATTCCACAATTTGGTATTTGCCAGGGAAAATCATAATTTGCTAGCAGCTAATGCAAAAGGAGTTTGAGATACTGCAGTCACCTTCTGTTAGATGTAGAGAAATTCCAAGTTTCTTAAAAAATTGAAGGGGTAATTGATTATATTTTTTGAGTTAATGTTAGAATCAAAGGAGGAGAGCAGTCTGAATTCGATATATTAGAGACAGATTATATATCTGAAAATTACTCTAGTATCACCTCTGGGAGGCTGTGAATAATGATGACTTTTTAGTGGCAAACCTTTGCATCTGAGATGTTACTGGTTGCAGAGGTGCTGCTTTTGCCCTGTATTTCCCCTCGGTGTGCACAGCTGACTGGGCTGCCTCTCCAAATGCAACTCCATGAGCCTGAGATTTGCTCATCCCCTCTGGAGGTGACAGCGACTCTGGTGAAGATTCACGAGGGTCTCGAGGGAATTCGGATGCAGCGAGAGGCAGGGAGCTTGTGCTGGAACGGAAGGAGCGATGGCAGGAGGTGGAGGGATGCTGATGAGTGTGCCAACGAGAGGGGTAGCTGCACAGAGCCATTAATCCTCCCACTCCTGCTTGATTGCCTTTGGCAGAAAGTAAGACTGGGTAGACTTCAGATAAATCAAGCAGTTGGCTGTCTCCCGGCTATTTCTGTAGACACCAGTGAAGCTTGTGCCTCTGCTGTCTCCTAAGGTGTCCAAGCAGTGGCCTCCTGTAGCTTCCCAAACCGATGACGTGCAGTTTGCACCACTGCCTAAACAACGTCTAGATTTTCCGTGCTTCTGTTTTTCTTCATTGTTGTTGTTGTTCCATGTACCTCATGGGGAAGGTGAAGAGTGGTCGTGGTACAGCCAGCTTTCCATGGGGATGGGAGCTTGGTGCAGTTTTGCCAGTTTTGTTATCTCAATGAGATACTGACAGCACCAAAAACCAGCCCCCGTCTCTACTTTGCTACCTACAAAAAAACCCCAAACAAACAAAAAAACCAAACCGAAAAACAAATCCCCAAAACAGGACAAGTTTTTCTGTGACCAAACTCCAGTAAGAGTTATCCAACTGAATTTTTAAAAGAAGAATGCAAGGAGGCTGATAAAACCCTGGCTTTGATAAGAGAGAGAAAACCTGATATATACACAGCATCTCTCGTGTTGTCTGTTGGGTGAGTTAGGCACACTCTTCATCCTGCGCCTAAAGATGCATCAAATCCAGGCAAACCTACAAACCAGCCTGCAGCCTTGCTCTTCTTGCCTTAAAATGGGTGTAGATATGTATTCATCTACCCATCTGCATAAAGGAAACACTTCTGCCAGTTCTAGAAATGGTTACTTAATTCCATATTATCACAGGTTTTCTTCTTCAATAGTACATGCTAGGTATTATTAATTTTATATTTCTCCTGCAATTTTTGTCATCCTAAGTAACCTCCACATTTCTAGGAGTGTAAAGCCCTCTTTTACAATACACTGAAAACTCAACACTTCAGGAATATAGATTTAAAAATCTTTAATTAAGCTCCTAATACCAAGTGCTTGGAAGATATTATAAAAAAACCAAGTACCTGATTTTTTCCAAAGAGGTGGGACAATAAAATTAAGTTAATGTGGCATTCAGATTTCTTTCAATAACCTTGTTCAAACCTGTAAGTGTGCTCAGAATACAGATGAATTTTTATGGCCCTGAACAGGGGATGCAACACAGTTGGCCTTTTTTAATATCACATGATTTGTGCGACCATAACAGTTCTCATTAGAAATGAAGCTGATGTGTGGTACTGATAATGCAGAAGAGGGGACGGGAGAAAAGGAGGAGCAACTTCTACAGCTGAGGTTGCTGAAAGCTGGAGGGAGGGTTCTCCTTTCCATAGCTCAAAACAACTGAGCAATAGTTGCCGTTGGCAAGTAATGGCAGAACTGAGAATTGAATTTTCCCTCATGTTCCCGGCCAATCTGTAAATCGTAGTGTCAATCATTGCTCTTCCTCAACGTGACACCAGGGTCTATTCCCGCTAAAGACACCATTAAATTTGATTGTCAGACGTTCATCTCAATATTCTTTTCCATCTACAGGATTTTTTATAACACTTTAAAAAGGTGATTTCTCATTAAGAGAGCCCCATGGAGCTGGAAAGGAGGAATATTGCACCTTTTTGCAGAAAGCAAGGAAAGACCAAGAGATAGAGCCTAAAAGGCACTTAATAGCACTTTGAGAAGGGCTGGTTTCATTTGCAGTTTATCTCAGTTATCTTTTCCCAGATTCAGGGCAAATCAGTAGTGCTCTCACAGGCAGGAACAGAATGGCTTATAAAGCTGAGACTCCTCATTGGAAATTCCTGAGATGTGTTAACCGAGCACATAAACTCTCCTTGTCTGTTCCAATAAAATATAAACCCCCCCCCCAGATTATATTAAATCCCCGCCTTGGGATAATAGCAACCACCTGATTTCAAACAACTTACATTCAGGGTCTTCCATGCCAATACAGTGTTTGAGGAGCAAAAGTTATGCTATTGGTAAAACTAGAAATAAAATATATATCTGTAAGTGTACATATAGAAAAGGACTGTATTTTTTGCACAGACTTTTATTTTTATATTGGTTTGCTTTTATCATCCCTACCCCAGTGCTTAGGTGTGGTCTGGCAGTGTTACCTTCAAGTTTCCAAAATCCTTTTGGCCACGCGGACTTTTTAATTATGCTCAAAACTCTTAAAACTGCATCAGCAAAAAGTGGTCTTTAGTGTTTGCCTCTTTTGCAGAGCTGGGGAAAAGCCAAATTCTGTCACTTCTATTCTGTAAGTAACGCTTCTGGCAGAGCTTAAGACTGAATACTAAAATATCGAATAATTGACATTCTTAGGCGCAAGTGGAGAGTTCTTCATCGATATGAGGCAGCTGCTCCTTCAGAGGCTTGTGTCCTAACAGGGAAGAATGATCCATATTTGGGGCTCTGCTTGAGAAGCTTGTGCAGATTAGGGGTGGGCAGCCGTGGTGGGATGCACACCTAGAATGCAGCGCTGTTATTTAACAAAGGGGACTAGCGACTGCAAAATATGTAAAAGCTGATTGAAATTGAAAGCTATAGCATTATTTATGCACTTTAGTAGCCATATAATTTGGTTTGGTGGATAGAAATATTATGGAAAGTAATGTAAGGGGACAGTAAGTGCTAAATACGAGTAGGAGAATAACAAGTGATTGTAGGAGGGATTAAAAGGAATAAAACACAGAAATGGTGGAGGGTGAATATTTGTAACAGAAATGCAGCTAAATGGAAGGAAAGACATGTAATCCTGAGGTCAGTAGAGGCAGTGATGGAAGGTGGATGGTGTGCCTCAGGCGTGTAGCAGATCTCCAGGACATCCCAGGATGGTGCATCTGGACAGGTTGCCAGCACTACCAGAGGCAGAGCAAGGTTTAGGATGGAGATGTTGGAAGATACCTTTAGTCTCTGGTCTTGGTTTATACTATATCTCAGCCTGCAAACCAAATATTTTTCAGATAAAAATCTGAATGCTATTTGAGTGAAAATGCTGATAAATTTGCTTGGTCCAAGACCCATTTTTGTTCAAAGAACTAGTTTGGATTCTAAATGCATAGCTCTCTTGCTGCTCAGTTTGATATATGATGTAGGAAAAGCCATGTGTATTGCAGATGATTTCCTGGTATTTAGATTGTTTTATTTTAAAAATATATTTTAATATTGCAGCTGCTGATTAAGCATAACCCGCTCCTTATCAGGAAAGCAGAATTTGCAATGAATTTTCAAATTATTTTTCTAGTTAGAGAATGCAGGTAGCTGATTTGACTGGAAGTGAATTGTATTAGCTGAATAATTAATAAAGTAAGTTTTTCATCACCGTCTTTAATCATATCTTAAGAAATTGTCAGGAAGACTTTGCCTTTGAGGGCTAACTTTGTCTTTCAGAGAGAACTTTATTATCGAGCCCTTTTCAAGCTTCCATCACTGCCTTTGACATAGACTAACAGGGCTGTATTGATTTACCCTGGACTGGATGCCCAGTGCTAATCTACATTCAGTTTAAAACCCACTACATTAACAGAATATTTACGTTGTGACACAAGCTTCCCAAGGTAAAGCTGGCAATGCCTCCGGCTTTCGTTGGCCTGATAAAAAGGCACCGCACTGAGCAGAAAGTGGCTGGGTACGAGTCGAGGGGACTCGGTCACCGCCGTCTGCTTCTGAAACTGCTGTGACAGGTTTTGTGCAAAGCCTGTCCCCTTCCAGACACTGGAAAGTACTCTTATGTTTGGCAATATGTTTCTTAATATTTTTTTTTTTTTAACATTCCTCCTTGCTGGTATGTCAAAGGTCCAAAGGACTTGAGGTTCAAACCTATTAGAAATCACTTCTTCCCTTGCAGAGCAGATTCTCCCTACGAGCAAACACAGCATCCCTAAAAGCAAACACAGCATCCCTAAAAGCACTGCCTGCCTCACAGATTGAGAACGGTAGGACACCACGTATCCTGGAGTGGCTTGATGGGATTGAAAAGTAAATATCATCTTAAATAGCATCTTTGAGAAATAGATACATTTCCAAAGGGAGAAAATAGAATATCTTTTTATACAATCTCAGGCTTCTTGTCTCTTCAGCACAGTTTGGTATTTAAACAATTTTTTCAATAATTGAAAATCAAGTTGAGGGGATTCGCTATGATGTGCACATGAGACAGGCAGTTGCACACAACCCAGCTGGCTTCAGCTAATATCTGGGCTCCAGATACTGCCTCAGCTGTAAAGGAAATCCTTCACAATCCTTTCTGATTGACAAAAACGATGAGTCAAAATCCTAACAGATTATCTAAGGGAAAATAATAGTAATGCATCTCAAACTGGAAGACAAGACTGGAAAAGAAAGCACAGGGACGGCGTGGAGTCTCTTATAAGAGCATAAAGGAAAAGTATGTAGTGTAATGCACAGTGCTGCACTCTTGTGATGAACATCTAAAGGGAGGAGTCTTCAAACTGTTTAGCAGGGAAATAAGAAGGTTTGGTCAAAATAGAAGCAAGCCTGAAAGCTGAGAAGTGGCAAAAAAAAAAAAAGAAAAAAAAGGGGGGGGGGGGCAAATTAAGGGGAAAAAGCCCCAAAACAAAAAATAAGCCCCAAAGCAAAACCACTTACAAAGCATCAAAAAAACCTTCTAGCAGAAATGTGAGGAGCTGGCATTATACCTTGTGTCCTGTCATTTCTGTGGGGAGGCTTCCCCACCTGTGACCTCCTCACGGCATCTCCACCCCTCTGACCCCCTGTCCCCTCCAAAGCTGCTGTACATGAGCAGTGTGGCTCCTAATCTCACTTTTTTCTTGCTATGTAGCAAAAGGGGAAGGTGGGAAGAGAAAGCTGTAAGTGTTCATATGGCACGCGGTGCCAGCGTGAATCTAAACGCATTTATGTAGGGGCACTCACCAAATTCAATGTGTTAATGTATCGGTCCTAGTTTTTCCTCTCTCGCTCACCAACTGCATCCCCTGTCAGTTATGATACTCTTTATGAAAGCCTTGAAACAATTAGAGAAGACTGTTTTCCCCATTTTTTCAAATAGCAAGGCAGTTTGGAGGGAACAGAAGGGGATTCAGTTTAGCAAGCTCAGCTCAACTGGCAGATGTCAAAGTACGGAGCTTGTTTGTCATCAGCATTCATTGGGGAAAGTTTGCTCTCAAAATCGCTGAAGAAAACAACCTTGCTTGTATAACAAGCCTAGTAGGCTGCTATATTTCCAAGCAGATGCATTCTTCCCCTAGATCAAATACTTGAAATATAATCCTTCGCCAGGTAAAGGAAAAAACTTCATTGTCTGCACCTTTTTCAAATACAGCTGAAAAACGCTTCAGGTTCTGTGTGGGCTTTTTTCCTTCATTTTAAGATCACTAACTGTGCTGTTCTGGCACTCTCTATATCAATAATAACAGGCGTGCCTAGATAAGGCATCAAAATTTCCAAGGGAAGCGTAGATACCTTCAGTCTCCTGAAGCTCCTTTTACCAGCAGTTGCAGCTTGGTAGAGTCGCAGTGCTCCCAGGATGCTCCCCTGTATTTATTTGTCATAAACAGCTTTGCCTTCCTGAAAAGCGTAGCACATTTGCTCAAAGAAAAGACCTTTCCCATAGAATTTCTAAAAATATACAAGTCTAGGTCAGTATTGTGCCCTTTGCAATGATTGTGGGTTGCATACTGCTGTACTTGTAGTTGGGTAGTGACCTTTCACGGGCTATCAGTGGCGCTTTTTTCTGAGTAAAGGAGTGTTCAGGTGGCATACCTAGGCACTTAAAACCTATCCTTCATTTCTTGGGCTTCAATTGCATGTGATCTAGAGCCATTCAGTGTCAGTTAGGAGAGAAAAGGTGCTTTATAAATAACTCATTTTTCTGCCAAGGGTCCCAAAACATTGGTTTCACATCCTGTATTAACACAGGGCCATGTTGTTCAAATGAATTTTAAGCAGCACCGGATTTTATATGTTGTTATTATAAAGATAATGAACTGCAGTTATTTCAGGTAATATTGTTTGCAGAGGGTCACTTCAGCAAATTATTGGAGAATAATTTTGTTTTAAACTGAGGTAAAATACAACCCAAAAAAGATTTCGTTTGTCTCATTAAAATCCATTTGAAGATGTTGTCTCAAGAGGCGTCATTGGAAAAGGAGAAGTTAATATTGCACTACGGAGGACCACAGTCGTGCTCTGCAAGCCATGACACAGACATGTGCTGAACACTTACTCTTTAAGACATTATGCTCGGAAGTGAGTCAGGCAGGTAAAATAAGTAAAGCTAAAGGTTAGGAGCACCTCCAGTCCCAAGACTGCATGCGTGTGTTTGCAGTAGATCATGAAGGTCCAAAGAAAGGCCAGCTCTAAAGGAATGAGTTATTAGCGTGGCTGGGGTTTTTTGTTAAAAGCAAAAGGAGTCCCATATGTTTTCAACCTCAAATCATTAATTTTTTTTCTAGTATCAAAATTAAATAAAACAAATCCTCTGGTGTGACTCATAAAATTCAAGAAAACCGAGTGCCTAGAGACAGATTAGGATTTATTGGGCTACTGGTTTTCCTAGCAGAGCGGCAGCTGTGAGGTCCAGATCCCACCTGAGCTCCAAGACGTCTGGAGGAAACCATCCAACTCCTGTTCGTAAGAAAAACATCCCACATGCAAAAAAAGCCCAAAAACTTGCGGCAAAGAAAATCAGTTGCTGTGGTGTTACTTACTGAGTTTTCCCCGTGAGCTTCATCAGTTTTGCAGCTCAGAGCCACGAGAATTGCAGGGGTGACTGACAACCACTGGCAGAATTTGCTCTGCCAGGGAAACGTCCAGGCGAACCCAACAAACACCAGGAGCTTTTGGCAATCTGTCTCCCTCAGCCTATTTCACTCGAACGCAGTTGGAAGGTAAGAACAAATTTCAAAATGTCCAAATAATCCTAAAAGCTTCTTACAATAGCTTGCTGCAAAGTACCCAAAGTCTTGATATAACAGAATTTATATTGGATGTCAAAACCCAGGAACTGATTTGTAGTCGCATTAAATCTGGTGCAGTCCTGGAACAAAATCCAAGTAACAGCCACTCTCCGCTAGCAAGTATGCAGACTATAATTGCAAAGATTTTCTCCTCCTGTTCTTTTGGAAATAAAAGGGCTTTTTGACATAAATTTCCAAATGCTTCAATTAATTTTTCTCTGGTGCAAGTTGATTAAAATCTTACCCTTGTTAGTTAATATATGTGTAAACTATGTTGGGTAGCCACCATTTAATGTTTTACCATTTCCAGTACTGACACAGAAGAGAAACAGGCATACCAATTAATAATTTACCTAATTTAGAACCAACTGTGCAATTTCCAATAAAAGGCTAGCGTGCATTTAAATGTCATAATTTGGAGTTATGTAGCATTTATATTTTTTCTAATTTGCAAATGGGTGAGGACTTTGTGAGAAATTTGTGATGTGCTCACAGGGGAATGATTTAATAAATGCAGGGCCATTCCTGTAGCAGAAATGCTTAGGGTGTTGTTGCATTTCCAACATCCTTATGCATTTTACCTTCACGTTTAATGTTGTAAACTTTGATCAGGAGACAAATTCCACATGAGCGAGCCAACAAAAAGCCCAGGAGGACACGAGAGTTTCTTTGCCATACTGAAAGTATGCCCGCCCAAGCCATGGGTACAAACTTGGCTATGATTAAGAATTTTTCCTGCATTTTGCTTTGCATCCCCAATGGCGTGCAGTCCCCCTGCTTCTCCCCTTCTTGCCCACCAGTGATGGAACCGGAGGAGAGTTTTCCTTTGGAATTGCACCCATTTGCATGGTCATTCCTCACTGTCTGCTTGGGACTGGTAACGACAGGAAAGACAGATGTGCTTTGCTTTCTGAATACATAATTCCCATTGCTTTGCAGATTCCCTGGATTTTTCTTCCCAGTTGTGACATTCTTTTCATTCTTACAAAGGTAAGTTTGTCTGACTTTCATGTTTCTCCTTCTTACAGTGCAGCGTGTTGTTATACTTACGCTCTCCTGCTGTAGATGAGGGTGGAACAAGGTGTGCATCTCCTGTAAAAGGGAATGGATAACCCCATCTGATGCCTGACCTGCAGTGGCTGGGTCCTTTGCAACCATACATGAGCAATTTGGTAAATTCCGGTGATAAATGCTCCTGAACATGTTTGACCCCACAGACCAAATTAATTAATCTTTCAGATACTTGAAATCTTGTTTCTTCAGGTCTCTGTCCCTGCTGTAAGCACTCTCTTCTCCCTGGTCACAGCAGAGAAATCGGATTCTTTCTGCTTCTACCTGGCTGCGACTGAGGCCATAGTGTCATAAATAACTTTATCAGCTATCATTATTGGCATATCTAGGCCCTAAGAGATGTACTAAGCATTTCTCCTTTCAAACTAAGCAAAATAAATACTTTCCTTTTAAATTGCACAAGAAAATATACTTGCTACCTTTTCCCCTACCAGTTCACGATGCAGTTCATCCTTCTCTGCCATAATTTAATGGAAAGGCTTCACTTCATCCAAACACAGAGCCCTGGGTTTGTAACTGTTCCGTTACAAAGCAATGCAGTAAACGTTGATTGCAAAATCCCATCACTGGCGATGCATTCGCAAGATGTTGACATCGCGTAGCCAAAGCGATACTGAACCTGCCCTGCATTTCACAAATCAAACTCTCCTAAAGTAGTTCCCAGCTGTCCGAACATAAGCTGTCCTTCTATAGTTGAATGAATGCAAGGATTGCCCCCATCTGCTCATTGGCTTTCAAGGTTATCATCCACATATCCCGAAGCAAAAACCCTGAAAAACAAACCCCTGAAAGTTGCTCAATGGCAGGAAATAACAGCACGCGTCCCATTACCCATTCAAAAATGACAAATGCTCCATCTAGCTACTAGTAAGGCAGCGATATTCCATTTTCCACATGCAGCACTGGATCTCCAGCCTTACCATTGCTCTCATCATGCAGGAATAGTAATTTAGAGCAGAAGTTCAGGACCAGCTTGACTGAACAGGATTTGGGGATGAAGATTATCCCGCAAATGTCCCATCCAGCATTTACCATTTAGGCTTGGGAGATTCTTCAAATTCACTTGGCATTTCTCGGTGGAGTGCATACCTATAATACACATTTTGTGAGACTTACGGCACAGAGCTGGATGATCTTGTGAAGTGCTGGCCGTGTTGCAGCCCTGCAACAAGTCAAGTTTTTTTGGTCTGCAGGAGTGGCGTGAGCGTCCCCAGAAACTCGAACTTCCTCCGTGGCAGACTTACTTCTTCCACCATGAATGCCTCTGTGGCTCCCTTTGGGCTGCATGGAGTCTCTGAGATAACTAAGAAGCAAAAAAAATCCAGCTTCTGTTGGTGTTCTTCCTTGATGGAAAAGTGCCATCTTGCAAAATACGAACTGATGTATACTGTCTTGATTTACTCACACTGGAGGCGAATTTCTAACCACGGTATGGATACACTTTTCTGTGATGCTCCTCAAATACACACATCGGTGGTTATTCCAAGGCAGCAGCGCTCGAACCGCTGCACAAGTGATGAACCCGGTTCTGGCTGCAAACCACTGGTGGGATCTTCTAGCTTTGCCCAGTGCTTTGGATCTCTTTGGCCCAGAAGAGGACCTGCTTCCACATAGTATCCCATAATACCAGCCTTATCAAAGGTGTCCCTCGGGGAATTTGTGGGAAAAGAGGAGAAAACAGGAAGGGAAAGAAAGATCAAGGTGGTATCTGGCCCCTCCTCCCCCCCCCCCCCCCCCCCCCCAAATTGTATGCATATTTCTGAAGATTTAACTTTGACAGAAAATTCTGCTTTTTTCATGTGTAGATAGAAATCATACATAATTTAATCTCTTGAACTACACTTACTATAGCTATTTTCTTTTTACAGTGCTATTTTTATGAAAGGACAGAAATTAAGAGGCCTGATTTTATTTTATTTAGATTTTATTGCTTATTGGTCCATGCAAACCAGGGAGGAATCTATGTATTTTGTTCGACATGGTTGAAGCTATAGAGTGCCATTTATGTACAGAAAAGCAAGACAAGAGTGGTCTTTTGTAACAGAAATCAATTCAGAGTAGTAACCCAGAAACACTTTGAGGACAAACAGAATTTATTTAGGTTCTCATTTGCTGAAGCTGAGTGAGCTAGCAAAATAAAATTTATTTTGCTATAGTGATGGCTGAAGCTACTTGTTGCCAGATCTAGTCTTTGAAATAGTCCACAAAAGCCTTTCGTGGAGAAGTTTAGCAAGACAGCAGCATCAGCCTGTCCTGCCCAGTGACAGTCGGACTCAGCTTGTGCTGAGTGCCCCAGGCTCATACGAGGATGGCATTTGATTTTTTGCATTTTTATTTTAATGCACAGAAATCACATTTTTTTCCTGCTTGAACTCCACATGATCCTATGGAAACTGTAAAGAGGTATACATTAGCTTTTCCTTGCATCCTTTGGTAGGCAAGTGATTTTCAAGTGGGTTGAGAAAGCGGTTAAAATACAAAGGAATTATCAGCCAGAAGAAGCATCGTGTATCACAGAGGGTGAATGAAACTCCAGAAAAACCAGAGAGAGACACGCCCAAATTAGCCAGATGGGGTACAAGCATAACTGAGAGGGGGGAAAAAAAAAAAGAGAGAGAAAAGCAACGTTAGTTCCTTAGTTTAAAATTTTACTCTTCAGAGAGAGATAACAAAAAGAAATAGCCTTTGAAAATAGAAAAACATCAAATAGAATCAAATCAAAATAACCCAAATTTTTCATTACATACAGCTTGTTTGAGATGGGTTAGAATCTGTTTTATTGATTGGAAAAAAGAAATATTTGGCTGATCAACTGGCAAATGTCAAGAATAATATGTTGATTGAGTTGAAATGTTGTTTTGCAGGAGCAAAAAAAAAATCCAGTTTATCATTATTGAAAGGGATATATGGATAGTTTTGTTCTGAAATTATTTTCTTTTCCCTCTGAGCACATCACCACCTGAAATGAAACAGCTCACAATATGAGCACATTTCATCTGATCTAAAAACAAATCTAAAAAAAATTACGAAACGTTAAGCTTTTCTATAGCTCTTGTCTCCTGTCATCTTTTTTGCTTTTTAAGAAATTCAGTCAAATTCTGTTTACTTATTATGCCACTAAATTTGTACCATTTTACAAACCATTACATTTTTATATATCAAAGTAAATATTGTTAACAGTCAACTTCTATTCCTCACTTCTGGAAGAAAAAAATATTTTCTATGAGGCGCACAGATTTTTCCTCTGTGAATGAAGGCGCTCCTTTCCCCTCTCCATCATTTTCCACCTCTCCTCTTGGAGCTAGCAAGTCATCGGAACAATTGGAGCAAAGATTCCCACAGGAGCCAGGGCCACCGGGCAGTCCCCAGGCACAGGTGAACTGTCTCTTCACACTGTAGCTTCTCATCTAGTTCTGCTAATGAATCTTTTATTCTTGCAGTATCTCATAGCATTATTAGCAGTTTATTTTCCTGCTTTTCGTGCAATTCTAGAACTTACAGAAGGAAATGTAAAGCAAACATTTTAAAAAAAGAAAAAAAAACCCAATCAAAATAAGTACATCTTGGTGATGTAGACACTGTTAATGAATACAGATATTGTTTAGTCACAAACTCACTGCCTTTGGGCAAAATTAAATAAGTTGGATGATCATATTTTTTAATGGGTTTTAGCATGTAACATTGTAGTTAACAGTTACTGAGTGGATTCTGTAATGGTCAAGCGACACCCAAACTGGTAGCACAGGTGAACGTTTTCTAAATTCTTCTGCAAATACATTGAACTAAAAAAGTAGGCTAAAAACCTAAGGCCGTTTGTACATTAGAAGGTTCACTACCAGAATTGCTAGATCACTATTAATTTATTTGACAACTTTTAGGTTCAGTTCGGATATTAGAGCTGTAAAATACTTCCATTTTTCCTTCAACACTGCTTTGAGATGGTTCTGCTTTGAAGCTGGGTCAAAGTATCTCGGAATCAGGAGAAACTTTAAAAATTTCAAGTTGAAAGTCTAAACAGCCTCAATATGCTGTATAAAATTGTTCTGAGGATCGAACCTCCTACTATGGTACCCTGGAGCATTCAGTCACTTTCAATAAATCTCTTTTAATAATTTCTCACTTGTCCTTATTACTGCTAACAACCAGAGCATCTCAAGGCAATGCCAGAGTAAAGGCTTTGGCTAGACGCGGGAGTAAGGCTTATTTGAAAGTTAACATGAAGGAAAAGTAATCCAAATGTGAACTTACTGGGATAAGTGACTTTTTTTTTTTTTTTTTTTTTTTTGCATGAATTTACAGGTAGTTGGTGTCAATTCTGTGGAAAAAAAGTCTCTGTTGCTTTGATTTCAAGAAGTTACGTTATAGGGTAAGTATGTTGAGAATGGAGTTTTGCAGCTCTGTTTTTCTCATCTTTAAAGCTTTGCTTTTATTAGTTTTCTTTCATTGTGTCTGGGAAGAGCTACGGTCAGCATCTGCTGGGAATATCTGCCACTAAATCATTTCTGAGGGATGTGGATTTGACTTTTCCCCAGTCCTTTAACAAAAAATACCTAACCACAACTTTCCATTACAAAATATCCTGTGAGTTTGGGGAAGGGATTTCATGTACTTTAAGTACCTTGTGTTAATTGCAAAACCCTTTATTGATCTCCACCATATGATGGAGAATTCAAGCTGGAGAGTGCTTCTTTGTCTCCAGCTGGATGCCAGACTTGTCCTGATTTCTAATGCATTTATTCAGATAATGATAGAAGGCTAATTCCTAATTCTTACCCAGGTAATTACCTGAATAAATAAAGGTAATTCCCCATGTGAAGTGAGCTGGACCAAAGCAACAGGTTGGCTAACAAGTCTTTTGGCCACCTTTTGTGGGGTTGACTCTTTACTATGCAGACCACAAAGCTATTCCCAGGTTTTCCTCCCCAGCAACCTAATTCTTATAGGTTCTGTGGTCCCAATGGTATTCCTTCCCTAAAATTTATTTCCCCATGAGCTATTTGTTTAAAAATGTGGCGGCTTAAAAAAAATCCACAAAGCACTGCTTCACCCTTTAGCCAAAGTGACAAGATTCAGTCCCAGGACTACACCGTTAATGCACCTGCATTTGTTTCACGGAGAACTATTCCCAATCCAAGTTGAAGCTATTTTATTCTGCAGAAGATGATGCTCCCTGTAGCATGGTATTTGACAAAGAAAGACAAAATCAGGAAGAAACTGTTCATTTTTGGTGTCTGTTTGGTTTGTTTGGTTTTTTTCTTTGTAGGACTGCCCGGAAGAGTTCTCAAACAAGGTTTGGGGAGAGAGAGGGAAGCTAATACTGTCTTTATGGTTGCTCTTTTCTCATAAACAAACACTCAGCTTTGCTATCAGTCTATCACAGAAGAGATTTAATCTATATAAAACTCTTGACAACTGCGGTGATAATTTCAGCCTCCCAGTTTATGAGATTATAAAAGGCAGTTTACCCTTACCAGTCTGTAAAGGGCTGAGCTTGGGCATGCTGCAGTCGATAATACAGACTATTAATTTTGAGGCTAAGATAGATGCTGAAGCCTGGTGTGGTGTCTTGTGACCAGGCTATATGGTATGGCTGTATGGCTTTCACAGAAAGAAACAATTTTGTATGAAGCCGATGGTGCTATAACACAATGAAAAGGATCTGGCTCAAAGTGCAGCTTTCAAAATATACCCGGGATAACTAATGCTGGCGACTACAGCGGGAACAGGAGCACGGGTATGGTAATCGCTAGATTGCATTAATATAAAATAATATGGCTGGCAGGACACTAGTCTGGAAAAGAGCAGTTCTTTGCCTACAACGAACCTTTTAATTGTGCACAATGTAATTCACGAAGCTTGTGAACTCGGGTGGCTTTTCTCGTTTGGGCGCGCGTTGCCTTTCGGTGCAGAGAGATGTGCGGGTGCGCACCGACGGAGCTGTGCTGTGCAGCGAAGGCTTCCCGTGCTGATGGGCACGGGGCAGCACCTGTACCGTATTGCTGTCCTCACCCTTGGCAGCCGTACCACCATTTACAGCAGACATTGCTGATAGCGAGCAAAGTACAGCGGTGATTGGGGAGTTAATGGAGCAGAACCTATTTTTCACTGTTTCTGTCAGTACTTCACAGTACTGAGGGGAAAAGAGAGCTGTAAAACAGTAGAGCGTGACTTTTGAACCATCGTTTCTGCTTTCCCTCCTGTGGTTCTGGGTGAGGCTGTTATGAATCTTGAAAGTTTTGTGATTCAGAGGTCTGCAGGCATTAGCTGCCAGGGCACCCGTCTCAGCCTTGCAGCTCAAGGAGACTATCTAGACTGCGGAGACTTCCAACGTGCCCCTCTCTCTGGTCACAGTGGCTCCCTTGGGCTGTGCAATCAGGCAGTGATATTTTTATTAAAATACTTGTGCATATTTGTAATCTGTCTTAGAAATACTAGTATTTGGCAAAGGAAAACTGATATTTCATTCTGCCAAGGCAGTGTGGGCAAGAGCCTTCTGCACGTGATCGCTGTCCCTGGCCGCGAACTCAGCCCAAGTGGAAGAGCCCTCAGGAGGGAGGATGCTGATGTACACCCCTTTCCTCTACCCAAACACGAAGTTTCATGAAACCTGGAGGAAAGCAAGAACATCTTCTATTCTGTCAAATTTGGTCGAACTGGGTCGAAGATTGCAAATGGAAGAGGAGGCGGCTGCTGGAGGGAGAGAGGGATGCCTGGGCAACCGTCTGCATCTCACTTCCCCGGGAACCAGGGTAAAAACACATCAGTTCTTCTCTCAGAGTATTGATTTCTTGAGGGGAAGGTAAAGGATAAGATTTAGATTTCTTCCTGATTGCTGAGAGTCCAGCTCATAATGAGAAAAGACACAGGATGTTGTGAAATCTTTCAGAAGGTCCAGAGATAGAAGTGTAGATGTGACAGTACTGCACTCAATGGTCCAGAAACATGAAAATAGAAGCAGATATCTCTTTTAATTAAATATTTCATGTATCAGTTGTAATTATTTCCAATTAGCACTAATGAAGTAAGAATGGTGCAAAAAACCCCATATAATCTGGTGATAAGCATTTTTTTAATTAATATAAATGGCATGGATAGTACTAATTGACTCAGTTTGGTATTTTTTTTTAAATAGTTTGGTGGTGAAAGTGTCTCCTCTCCTCTCCTCTCTTCTCTTCCATGACATTTTTCACTAGTTGTAATTAAAATATTTTCAGTATCCCAAGCTCACTTTTATCCAAGAATGAATATTGTCCCAGATTTATACTTTATATTGTTTTATTTATATATTATATACTTTTTTAATAAAAACAGATTTTGTACCCAATTTTCTTAATTCGCATAGTCTTAGGCAGACTTACTGATGAAATTAAACTCTTGCCTCCTCTCTCTTGCTGTAGTTCCCATTATTAACAGTACGACTGAAAACTGGATGTTTGTGAGGCATAACAGGAAAAGCAAATGCACTATATAATGAGGAGACAAGTTCAAATGCCCCAAACATCAAACTAAACTTGAAATCTTCTTGTATTCTCAGGTAATGACATTTTTTGTCAACAATTAAGATTCTTTTTTGGAATCCCAGGCACAAAATTTTGTGTAGCTTGTTCTGATGAGGAATCCAATATATAATTTTCAACAAAGGGTGGCTTTGCCAACCTGAATAAAGCCTTTAAAGTAATACTAAATCACATCCAGAAAATGTATGTGAATGGCTTTTCTCTGTAGCTGTTTCATGCAGTGCATTATGTAGCCATCATATGATTATTCTGGGCTGTCCTGGGGTCTCTGAGACCCAGTTCAGCCCCCCCCATATGCTATTTTGGCTTTCTGATCCAACTGTCCGTTTTGTGCCAATCCAACTATTTTGTAAAGATTTCTAGAAAAAAATAAAATCAAATGCATGATTTTTACAGGTCAAATTTTCCTGGAATTTGATACAGGCAACTGATCCGTCTTTTGCAGAGCAGTGCAGTTGCTGGGAATTTTTAGGGGAAAAAAAAAAAATTGTGTCTGGAATTGGACTAAAAGTTTTGGGGGTGGTAGCACAAACTAGAAATCCACTCCTAGTAATCATGGTCCTCTCACTGCTTTAGCAGCAAAATGAATTTATTTTACAATTTAAGCGTCAATCTTTTCCTTCGATTTAATTTAATCCTCTGCAGTGGCTGTGGGACCTCAGTGACTCCTAGAGGTACAGTAAGTACTGCCGCTGTTAAATAGCGTCTCCATTCTCTTCCTTATCTGTACAGAAGGCAGAGTATGCACAACTGCATTAAAACTTGAGAAACATTGATTAAAAAGATCATTATTTTTTTTTTTCGCAGTCTCATTTAGTCTTTTAAAAGCCATCAGAGAGGATAATTACATCAGACCCAGGCCCCGGATCTAGGGCTGACAGATACCCTTAATTCCCTTTGGTCTCGCTGGAACTCGTGAGCATTAAGCACATTTCAATATCAGTCCTCGGACAGGAGATCATAAGTCTTTCCATTACTAAAATTACCTATTAGGCGATAGTACTTACAGAGGGGAAAAAAGTTAAATCATAAAAATAAATACCAATTATTTTCTCTGCACATTTTAGGTGAGCAGTATGTAGTCATTGTCATAATAAATCATGAAGTGTCCAATTTTGTGAGCTGAAGGGACCTTCGTGCAATTCAAGGAATTTTAGCAAGCAAAATGAACTATGAGAGAACGGCGGTTTTATTAAACTGTCTACGTTTCTAAGACAGATTGTGTGGTTAACTGGCAAATTGGTGAGTCTATAAATAAAATATGTAAGAAGCAGCAGACTACAACCTCCTTGTTTTATACACAGACAGTTTTTTCCCCATCAGTAAATATGTTTTAAAAGCTGCTGTGTAGTTTGATAAGAACTGTCTTTTCTAGTCATTCAGGCATCTATTTGAAATTATATTATGTCATCACGGCACCAAATCTTATTGTGCTGGTGATGTTATTGGATAATATGTTATAATAAATGTATTTGCTGTTCACTTTGGTTTATACCTCTAGGGGCCCATTTTCTTCTTGGTGGAGGTAATTAGACCTAAAATTCTCTCTCTCTCTATAACAGATTCTCCACAGCTCACAAAATACTGAGCATACTAATAGAAAAGTATGAATTTCATTTTGTACATTCCTAAAAGTACTTTACTTTGTAGGAGGCTTACAGATACCATCTACCTAAGTGAAACAGGACTAGAAAGAAGGTAGAAAATTACTTTGAATTAGATTTATTGATTTCTTTTTTTTTTTTTTAAATACTTTAAGACTTGCGCTTTTTTTTTTTTTTCCCCTTACGGGTTTTATTAAGATTTGCTGAGAAACTTAAGCAGAAAATTTATCCCCGCATGGGTGACACAAATCGCATGTGGAGAGTCCTTCAGAAAGGACCATCTGGATTTTTCCATCTGGAAACCCTTTTGGGCTGGGGGCTGCTGTGCCCAGCTCGGGGGTAATAACCACTATGGGCTGGAAATGACATTTCCTGCTTCCCTCAGATCACATGCAGCTTTGGGGGAAGTTTGGATTTTATACATCTGGGTCTTTTTAGAGTATCTAATGGTCTGGAATTATTGAATGAAGTTTCCTCTGAGCTCAGGGCTGGAGCCTGTCTTGCCCTTAGCTATGAGGCTGAAAGTACTTAAGAAGATTTTCCTCCCGAGTCCTCTGAAGCCAAGCCAGACCATTCTCTTTGGGTTTCCTTGGGATGTGGAAAGCAGAGGACCTTCTGGTTGTTAGTGATGTTTATTGGCTCTTTCCAAAGGAGGAAGAACTTATTATATATAAATATTCTGTGGATATTGCACCTTGTAGAAAATTGAAAATTGTTGCATCCTCAAAATTTCTAACACCTCGTAAAAGTCGATGGACTCTGGATGAAGCCTAGAAACAGGTTGGGAAAGTAATGATGGTAAACTGGTTTGGTGATCAATCAATGAATAATACATTGTTGCAGCAGAAATTAATCTGGTTTGAGGCTTTTAAACCAAATCTTGTTTTCTTACAAGCTAAAGGCAAAGCACTGAATCAGATGCCCTCCTTTTTTTTCCTGGAAGCGTTAAATAGCATCCTTGTCTGTCTTCAGTAAAGCCAAATTTTACATGCTATTAAAGCTGAGTTTGTTTATTGCCTGCATGCTGGTCTTTAATACAGGCAGGGGAAAAAAACCCAAACAAACAACAAACCAACAAAACAATGAATTAACAATAGAAGTCAGATTTAGGCAGAACCAGGTCTTAGAAAACCTGACCAGTATAAAGGACATTTACCAGAAGTCACTTGGTGCTGGGAGGGTGTCATTTAAAGATAAAATGAAGAAACATCCCAGGAGCTGGAGTCCCACCTCACTGTGAAAAATACAGAGCTGTAAAATTAAGTAGTCTAGCCTAGGACAAGGTTTTTTAAAGCTGAGCCCTGCCAAGAATTGGATCGCCGTTTGTGTTAAAGCTCACGGTGTCCGTGGCCATGCTACCTGCCCCGTGCCGCAGCCCTGAACGCAGCGAGCTCTGCAGCCAAGGAACTTCCCGGAGTCATTCGCAAGCTGGGTATTGAACGGTTCTGGACAGTTTTAATGCTTCTTAATAAGTGGTGGTTAATAAGGAGTATACCCTCATTAACCAAAGGTAAGCATTTAGGAATGTGACCCTAGGATAAAGGGCAGATTCCCCTGTATCTTTTAGCTATAGGATAATCTAAAATAAGAAATCTGACGGGCTGAATTGAGGGTAAAGTTCTAGGTGAAGAGAAATTCAAAGCATAAGAAAAAAAGAATTTTACAGCATTTCATAAGTCATCCCCGTTGGACCTTATTTCCAAATTCTGTGCGTCCAGAACTCTCATTTGCCTGTATGTACAGTAGCTATGGGATGCTCATAAATCAGCATGGCACAGGTGCAAATCCCTTTGGTCTGTGTTTTGTAAACTCTCATTTCCAGGTTGCTCCCGAAGCAAGAGAAGCGGCACAGCCAGCCCGCTGTGCTCTGCAGATGGGTTACCCGTCGCAGCGTTTAGCTGCATCTGGTGCCCGGGGGTTGGATTTTCCTTTCATCAGCTAGCCAGGAGCAGCAGTCACGCTTTGGGGACTGATCCAAACCTCACGGTTGAACACACATGGGCAGAGCAGGAGTCTCCCTGGCCCTGGTCCACTGCAGCAGGATGAGTGCTGGAGCCAGCGCATCTGTTACCCTCTCTGACTTTGAGGCGCTATTGAATTTATTCCTCTCTTCACCAGCTATTCCCTGAATCTCTGCAGTACATGTTAACAGGCAGCTATATGTCAGTGCTACGAACCCTATGTAGGATCCTTAAAACAGATCTGGAAATGGAAAATCTGTTTCCAGTGCTAGGAAGAAGTTTGCTAAGAGCAAACTCTCTCTGCTACCTGTATGCCTTGAACTCTCGTGAAATCAGTTATTTAAAAGAAACAGATGAAAGTTTCGAACAGAAATATATTTCAGTTTGCTTACATTGCCCAGATACTAGCAAAATATTTATGTATACGCTATTAGAGTAAGGGCACCTACAACTCCAGACTGTTTTACCTTTCTGAAAATTCCCCATTGGGCCCAAAGGGAGTGAAGTCCTACAGGGCTGCAGCTGTATGTAGTAGCATCAATAGGATTTGAAAATTTTCGTAGGAGTTCCTTCCGTAGAAGTTGAATGGCAGACTTTCTGTAGGACTTGTCAACCACTCCTTAGACATCAGAACTGTATGTTATAATGTACAAAACATGGCAGAATGCTTACCATATTTCTCACAGCTTTTCTCTATGGGCCTAGCTTGTAACCTCAGGACCAGATCTTTCCGAAAATCTTTCAGACTTGCAGAAAGCAGAAGTATTTAGCAGCTGGATCCAGAAGCTCTGAGGTGTTGATTCTGGTCTTTTCTTCTGATAGGGAACAGGATTTTCCTTTTACTGACCTAAATGAAGTGTCTCCATTGAACCTTCCATGGTGAGGCACCACAACTTGTTTTGGCAGACCCCAGAGAGGAAAATGGACCTGTATTGAGGTCATACTGTGACACTGTTTGCTATCTAGAAACTTAGATGTCCCAATGAGTTCATTTTCCGCCATTTTAGTCCCAAATTTCGCATCTTTGTCAAAGCACTTGAAATCACTGCGATTAACTAGACTAAAACCGGGTAACTAGTCATGATGAATCAGGGTGAACTGCACTGCAAAATTTTGAATTTTGAATTATTTTTAATTAATCTAATTAAAATTAATTGCTTCTGCTTCTTTGGAGACTCTAGACCGGAATGAGTATTTTCATCTTCCAGTTCTAACCCTTCATCTCTCCTCATTTTCTTTGAAGTGAGTCTTTACAGCACTGACATTAGCTAAGAGGGCTATATTAAGAAAGTGGAAAAGCTCTGCTTGTCTATCACATCCCAGGATGGTGAGCTGAATTTTATAAACACAGCTTTGGTAGAAAAATATTCATTAATGGGAGATGCGGTAAAAAAAGGTATAGTTTGTGTGAAAGCTCTCAGAAGCATTACAGAACACTTCTCTTTCCTCTTTAATGACTGTGTGGTAATATGACAATTGGTTTTCTACACATTCCTATTAATAGTTTTTTATTAATTTTGGTCATATACAGTGAAAATTCAATACATTTCCTTTTGTGCATATATTTGTGTTTGAGTCTTAAGTAAAACTATGATTTAATTTAAAAATAGAACTGTTCAAAATGATTGACAGCTGCTCCAGTTTCCATTAAATTCTTTGGAAAGGCTCAATATTGGCTAAGGATATGATTGTCTGCACTGGTGTCCATCAAAAGTCAGTGTTTGCCAAGAACTGCCACATGTTACCCTCTGAGATACTGCAGTTTTATAACACAGGAGATGATTCTTGTCATACCTGTGCGGTTATTTAAGACACAATACTGACCTTGAACCGTGATTATTGTATGCTACTTGCCTGAAAGTGCCTATCACATAATGGCACTATATAAATAATAATAATACACTATCTACATGCCTTAATTATCATTGAACAAACTTGTTTCACCTTTTAGATATTGAAAAGTTTGATGAGTATGTATTCTTTAGCATTTTCTAAGTCTAGCAACCAAAAGTATCTTAGGACACCTGTTGGGATAATACTTTAACACCATACAGGAGACACAATAATGTAAAATACGTGTTCATTTGCCTGCCTTTCTTTCTTTGAATTATTATTAAAAGGAAAAAAATGTCTGGTTTTAAAAGCATTTTCTTCTTTTCACAAGCAACGCTTCATCCTCTGTGGTCCTGCAGTGAATGAATTATTGTGGATTTATGAACATATTAATCATCTCCATGGAAACAGTTTGCAATTTCACAGCACAGGAGTTTGACTTCCCTGCATAGCAATGAAAAAGGAAGGATCTGAAAAAGGGTAGCTGAGGGGAGATAAAACACCCCTTCCAACTCAGGCTCAGTCAAAAAGTTATCAACAGCCGCTGTCTACTCTTAGGTCTGGAAGAGAAATCAGCCCTTCCAGTTTGTGGGTGACTAACAGCGACCACAAGACCTTTACAATCTGTAGTCAAGAGCTTAGATCATGTATTGTGCAACAGACTCAACATGCCCTCCATGAAAGACCGTGTTCGTAAGGGTAAATTTGTAATTATTATTTTTTTGGTCTTATATAAGGAAGCAAATATCTGGTCGTGTATTTGGCAATGGTTTGAAACTGAGGACCTCAGTAAATGAGGCACATTAACTGCAGAGCAAAAAATGTCCGGTGCGAGGCTGAACAGAAGTGTCGATCAATAAGACAAATGTCAGGTGTTTAGTATAAGGGAAGGAAAGTAAATACTGAAATTTAAAAACATGCTCTAATAGAGCAAAACTCAAAGAGAGAGGAAAAAAAATAGGAAAAAAACTCCTCACAATTTATTTAACCAAGATCTCCTGGAATGTTGTAGGACTCTGTATCTTCTCCTTGTCTGTGCAAATGGGAAAGCTTTTAGGCGGAAACATGGGCTGCCAGGTTCAAATAGCTAAATGCAGGACCTGTTCCCAAAGAAGGGACTTGATTTCTCAGAAAAACACATTACTCATAGTATTTTTGAGCCTAGACCCCAGGGTGGTAGCAGCCCTTTGTCTTTGATCACTTGTCTTTAATGGGAGTTGCTTGACAAACAACCTGTGGGACACTGTTGAGGCAGAGGGCTAACCAGAAAAGAAATATCTGTAAAATTAGGGGAATGAAAGGTGTCTTCCACGGTATTTCATGGTCTGATCCTGAGGCTTCCAAATCCTGCATTAATTTCTGTCAAGAGAATTTATGAATATCCTTTTTTACCTAAAAACTGCATGGTGTTTCTTTTAGGCTGCAGTTATCAGAACCTAAAATAGCTGTTAGTAGCATATCAACAAACAGCCAAATGAAGTGTCCAAGAAGAAATGACATTACATCGATGTCATGAACTCAACTCATAATAGAAACCTGCTGTGAGATGTTCTAAAGAGATTGTAAAAGAGTATAAATGGAATGGCAATCACCTTTCCAAAAAAAAGGAGTAAAAAAATATATGGATCATAAAGCGAACTGAAAAGAAACAGATGATGATGATTATGGTCCAATTTCATCATTATTTTAACTACTATTTTGCTCTAAAAGTAGCTTAACACTTTTGTTGCCAAATAAATTTACAGAAATGAGCCACTCTATATAAAATAATCTACTTTAGGATGGTCTTCATTTTTTCCTATCAGGTCAACGAGGACATGAGTAAGAGAGCTTTCTGCTATCTGAAATTCAAATGGGTATCTCGTATGGACATCATAACAAGACAAACTAATACAGTGAATCTTCCAACCAGCATTGTGTTGACTGAGATATTCCTCTGAGGGTGGTGATAACTAGATGCATGCAGTCAAATAACTATTAAATGGAATAACTGTATATACAGGTAGTGAGAGTTGCGGTGCCATGCCTTTCCCTGGATGGTGGCATCCACCTGGCAAGCAATTGGATGTTCATTCCCATCCGTTAGTTCACAATCCTTGAGCTGAAGTCCTGTAATAATTTGAAAACAGAGAAGTTGCCTGGTGGCATGAAAATTGCCCAAACCCGCTCTTTTCTTTTTAAATGCCACGTATCTGCTTTCCAGTATGTCTTTGGACTTGATGTCAGTCACCTCGAGGGCACATGGGAAGCGCTGGCTGATGGGATGCTGGGTGCAGAGCTGTGGGTGACGGGCAAAGGTGAAGGACCAGCGAGCTGAACCAAAAGTGGTGCGTTCAGAAACTTTAGCTTTGCTTTGACTTGCTTTCAGAGTAGCTTAGGCACTCTCTCTGGGTCTTGATGTGTCACCAGCTGTAAGACTTCCCAATGCAAGTAAATTCTGTAAAGCTATATGGAGAAAAAAAGGCAAAATTCCATACAAGTATAAAACAACACTAGTTATAACTATGCATCTGGCTTTTGCTTCATTTTTTGGACCTTAGAGATATACACACTGTGATGAATTATGTTTATTTAAGTATATTACTATTTTTCTCCCTGGTTACTTAGCTGGGACACAATGCTGCAATGCACAGTTATGTGGCTTCCAGAGCTAAGCTAGTGACTTCATGACTTTGTACTAAACATTTTAAATGTACTAAAGTTTTTGTGAGAACTTCATCACCCTTCTCATTCACAAAAACTGGAACAAAAAAATCAAATCCCTACTTACTCTCTACGTAGCCATGCACTTTACAGAAGATCTAGCTACATGCAAGTTGTTACTGGTGTAATTATAAAACGGATTACCTGATTTCATGTTATATCATACTCTGGCAGGGAATTTGTTAAAAATAGTCTGTAAATTATTGACGTCTGCTAATAATTTGGTCTTAGCTGGTCTTTAGTTTTGTCTGTTTTGTCTTTAGACAATACACGCTTGTCCTTCACCACTAGAGTTCAGGACATATTAAGTTATTCCTTGTGGTTGCTCCATTCACTGTTCAGGTTATCCAAAGCTAACCAGGTCTTTCAGCAGCTGTCCAGCACTCATGAAACGGCAATTAGCTCTGAAGTAGCAGGTTAAAACACAACTAACGCTTCTCCCAGAAAAGGTACTCTTAGAAATTAATTATGGTCGTAAAGCTGCCAATAGTTTCTTTTCATAACATTCAGTCTTATTGCTGAGGCAGGACTGATCTCTACAGCTGAAGTTTTTCATCTTAGTAATAGCCCCCTAAGTCACTCTTTGGTGATGATCATATTCTTTATTGACCTGAACGTGAAAACTCTACAGCCTATTATAACGTGTCAAATCCTTTTAGTGAGTATTTTTAGAATGGTTCCACTAATGAGAGCTGTGGTTGACTATGCTCTTAAAAACTGTGTGTGAATTGAAGGAAAGTGCTAAAATTGGTCAAATCAAGAAAGAATGGAATATACTTGTGCCCAATTGAACCACCGACACTTGAGAAGAATTTTAGCTTCTATTGAGACAGATTCTTTAATGGAATAAATTGTTTTTAATCTGTAGATGTTGAAAATTGCTGTGTTTGCTTGAAAAATCCCTGGACTTCGACAATATCCTACTTATATTATAGGAAGAAATAAATAAACACTACGATAACAGAGTAAAAAAAAATGCTAATGCTTTTACTAAAAACCTCATGACACTGAAATCAGCTAGACGAAGACAGCGAGGTCACCTTACCTTGTCAACACTGGGTATGTATGCCATTACTCTAGGTAAAGATACAGCATCTAAATGTAACCACATTTTGGGTTAAACCATGCTCTTTGGGTAAACCACTTACCTGTCAGAGATCCCTGAGCAGTTTAAGCATTACAGCAGAGGGCTGGGAACTGAGCTGGTGTGTGCTCTCTTTCTCCTGATGCACTGAATGACTTTTTGGCAAATCCCACAAAACTGCACTTTCAGAAACGGCTTCTTATTTTCAGCCCTTTTACTTTCCAAGCGTCCTTTACTCATTTGTGAATGACTTTAGGCAATAAGATATAAAGACTGGGCCAGATGTTTGACAAAGGGAAACATTGAAAAATAAGGTGAAAATTAGACTCTTCTATCTCTGTGCTGTCCAGTTTTATGATGGAGATGTAAGACTTGCCTACTTAATAAGCCTTTACTAACCTCAACCGCATTGATAGAAATAAAGCTCCTGAGAAAACCTAGGGAGATACAACGCACTATTTACTGTTATAAAAAGACAGAATCAAACTATTTATTCTTAAATACACCCTGCAGAGTGTCAGAGGGGACATGGCAGTGCTTGCTCTCTGTGCTTTGCAGAAAGCTGCTGGCAGGTGCATGCCTGGGAGCCCCGAGAGCTGGATGACACCCATCTCCATTATCTCCCTCAGCTGTGACCATGCTGCAGACCAGCAACAGCTGCTGCCAGCAGAGCACCTTGGGAAGGGACGGTGCTCTGGGGAGAAGATTTATCAGAAAAGGAAGGGCAGAAGTAACAAAAGGTAAAGCATAGCTATTAATTGTTGGTGTGAAGTCCATGGGATGAAGCTTACGGAAGGTTTGGGTGTTCCTTCTAGCCTGTGTCTGAGAATGAGGTGGTGGTTACTTTCAAGGTAAAGAGCCCAAGTTGTAATAAACCTGTCACTGAACGGGAGCCTGAGGTTGGCTTTGCCAGCCTCCTCTGGGGAGTTACTGTCTTTCAGCTGCTGCAGGAGAGGTGATCTGCCCCGAGTTACTAAGTTCAGTGTGGTTGCAGTGGCTCTATGTACACCCAGGAGCTACGTCTGTGATATGAGACCCAGCAGCCTCCTGGGTCTATGTGTGAGCATATGGCTTGTCCTGGTGTCAGGCTGGGAGCTGGGTGTTTGCTTTCCGCTTTGCTTTGGGAAGGAGTTGTGTAGGAAGGAGGTTTCCAAGTTATGCCTTGAGCCTAGGGGTGGCTTCCCACCAACCTCTGCCCTTCCTTGGTTGAAGGGAAATGTAGGAAGGGGCCTTCAGAAGGAGGACTTGGCTGGCTGGCTGTAAGGTCTCCCTCAGACCTCTGTTTTTGTGGGTTTAGCTGCCTCTGTTTTCATGCTGCTTTTGAGCTCAAAATACTGCTATAGTGAAGTCTTCTAAGATTTCCTGTCCTGATGACTAATTCTGGCCATTAATCACCCGAAGGGGAGTGGGTCACTTGCTTGGTAGTAAAATGTATTACCTGTGAGCGAGAGCCTAGGGCAGAGCAGTGGAGTGTACTGCCATTATTCAGTGCTGTGATGGGGCAACGAAGGGTAAACAAGTGAAAAACATGAGCAGGACATATGGTGTGGAAGAAAACCTGTGTGGATAAGGAAAGATGGGGAGCAGTTTCTTGCTGGATCCTTTTTCACAAGAAATATCCTATTGTGGTAAGACCACTGCTTTTATTTTCCTTCTTCACTGATCTTTACATTTATTCCCCAACTGGGAGCTTTCAGGTCTTGCATCTAGTACAAACTAGAAGAATCAAGTCCTTCCCAGTACGTTTCCTTTCTTTAGGTCAAATAAGACTACTTAAGTCTAACCATAAGTCGTGGTGGACCAGCCCTACAGCTTTGTAGGCTTCAAAGCAGAAGCTTAGCTTGGTCCGTGGCTGCTGAGCCCAAAGGAGTTTTTCTGACTGAACATCACAGTGCCAAACTTTTTCTCTCTGATATTTAGAGAAATATTTGCTGTTACTGGCTTAAATTGGAATGGACCATCTGGTGTTAACAGGAAAATTGTATATGCCCTAGCAGCGTTTTTAATAAATTGAGATTTTTGAAGAGGGAGAGATTGGACAGGCATGCAGCATCATTCATAGGTATTTCCCATAGCGGACTGACTTCTCTTGATCTGTCAGCTGGTGTTTACAGCCTGAAGGATCAGGCCCTTGTTCTGATGCATGAAAAATTTGCTAATTATAAACAATGTAGCAGCTGGAAAAAAATCCCACAACAAACCAGCAGTATGCCTCTCTGAGTCAGGTTTGGTTGATGAACCAGAAGCTCCTCCAGAATCAGCTCTCCAGGACTGGGACTTGCATAAGTGCCTGTGGCCAATGTCGTCTTTTCCTCCACCCCCATCCCCATCATTTGTTGTTCTCTGTATTTGACAGTCTGGAAGTTGTGCTTTGTAACAGTCCATTAGTTTTTTCCTCTGGCTTGCTGAGATGAAACTCACCAGGATATAGGAAAAAAAAAAAAAAAAACCAAACTCACCACAAATCCCCTGGGGAGTGGACACCTCAAAAAAAAAAAAAAAAAAAAAAACCAAAAAAACAACCCAAAAACCAAACCAACCCTGAAAAAACAGGATTCTTGGATTAGTACTTACTCCTGTTGAACTTGCAGTTAACTTGTCTGGAAAGGAAATAAAATCAGTCACAGGCAATGCTTAGTATGCCTGAGAGACTGAAAGATATTCAAATGAGGATGTTCAGCTTGCTTTCCTATTACTTATCACATCCTCCAAATTCTTATTGATCTGAACAAAGTTATTTCTATGGAGGAAACACAGTACATCCACGTTATTTTAATAATAGGGAACTGTTGCTCTGTTGCCTTCCTAATGGGTACTGTCTTGAGCGTTTTGAGTATTCTACAGAATCCTTATGGTAAGAGGAAAAGCATGAGATGTAAAGAACAAAGAATTTCTGTGTGTATATATATACACTTGTCATATAAAATCTTTTTTTTTTGCTTGGACTGCTAAACTGATGATACACACAGGTTTAGGCAACAGGTGTCCACGTAGATGCAACAACAAACACTGAACTTTAGTGACAGGGAAAATAATGGTAGCTATTCTCCTAGATGCTGTAATTTAGCACGGCAAAACAGTACTGTTCCCTCCATCTGATCACGTGTCTGGAGGAGAATGAGTGACACTACCATTGTTTGTGTTGTCATGAAATTGTTCAGCTACCTCGGTAGCTCAGCTGCATAATCAATCATTTCCAACAATTAAAACAATGCAGTTCGTTGGCAGCTGACAACCCGAAGTGCCAGCTGCCAATTTCTCTAGCTTGTGGGTTTTTTGGTTTTAAAATTGCGCATGGATGGGAGTCACCCGACATCTCTTTCTCTTCATAATAACTTTTCTTGCTGCGACTCGCAAGTGTTTATCGCAGGGCGTGACAGATGAGTCAGCACAATTGTTGAGATGAGATCTGTGGAAATTGTAACTTTTGTCAGTGGTGCGGCAGTGCTCCTCTCAGAGTCTCTAAATAAGATGTATAAAGAGGTTAAAGAACTGTAGTATTAACTGTTTTTATAACTTGCTTCTCTATCTAGCCAAAGAACATTAGTCACATTCAGTATTTTCAGTCCCTAAGGAATACATGAATATTCATTTAGGCTTTTGGTTTAATGTTTCAAAAATAAAGAATCAATGCATCTTGCTGCTCTTGACCTTTGGGATTCTATTTTCCTGGAGGAGACCTGCTAAAATTTTCTGTTCTGTGAAACTCTTTCAATAGACTGGATATTTCTATGCCATCTTTAACTTATTTCTCCAACTAGTCCCATAACTATATGTATTACAATGCTTTTCTTGAGGAGTCGTGATGGAGAAATACTATTTGGCTGGAAATCTTTCTGCTTTGTCCTGTTGTATATACTGACGTTTCACCTACATCATACGAACAGTTTAGGTTGAGGGATATCACCTCTAATGTACTCTTACAGTTTACTTCCCAGCTTTGCATAGCATTTTATAGATGTCTTTGGAGATCTATATGTCATGCTTGCAGTGCTTCAGCAAGTGTGAATTCAGCATGATGCTAGCTACAGGAGGAATTGGTAGCCTGTGTTAGACATAGCAGCTCTCTTTATGGGAAGCAGGCAGAAAGAGGAGATGAAAAGTGTTGGATGAGGGATGAATGGTTAATACGCCTTGGCGATAATAAGGGGATTGTTTAAGCTATCTTAAAGTTTTGTAACATTGATGTCCGCTTTAATGTTTAATATCTCGCTGCTTGAAGCACGCTGAGAAATACTTTTGAACACAGTGGGTTTTGCCACAATGGTAGTGGACAGCAGAGCTTCTCCTGTGCCTCTTGAACTCGGTGACAGCTTTGGGGCTGAGTTTTTGACATCATATGTGGAGTCGTGCTGTGGCTCATGGGCATTGCTAGAATCTAAAACTGACTCCTTACGACCAATAACAGCACTTCTAATTAGGCAAGCTAGCATAAGCAAGTTTCTCACTGTGGATCATAAATTAATCACAGACTTGGGGATTACTTTTTTTTTTCTTCCCTGCTTGCTCATATGCAAGGGTGCACTCTGATTACTAAATGCTGTAAGGGGAAGGAACAATCCTTGGTTAACAGGAGTCTAACTGTGACCGCAGCTCAAAGAGCAGGTATGTGGTGGGATGGGCTAGTAACTGCAGGGCTTATGCTAAAATTCTGTACTCTTGTGCCTGCAGGGTCATTAGGATCACTTCTGGTCAACTTGGGTCCACACCTATTTTGGCACCGGTGGGAGCGAATGCTGTTAGTAGAAAGGTTGTGACTATGCAGTTTTCCTTCTGAGTTGGCTAGCAGTTTTGCCATGTGTACGTGTTTTGCTCTCTTGAGATTGTCCCACGCCATCTTAACCTGGATTGCTGGGTTTGTTCTGTAAGCATTGTGGAGTACTTATTGCTAATAAGAAGAAAATTCAAATGGAAAACAGGGGGTTTTTTTTGTTCTCCATGACTTTTTATGACATCCCTCTTTCACGTTTTGATGTCTATGATTAATGTTTTCAAATGTCACTTCTCTTTAGATTTTAATCAAATCTTCCCTATATTGATGGCTTTCCCTTCAAAACTCCATAACCGGTTTTGTGGAGCACTTGTAATCGTTACTGCAAATCCTCACAGAATGCAATCAATCTTACAGAAATGTTCAGTGACAGAAATCCATCTGCTTACATTATTGCCTTATTGTATTTTGAGGTCTACTCTTCCTCAGTGTTACCCTATATTGATAGGATCGTGCAGAAATTAGTGTGCTGAACTACATCTAGTAAATCTACAATCTGTATATAGGTATCATTTTTTCAAGAGACTTTCCTTTTTCCTTGCTTTAACTGTGTTAAACTTTGCACATTTACCTTCATATATATTGAACTTCAGTGTATACTTACCTTGCCAAATGGACACTGTATTTGACGGCACATCTCAAATATTTGTCCTTTAGAAACTAGGTGTACTTTATTTTAACTTGTCATTTAGTTTGTAATGCAAACCAACATATTTTTCCACAGAGAACTGTATTTTTAAAGAATAAGAAGGAAGTTGTGTATTCAGTTCTGCCTTCTTGCTACAGTTTTTGGGCACTGATGGTGTCCACTGAGGCATGGATGAGATCTTTTCTCTGAGGAAGCTAGAAACAAAGCATTGATTCCTATATCTAGGGCCTCGTGGACAGGCTTTTGAATCTGTGGAAAAATATCATTGCTTTGGTCTCTTAGCATGGATTTCTTTCAAGAGCTGGGAATAAGTAAAAGCCATCACATGAAAAAAAAAAAAAAAAAGGAGAAATTGAAGAAGGTTGCTAAGAGGGTTGTTTCTTACATTCTTTTAAACTTTTCTGAACCGGGTTTTTGGTGAGATCTGGAAAAAGTTGCTCTTTGAATGACATGTGATCAAAAAGCAGTAGGCACCTGGTATTTAAAGCAAAAAGAAAGGAGTTTCAGATTAAAGAGAAATGAGATAAGGAAGCAAGAAACCTAGGAAGAACAACATGGTTGAGGCTGCCTTTGCAGTAAATGAGTTGACGGAACTTTGAATTGGAGTAAAACCAATTGCAGTGAAGATATATTTTCTGGAGCATGTCTCTGCAATGTCCTGCAAATCTGTGAGTTGTTAGAGGTTTGTCTCTCTGCTCTGGTAAAGGGGTGGCCAAGTCACAGACAGTAAAGTTGATTATACAAGAAACCGTTGAGTTCGTTCAGAGACGGGATGATGAGAAGCTTTAGCTTCCTTGTGATTTAAACCACACGTTGAACGTCCTTTGTCATGAGTGAACTGCTTCTGAATGTCAACTCAAGGCAGGAGGGTTGAAGTATTTTTATATTTTTAGCTATCTTCTATGCTTGTGGTTTTTATATGCTAATATGTTTGTTTCTTTCTAGCCTTTAGAATATTCATTTCACAAAGTCTAAAATTTGACACCTGCTGTAGCTTGTATTATCACTTTCACCCTTAGAAACCCAGAAATTATTAAGGTGGAGTAATTGCTATCCGATTATATAATAACTACTTTAATCCAGCAATCATAATATGATTTAAAATGAACCCTTTTGTGCCATTGATTTCGGAATAATTACTGTTATATTGTACTTCTGCAAGAGTTATTCTCAGTTAACCACTTGAAAATAATATGCTCTACTTATTGGAAAAAAAAAATATAAATCTGATTATCCCCCAAAGCTCAATATTCTTCCTACATCTGCGCCTCAATTGTTTGGAGGCACATAATCATAATGCTTGCTGGTGACCTGAGAGATGCTGAAATAGGCTCCTTTTCTGTATCCACTCTAGGAAACATCAATAGACCTAATACCTAATTCAAAGTAGCCTTTTCTAATGGTGGTTTTTTTCCCTCTGAACCAGAGACATGGTAACTGTTCAGGCCTGATGGGTTTGTTAATTATCTTTAATCATGACAGAGTGATAAAGACACAAGGAAAATATTTTCTTCTTTTTCCCCTCTTCCTTCCTACCTGCTACCTCTGACTTTCATTGGTGTTTCTGTGTACGTAAACTTTCCTAAGACCATCAAATTAGGATCTGATAGTCTCTGAAGTAAGACTGACTAGGAAGGAGAAGATGTCCAGACTTAAAAACATGAAGAAAAATGTCCTGTGGTTGTTCACAGGTCTGTGGGAGCATTATCTTTTTAAGTGCAGAGCCCTTGTCTAAGTCTTTACAGAAAGGAAAGATGAAATTTTTATCTTGTTCATCTGTAAAGCTATTGCAATCGGCAATGAAAGAGGACTGTGATGCATCAAAGAGCATTTCAAGCCAGCAAGGAAAATTATCAAAACAGTGATGAGAAGTCCTTGAATTCTCTGTCCTGCTCTGAGGACCCTGAATTGGATGGTGGCACAACATAGCCTGAATGATGGTAAGAGAAGCAAAAGGTTGGTGGCGGGGGTAGCAAGTTCAAGAAAAAAGTCAGCCATTTGTCCTTCTGAACTCAAATTCACATCTTGCTGGGAAAGGGGACTTTCAATAGGGAAATCATGGAAAAGTTGTGCATTCTCAGCTTTTCCTGAATTCACAGAAGCTTTTGTGTGGCCCCTTCCCTCCTGTGCTGCAGAGATGGAGAGAAGGGAAAGGCATTTGACCATTCATTCCCTTTACATCTTCCCCAGCTGAGAGAGCAGGGAGGAATTTTGCTCCCTTAATTACGCTAATATTTTACTGAAACATGCATTTAGCTGTAGCAATTATTTGTTGCTAATAACTATAACAAGTTAACAGCTTTTTGTCATGGAAGATCCAAAATTAAATCTCAGATCTTCTTTATGGGTCATTTTTGGAGTGGCTAAAGGAAAACATATTGTTAAAGAGAGATCCAAATTTTACAGCTTTGGTTAAATGTAGACGAGATTGTCACATCTTTTCAATGAGCTCAAGAATATGGGTCAGCAAATCTGAGAGCACATGAGCAGGCTGATAAAACAAAAGTGAAAGACTGACTAATGTGTCAAGTGTTGATGTTGCTGCAAGCTTTCCCTTGTCTCCTGCAGTATGAGGACTGAGTAAATAATTTACAAAAGTCATGTTAGTCCTTGTGGTTATACTAAATGATTTCTTTCATGAATTTATAAATTTCTTCTGGGAAGAGTTTTCAATGGTTTTGGAGCTGTGGTGTTGAGGCATGTGTTCCTTTGCTCTATCTAGTTTTAAATAAGTGATTTCCCCCACTCCTTCAAGGTGCGCAGCTCTGCTGTTTGCTATTTATGAAAAGTCATGCTGAAAATTCAAGTTACTTGAGTAAAATAGAGTATATTTTAAAGTACAGTTCAAATTGTTATTGAAACGTAAAGTGAATTATTGTTGAAAGTGTAAAGCAAATCCTAATTGAGTCAGAAGTGACACTGCTTTTCCTCCTGTGTGTAGCAGAAGAGCAATACTAGCCTCATCAAAGCACGTAAACCTCTTTGATAGACCCACATGTCCATTCAACCTTCTGAATGTGTTGCTGCAGCACTGGGGTGATGCATTTTGGGCAGGTTCTCCCATTTGACTTTGCTCACTAGTATCAGACTCTGTTCATCCATAGAAGTGTTGACATTTGCCACTTGGTCCATCTGAGCTTGCTGGCCATGGAAAGTTTAGAGTGGTTATTGCTCCTCTGTATGCTGGTGACTGCTGTATGTCTGGAACATGGTCAGTGTCTTGGTGGTGGGGGCTCAAAAAGCCTTTAGACACTTGTTCTGCTTATCTTAACTGTGGGGCTCGGGTTGCTGCCAGAGGAAGGCATATATCTATAGCTTGAATATTTTATTTTACCTTCAGGCAGGCGATGTTATCTCAGATTCCTTCAGGTTCATTTGGCTCTGTGAGTCTCCTTCTGGTTTCTCTGCTTCAGGCAGAATTCCCCAATTCAATGCCAGTCTTCCCTTACAGTGTTTACAGAGGATGGTTTGTTGGTGGTTTTTTTTCTTCTCTTCTAAATATGCATTGCCTTTTGGATTTTATGTATGATCAGCACCTTCTGCTTTTGATGCTTTCTTGAAACCCTGAGGAAATTTGAGGAATGACTTGCTTTGGATCATCTTTCCCTTGTTTCTTTCCTAAAGCCCTTCTATTAAATTAAACAAATGGGTTATTTATAGCAGACCCCTTGAGCCAGGTCAGCCTCCAGTGCTCAGAAATGATTGCAAAGCTGCTGTGAGTACGTGTCATCATGACTCTCTTAAATGAAGCAAGGAAGGTGAGCAGCAGAGTGATATCTGCTGCATCTGTGGAGATCCCCACCACCATTTAGTGCTCCCCTGGAGCCAAACCCTGGGGTGTTTATAACAGGTTTTTTGGCATGTCTTCACTGAGACTTTCCTACTGGATTTCCTAGTTTTTGGAAGAAAAAAGCTGTAAGTATGTTAGGAAATTCCTTGGTTTTCAGATTATTTTTTTCCTTAGGAAAATCTATACATGAAGTGAAAGTATATGTCTAGGCAAAAGCAGTTTATTGATATTCAAAATCTAATTTGAAAATTACATTCTTTGAATTTGTTGCTTTCATTGGAAAATTGAAAGCTTTAATATGCTCTCTGAAAGCAAAGCTTTACATATTCTCTTCATTTTGTCCCCATTCCCCCCAGATTTCCTAGACTTTTTATTTAACGTTCAGTCCTCCTCCCTCTCCCTTAAGCCCTCCATCCCCTGGGTTTTCTTTTACTAGTTAGAAAAATGAGAAAACAAAGTTGCTGCTGCTTCTATCAATCACAGAAGATGGCAGAAAACAGGTAGTAAATAGAACTTGATAATAAATAGTTTCTTCCTTCTCCATGGATAAATAAGGAAGAGGTTGATGTGTTTGGCCTCCTGCTCTTTGTTTTGTTTTCTTTTTGACTTGTATCACTTTACCTTGATGCTCCCTTTCTTCTGTTCTTGGATGTTTTCCTTCACCTATCAGAACTTTTAAACTGCTCATGTTAGTACAAAAATCATCAGGCTCAAATTTGTGACAAATATTTACCATTTGCCTGATAATGGAGACAAAAACCCACCGAGGCCCAAGTCTGATGGGAGAGGCTGATGATGAGCAGGGAGGATCAGGGCCCTCAGCGGTGGGGAGCAATGACTTTTATTTAAGGGAGGTTCTGCTAGGCCACCTCCATCACTGCCATGACTTGGATGGCAAGATGTTGCCTCATCCAAAGACCGAGCACTGCACTCGCCAGTCTCCTGTACTTGAACTGCCCAACGAACAGTATTGCTCAAATGCTGTTCTCCAGCAGTGACCAGATGCACCTACTGAATAATCATGCTTGGATTTGTTTGCTTCATATTTTTAACTTGGTCCCTAAAATGCTGAGACAGCTAAATGTGTTCTGAGCCACTTTATGAATCCCAATCATTCAAACATATGACCTGTGTGAAGTTGGTTAGGATCTACACTCTTCAATGTTTTTGCAAGAAGATGACTTCAACACTATTCTGGGCTAAGATTTACAAGATTTTGTCATTAAATATGCATTTTTATGCTGTTTCTACAACATGACTTTCATTTTATTGCTAAAGTGGTATAAATTCCACTGTGAACATTCCCAGTCTGCTATGAAATGCTATTTATAGAAGAAACAAGTGTAGCTGCAATCCTATATTGATGCTTTACTGGCCCAAGATGAGCTGTATTTCATACCTGACAATTATGAACAGAAAAGCAAGAAAAGGAAATGCTGTTTCAAGTGATTGTGGGTTTCATGTGACATTGGAGGAGATAACATCAAGTAGTGACTAACAAGACTACCTATTAGGATTACTTGAAATACCAAATCAGGGTGGCAGTAACAAATTGTCCTTTTATACTGTCTCTGTAGTTAGATGAACCGTTCCCAGTTGTTATTGCCAAAATGGTCTTTTCAGAGGACTGTGCAACTACAGCCTCAGCTGAGAACTTGGACTTAGAGACACTCCTTGAATGGCTTGAGTGGTTGAGCACTGCACGTGAAGTACAGGGACCTACAGTCCCTATGCTGAAGGGCTGCCGCACATCAGTAGCTGTCACTGGAACTGGTGTAACTGCCCAGGAAGGACCCTATTTCCATCTGGGCTCATCTAACCATTGAACTTTTCATCTGAGCATGCAGAAACAGCTGTCCTCACTGCGGTACTGGAAACCGTGAAGGGGAAGGATGTAGAGTAAAAATCAGAAAGTTCTTGCACTGCATGCTGGCTGCATCTCTAACCTTGTATTTTTTAATGGGATGTAAATCCCCATGTTCAACGCTTCATCCAAAACAAACTCTGTAACTATTCAACTTTTAAGCTTTTTTTTTTTTTTTCCTTCCCTGTTGAAGAAAAAGCTGGTGATGCTAGTCCAAGTGGGTCAATGTTGGTTTTTACCTTCCTGTGGCAAGTTGACCTTGACTGGAGGCCAGGTGTCCATTAAGCCACTCTATCACTCCCCTGTGAGGAAAAAACCCCTTGTTATTCAAGATATAGGCAGTTTAATAAAGCAAACGGCTGTGTGTGGAAGCAAAGGAAAAAAAAAAAAGGTTTATTCTTTATTTCCCGTCAGGAGGTGATGTCCAGCCACTTTCTGGGAAGCATGTGTAGTGGTTGCTCTGGGAAATAAATGTCATAATAACAAATGTCGTTCTCTTCCTCCTCCTTTCCCTTAGCTTTTATCACTGAACAGATGTCATATGGAGTATCTCTTTTGGACAGTTGGGCTCAGCTGTCCTGGCTGTGTCCCCTCCCAAGATCTTGCCCACCCCCAGCGTAGTGGTGTGGGGAGAATGTTGGAGAGACAGCCTTGGTGCGTGCCGGCACTGCTCAGCAGTGGCCAGAACCCTGGTGTGTCACCAACACCTCGCTGCTACCAACACCCAGCACAGCACCGTGAAGGCTGCTTTGGGAAAACTAACTCCAGCTCAGCCAGACCCAATACACTTCCCTGTGTCAGGGGCTAGGGACAACAGTAAGAAGAGTGTCAGCAACAAACACAACTAGTAACGCCTCAGATTTGGAGATCTCAGCAGTGGTGAGGATATCAATATCTGGTTGTGGTGGCTTTGGGATTTGCAATCAATTTTTTGTTATTGGTCTTCTAAAACAAAGACATGTCAAATATTCCCAAATGCCTCTTGCTCATTTCTTTCTTCCTCTTCGATGCTGCATAATGGAAGTAGAAAAGCGCTGATGTCAGTTAATCCACTGAAAACTTGCAGCCCTTGTAAGAACTGTTGGATTTCTTGAGCTGATCTCAGGATAGTTTGTTCTGGAGGAAATAAACATAACTCTATGTTCATATTTTCTGAAGAAAAAAACTTAAAGCAGGAAACTGCCCTCACTGTGTGATCACTGATAGATCCAGTTGGCACCCAAGCAGTTACCCCAGCAAACGAGGATTTTGCTCAAAGGAACGCTAACTTCAGCTGGATTAGTCTCAGGTCTGGGCTGCATGGGAGGCTTCATCTCTCTGCATGAGATGTACAGACCAGGGAATAAAATACTTCTGTCAGAAGGAAATATTTTTCTTTCATCAATCTTAGGACCAGAACTTGCAGATTTTGTAGTTGTCTTTATGGGTATGTCTGCTAAAGCATTTGGCACTTAATGAGTACTTTCCCTTTGTGTCTTAAAGTGATTTCTTTATATATGGACAAAAATATTGTCTTTGTCATGCCTTAGAAGTGAAATCATGCAAAGTACAGAGCACTGGATAGTAATTTAGTATTAGTAGGTTTGAGACTTATAGTAGCAATCATATGCTTTAACAGGGATCAGGCAAGAAAAAACTTACGACGACTTAGACTGATCTCCCCAAATTTTGAAATGATAATTTGAATAAGTTCAGAAAAAAAATTGCATGTGCATCTTTCTCATCCGAATGTAAAAAAGTATATTAAACTAAGAATTAGAAAGTAAATTGATAAATACAAATAAACTGATGTAAGCCGTTGTAATCTGAGATTTCTTTTAATTAAATCCAAAATGATAAAGCGAGTTTATGCCACTGAAGTTTTGTAAATTAGTGTGCCTTAGCGAAGCTGCTATGGCAGGATGGTGAATTGTGTTAGTTTTGATGTCATGGTAATTACACAGTTCTGAGGTCTTGATTGTGTGGCTGGAAGTAACAACTGCCTGTACTTTCTTGACATATTGAGTTTGAAGAGCTCCCATCTCCAAGCAGTCCATTGCCATGCTGAGATCTATTTTGTCAATGACTACAGGATGCTTCCCTCAGTATGCATATCTGTTGGGAAAGTGCTAATTTTCCTGGCAAGTGAAGGACTGAACATCTGCCAGTCTTCACTTTCCAGGCAGCAATGTGAGGAAACCACTTTCTATGCTGTTGAGGTGTCAGCACTGTCACAGCGCCTGTTAACACTGAACGGGAGATGCATTCATTCCTGAGCACCCAATGGTCACTTTGCTAAACTAGGTAGCCTGATTTTGTCAATCAACTAAGGCTTAATTTAATAGTAAGACTTGGGGTGGGTTTTTGAGGAACTGAGTGGTTATAGATGTGCAAATGAATTAAATGCAGCACTTTACACCCCATCCTCAATTCAAAATACTAAAAAAAAATAAAAAAAAAAAATCACAAAACCCCCTCCTAACATACCCATGCCAAACCCAAGGAACAAGACCGCAATCCCAAGAGTATCTTGCTTATTTTTTAAAAATTCCTTTCCTACTGTTCTCACTTAGTTAATGTGGTTTTCATAATGACTGTTGAACATCTGCTGTATGTGGGAAACCAAGGAAGACAAGCCTGTGTGGAGAAGTGTGTGTGGAGGGAGCCCTGTTCAGAGAACACCACCCAGCTGTCTTACAAGTTTCAGTGCAATCAGGTTTCATTATGATGTGATATTATGTGTGGAGGAAGGTTATAAAAGCAAATGAAATGATGGCAGGTTCTTTTATAGCTCAGTTAATGTACAATGTAACTATTTTTACATACCTTGTTGAAAGAAAAGAATCCTTTAAAATATAGATTTTATTTTTTTATTATTTTTTTAAAAAAGTTTTTAATCTAAGAGCATGTTTGCTGCAAACAGACCCTGGGCAATGGCATGCTCTAGAGAGCAGCTGCCTCTGCTCCTCACGTACTGGAGGTCAGGTGTGAAAAAGTCCATGTCCCCCAGAGAGAATGGGTGAGAAATTTCCACGGTGCGTGGTCATGTGGCAACTACTTGAGATAAATTCTCTGTTGAACTATCAGAACTCACCTGTCAAACCTTTTACTTTTTTTTTTTTTGAATGTGTGCTTAATATAAAAATAAATATCTCTTCAGACAGTAATCAACTTGCCAAAATGAGTAAGGTACATGCAGCTGGTCCAGACTGGTTGAATATTTATTATGCTGGCACTGGATTTTTGGTCTGGCTTGATCATTATTTTTTCATTTTATTTTTTTTCCTTTCTGTTAAAAAAACCAAACCCACAATCAGCCTCCATGGAAGGAGGAGAACTATCTCAATATGGAGCGCTTTGCAAATCCCTAGCTTAACCTGAGTGATTTAAGCAGGCTATTTGATTTCTACGTTTATAAAGCAAATGCTTTGCTGAGGACCATAATGATATATACTACATGTCAGTGGCTGCAGCTGGACTGAGGGAGCTCTCGGAGCACGAGTCAGTTTTCACACAACAGCTGCTGGAGCAGCATCACTGCATGTTGGGAATATTAAGGACATATCTTCTTGTTAGAATTATTAAGCACTTGTAGCTGCTTTTGGTGTGTGGTTTTTTTCCTTCTTTTTCCCCTTTTGTCTTTAGGAAGTGCAACCACGGCTGGCAGCTGGGAATTTACAGAGTCTGTGTGCTTTGAAGTGAAAAGTTTGCAAGGAAAATTGCAGTTGTATCTATGAGGCTCAGGCAAGGGCACATATTCGCAATTTATTTTGCAGGGTGGTTAGTGCAAAGGCTTTGTTTCATGAAGTGGCAATGTAAATTTCTCATATTGAAGAAATGTTGTTACTAAATTCCATTTAAATACTACAGAGGAGTTTGCCTATTGAATCTCCACGCCACAGGTACACCAAGCATTAAATAAGCAAATTGAAAAACAAGCAAAGTATTTGACTGCCAGAAACATTTGCAATAAATAATATATGTCAATTATCCACCAAGACGTTTCCAGAGGGACAATTCGTCTCCGAGTCTGGTGAAGATGCAGAGCAGATGCTTCTGTGCATCTCTGCGACCAGCGCTGAGTGAAGGTTTCACCACGCCGTACAGTTTGAAATGCAGTAGGTGTAGAATGAACATATTTGCTACTGATAAGATAAAAGGATGTAAAGAAATTGGTCTGACACTATCTGTTCTCTTCTATAACTTTTTTCTCTCTGAAAATACTAGCAAAGGATTGTTAGCACAAATGAGGCTGCTGGATGTAAACGGTGAAGGAACAGCAAAATTGCTCCAGTGCTTCTCCAACATTTGCTTAATCAAAACCTTTTTTTTTTTTTTTCCCCCCCCACCCATGGCATGCCTTTTACGTACCTCAGATGTGTTGCTTTTCCTGTCAAATTTTGTAATGGATTTTACTGTTGGGCTTGTAGGTGTGAGTCTCCAAATATTTAAAACCTACAAATGAGATGCATGAAGCACAACTAGCAACTAAACAAAGCTAACCAGTATAGATTGCTTTTACAAATTTTAAATACAATTAATCAGATAAGAAATACTAATCCCTTCATATAAAAAAAACTTGTTCTTCTAATCAGAACATTGTTTTTTATACCTAAAAATAATGTTGAGGGAGTGGCTGTTAGAACAGCAAAGGTCAGAAAAGAGATTTATACTGAATACTTAAATGAATCTTCTTATATGGCTCTTCATTATCTCACAGAATCCTTGTGTTTTCAAGAAGTATATCTGACCTTTGGTTAAATCCTCCAGTTCAGGATATTTCTGTTGAGGTACATCAGATGTCAACAGTGCAAGTAAAAAGCCCTCAGAGACAGGCCAGTATGCTTTCATAAAGATTTTCATTGGCAAGTAAATGGTGTTGTCAATGCTTTTTTTTTTTTTTTTTTTTTCCCTTCCCCCCCCCCCTTCCTTTTTTTTTTTTTTTTTTTTGGAAGTGTTTCAAGGTCTAAGCCACAATTACTGTGCTGCTAAAGCTGAAAAGGATGTTGATGTGGGACAGTATTAAGTCATACTGTCTGTGGTGGGGTTGATAGCTGGAACCAGTTCTCTTCTGTTGATGTCCTCCTCCTCGCCCTGCTTCCGTGAGAAGTTGTTCTTAACTCGGGGGAACATACGGTGTCACTTCTAACAGTTACAGTCTGGGAAACTTGATTTTTATGAATGAGATACTGAATCCAGAACACCAATGCTTATTAGGAAGACAAAACATTTCCCTCCTTCTTCCCCCACTGAGTTCTGATTTTAACTATCTAAATAAATTCAATAGTAAAATAAGCTACGGCAGAGGTTGGTTTGTTTAGTTGTTTGGGGTTTTTTTAATTGATTTCATTTTTACTTATACGTGATCTGTATTGATGGAAGTTGGATAGGAATATTGAAGAGCTTGTATCTGCTTGCTCAATCCTTCTTCTTAAGATCTTAGGAAAATTGATTCCCAAAATTGGGGTGAGACATGGAATTGTGGGGAAGAAAGAGGAGCCCTCCCCACCATCCCAAATTGTGATTTCTAGCAGGTGTAGAGACTACTGCTATTAGGTTAAAATGGCAGTGAAACAGAGAGGAAAATGGTCACTGCTTCAGGGCTATCTCATGTACAGTAAAGCAGTTTTTATAAATATCCAGACCTGAAGAGATCTCTTAGCTTTGCATTAAAGAAATAACATTACCAAGCTCCACCTCAACAGGTTGTTATGTTCTCAAATTATTAAAATCTGTGTGGTGTTTCTGGTAACTCTGAAGCATAAAACTTGCCCTGATTCTCGGGTTTGTGCTCTAAACTAGAGATATCTGTGTACATATAGATATACATATACACACCCCCCTGGGATTAATCACAAGAAGACTGGAAACACCCTGGGTTGTTTTTTTAAATAGGCATATTTACTACATTATTTTGAGGATAACATTATATATTAATTATCAAGTTTGTCTTTAAATGTGCTTATTTTATAATACTCCAGAATAGAAAGACTCCAAAAATCTGGAGGTATAAGAGCCCGCCTAGGTGGTGTAATGGATTATAACTTAAAGGCACTTGGGGAAAAAAAAAAGGTGAAGACTTGGCATGTCCAAGAGTTTATGTATACGATATAGTAATATATATCTACCTGACAATGTCCACACACTTCACAAATGAGAGAGATATAAAGTAAATTTGATGCCTCTTCTTGAGATCTTGCATTTTGAACTACTTTATTAGGAAAGAAAGCCACAGGACTTAGAAATGAATGGTTTTGTCTGAGGACAGGAAGGAAATCTGGGATGAGTCCTGTTTTCCCCTTCCTCCCTAAATTTGAAGTGTGTCTTTCCAGTTGCAGTTGTTATGGCCTTGGGTCAAAGTGTCTGCAGGAACTCCTTGCACTAGAAACAATCATTTTATGTGGTTCTGCTGTCTGAGCTCGGTTTCTTCACACACAGGGTTTTGGTGATGCTCAAGTTTTAGACCAGGATTTATTAAATCATCAGACTTATCTACAAACAGTGACCTTTTGGAGAACACTTTGTGTATCCTAAGGCTTTAAAGGAGTTATCTTATGCCATTATTGTCCCTGATCCCATACAACAATGTGCAACCTTGCAAAATCCTATCTGCACCAACATCGACGTAGCCGAGATGCCTTGTCCCAACCATGATGGTATCTGAACCTTCACGAGATACTTAGTTTGGGTACCAGTTAATAGGCAAGTCATCTGAGTTACCTAGGGATGGTTTGAAACCAGAGGCAATGCATTGCCTCCATATCCTTCCCTTCAAACGGAGATGGTAATTTCTGCCGTTCAGCGTTGGCTCCTCGCGGCAGGCAGCCAGGAGCGATAAGGAGGAGTTACACCCGGTGAAGTCTCGAACGTCAACACGGAGAAATGCCAGCATAAAGCACAAGTAGGCTCTAGCTCTAAGCCAGGCTTGCTTTTTAAATTCTGAAGTGTTTAAAAGGCCCAAGGTGATACTTTTATGAAACTTGTTTAACGAATTTAAAATATTTATTAGAAAGGCCCAGTGAGATGTTACAATTAAAAAAGAAAGTCTGATTTATAAGGATGATCTTTTGATTAGACATATGCTGAACTCTCTGAAAATTGGCTGGTGAGCAGGGCATTGCTAACAAGCTTTTCATGTCTAAAGCTTTTGATCCATTAGGGTAAGAAATGAAGAGAAAGTTGGGTACGTGAGGCACGTGACTTGCAGTTGCTGCTTTCCTTGGGCTCGCTGCTGGGAGATGGATACTGCTGTCAGTAAAACTAAGCTGTAATTTGGATAGAGTCTAGATATTAGAAAAACCTTTTAAAAGAGGTAAGGCAATCTCACCCTTGAACAGTGTGATTGTGGGACAAGGCAGCCAGGCAAGTGGGAGATCTGTGCAAAATGCATCTGTGTCCGAGTATCCAGCATTAATTTCTCTGGTGAGGTACGATTATGGGATTTTTGCTTCAGGCAGATATAAGGAGCAATTGGGGGGAAAATGAATTATTGTTCTTTTTTCTTCACATAGTTTCAGAAGGTTTATGGTGGGGCAGAGGGCAAAGTGTGCTGTAGCATATTCTGTGGATGTTACGTAGTCATGTTGAAGTAAAATACAGTAATTAGTTTCTGTCACTGTTTTAAATAAGTTCTGGAGTCAGAAAGTAATTTGCATTGGAAACCTGAATCCTGTGGCTGCATGTGTCCCCTACGTGTCTTAGGATGTATGGCATCTCACAACCGGTTCTCATGTCTTTCAGTAATAATAACTTTTAATTATTGCAGTTACTCTTACCGTATCTTGAGAATCTGTCCTAAGCAATATGCATGGGTGGTAATAAATCAAAATTAAATAGTAAAATTTCAAAATTGTAGTGGAAGAGGTTGACATTTGATCTCCAGAGCTCTTCTAAATTTCCCAGACAAGCTATAAAAACTCTAGCAAAGACTTCAAAAAAAAACCAGGTGAGCAAACTTCCTTGGGAACAACTACTTTCCAAAAGGCTTTCTGCATGAAGTAGTACTCTGATAGGGAAAGTTTAATATCCTTGTGTTATATGGTTATGTAGCTAACGTATGCACTTAACGCTTTAAGTCAGAAAAGACCGACTTATTAAAATATATATTTAATCTATAGAGAATAGTTTTGTGTACACATCCCTGTATTCATCCTCTGCATGTATACAATATGCATTTTTAGGATATGACATAGCTGAAATACTTTGCTAGATCTTATATTAGTGGGCTGATTCCCTTCAAAGCCAAGTGACAGGCTGCAATGACATCTGAATTACAGACAAAAAAACCCAAGCAAAGCACTCCTCTCCCAGAGCTGCTTGTTCCGTCTCCCTGTCATTTATAGGCACCTTTAAAATCCTTTTTCACCCTGATGAGTGCAGCAAACTTAAACAATCCCACTTTACATAAAGCCTGGAAAAATGGCCAATAAGTCTATAATAAATATTCCCTTTATTAATATTTGACATCAACATAAAATTGTAACATTAGGAATGTAAAAATATCCATTCCTGTTTGCTATTCCCTACTCAATCTTTCCTATCAGCCTGAGACTGACTGCTAGCTGTTGCGGAGGGAGAAGATTTTCCTCTATTTCAGTGTGGATAAATCCGGCTCTGCTGACCCCTGCTTATCGCTTTTCCTCCTCCCATCCGCGCTTCCAGCAGCTCAGCTCGGCATTTCCAAGCGCAGCCTCCGCTCTGCTCGGTGCTGGACTCCAAGGGCACCCGCTTGTCCATCACCCAACTCCCTTCAGTTTGCTGCTGATTTTTTGGGTTTTTGTTTCTATCTCAGATCTTTTTGACAGGCAGATAGGGCACTACCTGTCACTTTGAGGAAAGGGAGCCTTATAGTTAAATTTACAATAAAATTTTTCAATTTGGATAGAAAAGGAAAGAAACTATCGGGCAAAATGACAAGAGATCCTGCTTGGTGTCCCTCTCTGCTGAGCTGTGGCCTTGCATACATCTGTCAGCCTTTAGCTGTTTGGTGGTAAATCAAATGCAACCTCTTTAACTCACTTTGACAACAGAAAAGTTGTTGCCCCACTGTAGAGGATAAAAGGAAAAATACTGCGTTTGCAGAGAGGTGGGTGCCAGGTGTGCTGGGGCTGTGAGCAGTGCGGGGAGGACCCGGCACATCCCCGGATTGACGGTGTTTATCCCGTAGAAACTCCTGTGGTCTGGTTGATAAGTGCAGGAGTTTCTGGGCACGGCTACCACGCACGCGCCCGTGAGCTCTGCGAGCAGGAGCAAACACGGCGAAGCCCAAGCTCACCAGGGATGCACTTGCTGGACCCGATACGCTTCTGCGGCAGGGAATTATTCACAGATGGGATGATGTCAGCTTTGGGTGTTCTTGCCTTCACCTGCATGAAGAAGCTACGCTTGGAAACAAAACCCCGTCTGGTTTGAAGCGGCACGGGATCAGGCCCACTAAGCCAGGCTTGGACCTTGCACCGGAGCTTATTGCTGTGCCTCATTCTGCTGCAACAGTATTGCTGCCCGTGCTCAAAATGAATTCCATGTCATCCTCTGATTTAGAAGTTATTAGTTAAATTTTCTCTCACTTGCTCAAAGCAGTAGTCATCTTCAATATAAGTTTTCAAGAACATCTGTCATCTGTTCTTCAGTCTTTGGCAAAAAGAATTAATTTTTTTTTTAATTTAACATGCTGTTCTTTGGGATCTTGACTAAGCACAAATTATCCTACCATCAGATTGAGCCATTTTAGTGCAAAATTCATGCAAAAATAAAGCCCATTAGAAGGGAATTCTGCCACAGGGACCGATGGGTGGAAAATGTAGATATTGGACAGGCAGCCTGGGACTTTTTTCAGCTGTGTAAATCCGTTTCTAGCATTCGAGGGGAGAAGCCAATTGTTATTTACTGTTGGCCTGGATTTGGCTGTGGTATTTTCATGTGAATTGGGCTTGAATACATGTGTTATTTTTAAAGAGTCCCAAGAGTGTTTGGGATGAGGAGAAAATGTGGAGGATGATCAAATTAAAGCTGAAGCTGTAACATAAACTGGGTGTTAGAATTAGGTGACATACATATAAAAAGTGCCAGTAATTCATCATGACATGGTCCATATAGATATTTTACCTATTACTCCTGAGAAGCAGTTAGAAATTCCCTGGAGTATGGCTCACTAGAGGTTGCATAGTGTTGCTTTTTTATTTGGTCATTTATATTTACTGAATAGTTGTTTTTACACATAGCAGAGGAGATTGCCCTGTAGCATATACAAAATACTTGGTTTGGAAAGGTTGCTGAGATGCACAGCATAGCCTCAAAATGTGGCTGATGGATGCACCTTTAACGAAGACAAACGCATGTAAAATACATGCCTGGAAGCTAATTTCATGTCGGGGAGAGTGGAGATGCTCTGGTAATAGCGTTGACCTAGAAGTGCTGGATATCAAACTAGTGGCCATTTAAATGAGTTTCTGATGTGCGTCTGGCTGAATAAATGTTAACTCCGCTTTGGTTTTGGGAAACCAGGACATAGAAACGATGGAAGGGAAGCAAAAGATACTTTTCTGGAAAAGTTGTAAGCTGAAACTTCCAAGTGCCTAAACAGCAGCTAAGTTTTAAAAACGTGGTTTTAAAGTCTTGTTTGTGACTGTTTCACAGAAGCGATGGGTAACTTCCACCCTTTGCTTACCTTCTGCCTTGGGCTCAGTCTTTCTGGTGGCTCGAAGGGAGGCACTGCCAGGAGCTTCTCCCTTCAACTTATTCTGTCTCTCTTGTAATCCCAATCACTGGATGAAAAAAAAAAAACCAAACATGCCAAAGGATGGTGAAAACGTGCCTGGAGTAGATGCACGGTGTCTGATGAGTCCGTGCTCCTCCATTGCAGCAGAACCGAATGACTGAGGTTCTGTCATGTATTTTGGTTTCGTAACCAATCTATTAAGCATCGAGATGCTATTACTTCTGTATTCCAGCCAATGATCTAGATTTATCAGTGAAGATCATAGCGTAGAAACTAGAGAGCTTGCCAGTATCTGACAAACTCATTTCCTAAACTTTTGTCTCTGCTACTAGACCAAAAAAAACTTCATAAATTTTCTAATGTTGCTCTGAAGTTCCTGTATTCTTCCTTGGAGGAGAAGAGCAAATTAATCAGGATAGACTTGAGGGTTACACAGGCTTTAGACAAAAGGAAAATATCCTTATATGAACAGGGGAGCTGCGAGATGCACTAGGATTTTGTCTGCTCAGGGTTAATTTAGCCCATCATCCTTTCCCAGCAGCAAAGTCTTTCAGAGTTTACCAGCCCATCTTTCAGGGGCTGTAAAAAGAGACCAGGTACAAGATGTCTGAACTGGACACTAAAGCTGCCGAGGCACCAGGTCTTGCTGGCGTTTTGTCTTGCAGGCGCTTTATTCTGCGGCACGCTGCGCTCTGCGTGCCTTTCTCTAGGACAGCTGGCTGCACTTCAGGGGGCCTGTCAAGATGAAACATGCTGGAAAAAATAAATAATTATTATTATTGTGCAGCTATCATGGTTATGAATGTTTAATTTATAGACTTCAGACTGTGGCCAAGCTCCAGGCAAGGAACAAGGTAAAAAAAGGAGTAATTACATGCTAAAATGGCTGAAATCCTTCTCCGGAGCATTCCGTACAACACCTTTTGAAAGTATGTTTTTTTTCTTCTTAAGTTGTATTTGTTATCAGCTTACAGAGCAATTGAGCTGTATGCTAAACGGATCAACAGCAATTACAAGTGGACAAATGTAAAATACGTTTGCTTCAGGTTTCCCAACCTGCCCCCTGTCGTGATTTACATATTGCATCTGGGCTCTCATCCCGTGCTAAGGCACCGGGTCGCTCCGCCGCGCAAACAGCAACGTGAGGAGCACGGGCGTCAGCGTGCGCCTACCGGATATTGCTGATAAATAATTTAACAAGTGCTTTTGTCAAATCAAATATGTGCAATTATTTCTGGTATTTTAAGATTGAATCTCCTTAGGTTTTTGGTTGGGTTTTTTTGGTTTTGTTTTGGTTTTTTTGGTATGATTTCTTGCCCCTACTCGAACTGAAGGAAGAAGGCTTAGGTTTGTTAGTTGTGGGGCCACTGTGGAGGGATGTAACTTAGAGACTACTGAATGTTGGGCCAAATTCAGTGGGGTGGCATTGAGGGATTTGCAGATCCATGGGAGGGGATATAAACTTTATTTTGGAAGCAGGTAAGGAGAAGGAAGATGCTATAGCATCTCTCTCTTACCTGGATTCCTCACCCATCCCTCTCAAAATGTAATCTGCTGCCAAATGTAACTTAGCTTCAGAGCAGCCTTCAGCTAGTCCTGCTGCCTTCTTTTAGTAAATATTTTAAAGATAACCCTGAAATACACCTAGGCAATGCAGCCACAGTTTTCAGTGTGAAATGTCATATCCAGTGTCTATCTTATATGATTCATTCCCACCATAAACTCTCATTAATATCAAGAAAAATGACAAGTTGAATAGTGTACTCTTCTTTTCTTTCTTTTTTTTTTTTTTTAAAGATAACGTTTTTGGTAGGTAAAATCTCACCATTTTCTCTTGCTACTTAAATATACAAAGTTTTAATACTGTTTCAAGGGAAGAAGAAAAGTCTGTTGGACACTTCAGTCTTTTTGTTGCTTTCTGTGTCTAAAAACTCCTTTAGGCCTGATTTCACAGTGAGTTCTTACAGGAGAAGTCAGAACTGGTGCGGAGGCTGTGAATGAGAGCTTAATCTGTCCTTCAGAAACGCATTCGGTCAAGTCTCTGATGGGCTTTAACCTTCACAAGACCAACTGACCTGCACAAGGTCTATCTCTTAATGTTTCTAGGGTTGGGGCTTTTACTACTTGATTTAACCATCATATAAGGATTCTTTTTTTTTTATTTATTTATTACTGTAGAAGAGCTTGTAGAGTGAAACATAGATGTATTTTTTTGTTGTTGTTTTTGGGTGGTAGACATTAGAATAAATTTTCGAAGACATAAAAGTACAAAATAATTTCGCTTAATTTTCTATCAAAACACTTCAAAACTCATCAGCTTGGTATGAATCTTGCTGCTTGAATTTGGCACTGTGCAGTGGTTAATGGCTATTTTTGGGCTACAAGGTGGTAATATGGAGAGAAAGGAAGAATCTATTGGGAAACTCAAAATATATTGCAAATCTTATCTAGATAGAATAAAATTATCCAACTTGTCATTGTAGAAGATGGGAGGATATCACCTTAGGATGCATGATAAACTGAGTCTTATTTCTGATCATGGTATCTTGGTTTGTGTCGACAGAGTGCAAGGTATAAGCAATTGCTATATAATTTGTAAATTACTGCATTTCCTATTCCATACTCTGGTTCTGCAATATTTTCAAGATCACAGACTCTTCACAGTATAGAAAACTAAGAATATGTAGGCTTTGGTTGTATTTGTGTGGCTTGTCGCCCCAGCTCCGAAATCACGTAACTCAATTTTCTATCCAAACTGTTTAAGTTGAAAGTGGAGACTGATACTCTCTCTGAACTTCACTACTAGTCAGCTGCAACATGAAGTTGACAGCAATCTGTTTCTCAAACAGGGAAAATGCTGTAGAACAAAGCTTTATTTGATGCAAAATCCAGAAGGATGGTATTGCAGACCACTTTAATAATTTTAATTTTGCAATGCTAATGAATTTTGTATCTCTTCCTTGGTTTTATTTGGTGGGAGAGTTGTAAATTAAGGAAAGCAGAGATTAGAATTACAAGGGCAATCATGCTTGGTAATCACCACCCAGTAGAGGCTTTTATTTCAGCAATGAATGGGAAACATTCAGGACAGTGGCATTAATTTTATTGCTTTGGTAGGCAGGTCCAAATTAACCAATTATAGGCATATGATGCAGTGAAAATCACAGCTGGAGTACATCAGCTGCACAGAGCTTTTGCTGCACCCCAGATGATGATTTCTAAAGCTCAAGGTAGGATTCTTAAAAGTATTTAGGCCACTTCCATCTGAAAACACCTGGAATTGGGAATGTATTGTGGACATTTTTCATGTATTTGGCTTGCAAGAATTTTTTTATATATGTGGGTAAAGCAAAACTTTATGTAAGTCCACATGCTCTTGGTACAACAAAGTCTTCTAGGGAAAGGAATATGATTATTTAAATCAGAATTCACATCTGCAGATGTAACTGCCTTGTTGGTAGTGTGGGGTTTTGTTGGGTTTTTTCTTTTTTTCCTGTTCATCTCTGAGTGAGTGCAGGTGGGGAAAAGGGTGGTTATTTCTGACAATGATTGTGTGAATGCTTTGCACATGAGACAACTGAATAGCAAAGAGAGGCTGAATGATGAGACACATAAGTATCAAAGGGCAGCCTTATGGCAGACTTTGTTCTCCCTGACTTTAGGAGTCATTTGCAATATGTGATTGTATTTTCTCTCATATCACTTTGAAAGTAGACTAGGCAGTACTATTTTTCTTTTACTTGAGTTGTGTTCTTGGAGTGCTTGAATACTTTTTTTTCTTCATTTATTTTTCTGGAAGTGGTTCAAAAGACATTTGGAGAAGTTAATGAGACAATTTGTAATTTATTTTGCTTTTTTTCTTTTGGGGGTGATCCAAAGCCATTTGAAGGCAATAGAATGGTCTCATTGACTCTGAAGAGCTATGGGTTAGGCCCTTGACGAGAATTGTTGTCAGTCTATTGACAATTAGGTGATATCTCCATATGTGAAATTATAAAATACAAGTATAAAAGTTATAGCTCAAAATGTTTTAGTGTTGCTTTGCAGTTCTGTCTTCCAGCATGCTGCAATTACACTGCCTTGCTGGCCCTAAATGTGGTAGGGCAGACTAGTCTTCTGGTACAGGAACCACTTTACAAGGACCAGAGACTATTAGGCTGATAATTACTGGTACCAGAAAAAAGAAAAATAAGGAAGGAAGTTAAAATCCAGATTTATTTCAGTCTTTATAGGTCATAAGGAAGCTGTCTCAGTGGGCACAGGTGTAGTTCCTCCTGCCTTGGGACTGGAGGTGGACTGGCTGACCTCTTCCTAAGTCCCTTACAGCTCTGTTTTGTGTGGGTGGTGGGGTTGGTTTGTGACTTGGTTTTTTTTTTTTTGTGGGGGTGTTGTTTGGTTTTGTTGTTTTTTTGGGGCCCTGCAGAGTGAAGCTTGTGGAAACTTAATAGTGTGTTAATTATACATTAGCGTACTGTTGTGATGACAAAGTAAAGGGTAAATATAAATGTGAGGGAAGAGATTGAGATAAAAGGAGAATGCAGAGGAGAAATGAAGTTGCTCTCACTGGTAAATAAGGCTCAATGTCACCGCTTATTATTTGCTGCCTGCTGAAGGTGAGGAGGGAAATGTATATTTGCAGCTATGTTAATATTAGCACATTCAAAATTGAAGATAAAAAAAAAAAAAAAGCCCTGACCTGTAGGTGTTTCCCTCTGTTTTTCTGCTTGCTCTGAATACTAGTTTTGGGAACGGTTCACCCATGGATGTTGCACCAGCAGGCAGCAATGTGCCCACTGTGACTAAATGTGCTCACTCCCAATACCTCCTATGTCAGCCTCGTTATACGAGACGTGAATTACGGGGCAGATGTATAATCTGGGAACTGTTCCAGATCCATCTTTTAAACAATGAGGTGCTCCACGCCGATTGCACTAAGTATGTTCCTCTGTACCCACGCCAGCAGCCGCAGCAAAGGTCTGCTTTGAGCTGTGCTGCTTGGTAGACAAGGCAGGTAGGGAAGTGGTTGCAGTGACTGATCATGGTCAATGCGGTAGCTCAATCAGTCTTCAGCGAGGAGTATCTTGCTGACACCTGGAAACTTCCTCAGATGCGAATTTTATGAAAGTGGCATTTTTTAGGGTAGCTTTGCTCAATTCTGACGTGGCTTCTGCAATTTTTATTCTTGTCCCATTAATACTTTCCCATTATTTATTTAACTGACGAGGTAATTTGTGTACAGGAATCCTATATCTACACTTGGGCTTCCTTAATATTGCTAGCTCTTTATTTTAGGGTGATTCCACAGTAGCTTGGTTTATGTTTCACTTAATGAGGTTTCAGTGTTAGGTGGAGGCAAATGTGGCCCGAGACTCCCACCCTTGTAGGCATATTAAGTGTTCACTCTTCTCTGCTAGTGAGAATGTGTACCAGAAAAGAAATGCTGTGTTTCTCAGCAGAGCTGTGCACAGCCAACTCACCCTCTCATTCTAAACCTTTCACTTCTCAGAAATACAAGGAAATTACTCTCCTGATATAATTTCCCCCCCCCCCCCCCCCCCGAAGTAACATACAGTTGCTGACTAATATCTGGCTATGGTTCAGATTGCTTTGGTGGGAAGTATTAATGCTTTATGGCATCTCAGGGGTATGGTTAATAGCTTTATCAGATAATTACAGTGCTGGAAACAATATGTGATGTGTGTTCTGTCATGGGGATTTGAGATGCACCCTATCTCACAGGGCTCTTAGCATTAATATCTTTTCTTCTCTCATCCATTTCAAATAGCAAAGGATGAGCTGGAACAGATGGTTATGTGCTGTCCTAGCCCAAATCCCAGAACTGCCTGTTCTCCCCCATCACTCTGAGGAAAGCTCTGTGCTACAACTTCTAGTTGGTGGTTGTCCAACGCTTACACCTAGGAGAGGTCATACATGCCTCTTCCATGGACGTTTTACAGGATAAGGGACTCTCTCTTCTCTGTTCCTCCTGAGGGAGGAACTCGGTGGTGGATGTCATGTCTGCGCCCAGTGGCTTTGGTGTAGCCTGCATGCTTGGTGCTGTTTTAGGGTGGTAAATAAAAAATAAAAGGTCAAGCTCCTTTTTCTCTACACATCTGTACATCTGTTGTGAAGATTTTGAAACTTGGGCTTGAGCATATGAAACATGGGGCTTGTGAGCAGCCTCAGGGACGGTGCTTCATTCCTGGCTGGTGGAGGGAAGGCTGAGTCACAGTTCCTAAATACGATGGCAGTTAATATTAGCAATAAGTGGGGTCATAAGCAGTAGGGAAGAAAATGAAAGCCTGAGGAGGAGATGTGGTGTCTCAACCTTTTTGGGCTGGTAACATAACTCATTGTAAGATTAACTAGTCTTCATTAGAGTGCTCTGAAATCCAGCCTTAAATTAAATGCTCAGCTGAAGTGTAACCTCCTGTTAAGCTGAAGTGTAACCTGTTATAGAAGTCCCTGAGGGCTGGACAGCTTCCCATACAGGAGGGAGCAAGAAGTGGACGGGAACCTTTTGCTATTCTTTATGGGCAATACTTGCTCCATGTGACCCCTCTGTGGGACAGAAAATGATACTAATAGTGTGTTTGTGCACTTAGAAATACAGACTAATGTACTTGGAGACCCAGAAGTTTGATTAAAACTTGGAGATATAAAATTCTCCTCCATCATCAAAAGAAGTAGCATCAAGCCACGACCTCTCTGTATTCAGACATGCTGCAAGCCAGAAGCAGAATTTAAATGTGGCTAGCCTCCTTGTTGGCTTTAAAAAGAAAGAAAGAAAAAAAAAAAGAAAAAAAATCACTTTTATCAACTTTCTAAATTCACTGCACACAGCCTTGTGTGCTGCACTATTGAAATACGTAGGCAGGAACTGCCTCTTACTGCTCTTGCCTTTCATCTCCCATATATGCTGGAGCAGGTCCCCAGTGCCTGTTGGCTATGGTAGACCCAAAGGGATGTTCTTCCTTGCTAGCCCTCCATAGTCTCCTCAGTGCCACCTTTCAGCCTCCTAAAGCTACACAAGTACACCTTCTCCAAAGAAATACTCCAGCTTTTATCCAGAGATAATCAGGACTTCTCCAGGGATTTGGTGGGAGCTATCGGGAGATCTGGCTTTAGGAACTCCTTTCGGAAATAGTAAACTGGTGGCAACTGAGTTGGAACTTCTTGGCAGAAGTATCCCTTGACATAGAAATGATGATCCACATAGTGTCCCGTCAGTCTGAACGCTTAACAGCACAGCCTATAATTAGGTCATGATCTTTTAGAGAGTACAAAATATAAGGCCTTCATAGTGTAGCCAGTAATTTCATACTAGTTGTATAATTTTAGTTAAGTCAGGCTGTATTAATTGTAAAACAGCCACGCTTGGAAAAAAGAAAAACTTCTAATATTTTTGCACCTTCCACAAAGTTGCTTGGCTAATTCAAGTGAGGCGTTTTACTGCAGCACAAAGACATTAGGCTGTGCTCAACTGCAGCGTAATGATTATAACGCAGAGTAAATATTCCTAAGCCACTTGGACATGAGGAAGTTTAGAAATCAAATCTTCTTTGACAATGCTTTCACAGGTATGGATCCTTCCTGGTGATTGATCGCATAATTTTTTTTATATATATGCACACAATGTATGAAAATGTGTATATATATAAAAAAATGACAGGACTCTCCTCTCTGATCCCAGCAGCTGTATAATGACTTGTTTTTTGCAATCCATCCAACTAGCTTTTAAGAATTAATTCCTACTCTGAAAGTGTCCTGAAGCATTAACTAGACAATTTTCAAGGTCCTCCTGCTTTCCTATAGGCTCATCAGAAAACAGCGTGGTACGCACCATCCTTATGTGAAGCGCTTGAAGGTGAGAGTTTTTTTCTCTGAGGAATACCTCTGTTTAGATTTGTTAGATTAACTTTTCTAAAGTTAAATGTTTTTATAAAATAAAGGAGATAAATCTAATCTAGAGTGACAGTAACTGGCATGACCTTTCATTAAAAACTGTTGGAAAAACGAAGGGGGAAAATGGTTGAGCTTTTAGTCTTCATTTTTAAAAGCCTTGAATTGTTTTCCTTGGTGAAGGACAAACTTTAAGTCACACATCATCAAATATTGAATATATTTGCTGCTTATGTAAAAGAGTAACTTTATCCTAGTGAGATAGAGGAGATTAAAACAAGCAGGCTGCATTTCTAAATTCAATTGTTTTCCTGGGAGATGCCATGCAGCTTGGCAATAGATTGACACTGTGTCAAATCTGTTTCTTTAAAATTGCACTCAAACGAGTTGCCCTCTAAATGTGTCCCTGAAAAGTGCACCGGCTGATGCGGTACCTAATGAAATTAGTGAATTAAGTTTCTGAGAAAGTATTATCCGAACGCATGAAGCACTTTCAGACTGTATCATTTGTTTGAACATTAAATTAAGCAGTCTCCCTTCCGAAGAGCTCAGAAGAACGCTTAAAAGGGCTAAGAGTATGTCTTCTGCTCCCTCTGGAGGAAAACACGTTTGCTTTGCCTGTTTGTTCTCCACTCAATAATTGAACTCTCGGCGAAGGGTGTATCAACAATAAATTGACAAATTGGGGAGGACACTGTTTACTAAGGTAAAATTAGACCCGTGTCACAGGTCTTCAAACGCATCGTGGCACTCGATGAAAAGGTAATGGCTGGTGCCTCGAGCCAGTCGCTGCTTGACGGCGTTAACTGGGAAGGATACTTGATGACGACTTTGAGCAAATGCAGTCAATCGCCAATATATCCTCCTGAAGTCAGGCACAGCCCTTGTTTTACTATCAGTCCTTATCGGTCTGGACACTGCAAAGAGAGATGCTGCATGTGTGGGTGTGTTGGTTTTGCGTGGCAAGGTTTTGGTAGCGGGGGGGCTACAGGGGTGGCTTCTGTGAGAAGCTGCTAGAAGCTTCCCCTGTGTCTGACAGAGCCAATGCCAGCCGGCTCCAAGACGGACCCGCCGCTGGCCAAGGCCAAGCCAATCAGCGCCTCTGTGATAACATATTTAAGAAAGACAAAAACAGTTAGAGAGCGCTTTTGCAGCCAGAGAGAGGAGTGAGAAGATGTAAGAACATCTGCAGACACCAAGGTCAGTGAAGAAGGAGGGGGAGGAGGTGCTCCAGGCGCCGGAGCAAGATCCCCCTGCAGCCCGTGGTGAAGACCATGGTGAAGCAGGCTGTTCCCCTGCAGCCCATGGAGGGAGGATGAGGGGGTGTAGAGATTCCACCTGCAGCCCGTGGAGGACCCCACGCCGGAGCAGGTGGAGGCACCTGAAGGAGGCTGTGGCCCCGTGGGAAGCCCGCGCTGGAGCAAGCTCCTGGCAGGACCTGTGGAGCCGTGGAGAGAGGAGCCCACACCAGGGCAGGTTTGCTGACAGGACTTGTGACCCCGTGGGGGACCCACGCTGGAGCAGTTTGCTCCTGAAGGTCTGCACCCCGTGGAGGAGACTCACGTTGGAGAAGGCCGTGAAGGACTGTCTCCCGTGAGAGGGACTCCATGCTGGAGCAGGGGAATGATGAGAGGAGTCCTCCCCCTGAGGATGAAGAAGCGGCAGAAACACCGCATGATGAACTGACCGTAACCCCCACTCCCCGTCCCCCTGTGCCGCTGGGGGGGGCGGAGGTTGAAGCCGGGAGTGAAGTTGAGCCCGGGAAGATGGGAGGGGTGGGGGGAGGTGTTTTAAGATTTTGGTTTTATTTCTCATTCCTCTACTCTGTTTTGCTTAGTAATAAATAAGATGAATTCCCTCTCTAAGTTCGGTCTGTTTTGCTCGTGATGATAATTAGAGAATGATCTCTCCCTGTCCTTATCTCGACCCGTAAGTTTTCTTTTATTGTAGCTTTTCTCCCCTGTCTAATGACAGAGGGGAGTGATAGAGCAGCTCTGGTGGGCACCTGGCCCTCAGCCAGGGTCAACCCACCACAGTTCTTTTTGGCGCCCAACGTGGGGCACGAGAAAATCGAGATAAGGATAGTAATTGGAAGAGGTAACGGGCAAAACATTGACTGAACGTAACTTGAGAGTGATATAGTGGTGAAGGGACTAGAGGTAGATTTTGTGTGTAGATTGTCCACTCTTGTTTGGTGTTGTGATAGTGTTGTTTTGATGTTGGTGTGGGGAATTCTTTTTTCTTTTTCTTTGTTGATGTGATTAGTGTTTGTGAAGTTTTGTGTTGAATGTCTATTTTAATGATAATTCTTAAATATGTGATTCACAGAGGCGAGGGGTGGAATGTGTTGGTTTTGCGTGGCAAGGTTTTGGTAGCGGGGGGGCTACAGGGGTGGCTTCTGTGAGAAGCTGCTAGAAGCTTCCCCTGTGTCTGACAGAGCCAATGCCAGCCGGCTCCAAGACGGACCCGCCGCTGGCCAAGGCCAAGCCAATCAGCGCCTCTGTGATAACATATTTAAGAAAGACAAAAACAGTTAGAGAGCGCTTTTGCAGCCAGAGAGAGGAGTGAGAAGATGTAAGAACATCTGCAGACACCAAGGTCAGTGAAGAAGGAGGGGGAGGAGGTGCTCCAGGCGCCGGAGCAAGATCCCCCTGCAGCCCGTGGTGAAGACCATGGTGAAGCAGGCTGTTCCCCTGCAGCCCATGGAGGGAGGATGAGGGGGTGTAGAGATTCCACCTGCAGCCCGTGGAGGACCCCACGCCGGAGCAGGTGGAGGCACCTGAAGGAGGCTGTGGCCCCGTGGGAAGCCCGCGCTGGAGCAAGCTCCTGGCAGGACCTGTGGAGCCGTGGAGAGAGGAGCCCACACCAGGGCAGGTTTGCTGACAGGACTTGTGACCCCGTGGGGGACCCACGCTGGAGCAGTTTGCTCCTGAAGGTCTGCACCCCGTGGAGGAGACTCACGTTGGAGAAGGCCGTGAAGGACTGTCTCCCGTGAGAGGGACTCCATGCTGGAGCAGGGGAATGATGAGAGGAGTCCTCCCCCTGAGGATGAAGAAGCGGCAGAAACACCGCATGATGAACTGACCGTAACCCCCACTCCCCGTCCCCCTGTGCCGCTGGGGGGGGCGGAGGTTGAAGCCGGGAGTGAAGTTGAGCCCGGGAAGATGGGAGGGGTGGGGGGAGGTGTTTTAAGATTTTGGTTTTATTTCTCATTCCTCTACTCTGTTTTGCTTAGTAATAAATAAGATGAATTCCCTCTCTAAGTTCGGTCTGTTTTGCTCGTGATGATAATTAGAGAATGATCTCTCCCTGTCCTTATCTCGACCCGTAAGTTTTCTTTTATTGTAGCTTTTCTCCCCTGTCTAATGACAGAGGGGAGTGATAGAGCAGCTCTGGTGGGCACCTGGCCCTCAGCCAGGGTCAACCCACCACAGTGGGTATTGGATAAAGATTAAAGGCCACAGTTTTTTATCAACTCCAACGTTGAGCTAGCTAAATAGAGGGCAGCAAAAAGCGCAATCTGCAGACCACCTGTCAGGGCAAGCCCGGTATTACATTTTAGTGTATATATAAACCATGATTAGAAAAAATAATAAAAGGCTGGTACTCTTTGCAAATGCTCTTTCTTTCTGCCCTGTCTGCTGGCATCGAGGAGATCATATGAAAATCTCGGTTTAAGCAATAATTAAAAATACACTTCCAGCACCAGGGTTGGCATGGCAAAGCCTGGAAATGGGAATCCTTAAGGCTTTAGAAATGTAAAGGAACTTTTTACCCTTCCTTTTGATTAAAACATGGGCATCACTCTTGCTGGTTGCTCAATGAAACTTTCCAAATCTGAGTAGGTATAAAACAGCGCGCATTTAAGTACGTGCTGCTGTGCACATCGAAACATGCAGTATCAAAAATACAGATGAGGAAATGCTGGCGAGGAATAGATAAGTCAACTGCTGTAGGACTGAGGGGTCCTAATTTTGGACATTGGTGCTTGTGTGTGAATGATTCTAAGGGTAATAATAGGGAAGTCAAAGTATCTCGGAGCAGGCACTTTGACATATTTCTCCAGCTTGGGCAGCCTTTTTACTTTTTATCCTTTTTTTTCTCTCGTTACTCTCTCTGCTGAAAAGCTTGACTAGACTTTGGGTTTTCAAGGCTGGAAAGCATAGGAAGAGCCAAATGTGATTTCATTTCTGCGCATGAGAGATCTGTCCTATCTAAGCAGCCTGTTAGGGATGCAATTTATTTTATTTATATCAAAACATCTGGTAGTTGATGAGCATGGAGCTAGTTACATGCTCTTAAGAACATACATCTAAAGGGCTGTTGTAAGGAGCATTTTTTTTTTCTGAAAGTGCTGCCAATTAGCTTTAGCATCAGCAAGTGAATGGCAACTTGGAGAACGCTGCATCTGAGGCAGATTTGGCTATGCTTTAAAGAAATGCAAGAGGGCAGTAATTAAAATTAGCAGCAAAAGGTAACATTCACTTGATGTGGTGCTGTCAATGAAATTGAAACCTTATGAGTTAATGATGGCTTTTGATAGTATTTTTATCAACTGTGACATTCATGGAGAACAGACTTGTTTTTAGTGATTGACCATCACCAGTCATGGAAACGAGATATTAGTGGTCTCTAATACGCTGATAGCTTAAAAGCCATTTTTACTGATGGAAAACAATTGTTCCATTTTTTTACACTTAAACAAAAAGGGACTGCATTGTTGGCCAATTACCAAAGTCAATGACGCCGTGCTGGAGAGATGCATTTCCCTTCTGATAGGGGAGAGCACAGGCAGCTGGAGATTTTGGCCAAGAATCCTAAAAACAAATTCAAGTTTTCAAACCTCTAGGGTGTTCAAAGGATACTTTAGGTTTTCTACAAGCTGTAGTTGAACGCTGTGTAGCTGTTGTTGGAGGCAGGATGCCAGCCTTGCTGCCAAAAGTCACCCGCATGTGGCAGAGCTCATACAAAGCTCCTGCTCTCAGGGAGGCACCTCATCGGGTGCGATGCTCTCACCTGCTCCCTCAAAACAGTCCCTTTCCTCTAGGCTTTGCAAGATACACCGAAAATCATTGAAGAAGTGGCTTTTGGGCAGCAGCTGACTGAAGTGTGTATGTCTTTCCCAAAAGCACGCGAGCGCTGAGCAGATAAGGTGTTCCCTCAGCACTCACATAACTCCCTTGGACATAATGAGAGTTGTGCCTATGTGTTGAGCGGAGACTGCTACTCTTAATGGCTTTAAAAAGGATTTTATTTCATCCATTAAAACGAAAAATCTCCTGCAGCAGCAAATACAAATATGTTTTTGTGGACCTGTTTTGAGCTTTCCTTTAAATGAATGCTAGCAAAACCCACACCTTGCGATAGAAAATATTTGGTATTGGCAACAGAGCGAGAACTGGAAAATCCAAGTAGCTTAAAATAGATTACTATTATTTTAATGCGAATGATTCAGATTTGACAAATTCTGTTACAAATAGAGGGAGTCTGCTGGCAGGTTTGTGTATTTTAACTACATAAATCATTTAGTCCAAGTGGCTAACAAAAAATTACCCTAAAGACACAGTGGTACTTTATTCCATATTAGCTGATATTTCTTACCATGAAAAGTTAGTTGTCTCTTAGCGAAATGCCTTTTCTGTTCTGCTAGGCAATTTAAAATTAAAGGTTGACAGGACATGCTAATGAAATAAAGCAATAAACATTTTCTGACAGGTGCAAAATACAGTACTTGTTCGATAAGATTATACTTTTGGAAAATTTTCTTGGTAAATCTAATTTGTGTCAGTTCAATATTGGCTTGAACATCTAGTTCTAATTTATTGAAAGCACTAGAAAGACTATAACCATTTGTTTAGCACAAAGTGTTCAATCTATAAGAACGAACTTCATGAAATTTAATTTTCTGAGCGAAAAAGACAATCAAAGCAAGCAAAGCAGCACAAAACCCCCATGTCACTTCCCCCTCTGAACAAAGGAAGAAGCAAAGCCCGTTGGAAAGCATCGGGCCAGCGTTGGCAGCGACCTTGCCAATATCATTCATGTGAAGAGGACTGTGCAGGAGCTCGGGAGAGATTGTCAGACTTGCTATTGATTTCTCACGCAGAATATCGGAGATTCAGTTTTACACAGAAAAAACTTGGATCAGCTGCACTGGCATTACTGCTTTTTTTTTTTTTTTTTTTAATATGGGAAGATTTAGAGATTAGGCATGTTCTAACTACTCTACAGGTTGTTGAAACTGCAACCTTGGAGAATAGAAACACTTCATTTACCATAAGATAAATGGAAACCCCTCTATGAAACAAAATAATTTGACAAGATTTAGCTGTTGCTTATTTTTGTGTTATCACTATTTTTAGTGCAACCACCCTGATGCTCTGGCCCATTTCTAGGCCACTCTTGCAGAGAGTTTTTCTGCACTGGCAATGCAATAGTGATGCCCTGAACGTCCTTCAGGACATTTATATAAGTCTCAATGAGTTTTCCCGGTGCTGCCATTTTTGGAGCTGTTTGGGTTGGGGATGAGATTGGAGGGAAGTTCGCTATTATTTATTTAACATTGTAATTAATTAGAATTCATGCATTTACACTTGTGTGAGGCTGTGAAGGTCAGAAAATGAGGACATCAGATATTTTAAATACATATTTTATTCCACATAGGTTTTTTTACAGACTTCCCTTCTGCTAAGGGCAGGAATGGGGTAGAATTAATTCTGTTACTCCATTAATTTATTTTGATGGCTTCAGAGCACTAGAACTCCAAGGCTGGAGGCATGTACCGAGTAGGAGACAGGTTTTACAGGTGTTTGTCACAGCTGCCTCTGTCAGGGGTCCTGGAATAGGCTGGGATTAATAGTTGCTGTGAAGGTCTTTGCAAGACCCACCATGGGACCTTGGCTGATCTATTATAAAGTGCTTTAAGAGTTTTGTCCTGACAAGAACATATTTGATGTGACTTGGAGCATATTTGCATAAATAACACTCAGTGCCCTGTGGCCTGGAGTCCTGTCTACTGCTGTGCATAAAATGGTGCATTATTTCAGAGAACTCTTCATCCTTTACTGTTGTTTGGCCTGAAATGCTGAAAACGGAAGATTCCCGGGGACTTGCGTGGCTGGCACCTTTCAGGGTGCCTCTGTGGCTATTTGGCTCTCACACGCTCTGGTGAGAACACAACAGGCAAAGAAACCAATGCTTCTGTTTTACTAGGTTCTGTAAATTTGGGGTTTTTGCGCTATTATTTTGGTAGTACCGGGTTCAATATAGCTAATGGATCGCTTGTGTTTCTATTGATTGCCACTTCAAAAAAAAAAAAAAAAAAAAAAAAGGGATGATAATTGAAGGTAGTAGAGGCCATCTGATATTTCTAGCTTTCTGGACAGAAAGTAGCTGGTCATATTGAACATTTTTGTGGTATCCTTTGGTGAATGAAGACCTTTGATGATAGTCCCAAACTAATAACTTTAGTCCACGTCTAAACTGCAGTCTGTAGGAGAGACTACAACTTTTAAACTAGTTTTAATCCAGGCAAATTGGTTCAAGGGAACAAAACCAGTGAAGGCACAGTGGCCAGACCCTAATAATATGTAGCAGTTGCATCTTACAATGAGCTTGTCGACCTTTGCGCACTTAAGGCGAGAAGGTTTTATCTTCATGGTTATAGTGGTTTAACTTTTTCCTTTTTTAATTTCTGTTTAAATCCAGCTTTTTTTTTTTTTGTAACACCTCTTGGTTATGTTATAGCCACAGTTTATATATTTTTCGGTATTAAAAATGATGGCTTAGAGAGCTCAGTCACAAAATTTGGTTTTGATGCGAATAAAATTTGAATGTATTCTTTGCATGAGAGAAGTAATTTGTTCAGTAATGGTGTAGAAAGCAGAGTTACTATTTTCCAGCTAATAACAGTTGCAGAATTTGTACTGATTATAATAGTTATATAAAAAAAAAGTAAAAAAAGAAAATTAAAAAAATCACCTCCTGAACCTTCTGAAGCCTGGAACTCTGTTGTATCCTTGCACCAAAATATAAAAAAAGGATCATAATTTTGTTAAGAAATAATAATAAAAAAACCCCCCAGCCCATCTTGCTCTATTATTCATCCCTTCTGGCTTTGTTACTGATTTTCCCTACCATTATGCCAAATCTTCAAGCAAAGATAAAATCTAATAATTATCCTGAGCGAGCATTTAAAGCCTGCTCTGCTGTACTGTTAGTCTTGGTTACAGCCTCTGCCTGCGTTTGGGTACCAAGGCGTGTGTGTTTCTGGAGGTCTTTCTCCTTCCTTCCTCTAATGAGTCTTGTGGAGTCATTGTTTTTTAGGGTAGTTAATCTTTATAGGTAAGATGCTACGTTGGAGGTAATAGCAAGGCGATGATGGTAACAGCAGACCCCTGGTTTCTGCTTCCTGCGGCATTTGTATTTATTATGCCGCACGCTGACCCACTGAAGCTGTAACTGCTACATTAAAATGATTGAATTCCAAATATCACAGCTTTATTTTGTTTCCCATTGTGGTTTATTTTTGCAGGGAATATGTAATGAACTTTAGTGAAAACCAGAAGCAATCATCTCTTCCCAAGGCCTTGGCTCTTGTATTGAATTTCAGAAAAAGTGGTAATTGGCAGTCAGAGATCATTAGCATTTTTGGGAGGGGTGGGGTGTGTGTGAAAATCCTGCAAATATTTTTCTTTTGCCCTCTGACTTGCAGAAACTTAACTTTTTTTTTCTTTATGCAAACACTCAGTTAATGATCTAAGCGGAGTAAATAAATGTAGACCAACCTGACTGCTAATTAAACATGGTTAACAAGATACTCTTTTTATTATATGCTGTTGCTTGTGTCTTTTATTGCACTGTCATTGCATATTGCACAAAACTGCTGTTCCTTCAGCTTTGCAGGGTTTTTCTAAGTTGCTTATCATGGCACTCTTAAAACCGATTAGCACCATACCTAGCTGGGATCACCAGCTGTGGTGCTGACTCATCGGATTTTGGCGCAGACACTCGTGTGAATCTTTTAGCTTTGCAGAAGACTGATTCAAGGCGGTGAGGCTAGAGGATTTTCTAGGTTTAAACAAAACGTATCACTAGAATCAGTGGGGTTGTATCTAATTAAAAATAAGCGTTTCTTGGAATTATGATGTTTAAAACTGGGGTTAGTGAAGTGTGTTTGAATTGAGCCATCTAACTTTACACTGCAGCAGATGAGGAGCCGATAGCGATGCTGGATCATTAACAAGTACTGGGGAGCAGTGATTGCTTAAACTGTGTCTGTCTTACCTGCACAGGAAAACTGTACATCAAAATCACTTCTGTCTCCAACTGCCCACGCAATTTGATATGAATGACTGTCTCAGTTGAAGAGGTGCAGCCTGAAATATCAGCAGTGTTGCAAGGCTGGGAATTGTGCTGTCTGGCAAAGTTATGTGGAAAGATCTAAAACCCATGTACGCTATTAAGTGATACTTCTCACGTTATGGGTTTTGGGTATTGGTTCTATTTACTTCTTGAACAATTTCTGGGTTTATTTTTTTTCTGAAAGAAAGTGTAAAGGGAATATTTCTCAATTTTATATGGTGAAAGCTCAACAAACCCCATAAAAATTCTCCAAAAAAGAGAAAAATCCATGTGGGATATTTATAGTCAATTATTTTTCTGATTCTTCCTTTCTTCAACTCACAAGTTTTATGTGAGCTTCAGCTTTATCCATTTTACACTCCAGCAAGCTTTGCAAATAAATACTGATGGTTAAGGAGAATTACTGATCTATTCTTAAGCCCAGCTTGATAGTAGCTGTAATACTGGGGTTGTCTGTATCGCATTGATCTATGTTAGATTTGAAGCTTATTCCTCGTCGGCTGCTCATTTGTACACCTTTCAAACATAGAGCTATGGAGTGGCCAGAACTTTAACAGGTTGTCCTGGTTTTGGCTAGGGCAGAGTTAATTTCCTTCCTAGTGACTGGTACAGTGCTGTGCTTTGGATTTGGGATGAGAATGGTGTTGATAACACGCTGAAGTTTTGGTTGTTGCTAAGCAATGTTTACCAAGTCGAGGACTTTTCAGCTGCCCAGTCAGTAAGGATGCTGGGAGGGAACACAGCCAGGACAGCTGATCCAGAGGGATATTCCATACCATATGATGTATATAAACTTGAACCTGGCCAGAGGTGCGATTGCTGCTCAGGGATGGGCTGGGCATCATTCAACAGGTGGTGAGCAATTGCATTGTGCATCACTCATTTTGTGTATTTTTATCACTATTATTATTGTTATTTTCTTTTGCTGTCCTTTTGAACTATCTTTATTTCAAGCCATGAGTTTTTTTTACTTTTTCCCCCTGATTCCCATCCCCATCCCACTGCAGGGAGTGAAACAGTGAGCGAGCAGCCGCGTGGTACTTACTTGCTGCCTGGGTTTAAACCGTGACAGAGGTAAAATAAAAATTGCCTCTATTCATCAAATTTACTGTTACTTTTCTTTAAAAAATTGAGCCTATGCTCAATTGAACAACATAGTGCTGTGACTACAGAGTCACGAAATAGAGACCAGACAAAACTCACAAGAAGTTAATTCAGATACATTTTGTTTATTAAATTTATGCACGATGGAGAAAGATTCTTCTCATCTTCTACCAAAATGTTCTAGCTATTATGCAGGTTTTGCATTGCAGAGGTTTTATATACATGTGATCTATCCTTATCGGCAGGTAAAAATCGCCATCTCTTGCTTTTTGGAAATCTCATTTCCAATTATATCACTGTGATCTTTGGGTTAATTAGCATGTAGTCATCAGCCCCAGCATTTTGACCCAAAACTGTGTAGCTCTAAATACCAGTTTCTGATAAGTATCATTCTTAGCAGCAGCACCTGAATATCTGCATTAAAGCAAGTTCTGTTTTAGTATGGGCATTAAAGACAACAATTGTGGACAAGTGTGGTAAGGATTAACATGTTTCTGTTTGTACCCTAATTAACGATATCACTCCTAGTGCTTAAAATAGCTTTCTCTGCACAGCTTCTGCACACTTCTTGTTTCTCAGGATGTCTTTGTTGTGGTAAAACAATAGGTAAAACACTTACCAAAATGCAAGTCTGTTACCATTCTGAATCCTTGAACAAAAGTGTCCACCTAACTGCGTTTAAATTTTATTACGTTATGGATTTCTAGTATTGTCATAAAAGTAGCTTAAACCGTTGGCATCTTGTACAGCATGCTACGAACAAGAGAGTCTAAATTTATAGCTCTGGCTATAATTAATTCTGGAGCTCGAATATCATCTCATTGTCCATAAGAGGCCATGTGGTAATCTTCAACGTTCTTCTACCCTGATGTTTGCCCAAGAGCTGTTAGGAGATGTGTTGAACACATGAGCCCTCTGCATTTTCTGCACATTGTTTTGTGTGTGGGGAGAAGTCATCTCTGCAGTGGGCATGTGCCTGCAGCAGGGGTGGCAATCTGAAATTTGAACCACAGCTGGGTTTTTTTGCCCCCTTTAAGTGAAAATTACTTACTGCACTTCTATGTGTTTGTATACCAAGTATATAGGAGCATTCGCAGCGGTCTAAACCACTCAGCGCTCGAAGGAAAGCAATATTACTTCTGGCTGTCAGACATTATGAAATTGAAAATGATGAACTTCCAGATCGACACGAACATGCCAAGATAAGAGCCCGGATTCCTGGGAATGACATGGCTATCAGCACTTGTGGACAGAATTGAGGAGGGAACTCGTAACCTGCAGTAATAGACTTGGCTTTCAACTCCATTTCTGCATAAGAAAGGAAACTAAGAACCTGTTGTCAATATCTCAACGCCTTTTTATGATGATACTGAAGATGTACAAAGGATGGATCCAATCTTTGATTGATGGAGCATTTTAATTGCTAATTGCCTTGTACACAGGTGTGACTTGGTTTGCATGAACCACACAGTTCATCTGAAACTACAGCTTGTTTCTAAAAAGTTCACTTCAAAGGCTTTCTTACGCAGCTTTGTGTAAAAGGTAGCTTTGCTAACTGATGCTCTGTAGCTCCCCCCCCAAAAAAAAAATTATGATGCATCCCGTTGTCAGATATCACCTAATCGTTATGGATAAGAAGCAGAAAGAGAATTGTGTTCAACATCTGGGATTATTTTATACAACGTGTTACTGTGTGTTGTTTCCACTGTTCAGGATTTACCCTATTGCTGACAAAACAAAATTTCCAATAACCGCAACATCCTACCCCTGCCGAAGCTGGGGAAGCGGTGCCTGCCGCTCGGCCATCAATCCTGACACAAGCCAAAGGGTTATTCAGTGCCAGACCTTTGTCATCTTTGTCATTCTTCCATCAGTCCTGCGTGTTTGATGCAAAAAGGCAACACTGGGCTAATCCATTCTGGAGCGGCGTGCGGGATGCCGCATCCTTGGCATGTGCGGCTCTGGGCAGCTCTGCCAGCTGGGTAGGGTTGGAGCAACACTGTCAAATGTCTTAATGCTTCTAAATTATTGGGATGTATTTAGAGTTGCAGATGACTCTGCAAAAATTTAATCTCTTGAGCAAGAAGTGTCTGTAGTTGGTATCTGCTGGAATCTATCTAGAAAATTTCAGCTGTTTCTGAGGATGCCAATTGAGGAAAAAAAAAAAGCATTGTTTTTCCTGGTAAATTGCTGACAATCATTGATGTAAAAATCTAACAGATAAAACCCTCTTACATCCTCATGCTTTTGAGAAAAGGAGTTAATTTTTCTCTTTTTATTAAGAAGTGGTCTTTGGGCTTCTTCTGCCCTTGTTTCAAAATCCCTGCTATTTTTCCAAAGCATGCACCTTTGAAAAAAATGTAGTTTGAACCTGGAGGGGAAAAAAAGACACCATCTGCAGAAGAGGGCTGGGGAAAGGGGTAGGACACGTTCTGGCAGCTCTGATAAGGAGGCCTGGAGGGGGTGCCGAAATGCAGAGATCAAACGACTCCTGAGCCTGTCTAGCTTAAAGCGGTGGGGAAGGAGTTCGATGATGCATCTGTGGAAGGGAGAAGGCTGAGATGGGTCAGGCAGTACCAGGAAACATCAAGGGGGAAAATGAGCAGAAAAAAATCTTGCCTCAGTAGACTGTAAGAGCTGTGACTGGAAATTGAAGATTTCTGTATCTCGTGGTTTGTTTCCTTCCGACAAAGTAATTGTTGGTACGTCCTGTGTGAGACGCTATCACTGCCATCAATTCTCTCGTGCTCAGACCTTTGTATCAGGGATCCAGGACTCCAGCCCCATTAATAATCCTTCATTGAATTTCTTTCTTTTTGTTTACAGGAGTTTGGTTTTTGTGTTGTGGTTTGTTTTTTTTTTTCCCCTTGGTTTTGTTCAAGAAATGATGGAGAAATCCTACACAGAACACCAGGATTTATAGTTGTCACTAAACTTCAGAGTAAAAAACAAGGAAATGTCATTGCTGGACTGTGTCCATGGTGATATTATCTTTTTTGATGGAATCCCTTTGCTGTCCATGCAAAAGGAAGATTTACTCTGGGCTCCAGTCATTAAACAGCCCTTCTAAAAATCCAAGCAGGGTCCAGGCACGGTCACAAGTCAAGTCAGTAGAAACAATATTGGATTATATAAAGTGCCAAATATTCTAAAAGGTTTGTGTTCTGTGGCTCCACCTGGCACCTGCAATATCTAGGTACTTTTGGCTTTAATCTCTCTCTGCTTTAGCTCTTTGTCTGTAAAGTATCTGCCCATCACACAGCAGCGTTGCAAAAAGAAATGTGTGTTTGCAAAGCACTCGGGTGCTGTTGTAATGAGCTCCCAGGAGTAAAATAAATATTTCATTAGGATAATAATATTAAGAATCTGCAATAAATTGCACCTTGGCCATGGAACTGGGTACAAGAAAACAAACCCCAAAAGGTAAGGTAAGTTCTAAAGGGTGCTTTTCTGCGGTGGGCGTTGCTGCTTCCCTAGCCTTGGGGTAGTATTTGGCCGTGCAATTAGTGCTTCTTAGTAATGTGTAAAAGTATTCAAAATCAATTATAATTCTACTGAGGGTTTTGTTGTTGTTTCTTTGGTGGGATTTGGGTTTTTTAGCCCTTGGTTTAGGATAGCAATTTAAACAGTAATGTGCCAATGAGACAGGCACAACCAGACCTGAAATCAGTTTCTCAAAAATTTCCGTGCAGTATTTTTTCCTGAGAGTAAAAAAATGTGTATACGTACAGACAAGTAAAACTTGTATGCAGATCAAGTGCAAAAGTTGGATTTTGATGTACAATCTGAACATGTCTATTGTAAATACGTGAAAGGATAAATTTGAATACCATGGTGATGGGATGCTTTATATAAAGACTAAAATAATTGCATTGCTTTGAATTTTCATGGGCTCGTACAGGTATGTAATTTGTATTTAACACATGTACCCAATTAGCAATGAATTATTTGATAGAAATAACCTTAAATATCATACTATTTAAAATTTGACAGTCAGGAAGCATCCATCAGATGTACCGCTAAAATGGCACCAAATACGTGGCCTACTAAAGTCATTATGCTCCTTGTTTCTAGGTTACTCATTTATTCACTTATGCAAGTTGACTTCTAAACTACTTCTGAGTCTGATTCAATTCCCAGTGAAGCGAACAGGAGTCTGTCTAGTGGATGTAACAGGACTCGGACTTGGTCCTGGCTCCGCGGAGCTTTGCAGCGTGGAGGACAGAGGTATTCCTTGGTGGGCGTGGGGCGTGCTCGGCTCCGAGAGCTGGCAAATCCTGAGGGAGAAATTGAGCACAAGTAACCTTCTGCCCCAAGTGTTAGCCAGCATGGGAATGATGTCAGGACTGTACTCCCAGGAAGAAAAGATGCAAAACTGATCAGTGGTCAAAATAAGGCAGTGGGTATAGGGAAAATACTGGAAATGACCGCACACCTCTCTTCCAATGCAGTGACATTGAGTGCTGCCCAGCAAAGACCCGAAGGCTTGCATTGTCATTGTCACTATGGTTTTTTCTGATTGGTTTTTTTGTTTGCATATTTTTTTATTTTTTTTTTTACATCTTATTAATTTGGATTACATATTTTGCAATACTGTTCATCTTGCAGTCGAATTCACATTTAGCCTTCTGAAAGGCCCTGAAAATACACGAACTCTTCCTTAAGCCTTGGACTACCTTGGCACATCACTGGTGTTCTGCTTTTCCCTCCACTCTGTTGGTAAGACAGCCCTCCACATTTGCCCTTTTCCTGCTGCTCAAGCCTGGGCAGAGGTGGGTGTGTGCTGGGGCAGGGCAGGACTGACTCTGACAAGATGTCTCCCTCCACCTTCTCTTTTCCTGTTTGCTTCAAGGTTTAACAAGCCCTCACCTGCTGCGATGTCTCAGAGTATCCTCGTGTCATGGTAAACTTTGCCAAAGAGCCTCTCTGACACCTCAAAATCAGGGGACCCCGCTACCTTCAGGCTCTGAGTCAAAGCAGTAACTGCACACAGACAGCAGGAACACCAAAAGCATCCCCAATATTAATTTTGTTACAAACCAGACAAGGGACTGGTGCTAGATATGGTTAGGATTTTTCCTCCATTTTAATGAAATATTTTATTTTTTTTCTTTTACCTTTGTAAAGTCGAGTTAAATGATGCAGGTGTCATCTGTTGCAAGGATGCTTATGAGTGCAGTCTTCAAGGGAAAACCAGAACTTGCTTATAGAGACTGTTTTCACCAAGAATATCTTGCTGACATAAATCAAATGCTTCTGTTTCACGTGCTTTCAAATCAGCTTGAAGTTCTAGGCTGTAACTGAATGACCAAAGTTTATTAAAATAATATGTTAACTTTGAGCAAAGCTACCTTATAGATTTAGTACTAGTTCTTTCTACTTCTTTATGTATGGTGCCCTTTTGGTACGCTTAGTATAAAATATTAAATGTACCCTTAATCTAAGAGTATCCTTAGAGCACTGAGTGATAGACTTATAAAAATCTTAACAGTCAAATATTTCTTGTATGGGTAAGAATTTGCATTCAAAAGAAAGGACATAAATTTTTTTTTTATTAATTATTCACCATCTTTTTTACTCTTTATATTATTTCCCTTTTATGCTGTGACTACTTTTGTATTGATTTATTGATTAATCAAATCTGGATATTTGAAGCTGGGAAACAGAACTGTTGATACATCTGAAAACTGTGAAGTCCAGATGTACTGATCATATTCTCACGTAAGTCTTTAGTACAAAGATTGCTTAAATGAGAAGCTCTTCAGGATTTCATTCACAATAACTTAATGCAACCTTGGGATTTCATGGGAAAAGGGAATTTCCAATAAAATGCACAGTAACGTACACACATATTGCTTTCCTAAACTTTTAGTAAAAATTTCTCATAATGTGTGCTAGAAACACAATATTTTGTAAGTTCTGTATGGTAAGATGTGGTAAGAACCACATCAACATCCTCTTAGTGCTCTTGTTTGTAAGTGGAAGGACTGTTCCTCCTCGCACATAACCATGTGATATTTGTGGATAATGACAGACGTTGCTTATGGAAAGGAATATTCTGGGGAAAAAACCCACCAAAACCCCAAAATCACAAACCGGAACTACTTATGTGGTTATGGTAATTAATGGTTATTTGATGAGTAATAGAATAGTCAAGTGAGAATAATGAAGTAGAAAATGCAATCCTTGATCTTAGAAGTTTGATAAAACACAAGAGCCTTAAGGACCAGAAATGTTCATGGGTTTCTTGGTTTGATTGGGAGCCTCTGCCACCCACTCGTGAAGGTCCATGGAAGAGAATGACTGATTTGCTTTCAAATCTTTTCTCCAAAGATTGAAGATGATTTGGGAGGAGGAGGCAACTATAATCCAAATGCTTTGTGCCCCCAAATACTACCTGAATTGCGATGTTCAATCACAAGGTGGCAGTTATGCTTCACAGATAACTGTTTTTACTCTCACTTGGTTTTGGTCCAGCTCCAAAAAATGCCGGTGTGTGTCTCCTGGTTAAATTCACATTTTTTCCTATGAATAAACATTCTCTGCCTTTCTGGAAAAAAGACTTCTTAAGTATCTATAGGGTTCAACTGTAATTCTATCCTATAGTGAATATACACAGTCAGCCTATTAATAGAATTAAGGTTGTAAGGATTCTTCATCTATTTTTCAAATAACTGCACTCCACACCATGAATACTAGTTAAAATTATTTATGTCAGAGTTACTAAAACTGTTCCTATTAGTGTTTTTAAATTTTGTTCACAGGTGAATTACTTGTTTACCTTATCTGAAGTATGCTATTCCTTATATCCTCTTTATTTAAAACTGATACCTACTTCCATATGCAGTCTGTACGAGTAATATTCTGGGAGCTGCTGGACTCAAGTTGGTGTCTTTAAATAATTGTATCATTTTACCTGCTGTAAATTTTTAGCAGGATCTCAGTGCAGGTGTAGAACAACTTTCTGAATGATATTTCACCCTTGCCCTTACTTTCTACGGGAATCGGGGACGTGCGTTAACCAACTGCTATTTCACACTGTTCCAAGGTGTGTTTGCTCCTCTTGTCAATCCTTTAGGAGTTGAAAATCTTGTGGTAATCATATGGCCCTTTTTGATATTTTTTTGGGGGGGGTTTGCATTAATTTGCTTCATTTCTCACACAGAAATCCGTTTGCTATGGCTTTTTGAGACAAAGTTTTCCCCTTGGAGTCACTTTCTATGATTTGCATTTTTGAGCACAAAAGCCAAAATCAACAAATGTTTCTTGGAGATACCCAATGAAATGGTGTGTAGATGGGTCCTGTGCATCTTGCTCAGAGGCAGAGATAGCTGGAAATGCTTATTATTGTTGTTATTTATTTTCTCCCCCCTGTCAAGTTGACTTTTGACTGGAAAAAATGAAAAAAAAAACAACAACAAAAAATCACCGTGAGAGAGCGCAGCGGCTTTTGACTTTGTCCCTCCACCCCATCCCCATGGCAGAGCTCTGGTATTCTTCTCTTTCCAGGGAATTCGGTGTAGTCAGAACCATTAACTTGCTACTTAAAGACTGTTTAAAAGGAAACCAAAGGTGACCTTTTCCACTCAGTGGAGCTGACTAAAAGCAATACTTAGCGTGATGCCCAAGACAGCATCTGTATTCAGCCTGCTTACCGTAAGGGCTCCAGTAGGACTGCACTTAGGGAAAGCCCTCCAACAGGAGACAGTGGGGGAACGTTCACCCCCTGAGTACCTAAATTGTCCTTGTTTTCATTTCTTCCTCTCTAAATATGTATACAGAATAAATGCTTTCACTTATCTTTACAAAACTGCATCATCTTATTACTTGATTTTTCTCAAGAGCAAAATGGCCAAACCATCCCTTTTGGCCTTCTGTGACCACTGATGAACAGTTCTGCTGTTTTGCTTTGGCCGCTTTTGGTTGCGAGCGTCTTCAGTGTTTCTGATGCAAGGCTCTCATTTAAAAAAAAAAAAAAAAAAAAAAAAATATAAAACACATTTCTTGGGCACTATAGAACATGATGATAAGTATTTGAAAGCACAGCCATTTTGTTAGTCTTAAACTGTACATGCTTTCTTCTGAAACAGCAGTGAGAAATGAAGAGACTCAGGTTGTGTGTGCATACATGTGTACAAGCTTAGGCCAAAATTTATCTGGTGTTTTCTCTTGTGCTGGTTCTCTTACCGCTGTTAATTGGGTGTCTTGGTGGTGGTAAAGACTGGTGAGCTTGAATCCCTGGCAGAAAAAGGTACAGGGTAGGATTTACTGCTTGTCATCAGTGTAGGTCTCTTGGTGAAATGTCACCAGTAATTTTTCTTCCCTTATGCAAGGGATAAGGGTGATAGAGTGGAGGAAGCTGTATTTTATGTTTTACCTTAATGGCTAAAACATGTGCCCAGTTTATTGAAGACCTGGGTTTCATACCTCTCTTTGCCTGGGTATATTTTATGACTTGATGGTCTGTCCCACCTAAAGCAGAATGAAGGCTCTCGCTTTTTCCTCATGTTAGGCACTGTCTGAAAATGCAGAATGCTCTGAGCCCTTTTGAAGATTTATTCTTACAAATCCTTGGTTTTGTTTGGGCATAGGCACTTGGTGCTTGCGCTGAGCGTTGAGCCTGGTGGGGCCGGGCAGGTCCCTTGGGCAGGTGGAAGTTGAGCTCCGGGTGGCCGGAAAGCTGCGGGGCCACAGCTGGGCTGTGCGGGGTGGCAGCTGCGCAAAGGCTTTCAGCCTTCAGCTTGGGTTGGTGCACTTAAAATCCTAATCTAGCTCCTTGGAATCTCTTTTTGGATCCTACTTGAACAGATAATTTAGTTACTATACCCTTCTGTCGATTGTCCCTCTGAAGTGTGTGTGAATAAGTATGCTAATTAAGCGTTTGTTCTCAACAGTAATAAATTACAAAGATGTCTTGTTTCTCTTACTTGATATTCATACGGTACCTTTTCCTCGTATCCCTACCTTGGCTGTTCTTAACATACAATGTTAACTCCCATCCCCATGGATGGAGGTTATGGACAAGACTTCATCTGGGTCACTGGGAGTAGACAAAGGTCCCAGATAATTCATAAGAAAAATAAATAATTCTGCTTAACTGCAGCATATGTTTTTCTGAGAGGCATCCAGTTCATTTGCAGAGAGGTTTAGCTCCATGGACAGTTTGATGGGATAACAGGCAACCAATAGACAAGAGGCAACATGACAAATCATTGCAGGTGGCTTGTAGTTCAAAATCTATTTGATGGGAATTTTTTTTCCGAGCCTTTTCAGTCACTTTTTCCTTTTTCTTCAGAATAAATCCAACAGTTTTCAAAACAGTGTTTATCTAAACAAAGCCCATGGTGTATAATTCAACCTTACCGGAGTACTATATGCAGATTACCATTTTTTCCCATAGTAATTTCCTTAAATAACTTCTTTGTGTTTCCTTATTTTGTGTGTGAATTCCTTTTTTATTATTATTTTTGAATGCCAGTCAGAATTAGTATTTCCACGTTACTGAGCTATGGAAACCAGAAATCCCTTGCTACGGCTGATGGTATAAGAGGATGCTTCACATAAGTCACCAAATAATCTGAACAGTGTCTGGATGGGATCTCCAGGAAGGATTGAATCTCCTTTTGTATTGCCTGAAAGCACCAGAAGAATGCAGAAAGGCCTTGATAACCCCATTTGTTCATGTGCTAACGAGCAGTCTCAGGTTGTGTGGTCTCTTGGACCCCTTAGGACTTTCCTGCTTGGTTCAACCAAGAGAGACTCATGGTGGTGTTTGTTTCCACCGAGGCTGTGTGCACGAATGTGCTGTAGGATGGACGTCAAAGCCTGTGTGACATTAGGGACCTAATCTTTGTATTAGCTCTTAAACACAAATATAAAATTGTATTTGTGGCATTTGTGTTGTTGTATATCTGGCTCTGAGGTAGAGCTTATGTGGTATTTCTTATTCGTCATGCATCTGTTCTCTCTGCTAAATCTAAGGAATTGACATTTAAATTGTTTCAGGTCTTGGTTAAGTTCCATTTTTACCAGGTGATGTCAAGATAAACATTTGATTAGATCATTAAGAATGAAGGATTTAGACAGAAAAGTGAGCAAAGTTGTTTGTTGTCCTGGAGAGTTTCTTTTTCTTAGCTTCCTTCTCTGCCTAAAAGTCCTTCTCAAGAATTTCCTGCATGATCCTGGTGTCCATGTCTTACAGCCTTGCGGTAAGGATGAACGGTCAGTGCCAATAGATAGATAACCGCCTTTGCGTTATCTTAACAGCACGTTTTAGGGTAGAGCTGTTTGTGCTCATCGGAAGACAGACAGGAAGGAAATCAGGAGTCGTGGGGATGCCTGACCCTGCTCCACTTGCGTAGCTGAAGAAAGTATTGCTGGCCAGTACCCATTCCTATGAAACAGCTAATGTATCACTTGGTGGGCAAATCTAACCCCTAATGTCTCTAAAACTTGTTTCTGGGAAGAAATTGTCTTTTTTTTTTTAATGGTCTCATGTGGGTTTTATTGTCAAAGCGTTTATTTGCTTCCTGCCATTCATACAGGCAGGGGAGTAAATGCTGCAGAAATTGGTCTGTAATTGTTTGTCTAGTTGAAGCTTGTACCTGTTCAGGTTGTGCTAGCTGTTTGGGATAAAGCTCTTCCAGTTTTGGGCCAAACTTTTAAGGAACATTTCTGTCTTTATTGTAAAGCAAGATGTGTCCCTGAGCTATATGGCCAGCACTGCCAGTTGTTTTGGAATCCAAACTGATTTGGGTGAGAACGCACCGTCCAAGCGTGGCTCTGGACCCAAATGGCTCCAAACCAGTTCAGTAGACTGAGATATTTTATCCCAATTTAAAGGAGATTTTCTTTAAGTATTTCTTTAACCTGCTCCGGGCTTTTGAAAAATGGCTTATGAAATTTCAGTGCTTTACTTTTTTTTTTTTTTAACCTTTCATTTTGGATCTTGGGTTAACCCTATCCTAATATTTGAATAACTTGTGCGTGCACAGTTTATTTATGAAATTGAGCTATGGCATAGAAAGATGCAAATTGTGAAAACGGAAGCAGAACTATTGTTATTGCTCTTGGATGCCCATGAAAATACCAAGTCTGAAATGTGATTCCTCTTTTTCTGTTTTCAGACCTTCATTTGTGTGTGAAACTAGTGGGAAATATTAACCCTCATTCATATATGAAAAAAAACCCTAGGTTTCTCAACCCAGCTGCATGCATCAACTTTCTATTGGTTGTTAAATTATTTGATTTTCATAGGTTTTCTTGTTTACTTGTTCTTAACATAGAATTAAGATTTATTTCCTCAAAAACTTATTGCTGTTATGGAAAGGCTTCCTCCAAATCTCTTTCCACCTTTACTGTTACCTCTCTTTTAAAGTCATGAATCTCCACCAATGAGGATAAATAACTAGCAAGACAATCATGGTTATTCTGACATCCCATTAAATTATCGAGGGGACTTTTATTTTCCAAATCTACGTGTTGTCTGGAAAACTTTGTGGTCTGTTTTCTTTTTCATGGTTCCCTTGAAATGTGTATAACAATTGGACCATATAATAGTAATCTTCTGTCGTACGTCTTTGCAAAGCAAATGTCGTGTGTTGTCCAGGTCCTCTGTGGTACAACATATGCTTTGTTTTGTGTTTTCCAAGGCTGATTGTCAGCGTAGAGACACGTGGAGTAAATAGCTGGTAAGAAATATAATTGTGCCATATGGTTTCAAATATTGTTGAGACATTTGCAATAATCCTTCACGGTTTTTGTTTGGGTTTAAGCATATGGTGGTGGTGAGCATGCTAGGTAACTTCTGCCATAAAGCAAATGCAGGTTAATGCCAAATATATTTACCATATGTGTATTCATGGTATCAACACAAAAGTATTAGTTAGAAGGGTAATACACGTATACAGAAACAGCAACAGCTATATTTTTCCCTGTGAAAGAACTGCTCATTAAAACATTGAGGAATAATAACTACTTGAGATTCTTTCTTCTCCATGTTCTGCATAATGGAGTACTACACACTTGCAATATAACAATAATGTATCCCCATCTACGCTTATTGCAGAAATGGCAAATTATGTTTTCCAGTTCTGTCTAAGCGAAAGTTGGGTATATTGCCTTGGAAAATTAGTATTTGAAAACCTGGAGTGAGGTAGATACTATCAGTGTACATTAACAATGGGCTATACTGTTTGATGGAATGATCTTGGTTAGTAATGTTCTTAGCTCATAATAATAATTTTAGTACTGATAATATTTATATTAATGCTAAACACCCTGACAGAACACTTTAACTAAATTGATTTTTTAATAATATCATAGATCATTAATGACAATTGTACTCGAAAGGAACATAGACATACTGTAAATGAGCTTTCCTTCCATCTTGCTTGCTGCACTGCCATTTTTAAAGTTACTTGTTTTATTAAGGAGAATAACAAGTAAATATGTTATTCACAGGCAACTTGTGAGCAGTACTGCGGGGTAATAGTGTGCTTAAACCGAGGAATGTGTCGCAGTTCCCTGTTTTGTCCTGCAGCCATAGCTGACTGCTCTTCGTGGTGCTGAGAAGGTAGCTTTTTCAGCTGGAGCAATTTTTAGCCTAATAATCTGCTTATACTAGGGATCTTGTCTAGATTATTTCATTAGTTTGAATAATGTCTCTTCAGTCATAATCCACAGTATCTGAGTTATGGCAGTGCTGCGGTGAGTAGTAAAGAAATCTGCTCTGCAGCCGCCTGCGAACCTCTGACCTTCCCACTCTTGTGTCAGATGGTGTACCTGATATTTTGAAAAGAACACAAACAAAAAAAAATTAGATAAACTTGTGAGAAAAAGGCAGCATTTAGTATTAACACTCTTACTTCTTTGTCAGATTAGACTTTGAGGTTTTTTAGCCAGGAAAAATATTTTTGAATGCAACAGTATAAATTGATGTGAGGTAGGAAGCAGAGACTTTTAAAAATGATTGCCACCTGTATGGGGCTTTGAGTTCATGGGACTTGCCAGTAACGTTGGTAACCCTTTTTCACAGAAAAATATATCTCGTTAAAAGAAGTGGAAAAACTTTGTCACACTTAGGATTTTCTACTGGATACATTTCTTCTCGTGAGTCAGGTCTAGAAGTGAATAAAAATTATGTAGGAGCATAAAAATGTGCAAATATGTTAATTCTGAAAACTGGGGTTTGACTGTTGGGGAAGACCAGCCACACACAATTTTTGACCCAGACCTGCTGAAGACTGTGGAGCTTCTCCAGTGACTAAGGAAATGACAGAAAATAAAACCAACCCAAAGAAGCAGGAAAAGAATAAGAGGGGGAAAAAAAAAAAAAGATTATAGTAGACAGGTGGTGGTAGGGAGTCAGAGAAGTGGAGAGTTTCTGACTTTGAGAAGATGTGAGGATGATACTTAGTTCAAGTGTAGCAATAAAGGGACACATTAAGCAAATGAGATCATATAAAACCTTTGATGTTTTCCTTGCTGGGCAGAAACCACCTGGACTGGGAGGGAGGTAAAGTGCCTGCGGCTTTGAAAGTCTGTTACAATAGACCTTTCCTCCTCTTATTGGAAGAGAGGAGGACTGAAACCTGTGTGTGTGTGCGTGGGGATGCTAGACATGATCCTCTGCCCCGAACATCGAGATTTGCAGGATGTGGTTCCTCCAGGTCCCATCTTCATCCCTCTCCTCCAGGGCTGGGACTTGCAAGTTAAATTAGTGTGTTATTACAGAAACTGTGAAACCTTAATCCATGGTCAGGATTCAGCTATTTGGCATGGGCAAGGGCAGTAACTTTTTGTACAGGTAAATGAATATTTAAACATTTTAAACTGGCCTGTACATGTTTCCAAAAAATAGGATTGCAGAAATGCAGAAACTAGGGAAGGCTTAGACTGGACATGAGGGAGCATGTCTTCACTGAGAGGGTGGTCAAACACTGGAACAGGCTTCCTAGAGTGGTGGTTGATCCCCAAGCCTGTCAGCATTTGAGAGGCATTTGGGCAATGCCCTTTACAATTGCTTGAACTTGGTCAGCCCTGAAGTGGTCAGGCAGTTGGACCAGATGGTCGTCACAGGTCACTTCCAACTGAAATATTCTATAGAAAGTGCAGTTAGTTAAAACCAGTGTGATGCTATTGATTATTTTCAGCTAGAGAGTGCAGGAGAAACTGAAGAGGAAAAATTATGTACTGGTGTGACTTTTTGAAGAACTCTAAATTGGGAAGGGTTTAAGAAGAGAAAACATGAGATATCAAACTTCCTGAAAATTCAGATATATAAAAAGTGTATCTGAATATATAGATATGCATCTTAGCTTCATCTATGCATATATATACACACACACATATATATAATGCAATAGAAGGACTTAGGCAGGAGTTTATCTGCCTCCTCACGATCAATTGTTTCCATGGATGCATTGCTCAAACTTTTCTTTGCAGTTAACTATATAAATTTGTTGACCATGTGTTATGGACAACACAGTCGTCCTTCACGACCAATTGGATCTGCAGCTAAAGCCAGGAGCTTCAGCCTTGTTTTGCAATGGTTACCAACACCACCACCATGCTGTCTCCTCCGCCCACCAAAAAAAAAAAAAAAAAAAAAGCGCCACACAGAAGTTGTTTGTATGGTGTTTGAATGAAATTGTAAATGAGATCAGACTGCGTCTGCTCACGCTAAAGACAGGGTTTGGCCGGTGTGAAAGCCTGGCCTCAGCCAGCAGCTTCCTGCCGAAGGTCAGAGCAGACAGACTCTGGTTTGCGCTCAGATACTTGTTGCTAATTTTAGGTTTGGTTCCTCAAACTTAAATCTCAGGTCCCACAGACCGAGTTGGTTGAAAGAAACCAAGGATCTCTTGTTCTTCAGGAAAAATCTTCCCTGTAAATATTTGACCGTCCACCCAACTTGCACTTGTAATGAACGTTTTGTCCTGGTGCCTGCAGCCCCCCAGGTGGAGATGTCATGAGTGTAGGAATCTGGTGTATTCAACTGTTCCCCCAATTTTCTGCTCTCTGCATGTCTTTCATCCCCAGCTCGCTCTCATGCAATTATTTTCCTGTATCAGAACTTTGCTATAAACTATATGTTTGAAAAACGGAGGAAAAAGACCTTCAGGAGGTATATCTTTATTATCCTGGAGAAGATAACATTTCAAAAGGAAGGCGAAACAAGGAGACAGGAAAATAAGATTAGTGAAAGACACAGTATTATGGACCAGCACAGTGACAGAGACGTATTATAGTTTTAAAGATTCTGTCCTTAAAGGGGGGGGGGGGGGGGGGGGGGAAACCCTTCAATCAGAGTATTTCAGAGATATTATACAATAATTTACCCACTATCTGAAACTCTTTTACTCCCCATGCTGTCTCTAATCTGTAGTAAACTTTGGTTTTGATTAGAAGTCTTCCTAACATGAAAAGATTTTTGTTTGTTTTTGTTGTTGTTGGGATTTTGGTTGGTTGGCAGTTGTGGTTTTTTTTTTCTTCCCCATTTTAATTTGCTGTATCTGTGTACAGTAAAGAGCTGTGACCCCAGGGATGCTGTTTTGGGGGAGGATGCCCACACCGAGCCACCTGCACTACCCTGAACTGCAGTTCTTGGTGTTCAGAAGGAGGTTTCAAGGGGAGGAGCTGCCTCCTGACTAAGGCTTCAAAGAGGGGCATGGTATAACATGGCATCTGCTGATAACGGTAAGCCTTGGTGGAGTCTGGTTAGACCCTCTCACAGCAACCGAAAAGAAAGAAATAAAATATTTATTACTTCATTAATTGGTTTTAAATAAAAAAAAACTTTTAAATATCTTTTTTTCCAAACTAGTCTGAACAAAAAAAAATAAATATACTTGGTAAAGCAAAACTTTTCATTTAATTCAAACTGGAAAGATTTATTTTTTCCTTATTGTTAAAGTTTTGTGTTCCAAAATGTCCAGAGTCTCTAAACGAAATGTTTCAATTTTGAAGGTATTAGGAGTGGAAGGGAGTTAATATTGACCCTTTTACACTTATATTTGCTTAGATGTGTGTATATACATACATGTGTACACAGGTAAGATTTATGCGTATGTATATTTATGTTGGTGGAAGACATACTAGAGAATAATGGGAAATAACTGACAAATCTGAAAATAGTTCACTGAAATTTGGGGTCCTTGGCTGGCATTTCCGTTTAGTTCTCATGGTGGATGGCCAAAAACCCATGAGCAACTGGATTAAAAACCCCAGGACTTGATTTCACATCAGACTGTATTTGGATTGATGTAATTCACTTCTGTTCGCTTATTATAGTAATGAAAGAATAAAACGATCCTCCCACCACTAGCTTTTCAGGATGTGTGATGTTTAAGTACAGTGTGTTTAAGATTGTATGATTGAGTTTATCTGAATCATTAGAAACAGCTATGCAACTGTTTGGCTGTGTGCCGTAGTAGGTCAGCTGGCTTTGATCACTATTGCTAATGCTTCCTGCACTTTCTGCCCCGCATTCTAGAGTAAAATCACATTTTGAGGCTCGTCAAGATGACCTGGTGCAGGGGGGTCATGTTGGGCGCTGGGGCGTGAGCGGGCACCCCTTGCCAAAGTGCGTTTTGGAGAGCACTGATTCCCACAGTGCTCCAGTTGTTTGTTTGCGTGATGAGAAAAGTGCAGTTTTGGCATCCCAAAGCTAATATTGTGATTTCCATTCGCTTATGTTCAGAACACCTTGGTTAGGGTTTAGATTTCACTTCTCCTGCACTTTGCTTAGCAAAATAGGATGCTGCAGATACAACTTGTTTTTGTTTTCTGGTTTCTTTGAACAAGTGATTTTATAGCTACTTGAACATGAATTTCAGAGGATAAGCGGGTTGCTTGGCAACTAAACTGCAATATTTGCACTGGTACCTGCGGAGTGGTTTCCCTGCTTCCCGGGGAGAGTGCAGAGCCAGTGGATGTGATGTTTCTATTTTTATTTTGTTGCTCATATCGCTGGGTGCTGGGCTTTGATGCTGCTCCTCGCTCGTATTGCTGTCGTGTCCTGGACCCTACACGTTGACCAGGAGAACTCGCGGTGGGCAGCACCCAACCGCTCATCCAAATTAGAGTCCCTTCCGCAGGGGGTTTACAAACGAAGCTTAAGAAATATTCAGCCTTTGGAGATGAAGCAGAACCACGTGTGTGGCTTGTCCCACCTCTTTAAATTGTAGCCTGTCCAACTTTTTAGTCAGAAAAGAAAGATTTAGGACTATTTCTTTTAAAAGTCATCCTTATCTTGATTCATGTTAGATAAGTGGTATTATTATTTAAGGAATTGGGGGGGGGGGGGAACTATTGCAAGGAGATCAGAATATCTTTTTTCTTAGACTAACAACAACAAAGACAGTGGTAAATGATAGTGCAAAAAAGAGTCTAGGAGAACGAGGCCACCAAGTTTCCAGACGGTATTGTTACTGACAGGGGCTGGGCAAACAGCAGGAGTAGTTTTCGGAAGCCTCTATGTTGTTTTATGTCTTTTTAACTGAGTCTTAAGGTGACAGTCTATCGTTTATTAATGGCAACTTGAGCTAATCCGCTAATTTTCTGGAATTTAGAAAAGCCAGAAAGTATTCCAAGATTAGTCATGCTACATGATATAATGTGCACACAAAGGGCTATGTTTTATTCATTGGTTATATGCAAAGAGTATTTCCAAATAAAAATGTTCTTCCAGTCCTCCTACACCAATATGTCTAATAACAGCTTATACAAATGCTCTCTTGAGAACACCTTTTAAAAAAACCCCAAAATAAAGCAAAAAACCATCAAAATGCCACTTTCCCCTTTCACTGTGTGGACATTCTTGGGATGCTTACAAATTATTTAATCCTGTACTGAAGTTTAAAAAAAAACTGCTAAAAAGCTTTACTGGAAATGATAAAGGTTTCTCACCTCTATTTGCTACTATTTATAAGTCTGAAACATTTTGTGCTTGATGCAAGACACATGAAATAATCTTTATTCTGGTATTTGTGATTTGAGCCCAAGACATGGAAAGTATCGACTCAAGGTGATATGAAAAAGTAACTATGCGTCCAGTGTTCACTGAAGGGAAAGAAAAAAAAAAAGGCATGAAATCCTCTGGTTACTGCTAACACATCACTTGGCTAGCAAGCCATCTTCCTAATTCCATGGCTGTCAAACGAAGGTGGTTTACAAGGGAATGCATGATGGTGTATAACGTGTTTGCAACAGGCAGGGAACTTCACGAAACCTTTCCTATCGTGACCGATGTTAGGAGCTCTAAGGGACACAAAATGCAGGAGACCTGGAAATGTGGCGTTTCAGGATTCCCCCAGGCTTGCCCATGCTAAATAGCTAAACCTTGTTTCTTAGACTGTATTTTAAGAGGAAAAAGAAAAATACTTCTAAGTGGTGCTAGCCTTTATTTTTTTGGATAGTAGCTTGTTAACCAGACTTGCAGCTACTTTGGGACCTACCCAAAACATGACCAAGCCATGTGTGCAGGGGATGCCTGCGGAACTGCTGTCCAGGAAGAGCGTGCATGTGGAAACCCTTCCGTTTTCACGCAGAAATTGCAGTTGTGCAGGAAAAATCACCTAACTATTAAGCAAAGAGCAACTCGGTGCAGGCAAATGTGAGTTTAGGAGATGTGAAATGTTATACCCCCGAGTGGCACCACCTCCACCTCCCTACCCGCTGGGGCTGCAGACGGGCACCAGCCAACCTGAGGGGTCTCTTCCCTCCGTCGCCTGTGCCTGTGTTTGTAGCTGCAGGCTGTGAATTAAGAGAAGCAATCGGAGTGAAATTTTTCAAATGTCAAGTACTTTGATCCTTCACCTCTCCAACTCTGTCAGCTGTGAGCAAGAGAACGTGAGTGGGGAGGATGCTTTTCCCTCTGAGAAGATCTCTGATGTTGAATTTCTACACAAAGTACTGTTGCAGACATAGTGCCGTGTATGGCCCGTAGGTATGTCAATCTATCTTTAGGGGAAAGAGCAATCAGATAAAGACAAAAGGACTAGTTTTATGGCATATATAGTCACTGCTTCAAATCATACAGAATGCAGTTCATGGGAAAGTACCATCATGTGCTCTGTGCTTCCTTCAGCTTTGCCCTTGAGCCTGTCAAAAATACGGTACGAGTGTTATTTTCTTTTTCGAGATGGGCATTTTAGTATGGAAGGGTTCAGTAATTAGCTGGGGTTAGTTTCAGGAGGTGGACTGATTGCTACCTCCTACTTTATCCTCCTGAGGGAAATTTTGATCATAAAATTCAAAGGCTGACCTTGGCTCGGGTTATATAAGGAATATTACATTTGGTTTGACCTTCACAATCTAGATTGAAAAAGATGAAAGGATTAGCTGGAATTGAACACTATGCCTAGCATCCAAGAAGGGGAAAAAAATAGCTTAAACCATGGTACCTATAAATTATACATGAGAAGCCTTGTATGCTAATGTTATAATCTTATGTCACCAGGCTTCTTGTATTAGTTGGATGTGTAGGTGTCTTATTAGGTGAATAGTAACAGTCGCTTTAAAAATAACACATGCAATGAATAGTCCTAGAGGGAGGAGATATATATTTTTTTCATAATCTGAAAAATCTAAACTGCATAAAATATTTACAAAAGCATATATTTTTATATAAGTACAAGACTTCTTAGGAAGCTGCAGTGGCTTTTCCACCTGATTTCTGCCCCTCCTCCCCCCTATAATAGTAGCAAACTTTTAGAATTCCAAATGTAATGGAGGGAAAATGCACTGTGCTCTCCATGCCCTCAAGTTAACACGATCAGCTGAAGGCAAAGCTCTGTCACCGTTGCTGTTTGGCTTGTTCAGGCTCCCACTGCGGCTGCGTCACCCTCACCTGGGGTTCCTTCCAGCAAGCATTGGCATAGTCTTAAAGAAAAGTACTTTCGGTGATTAACTCGATAGATGGTTTCTATCAAACAACTCTTATCCCTGTGAACTGCTACTGAGACACCCCACGTGAGAAAAGGCAAATAAAATTTGACCCTAAATAACTCCAAGGTCTGCGAACAGCTCGTATGTTGAACAAATTGTACCTCGTCCCCGCTCCTGCAGGCTTGCTCTGCGCGTGGGGATGCTCTTCTGCGGGGATGGGGATTTCCGAATCGGTGCCTACAGTTTGGGTTATCATTTAAAATGCACTTTTCTGTTTTTATCGAGATAGCCGATCCTTGATAGAAGTGTTATTTATCAGTGACAAGAAGTATCAGAGCAGAAAGTTTTCAGGTAGAGAATGGGGATTCTTAGAGGTGTTCCGCTAATATGATTTATGACAAAAAAGGGAGTTTCTGTAGAACTTTCTGTTGCTCATCGCAGAAAAAGCACATTAAAACCTTTTCTATATTGAACTTCTTTCCTTTGCCTCAGGGTGTAATGTCTGATGGTCCATGTAGTGACATCTCATGATAAAGTTATATAGAGCCGTTGCTTTCTTAAATACTCACAAATTAATAACAATCGTCATGGCAGTGTAAAAATTACCTATATATTTTTTTCTTGAATCTTTTAGTTTTGATACTTTGTTCTCCAAAGTGTTTTTTCCTGTCCAGAAACCTTCCACTCTTGTACCAGGTGCCAATGTTTTCAGAATAGTTACTATACCTGTAAGTTAGCAGACCAAGATTTCTTTTCTTCTCTTTCCAAATCCTAGCTATTTAATATTTTTTTTTTTTTTTTTAAAGTCTTGCTAATTCCATTCCCCGGGACTTGCTTTGCTGATACGGCGCCTTTGGCAAACTGCAGCACTTTAGCTGTCACTGCTGGGATTTTTATCTTGGCAGCAAAAAAACTGGGCAGACTTGTATAATCTTCAGCATGTTTATAGTGCTGATTTGATTTATTGTTAGTTCTGACACAGAGGTGCTGACTGTTGACGTAGAATATGCCTATTGATTAAATCAGATGAGAGAAGACACCGATGACAATGAAAAAATAGAAGTTCCCCCAGGATGGGCCAGAGCTGCTTCGCTTACCTGCCTCCCCCACGCTCCTTAGGAGTCTTCAAAGTCTTGAAATACAAATTAACCTGTAAAAGTAAGGGCTAAAAATACTGCGTTTCAGCTCAGCACATGAAAACCCTGGACCTGGCTGCACGGTGTTTTCCAGGGCGTGTGTCCAGACTGCATGCGTGATTTCTGGGCGTTTTAATTTTAAAGACACTTTGACATATTTTCTAGGTTTTGCTGTGAATCTAACTGGCACGTGCTGTGACAATGTGCTGAGCGCGACTTCTATTGCTGGGCACAGTAATTCAATAACCTTTGAAAGCGACGTAAAAAGTGGGTTGGCCTCCTCTTACTTGACCACCGAGCTGGCCGTTCATTGCAAGCTTGAATAATCTCATTTGTCAGGAAGCCCAAAAGGTGGGGGCCTGTTCAATTCGAGAGCGGGTTAAACTTTTAGTAATATTTTAGACTGAAATGTGCCTTTTGCTTGCCAACGTGTTTATTTTCAGTAGCGTAACCTGGTGCGAGCTGTCTCCCAGCTCGAAATGCGTGAATAAGTTGCGTTCTCCCATGCTGACTCTAAGCGACGCTCGGGATTGCTCAGGATGCTCTGCGATGAATGCTCTCAGCAGAATTAATTTGTCACCTTTATTAAAGTCCTTTAAGACTTAAGTTAGTGTAAATTAAGTTTAGTCCTTAACACTAAAATAAACTAGCTAGCCCTAGTAAAAAATTATTAAACCATAACAATAAAAGCATAGAAAGGAAATATATATTTATTAAGGGGGCATCAATTTATATTACATATCAATAAGTACATCAAATCCATCACCTGCACCTGAGGCTGTGTCCAGCATGGACTCATAAATTGAAATAGCTTAACTTCATAGAATTTGTACTGGGCAAAGCTCTCATTTAGAGGTTTTGAGGCCAGATTGGTTAAAATATTGCTTGTTGTACGTCTTCCTTCTTTTAAGATGAAGATAATAAAGGAGTGTGACACCATCCCTTCACTTTGCCATGTTTCTCAAACTCTCCATAGAAATATATGTTAAAAAGAATTCATTTTTTTTAAAAAATATGGGAAGATAGAAATAATTATATTTGCTATTATGAGATGTCTTTCAGAGTTAAAGTGTGTGTAGGAGCAGTTAATTCGTGAGTCAAGGAGAGTGTAGATGGGTCTCTTAATATTTTCTAAGATTTTTGTTTTTTTGTAGAGAACTCTGAGACTTCAACTGATAATTCATAATATAGCCATAAAGGCAATTATTTTTGCAGGAGAGAAAGTTAATGCACAAAGATAAAAAAATAATTACGGTTAGGGTATCTGGTAAGTCAGTTCAGAAACCCACAGTCTTAGTTCCCTTTAAAACTAGTCTGGACTCCTTAATGCTGGTCTGCATTACTAGAAAAATCTATAATTCATATTAAATTTAACTGTGGTGTTTCCATAGAGATGATGTTTCGCATAAAAATAGCTGAAACATTTTGACATTGATTCTGAGATTATAGTTCATAATATCTTATTTTAATACTATTACTAACCCTCAGCAATACTAAAGTATAGAAATAAATCCTTCAGGTAACAAAATTATTCTTTAATTTAAAATAATAAGAAATACCTTCTCTATGAATTGTAATATGTACCTTAGCTCGTTACGTCAAGTATGGGTTGAAACGAATACTGTAATGTAAATTTCCACAAATGGGTTAGATGTTTATAGATCTGTAGGGTAGGACAAGGGAAGAGAAAATGTTAGTTAATATAGATGTTTGAATTTTGTGGAAGAAGTCAGAAGCATTGATTTTGGTTAGTTTACTTTATTGGCAATGACTGCAGGGATATTTTCAGAATAGCTTCAAGTGTTTCTAGAGGTGAAACAAAATTATCTCCCTGAACAGTCTACTGAGCAGCCGATGTGAACAGAGATTTTTTGGGTTTCATCCTAGAAAAGGAGCCAAATCTGATGAACGTGGTGAAACCGAAGATTCAGTGATTATAATATCATTACACAGGAAATTTAGTTTGGGTTATTTGCACTGCATGGTAGATTTTTAGCAAGGTAGAGTTGGAACAGCAAGCTGAAGGCAATGCAGAGAGTTAAAATTACAGGATAAAGAATGCCTTATTTTACTGGGGGGAAGAAATGATGCCTGCAGCATGGTGATGCCATTGAAAGAGAAGAGCTGGGCTGCGGTTGATGCAAAGCATCTCGTGCGTAGGGTCATGATCAGGGGTTGGAAAATCTTCTCCACCTGAGGGTCAGAGGGCTGCGATGCAGCAGCCTGCATTGCTTAAATATTCAAGAGGTTTGGGCAGGATTGGATCATCCTGGTAACTCGGGGCACAGTGTGGCGTTGAGCAACCTTGACTTTGTTAATGTGATACAAGTGGCCACGGTTGGGGACGCTCTTCTAGACTTCTTTGGCAGCATACGGTTTTGCAGAGTTAGTTCTGGTCTGTAGATAGCTGCTGATTCATTTATTTGAGAGTAATTTAAATGCAATCAACTGAGATTAAATGAAGAATAGCAAAACCCACTGATGATGGAAGAGATGACAGTTGATCACATGTGCAGATGGCCAGTCAAATTGCGTATTAGCCACTCGAGTTCAGGAACAGAAATGGAGAAGCTCTCAATTACTAAAATAGTTTACTGTAAATTTTACCTAGAACCTGTCATTTGTATGCTTCTGGAAAGCCTGGATGAAGTTTAACAATGTCTACTTGGTTGAACCATGCATATATTCAACCAGTTTCATACAGGTGCAAATCTGGAGGGAAATTGTTTATACCAGATTTAGGATTGCTACAGTAGGATGCATCTCCAGTTGACTGTAGCATAGAGCTGTTTAATTTGCTTGCATTAAATACCATATGTTCCCTCTCTGTGCCAAACACTATACCAAACATTTGCATGCTGTTGTCAGTAAAATTTCCTTTAGGAGTAATGCCATGTCATTTAAATACCCACTCTCTAAAGCGGTGCTTTGTTTCTGTAAAATGTATTGCTCACAATTTTAGTCTAGGAGCAACATAACTGTTCTTCCTTTTGCACTTCCATAATTCAGGCTGTCAAAAAAAAAAAAAAAAAAAAAAGATGTAGGTACGTCTGCAGCGTACTACTGCTACTTAGCTATGGGGGGTTTTAAGCTATTGTATTCAAAACAAAAAGCTTTTCCAGGGAAATTAATGTGCTTTTTTTTTAACTACATATTCTAATTCAAGCTACTATCCTCCTGTGCACAAATAACCTCAAAACTTAAAATTAAATTGTTTTGGCTTCAGGAAATGAAGATAATCAAGCGATTAGTGGACTATGTGACTAATTAGGACATTTGACTTTCGTTCCCAGTGAATACGCATGATTGGTGAATCTCTGCATCTGTGAAATGAATGCAGCTCTAACCACGTACCTCATAAAGGAGATGCTAAAACTGCTTTGGGATCCCTTGTTAAAAGCACCTCCAAGGAGCAAAGCAGCGTTAGCCGCAGTGGGGTTTGGGGCTGGAAACCCCGACCCGCGAGGAACCCAGGCTGCTGCTGGGAATCGCTGCCACGCTTGGGTGGAGAGGACTTAGCACGCCGCACAGGAGGGAGGAAAACGATTACAAGGACTAGTTCAAAAATTTGCAGAGTGATCTTCAGAAAATCTGGCAATGCATTATCTGCCCTAAGTCGCAGCAAGACCGATTGCTGTTTCGAGTCAGTCGTTAGCCAAGGCTCCCGGTTGCTGTGCTAATTCACCCTGGTTGTCCCAGTTCTGCTTCAGTGATGAAGGCAAGAGCGGTAACCTCGCTGGGTGTTTGGGGACTCCTGGGTGATATACAGCCTTTGGAAAGAAGGTACTGAATAGGTATGTTCTCTAAACAACTCCTAGAAATTAAAAAACCAACAATCCACCAACCCCCCCAACCCCCTTCCCCAAAACCCAAGGTGTGTGTTTACAAAAAGAACTGAAATATTTGTCTGACTGTATATTGTCATCCTTTAAAGTGCTGCTATTTCTTACTAAAAATGATAAAGTAAATTCAAAGCAAATATTTTAGACAATTGTGAATTCCAGTTGGCATGTTTGGGGTTTTTGTTGTCTGAGCTAATTTTACTTATTTCTCTGGCTCTGTGTGCTGCTCATAGAGACTGTTAGAGATCTTTTTATAAAGAACTCAATAAAGATTATACCAATATCTCATTATTTCTGCTTTTGAGTCTCCAGATAATCACAGGGAACTTATTTGGGTACTAATGTGGAAGTTGTTAAGTGGCTGTGCACGACTTCCACTGAAAATCAGCGCTAATTAAAATATAATTATTTTAAATTGTCATGATACTTCAGAAACAATATTAGAAACACGGAAGGGGAAACTGAATGAATTGATTTCAAATGAGATCCTTGTGCGTCCAGGCAATTATGGTGATTTTAAACTTAATTCTCCTGAAAGGGGGTAGATAGGCAGAGGTCAGGTAGTGCCTGAAGCAAATTAATGACCTGATCCAGTCGCACGGTGAAGCCGTGCTGGGATCCACGCGAACTACCTGCTGTCATTTGGCATTACCGTAGCAGAGACTTTGGTCTACCAGGCAATGGTGCGCAGTCTGCTTCTCACCAAACTCTGCGATTAAGAAGTGGGGAGCAATAAATGCAATAAAACCATAAGAGTAAGGTTTAAAACAGCACCAGTGCGCAAAGTGAGCCTCGCAGTTTGCTGGTGCAGGAGGCTGCGCAGGCTCATTGCTCTGGGATGCTCAAAAGGGGATTGCACAAAAATGTGAACAACAGGTCCCCAACCAGACCCTGCCAGGCAGGGACGTACCCTCTGGTGTCACCAATCGGCCAGGCAGCTTACTGACTGTTTATTTGGGGTGACTGAATCAGCAGCCACTGAAAAAGTGGCTAAAATCACGAAGGAAGTGATTTCTGAAACCATAGCAAAGCCTTTAATTTTAAAACCTTCAGTATTAATATTAAAGGCTTATTTCTTCCATTGCTATTTTTATATATATATATGAATGCATATTTTTTTGAAGCAGGAACTAAGTTGCAAAACCTGTCCTGGTATCCAATGGTGACTGGGAAGCACAATGGTGCAAAAAAAGACTGCTGGCACCTGTGCCTGGAAGGGGCCGTCGTCTGCCTCGTGCCATGCAGATGCGTTTAAAAGGATCCTCTGCTGTACTCCTTGTCTCTTGAAGTCACTGTAAAAGGAATAGTAACAAATTGAAGCAGTTGTGAAGTGAATTTTAAGGAACTCATTAAAACTGTTAAATTTTAAATTAAAGTTGCGCTGCTGGAAAAAGCAAGAAGCAACTTGGAGGGGACAAAATAAGCAGATAGGGGATGTTTGGCTAACAGTAGTGCTCTGGCCAAGGGGGATTTATGGTCACAAGTTAATATAACGGGTAAAGTAAGATTAAACACATCTTCCTATTCATGGCAAGACCAGGCAAAGAAATAGAAAGAAATTTCTTGGTTTTGATGCTTTACATGATTAATAAGTCTTGGGTCAAGTTTCGCAGAAGATCTAGGACTGGATGGAAGCAGGTCCAGGAAACGCTGTATTCTTCTGTATAGGAGAAAGAAGTGTGATATGGTTCAGTGGTGGACTTGGCAGTGCTGGGTTAACGCGTGGACTCGGTGATGTTAAAGGTCTTTTCCAACCTAAATGATTCTATGGTATGTGCAGTTGTAACTGCTGGGATTGTTGCTAGTGATTTACTCACCCTTTTATCAGTGAAAAGATTTCCATTTAAAACAAATAGGATCAGATACTTGTTCTTGCTATAACTTTTTCGGAATGCGTTCGTCTTTTACATGTTGTTTTGGGGATGTGTCAGAAAAACGCTAAATGATTAATCTACGTTGTGTTTCATTTCTTTTTAATTTTATTAAGAAAAAGGGGTAATAACACCGGATTTTCTGTGATGAGCTTTAGGTTGAAGCAATAACTTCCAGTACACGCTGTAGACATCTTAGAGTGAGGAGTTTTTAGGAAAGGTTCTGAAAAAACTGAAGATAAAGCTGAAAAGCGGTAGTTGTCTGTACTTTTTTAAATGAAAGAGATGTCATCGTGCATGGTTGCAAAGGAGAGGCTGCTCGTATTTGGTTTTTCAGCAAACGTCATGTGTGGTAATTTCTAACGGTCCTTGAGTACCCACAGTGACAAAAGTAGTAAGTGTGCAAAGTCCACTTGTGGAAGGCATTAGAGCTGCACGCTTTGAGCTGCTGGGGCTGGAGCTTGCTTTTCTGGGCAAAGTTTTTTCTTCCAAAGAAAATGATAGGCAAGAAAAGGATAAGGAAACTTATTCTTGAAGTTTTACTATTAATCTTTAAGATTGCAATGCAATCGTGAACTATTTTCAACAGAGCAATAAGAGGCAATCTCTGTACCTAGAGATGAACAGACTTTTTCCTTTTTTTTTATTTTTTTTATTTACAATCCTACAGTTTCAGACATCTAGAGCTTCTTGAGATAATGGAGAGGAAACCCTGCAGATACAGTGACAGAAATGGCAATTACTATAACACCAGGGCTTAGATGTCTACATCAATCACATCACGCAGACTTTGAAAAGATGCCCCAGAGGAGGGAATCTCTGCGAATGAAAGGGTTAGCTGCAGCACCCCGGATAGGACTGTAACCTTCCCACTTCTTCACAGGGTGACAGTTTTGTGCCAGTGGAATTGGGGGGGGGAAACCTGGCTGGTGGAATATAGAGCAAATTGCATATGACGTGATGTGAGAAAGACATGAGCTTTCATTGGAAGAAATGAATGAAAATTCAGAGTATTTCTCAGGCTGGAACAGAAAACCCTCTCATGAGATTCTGAAGACTAAATTGTTCTACCAAAACTGAGGGCAGGGGGGGACACTGATACGTTCCTTAATGAGAAATATATCCATAAGTTCTCTGGTTGCCCCAGGTGACATACAAAGGACAGATAGAAATAAATTTATAATTTAATTTATAGAGAGGAATTACTACTAAGCACCTTGTGTTTGTGAGCCTGATTTTGTGTAAGGATTAGCAGTTTGGGAAGCAGGCGGTTCTTGCCGGTTAGTCTGAGCACCTTTGGGGGACTGTGCGTTCCAGAATAGGAGGAGGAGTAATGATGATAATAAAACCCCACATTGTCTTTAGCCTTCTGTTTCAAAGGGTCTCATCACTAAAAATTTTCATTGCTTATTTTTGAAGTGGTGGTCAGAAACGATGAATGTCGCAAGGTTGGTGATACCGTTAAAAGTAGAGACAGCAACCTTCTTAATTCACGTGCAGGTTCAGCCACTCATTTCCAGGTGGGTTTCAGGAGGCAGCTCCGTTCTTGGCAAACTCGGCTTGGCCTCCTCTGTTTTCTCCGATGGCCCTGCGGGACGAAGCAAGCGTGGGTTGAAGATGGTGATGGATAGGCGTCGCTCTTCAAGACTGCAGTTCTGTTGTAAAAAGCGCTGGCTTTGTACCTTCAGGGAGAGGCAGGAGTTGTAACTGAGCTTGGCACAGCACGATACCCAAAGCCAGCGTGTATCGGTCCTGCTGTATAATACTGCTCGGTAATTTTAGCCTTGAAGTATGTTTTCCTCTTTCAGCTGTCTTTTAACTCACTGTTTGCAAAGCTGGCTGCGAGCACGTGCTGCTGTTTCCTTCTTGGGAGGCACAATTTCTGAAGCTTTTCCCACTTCTCTTCTAGAAACTTTGAGGGGAAAAATTAGAAAGTTTCCTTCTGATAACTGCATGTAATTTGTGTTAATTTGCAGTTACTGCCTCAATAATTCATTTGACAAGCTCAGCCTTTATTGTGGCGGAGGATTCATCTCGCAAACCCAAGTGTGTCCATGTGCTTACATGCGAATCTGACACACTGCCATGTTCCTGCTATTAACTTTACTGTTGGGTAATGGAAGCGGGTACCCTTTAATACGGTGCAGCTGACTTTGACTACTATCAAAAATTTAAGGTCGCAGTAAATAATGAAGTAGCTTTGTTTTCTCTCCAGCTCCAAAGAACAAACAAGGCAGGGGTGGGGAGAAGGAAAACAAGAACATCAATTTTTTAAGCTATTTCTTTTCTTGCTCAGCCTGGGGAAGGCGAAGGAGAAATGTGAAAAGCTCAACAAAGAGATGACGATTCTGCATGCTTCTCCTGTGGTGTGGTCCTGCACAGTGCTCTGGCGATGCTCAGAACACTTGTGTGCTCACCCAGCCTGCAGCAAGACTTTCACAAGTACTGTAGGGTGGAAAAAAAATCTTCATTTTCAGGATGTAAATCCAAGTTCACCCTACCTTGAGGTGGTATAGCCAAAGGAGGTTGTGAGTTAGCCCTATCCCAAGAGTGAAAAACTGAAACTCTTTGAGTCTTTTCCTATGTTTTTTCTCCCCTGACGTTGGTAAGTATGGGGGAAAAAAAAGGCTCCTGTCCTTCTAGAGAGTTCTGCCTCAGCTGCCGCTTCAAGAGCGTACCATATCTCTGGCACTGATTTTCATTGGATTTGTTTCTCCTGAGACCACCCTTGAATCTGAGACTACAAATAATAGAAATGGCAAATAGGGACATTATAAATTGATTTTCATATAAAATCCTAGTACAGCCTCAAGGAGAAAAAATTTTTCAAATTATGAATCTGTAATTTGAAATAAAGTATTTGGTCAATATTGGCTGCTTTTTACTAAGTACCAGGGAAGGGTGCTGATTAGATACAAGCCAACAGTGTTGGTGTTCGTCTGGATCCCTGATGGTTGGTGGCAGTCAGATGGGTCATAGCTGATGATGCCCAGAGCCCGAGAGCAGGGATTTACCATGTGGGACAGGGAACCCAAATCCTGCTGGTAACGTGGTGCTGTGGTGGGAGAAAGAAGCCTTCAGAGGCAGGGCTTGAGTCTGTTAATTGCTTCCACGTGGCTGTACGGCTTCCCGACCCGAGCTGGCCTTGCTCAGCTCCTCTGCACGGGTCCCCTCGGTGCTTCCAGCTACAGGACTGACACAGGCAAAGGGCACAAAGTTGCCACGTGGAAATGTCCTGAACCCGCTTTCTGCCACCAGCGTGGTGAAAAGAGTGAGCGAATACAGAAAGTGGATCCTGCCTGCTGCGGTCATTCTCCGTGGCATTCACACAGTCTATTACTTTACTTACTGCTGAAGCACTTCTTAGCTGTTCAGCAGGAAAAGTGGTGGGGTTTGGTTTTTGTGTGTGATGTCCAGCGACGGCCGTTTGGATGGCTGGCTCTCTGCCCCCAAGCCGAGTGCACCAGGGATGCTCGCTGGTGTAGCAACCAGCAGTGCTGCTGGAGCAGCACCCATGTGCAATCCAGAGCAGTATCTTCCTTCTGGTGGATACAGCAGCCTGCAGAATTTGGGCTTTTATCCTGTTTTAAAAGTTATTTCAGCTCTGCTAGAAAACAGGACTTTTAAAGAGGAAACAAATAGAGTGAAGGATCAGCTGTGGGAATGATAGTGAATTTCATATTCTGCAAAGATCAAAGGCAGAGTGACACTTAAAAACCATCAGGTATCTGAACATTTCAGGTATTTAAAGACGATGCAGCTGTAGTTCAGTTTGGAGACAGTCTTGTTTCTTTGTAACCAGAACATCAATTCCCATTTGAAGCATATTGTTCAGACTATAAATATGTTTGCTGCTCAGGAAATTTTACATCAGCTGCTGTTCGTAGTGCTGGGTGTGCTGCGCACCGCTGCTCTGTAGTCGGAGGCTCCTGTTTCAGTCTGCACAGGCTGCTGTCTGCATTCCCTTCTGCCCAGTGCCTCTACAAATTGCTTTCACTGTAAATCAAAGAGAAATTTGAGCAACGATTGTTTTTTTTTTTTCTTATTCTGTTTATAGCCTTAAGGTTTGTGGCCCTCTCTGGACATTGCACTTGCAAAGTCTTTTGAGTGAAGAATGCAGAGGTACTTCTCTGTTGCAACAGGGACCTGCCCGAGATATGTATGTATTTATATATGCATATGTATATATACACTTAAGCTGATCTCTTCTCCCTGGTATCCAGCGATAGGACTTGTGGAAATGGTTCAAAGCCGCGCTGGGGAGGTTTAGATTGGACGCGAGGAAGCATTTCTTTACTAAGCGGGTGGTCAAACACTGAAATAGGTTTCCTAGAGAGGCGGTCGATGCCTCTGTCAGTAGGCTTGGGGCATTTGGGCAATGACCTTAACAGCGTGCTCAAACTTGGTCAGCCCTCAAGTGGTCCGACAGTTGGACCATATGATCGTTGTAGGTCCCTTCCAACTGAAATACTCTATTCTATACATCCCTTCTCTCATCACTGAGAATAAAGATGAGGTGTGTTGCGATGACCATAAGCTCTAAAACTGGCTGTTCCTAATTTCTGTAGTTACTTAATCTTTATTGTTTTTTCTGTGCACTCTGATCCGAGGTTGGTAGAAATTAGTTAAGTCTTTAGAATATTTCTGCAAGATTTGACCACCTCTTATTCTAAAGAGATGAACAGATGCTTTCCGAAGGGGCTAGAGGACAACCATTGAACACATGGACAGGCACAGCGGAGCTGAGAAGCCGCAGTTACGGGAGCACAGGGTGTGATGCAGATGGTCACGCTGCTGTTTCGGATGGCGAGGAGGGGAGTCCCGTGGTCATGCACTTAAATGTCAAAGTAGGTTTCAGTGCTGAGCTGAGTCTCCACCTATAATCATGCTTCTCCCCATCTACCAGAGGTTGAGTGCATCAATTAGGCAATATTTAATTAGCAGCTGGAAGTGCATGACTGAGAGAGGCTCTGGGAGAAGTCTCATTGGGTGAAAGCCATTCCTTTTTACTTCTCTGGAGCGGTTTATGGGTCCCTGAATCCCAATTCTGTTGGTTTCTTCACTGACAGTGCTGTGTGCGAGCATCGCTTCGTGATGCTGCAAAACAGGGGTAGCTTTATTGATTAAAATGAGTTAATAAAAACTTTTACTGGCTTAGTAGGCAGTCCAAAGCTTTTCACTTCACTTTTACAGATAGTTAACTGAGAGAAACATAGAGCTGGGGGCTATGCATTTGAGCTTCAGGGAGAGGAAAAAATGTGGCATACCAGTTCAACAGGTATCCTGATGTTGTTTGGAGAAAAGTTGCCAGTTCAACAGGTAATTTTTTCTCCAAATGTAAAAATACCTTTTTAATTGCAACCAATCTAACATGATTGCTTTTATTTTAGAGCATCATGATGATGAATCATGCTGAGATAATTAGCTTGAATAAACTGTCCCTACCTGTGCAAATAAAAGACGGAAAAATTGGATCTATTCTAAATATGCAGTGTTCAGGCAGGAGGGAAAAACTTCCGGTGATAGGGGAGAGGCAGAAGACTAAGATTCATGCTCATCATCTGCACTTATTAGTGCTTTTAAGATTTTACTTCATATCCAAAATGTGCTAGAGAATTTCACCTTTTAAAATGAATCCACAGTGCAGTAAACAGTCATCCCTGTTGAGCACTGAGTAAGTCTAGAATAACTTCCGAATTTTGTGCAATTGTCCCCGTCTTGTTCAACTGTTGATAACGTGTATGGGAGACAAATACTGCTGGGAGTTTGTCTATGGTGATTTGCTCTTGAAGGTTTTAATTTTGTTGGGGGTGTGTTTGTAAGGTTTAACCCCATTTTGGGAAATTTAACCCCAATGTATTAATACAGTTTTTTTTAATTTAATTTTTTAGCAGAAAGGGTTGTCAAGCATTTTGCAGACTTTCTTTTTTTCTTGTTTCTATGATGCTCATGGTCATAAAGGCTTTGCAAAGAAGTAAAAGTAATTTTTCCTGACTGAGATAAAGACCACCATTTCCAGGGACTCCTGCTTGGGTCCCAGACCCCATCTCCCTGTGAGCGACCAGCTCTGGCCCGTGCTCCCATCTTTGCCAGGAGGACCCACACTGTTTTAGTAAAGAGGGAAGAGCTGCAGAGGTTCCTGGCAAGTTATTAGTGATGGCGAAGGGAAGTGCCCTGTTTTCAGCTGTGTTTGAATCAGACCATGAGAAAAAAAATATCTTTAAGAATACATTTTTCTTGCTAATGTGTAGTTGGCTTAGAAGTATTACACTATGAAGCCAATATCTTAAAAAGCCTGAAGCGTTCCTGAGTGAAGCACTCAGAAGGAGGTGTGCTGCTGCCGTTGGGTTTTGCACACAACTTCTGAAGAGGGGCAGAGCCATTGGCAGTGCCTGGTGCTTTCCCAGCTCCGCACTCCCAGGAGCTGACAAGCGAGGAAGAGCTAAAGCAATGCCAGCTCACGCGTATAGGAGGACAAGAGACCTCTAACTTTGCCTGGAAAAGGAAGGCAAGAGCTTTGAGATGAGAAGATGGCCTTCCTGGCCTTGCTGTTGTGTCCCGGAGGGTGAGATGGGCCAAGCAGGGATGCGGCAGAGGGCATTTCCCTGCCTGGGAGCTGCTGCGCATCCCGCCCAGCCCCCCTGCACTCAGCAGGGAACTGCTTTTCCTGTGCTCGTGTGCAGCTGGGTCCTTTTTATTTTTTTTATTTTTTTTTTCCTGTGTTAGCATCTGAAGTACCACTGTTGTGCAAACAGTATACATAATTTTTTTCCTGGCTCCCCCTGTGAACGCAGCAAGGTTCTTAACCTATTTCCATGTTGCAACCTGCTGCTTCAGTTTGCTGAGAGGTGAATGTGTTCCCAGGCACACATTTCCTTTCCCCTTCCTTCCTTCCTTCCAGTCAATAGTGGTTTAATGTCAAACTAGGTTATGAAATGTAAGAAAGAAAACCGTTACAGAATGATCATCAGAGATATAAAAGTATAATAAGTGAGAGACTGGAGTTAAAAGCTTCAAGATAATTAATTATCATTGCATAAGCACACAGAAATGACTGTGTGTACAACTTTTTAAATAATTTTTATCTAAACTGTATCGTTAACATTAGAAATATTTGGCTAGGCAACAGCAAAATTGCTGTATTTAATACGAAGCTAATGAGTTAGTCAGACTACTATTATACCTAGAAAAAAATGCTCTATAGATGACAAATTATTGGTATTAAAGAGAGCGGGTACATTTTATAATTATTTCTCTTTGCACAATACAGGAGAGTCTAGAGGTTCATAATAGATTTTTATAACAATAAAGAGAAAATTTTGAATCCTTACCAGTAATCAAGTAATACTGCCATATGGTAACATGATAAATGAGGTCTGAAAGGAAGAGCTATCATTCTGAGCCAGCAGTCCCGTGAAAGATTAGATTAAAATAGCTTAGATAGAAACTACGAGAAGAAGTCATGACTGTGGATGGATGAAAAAGGATGAGTAAGAGTTACCTGGTAAATGAAAGGGGAGAAATAGGAAACAGGATGAATGGCAAAGAACAAAAAGCAAACGGCAAAGAACCAGCTGGATTCGGAGCTATTAGGCTCACGCAGCAGCAGTATTACCTGTCCAGGAGCTTGGAGGGGGAGAATGAATAGCGTCTGTCTGTGACAGCTTAACAAGTTGTCGCAGGTCTCTGGAGAAATATGGATGCGGTTGGGATATTTGGGTCTGTAAAGAGTCAGAATAAACATGTGAATTCCAGTACCAAAGCATGCTGTGTAACCGTGCTACCTTTCCCAGAGAAGGTGGCCGTGGCTTAGCGTTTTGGAGATGGTTGGAGTTTGAAAGCTTTGGCTGCAAAGTATTGAATGCAGAGCTTGTATTTATGACATTACACAATTTTTGCTTAATACCTCTTTCCCTCCTTTCCTTTATTTCTGCTTTTACCTATTATTTTACTTCCTCCTGTATGGAAAACAACGGTCATACAGTGAGAAATGCTAAGAGCCTTTAGTCGTCTTGGCTTGCGTGGTGTTCCTTCCCATGCTCCAAGGCTCTAGAACAGGGTGTCCTTGGGCAGCACGCAAGCCGTGCGTGCTGCGGGATTACCTGTCCCGGCAGCAGGGATTCCTGTAGAAGGCTGGATTAGCTGAGGGTTAAACAGGCTGTGCTCGCTCTTCAGCAGCAATAGCTCGGGGCTGGTGGGACTGAAGAGATATCTTCGCAGGGTGGCACGGCTCGGGGCACGGAGCTGCGCTCCTCGAGCTTTGTGCCGAAAGACAAGTGTCAGTGCAATGAGGTGGCTGATATCTGTCGTTAAAATATCCGGGCTGATGGATGCTGTGCTTTCAGAGGGATAGAGCTGTTTGGATATATGTGGGGACTCGCTCCTTTATTTTGTTTACCCAAACGGGTAAAGATTTTGGTGTTTCTAAGAGTATGGAGGTAGCCGAATGCATACTGTACGGACATTTGGGAAGGGGTCGTGAAGAACAATGTGAAATTTTCTGGTTTAGTTCCACTTCAGAGTTTGTGTATTCCTCTCAGCTCTCTGTCAGAGTTGCTCACTTTCAATTTATGCCTCAAAGACACAGAAGAGCTGTGTGCGGGCTGAAAAGCCTGGCTAGACGATTGTGTGCGTTTGTGACTAAGCGGCATGAGGCACTGAAATAAATGATTTATTTTTTTAATTTGATGTGCTTATTGTTTGAAATCGGAGAATCATTCTCCTTTTTATTCAGTGGTGAGCATTTTTTGCTTTCTTTTCAGAGACCAAATGAATAAAGAGCTATAACAAATATTGAAGGTTTAGAATTCATAAGATAGTTCATAAAAGTATCTCTCTGACTTTATAAATCATATTGTCCATTCGAAAGATTTTGCTCTAATGACTTGAAATAAATTGGATTCTGAGGTGTTTTTCAAGGACCGTTTTTCTGTGAACAACAAAATAGCTGTACAAAATACTGCTGCATTCTGCAGCAGTTAAATGTACCGAAAGGAGAACAATTGATCGAGAACCCCAAATGTATGATGCCCTCCTTCAAATCAATGAAGGAATTGCTGAAGATGTCATAATTAACTACAAGTGGGTATATTTCCATTCCAGAAAAGGTGTTTCATGCAGATTGAATTATAACAGCGATGCTCTTTTCTTCCGATTGACTTAGCCAGCTCTTGTGTACATTAGCATCATTCATTTGAATTGATGGCAGCACCCAGCAGCTCCAGCTGGAGAGGAGGCAACTGCGTCATGGATGCAGCAATAGCACTTGCGGTCGCTGCCCATCAAAACGCTGAATAATACCTTGGTATGACAGCCGACTGAAAGTATGTGAGGATTTGTTGAACACAGTAGCTATCTGTAGGAAAAAAAAAAAAGAAGAAGAAAAAAATAATCTAAGGGTACTAACCATAAGATTATGCTGCCAGGGATAAGGCTGTTCACAGCTCCACAGTGTCATGATTCCTGATCACACCGTTTTGGTTTTGGAGAATGAAGTGTAAGTAAAATCAGCACTCCTGATTTTTGCAACCACCTATGTGTTTTTAGTCGAGACTTGTTGCAAATATGGCATTTTGCTGTTCCCTGGTCCATAGTCACCTGTGTTAATATGTAGTTTATTAACGCTGCTTGCTAGTCAGACTGTGCACGTTGTGCAAGCGCATGTCTGTGCATGTGCGTTTCCTTCTGTCATCTTCAAGGCGAATGCTCTCAGTGCAATCCTTGCAAATGCATTGGAATAGCATTTCAGATACATTTGTCATCTGGGATTAAAGTCTGCGCTATCCATTAATGCAGACGTACCCTTGACCCAACGCTTTGTTCCTGCCATAAAACTAAGCACAGCGATCAACTGCATTCGCTCCTGATGTATAAAGTTTTTGAGTTAAATGATACAGTTTAAAAAAAACAAAAAAGAAAATTGTTTTAAAATGTGCACTAAAAGCAGACACAGAAAATACTTGATCAAAACCAGATTGAAGCTGCACAATAAGTGAACAAAAGGATAGATGGGGTTGGCTTCTGAGAAAAGCAACAAATAGGCTAATGCTAGTCATACGCTGTTTCTTACTTTTCTTTTTCTTCTACAGAGTGAGCGTGCGCACGTTACAGTTACTTAGCCGTAACAAGGAGATATGCCTTAAGCTTGATTTTGCCAAGTTGAGGATGAGCACGCAAGAGAAGAGAAGGGCATAAAGAAACTTGCCCCCTGCACTCCCTGCCCCGGCTGAGACGTAGTCGTGGTCTGTGTACCCAGCCAGCTCGGCGCTTAGGGAAACCCAAGCCTCCCAAAAGTGCCTGCTCTTCTATTTTGGTTTGTTTTGGGGGGTTTTTGTGCTGCTCCCATCACACCCAGGCGACAGAGTACGTGTCTATCCCATACTGCTGGTGCTTTGTCTTGCTGAGTAGAACAACAAAGTGGTCTTGTGCTTAAAATGCCTGGCTTCTCGTGGAGGGCCTATTTATTGGAAAGGTAATCTCCAACATCGTTATGTTACGGAGGCTACGATCTCTCTAGACACAGTGAGTGCCTGGTGGGCATTGTAATTTGAGTTCACCCCTTTAAAGACACAGACTAATTGTGAAAACAAAAGTTAGAGGTTAGGAAAATTGCTTTATGTGTATTTTGCTAGTGGCGTTCGGGACCAAACAATGGTATGTGGTCTGAGCAGCTGGGAATGCTGCAGAGAAGAGCTGCTCGGGGAGCTGGCGTCTTCTCCCTACTGCATGCGACTCTTTCAAAACATGGCATTTTTTTCACATTTGCTTACCTTCAGTCTTCAAACCAGGCTGCTGGTGTTGCCAGCTCTCTGTAGCCTTTCCAGTGAAACAATTTCTTCTGGAATTGTTCCTTCACCTGTTTCCACGGCAAAGAATAAGAATCTTTTCTTACACTGATCCAGTGATGAGCTATTTCCTCTCAGGAATTAATATTCAAGAGAATGGTTTGTAGTATGTGGCAACCTATTCTTTGTCTGGAAGAATAGTGTGTGAATAGAGCGTCGTCAAGATTTAATTCCAGCCTATTTTTAGGCCTGCCTTAACACCTCTTGGACTTTTGATTGAAGGTGGAGATAAGAGGGCATCAGGGAAGGCAGACAAATCAAGTCCGCACATGCAAAGAGGAGAGATCTGTATAGTACTTAGAAAGCAGAAGCTTTACCCAGGGAGAATTATTTTTTTTAAGGTTGTCTCAGCACCATTGATAACATTCTTTTTTTTTTTTTTTTTAATGTAGGTCACAAACTAGTTCTTATGGACATCAAAATTAAGAAACAAGATGAAGGTAGATCTTAAATATAATTTGCTCAATAATCTTTCAGGGTTTCTTGCATTGTTGTTTGTATTCCCAGTTTTGTTTTTTGGCTGGCTGCTGCCTTGCTTGTCTAATTTCATGACGAATCGGTGCTTTGGGCCACCGTGATGGAAGTAACAAATGTGTTGACCAAGCAGTTCTGCGTGCACTACTCCCCCGAGTTTTTTTGCAAGCCATATGGAAGGAAATCACATGTTGAGGAACAGATCTCCATGAGCAAGAACAGGCTGTAAACTAAACTAAACTGACGACTGTGATTTGGCCAAGAGTCTGTGTTTGGGTCTGTCAGTGTGTTTTGCTTGATTGTAACGCAGTGGAAGGAAGCTCGGATAAAAAGATACTGTAATTGAGCCTATTAATTAACAGGAAATGATGCCCTGTAGCTTAATGACTAGTGGGAGGTGGAGCTGAGTGACAAACTAACAGTAGCCAATTAGGTCAACCAGCAGGCTTTTCATTTACTTGTTTTAGGCAACCTTTAAAAGAAGTTGGGAATGAAAATTTTTATAGAGATTGCCGCAGGTGGAAGCTGTAATGTGGGGCAATGCAAGAACATAGAACTGAATGCTATCGACAAAATCGTCACTAGTAAGGAGGGGGTTGACACTCGACTGAAACAGGGTGCTGCACAAATAATAAACTGGAGAAAAAAAAATTGGGATGGATTATACAGATGTTCCTGGAAGATGTGGAAAAATAGCTAAGCCTGGAAGGAAGGGAGAAGACAGAGAGAAGAGGAATAGAAAAGTAGGCAAGGAGAGAATTGAGGTTATTGCAGTGATAACCATTAAAACAGGACTGCTTGTCTAGACCTCCCACTGTAAGGTAGCAGGGAGAGAGTTTTTGGCACCAGGAGATGTTCTTACATACCTCTATATGGCACTGCCTACCATTGGGCAGTGGGGTTAAAGAAGTGCCCGTCAGGGGATAAAAGTAGCCAACATGGAAACACCATGTTATTGCACGCTTATTTTTATCACCATAACTGAGAGCCTAAACAACTAAATTAAAAAAAAAAAAAAGAAAAGAAAAGAAAAGAAAAACGTGGCTAATTTTAGCTCTCACTGAGATCAATGTGGGACGGAATAAACCCAGCGTATTTAAGAGAGCCTGAGGCTTTTTCAGTGCATGAAGAATGCCTGATGCACGTTTTGAAATTCAGCAGATAATGTTTTTCCATTGCTGTTATCACTCTCAAGATAACTCAGCTCCTCCCTATCTTTTTCTTGATGTTAGTTCTGATAAGTACACATTTCTTTTTCTGACCTAAAGCAACTTTCAGAAGCATTGGTCTTTTTTTAATTTATATATTTTCCACCATGTAACCAGCGGACTGCACATGTCCGTGGAGTACTACATCTACTACATACAGAACCTACTCAATCAATACCCCAAGAAGGGATGGTGAGTTTTCTGTATGTGTTTTGTGCGCTAGTCATTAAAGAACACTTAATATGTAATTTATCAAATCTGATGGTTAAAATTAACCACCTTCAGAATGGATGAAGCAATGGTTTGGAGGAAGATGTCCTTGCATGGGACAAAATGGCTGTTTTACAGAGGGAAGGGAAAAATGTGTGTGAGGAATGAATAACTTGTGAATTTTAAATGGATGTATTTGTTGGGTGTAAGCAGAACCTGTGTCCTGTGAGTCACATGGAATGATATCCATATAGCGGGGAGTAAAAAACCCCGACACCAAACACAGCAACTCCCAAAAAACCTGGCTTGGCAGCTGTGTTTTTGTATTATAAACCAAGGATTATCAGTTAAAACAAAACCTCTCCTTCACTCCTTCCAGGTGCCAGCAGTACAGGCTATCTGCATCAGCATGAGGCAAGCGTGGTGTCCCTCGGAGCCCTTTTTCACAGTAAGTCCCTCTCTTGGGACCACCTCTCTGCTGTCTGCTTCCCCATCACAAGGTCATTAGGGCAGTAGAGGGTTCACTGTCTGCCTTCCCTAACCTATGTCCTTTTCTTTATCAAATAAGGGAGTAAAAACTCAAAAGCAGACTGTGGTGGTCATTAAAGCTTAGAAATGAGACTGGGAAGATGCTGGCAGCAGCTTCTGGGGTCCTGCATCCCTTGCAGTATCTGGAGGCAATGCCATGCTCGCATTTGCACCGATGTTTATAAGAACAGGAGATTTATTTTTTTATTATTTTATTTTTCTTCAAGAGAAGGCAAAACCAGAGAGGTAGGATGTTCACCAAAACACCTGCTAAAATTCACAATGTGTAGTGAACCAAAACAATCATTCACACAGTTCTAGTCCCAGGGCTTTCGCTTCAAATCTGGGAACACTTTTAATTCACTTGCCTGCTCTGTAGAAGAATATTTTTTGTATATTTATTGTATGTACAACAATGTGCTTAAATATAGGATTTATGTGTGGCTCTGTTTTATTATTGTAAATGTAAAGTATTTCAGCTTTTTTTTTTTTTAATTATTTTAATTTTTTTTGCAAAAATAAGTGGCTGAACAAAAGTAAACAGCCCTGTTTCTTGCGTGCATTTATTCGGGGTGAGATGGTTCATTTGCCATCTGGAAAGAGATAAGAAAGGACCTGAAGGGCCTCAAGCTGTGGAGCAGATGTCAGAGCCTCACAGAGGAGCTGGGAAACCTTTGTCCTCCTGCTCTTGAGTCCGAGGAGCGGAGGCTGTGCAGCTGAAACGAAAGCCTTTAAACCTTTCTAGGACTGTCCAGATGTTTGGAATAGGCAGCCTCAAAAGAAATTAAAATACTAGGCTTATAAAAGGAATTTGGCACCAAAAATATATCCAAGAAAAGTCTGTTTCCACGTTGTTCTGGGAAGGAATTGTCTGTCCAGAGACAGGACTTGAGTTTGGCGTCAGTTGCTCAGAGCATTCCCACCAAAGGCGCTTTCTCTCCTGATGTTAGAGTGAGATATCTGTTTTATTACAATATACATTTTCTTCAACAATCAAAAATATTTCTTGGCCCAATAAGAAATCCACCAAAAATGAATACCACAAAAATTTCTTTACCCTATGTTACTTTGGGAAAATCCTTATGAAGATGTTCTTCATGTTATCCCGGTAGGAAAAATACCTTTTTTTGACAAAGCATTAGAGCAACTAGATGTCTGCTGTGGAAATCTATAGGGAGGTTCAAGAAAGCTTATAATTTGCTCTTTAATAGTAATAACAATAATGCTACCTTTTTTGGTGTTTGTTTTTATTTTTAAAAGCTTGATTCATTTCATGCAAATACTTGAAGTTTTGGATGCTTCAATTTCTTGCCTTTCTAGACAGCAGTAAGAAAAAAAAAAAAACCCACAACTATCTATTCCCAGTATTTGCATGCGGAAGGGGTGTAAGAAAGCTAACTGGCCGGGCCATCTCCAGAGGGGTGGAACGGGCAGACCCTCTGCCAGTCGTTGCAGCAGCCGTTTCCCACGCACGGTTCCGTGTGCGCATGTGCGTGTAGGTATACAGCAGTCATGGGATAAAGGAATTGCAACTGGTTTTTTTTCTGTTTCCAATTCAACCATCAGGACAGTGCTTTCCTGAACTGCTAACTGAGGTAGTTTCCTTTAAAATTGTGTGTGTGAATACATTATTCCTCCATGAAAATGTATCAGGTACAGAATTGAATAAACCCAAATTTAAGCAATGAATATTGGCACAAAGCGTAGTTATTTTTTTTGGTCAGTTCTAGTATATTGTGAACCATCTTTTTACATAATCTGGTTAGGACAAGGGAGAAAGTTGGGGGGTTTTTTGTTTGGTATTTTGGGGGTTTTTTGGAAGGTTGACTTTATGTTGTTGCTAAGCTCGTTGTTTGACTTCTGTATAACTTTCCATAAAAGATATTAATACAACAAAGAAATTGCATTTCTATTTGTGCTTTATGATTAATGTGTTGGAAAGTGATTCACAGGTCTCTGAAATCAACACAAAAAAATGCCACTTACCTTATTTTTTCCCATTGATTTCAATAGATTTTTAGATTTAGACCCTTAGACTTTCACATCAGGAAAACTAACTTTCATAATTCTTTCAGACAAAAAGAAATGACCTGCTCTTAAATATGAAGTCAATCTTCTTCTAATGTTGTTACAAAGGGTAGAACATAACGTCTGCCTGCCCGTGCACTCATCGGTGTGGTCTGCTTTGCTATTTCTGAGTCTGGAATGTGCTTTCTGAGCGACACCTGTCAATTCTCTCCGAGCCGCTGTGTTGGCTGACTCACAAAATGCCATTACAGGGAAAAATACAAAAGCATTGTGACTAATGATATTGATGGGAACCAAGACCAAATAATAGCGTCTGGAAAATAAAGCTGTACATTCAAATCCCCTTAGAAAAGTTTGGTAAAGGACACAGGAAACGGCTAACGACTTTTGCAAGACGGGGACGCTTTTTGGTTTTGTACATATTCCTGCAAAATAACATTTTCTCTTTAAGTACTACTTGGAATTATTTTGACTGGGTGGCTATTTGGAACTGTCTAATATATCCATGTTTGGAAATATTATTTTCTTCCTCTATCCATCTTTTGTTTACGATTGGTAAGGCACTTCCTTTTGTTCTGACTTTATATTCTTTTCCCCAAGAGAGTTATTATATCTGGTTTTATTTTCTTGTCTATTGTTTTCCTAAGCTAATCTTCTTGTTTTCTTTCTTATGTTCTGTTGTTGTCTTTGCTATTTCAGTTCGCTGTTGTACGTGTCTTCACTTACAAGCCTGCCTTTATCTTGTTTTGCTCGAGAAGAATTGCTCATTTTGGCTACAGTTCTGAAGCTGTGTCTATTCTTGCTTATATTTTTTATTACCATGACAAATCTTTTTATTTAATGGTATCCTGTTAACAGAAAGAGCATCCTTGTTATCTTTGTGGTTTCATGTCCTGAGTGGGCTTAAGGCTCCTCTGCTGAGTTTGCCGATGACACCAAGCTGTGTGGTGAGGTCGATGCACTGGAGGGAAGGGATGCCATCCAGAGGGACCTGGACAGGTTTGAGAGGTGGGCCTGTGAGAACCACATGAAGTTCAACAAGGCCAAGCGCAAGGTCCTGCATGTGGGTCGGGGCAATCCCAAGCACGACTACAGGCTGGGCGGAGAATGGACTGAGAGCAGCCCCGAGGAGAAGGACTTGGGAGTGTTGGTGGGTGAGAAGCTCAACATGAGCCAGCAGTGTGCGCTCGCAGCCCAGAAAGCCAACCGTGTCCTGGGCTGCGTGTCCAGCAGCGTGACCAGCAGGTCGAGGGAGGGGATTCTGCCCCTCTGCTCTGCTCTGGTGAGACCCCATCTGGTGTACTGTGTCCAGCTCTGGAGTGTCCAATGTAAGACAGACCTGGAGCTGTCAGAACAAGTCGAGAGGAGGCCACGAAGATGATCAGAGGGCTGGAGCACCTCTCCTGTGAAGAAAGGTTGAGAGAGTTGGGGTTGGAGAAGAGAAGGCTCTGGAGAGACCTTATAGCGCCTTCCAGTACCTGAAGGGGCCTACAGGAAAGCTGGAGAGGGGCTGGTGACAAGGGCAGGGAGTGACAGGCCAAGGGGGAATGGCCTGAAGCTGAAGGAGGGGAGATGGAGATGAGATGTGAGGCAGAAATCCTTCCCGGTGAGGGTGCTGAGGCCCTGGCACAGGTTGCCCAGAGAAGCTGTGGCTGCCCCTGGCTCCCTGGCAGTGTTCAAGGCCAGGTTGGATGGGGCTTTGGGCAACCTGGGCTAGTGGAGGGTGTCCCTGCCCATGGCAGGGGGTGACACTGGATGGGCTGTGAGGTCCCTGCCCACCCAAACCAGTCTGTGACTCTATGATCCGTATTGTATTGTCTGCTACAAGTGTTAATTGTGAAGGATGTGCAGGCCGCTTGCTGTAACCAACTGTAACGTTTCTCTAATGTTTCACTTCAAGTGTGTGTCTTTTCTGTCTTTGAATTATCTGCTGCTGTAACAGGAATTGAAGGTGTGTTCATTCAGTGCGTAAGGGAGTGTGACGCTGTCCCACGTACAGGATGTTGAGTCAGTGCTTGGTAGGCGTTCACACTGTCATGTATGCTAATAACAGTTATTTTCACAAATTATAAGTAAAAATCTATTTTTATATTTTCTTAAAAATTCATTCAAAAAGTTACTCTTTTCTTTAAGCCGAAAACTTCACTTTTATATTTTTTCTCATAAAATGTTCCTTTTTTGTTTTTGTTTTTTCTTAATTTTGTATTATGGCTATTGTTAGTTCTCCAATTTTATTTTTTACTTTACTCTTTTCAGTTCTCAGCTGTGGCTGCTTTCATAAGGCAATCAAAGCTAGCGTTTCACAGGGAAAGACCCCAAACCTCACTCATTTGCTATATTGGAATTGGTGAAGAGACAGCGTAACGGGGCTCAAACCGATCATCCAACAGTGTTAAACTCAGAGTAGAAGTATTTATGGAGAAATTTTGAAAAGGCAAAATATGAATTTTTAACTACTAAATGGTGTGATTGGCATTGTTCCAGAAATGTTACAAGATGCAATTTTGGAGCCTGTGTTTTTTATGGTATTTTTATAGATAAATAACACATAAATAAATGCATATAGAAGTAAATTGTAGGCTAAGGTTACACAGGGAACTACACTTGAACTTAAATAACTTTACTGGCAGTTCATTTGGTCATGCCCAAGTACCAGATGCCTCTTGCAATGAAAATGAGCATGTGCATCTTGATTTCTCTGGCTGTAAAGGTAAAAAGGGTTTGAATGGACTCTAAAAGTGCTGGATATAATTCAAAATAATTTATTTTAACCAGTAGATGCAATGCATAAATATCTGTTGGACCAATGAATACCAAGATGGGCTTCACATGAACCAAAGTCAGAAACCTGGGACTTTTATTATAGCAGAAATTGAGCCTTGCATCTCAAAGATGCCAAAACTCTACTGGAAATGCCCTTAGACAACTAATGGGTACCTTCATACACCTCAGTAGCTTTGAAAATAAAGACTTTAGTCACACAAGCACTTTTAAGGCTTTAATTATCTAGGTGAAAACAGCATTTATGAAATTAATAAGAATATTGCCATTGATTTTGTGTCCAAAGTTTTCCCCTTTATATTTAATACCATTGGTTATAGCAGCCCTTTGCTACCTGTCCCTTCTGCAGCTCTAGTGTGCAGTTGTTCAGTCAGCAAGAGGGTCCCATACGAGCCCGTACGGACTCTCTGCGCCTCCTGATGCCACCTCAGTTTGGTTGGACTTTGCCCAAGAATTAGACCCATTTACTGAGCGCCGGTCTGTGATGCGTTGGGACCTATATGAGATGTGTGAGGGAACACACCCAGCTGGTGAGTTCATAATGTGGAAATTGCTCTTAAGACATTCCTAGGATGAACCTCACATTTATGAGAGAAGTGTGCACGTAAGAATGATCGTTTCTAACTGCAGGGCTGTATAACCCACATAGGTACATCTACTTAATACAACATGTCAGCATAGCTTAGATGCCATTAAAAAGCTATAGCGGGTGATGTGCTGCCAAACCTGAGGGATGCTAATGCTTCTGACAAGATTAACAACGTGGGGAAATTGGACTCCCTGCATTGATCAGTGGGTTGATAGGAAAGCTGCCATAGCAACGGGGGCAATATATTGTTTTCATCTATCAATCATCTCGCTGGGCTGGGCTGGGCTGGGAGACATTGAGGCTGCAAAGGCATTTCGGGGCTTTAACGCAGGATGTTCAGCACACGCTTTAAAATGTAATTGCATTCTGCTTTGTCCTTTGAACTCTTACACATCCCATTGTACATCTCATTTCAATTCTGTTTTGCCGCCAATGTGTTTTATAAAGGTACATTGAATTGCTTTCTTGTTTTTTGGGTTTTTTTTGTGGTGGGTTTTGGTTTTTTTTTAATTTCTCTTTGTGGTAGCTGTGTGGCTAAGGTGGTAGCTGTTGAGGCTGGAAGTAGAACTCCTACGGACTAAGAAGGAGCTAAGTCTGGGAGAGACCTGTCATGAGTGAAAAGGGTTTTCTCCTAAAGCTGACAGGTAAAGGTCCTTTCAGTATGATAGTTCCTTCAGAAAAACCCATTAATTAACACTTGTCGTCTGTGACAGTCACAGGTAATTCCCACACAGGCAGGTCTTTGCACGTGCCAAATGGATTCCCGTTATTCCTTTGACAACTGGACCATGAAATCTAATTTTGCCAGGACAGCAAATGGTATCGCTGTTTACGCCAGGTTTGGAGATGCATCAAAATGAGCAGAATGCTCCCGCAGACGGAGGAGGAGGAGGCGGAAGCATCTGCAAAGCACAAGGAGCACACAAGTGGTCGTTGTCCTCTCAGGACAAGGGGCAGTGCTCTGAGAAGCAGCTACAAGTAATTAATTACAAACAGCGAATTGATCTCACAGGATAAGTCTTGAGATTATAATCAAAAGAAGAAAAAAGCCCCAAATAATTTTCCTGATGGTTAGCTGCAATAAGGTAATAAATAAGTGAATGCTTGAAAGACAGCAGAAAACGCTACCTGACTTGCATTCTGTAAAGTATTTATGATTATAATGAAATCGATAGTGGATGTCAGTATACACCGAGCAATCCTTCACATGGAAGTTATTTCTCTTACTAAGGCAGTGACTTTTGCTGCTTGCTTGTTCTTAAATGGGGATAGCCTAGGAAGGTTTATGCAGGTACGACATAACAGTGACATAAGTAAAAAGTCAAGAAAAACACTTTCCGTTTGCAAGATCAGAATTATCTATCTGAAGCCACACATATAGAGAACTCATGCTTTCCTTAGACACGACGAGTGCAAATGGCCCAGCAATGACTGAGAAAGTTTGCGCCCCATTGAAGTTGATGAAATGTCTTTAGTCTGTTTCAGTGAGTCCAGGATTTCCCCTCTGGAGTATACGCATGTGTCTTAGACACGGGTGAGCTTCGGGACATTGCAAAGTAAATCTACTTGAGCTAACACGGTCATCCGAAGACTTAATTATCTTTGTTGCTTCATATGCACTGACGTTTTCCTTGAGATAACTTAGTCAGGCATGTATCTTGGAATGCCTCCAATTCTTGTTTCAATTCATAATGTGCAATTGAGCACATGCTTTTGAATCTCTTAAAGAACAAGCATAGCACAAAGGCGCACACATATACATATTACAGTAATAGAGCAGGGAGCCTGAAGTAGCCCAGGCATGAGCTCCTTTGTGCCAATGACGTAGCTTACCTGTCCAATTTCATCTTCGGGATTCATGATGTAAGCAACCGACGTTAATAATATTGGGATATTACGTGATCTTTCTGCAGACAGAGGTAATGCTGACTCTAAAGGCAGAAATCTTCACCTAATCTGCAGCAGAGCTCTCCTGAGGGTTTTTCTCACGGAAGAGAACGTAGGGTTCAGGCTAACTGCTCAGAGGGGAATGAAAATGGTGAAGTGGGACAAGAAAGTTTTCTTTGAATATAATTTCTTCAAATAGAAAGCGACTTTCTGCTACGTGACAACCCAGTAGCTATGATTCTCTCCCTGTTGTCCTTCCTCATCCATTTCTCAGAGTGTGTATCTATATTGGTGCCTTGCAGCACCTGATTTGTGCTCTGATTCCACATGATGCCTCTGACAAAACTAACAATAGAACGATGAGTTACTCCTACAAGACAGCTGATGCTAGATTTGATATATTTTTTCTACTTTATCAGCAAATACCAATCCCACCTCTTCTTGCACCTGCCATCTTACATACCAGCATTTTCTCCAATACGTGGTTTCACTATTCCTTTCCCCGTTGATTATTTCTACAACTTTCAAGTTTTGCCATCGCTAACTTTGTCATATTCCATAAGATAGCAGCTTTCCACTTTATATTGTAGAGTTTTCTGGTGCTGAGATTGCAGTAGCATATATACCTTGTCATTGTCAGTCATCAGCGTACTGCTGCCTGCCTTGATTGATGTACTTTTATCTCTTGTAATTTGTTGTATCTTGCTAGCCTTTTCTCCCCTTCTATTTCATGAGCAGGAAAGACTGGCTATGGCTCTCCCATAAAAATAGTTTATATATCAATCAATGTTATATGTGAATTTGGTCTTAACATCTGTGAAAAGTGCAATGTGTTATGATGTTCAGAGAATGTGTAAAACTGTAGAAAAGTTTGTTCCTACCTCCAGCCCATAAATATCCATTCTATAAAAAAAGATTTACAGTGCTGTATCTGTGGCACATAAGTACTGAAGTTACTCCATAATATTCTTGAAAGACTTTTCCTTGTCTATCCAACGTGGATTTGTGTGTGCGCGTGTACGTGTTTTAACTTATTTTTGCAGCTACTATTGCTATTTTAGCATTTTTAATCTGATTTTATTGTGTTGCAAACTTCTTTCTCTGTCTCGCTAGAAAGCTGGGTAATCTCACTTCCCTTTGTATGAGAAATGTGTGGTTAAAATGTATGACTCTTAAGTCAAAGAATATATAGCGTTGCATTTGGCCCTAGCCTGCTTTTCGTTTTGCCTTCTGCAAGCCTTTAGAAATATCTGTAGTATGGGAAGAAGGCGTTTATTTTGCAAAGGCAGCTTTTCAATTAAGCTTCTTTTCTTGATCAAACTTGGCTCTCGAGGGCTTTCAGTTTCTGCTGGCTCAGAGAAGAAAAAGACAGTGAAAATCATAATGCTCTGAAATTTTAGACGTACTTACTATCCGCAATATGCACAGCTTTTAAAAAATATTTCAGAAATTCACCCAAAACTCTGACCTATGTTTTATGAGATAATTAAGCTTGATCACAGCATTAAAGCAGCTGGGCAAGAAGCAGCAAACAAAAGGAACTTCTCCAAGCTTCTAGCTACTGTGAAGTACAAAACCAACTCATTTAAACCATTGAAAGTTGAAGAGACCAGAAGAGACCACATAGGAATAGCAGGAAAATTGTCTTAGCCTCCATTCCACTTTCATGCTTGTATTATGTATACTTTCTGTATTTGAATGAATTATATGTACCTTTACATCCTAAATAGCAGTACATAGACAATCAGCTTCTGTCCGGCTTTAAAATATTCCTGTTTTTTCTACAGGTTGTGAGGCTCTAACCTTTGAAGCCTCCATAAGAGACCAAAGAAAATAACGATTTAATTTAGATCTTGGTGAGTGGGCACGAATCAAGCTTTATGAAAAAATCCTGGTGGTGTTTTTGGACTCGAAGTACATCACTGAAAGTGTCAGCTGATGTCAGGATCATGGTGATGATTATTATTATTTACTTTCTGAGCAGGGAATCTGGTCTGTTCAGAAGATCAGGATTGGATTCTCCGTACAACAGGTTTTCCTGCAATTTTTCATTTTCAGCTCCAAGTTTTCAAAGCAACTTCAGGTAAAACATTGAATACTGGTGAGGAATGTGGTGTCAGCCTAAGAGAACTGAGATGGTGCCACATTTATCTTCAAGTAAGAGCTTGGTCTAGACATGTAATTAATGTGTTTTTTTTTTCATGGAGTTAACCATAATGAAAGAAAGGATAAGAAATACCTAAATACTGTGATAGGTAAGAGAGGAAAAAAAACCCACCAACAAAAAAATCCAAGCAATCTGCAGGTAATGTTTAGGGACTATTTGCAGTGTGAAACCTAAAAAAGGATGACTATTGCATTTGGAACAAAATAATTGCTACAATAATAAGAATGATAGTTCAGAGAATGGGAAGAAGAAAAAATTTTTATAAGTGTTGAAAAATGGAAAGCTAGGAATATATGTCTTTCAAAACTTTAGTTTAAAAAAATATTCAAAATAATGCTAAGTTATATGAATTCGAAGTACAAATTTGACAGTTACTACTGGATCTGAGAAGATTTTAGTCTTATGTCAGAATATAATGCATGAACTAGAAGGTCTGAATCTTTATTTAAATGCAGATGCCCAGAGTATTTAAATCCAATCAAAACAATATTTTTTTTCATGGTATCTGGCGACAGTACAGTGGTGCATTTAAAGTAACAACGGTTTTATCTTCAAAAAACTTAACATAGGCTACATCCTAAAAGGGCAAAGGATCTCATTTATTTCGTAGGAACAGTAAGCCCAGTTATTTTTATTAAAATATTTCGTATTTTTGTATGAAAACTTCTTAATTTCAAATTATTCATAGAAAATATTCATATGTGATTCAACTCTCCTCAAGTATCCATTTCAGTTGACTATGAAAATAAAATAAAAAATATTTGAATAGATTTTGTGTAACAAATGCATACTTTGAACAGTTAAATGTCTGGGGGTTTTTTCTTCTGCTACATTTGTTTGTTGTACTCAGCCAAGCTTCCACGTGTTCAGTGCAACATGTCAAAGATGGCTAAAGAAAGATGTTGATTAAGAAACTACTAAAAGACAGAACAAGTTAGGAATGAAGTGATCTTTTTCTACAGGTGAAGGTTTCTCAGAGAGATAGTCTCCAGTTTTGTTCTGGGTTTAAATGTGTTTTTAATGAGCTAAGAGAGAGTGCTAAACAATAGGAGTAAAAATGGGCAGGTTTTATAAAATTATTCCGATTTATTTGGCTGAATAGGAAAAGATGTTGAAGGGATCTAGAAGAGCTAGATGAAATGGTGGGAGGATCAAAGATAAAACATGCAGGTGCATTATTAAGTTTATCAAACAGTTAATGAATTTGGAAAGAGAACATGATTCAACAGTGCTGGGTGCAAAACCAAACAAGGATTTTTGCCTATTTCACTGCGGTTCAGAAAAACAAACAAAGGATTAAGTGTTTTGAAATTACAGAAAGGAAATAATACCTTAATTATTATAGTAGAACTTGTGAATCAATGACTGGATCAATTTAAATCAGAAAGATGATTTTGGTGGTATCTTTGGTACAAAGCAGTGAAGTTTCTCATACTTCCTGTGTTTCATAATTCAAGAGTCAGGGGACCCCCAGCTGAACGACAGCAAAAGTAAAATTGATTAGAGGATAAACTTGTGCTATGGCAGTGGAAAATATAACAGATTTAGGTCAGAAACAAATTCATAATGATAGTGTCTAAAACCCACCCTTGAATCTAGGACAGGCAAACATTCTCAGGATCACATGCACCATCACAGATGGTCAGGGAAAGGCTCTGTTGTTTGTTTTTGTTTTGTTTTGTTTTGTGTTTTGTTTTTTTTTTTAATTTTTTTTTTCTGGCCTCAGCTGTCTCTTCCAGGAATTGTCATGACCTCCTAACTTGAGCAAGTGTCTTCCACCTGCACATCAGGTCATTTTGGAATCCAGTCAGAGAAGATACTTATTGGATCAAGCTTCTCCATGAAAACACGTGATTATATCTGACGTTGTGGGTGGTGGTGTTATTTCTTACACTCTTTGACGTTATATTTTGCTGCACATCCCTTTGATTTGATGAGAATGCAAAGATACTATGTTTCTTGAGCTGCTACAGATATTCCTGTTCTTTGGTCCAGTGATGGCAATTGATCTTGAGATACGATTGCTCCTCCAGTGAGCTGGTAAAAATGGATAAAGAGGTGCTGTGATTTCTGAAGACTTACTAACAGCTATTGTGGTCAATTGTTCCATATGATCTTGCTTACCAGATTTCTAGACTTAACGATCAATAAGTCATGTCTCGTGTCTTGGTATTTTCCTGACTACTTTCTAGTATTTCAGAACTGTAATTTCTCATACTGCACTTAAAAAATTGGCTTTTTTCAAAAGCCATTTCTTGAAGTGGTTGGGTTGAACATTGCTATTTGAGATCAGTCCTTGAAAGAAATCAGGTTTAAACTCCAAGTGAAAAATGCTTTACTGATATACTGCAACTTGATCTTACAATATATTCAACTGCTATTTTCAGTCTGTTCTCAAAGACTTTAGGGTTCATCCTGGAACATCCCCAGAGATTCTGCAAGGCAAATACAGAAAATGCCAGTATGCGCTTTATAAATGTAGACTTAGAAGTATGTTTCAAACCAAAAAGTTAATTTTTCAGTATCATGAAAAGCTACATTTAATATACTGTGAATATTTCATTCAATGATATCTCTTGATCAGATCATTTTGCTATTAATTTTGACTGGGTTCAGTGGATATTCTTTAATTTTGGTGAAAACTTTGTATGGGTTTATACGTTCCCTGGCATCTTTCCTAAGGGGGCAGCACTTAGAAACACCTCATTGCTACTTGGACGGCTAGTGTTGCTTTGTTTATTATTGCAGAATTGACTGATTTTAGAACAAGGTAAAGGGACTGGATGCACAGTAAACTTCTACCACTGGTTATATTCTCGTTGGCCTCTTGTCATCCCATTTCTTACCAATCGAATTTAAATGGCTTTAAATCAATGTATCAAAACCCATCGAAATACATGTAGTGTTGTTTTGTATACTAGCAAATCCCTTAGGAATATGAATCAACATGTAGGGTTCTGAATAGGCATATTGAATTCATGAGTTCATGTTGCATTGCTGTAGTAAGTCTAAGTCTTCTATCACGTTTGAGGATTTTAAAGTGAAAACTTAATACAAACAATGAAATAATTAATAGAGGTCAAGTTTCAGAGGTCCCTCGCCTGTCCTAACACTCAGATATGCATGAATTCATGACGTAAAGAACTGATGCTCTTTTCCCCTCGAGCTGTCTTTCAAAAGAGATTTATTGGATTTATTTCATTGAATCTTTGAGCTCCATTCAAAAACAGACCGTTTCAGGAGGAATGTAAAATTGTAAAACAAATTTCATTCTTGTGTCACCTCCCTAGTTTTTTGTAGCCAAATCAACTGACCAAGTTGCATTTAGCAGAATGCCATGCTTCTGAACTAGTGAAACAAATTCATCTGGGCTTTCAATGAGGGTCAGTAATGACGAAAACTGATGCCTTGAATGCAAATTTTTCTGTTTTGTGCAGTGCACTGTGGCTTTAGAAACTCTTGAAAATGGCTATAAATACAGTTGTGCACAGTACAGCATAACCAGAGGAAAGCATAAAACTATTATATATATTTTACAATTATATATACATTATCTTTGAAATGCTTATTTTGAAATGTGGATTACCCGTTGTATTTCTGTAGTCCTCAAAACATATGAGACAGAAAAACAGAGACTATGAGTGATTGTCATTCAGAGCTGGAATGTCACCAGTCTGAGAGAGAGGAACCTAACGGGTGAAGACAAATATGCAGCTGCATAAAAATAAGTGTTTTGACCCCTTCGTGTGTCAGTCATTCATCCTGTCTGTAGTAAAGTAACACACCTGACAAAATACCGAATTTTATTGTTCCATGATGTTACTTTCAGATGCTCTTAAATAACCCTTGTTACAGCTGCCAAGACTCACCTGATGAAACATGTTTTGATTCAGTTAATCATCCCGTTCTCTGGAGCCATAAAAGTAAGGCAACAGTTCATCTTTTCTGAAGGGTAGAAAATAGAACTTAAAGCCTCTGAGTCAGTTGTGGTGTTAGTTATTGGGAAACTGTTCCGTGTCTCATTTGAATAAAATCTGAAAACAGAGAAGAAGGGACAGATATTCTGGAATGTGTTGCTAAACTGTACAGTCCTAGATCTCTTCTGGAATTAAAGATGTTCAGTCTGGGAAATAGGGGATATAATCTCCTCCGGACACGTAGCCCTGTATCTTGACCTTCTTAAAGACAAAGCTTAAGGTCTGCTTCTTGCCCTCTGTGGGCAGAGCTGTCCTGAAGCCCTAACAGAATAAAAGTATTTTGAATAGAGTTAGGTTTTGGGCACGAAAGTTTATGTCCTAGCCTGTTTGCCCTTTGAGGCCACTTCTCCTTGGTGGTTTTGATGTTCAAGACAAGAATTGGACCTTTCTGAGTATGAGAACACATCATCTGAATTAGATAAGGGTTTTTTTAATCCTCTCAGGCAGGGTTCAGAAGCCCCTTCAATCAGCAGAAGAAATCAGGATAGACAAATTTTACCTAGGGGTACTGGTGCAATTTCTGTAATGGGGATGAAGGGGGAAATAAATTACAACCTTCGATTGTCCTCTGGCAACATCAACAAATAACATTTGCATTTCCTACATCACGCAGGACTCAGAAAAAGAATTTTGATGAAGTAAGAACTGCTTATCACGAGACATTTTATTTGTCTTGAGAAACTTCTTTAATCTCAGTTTCTTTAGTAATTGGATTATATCTACTGCTAGAGGTGGAGTTGTTTTTCCTAGACAGTACAAATGGTATTTATTATTGCTTTTAAATTGCATGCATCGTTACTCCTACAAATTCCTTTCACGATCGGCTCCCTTTTTGCTTGCACATATCTTTGTGCGCTTTTCACCAAAAAGATTCCCAAAGTCACTTTGTAGGTAGATGATGACAGTCAGAAAAAAAATCCTACTTTCAGACCACCTTCTTTAGCTCCTGTAAATCCGTGAACTTTTCTGAACGCATTGGATGGCTGCCACCAGCTGCAGTGGCCCTCTTTAGATGTGTAATTTGAATGTACATTTCTGCCACAGTTTTTCAAAGCCCACAAACCTACAAATGTATTTCTCATGTGGTGATTTCCAGTGATTTAAAAAACAAGTGGTGTAAGTTATTTATGTCTGTTTAGTCTTAAACAATTGAGACCTGAAATTACAAACTTTTAAAACCAGCAGTTTAATTTTGTATTATTGCCAAAAACTGCTTCCATTCTTTAACATGTCCAAAAGAATATAATCAAATCCTACAAGTAGCCTGAGCAAGAGACAGCACTGTGCTGGGGAAAAAAAAAAAAAAGAGGGGAAAAAAAATCATCGGTCAAGCACAAAACAGTGCCTTAAGGGCTTGTGTTGGGCTCGCTGTCATTTGCAATGATGTTTCCATACATTTCTCTGTGTGAAAGGAAGCACTGAGAGTATTTTAATCCTTTTTTTGATCCCTGGGCACAGAGAAAGAGATTACTACAATCCTTTAAAAGGCAGTGTTTTTTTCTTGCACTTAGATGTGTTCCCTATGCACTCCCATGTAAAAAGCTATTATATTTTAGCATGGATGAGAACAGTGCAGAAACAGTACCTATAATTTGTTTCATTGAGCTAAGTAAGCTGTTTTAAAGAGCTGATGCTTTGATCTGACTTGCAGATGAGAGAGAGATAAACAAACATTTCCTGGCATTTTGACTACATTCTTACTTGCAAGAATAAGGCATTGTCTGTGAACAGTGGGTCTACTGGTTAGAGTAATAAATTTGCATGAATAGCACATAAAAAATGACTGTTTATCTGTTGTCCATCTCCCCTACTTGAATCACAAAACCAGATCAAATTGTAATGCATCCATGAATTAAAAAAAAAAAAAAAAAATATGGTGCAGTTAAAGTAATTAGAGCTATTGTTTCTAGTAGATGGAGAAACACTTGTTAATATTGCATAGGTATTTATAAATAACAATATTAAATTAATGATAGCCTGTTTTCTTATATTATGTTCTGTTTGTTGTTCTGTATCTGCTATTATAAATCATGCAGGATGTTCCTCCAGCTCCTAAGATACTCAAGAAGTAGCTTTTGCTCAGTCATGAGTTTAGGATTTTGTTTATGCTGAAAACATCTGGTTTACACGCTCACCTTCACCCCAAGTGAGAAATGGCATGAGGAAAACATCGTTATCATTGGAACTGTGCTTGGTTATTTGTACAGAAATCATGGCCTTATTGAAAAACATGAATATTGCCAACTGCAGAAATAGCGCAGTGGGTTGGAAGCAATGGAATGACATGCTCAGCACAAAAAAAAGAGTTTAGGGAAATAAAAATTTAAAGATTGAATTCCAAATACTTTCTCCAGTGCAGCAGTCAGAAGGAAGACAAGGAATGAAGTGAGAAGTGTGAGACTGTTGCAGTGGAATAATCTGAGGACTTTATTTAAATGTAAGGCTATAAAATAAAATAAAAAAAAATTTGAATAGGCTCACAGAAATAAGGATTTCTATTACAGAAACTTTCAGAAAATATGATATTTCAGTATGGGTACTTCTAGCAAGGAAAAGTGCAGCACCCCATTTCCAGAGGGAGAGGGCTGATGGGGTATTCCTAGCTAACTGGACAATGTTGGTATTACTGGCAGGAAAACCGAAGCTGCTGCACCCACGGTGTGCGCCCACGGTGCTCGTGTTCCCATGAGCAAGCCAATGGAAATGGTCTTGTAGGTAAGAGATTACAGTGTCATAGTCTTGAGCTCTGAGAGGCTTGTATTAAAATGCATAAGCTGTCTTTTCAGGACAGTTATTACAAATATTTTTCTCTCTTCGGTCTGAATTGTGAGCCATTCTTCAGAAACAAGGAAGAAATTATTGCGTTGCAATAAAATCTAAGAGCTGCCACATATCATAAAGGGTCCCTTGGTTTCCTTTATGTTCGTAACCACGGCACATTTCTCTTTCTGGGTTGGCATAGCTGTGCAAGTCGATGCAGGGGTGGGAAGGTCACTCTGACCCCCCACATAGACACCCCGAATCAGCTTTCTTGGCAGCTTGGTATTCCCTTCATGCCTTGTATCAGCCATGACCACAACCTTCCCCATACTAGTATTTTTTTGTTCTGCTCAGCCTCAGCACCGTGAGGCCTCTGTCCCGCGGGAAGATTGACCTGGCTCTGAGGAGTATCTGCACGTCTGTGAAAACCTCTTTCACCTTGCCTTTGGAAGAAAAGAATGGAGGAGAGGATTGGGGCAGGAAGAAGCTTTGACAGAAAGCAAAGGTAAGGTTCTAATTTCTAGGGCTTGAAATAATTAACTGCGTTTGCCTTTTACAAGCAGATCTTCAAATTTCATTTTGGATCAAGCAAAGTAACATAGACTATCAGTAGGTTTTATCTTTTAGGTTGTATTTCTTTATATCCCTGTATTTCTTTATGCATTTCAAATGATTTCAAGAGCCAGCACAGTTGTGGAAAAAGTGCTCTTAGCTGCAGTTTTTCGTTGAACTTAATGTCTTTGTACTAAATTAAATTTTGGGTTTACTACATTTTCAGCATTTTGTAAATAGAATCTCCCGTTGTAGAAAAATTGTACTTTTGATAATACAGGTATTTCCCTTGTTAGCTCTAGCTTATGTTTTTTATTTTTGATGTCATGAATTAGTCTAAAGACCAAAAATGCTGCTTTCAGGTTCCCCTTCAGTTGCTGCCTAAGAAATAAATTTACTGTTGCACAAAATGTAAGAGAAAAAGATGTAATAGAAAAAGTTTTAATTCTCAGGAGCTTGAAGAAATGTGATATTGCAGCCTTGTGCCTAATTTTCACGTATCTCAGATGAAGGGCACAGACTGATTCGTAGCAATCTCAAAGCAGGGATAACTCAAGAGATTAGAAAAATACACAGCCTGTAAAATTCAAACTACTTATTAATACAATATTGGCTGAGCCAGTCTCTGACTTGATATAGGCAAGGAATGGGAGGAAAGGTGCTGGTCTGCCTTGGACACAATGACCCACCATAATTACAAACTCTATATTCCTGGATAGAAATATGCTCCAAAGCTGCAGAAGAGCCCAAATTTGAACCTCATTATGTGGTACAGGGGAAGAGTAGTGGGTTCTACACCCTTGCTCATCGTGTTGCGTGCCTACACCAAGAGGTGATTGTCCCAGTTGGTTCAAACAGAAGGCTCTACTGAAGTTCCCATTTACTAAACAGACACCAGCAGATATGAAAGATATCTTGAAATCTGTAGTATATCCCCTCCTTGTGCCATAGAATATTTCCTTCAGTTTTCCAGCTGTGCTTTTAATTCCAACTGCACCTTTCAGGAGTTGACTTTAAGACGACAATTTATTTCCATTATTTAGGAAAAAAAAATTAGAGGGTATAAAGCATGAGAAGTCAGTAATGTGGCAAAGATGAAAACATCAGGTTTAGAAAAAAAAAAAAATCCAAACTTTCCCACTCTGCCCCCTCCCTCCCAAATATCCCTTACTCTTCAATAAGCAAAAACTAGATGAGGAAAGACTGTCTCGTGACTGATTTCAGTAGCAAGCAGCATGTAACTATACCTCCCAATTAATTTTTAGTCCCTGGTTGGAAAAATATTATGGACTTATTCTCATGTGAATTTTTCTCACAATTCCAGTCTTTACCTCAGTAGAATCCTTCTCAGGATTTCGTTCTGCTCTTTAGCGATCAGTTGGGTGAGTCAATGTGTTCACAGTTGTAAGGGTGTGGGCAGGAAGACGTGCAGGCAATTAGGTAAGATATGGGCAGACTGGATATTGAAACGCACACAATAAGAGGGACGCCTGGAAAATTCTTACAGAACTTAACAGCTGCTCCTCTTAGACCAAAACACAGATTTTTATACCAAATTTCACAAATATTACCATATACAGCAGGTATATAGCTGCAGAAACAAAACCTATACATAATATATAATGGCACTGGATAGATGTTGGTCATTGATAAAAATCTCTGGGTGTTCTGGTGGTGAGGATGCAAAATAGGAACTGGAATTTAAAGACTAATAAAACGCTTTTTAAAAAGACCTTTTGAAAATTTCACCCTCAGTCTGGGTACAGTGAGGGTTTCTTAGGTGGGAGCGGAAGCAGGCTGGAAGCAGCCAGGGAGCTATTTTGAACTCTTGGTTCCCACATGGGTGATGATCAGATCTGGAAACAACATCTTTCTAAAACAAAGCAGTGCAGTATGTGAGTTCAGAATACACCAAAGGGTTGTTGGTTTTTTCCAGAAACTTCTACTCGTACATTTGAGGACAAAAATATACCTCTGGGGACTTCAGGTACAATGCACAATAACAATTAATTTTTTAAATGGGAAATAATATGAGTAATGCATCATTACTGACTACCACAGAGAAAGTTTATAGCAGTTTCTTTTTTAGCCATTAATAAACAGGCTAATCATTAACATTCATTACTGAGGAATGTATTGGATATTATATTATTGAGTTGTTATTGCATTATATTATTGAGTTGTTATTCTGAATACACAGCATGCTAAATGTGGTATTTAATTGTAAATTACTGCTTCATTGCTCCATATTCTAAAGATGCAGTACAATATTTCATAGCTTTAGTGGTTTATATCTTACGCTTTGGTTTTCCAACAAGTATTTTTGAAAACTCTCTTTCTGTAGGACCTGAGTTGCTGTTCACTGTTTCATTCCAAATCATTATTTTGATGAAACCTGTAAGAACTGAAAATGGGAGGGTAATAGTTTAATGTTTCTTGAAATAACGTGTAATGCTTGGAAGAGTCACAGGACTTGTACTAGGAGCCTTCATGCATGTTTTCAGAATAGATTTTTATATAGGATAGGTGAGGAATTTAATAGCTGTTTCTCTTCTAGGAGCACGAACACAATTAGTACACATTAGCTTTTTGTTGAATGATAAACTGATTACCTCTTCACTGCTAAAAGCATGATTTTAAGCTGCTAAAAAATTTTACTATTATTATAAATGTATATCACCTTATAAATATGGCATTTCCATTTAGGATTATGCTAATGGCAAAGTTCAGCTTCACAGTCAACAGTATACTAAAAGTCATTGGGTTTCAGACTTTGGTTAAATTTGGATAGATGTAAAAATAAAGTGGGCCACAGGATGACAGCTGAGCACCTGGAATACAAGCTGCAGATTTCATCCTTGCAGACTTCACAATACAGGAAATTTACTCCAGTGTTGGGAGATATTTCTGAGCTTAAAAATTGATTACGTATCTGCATAAGGGAATATTAAATTCAATATACCATCTGAAGCCCATGGCGCTTAGCAGCTGTGAAAACCATTATAATATGACTGCTGTTCAGTTGGTTATGCGAAATGAGTTTGGGGTCTTGGTCCAGTTCTTAGCTCTTGACAGGGGTCTGGGTCACCAAACGGCACGTCAGCTCTGTGCCTTTTATCTTGTCTTTCCTATCAGCAGAGAAGACGGTATATGGAAAGTGAATTAAGGTGCTTCTATGGGAAGCTGGCATAACAGGTGAGTCAAGCGAGAGATATTAATCTCAACTCAACGTATACTGTGTTTTCCAGGTCTAGGAAGTTGACACAGTAGACATGTAGATTTTATCCAAAGAATATTCTCAAGAGTGGAGATCCCAGTAGCAAGAATATTGGAAGCAGCAGGGAGGAGGAGGAGGTGAAGTTTCTGGAGCTCAGACCTGCATATTCTTCATGCTTTTGCTTCTGTCTTAAGTGATTATGGAGTTGAGGTCACTGAAGGAGCAGAAAGGAATAAAAAGAAGGTGGAAAGGAGATGGTGCTAGTCATAAAAGTTGCAGGAGAGGCATGACTTGTCTTACTGATGTAAAATTCCCTGGGTGCCTGAGTGACTTCACCTCTTAGGAGAAATCTTAGAGATGTTTCTGAAAGGGATATTCTTCTAAGTGAAATCATCTAACTGTGAAGTACTAAAAATAGATTTCCTCTCCAGCTACTTGTTTAACTTTTAAGGTTTCTGGCTTTGGCTTAGGTAAATTATGTTTGAAGTTCCTGTCTTCTGCATCACCTCTATGGAGGTCTGGTTCTTAAAAATACGTGTGCTTGTGAGAAGTTGTCTTTTCCCTTTTGCGTGAGAGTTTGTTCTTCTGTTCTGCAACTTCAGAACCTGCTCCCCTTGCATACCAGGGACGCGTACACAGAAAAGATATGCTGACATAGTTCTGCAAGGGGACCAAACTATTGTTGCAAAGACTTCAGTGTTGTGAGCCTGTTTGTTGTATGGCCACACACTGGAGATCTGGGAAAATTTGTGTCATCCCTTACAAAGGCCTGTCCCAAGGCAGTACGAGCTAGCCCTAAGGTAAGGGGTGGGGGAATAGAATACCCAAAAGATGCTCAGGAACATCTCCTCAGTGATTTTCTGCCTTTCTCCAAGCATAATATTTCAATATACACTTTAATATATAAGCCAACACTGCTTTTCCCCTCCAGACAAACTAAGCTCCTTTTTTCCAAGGTAAGTTCTTAGAAGTTGCTTGTTTTGACATTCTGTACATAATAAATATCGTTATATGCTAATGACACAGTCCTTCAACAGAAATGAACTACTGATGCATAAAAGGTTGTTACTGGCAGTACAGTGCCACTTACAGAAGCTCCTTCTCTTTTAAGAAGGCTCAATTACCTTTCTGAAGCCACTGGGACATCACAAGGATAATACTCCCTTTCAAGAAATCTCTCTCTTCAAGCTGATGGAAACCCTGTGTTGCTGAAAGGTGGCAATTAATCCTTAAACAAAGATGTATTGCTTGTCATAGGTTCCTGCTGGTCTCCAGTAACACAAGAGGCATTTCTATCTGCTAAAATCTGACTTTCTTATGTTGTTGTCTACTCCTATCTTATAAACATCTGACATACATTTTCTTCCAAATAAGAATTTCTTTTTTATTTTACCATTATGGCAGCTCTAGGAGGTGTTTTTTCATTTCATAACAACACCCCTGGGGACAAAGAGCTAACAGTGAGACTAAATTCCCTAAAGCAATTTTCTTTGATATCCACACCCTCTCCTTGTTCTATTGGTACAATCAGAAGTTAGAGATGGATAAAAAGTACTCAGTTACAAGTTCATCTCCTGTCAGTGCTAAAGTTCTCTATAGCTTATTTCCAGTGTTTTGACCAATCTGTTATTTCAAAGTTTATTGGAGCTGTCTGTTAAGAGATAGAAGTTTCTCCTGTTATTCGGCCTAACTTTTCATCCTTATTTCATCACCTTTTTCCTTCCCCTCAATTCTGCTTTCTTGCAGCTTGAAAGTAGAGAATCAAACACCATTAAGACTTACAGGAAAGAAGACTTTCTGGAAAGAAGTTTACTAATTGTGGAAGTCTCATGTAAAGTTTCTAAAGTTTTATTTCTTAATCTTAAGACATAACAAATTTCCTCCTAGGTATGAAACAGAAAGACTGCTGGAAGAAAAGTGCAGACTTATGATCCTGTTGTCCATTGCTGTAAGGCACTATGGCTGAGCAACGGGAGACAAATTAATCTGACAACTGTTGGCTTCTCAATGGGTTTTGTAAGGTTCTTTTTCTTTTTTGTGTATGATAAATATTTGTTTTTCACTAGTTTTAGCAAATCTAGTGATACAGTTAAAAAAACCCCAATAATTGGAGCAGAAATTTAGACAATCCTGCTTGCTCCTCTCACTGTCCCTCATAGGGTTAACAGCTGCCAAGCCCACAGGCAAGACAGGACAGGTCCTTATGGTATTGAAAGGGAACAAACATTGATGCTTCTGGAAAATGGAGTTGTAGGACATGACCTGAACCATGAGCCTTCCAGTTGAGTCCAGGAGAAGAGCTGCCTTCCAGGAAGATGGTCCTCCAGCCCAGGAGGGAATGGCAGATGACGGGCAGATGACTGAAAAGCCAAGCCTTGTGCATGGACAGCGGTATTGTGGAAAAACGGGTGAAATGGGAGGTAGGAAAAGGTTAATAAGTAGTGAGAGAGGAAGGAAGAAGAAATCAAAGTACAAAAAAAAAAAAAATCATCTCAGTCTATCTCTTTCAGTCCTTTGGCTTAGAGTTGCTAGCTCCGGTTGGCCTCCCACTCTTTTGGTTGGTTTTTTTTTTTTTTTCCCCCCAAATCTATTCATAGCGATTTATTTAACACTTCTGTTTGCTTTAAAAACTGAGAGTACATCAAGGCTAAATATAAGCATAACTCCAGCTCTTTGTTCTTTCCTACAAAGGCTGTAGCTAAGATTCTTCGCTACCTTGCACCTTGAGATACTAATTACACATGTCAAATTAGGTGTGGACTGCTACTACCAACATCAGAGGAGAGTTTTGTTTGATGTCTTACACCTTCCCTCCACAGACTGAAATCAATGCCAGAGGTGCAAGACATACTAATACCTACCTATCTACCTACCTGTTTATCTCGATGGAAAGCTTTCTGATTAAAATATGGGAGCAAAACAGTGCACTTGGGATACACTCCTAACTTTTGACGTGCTGCTTTTAGAAACTTAGGCAGGTTGATTAACCATTCCATCTCTGAAGTGTGGTCAGATGCATACACAGCATTTACCTAAGGGCAGTTTGCAAGCTTAGTTCAGTAACAGTTGTGATATACCTTTTTATGCTTGTGGTAGACATGATAGAAAGAGAAAACATTTATATTTAAGGTAAGCTTGACAATTTTTTTCACTGATTAAAACAAAAATATTGGGTTTTTTCCATAAAAAAACCTCCCTAATGATCTATTTCCTTCAGTAACTAAACAGCTGCAAGCATCTCGTTAGCCAGTGTTTAGCACTCTAGAGCAGATTTAAATTCCCTCTTGCTCTGCCGTTGTCCTTCCCTGCATTTCTTTCCCCTGCTCGCTCTTTAATGTGCAGTCAGGACCCCATTTCTATGGAGACTCACTCATCGACCTGTTTGCAGTGGTTAAGGGTAAGTACATTCAGGAACCTTGGGACTCCAGCTCATATGTTCCTCTGAGAGAGACCTTTCATTTAACTGCCTTTTATGCCTGTCTGCTCTTCTGCGTAAATAATAAATAATAACAAAGATAATCCTGTATAAGACTTTTCCCCTCTGAACATAACCTGCAGCACTACAGAAGTGGAGATAGCACAATATGCCATTGTATTTGGGGAAAAGGGACAAAGCTCTGTGTCTTGATAAAACGTCGGGGCCATCCGTGTGTGACGCATTTACTGGGGACTGGGTACAAGCCTTCAAGAAATGTGTCTTAGAGTAAACAGGTTTCAAAGACACAGTTGTTACAGAGCTGCCACAATTTCAACTTTGAGCAATGAATACTGTAAATGTAAATTGCCATTATAAAATGCAGTAATTGTAATTTCCAGGAGTTTTACTTTCCTATTTTATCCTGCTGTTTATACCCAACCAAGAGCTGTAGCATTTGTTCAAATGCTCACTAATACACTGTTTAATTCAAATTGTTTTTAAATAGCTTTCTAAATTCTATTTCATTTTGTTATTTTTGGATTTATTACTGCTTTAGTTCATAAAACTGCTGGATTCCAAAATCTGAATTACAGTCCCTCTATTTTTCTTTACTACAATAAGTTGTATACAAGTATTCTTGATTACTTTCCTTTAGTTCCTCGTGAAATAATAAAGTAACAGCTTTTTATGCTCTATTTAAATTTTGAGTGCCAGCCAAGATCCTTCTTTCCCTGTTTTAGCATCCATCTAAAGTGAGTTTTCTAATCAGCTATGCCCTCCACATCATAAAGTCTCCCCTCTCTATCTTTGCTGATAACTCCAGAGATTTTCAGGCCAGGAAATTATTGGTCATGCTTCCCTAGTTATGCTTCCCCCAAGAATCTAGCCCTTAGGAAATTCGTACTCTCAACTCCTGTTCCCTGATCTCGAGAAACATACAGATTTCATGAGCAGATGGTTACATGTAGTTTCGAAGGTCAATGTTCAAGGAGGTTGCAAAACTTTAACTGAATACTTACATGCTGTACAACTTCGTTCACCTTTGTTTTTGGTAAATTTATTTAATTGATCTTAAGCTCATTTTCTCTCTGAATGGTCTCTCTCACTTTTCAATAAAAGCCCTAGAAGGACAACATTCAATTTTAAGTGCAAAGATTAGTTTAAACCAAGACTCCTGTTGATTTAAAAGGGTTTTTCGATAACCAATCCGCATGTTCAATAAAAAACCATGACAGATTTGCATGCTTAAGACAAGACTATAGAAAACACACAAATATATACTTACACACATGTGCACATACATCTCTAGGCACATGTGTGCAGCCAGTAAGCTTTTCCAGAGAAATTTGCACTTTTAACCATGGGTGGTTCTGCCCATGGCTCTGCTGCAGCGAGTGAAGCAAAGCCCTTTTCACCCGTCTCAGGACTCCTCGTGATGCCAATGTTTGCTCCTCTGGCAATGTTCAACAGACACTGTGCTTTGCAGTATCTCCAGTTCAAGTTATACGAAGTAAAAATAAGGCAGAGCGACTCTGGAAACAGAAAATGACTGCGAAGGTTCAAAGGATGGGGAAAAAATGTAGAACTCAAAGTAACCCCGTTCAAACCTGCTGTCCATCTGGAAAAGCGTATTCTCCCTCAACAATCTTCACTCATGGCAAATTTCTGAGAAATTAAAAGCAAACGAATAAATTGAAAACTAAAGTGCAGCTCCACACATCCTATTCTTTGTTATATTCCCTAATCAGCAATGGGCTGATGTTACAAATGAAAAACTTGGATTATAACTGTGAAAATATACTCTGCAGAGAAAACGTCAAACTACATTCAGATCCAAAAACCAGTGCTTAACTCAGGCTGTGAAATGAAAAGACAGTCAACAGCACAGAGAACTCGTCATTGTGAGCTGGGTTATTACGCTCACATTTGAACGTTATCAAGTGTTCAGATGTGAGATGTGATTTCTAAGCATCTCCATAAGCCTGTGCTCTTAGAAATGGATTCACCTCTAGAAGACACTATGATGTGTATATCCCCGCAATGATTCATGAGATCTTCTTGATCCTTCCTCTCCTACCCTCTTACTATGGTTAAGCGTTATTCAGACTTTTATTCATGAGATCTTTTTTTCTATGACTTCTGAGATACACCAGAGATGCTTCTATGTTAAATATGGTATCAGTTTTAACATTGTAGTTGGTATTTGCATTTCATTTTGTTTCCAAGAAGCTCTGGGTTGTTTTTTAAAGAATGGCTCAAATATTTGTCATCTGGCTCCTGCAGTAAAGCTGAATAGATAGGAAAGTACTTCTACTGATAGTTTTAGCAATCTTCCTTGATTCTACTACTTTCAAGGTCAGTTCGCTCCTTATTTAGAGAACCAAACTTTGTAAAGCCTCTCTTAACAGGCCAGCGACTTGGGATTTTGGTTGTTTTTCTCTTTGTTCCAGTACAGTTTTGCCTGGGCTTTATAATACATCCACTTGAGTATAAGAAATCTATTATAAGAGATGTCAAGGACACAAGCTCGTCTGGCTTGCATTGCAGAGATAGGGTTAAGATGCTTTTTGTGCAGTGCGTTTTGCTGTAACTTGCAGTTCCCACCTCCGTCGTCGTGGTCTTTCACTCTCTCCTCTGCTGCCTACTGCAACTCTCTCTTGCTTCAGTTGGTTTCATCCTTTCCCTTTTGTCTTTTGTGTTTGAAGGCGAGGTCAGAGCGCTGCTCGTCTGTGCAGGCTCCCAGCAGAGCAGGAGATAGCTGACGTGAAGGCCTGGTCTGAGCCGCGCGGGGGTACAGACGACGCCTGAAAGGGAAGTTCTAACAGGAAAAAAAGAAAGCTGGAAGGACCCAGAGGTTTAAGGCACAACCCTTTGGAAACAAGAGGTCAGATAAAGGTTTAAAATTGTATATAGTGTTCTTCTGGCTTTGATGGAAAGTTCCTTTAGAGCCCAGCTGGAAGAAAGGACTCAAAGTGATGGGAGGGTTTGCAAGCGCGCTGATTTTTCTGCCTTATCATCAGTATTGCACACTTTGCAATATCCAAAGTCTTTTACTTTGCTGTTCAAAAGTCTGTGGAGAGAAGAGTAAATTATACCCTTCAATGACAAATTGACTGTATGAGTAAAGTGCACACACAGAAAATTAATTATAGCAACTTTAACTCCAAAGATTTCCTCCTTCCTTCCTCCACCCAAAGAAAGACGGAGGTAATGTTGCCTGTAACAGCTTCCAGCACTATTAGTTCTCACTTCATGTAGCTACATCCTGTGCTTTGAACGTAGGTCATATAATGTGGAGAGGTGACGATTTCTTTGAGCTGGGTACCTGAGGCAGCTCCACAACAGACAGGGCTGAGGGGACCACCAGGCACTTTGCTGTCTTTGTAAGTAATACAATGTACTCAGGTGAAACACATCAAGTAGCCACTCCTCTTTTCATTAAAAACATTCAAATCTATGGACTCTTTGCTCAAAAGAATCTGCTTTGGCAATTTCTTTAGGTTTTCTCCTTTTTTAAATTTTTTTTTTTTTTTTTTTTCCCGGCACAGTTGCAAAACACTGATACTCTGACATTCTGCAAAGAACTGTAATCTGATTTTCTGGTTCAAAATTAATTTTGGTTTCAAATATGACCCAACAGACATACAAATCTTACTTAAACTTGTCAAATCCTGGATAAAATATTTCAGTTGATACAGACTGACATTTTTAACCAAGATGTTTGATTTGTAAAGATGTTCTCAATTCCAGCTTTTTCTTATGAACTGTGAAGGGAATAATTTTAGACATCTCATTGTCATTGCATATCTAAGTGACCAGTGATTCACTTGATAGCTTTACACGTGCAATGTATGACATAACTAAATCATGGAGCTTTAATTGCTTATATTTTGTAAATGCAAGGATAAGATTTTAATTAATAAATTCAAATTATTAAAGCAGAGCATCTGCATTACAAAACTCAGAAGTCTGACCATTTTCCTGGAATCAGCTGAACAAACTCCAGCTGTTTAGATAGAAAACCCAAGCACGTGAAATTTGTGGTTTCACTCTATCCCTATTCGTGACCACTTCTTAAGCAAGAAAGAAATCCTTCCTTCGTGTGAGGTATCCCTAAATGCACAGGCACCTCAATCGTAAGTAAAGGTTTGCACATTCAGGACCTAAATTATAGTGTTTTGAGCCTGAATTACTTGGTCTTTTTTATCATCTGTGAAATATATCTTCTTTGACATTGGTCGCTCTCATTTAGAAAGCAGAGTAGATTGCATACACTTACATTTCCAGAAAAGCTATACTATAGTGACTTTGGTGACTTAACTTTGTTATCCATTGTGAGACACTTTACTATCACCTATCCAAAACTTGAAATATTTTACTGATAAAACTTACATACCCAGTATTGTGTTTGATGTTGCTTTTGTGAGAACTGCCAAATAATAATTTATGTACAAAAGTTTTTGGTTTTTCTTCTGAAGTGTAACTGTTAAAAAAAAAAAAAAATATGTTGAGAAAAAAGCAGTTTTATTTTTTGGCCTCTCTACAAAAATGTCTTATAAGATTTAAATCAATTGCATGGAGGAAAAATCCAGCGCATCCAAGCAGACAACTTGGTATGCTCTACAACAAATTATTCCAACTCACTGCAAATGTTTATAATGAAAACGATAACTGGACCTTAGCTACTCTGGAGCAATACTGGAGATGGTGGTACAAATGTATTCTGATAGATTATATCTTAACTCAGGACAACCATCTGCATACCGAACAAAGTCATAAGGGACATGCAAAGTATGCCATGTCACTTCTACTAGCTGCAATGTTATTCTTCTTGGACAATTTTTGAACGGGAATATGAGGGAGGCTGGGAACCGTTTGCCTTTCCTGAGGCTGGTGAAGGTGAGCACAAGGCAGAGTCCAGCTCAGCAGCGGGGTTAGGGCTATACGTGCATGCCCATGTTTTGCATACGCTCATGCAGAGTCAAAAATTTCAATTAGCTCTTAATAGAGAACTAATTTTATGTTTTTACATAGCACTACTCAAATTGCTCTTGATAAATAAATTATTGGATGAATTGAGCCCTGGATTTACATATCATTTCTGATCCGAAGTTATGCATTCATTATTCACAAGTGTTTGATGAACAGTTTATGAAAAAAAGAAAAGCAAAACCAAACAAACATTAACTATGCATTTTGTACGATGATTGATTCACCACCAGTGACAAAATTATTGTTTTTCCATGACTGAATAGCTAACCTTAAAAAAAAGAAAAAAGCGCAGCTTAATCATCGAAGTGCTGAACCTTGTTATGCATAAGTGCGTTTGTTCAGACAACTCAAAATATTTACCCTAAGAAAAAACAATTATCAATCACTAATGGAAATAAAGATCCGTGGTATTTGTGGTTATGGAGCTCATGACCTATCTGAACGTGCTGACACTGAACAGCAGCTTGGAACTGAAATACCAGGCTGGTGCCAATCAAAGCGTGCAACTGAGCAGCACGGAGAAATTGCAAATAACCACAGCAAAGTGGCTATAAACCACATGTAGACCAAGAAATGACTGCTTTTGAAACAGTGCAAGGTAAACAGCATTATCCTAAACTTCTTCAAACTACTGATCCTGAATTTGTTTCTGTTCTGCCGACTTGTCTTTCACTTTATTCAAAGCCCAAAGACTCAAAGGCCTGAGGTTATGGAGGAGCCATCGATCCATTTTGTGATGGCTATGTGGTCTGCATCGAATTTGTAAATTTTAATTAATGAGGTAGAAAAATTGTTATAGCAAGGCTGCTAAGGCTGACCAATGTTACCATGCGTTGAAAGCTGCATGGTCAGTCCTCCATCAGCCTGGGGAGAAGGAAATGTAAATCCATAAGACAGCACTGGAAATCTTTAGGAAAACTTTGTTATTAATGTCTAGAATGCCCCTAACCATGTGATTAAACAGCAATGACCTGGTTATATGAAAAAAAGCCCCTACAGAAGAACTTACTCAAGCTATTTTAATTGATTGTTCAGTCACCTGCAAATGATGCCCCTGGCTACAAAATGCAAATTTGCCTCAAAACATTCATGTTCATATGATGAGAAAAAGGCGTGCTGTACTTTGAATCCCAATGAGCTGGGCTTGCGCACCCTCTCCTCTGCACGTGCCAAGTTATATATATATGTGAATATACACATACAAATTATACATTTTAAGTGTAAACATAATGCCTGTTTATATATATTTAATAACGTGGACTTGTAGACAATTCTAAGAGGTAAAAAAGATACTTAACATCAGTTTTTGCAAACATGGATGCTAGCCCAGGACAAGTTCTAGCTCTCACTTCAGTTATGAATCTGCACTTTGTAAACATGGGCTGTCTACCTAAGGAGGTGAAAAGTCACGTGAGCCTCTCCCGATGAGCCAAATCTTGCACAGAAAGAGCAATGAAGGTCTTACACAATACTTGCTGTTCACTGCTCTGTGATGGGTATGTAAAAAAAACCTTTTTTTGAGTTCTGTAGACATTTTCTGATTAAAGAAATGTATTCATAAACTAGGGCCAATACTGTTGAAGCAGTGGACTTTCTATACTGTTGAGATCAGCTTAACTAAACTTGAACCTGAATGGCATCTTCTACTGCTGGGGAAAAACAAAACATACACAAAGAGAGAAGCAGCAGACAACTTCACATGGCTTGTTTAAGCAGGTCATGCTTTATAAATATCACCAATGTGGAAAGAGAACTGCAGAGCACGTACTCTAAATGTTGATTCTTCTAACTGAATTACAGAGGTATAGCCATGGTTGTTGGAGGGGACCTCTGGAAAGCTGTGGTTCAGCCTCAAAGCATGACCTCACTGGTGATCCCTAAGTGTTCTCCCTTGTTGCATCTCCACCCCTTACACCAGGCAGTCTCTGTGCACGTCTAGCAAAGCCTGATGTCCCACTGGCTACTGGTGGCAGGGTCCTCTGCACCTCCTGCATATCCCCTTGGGTTGCCATGGTAGAAAAGCTCTGTCTCACGCTCATTTGGCAAGAGCTTAAAAAATGTGAGCTGAAAGTAGAGATAGGAATCTTGTTGCTGTTTGTCTTCTAGATCATCCCCTCAAATCCTGGAATATTTGCTGCATGTCGTAGCTTTCTGGTGTTTTCTCCAATCATATCTTAAGTTATTTAAATTATAGGGTTGATACTTCTTCCCTTGAGAGACTATTCCACAATCTAATACATCTCAGTGCCAAGGAGCTTTCTTCACATCCCTTAAACCTATACCCCCTTAGGTTACCCTATATAATTTTTTCCTACTTTAGCTTATTCATCAAATATTTATATGTAGTTCATGTACCTATTTACTCATTACTTAGCCAAATTTTATATACTTAGCTCATCCTTCAGTCTTTAAGTATTTTTCCTAAAGGCTTCTTTTTTTTTTCTTTTTTTTTCTTTTTTTTTTTTTTTTTAGCTTAGAATGTGGTTTGATTGCTAGTGCAGAAGAAAGATTTTTTTTTTTTTTTTCATGTTTATATTAGCCTAAACAAATTAGGGCAATACTTGTACTTATGCACTCATGCATTTTCGGTGACTGCATAAGTATTAAATAAGTACAGAAATTGGTCCGTTGGGCTTGTGTTGCACTTTGGACAGCACTTGATAATCTGAAGTGACATCCAGCTGAAAAATAGCAAAGAGCAGTGAGCCAGAATACAGTGCCTTTGCAAAGGCATATTTCCTTCTCTGTCATCTGGTTATTGAAGGGGCAGAAAAATAACATTGGTCTGCGGTGCAGAAATAAAAAAAATGCATGCATGTTTGTACATATGCATCTGCATACATGCGTGTGTGGACATATGGATGGTAGAGAGCAACAGAGCTGCTTGCTGAGAGAATGGATCAAGCACAAAAGAGAAATTGGCAATAATCAGTGTTTTTCACACCGTTGCATTAATATTTTTGTTCTCTTTGCTGCCATTAGGGAAATGCATGCACTCTGCATTGTTTTCGTATTTTACAGGTGCTAAAAATATTCTGTTGATATGTATCCCATATTGTGTGCATAGCACCCTGGTGCTGTGCTCCAGCCCCATGACAAACCCGTTAGAGGAAATCTTTCTTAAGTTTCTTCTGCTGCAATACCTCATGTTTGGTAGCTCTGGGCAGAGCCCAGCAGGTCCTGGTAGCCTTTCACAGCCTCCAGCCTGTTGGTCCTCATTGATAATCAGGTTCGTATGGGTATAAAGCATCCCCATGCTGTGTAAAATCTTCACCCCCTTGCTTTAGAAGCCTATTTTGATATATACCATGTTCCTGGTTTTGTTTTTATTTGACATGAGACTACATTTTATGGACTTAACTCAAACTTATCTTTCCCTGTCACAGCTAAAGCTGTATTAGTGACTGCTCAAGGAGAATTTATCTGGCAACAGATTTACTTAAATGCCATCACCTGAACCTTCATCCCTGCACGCAGCTGGGGAAGACCTGGGGGAACTTGCCTGGCTGTTCTTATGCTGCCGGGGGGGTGATGGTGGTCATTGAGCCATGCTCCCCAAGGCACTGGGGTAATGAACTGAACGAGGTGAGACACAGGGGCATTTCTGCAAGCTGCAATTTCTAAATGGGATTCTTTTTTTTCACTCTTTAGATGTCTTTTTATCTCTCCTCCAACAGGGCCTGGGGAAAAATGTCCACCCGAGGCTGTCTAACCACTCGGCTCCGTACAAGCTGGAGTGGAGAGAGGCTGCAGACGGGGTGGATGTGGCATGGGGATATGTGTGTTAGCTCCGTGTACCACCGATGTTTTGCTCACGTTTAAGTGGTGTGAAGGAAGCTCGTGACTCCCGTGCCTGGATTATATACATTCGCAAAAAGGCTGTGTACCCTCCATCGCGTGCCTCTCCCGCTGCCAGGAGAAAGGGCTGTACCCCATTTTGCAAACTAAAAGTGGGAGCAGCTGGTGCTGATGGAGGGACTCGAAAAGTTTTGCCGCTGCGGTGCTGCGAGCAGGGCTGCTGGCCTCATCGCCCGGCTGGGGAGGCTCTCCCTGCCCCAGGCTCCGTGCTGCACGAGGGCTGCTCCCTTTTCTTGTCCTGTCTTCAACTGTGGAGTTACTGCTTGTAGGGTCACTTTATAGTAATTTCCACGGGGCTGGCAGAATTCAAACAGATATCTACTTGTTACCTATATTTATTTATTCCTTCTTGCAGCTGTTGCAAGTCTTTATTGCGTCAGTAGTTTTCCTGGCTGTCTCTATCTTGTTTTACATTTATGCTGCGCTGTTTTTCCCTGTGGTTTTGGTATTTTTCTTTTCCGTGCAGTTCCTCGTGCTGAAGGAAGCACCTCCGTCACCGCTGCACCGCTCACCCGGGCTGAGTTGGGCAGAAGAAAGGTGAGGAGAGAGAAGGGTGCAAAGCTTCGCGCTTGTGGTACAGACACGCCACCCCGAAAGCCTGATTTCAAATGGGGACGGTGTCTGCATTTATTTCTTTCTTTTCAAAATGGCAACTCCACTGCCAAGCTCGTAGCTGACTCTGTAAGTATTACCCTCGCTTCACAGGACCAGTAAATAAAAATGAGAAAATGCATTGTTAATCTTGACTCATGTAAATTTTATTGCCATATCTAAAGAAAAAGAACCAAAAGAAATACTGACTTTTAAGCTAAAAATGATGTGACTGTAATTTCATGAGTTTGTTTCTTCCCCACAGAAAAAATGATTAAGGAGAAAGAACGGTGGAGTTGAACAGGAGAGCATTCTCCAGGGGTGGAAAAGTAGCCTTCGGTTTAAATTATTTCCTCAATTTATTTAGGAGAGGAAAAATGAAACCTATCATAGGATGTGGGCTACAAACTCTTTTCTTGGATATCTTCAGGAAAACATGGAGCAAAGGTATTAAAAAAGTGAGAACAAATTATAGCTATTGTTTAAAAAAAAAAAAGCTTTTCTTTTTTTAGGGGAGACTGCATAAGAAATAAATATAAATAAGTGGTAAGTGTTCAAAGATTCAGAAATGGCTGAGTTACTTTTATATACACATACTTTTAATTCAGCTTTTTTGTATGTTGAGTTAAAATAGTCTTAAAGTAGTAGCTCTAGTACAAAGGTTTTTATACATCTTTAGATCAATTCTCCACTTTTTGAGGTTTTGATCACCTGTAAAACACTACCTATAAATGAAAAAAAATACAGTCCTTTCAATTTTGAACTGGGAAGGTAACATGTAAAATGCTACATTAAGATTTTGAGCGTGGTATTTCTAAAAAGAAAGATAAATAAGAGAGTTGGGAAGATTGCAAATAAAAGAGTGAAAGGTTTATAACGTGGGACTGCAGGAAAGCTGAACATATTCAATTTGGGGGAAAGGAATGACAATAAAGCAACAGGCTGCAAATCCATAAAGTGATTTCACGGGAAGGAGAGGGTCTAATTGCCCTTGTCAGTCTTCAAGGTTAAACGAAGGAGTTATGGGGCTAAATGAGAAAACATGAAAAAGGAGGCCTTGACGCTTCCTGCCGTAGGACTGTGTTTTCAACTACTAAAAGTTTTGCTGAATAGTGGTGCCATGGGTTAAATTATTTTTTGATGGACTTGTATGATTCAGACTATCTAAAAACCTCCAAATTTTAGTTGAAGTTGCCAACTTTCAATAATAAGATTAGGTAAAGTTATAAGGAGTAGAAACTATTTTTTAGAACCAATGGTTGCGTGTGTTAAAATGTTTTGGTTGTGTGCCTTAAAATTCTTTCTTAATATTCTTTCCCTTTAATTTAGAAGGGCAAGAAAATAGCAGTTCTTCATGGGAAAGCACGAACATATCTTTCCATGTTCTGAAAGTGCTTGGAAAGTTAGGAAGCAGTAATAAAGCAGAAAAACACCCGTATTCCCTCTGCACCCCTTCTCTTCATTATCTTTCTCAATTTTGGGATCCTTCAAAGCTTCCAGGGGAAGTATACTGACAGTAAACATGCTTTTCTTAGTTACCTTCAGTGCCTCGGCAGTAATCCTTGGCCCCTGGGGATCTGCAAATCATGGCTTGAAAGCAGCTATCTAGATAATAAAAGCTGCGGGATAGCTCATTTAAAAGTTACTTTGCAGAAATTATGATTACTGAGTCTTGCAGCAATATACATATGAATTGTCTCTTGACTTCGATGGAGTCAATTAAAGCCACTTAATTAGTGCAGTTAGTAATCATCTGTTAAAATTACAGACTTTCTTTTCTGATTTGTCTGTTTTAATACCCTTTAAAAAATGACCCTGTGTAGACAGATTTCATTTTCTTTAGTTTGCAGCTTGCTTTTGCACTGAACAACTATTTTTAAACATTTGGCAGACCTCTGAATATTTTGGATTTCTTACAGCAACATAATTTCTTGTGCAGGTTTCTCTTTTTCTACTTGCTTATGGTTCCTGCTTTGATTCCTTGTTATCACTCGGGCTTAAACCGTCTTCTGAACTCTGAGACACGTACATCCATTTTCCCTGGCGCTTTTTTTAAAAATGAATATATTAATCATGAAAGACCAGCAATCTTCCCTTCTGGGAGCCTGTTGTTTAATGCACTGGACTAGACTCTTGGATTGCACTTTGATTTTTGAAATCACCCTGTTCTCTCTTTCAAGCAGTTCCTGTACTTTTTAAAATATATGATGCACCTACATTTGAGCAGAGTTGCTTCTGAATCGAAACTTGGCCATTTGGAGCTGTGCATTCCTTTGCTTCATTTAAAATCACTTTGTCTCTGTAGCATGAGTTACTTTCCTTTCTCTCCAATAGGTGGAATGGAGGCTGCTAGCAAAAAAATTCATCTATTCAATAGCAGCAGAATTTGTTAAAGCTTGATCTATGACTTACTCTCTCCTTTAAAAAACATGGGTTCATAGAAAGTTGATGTGGTTTTTCATTTACTGAGGCACTGGTATATTTAATAACAGCATTCTAACACGTGTTATTGATCTCTGTATTGTAACAATTTTTACAATTCAGTCCGTCACATGGATACAATATACGTTTACCGACTGTGCTGTGATGGTTTTTGGACCCCAGGCCTGGACACATTTCCCACAGGGGCAAGGACACACACGTGCATAGATAAAGCAAATGAAATGTAAGGGGAATGTTCTATATGGTTTTATATTACTCAAATATGAGAAATATTTAAAAATGAATTATTGAGCAAACGTACTTATTTAAATCACATTTCATTTGGATGGGGTTTGTACTATGAATCTGAATTTAAGTTCAGATTTACAATTTTAAGGCTAAAATAAATATGAAATATCTTATTGACTTCAGTCTGACTCCTCTGGGCACACCAATGCAACTGAGAAGAGAATTTGGTGAACCGAAGACAATTCCTGCACAGTTTTTATGTGTAAGTTTTGAGGGTCTCCACTTTGAAGAAATTGAGACTAAATATGATGAGATCTCTGGGAATCAAAACTCTTCAGTGAAGGACAGACACTTCTGTTATCTGTGTAGGGATGAGAAAAAAGAAAATAAAAAGGACACAAAGCTAAAAAAAAAATAATTAAAAAGAAAAAAAGAAAAAGAATGGAGCAGATTCACTTCAATTCAGAAAGGTAAGACGCTCTTCCAGGCTGCTCAGCAAGACAGGAAAGAGTTTCTGAAATATCAGCAAAGTAGTAAGGTATGTCACAGGGCCAGAACACGTCCCCAGCCTCCCAAGGAGAAATAAAACCTGCCAGCCCAGTTTAGTTGGCAGAGGTGGAACTGCACTATAAAATCACTACTGCATCTTCTTAAGGACATGCGTGTCGGACTCTGATTAATCCTTATCCGTCCCGTGTCTCAGAAGCAAGGCTCGCTCAGGTGTCCAGGAGGTACTTTGGCTCACCCCAAGGCAAAGGGAGACAAGGAGATGTTTTGGCTGTATGGACATCTTTGGAGCACCTCCTGCTCCCTCTCCCGTGAGCACTTTGTGCTCGTGGGCTGCATCCTTTACTGTGATCTTATTCCCTCGTGAGCGCTACAGTAATTTCCTGGGCTGTACAGCCAGTACGTAAAACCGTTCCGGTATCGACAGGGACCTAGAAAGTAAGAAAGCAGAGGTGGTTCAAAGCCGTCTTCCACCCACCCCATCCTTTCATGGGTGCATGAATATGGAATAATTGTTATAGAAAAAACCCTCAGAATTTCACAGGTCAGCTTGGCAGATGTTTCTTGTTCTTGTAAACAATTTTTGAGGCGCGTGCTGCGTGTGAAGAGCTGTAAATGCCTCTGCTGTGAATCAATACCTCTCAGGCATAAAAAGATATATTGTCAGAGAATAATATCTCTCCTTTTTCCTGTTTTTTCAATACTGTCACAACAAATGCTTTGCTTGAAAGTAATTCTTGCAATATTTTGGATTCCCACTTGTTTGACAAATATGAGCAAGTCAAAATTAAAGGGATTTGTCATCACAGAATCAACTCCAGAACCTACACGTGAGCCACGTCCGATAGGAGTGCTTTGTGTGCTGGAGAATCATTTCCTAGTCGGAGAAAAATTGCCCATTTGGGGATGCTACAGGTGACACATTAGACATAAGCATTCAGATTGGGTACAATAACAGAATCCCTGCTAAGTGTGAAAACATTTTTTTTGATGCTTGTAGAAGTTAGGAGGAATCAATATCAAAAATCTTTATTGCTATGATTCCCTTTCCTGGTATGATTCAAGGTCCTTCCTACCGCACTTCGTGAGGCCAGTCTCCCAGGCGGTAATGAGCCCGTTGGATCGTGCCAGCAGTGAGGATTTACAAGGTCTGCTTCTTCCGCTGCCTTTTTCCCCGGCATATATGTTAAATGCAGAATTAAATAAAATAGGAAAAATTTTAAATTGCAAATTTTTAAAATGGATTATAATTTCCCTCTTTTTTTTTATAAGATGTCCTCCTTTCATAATTGGTTTGCCAATTCAAATTTATTAGTAGCATTTACAGGCTACTTTTAAAGGACCTTGAAACCCAGTGAGAGTATGTTTGCATTCCTTCCAGAGCACTTCTACTAGACGATATCGAAATAGATGCCCACAAATTAAGGAAAGTTGAAAATCACCAAAGGTGAGTGCTTTTGAAAATTCTACTTTTTCATAATTACAACAAGATTTCATAATTGCAATTGAGAAAAACAAAAAGAAATGTTAACTTTTTTTTGTTTGACAGTACTGTTCGTTTGAAATTTATGCAGCCTATTTTCCTCCCTACTCCAAATTTGTTTATCCAAAACCGGATGCTGTGATTATAAATCTTTCTGTTTGTACACTTCAGAGAAGGTCAGATTTTTCTATTAACATATATTACAAAGCTTGTCATTATTTGTAACATCTTCTCACTTATGGTAACCGCAGGATAAGCTGAAAACAATTTTTCAAAAAAAGATTTGAAATATAATATCCAGGTAAAAAGAAAATGGTGCAATGATAGGAGAAGGATGTGTGGCTTTTTAGTCAAATACTATATTAAGAAACAACCCGAAAGAGGAAAAAAACAGAGAGGAGGAGATACTAGAAAAGATAAGCAGAATACTTCGGGGGATACTAGTAAATAATACTTAGAGATATTATTAAAATATCTAAAAACATTTTCTGAAATATTAGTGTACCCATATATAGTCCCTCATTCCCTGTGTATGTTTTCATTGCATGTCCCTATAAATCCCCGTTATCTCTATTTACTAGTGCTCCATTTTTTCCCGTACTTGTGACTGACAAGCAGAAGTAATATAATCTTGGAAGCTATAAAACATTACTTGATGGTTCAAGAAGTTGCTCCCAATACATCCTGCAGAAGACAGCATAGCTAGATTGCCAGCCTTTTACTCACTTATCTTCCTTGCCTCCAAATGATGTGAAATCATTTTAATAAAACCCAATGTGAAATAGATTGACTTCCAGCATATGTGCATTGCAGCCTAAGACATCAGTGGAGAATTTTTTTTTTATCAGAAGATATTCATTCTTTCATTAGCTTGATATTAAAATGAAAACTAATCCTTTCTTTTTATAAATAAGATCAGGAAATTTACCTCCTTCCTCCATTGACAGGTCTTTATGGACACAGAACGCTAACTTGTTGATAGCTGATGATGAAACTATAACTGACCTTACCGGCTTTCCCCAGTAAGTTGAATATAACAGTATATTGGTAGTGTCATTTATGCAAAAGACCGAGGAGCACAGGCTGGAGTGGGGGCAGGAGCATGGAAATGAAAGTGCTGTCAACCTCCTTCAGCGACGAAGGCTCCTCACAGCCCTCGGTGAGAATTGCTCTGGTCGTTTAGTGCAGCTCCAGACCACGGCACTTACCTCTATACCTTCCCCTGCTTTTATCAAGGTAGCCCTCAAGTGCGATGGAGACCGAGGACCCACTCTTCTCTGGCTGAGCATGGTGTGTTCCCTGCTCGTCTGCAGGGTCCCTTGGCAGTAATGAGGCGGCTGCTTGCAGCTTCTCATGGATGATGAGCCTTAATTCTCTCTCTGAATAAATTCCTCGCACTGACCCTGTGCTATGGGGACAGACCACGGGACTAATGGCAGTCATCTACCAGGGGAGCGCCTGGAAAGCTGGTGAGCAGGTACAATTTCAAACCAACTGAACGAGCTCCAAACTTGTCTGAGCCTTCTCCTCCCCCTCGTCTCACACATTAAACCCAAACTACCAAAGCCTGGGATTGCACTCCAGTGTCAGTGCAGATGCTCATCTTCAGTAAGTGGAGGGTGCATTGAAGATGGAGATAGCATGCCACCATCAAGGCCTCTCACTCAGCTGTGGCCCTTCGTGCCAATGGGGAGAAAGGAAAAATTTCGTAATTAAGTATGTTGCTAAGCACCTCTTCAGGCTACATTTCACGTTTGTAGGGCTCATTTAAACCACTTCAATTTGTAGCTGTGACTCTTCTGCCACTAGATGTGCAAAATTAAACCTTCTCCTAGGTTGTCCTGCATGGTGCCTTCCTGTCCACTTACCAAAAGAAAAAGAAAGGAAGTGTTTTTAAGATTAAACCTATTAAATGCAATAGCTGCATAGTCCCATACCGGCTGAAAATTATCTCATATCATACGACAACACATCCAAAACGATACCTAATCCTAAATTACTCATTCATGCCTGTGAAATTCAATGTCTGTAGGCTGAGAGATCCCATCATAAGCGACGTAAGTATGACTTTGGCTAGCCTGCTTATTTCTGCTGCTTCTCTGCAATGCCACTGTGACACTACAAGTGTCTCTAGGCTGCAGGACAGCACCAAATATTCTCTATATGAGGCATTTGCACGCAACAATTAAAGTAATAAGCCTTTTTCTAGTAGTTTCCCCATCTTTGTAAAGTGAGGTGCCAGCATCTTCTCAAGTATTGGTGAGCTTGGTTAAAGGTTCTCATATCCCACCGTCCATCAGCAAGGGCTATGGAAAATGCAATTATTTTTGTATATCTTGTTTGAAAGGTTGGTCATCAGTCATTGCTGTTTACATGTCAAATACAACATCTGAAGTCCCCGAACTGCACCGAATAAGAACATGTAGTCAAAATATCTTTCAAAATGTGAAATATGCTACTAAGATAGCTCTAGATTATGTCAACAAATATAGTACAGAGGATAACTCTTCCTATATAGTAAATGTATTATATAAGCAACCATGAAAAACTTTGAAACACAAGATATTTGAAATCTCATTTGATAGAGACTCTTCTTGCTAAAGCAATTTCTCTCAAAGAAATGTGGATCTAATTTGCCAACTGTGATTTGAAAGAAAAAATATATATATTGATTTTATTTATTTTTTTTCCACACAGGATAGATTTTAATCCAGACCAGGGGAGAGAGAGAGGGTACAAAAAAGTACTCTGTTCTTCTCCTATATTAATACTTCTTCAAAGGCTCCCTCCAAGCAGAGATCTTCCCCTCCGTAGATGCAACAACTCCATACATCACCACCAAAGGGTTTATTTTTAAACCCTGTGTAATATTGTATGTCGTGAACTATCTCCTAATAAAACCTGACCATAGCCAAAGGCTTCTGCAATTTCTATTTAGCTTCATTACAAATGCATTTTAGATTTTGTTTTAAAGGTAGAGGTTTTTTAAATGAGCTGGTAAGAAAAGAACATCTTGCCAAATGTGTCACCATTTTTCTCCATGTAGTGGACATGTTGTAATATTCAGTAACTGTGCTATTCATCTAATTAACACATTAACATGAGAGCAAGATAGCAAATTTTGGTAGGGTGTCATACAATGAGTCGTCGTCCCTTCAGGACCATTGAGACTTACTTTGAATTAACAAAGCTATTAATCTAAAGCACAATGGAAATATTTGAAAGACACCATTGGTTAATACTTTGTCTTAATAATTTTTCTCTCTATTTTCCATTTGCCTTGATAACCGGAGACAGGCACACTTTTGGAGTGGTGATTCCCAAATTTTACTGTGGGAAGCCATTAAAACTAAAGATCAAGTGTTTGTCACAGGTTTTAGGATTCTCTCTGAAGTCAAAAGAAGTTGCGTAACTAAAAGCAAGATTTCTCTTTCATGGTATTTGAGAGTCCAGTTCTCAAGTGGGAAGTTTTTAAGAAACTCTTCTAATCAGATATCATTCAGGGCAAGGTGATGCTGAGCTTTGTCCTTGTAATCTGTTATTTTAACGATGGTACTTTGGAGCCTCGCAAGCTTTCCCTTGTCACCAAGTCCAAGGAAGATATGAAAAAGCTGGATAGGAATGACAGAGAGATTAATGGACCAAGAAACCCGTGGGGAATCTCTAGCTGTTTTACTTCAAGGGCTTAACACTCACTTTGTACCTAGCCTTACAAAAGGAGCTGGTGTTGTTCACCGTAGATCATGGTGTTCTCTTTGTAATAATGTACAAATGAGAAGGGGGGGGGGGGAAGTGTTTGTTTACCTTAATGACTCATATGTAAATCAAAGTACTTAGTATTTATTATTTCTCCTGACTTTAAGTTTTATTTACGATACTGTTGTTTCTTCCCCTTGCAAAGTCTACCATTCTCTGTGTAGTTCAGTGCTAAAAAAAGAAACAAAATCTTTAGCTCTTCCCAGGAAATTCCCTTTCAAGTTTGAGTATTGTTCCTCAGACTGTGTCTGTTATTCCAGTGACATAAATGCTTCATTTCGCTATTGTTCACCTTGGATATTTAAGTCTCAACCTTGATATATACACAAACAGTGGCTTTGTTCCAAAGCAATAGTATGAGAGTAGAATTCTTACATTTTGAATTGGAATAAAAATGTAAATTTTTGACATTTAAACTCCATGCTGCATTCTGTAGCTAAAGAAAAACCCTCTTTATAGTGTCTTGTGATGCCGGTGAAGTCAGAGTCACTCTCTAACTTTGCAGTTGCAATCTCTGTACATCCCTCTGCGTTACAGGCCAGATAAATACACACTGATGGGCTGTTTCCGTGCCACTTTAGTCATGGTATCTTTTCTCCTATATTTTGATTTCATAATATGATATATGAAGCAAAATCAATAATGCCTGCTTTTAAGGTTAAGAGCACAGCTGAATAAATAATTCATTAGTCATTTGATCAATGTGGCTTCAGAGAATATCCACCAGCAGAGAACAATTTTCTCAGATATACCCATTATTTGAAATTATCTGACTATTGTCTTGGGTAAATTCTCAAGTCCTTATATTGACCAGGACTAATTTCAAATAAGTACTTGCTATTTGTGCTCTGCTACTTATTTGTGACCTGCCAGCTCTGAGTCACCTTGTGCTGCCTGGCTGATTGGATCAGCAGCACAGTTCTTCCCCTGCAAGTACTTCATGAACAAGCATGAATAAGCCTTAAAAAAAAGTAGTTCTTGGGTTCTGGTCACAGCAGGAAAGCAAAGCAGGTTGAAACTTGGCTGAAATGAACTGATTTCAACAAGAGATTGGGCATTGTTCATCCAGCTCTGGATGAACAGTCCGGTAGCTGCTACGCAGGTGTGCTCCTGCGGTGCTGGCATCACCCCTGGAGCATGGCAGCCTCTCCTGGCCACTCTGTCCATGGGACCAGGTTAGAGCTGGTTGAAAATAAAGCATCCAAAATAGCACAGACTGGATCAGTTCTTGGATCTGCTTCTACCGTGTTGCTGTTGCAATGCGTCTGGTATTTGCATTTCCAAATTTTACTTTCTGGGGCTGCTGAGGACAGATTTGTGCCACCTGCTTAAGTGGTGCCTGGATGGCAGGGCGGAATAAATGATGAACAGCACATATGGTTGCATCCCTATATTAATCTTGCTCTCGATGGATTGCCAGTTCAAGCTGGAATTTCCTAAGGTGTTAATGATTTTTGTGAAAAACAGAAAAACCTGGGTTCCCATTGAACAGCGTCAGCTAAAGCAGTAGGGTAAGAGCACGTGAGGTTTCAGACCAGGCTCAAAGGCAGGTTTGAGAGACTCCATCAGGACTTGTTTCTTCCCAATTCCTTCCTCTGATTGTACCCATGATACTGTTACTTGGGGCTAATTCCTGCCACACCTATGGACAGACTGGACCTGTCCAGAAGACACGAGAGCTGCCTACAGCTCCTGGCAAGGCAATTAAGCTTATGTAAGGACCTGACGTTTAATCGAGATAGGGTGCTCGAAAGCATGCAGCAACAGCGCTGCAGTGCTACTCTTAAGATAATTCAAGGCAAGAACTAGGGAGTATTTTTGCATTTCAGACAGATTGTCAGCTGAAGATTCTTTATGTGTGTGTGTCAAGTCTGAACAGAATTATCTGAGGAATTTTCATTCAGTGAATTTGTTGTTTCATCTGTAACCCAACACAAACGCTCTGTGTCAGAACTGCAACGCACTGTTTCTCTGAAAACCGAAGTAAAATGAATAGCAAAGCATGCTTGCCAGAAGAGCATGAAGTGTAATGTCTTTTGTATCATGGTTTGGAGAAATATGTGTAATCCCACAAAAATATTTTTCAAAAAAAAAGAAAGAAACCCTCTGACAGCATTGCTGTAACTACCTTGTTTTCTCCGTGACGAATGGGTCCGTCCCTCCTCTCACTAAGCCGCTGCCTGACGGCGGGGTGGTGGTGGCACTTTGGCTGAGGTAGCATCTTCTGCCTCTGCCGGGCAGGCAATGGGTGGGGGAAGGGGTAGAGAAATATTCAATTTGTCTACTAAATGCAATGCGTTATGGCAAAAATAGAATGAAGGCCTGTAATCAAAGTGCTAATACTTAAATGTGCTCTATATCAATCACTATTTTTTTGCCAAGTTACGTACATCCCATTTATGTTAAGAATAGCTGTTTAGGGCATCAGCAATTGTCTCTTTCTGGGGCCTTCAGAGCACGTACACACTTTTGAAAAGTGTCATATGAAGGGAAAAAATATGCGTGTGATTAAGAACAATGCAGCTCTTCAAGTTATATACTTTAAGGATATGTTGTCTTGGGGAGTAATCTGTTATCCTACTTATTCTTTATTGGCACTGTGGAAACAATAGTTACAAATGCATTAATCTTACTGCTCTCTCTTTTTAACCATTCATTCTGGAGTATGTAATACATTTATCTTTCAGTCCCATGACTCTGATCTGAAGACTATTAAAATCAATGGAACAATTCAGGGAATAGTGGAGATGCATTAAAAGGATGTTGGGACATATTCAAGTCGAAGATATTTCTTGCAAGGTAAAGTTCAGCAAAATGTCTGTGCTGGTGAATGGCAGAATCCACTATAAAAAAAAAAATTAATTCAGGAATTAAATGCAAATGTGGAAGCGCAGTAAAAAGAGACATTAATCAACAATATTCAGGCTTCACTTGCATAGTTTCCATACTAGGTTTCTAATATGCATCTCCATATGTAAGTCTTGTCCATATCACATCTTTTGTCCCAATCACTTGTTTTTCTTCAACCTTGACAAGTGCTATCTTACCCACTAAAAAAACCTGCTGATGATGACTTTCCTAGTCCATTTCTTGGAGCACGTCATCTATTTCTGTGACTTTTTAGCTAGGTTTTCTATTTTAAATTGTTTCAGAAATAGATTTCTTCATTTCTAATGCTATTAATGGCTTATATATGCCTGAATTTATTACTTCTCATTCAACTTCTTTATCTTCTCTCAAAACTCTTAAAAACTTTTTTAATATAATATTTCTATATATAAGAGGAGCCAGGGTGCTGAAGCACTCTGACCACTTGCTTATCCTTCCGACCTTTATTTTCGTGTTTTGGTGTACTCCTTTCTTGTCTTTTGTCTTCTATCTTGGCAGCAAATTTCTGGGCTGGGGAACTTCCCTTGTAAGATGTCTAATTCCTCGTGTCCCTACTCCATGAACAGAGCTCCAGCCACTGTATTTATACAGATTATGGATGATCTGTCGTATGTCATTATATAATGCATTCTAATAGACTTAAACTGGGAGACCAATTTGTAAGTTATGTGTAGGAGCTTCATCATCAAATCCTATTTGTTTTTTGGATTTCTGTTCTAATTCCCATGAATCCCTTTGTAAATGTCCTTTTCTTCACAGAATAATGTCAAACAAATTTTCTGATTGCTAGGTATTGTTTCTCTTGGAACACGATGGATTCCTCCGAGGTAGGATTTGTCAAGTTTTTAGATCTGCTTCTCTTATCATGACTGAGAGTATTAGAAATATTTGGATTTTTTGTGTACTTTCTTTGTCCTGATTTCTCTAAAATCTTTCCTTATTCATAAACTCATGGAGGTTTTGTTAAGTGGACAGGGATATAAGATACCTAATTTTGAACTCTGATCTTGGGTTTGATGCAATCTTGCATGCCTCGGGCTTGTTCTAACCACAGGAAATTTTGCCAGGCATCTCAAGAGACAAAATGATTTTTAGGACATAGCCATGATAGTCAAACACTAAGGCATCCCAGTGCAACAGCAAAAAGTTCTTTTGCCAGAATAGGTGACTTCCCCGAATTAATGATTTCTAGGATAGCTACTGGTATAATCAGTTTGCAGAGGCAGAGATCTGTGCTGTGAACAAGACTTCAGCATTTCTGTACCTCCATTTCCAGTCTATAAAATAGAGACTTCCTGTGGAGGAATGGCATAGTCATCAATAGATTCATTTTATATAATTGGGTACTCTGGTGATGCAATAAGAACTAACATAAAATAATAACCAGCCAGCAGCCTGATAAACCACCGAAGTGATAGGGAGGAACAGAAGTAAATTCTGTATCATTTAGATTCCAAAAAGCACCTCTGTTGATCTGGTCAGCACTAAGACAGTATGAAATGCCATTATGCAAAGATGATCCAGATGTCCTGTGACTGAAAGTGTTCCCACTCCATTGCTCTGTGGGCTGGATTTTTCTCTTTCTTTGATGCAAAGCCACTAAAACTGGTGAAGTTCCACATTGCTGATCTGTGGGATGTGGGAATTAGAGCCATGGTAGAGCACTATTCATAACTAGTTAGTTAAACCAACTTGTTGGATAGCCAGGATTGTTTTGAATTCAAAGGATGAACTATTCCTTTGGCCTATGGTTTGTTACTAATCCAGGGCTGTGTACCCAAGCCAGTATAACCCAAACAGCACAGGCTATATGTACATGGAGTTTGCTGACTCAGGTCTCTGCCAATGTAGACGTCTCCATTGCCAGGTATGGACATGATTATGGGACTCATCCAGACATTTATATCATCCTTTCTTCCCTAGAGTATGCTGTGTCATCGTAAGCCTTCAGCTTATCTGGTACTTTACATGTTTTTAACTTTTTCTTCAAATGTCCCCGTATTGGTCAGACCATTACATCTTCTCATCCTGTAACTGTAATGCCGTTTTGGAAAACAGAACTAACAACTTGCATTTTAGAGTTTATGCTTTTTCTTTCAGAAAACGTGATTAAAACTATGTTCTCACTGTTCTGAAGGCTTAATTTATTTGTCTTTCACAGATAGGTTATTTAAAGTCTCTAATATTCAAATGTAAATATTCAAATATAAGTCCTATTTGCTGTAGATCTTAAAACAAAATCTTTGTTTCTTAAATCTGTGTTTACAATAGAGGAAAGTATCTTATGCCAAAGAAAAAAAAAAAAGAAAAAAAGCATTAAAGCATTTGCAGTTCATCTTTTGGATAAGACTATTACAAAGCTATTTGAAGCAAAAATCCAACATACAAAAATGCGTATTGTATTGCCTTAGGTATATAAGAATGAATTACAGGATTTGAGTCTTATTTATTTTCCATAACAGCTTAAGAATGTTAAAGAACAAGTTAAAAAATAGTCACTTGTTTCTTTGTTCATGGTTTTGTTGTTGAGGGGCTTGGGGCTTTTGTCTGTTTTGGGTTTTGTTTTGTTTTGTTTTTTTCTTAAACTTGATCAAACCAGAATATGAAAGTAGGTCACTGCTGCAGAGCAAGGGCCTTGTGCAGCAGAACACAACCCCGCAGCCACCGGGGATGGAGCCGCATCAGGCATGCAGTGTCACGCTGTGGTGTCGGAGCTGGCTCTGCATGAGCAGCACAGTTCAACAGCTCTGGAGCCAGAAATGTTCTCCACCCCACGGTGACCTGCTGCTTGGCCATTTCTGCACCCACTTTAGACATCAACCTCAGTGCCAGGGGGGGCAGCACCATCCCACGGTCTGCTCTGCTGAGCCAGGGCACTGGGGAAGGACAAGCTGGTCTTATGCAGGATCAGACCATTGGTATCAATGTTGGTAGGTAGTTGAGACCTGGTCCTTCTACCGTGCGAAGTGTTCTCCTCCACCTTAGGCAGTTTTCACCTGAGATTTTAGAGTATGTTTGTCAACTTCCATACGGGTCTAGAGATGGTAAGCCTACATATTGGCCACCATAATGTTTTGGAGAAGGCGGTGAAGTACAGTGGTGAAAGTTTGTTTTCCTTCTTGTTATTTCTTCTTTTTAAAATATCTGTTATCCACAGAGTGGACAAAAACTCTTGGAGAGGATTAGCGCATGAGGGAGTTGGTTAACACCATTTAACCCCACGTCAACGCTTCACGTCTGTGGAAAGCTGCCTTGATTTTGGTGTCTGCAGGAGTCTGGAGCCTGGTGAAAAGAGGAGCAGGTGGGACACCAGAGGAGAGCTGCTTCCTTTGGAAGTCTGAATCCATCGAACAAAACCTTAGGACATTGTTTTAAATGCTGAAAACAAAGCAAAGCCCTGATAAGGCGCACAGCTTTGCAGAGTTAATTTGTGGAGTTTACAGATTCCCTAGAGGGTGAGTGGACTGGGGAACAGAAATGCGTTCTTAAAGTATTACTCTGGAGCCAGACACTTCACTTTATATACTCTCCACAGAGGTGGATTCTTGTCACGAAATTTCACATCCAGGTTGTCTGATAAAAGCAGGGAAGATGTGGGTGCCTACAGAAGGCAAATTCAGGTCCTTAATGAGCTAGCTCCAAACCAATTTTTTTTTTCAGAGCCTGTAAATACAGAGTCCATCGTTGCAAGAAGAGATAAGAAAAGGTAGACTGAGGCTTTTTTGAATATTGTTACTTCAAATCACAGTGATTAAATGATAGTCTGCTCAGAGACTGATTAAGGGGATGGTGGTGAAATAAAAGTGAATGCATGTGACTCTTCAGACTTCTGCAAGGTATTTGTACACAGAGTCAATGCCCTTCTTGACTGGACTAGGATACTCGTCCAGGTGCCTCATATAGTTATGGGTGTGCTACCTGTGGAATTTCATTTGAAATTTTAATTTTCCTAGGATTTTTAAAATTAAAGTTATTGGTAACTATAAACTCAAATGAATTTCATCAAGGCCAGGAAGTTAGGCAGCTATATTAGTTTTCTTTTTATCTAATGCAAAATATTTTTGGAAATATTCCTAGAATTTCCCTGTCTTGAAGTAGTTCCTGGTAAAGATAAAATAAAGGTCTAGTTCTGTTACATTTAACAAGCAGAGAAATGTTTTATGAGTACAAATAAATGATCAGTGAACTTCTTATGTTTTATTTTAAATGTGTCTACGTGTTAGGAGAAATGAGAGAACAGATTGACACCTTCTTATTTATATTAAGTTGATATTTATATTAAGGTTTAAACATTCATTTTCACATGGAAAATTATGTTTTCAATTCCCAGAATATAATACTTAGTTTATGAACATTTGAATTTAATCACATTGAGTAAATTATTGCTAAATTATATCTACTTGTCCATGGATGATGTGACTCGGACTCACTTTAGGTGCCATGCACAGGAGCCATCCTGCATCAAATGTTATTTTTATTAATGTTGAAGAGTGGACATTTCATTTTACCTCCTTTTTATTTTAGGCTTATTACTTAGCTTAATATTAACTTCAGCTTCCATGTTTAGTTGTAACTTAAGAGCGCACAGGTTTGGTTCCACTTGTAGCTAGAAGGATGGGAAAGCAGTAAAGAAAACCCCAGCATTATTGTTCTGATTATATCTCAAGCTTGTTTTTTAATATTTCAGTGCATCTTTTCAAAGCAAGGAAATATTGCTGTCCTCCTGACTTCCTGCTATCCTTGTTGAGATCAGTAATTATTGTATGGCCAGTTGTCCACCAGCCACTGGACTGACACCACCAGTTAATCTAGGTTATGCCCCTAACTAGCCATCAACCTTGCAGACACAACAGACCTGAGCGGGGAAGAACTGGTGATCTCGCTGTAAAAGGCTCTTTGTCACTTTTGCCTCTTCCTTGGAGAAATAAAGGTCCAGGACAACAGTGATACAGCAGAGGTGACTCTGAAAGAGGTAAAAAAAAAAACCCCAAAACAACAACCAAAAAAAAAAGCACAGAAGCTTTAACTTTGCACGGTAATACTCCTTTCTTGCATTGTTGTGAGCGCGTTTCAAATTTAATTTCACAAGTTCAGATACTTTTGCAAATAATTATTTTCGGTGTCTTGCTGTTGCATTCAAATTTGTCAGTACAACCGATTCTCAGTTTCTTTAGAATCAGATCATTTCTGCTTAGAGATGAAGCCTCATTAGCCTTCACAAAACAATATAAAAGGGAAATGTCTGAAATGATACGATTAGAGATGCATAAAACTGCTTGTGGAAACACAGATACTTGACAAGCCATTAATGAGATTGTAAAAAATATTCAAAAATTCAGTATAATCTGAAAATAAGAGTTTTGTTGTAAAATGATTAAAAGTATATTAAAAATCTGTAACATGGTTTGAAAAGGTACAGTGAATTTTACTTCCTAACACAGGGTATTGACAGACACACTAGTGAAAGAAAAAATATCAATACTTAAATCAAATTGAATGGCAGGCTGTGACTTCTTCCATCCATGTGTAAATTGTACAAGTATTTGCAAAGGAAGTGTACAAAAATCCCCTTTGGGACATGGTGGTGCAGAGGCTGCAGGTCTGCTCATACCCAAAGGTGTAGCAATCGTACAAACGTAGTCTTGCCAAATGTGTTCCTCAACCAATTTTGTCACAGAATTTTATTCTTAGAAATTCATAAGAAATTCATCAGGTTTAAACCAGTTGGAGATTGGAGCCCGGCAAAGGGATCTCCGTTTGCAAGGACAAATGCTAAAGCTTGTGGCTTTACATTTATGAATTTCTCTTGTGCTGGGAGTGGACAGTCACGTTTCATCCACGAGGAGCCAGACCAACTTTGGATTGTTGAAGAAAGACTTTTATCAACCTGGATAAAAATCAAACATTTGCTAAGATGCTGGCTCTGCATCAGGTGCCCCATGAGCGTGGTGGGACGAGCTGCGTGGTGCGTTTGCGTCCGAGCCCTCGGCTGTGGAGAACGTAGATGCATCCCTGGCAGAAACCCTGGCTCCAGCAATGAAATCCTGACTGATGAAACTCGCGGGGGTGAGCTGTTGACCTGATCAAAGGCTGCCTGCGTACCCCCTGGCGTGAGCCATGCCTGGGCACTGCAGTCGCTAATCACCGACGCGGCCGTGTCAGAGGATGCTCCACACGCTGCAGAGAGCCGGTGATCGATGGTCCTCTCTGCGCTGCTCCGGCAGAGTGAAACAAGGGGGGAATCGGCTCCGGCATGCCTGGCCCCTGACCCAAAGGGCAGTGAATACATTGGCTATCTGTTCAGTGGATGTCTTGTCCATAATCTCTTGGCAGGCTGTTGCAGCTAATCTCTCTATTGATTTTTGCTTAGAAACACCTAGAGCTATTCAATCACTAATAAAATCTGAAGAGTTCAGTTTTCAAGACATTTAACTCATTTGGAGGCAAGGCTTATTTATTTTCTGATGAGCAATCCAATAGTTCTGCTCGTTTCTAAGTAAAGGCATCATCCAGACAACTGGCAAACGAGTCAAAATCCATCCAACTACACTGAGCTCCAGCCCAGCAACTGGACTCAATTTGGGCAATTAGTGTCCCTGCATCTGCCTGTTTTAATTCCTGCTTTTGCTTCTCTTTTGGTCTGTTTTCCCAGTTTAACTGGGGTAAAAACATCCATATATCTTTCTGAACCTGTCTTTCCTTAGCAGCAGACACTGTTGTCATCAATACTGCGTGGCAAATCTCAGTGGACCTGGTTTGAAACTTTCTGATTGCTTTTGATTTGCTTTCTTTGTCTCCCCTTCTGTTATTTTCTCTGCCCTACTCCAGATCCAGATGTTGTTTTATCCACGGCTCCTTGCAGAGACAAAGCTGTAGGTGCAAAGTTGGGGGGGGGGGCGGAATCAGGTGTGCAAGTGGGGCTGCCCGCTTGGGTGACCTTCCCATGTCCCATGCCAGATGCCCTGGAAGCCGGGTCAGTTTGGTGCTTACCTCTTCAGGAAAGACAGAAATTACTACACAATGGCAGAATTAACAGGTAAAAAAAAAATACCCGGGCACCTCTGTCTGGGGTCGAGATCATGACTGGAATATGGAGAGGGCTAAGGTATGTTCATAGAAAGAATATGGGGAGACTACATGCCTTCAGATATTTGTTTTTACCTTTAAATAAGCCCAAGTTTTCGGTAAAAAAACAATGTCTTATTTAATTGTAAGTCCCTCAGGGCCCTTGCAACCAAAATGTAATATTTCATTTCATAAATGATACACCTAAATCTGTATCAGGTAATGCCTCACTTTTCTATTTATTTAAATGATGAAAGATGGTTTATTATGACCAAGATAATTTTCTGACTTTTTTTCTTTTATGTTTTCTTAACAGGGATGACATTTAGATTAGAAAAAAAAAAAAGTAAGACCAGCCATCAATAAGTGGTTTTATTGGTTAAATTTTAATGTTATTTTTAAGCAAATAATGAATTACTTTGACTAATAACTGTAGAGCCCAACATGATTCATTCTCATAATTAGGTTGACAGTCACCATCAGTCCTGTAGTTTTAGTTCATGTGATTATAAAATCTTGTCTCCTTTTCCCGTATAACATCTTACCAAATTGCACCCCATGAAATACAACGTGCTTGCTGGGGCTTTGCACTACAATTCTGCTTTGCCTGGAGAGTCCCCAGAAGAAGTTTTGCAATGACAGAGCTACAGCTGCGGTGGGTCACCACCCACCCCTGAGGTCCAGGCTGGAGCCAAAGCTTGGGGAATAGTGACAATGTGGCATGGCTTTCGGCCTTTGCAGATCATGGCTATTTTTGTAGAAGAGTTAAACCTAGGAAGCTTCAGATGCAAATGAATCCCTCTCGGAGGAACTGAGTGCAGCCAAAGCACTTGTTGAGTACAAGCCAGCAGCCCTCCACGGGACCGAGGCAACGTTACACTCCATTTAATTACTGAAGAAAAGAAATTACCTCGTATGTGCCAAGACCCTTTCAGGTGTTCTAGGTAGGACAAGTGGGTGACTTCTCAAACGCTGGCCTGTATGACGCTGAAAGAAATAAAAATTGCAAAGAAGCTTTCTCACTTCTTTTTGTGAGGAGTATCTACCCAGCAATAATGTTGAATATTTGAGGAAGATACAGGTATTGGTTTATTACGGAAATTGATTGCAGCTCTTTTATTTCAGGCATTTCCTTTATTAACTTTTGTTTTAGAAAAATGTATCCGTGTACCTTGAGATGTTGTTACTTCTGTAGCTAAAAAATGCATTATCTACCTTTGGTTATACTCCCAGCAGTAAGACAGACAAGTTATTTGAACCTACCTAGGTGTTCCCACTTGCAAAGTGTTTATCATAGTGATGTGTAGGAGAATAAATGTTCATTTACCATCAAACTGTGTAGCTTAAAAAAAAAAAAAAAAAAAAAGAGTAAAAACTTGTTGGCATGTGCTAATACTACATAAGCATATCACTTAATCACGCACTGGTGCTGCAGGCTGGCTGGCTGTTAGGAGCCAAGTTTCATTGCTCCCACTGCAAGAGGAAACCCTCCTCTTATAACAACTGGGTCACCTTCCGAGCTGTGTTTTTATACTGTAGTTCACACTTTTGCTTGTTGACAGATTTAGAGCACTTTGTGAAAGCAATAATTGGCCTGGGAATATAGCTGGCATGCTTCCCCAGAAAAGAGCTTGAATGAGATTGCCTTAGGTCTTTCATTAAGTGGTAAAACTAATGCAATGTGTTACCGCAACTGCCGTGCCGTTTCAGGAGCGCGCTGAAATCCTCTTGCAGGAACTGGGAGGACGGTGTGCGCTGGTCGCTCTCCCCAGGTCTCCCTGGCTGCGCTGGAGTTTTTGGCAGCCGTTGCAAACATTAATAATTTTTAGCATGTCCGTAGAGGGTTCCCTCATCGGAGCTCCCAAGCATCCCCCAGGAGACACCTCCCCGCTGCGCCATGGGAAGGGTCTGTAACTCCTGCTTCGCTCGGGGGGGTGAGGCAGACCCATAGCACGTGGTTCATCACTCTTTGGTCGGTACAAGCCAAACTGCAGAGATCTTTCGCTCATCTGAAGATGCAACGCATCATGATCTCTACCCTTGGACTCCTGTGAAGGATCTGAGAAACGTGTGATGTCCTACGGTGCGGAGGGGAGTGCAGGAGTGACCCGCGCCTGGGGTCTGGCTGTGGGGGCTACTGTGAGCGATGTCCTGATGAGTCCAGAGGAGCTGAGCGGATCCATCTCAATGAAGGGATGCTGAGGATGGGCAGGGAGGTCTCCTGTCCTGCAGCACTCCCTGCTCTTTGTCAGGAAAGAAGACAAAGTTGGCCGGTGGTGAAGACATTCAGCTGGGGCTTGGGTTTGGTTTATTTTGTTGGGGTGTTTTTCCTTTTGTTTTTTGGAGGTTTTTTGTGGGTGGGTGGGTGGTGGTGTTGTGGTTTGTGGTTTGGTTTTGGGTTTTTTTCATTTTCAGTCTGGCTATTTTATCTCCAAAAAAAATAAAATCTCTTTTCATGAATTTGTAGAAGGATGCTTCAGGAATTTAATGCAATAGGATCATATTCTGGCTGTTAATATTAATGTCTTAATCTTGGATTTGGAGGTGCCTTCTAGAATAAAACTAGAAAATTGTACACTTTATGAAGAGTTGCTAACAATACAGGAGGAGTAAAATGTATCCCATTTGAGTTATACATATTGAAAGCTCCTATCTGAAGAAGTATTCCTGAGATGATTCAAAGATCCTGAAAGAAATCCTATATAGATAATCTTTAGATTTATTGTTAATTATTATGGAATCGGTATCTGAAGAGCTAAAAACCTTTATCTGTGCAATCATTGTATCTTTTCAAAATGAAGAGAGGTTGGATAAAAGGCAGTGGGAGGATAAAAATAGAATTATTATATAAAATTGGTTTGGAAAGAAAATAATATGCTTTGCCATCTAAGACATCCCAGTTTGTTCCGTTCACTGTGATTCTCTTTCCTCTGGAAAAAAAAAATAAATTCCAGCTGATTATATACCTTATGGCTGGTTTCATTCACGGAAGGTAATTTTAGGAAATTAATTTTCCTCATTAAGTTATATAACTCAATATTAATTTACTGAAATGATCTAGGGAAGGAGAGTTAAACTCATCTTTAGATATTAAGGTGTTTCAGTAAGAAACCCTGAAAGTTTATTATTTCTGTCTGTTTGGAGAATTTTGTTAAGGGGTTTGATTTGAAGGATGGTCTATCAGGTCCCTATCAAACACCTCTGCCCTGGAATATTTAAACATTTTAAGGCTGCTATAGTATTACTCTCACAGATGCGCAACTTCCTGGGAAGAATATATATTTTTATATATATATATATTTCTATAGCTGGTTCAGGCACTAAAAATAAAGTAGTAAATTAAAACAAAAGTAATAACTTATATTCTATTAAAGCCAGTAATACCACAAACATACCAATTTTGCTACCAGCCCTCTATATATAACATAAATACCTGATATGTATTAAAGAGTTCAACCCATCACCACAGAAGGGGAGAGAATATGTGAAACAAAAATAAAAAAATCAAAATCTTATCTGATAATACAGTTGAGATGGCTTCTGCAATTAAGTCCTCAGAAACTTTATACTCATACTTTTAAATATCCTTCAAAAATAATACAAGCATAAAATAAATACTGCTGGCTAGAAAATGATCGTAATTTACTCTTATCTCCCAGTTGTTGTTACTGATATAGAAACTGATCCTGAAACTTTTCTACTCGTGCAATGACTTTGATTTTAATAAGAGATTTGCACATGGAGGTGCATTGTTAAAATCTTCTTTAAGTCCTTCCTGAAGATTCTCCTGGTGAGGATTTTCTGCTCCAAGACCCCTCACTGGGACTGTCCATAAAGAGATTAACAATTATTTTGTTGGGCTTCAGAGAAAACCATTGTTAGAAGTCGTTCAGAAGATGACATTATGGAAGTCACTGAGATGTGAGGTAAAGTTTCATTGTGGATTAAAAATTGGCTAAGAGACATCGTGCGAAAGAGAGGAAAAAATGATCCTCGTGGCAAGAGGCAACGACAAGGTTCCAGCAATAATAGTGAGACTATAACATTCGTAGGATACCAGTCTCTTGATATTTGTCAAAACTAGACAGTATTAGAGGAACCAGAACATTCTGTTAATTGCCAGTCAGTCTGTCCGAAAGAAAAAAATATATATAAAAAAAGGAGGTATTTCAGAAATATTAAGGCAGGCAATGTGACACACTCACAGTTGGAAGACTGCTGTAAGAGCTGGGAGTCAAAAGATTGAGGTAAGATGCTCAAGACAAAACAAATCAAAGGAGATATGCTTAAATTACATTTTCCAGTAAATAATCAATGATGTACTGAGAGTAAAGTAGCTGCTGCTGTTTGCTGTTTTGATAATACAATTAGAACAATAAGCTGTCAAGCACACAATTTACTACAGGAGAAATACCTATGTATAAAAAAAAAAAAAATAATTACAATAATAGCGGAAGCCATTGCTGTAAGTTTTCATGTACTGAGGCCCAAAGTTTAACTGGGTCAGAAAGTGGTACCTGGGTGCTTGAAGCTGGATCCATCCTTTACTCTTCTGAAGAAATATGCATCAGCATTCTTCGAGGCATATTTCACCCTCTAGCATTGGGTTAGAGGCTAATTTCCTCTCGGGGGAGGGGGGGGAATAAAAATCATTCTTTTGATTGCATTTCCCTATGACAGGGTTTCTTATCATTTTCTATGATGGATTTGTTGCTGCCCACTGGCAGGAATAGAGTGAGATGGCCACGAGTCTGCTGTAGTAAGGAAATTCTTTTACCCTGTGATATATTTCTTGAAAAGGAGCTGTAGATTTGGTTTATACATAGGCTGACACATCATATTCAATCAACTAATAAACTAATATAGACTGTAACAGAAAGAACACTGATCTTGTGGATAAAGATATGCATGTATTCAAAGATCTTTTATTTCTTCTTTGCACTCACCTTTAGAGATAACTGTAAGTGGTAAGCTATCCAAGTATAAAATTGTCCGGAAAATTTGAACTTGATGTTTTAAACTTGAATTACAGTCAATCCTTGACTGTAAGGATCTTATTTCCATTAATGTGTTACCAGAACGGTGCTGAAGGGCCAGCAGTTAAACCCTGCCACTAGCTCGGGGAGGAGACGGAGCAATTTAGATTTCCATGCTCCTGAATACGAATAAATCTCCCTGTTAATTCCTTTCTGCTAGAGCGACTTCTCACTGGGATTCGTATGCACACTTCACAAGAGTGAGGTTGTGGAGGGTTGGGTTTTGTTTTTTTTCTTCTTTGGAGAGAACGGGCTGCTCTCTACAAGGTACTCACCCTTCATCCCAGCTCCAAGTAGCATAAGGACCACAATGAGTCCTTATACACAAGATGCACAGGCCAAAATTTTCATAGTTGGATGCTGAAAGGTAACTACTGAGATCCTAAGGACCCAAAAACCCCAGAAAGAAACCTCAAACCCCAAACCCCCACACCCAAAGTATTTTAGTATAAAACCCCACTAGTAAAATTCGGATCCTTGATGCATATAGCACTAGATTGCCGCAGATTTGAGGCTGCACTCAGTTTTGCAGTGGGTTTCCAGATACTCATCTTGAGGGGAAAAAGCTGTTCCCTTGTTAAGCTGATGCCAAAAATCTCAGTAAAGCGCCAGGTTTTACATGATAGGAGCATAACAAAACAAAACAAAACAAAAAACCCAAACCCAACCCAAACCATAAAACCAGATACTATCACCAATATAAGGAATGGCAGATTTGGACTTGAGGTCTAAAAGTCAATGCAGAAGGGGGGAAGTTCGTTAAAGATCTTAAATTACAGTAAATAATGACAGAGCTTCAAGCAAAACGGATTTTGCTGAATATGCTTTTCAGTACAAGAAATGAAGCCACAAGTTGAGAGTAGAAAATGAAATATATATAAATGATGAGAACTGGGAATACGAAAAAGGGAAAGACAAGTCAGAGTGTTACATAAAACATGAACAAATGGTTAGCAACATTTTACAGTTAAAAAGAGGAATTTTGTTTAGCCTGTACAGGACGTCAATGTCTGTCCCTCTTAATTTTGAAATCCACAGCACGTATAGTTACCCAATCACACACATGTACGCTTGCACATGTACACACACACACACAATTCGATATGGCAGCGTGGCATAAACGGAATGTATTAAACTGGGAAAAGACATAAACACTGAGATTTTTGGCTTTTTAAAACCCCTGGCTGACTTTAGCTGGACCACGCTTTTAACTCAAGGTTTAATTAATGATAGCTTGGGGCAGTCTGCATATCTTAAAGTATTCATATAACATACAGATATCTGAAACTGAAGCTAAGAAAACCTTTATGCTCATGTTTGAATGAAACTATCTCACACCTAAACTAAGAATGATTTTATGAACTTTATGTTGTGCATCCTTGTGGCGGTGTACGAGGTTGAACGCATGCAGTGGCATATGCACATGGATAAATGTGTGCTGTTCACTACAGTTGTGATACTCATCTGAAATGATGCTATATTTTATTCTCCTTTGGTTTAATTTTTTAACCTTAATGTTAATCTTCAATCTGGGCTGAAAAACTTAAGTGAAAATAGTGTCTTGCAAATTTGCTACTTTAAGTAAAGCATACAAGTTTCTTCTCATCTAATGCCTTGATTCTGACTGCTTCATAAATAAATAAAAGATTGCCTTTAACATTTTAACAGTCGTTAAAGCAGCAAAAGAGATAAAAGAAAGTTAAAGGACACGCAAAGATTGAATTAAAGCATGTCCCAGCATTTTGATGACAAAGTTCATCCATTACAAGGAATAAATCAATTTTCAGTCACTGTGGACAGCTAACTGAGAATGAAACTGAAACTATTCCATTGGGAAACATGCTAAAAGATAAAAGGAGTCATATTCTTTATTTTGTGTGAAGAAACATAGAAGGGATTCTTAGAGACCAGGAGATATGCAAACCTTTTCCAGGAAAATGAGAAGGGAGAAGATCATGTATACTCTAGTTCTAACATTTCCCAATTAATATTCTAAAGATTTTTTTTTTCTTTTTTGGATTTTAAAGTGAAACATGTACATCCATTATGAAAATTCAATAATTTAGAAATTGAACAAGTTTCCATATACATTGTTGTTCTATACTTTACTCTTAAAGGAATGGTGGATTCCTAATCAAGAGTTCCAAATCCATGAACTTCCAACTGTACAAGTATTTCCCATTCACAGCTGTCCTCCTGCTGCCTCTGGTAAGCTAACTCATTTGAAGGTGTGATCCAGATTAGATTCAGAGTTCATACAATAAAATTAATCTGAGATACAATAGACCAACATTCACATATTGCTCTAACGGCTCAAGAAGCAAAGTCCCTTTGTGGAAAGATACCTTTGAACGTGCTGAGAACCTTAAGTGCTCAGAAACCCCTTGGGGCTTGTTCCTTTTGGCCATGTTTCCCAGCACCTTTAGGCACTCCAAGAAATAGAGCTGAGCTTCCATGGGTTTGCCAAGGTGCCTGGGCAATTTAGGATAACCTTTATTTTTTTCCAAGCTCTACCTTCTAGACCTGGAAAGTCAACATATGCTGTCTGTGACTCTACCTGTCCTCCCTTTTTCTACAGTATAGGGTCATGATTATGAGTATTCTACTCTACAGCTGCCTTCTGTGTTGGTGCCTGTCTTTCATGTATGGTTTTTGAAAAATCTTCAAATCAACTATTATCCTGGTTAGGTACCAAAATTACTTTTAATCTCCTTATCCTTAAATCATTTTGAAAATAGGATTTTCATTCTTCAGATAAAATACAAAAATATTACCCTTGATATATTACTTTTTTTTCTTCTTCTTTTTTTTTTTTTTTTCCTTAGTTGCAATGTAAAATTTGAGGTGTAACTCATCACCAGGACCCCTGTTGTGCTTTAGAAATTTTCTGCATCCCTGAGGCTGCTCTCTGTCCCTTCTTTCTCATGGCCAGATCCAGTCCTACCAGCCAGGGCTGCACATTGCAAAGTTTAGTTCATCAAAAATTATAATTTGTTTTGTTCCCAACTAATTTACTGAGGACAAAACCAGCCTAAAGAACATGAAGTTACCATGGAAAACCTCAGGAATATGGCTATGATCATGTCCATTGGTTCTGATGCTCTGAAGAGTCTCCATGTTTTTGCATCCACCACAAAACAAACAAACAAACAAACAAAAAAAAAAAACCCCCAAAAAACCCAAAACCAAACCCACACACACAAGAAAAACAAACCAAAACCCAAAACAAACCAAAAACCCCCAACAAAACAAACCAAAAGAACCCCAACACTCTTCAGTTGTAAAGTTGGCACAGGAATCTGGAGTCCCCTTTTGTGATACAAGTGGAAACGACAGCCTAACCTAACCTCCAAGGATGGAGTTAGACACTCGTGGCCACCCTCCTCACTATGGCAGTGTGGGGTTTTAATTTGGAACATGGTGCTCAGCAAATTAACAAATAAATAACCTATTATTGATAAAACTTATTTATTACTTCTTAATAAATATGTGGCACCATGAGATGCTGAAAAAGTTCATGGTGCTACTGGAACCAAGAGAAAAATGAACAGCAGTAACTGCTGTGGAAATTAGCCATGTGCTTCTGCTTGTTATTCACATTTTCTCTTAGGCCAATATAAGCATCCTGGTACTAAGTATCTCCTTTCCAGCATGAGCTCTGGTTTGCAGAAAGCTGCTCAGAGTTTCACCTGTGCCACCGCTTCACAAATGTGGTGGGACAGTTTGTCCTTCAAGACCTTGCTTCAGTTCTTGGTCCTTCAGTGCCAACTCTTGATTATAGTTTATAGCGAGGTCCCAAAGTGTCACTTGAAGGAGTGTCATGAAAAGAGTTTGGAAATCTGTTGAGTGGTTTATAACATGATTGGAAATTGTCCTTTTTTTTTTTTTTTTTCCTCTCATGTTTTCTCTTTTCCTTCTTATTCACCAATAATCCTTAAAAATTGCAGACATTCCACATTATTCTCAGAGTCATTTGCTGTCCTTATTAAAATTTTGTCACATGAATGAAGAGTTTAATCCCCCATAATCATCTGTCAAATGGCAAGCTACTCCATCTCCCCAACCTTTAGAGCGTTCTGAAATTGGATTAACTGCCGGTTGTCGTTCTCCCCTTGTGCAGCCTCAGCAGCCTGCAAAGAAGGGGAACGGCCAGTTGATGAAAATACAACATTTTAAAAGGTTTGTGTGGTTAGCCACGCTGGGATTTTTGTTCTGCCCACTTGCTAAATCAGGCACAAAAATTTTTTTTCCTGTTGTTTTATCATTATGAATCAAACTTGAAAAAGACCAAACTCAGGACCAGGCACAAATCAATTTATGTAGTTCTGAGTGTAACAAGAGACAGAAATAGTGAGGGATGTCTTTTTTCACCTCTGCTTTATATTTCAGGTGTGTGTATGCTGCTAATTGAAGCCCATCTCCTGGGCTCCAGCTGGTGGAGTTACAAACGGGAGGAGGGCTCCTGCAGCATGATAGCTAAGGTAATGGCTGTTTGAATTTGAAAATATTTAACCTACCTCAGACACCAGGTGAATTCTTTTATAGCATATCATCCATGGGAATACTTAAAAATGAATTTCCACATGCTAGAACACTTTTTCAGTGTATTGAAAGAGACTAAGGCACTGATTAAAGCAATCTGGAAAGCCCTGAGCACTCCCACCACTCCAGCCTCGGAGCTGTGCAGAGGAGAGCTGCTTGGCTGCTAAAGCAAACAGGCACGACGCTTGTGTTTGATCAAACAAGAAGACATACCAACCGTCCTTTAACGTAGCTAATGAGCCTTGGTGGTTTAATCTTGGCTGTATCTCTCTGCCCTCATCAGCTGAAGGAAGGAAAGGTAGGGGAGATGCTCTGGGTGAGAGGAGGGACCACTCTCCTCCCAGCTGACTCAGTGGCCCAGCTTTGTTTGTCATTTGGGGATATGTCCCAGTGCTCCTTTGAGAATAATGTTTGGTGATTCCTTGATACTTAAGGGTATACTTGCATGTTTACAAGCTAGTGACTGAAGGCTCCTTTAAATAATAATGCATGAAAATAATTAGCGCTATATATATATATGTGTATATATGTATATTTTACAGCTATGATATATAGGCTGTCTGTTTCTCTCAGTTATATAGCATACGAACTATTTCAACCCTGATGCAGAGAGTGTCAAAGCTTTACCCCAAACAAATGTCTGGCTGCTATTTCTAAAAATATGTTGAAATATTCTGACTTCAGTTCCACAAATATTTCCCTCCTGATCTGTACATGGAGTGTATTAGTGACCGTCTGGGAGTAAAACTCCAAGTAGTTACTCATAGCCTGAAGGCCAGTAGTCACATTTGGTGAAATCATCTGCTTAACTGTGTGCTGGTTGTGGTTGCCTACCTAATTGGGAGGTACTTAAGTGCTTCTAGTAAGCTTTTTGTAAAACTTATTTTATAATAAATTTGTCTTCAACGTTGTGCTATGTGCTGTTACGGAGCAGGCTAGAGGCTCTTTTTTTAGAGCACAGCCCTAATCTCATCACAGATGAGGAAATATCCCTGATCATATCCTTCCAAGAGGAGGTTTTTTTGCCAGGCTAATTAGACAAACAATGACATTGTGAAAAATTAGAGGTTTTGAACATTTCAGAAATATCCTTAGTATATTTTTACTTCCTCCTAACTCAACTGCAGCTTGACCTAAATGCGCTTAACTTGCTGTGTTGCGATATCATTTCTTTGGGCACATTTAGTGCAGGTGAGTTTGGAGTGCTTTGGATGTCCGATTCCAGCATGCCTTCTCAATGCTCAAGGGGAAGTTTATTATTTTCTCATCCCACGCCCATTTCAGTTTAATTAAAAAAAAAAAAAAAAAAAGAAGAAATCCTACATTTCCAGCATGAAACCCATCAATGCTCAAAATAGGTGAAATTTATTCTTCTATTCATGCTCCACGTGAGACTTTGAGTCCTACTGGGGGCTGCAGTGGTACAAAATGATAATGTTTCCATTTATTCTGGGGTAATTTAAGAAATAATCTAGTCAGCATATTTTTCCAAATATCCTTTAAAAGAATGTGATTTCAAAAAACGTAACTCTCTCTTAGCGAAATACTGTTCAGTGCAAAATGATTCCACGTGGATGGAGTCTTATGGGTGTTTTAAAAATGTTACCGTTCCAAGGAGATGTTTACAATTTGTTATGGGGCAGTTTTAACGTCTGGAAGAGGCGTGTGACACTTATTTTTAGCTTCTGTCCTTTTCTTCCATTCCCTCCAGCTCCCCCAATATTGGTGTTTCCTTAGAAACCCTGGCTGTCAGATGGCATCATAAAAATGTGAAATGACACCGAGCTGTCATTTGGGGGAGGTGATTATTGTGCAAACAATGTGTTTTCTACTGCTGGCAAAAATCTTGGGTTTAGTCTTCTTCCTGAAAACATTCATTTCTGTCAAGATTAAGGAGAGGGAGGACCAGTCTCTGCTTCCCTTTGCATACCTTGTTGAGAATGCACATTGCTCTGAGGAAAAGATCATTGCTATGCAGAGATTTAACCTTTGTAAGTCCTGGGTTGTGCTCCTGATGCTGGATGGATTTGTTGTCGTGAAAGCTGTATACGAGGGTTGCGTAAGTCTTTTGAGGTGTTGATGTACAAGCTCTCCCAAGGGTGATGTTTTATCAAACCTTATTGCAAAACCTCTCCTCTCCACAAGCTATCAAATTCCTAGTGAGTGATTAAAATTCAGTATTGTGCCTGGTCAAGGGTAAGCCGAGGCTGTCTTTCATATTCATGTAAGTAAGCTATAGTACCTACAAGTTTCCAGAAGATTTTATATGAGCTATAGGTATCTTGTGCTGTGGTCACCTATATTAGGTCATCCTGCGTTAGGATGGGTTGGAAGTTGATTTTTTGTTGTGTTCAGATTTTTTTTACTTCTCTGCACCACTTGTTTAGAAGTGACTTAATTTTCCCCTTTTCCTGCCTCCTCTGCTCTCTGTGTCGCCCCAAACCCCCTGTTCTGCATTAGGCCTGGATTCCTTAACTCATCCATCAGGAGCTTCTCTAACTGGGTTGGGAAAATGAATTAGGTTTCATTACTGAAATGTGCCACTACTACTGATTGCATTAAAGACAATGAATGCTTGCTGGGTTTTATGGTTATACATTATGAATCCAAAGCTGGTTTCTTCACTGTGTTGGAGGTGAGGGAAAGAAGTGAGAAGAGGAGGTTCCTGGCAGAGTATTTTCCACCAGACAGCCTCTCTGCTGTCTTCCACCACCTCTTCCAGAACAGATGAAGTCTGGTGTAGCAGCTGCAGCCTCAATGTTGACAATCTGTCCCTTTGCACCTACCAGCAGATGGAAGAGCACTGGGGCAGTGAGAGCAGGAGCAAGTCCTGGATAAAGTCCTCATGAAGTTAACCATCTCACAGACTCATGGCAGTCCCCTGAGCGCACATTGCTCCCCTGTGCTCTCAGCTGGGCTCCGTGTGGATTTTGCCCCAGGCTTTGAGGTGTGAAGGTGGATTCTGGTTTGTTTGTCTGCAAATATGTAAACTGCTGACATCTTTTGTGTTTGAGGATGATGATCCATGAGATGAGCCAAGGTAAAATCCATAGGAGTGGCAGCACTGTTGCTCTACCAGAGGGTTTATTTTGGTGGGATGTGCCCAGGGAACGCAGGACAAGTGTTGGAACTCCCACCTAGTTGGGTTTAACCCCAGCAAGACTCTAATACATGGTTTACAGGTCACTTAAGATGTGATTTACAGTGCAATGACTGTCTAGGTATTCAGGAAGGATTTGCACACTGCTGTAGTTTCTGCTCTGGAAGAGAGCTAGCAGTGCTGCTCCTTGGTTGCCCTGAGCCCGTGGCTTACCAAGCACCAATCCGGGTGATGGGGCAGAACTGAGCTGCTTGTATGGGCTTGTCTTCAAACAGACCAGGAGTGTGTAAGGACACACCAGGCGCCCTGTGACTGAAGGAGGGAGCACCTATCCATTTACATTTCTGGCAGTCTTGGGGCATTGCTCTGTAAATTCTCTATCAAGTGTTGCCTGACAGCATCTAGGAGGGATGTTCTGCAACATCTACAAGCATTCCCAGGTAACCTTTGCCTTTACAGGAGGAGATACGGTTTCTGAGGTTCTCGCGTTGGTTTGCTATAGGCTTGTTGGCTTAGATAATACTTCATTAGCCAATCTAGACTTGCACAATTTGCTTATTTCTCAGGTTTTATTCCTTTTCATTTCAGTCACTTTGCCTCTCGGACTCCATCCATTCCATTTTATGCACAGTGACACCAGGCTACTTTCACAGCATTTGGTATACACACCCTGACTTGTCCTTGTTACCAGATAACTTGTGCGTAACCTCAGTTACAGTGTCCTGAGCGCTGCACCGTAAAAGTGCCTCATAAGCCAGACTGATATAATTGCAGGCTTCTCCTGATTTTCTTGTTTATTTATTTATTCTTTCCTGGAGTGCTCACCAAAAGGAGCTGTTGCATTCAAATCAAGCCCTGCAACTCCTGCTCCGTCAGCTGAGTTGTACTTATGGAAATTGTTATCAAGTGGGAGTGATTACTCTGTTTTGGTACAGGTCTTTCCTTTTCTTTTGCTCTTGATCTGTGAATGGCACTTAGAATTTTAAATATACATTAGAAACTTCCTTCTGCTATTTTGCTGCTGCTGCTGCTTATACTTATTTTTTTTTTAAGGTTTATATCTGCACCTGTAAGGCACTTTCTCTCTTTTTAGAGATATATCTACCATTGACAGTGTATACATCATAGGTTTTCTTCATTTGTGTATTACTATAGCCCGTAAAGGGTTGGATTAATAAGATGCTTTTTTCAGATTCAAACTCTAAATGAACCCTCCAGGTCATAAAGCTGATACTTGAGATTTCCTTGAGAGAATAAAATCTCCCTGGAAATCACAGTACTGAATAAACCTGGAAATTCAGATGCTCTCCAGGTGGGAGCTGCTGCTGGATCTGTAGGACAGCACTCAGGGAAAAAGCATTTCATCACAGCCTGTAGTGGCTGCGAACACGAACCGTGTGAGTGTGCGTGAGAAATTGCGAAATGAAAATCAGGGAAACTGAGTCACGAGATAGGGAATTAAAAAAGGATGACTTAAATGTGTGCGATATCTTCCGACTCTATTGCCTGAGCAAGGAAGCGGGTAGCACAGGTAGTCCCAGGGATTTTCCTGTGGATGCACGTGTAAGACAACACCATTACTTGCATGTAAGCATGAGTTAGAATTTAACAATGTCTCCTTATGTGGTATGATGCTGTAGCCCTGTCCAGATGGATTTAAATAGAAGTTCAATAACAGGAATACTTTCTCATTTAGTACCAACATATATATATATACACACCAGCAAACTCCATATGTCCAAATCTATATATCAATAGCACAAGTGCTGAAAGAAAAAACAAACAAAAAAACAACCCAACCCACAAAACCTACCTTCAAAACACAAGAGTTGCTGTACTGGAGCAGGCTGGAAATGCCCTTCTTTCAACCTCTGTTTCTGACAGTCATTCCTTGGGAAGGTGAGAGAAACCCATAACAGACAACTGGGGAAGGATTTTCTCACAGGGAAATGTGGGGTTTTTTTCCCTTACTCCACCAGTCAGCAGCTGACTGCTGGCCTGAAGTACAAGGCTTCGTATCTTTGATACAATTATTTTTATTCTAGGTAATGCAAAAATCTCAGACCTTCCAAAACCCTAAGAAAACAGATACACCTTGCAATGCTCCCGCAGTACAAAAAGGAAAGGAAAGCATATTTCTTTCTCTTTTAGTTCTTCCTCTACAGACAATTCAGATCAGAAAGAATCAGCGAAAAATACTTGAGGAAAGGTCACTCTACTGAGCTTCTTTGAAACTGGGATAAAAGAACAACGATAATCCCATTGTAGAGTAGCGTCAGATGCTTTAATTCAGTGCTCTAAACCAGAGTGTCTCCGGAGGGGTTCTCAGCCACAGACCACACAGATACTTGCCTGCCCACACAAAGTTTTTTTGCTGGAAGAGAAGATGCTGGTGGCACCTCGAGCTGCCTGCGATGGGCAGCTGGTGCCAACCTGTCAGCACTGGCAAAAGGGACATGACAGTTTTCTTGGGTGATGATGGGGGGAAATTACGTGGACGTGGTGATGCTGAGGAAGAACTGTTCTGTTCCAGAAATGCGATACAAAGTCTTGCCTAAAGTAAACTGCAGCTTTTGTAGATTTAAGATTTCTTTTCTTTTTTTTTTTTCCCCCCCTCCTTTAAAGAAGCAACGTGGCACAAATAATTCAAACACTTGGTCACGCTCCAAACTAGATAACGAAAGGGCTCCTCAGAAACCCTGGGCTGAGCAGCGCATCCCGTTGGGGTGCCGATGCGGGCAGTGGTGCTGTGCCAGCCCCGTGGCGGCGGGGGGGAAGCGGCACTCGGCGCCTGCTCCCGCTGGCTGAACGCTGCGAGGCCAAGAGAGAGATTTTTACTTTCCATTTGGATAAATTCTGCCCTCTCTTCAATTGCAAACCTCAATTATTTTAGGAAGCACAGCTTCAGTGCCTGCAGCACAAAATCTATCCCGGTGTTACTAGGGCAAATCTGATAGCCTTTATTTATAGTTATTTTGTAACTGAGCAATAAGGGTCAATTTTGGTCTGTGACAAAGTTCATTCTTCTGTGAGTAGGCATTGATAGAATAAGATACAAATGGCTACAAAGTTATCATGTTGAAAATGTCTCTTATTATAGTGCAAATATTATGAATTCTTTCTTTTTTTTTTTTTTTTAACTTGAATAAGAAAACACCGAGTGCAGCTATCTTTGGTTCTCTTGTCCGTCATGGCTTTGTCGGTCTGTAAATTTTCTTTCAAATTAGTAGACCAAGTTTTCTTATCACCCCTTAGCCAGTTGCAATTACCGTCACTCTTTTCAGCCGAGTTAATAGGTTTGTGCCAACTACACAGACATTTTTGTCCTAAGTTGGGATTTTACTGAGCGCTCTGAACTCGCTGATATTGTTGTAAGCATAAGAGCTGTTTTATAAGTAGAGGTGACAGGCACAGCTAAACTTTGATATTTGACTTCACAAATTGGACTGGACAATGCAACAAAAGCTGAGTGCATAAAGGATTTTTTCTTTTTCCCCTCCCCCATTTTTGTGAGGGATTATATTTTTTGAGAATAACAATTTAAAGTAGAATAAACACAAGGCAATATGCACGAGACAGAGCTTTTGAAAAGGTATAGTCTATTGGGAATCAATGTGATGCCATCTAAAATGCCATTGAAAGTGTTAACTAGTGACATATATACAATAAAAATATAGAGTTTTAATAATCAAGACATATACAGAACTAAGAAGAAAATACATGCAGGCCCCAGGACAGCTAGGCTTTCCTTGCCGTGTTTTCTCACTAAGATTTGTGCGAAAGGATCATGTATGGGAAAGAATGCAATACGGAGAGAGATGGAGGTGTCTGAAAAGAAAGATGGTTTCAGCTGTTCTCTGATGGCACTATCTGCTTCCACTAAGGATACTTCACATCTCTTCCTAGTGCTTCCTGCCAATAAATAGTTTGGCATTTACCCATCCTGAGGCTTTTCAGATCATAGGAAAGCCATGCGTGGGGTGCTCAGCAGCTGTGTAGCCCATTACAATTTTGGATGGTGTCTCTCGTTAAGATGGCTGAGCCAGCTCTTGCCTGTTGCATGGGAATTAAAGCCCTTTTTATAGAAGGTTAGGGTTTTACAAAGTGTTGCCTTGGAAAAAGAGAAAGTTTGCCTCGTTTAAGAACACCACCTTTGTTATGGGGCAGTGCGGCAGAAGAAGTGGTGGCTGCTCTTCCTCCTTGCTGGTCTTCTGCATTCAGTTGTGGGAGTGGGGGAGTTGGCAAAGGACATTTTCAGCTGAACAGATATTTATATATAACAGGAGTGGTGGTGGTGGTATGTGGTTTTTCGACGGGTTTTCTAAGCTCCTTGCCCAAAATAAGTTAAAGCAGCAGCAAGACCTCTTGCACCCATTCAGCAGCCTATGATGGGGAGTCACAGCAGAGTGGGTGGAACGGCCCTAAAACCATCTGCCCATCGTGTCCTGCCTCTGGCAGTGGTCAGGAGCATATGCCCAGGGCTGGAATATAAGAACTGAGCAAACACCGAGAGATAATTCCTCTGGATATCCTCTCCTGGCTTCCAGTAATCTGCTGTTTAAGGGCTTACTGACCTGGAAGTAGCAGCTACATCACCGCGTCTAATGGCTCTCAGTGGACCTCCCTGCTGCAAATCTTGCCTTGCGCAACGGGATGCACTGACTTGAACAAGCAGTCCTAAATCAGAAATTTCCTCATTTTTAAAGCTGGGTTATGCACCTGTAAAGCATTCTTCTAATGGATTTAAAATATTTCACGTTTATGTACTTGTATAGGTGGTCATGCAAGAAAACCGAACCTCACAACCACCCTGAAGTCATTCTAGTGTTATCAGTGTGGATCAATAAATCATAATATCAACAAAATACTTTGGTCCTGAAGTCCAAAGCTGTGTCTGAAATGTGTTCGTGACCGCAATGCAAAACACTGGATGAGTTCCTCAGCATTTCTGTTGTGTTTCACTTTTGGCTATTGCATCAAGGAGAAGAAAGGGTTAACATTTTAAAAGGCCAGTGGAGATTTTATTTTCTTTTTTTTTAACAATAATTGCTTTCTCTCTCTTACTGCATATGAATCACATGTAGACAAAAACATCTGTTTCTTTTGAAAAGAAAAAAATAACAGTTACTGTGAGGGAGGAGCATGAAAATGTGAAGAGACTCCGGCAGGAGTGAGGTACAGCAGATTATATTTTGACATTTCTGTGTTCTCCGCAGAAGTTTTTAGGCACAAGTGCATCTAGAATCTCATGTAGGTTTTGTTGCCATAGTCAGAAATCGAAAAGAAAACATTGTTTTTCTCCCACATGTTAAGCTCCAGCTTTGCTCTCCGGTTTGTACTGAAGAGCGATGGGTTGATCCAGCCGTGCTGGACTTTGAGGCAAAGTGCGTTTGAAACCTGAACCCAGAAGTGATTCCAAGGTGTGTAGGTTGGCTTGCATATGTTAAGCAACATACAGTTGTGATGTGGCTTGTAGGTAGGAAGCAGCCTGCTTTCACGCATGCTAAATCTTTAGGCAAGGCCTCATTCTCTGTTTGAAGAACGTTAGTCAATATATTGATTTGGCAAAATTGAGGCAATGTTGCAGTCAGACCTCCTAACTCATTATTGGTGTCTTTCTAAATAGGTGGTGTGCTATCTTAGTCTACAAAGTATAAAAGGCAATAGTTACTATAAAGAAAGATGGTTCAAACTGCTACAATTACGTTATTCTGGGGTTTTAAGTCACATTCATGCTTCCAACAGAGAAATTAATTTGGTTGTCACTGACAGAGCCTTTGCTCCCTGTGGATGTATCTACAGAACTGTTTCTTCAGGGGACAATTAAAACGTACAGTGCTGAGAATAAGGGAGAAGTGTATGGACATAGTATAATAATAACAAATAACAGATTGTGCCCAAAATGTTCCTTTCATTACTTGCCTCTCTTCAGATCTCTTTCCTAGCTTATCTCTTTATTTGTGTTTGTTTTGCATCAGCAGGATGCAGTCTCTTCATGAATATATTTCCCCACGTAACCTCACTAGAAATAACCTACATTTGATCATACAGAACATGTTTTCATGGGAACCGAAATCCAACTGAGTGAAGAACCTTAGATCCAAAGCATATATATATTTTTAAAACCAAACCCAAATAAACTAAAAAAACCAAGCTCCCCCCCCAATAAACCCAACCCTCAGGAATAAAAGTTTCTGCCAATACTCTATTTCTACCCGTTCTCTCTTCCTTTACTCTTGGTTGCTTCTAAATGCAAAGAAAACAGCAATACTGCTTTAGTAAATTCTGGATCAGGCTCCCGCTCTTCCTATATCACCATCAAGAATATCTGTTTCAAAAATTCTGCAGTGTTGTTCTAGCTTTCTAGCAAGGAAATCTCATTAAATCCCTCCAAGTTAATAGAGAGGACATTCTGCAGAGGGGCAATGAAAGATCCGAACCAGCTATGCCTGTGTAGCTGCAGGCAAGCCCCTGCCTCTCAGAGCCTAGGTACATCAGGATAACGAGACGGCATCTTCAAATTGCTTTGGGAACCGTGAAAAAGTACTGTATCGTCCAAGTTCTGCTGCTGTGCTACAGGCCTTCAGCTGGCTTAAAAGGCACGTATACAAGACTGATTTAACGGAAGTGCTTAAATAACGTCATCTTCCCCTTCATATGCATACATAATTTAAAGGTTACCTAAACCCCAAGGTTATTAAGAATAAAATACTGAAGAAGATGTTTTTGGAAACCTGAGAGGCACAGGACACGAGCCTACAGCAGGGAGCTGTCAGGCCTTGGAGAGGGGATTCCATCTCCCTCTTTGCCACTGAAACTCTTCAAAAGCCCCCTTCTGTGGTCTTTTAAATCTTCTTTTTAAGCCAGCCACTGTAGCAAGGCCTTGGGTGGACAATTATTAGGGGGAAAAAAAGAAATCTCTCTAACTTGAGGCAAGAGATTTGCAGCCTTGTGTGTTCCTCTCTTTTTGTCTCACTAAGGCCTGCGTGATTTCCCTTCCTGAGCTTCCCGTGGTCCCAAAGACCATTTTCTGTGCAAGTCTTCACCTACTGTCTCAGCTGAATTAATTCCCAGGGTTTGTCACACACAAACATCAACCACTTGGTTGTTCAGGTTGCTCTTCAGAGCTTGGTGCCGGAGATTGCTCAGCACTGGGTGGTTGTCCCTGAAACGGTGTGCTGGCTGTAGGGACTGTTAATTTATTATTCTTCTGTTGTTTGCATTTATAGGTACAAATGCTTGGTTTTGTATTGGGTTTTCTTCTGGGTTTTTATTGCCAAAATACAGTGTCAGTGGCTACGTAAAATAAAGCTGATTGAGGCTAGTAAAGTACGCTTGGCTTGCTAGTGACTGCCTTTTAACGGGAATATTCAACACGCAGATGGGCTTAGAGAGAGGTTACCTAAGTTCAAGTGAGAATTTAAATGTAGATTCATAGATTTTTAAGGCCAGATGGCACCACTATGATCATCTTGTCTGATCTCCTGCATAACACAGCCCATAGAATTGCACCCATTAATTCCCATGTCAAGCACAATGGAACAGAAACGTGTTTCCTGCAGATATTTCACTTCTCCTCCATAGGGCCAAAATTTGAACTGACCTCACATCTGCATTGAAATTAGTGCTGTTAATAACCCACATTACTGTAGTATTAAAGAGGAATGCTTTCAAGGTGTCCACTGAAAACTTGTTGGTTTGGCTGCAATTTTTTAAATTTTTTTTTTTAAATTTATTTTTGTAAGATAGATGGAGCTGTACAGTTGGTTTTAGTAGTATTTAGTAAAAACTCTAGAGGGAAGATCTGACAACTTTGCTCCGTGATATATTGGCGTGTCAGAAGAGCATATGGTGAAAGGAGGAAAAAGACAAGAGAGAAACCCAAACCAGAGCTTTTTAGAAACATCCTGAAAATGGAGTTGGTGACTAAACAAAAGTTTCTTGCTACCAAAAGTACAGCAACAACAACAAAAAAATCTGGTCTGAAAATGATTAACCCTTCTTGCACAAAATCATCATGCTTGTTCACTTTAGGAGATTTTAAGAGAAATTTTTAATGTTTCCAGCAGGATTTCTCACTTCCCTGGAGAAGCAATGGATCTATGAAATTTTGCAAAAAGCAAGCCCGTTTCTGAAGAGCCCTAACCATATCCTAACGTTGCTGCGTCAGTGAGCCGGTACAAATGTTTCACGAAGTACTGTGAGCCCAGCTCCCTGGTCTTTGTTCACCCGAAACGGCATGTGTTCTTTCGAATAGTCTTATTTGGTCTGACAGGAGCTAGACACGTGAATAAAACATTATGCAACATGAATAATGATCGCAGAATTAGATGTTATGCGTGTAGCTGGTTTTTTTAGTAGGAATAATAATTTAAAAAAAAAAAAGTGCAAGTATTGATGTTAATTTTTCAGCATTAGCTGAAGTGAGTTATACTGGATCTGTCTCAGACCCAGGAACCGCAGCTTTCCAAGTATTCCTGCTCGAGATCGGGGTGTTTCAGTGCTGCTCCGGGGGGAGGGAAATGAGCAGCTGTGGGGTGGGAAATGGTAAGGGACGGCGACTGGGCAGGGAGGAGGGGACGAATCTTAGCAGGAGGATGGATGATACAGCTGTTGAAAGGCCTTTTGGAGGCTCAGCCTTCAACGCCTTTCCTGATTTCTCATCTCCGCAGCGAGAGTTTATGACCGTGTGGTAAAAGATGGGGTGGAAGGTGGTAGTGTAACCCAGCCTGCCGTGCCGCAGCCTCTTCCAGCTTCGGCTTAAAAGGGTATAACCCACATCCTGCCCTAGTCACCCATCCTATCTGAGTGTCGTTCTTACGTACACAACAGTTAATTGTGGGCTGCCTTCGTTTTTGCATGGTTTTCAGAGAACCAGTGCTAAAAGCAATAAATAAACAAATAAATAAATAACCCCCCTCCAAAGCAAAACCAATCCTCAAACAGATAAAATATGGAAGACTTTATCTGGAACAGTGTGGGAAGGGATAGTCTGTTGGTGGAGATCTCCAGAGACAAGCAACAAGACTTGTATTTCTGGCCACAGTCACATCTCGGTGTTTCTCACTTGCTTCCTGGTCAAAATGAGTTTAATTTGCAGGCCACTGAACAATCTGCGCAGCCTATAAGCGGTCTGTGAGCAGAAAGTACATGCCATAGGAAGTAGGAAGAAAATCTTTTGGTGTTAGTCTGCAGCATTTACAACTCCTGACAGAATGCCTTTTAGAAATGAGGGTTTCAACATGGCTTAGCACACGCACGCTGTAATTTGTCTGTCATTTCTCTGAAAGTTCATTGGCATTGTCAAGTCGTGTTTAACTCAGTAGGGAAATATGGATTTAATCCTTGGGGATTTCATGAAGCATTTTGATAGCCGTAAGGTTTCCTGCTAAAACTGCAACCTTCAATCTCCTCCTCACCTCCTCTTGGATTACCGTACTTCTTCATATGACTTCATTATGTAAATGATCCAAAATGAATCATGAATGATTCTTTCAAACCATGATTGTTGTTTAAAAGGATGAAATGTCTGGTCGTGCTGGCATACCTGCATACCTGGAACCTCTCTGAACACGTGCTTGAGTAGGCGTCCCTGATGCTACAGCCAAATAACGGGCGCTGACAAAAATCAGCTGTTGCGTTGATACAAGACGGCACGTGCCAAGCATACCTGAGAACGCTACCTGCTGTGTTGGGACATGCCAGGAGCAGTATGACAGCGGTATTTTGGCACTCTTCTTCCCCCTTTTCACTGTTATGTAAGAGTAGGAAACTCTCTTTACAGCACCGTACCTTTTGGGGTCGGTCCAATACCCATCGACAGAAAAATCTCAATCTCGCGTCAAGGAGCCAGGGCCAGTGGCAGATCCGCCTTTGCACAGCTGTTGTCACAGACTTCAGGTTGAGTCCAATAAACCTTGTGTGTCTGGAGAACATTTAGTTTCCCATGCTCAACCGTTTAGTTATACATGTTTACAGACTTCATTAACAAAAATAAAAGCTGACAGATTAAAAGGAATTTCATTAATTTAGGAGGTGTGCTGCACGCTAAAAAATGCTCAGTGCTGATCCCCCAAAGTTCAAACCTGAGTTATGCAAAGCACTGTCTGTTTGGTCTTTGGATGAGTAAATATTCCATCGCCATGTCAAAAATAGTTACATCAAAACATTCTTTAGTAGTTATTTTTCACTCTTCTACTATTTTGGAGATTTTAAAATCTGATTTCATGTGCGCACATGCTGTTTTTATGAAGAAGTTCAGAATAGCATCATTTTACCTGATAAAATCAAAAGGCAATTTTGATAAACAAAAATCTGTGCCACTAAGAAAATATGCATTTCTTCATGGTACAAGTGAGCATAATTGCAATAAAATCCTGCTTTTAAGTATCCTGTCCTCAGCTGCAGTCAGTGTGTCTGACACACGACCATGCAGCACTGCAGAATTGTTTCCACATTCTGTCCTGCAAAAAGACAGGAGACTGGTGTTCTGTTAGTTAGAACTTGAAGACAACTTTTAATCATCAGAATCCAACAGGGTACCATGCTGATATTGTCTTTCAAACTGAAGCTTGGTTATCAAGTTGGAAGAGGGAAAGAATGGAGATGATCTTTTCTGCTGACTGTGCAAAATTGACTGTTTGCTAAACTCCACAAGTTGATCATTATCACGTGTTTTTGTCTTACTGCTTAGATGGAGCTGGCTGTGGGATATGGGATATGGCAGGGTGTATTACTGTTAACTTTCAATCTCGAGTGCTGGTTTCATCTGGAACGCGGAGCGCCCTTCAGTAGCGGTGCCTCATACTTCGAAACGTACCCACTCCTGCCTTGATGCAGATTTGAGAGGATCCCACACTGACGTGCTGTCAAAGCATCACTGAAGTAGGACAAGGAAGGTATGGGTTAATGTGACAGATGCGAGGAGGAAGCAGGACTCCACGTGAAACCATGGTAGGGCAGAACCAGATGCCATAGGTAGAACATTGTAATTGGATATTTCCTCCTAGACTTCTCCAACACCTCAGCAAAGCATGCAGTGCTTATTTGGGGGGTACGTTTGTTTTGAGAATTGGTGTGGTTAAACCTATATCATGTATTAATAAGAATATCTGGATATAACTGTGAAAATATCAATAGATCAAAATTTCTCGTTTAATATGACATGTGTTGGTGTACTGCAGTTCAATCTCTGCTGAAGAACTAGTGCTCCCCTGATCAGCAGTAAATCATTCCGGAGAACTCACAAAGAGATGGAGAACAGCCTTCACATCTCCACTTCATCCTTCTACTTTTACTGCCAGTATCCATCCAAGCAACTCATAATGGTAATTCCGTAGCTGTATTGCTAATATCCCACATAGTTAGCATTTGTTTTTACAGATGGAATAACTCCCTGTAATCCATACATAAGTATTTAGTTTTAGGTAGGCACCTGAATTCCAGTGATGAGTGGTGTAAACTTTAATAACATTTCAGAAGCATATTTCCCTCTTAATCCAGTTTTTTTGTTAGACACAAAATAACATTTCTGTTCATTTTGGATAGATTTTTTCTTTGCTTTTGTCTGTTTAAATACGAAAAATGTGAACAAGTAGAGGAAAGCCTGTTGACTGAGACAAATTAAATTGTACAGAGTAATTCACACACCAGATTTATTTTTTTCCCCTACTTCTCTGTAAAGATATGATAATTTTCTGAATCAAAATCTTAAGCTTACTATTACTATGATCTATTTATGAAAACAAATGATAGCTTCATTTCACAACTATTATTTAACATATTAAATATTACAAAGCCTAATCTCTTGGTTGTTACTCCAAGCTCACATTGTTGAGCTTCAGATATTCAAAGAAATATACATATAATTTAATTAATTTAGGTCTCTGCCAATGAAATACATAGACTTAGCTTTCCAACCAGGATTAACCTATTGATCTCATTTTCCCATGTATGAAACCTAAGCATACAGCTGAGTGTATGCAGAAATGGAGCCTGACAGTCTTATTCTGAAGGTGCATCACTGTGAGTAGAAACATCTTGTTAAACTATGGCTTGAGATGCTCCACGCGAAAATTTAGCCATTCAGGTTGGAAGCTATAGTCTAAAAGGACGAACCAAGAGTTCAGATTTAAAGCAGGAATAGCATGTCATTTCTGATAATAAGGTCAATGAATATAAAAAATAAGCAAGCTTTAACAAGTTGCATTTTTTGATGTTTCCAATTTACAGATCCTTTTTCTTTCTATCTATTTATTGAATATTATCTTTCTACTCTGCCTGTCACAATAATACCTGAAGTTTTGTGATACACAGGCTTTGGCAGCATTATGGACTTAAAAAGTTCCTCTCTCCTTCGTATTACATTGTATTCAGCTCCCAAGATAAATTCATGGTTATACTATACAGATCTGATCCAATTTATTTCAAGAATAACATATTGGTTGGAAGAAAGTATATCCTGTTATCTCGCTTTAGGAATTATCTAAATGTGTTAAAACTCCAAGCCTAAGTATTTTTAAGAGTTAGGCTGATGGAGTTTGATACCTCTATGAAGGAATCATGTGAGATATATGCCTAGAATAACAAGTGACTGGACTTGATAAGCCAGGAGGTCCAATTTTGCTGATAATTTTTCTTAATTATGTTTTTGGGGGCTTTTTACTCTGGGCTACTTGGTTATATTGGTAGTAAAAATAATCTCCATCATAGCTCTGATATACCCAACAGCCAAGTAAGTCTCTTCCATCTATTTCTACTCATCTCCAAGGACCCCGCAGTCAAGCCGCCTGCCAAGGTATAATTAATTTATACTTTGTACCCCAAGGAGAAACAGTCGAATGTTCATCAGCTTGTATGTTCTAACACTTTGATGCCCTACTAGCTGGGATCTTATTAGTATTTATTTGAATGCCCATAATAAACAAAGCTGTATTCTTTGCCCTTCATTTCCTTCTTGAACGTAATAAATCAAATTCAGGCACTAATCATATTACATCCACTTATTATTGTGATAATGCATCCTAATAAAGGGCACGACCTTGCTGCTCCCGCTGTAGTTAGTTGGGAGGGGAGATGGGTATCAACTGCAATAGTAAAATACAAAACATAATGCCCAAGAATTGGCTGTGATTTAAAAAGCAAATCTCAGACTAAAGGCCCAGCTACTGTAGTTTAAAGTGCTTCGTGATGTAGAATTTCTGCACAGGGCAACAGAAGCTGCACGATTCTTAGTCCAGCTCACGAACACACTTGCATGTTGGCTTGGGGGCCTGAACTTCAACTCCTCTCCTGAGACCTTCAGTCTTTGCGGTCAGTGGCAGAGCAAAAAGCCCATTGCCAGGACCTCCTGTTCTCATTGACAAGAATGAGTCTGCATTGTTTTTTAGCAATTTCAGGTAAGTTTTTTAAGTAATTTTAATTTTACTGGAACTGAAAGGATGTCTTTTTCCAAAGTAGTGAATATTGGTACAATTTTCTTCTGGAGATTTTTCTAATTTGGCACTCTATTTTCTCTTCCAGTTCTAAACCAAGCTGTCAAAAAGCTAGGTTGTAGTATCTAGGAAGCGTGCAGAGAGAAAGAAGAAGAAAAAAATGTCATGTTTCTATGTTCTTTTGTCTCCTTAACTTACCAGGAGAACCCAGTCTGACCCAGGACTTCAATAGGGAGAAAATACAACTATAGAGCAGCACATGAAAAAGAAAGAAAACAGTAAACAGCTATTAAATGTGATATTCTGTTGGATTAGCATATGCATAAAGCAGTGATGATTCTCAAATTACATATATCAACCTTTACATTCTATCACAAATGTTAAATTGCTGAGTGCTGGTAAACAGTGGCAAGGTCATGAAGGGGTTAGAGAAATCCCTAGTCCAAACCCAGGGTGCTACAAGCGTGGGGTGTGAATGCCTCAGAAAATGAATGGATATGTTAGGCACTTATCCGCTTTGAGGCCAAACTCACGTGGACTCCATCACTGGTAATAAGGGATTCAGTGGCTCGGCATGTATACGAAATATTCTGTGAGCTTGTTTGGGGAAATATTCCGTATAGCGTATTTGTGACACCATTATAAGGTAACTGGAAATAGAAAATGAATGGCAGATTATACAATCCCACTTAATCCATGAGTTACAGAATTTGTAGTGACTCGTAATGTGGAAGGCTGGGTGCGTGGCTGGTAGTATAGACCATAACCATGAGATATTTCTGCAAACCATCGTGGTCAGGACATTGCAGCTTGGCATACGCTGTATGTATGGAATCAAGGTTGCTGCCTGAATGTCCAGCTCCTTTTGTGGCTTCTTTTCTCCTGCTTTAGTTTCTCCCTCTGGAAATCGGTACATCTTGCAAAAGTGAGCATGGTGATGTATCATCCTGTGCCCCAATGTGCATAGGCAAATGTATGGGCAAATTTTTTGAATCCAGAGAAAATAATACGCTTCCCCTGAGGTGGATAATGGTCAGCACAGCGAGGCAAAGGGAGCTCCTCTTCTTTAAGGACTGCCTGGAATTGCTGTTTTCTTATGATTTCTGACCTTCTTGCCCTTTCCAGTCATGTTTCTAAACAACAGAGCCTTCGTGTCCCAAAACATTTTGAAAATTCCCATTAAAAAGGACATCTACTGAAGTCATCAGCATAAATTTGATATTTACTTTTCACAATGAAATACGTTATTTATTTACTTTCTCTTCTGAATACCAGGGAAAGATGGTTTTTTGCTGTTTGTAATTGATAATGCTTGGTGTGTTTTGTTGAACACTTCATTGCATATATTTTTAGAACTTAATTTAATTCAACATCACATTAGGAATACATATATATTAAAACCCCAAGTCATGGTTCTTTTTTTTTTTTTTTTCCTCCTCACATGCATTTAGTAAAAGAAACATTTCCAAAATTCCCATCTGTTCTGCATGTAAATTCAGCTAATTATACACTGATTGACAAGGCTATAAAAGGACATTTTTGTGAGATGATAGGTTTAGCGGCCTGCTGCACTAAAAATTAACATGCGTAGGCATTCTGCAATTTTCCCATGGAAACTATATGTAGGAGTCAGGGAGATACAAATACATACAACAAAATGTGCTCTATCGCCCATATAGTATCATAAAGGCTTTGGGGTTATTTGCATGTATTCACCCATACTGGAGCAAACGCGCACGTTGGGAGGGATCAATAATCCAACAATAATGACACAGCTTTGGCAGGAGCAGAAGTCAGTCTTGCCCACCCCTTACCTGAATCAGCAGGTTATAATTCGTCAGGGCGCTGCTGTTGGCTTGAACGAAAGCTGGAGACGGTCCAGAGAGCTGCGGATGGGTGCACAGGCACGTACGAGATGGTCAAAGCAGATGAGCTGAATGTCTAGCCTCATGGAAATCCTGAAGCCCACCTGGGAGTATTAAAATAGCAGGAAGAGTTTTGACTTTTGAGAGAACATGGAAAACCTGGAGTTTTCAACCAAAATATGTCAGGTGCTTTGTTTTCTTAAAAATATGAATATAGCGGTCGTGGTGGCGGCAAGATAAAGAGCGAAGGAAAATACTGTAGTACCTAGAGAAATGTTGGCCTTTATTCCTACATATATTTCCCATTGTTAGTGATTATACCTTATCCAAAAGGATGATAGATTTAGCAGTTGAGCACCTTGGATGCACTGCAGCGCAGCACTGACAGCTGCAATAATAAATTTTGGGCATTAGCAAACGTCCTGGAATTGAACTTTAAATGCTGACTTTTGTCTAAATATAGCCATGGTGCAAGCTGAGCCACCCATTCACTTACTTCGTCATAAACCACGTATATTTTAAAGTAATGTATATTATGTTTCTTTGTCCTTTCTGTTCTTTGGTTTTCTTTTTTTGGATTTGTTATCTACATAGACCACTTTCACTCTAGGCAAGGAAGAGTAGAGCTTGTATTAGAATATAACCATCCTGGGTATTAAACCCAAAAAAACCTTGTTCTAGAACAGCAGGGGTGTTTATGAGAGAATCTGGGAGAAACATTGTCAGAAAATTTTGACAGAAATGGAAGGAAATTGAATGCAGAAAAGGTCAAAGAGAAATCAGACAATTTCTTAATTGTATTCTTAACAAGGGTAATTAAGCATTGGAACAGATTAATAATGGATGTGGTTCATGCACCATCAATGAGGATCTTTAAAATAAGATTGAATCTCTTCCTAAAATGTATGATCTAATTTCAGCATGAGTTATTGGGTTAGATGAAAGGGCCAGGAAATAAAATCCCAAACTGTGGTGCAGACGAAATGCCCACAGTATTTCTGATGGCCCTGAAATTTCTGATTCTGGAAAAATCCACTAGGAGAAAATTCAATTGTTCTACTAATGTGCAAGGATAGTATAATAAAGTTAAAAAATTAACGCATCGTCTGTGAAAGCTGTAATCATATCCATGCTAAAAGAATACCATGCAATATTCATTTTTGTCTGCTCGTTTTGAGTTGCCGGGAGGGGAGGAAGAGCTAATCCTCCAAGGGAGCACGTTTAGGAGTAGCAGGGCATTAGCAAGCTAGCATCTTGCAGAAAGTGCACTGATCTCGCTGTGAAGAGGACCCAGGTAAGATGTTTCGTATACACAGCGTGATTCAGTATTCACAGAGCTACATTCCCGAGCCACTGCCCTCATTAAAGTTTGAAAGTACACCTGGTTTACGAGTCTCCCAACGCCTGTACTCCCATAAATCTCTTTTGCTAATGCTTTAGCCTAGCCCATAGAATTATACTGGTTTCGTGGTGGGGTTTTTTAGGTTTGGTTTTAGTTGGTTTTTTTGAAGATTAAACATAAAAGAATTCTGATGTATTTTTATATTTGCTCCTTTGGACACAGTGTTAATATAATATTGATTGATCACATCAACAAGGGGTTGTGGCCATAGTTCCCGGCTGCTTGCAGGGAGTTTTGGATCTTCTAAGTTTGGGGTTTTTTAGTTTTTACGTTTAATAGGGTGAGGGAAGCAAAGGGGAAGGAAATAACAGAGTTGAACTGCTCCTCGGATGCTTAGCCACAGAACAACCCCATTGTTGTCCCCACCATCACCCCTCTTTCCTTCGGTGAAGTCTGAGGGTCGCACAGGACGCAATTCAGGAGCATCATTGAACCCTTACAGTGGCAGCACTAATGGGAAAAGGTGAATCTGGAAATGCCATGTTTTAGCAAATGAAGTGCCTTTTTACGACTCGAATGGTTCATCCACCAGCAGGTGACAACTGAAAACTCTGCTCCAGATGGAGAGTGTCAAGCTCCTCGTATCATAATTAATCTAAAACAAACTTCTAGCTAATTTAATGAGTCGTAGTTCACAGAACAATGTCAACAAGGACCAAAACATTGGCTAAGATCTGTGGGAACCTTAAGTCAGAGAAAACTAATACCATCAGCACCTCAATAGCACTTTATGGAGAAGTCAATCCAAAGCTCCGATTAGCTCCTCCAATCTTGTGATTAACAAGATGGTACATTGTGCTACAAGTGTGCGAAGCACTGTGTTTGCAACTCCACGCGATTTGGTGACATGCAGAAGGACTGTGATGCACTGAGAAGCGGGGGGAAAAAAAAACCCATTAAATATTTGCAACTAGTGAACCCAATAGGAAGTTTATAATTGATTTTAGAAACAATCAAAAATTTTGAAATTGAAGATTGATACAGAGTGCTGAAAGGAGCAATCCACACATTTGTAAAAACAACTGCTGCCTGATGAAGATATTGTCCAAATTTGTGTATAAACTTATTTCTTTTAGTTTATACAGTTTAGCTGTTGTATTTCAGGTAGCACATAAAATAAAATTTAACTGAGAAGGCGGTTTCAAGTGCCTCTCCATAATGGAAACAACAACCTTTTCAGGACTGTTTAAAGCTGTAGCACAGAAAAACTATTCACGAAGAAATGATTGGCACAAACAATAGCTGTCTCTTTGGCAACTGTCACTTCAATTTGTCGGTAGCAATTCACGTCGGTTTGGTGATAGTGATTTACAATAACTTCCCCCTTCACAACTGAATACATCTGTAAAATGATTCCACGACAAATAAAGTGTAATGCTTATTTTTTTACAGTAAGCTTGTTAGAATATCGAACCATCCTACCATCAAAGAAGCGTCCAAAGTATAGGGCACAGTCAAACCACACATTAGAGGGAAAGCACAAAATATGTAGCAAAACTGTCAAAGAGAGTGCTAGACGCTGGGCACTGAGAAATGAGAGAGGTGGAGGTAAAAGGCTTTTTTATTTTTACAAGTTTTTTTCCCTATATTATTATTTTATTTATTTTTAAAAATTTATTGATTTTTGAATTAATTTTAATGTATTTATTTTAATTATTTTTTTTTAAATTTAATTAGTAGGAGTTCAGCTCTGGTTTTTATTGAGTTGCTTGTCGAGTTTTCACTTTGGAAGGAGGGAATCCTTCCCAAGGAAATCTTGGGTAGGTGAGCTCAACACCCCACCCAATGCGGGGCTAACTCCAAAATTAGACCGTATTGCTCATCGCCTTATCAAAGGAGGGGATGGCGATCACGAGAGTGAAGATTTTGTGCCCGCTGCCTCTTGTCCTTTCACATCCCAGAGCTGGACACAGTATTCCAGATGGGGTGTCACGGAGAGGGGAATGGCCTCCCCGCTGTGACCTGCTGCTCGTGTGCGGGTGACGCACGCTAAGCGTGACCACGCGCTCGTGAACCCGGTCAAGGCTCCGCGCAGAAGATGCGGGAGGGGAGGAGCGGGGTGCCTGCTCAGGGACCTTCCTGCCAGGGCATATTTCTGCTTCCCAGCAAACAGAAAGGTGGGAGCTTTACTCTCATTTCCAGGAAATTGCACTTCACTGTTTCAGTACTCTTTAAGTTTGTTTCCATTATTTCAGGGAACTATAGTTTCTTAAAGCTTGCGGTTTTGACACTATGAAAGCACGTGACTGACAGTTGCACTTCAGCCTGGGTGTTTACCGTCCCTGGCTCCACGTCAATGGGCAGTTATTTCCCACCGAATAGCGTGAGGGTCTTGGTGCAATACTAGGAACATGTTTCACAATAAAACCAGTTCTGTGTGAACAAGACTTTCGTTTTTGTTTGGCTTTCTTATAACCAGGGGTACAAAAATGTTTGGGTTTTTCCTTGTTGCTTTTAATTTACATCAGAACCCTTAATAAACACTGCTTAGTCACCAGGAGGCTAAATTTATTTAAATCAATATCTAATTAGGTTCCTTAATGTATTACCTTTCACTTCAGAAATTTAAGAAATCTAAGCAATTAAGTTTGTGCACTGATATCCTACTGTTTTCTTTTTGTTTCTGCTTGACTAACTTTTGCATGTAATAGATCATTTCTAGACCCCAGTATCACATTGATTTCTTTACTGGTTGGTCTACTTGTGTATTTTTAAGGAATGAAATAATCACATTTTGGGGTGTAAGAATCTTTCATGTTTTCCAGAAAATGGAACATAGAATTAAAGGGTATGAAGCACAATATTATTAAGCCACAAAGCAACACAAAGGTGTGTTTTCCTCTGAGTTGTACCTTGAAATTGCTTTGATTAGAAGGAAAAAAATGCTTCCATGAAAATTATAGAAATCCCTATTCACAGGGAAAAAGCAGAACGTTTTAGCAACTTTCCACTGTGCTGGGGCCAAGTAAACCCACTGTATGTTACTTCATGTAATACTACATTTGATACAAAATACTTAATGCAACCTCTCTTTTTAATTTTAAAACCATTTAATAAGTTTTCTGTCTTTTTTACAAGAAGAACCTGGATAGTAAATATGAGAAAAATGAATGTGTTGTGTCGCCCTCCCAGAATCAGATAAATTAATTGATTTTTTTAATATATTAGTACACAGCAACAACATCCTCCTCGTCACACCAATGTAATTGCAATTGAGGGAAATTCTAAATATTAAGTATATGAGAACTCAGAGCTAGGACAGTAAAGACTACATTTCTTTTCTGGTCCTTTGTAAAGTACCTGAAATGTTTCATAATCACAGCAATACTTTCATTTATTCATAAGAAAAGATGATTCTCTGCATAGTAATATTGGAAGAATATAGAATTTTAATAATTCTTCCAGGAAAGATGGAAATGCTGTTTTTTAAAAAAATGTATGAAAAAAATGAGCAACCATTTTGGGAAGAACAGTTGATACATGCCTGCTAGTCTTGTTTCTTTATATAAGTGATTTATTTATACATGTGTGTAGGTATGCAAATCCTTGACACTGAAAACACCCTGTAAGCAATGTAATTTACAGTAAATAAAAGAAGCCCTATAGCTACCAAAGCAACTTACTCTGTAGGAACATATTTCCATTGCATGAGGCTCGTTGTTTTGAGTTTTCTGGTTCTTTTAAGAGTTTTTAGCTTTTGACATTAAAAATTGAAGAAAAGAAATAAGCACTAGTTTAATTAGATTTGCCGAACAAAATGATTTACCAAAACATCACAAAAATTTATCATAAACCCCATCGTCATTCTAGCAAAAAATTTCATTTCTTCATATTGCCATTAGCAATCTTTCTATAATTTGCGGGGGGGGGGAAGGGGAATAAATTGTTGTTAACTATTCTAATCCTACTGAACCAGCCTGGAAAACCAAAACATTTAGCAGAAATAGCTTCAAGATCACTCAGTGAGTGAAATGGAGCCTTGGGTAGAGCTGCCATCAGTCTAATGCTATCTCAGACCTAATTTACAGACTAAAGTGTCTTGGGCAGCGTGTACAGCTCTTGCGCTGGCTCCTTCCACTGGCCTGAACCTCTGCTAACTTGAAGTACAAGGTGTTGAGGCACCAGCTCAAGAAAACATTCAGGCATGTACATAAGCCCGGGAAATGTCCAAGAGAAAGTAAACTCAGGTTAAAATATCTTCCTGGAGCAGAGGCGAACGGCATTTCCTGGGTTGTTTGGGGTTTTTTCCTTATAGCCCAAGCGTTGTCAAAACCAGGGTGAAACTCTGGGCTCAGGGAACTCAAAGGCTCGTGACTGTGACCCTAGATAAACCAGTGGTGACCTCAATACTCTAGTCCTGGCTTAGTCCCTAAATACCAGCGTGAAACGATCACATAGAGCTAACAATTATCTTATGGTAAGCCCGTCTCAGTAACACACAGGTTATGTTCTTCTGCACTCTGGATGTATTCTTGTGTGGTACAGATACAAAAACCCCCCAGAAAACCCCAACAAACATTTGCTGAATGTTTCTGGATACATATTTGTCATTTACATCAGTATAAAAATTGCTAGATTTTTCTGGGTGTTTTTTTTCTCCAAAGACTTGGGAAGAGCTTTCCAAACTGTCTAAAAAAAGTTGCATCAGAGACGACATTTCAAAGATACTGCCCAATAAGTAATGTTATCATGCCCGTCTCCCCGTACTTCTAAGCGGACTAAGCTTATTCTTAGAAACAACAGCCCAATAATTGTGGCTGCTTATGACATTAATTAAGCAATGCTATATGAAGCTCTGCTTTTGTAATCTTTTCTGCATATGAATAGTCCGAAGTTCAATGTAGTGTAATGATCAGGACCCACTTGAAGCGTTGGATTCTGCAAGATGCTGTTTTGCGCTACAGCTTTCAGCTCCCTTTGACTTACAAGTGGCTGGAACGTTGCAAATTCCAAGTATGAGTGCAGCTAAAAATGGAAAGAGAAGTAAATAGATAAACCATAAAGGAGTACTTGGACTCTCGCTCCTGCTATCGCAACTCTGCGCACACAATAGAAACACTTAACCTGAAGACCTGAAAGGAGAAATGTTGGGGTTTCCAATGCGCTAGGACTGTTTTAAATGTTGCGCATTTGTACGACACGAACGCGGACCTGCCAGACCTGGTGCCACGGTTTCTGCACGCTCCGTGCTCAGCTCTTTTGCGTATTTAGTGCAGAGCACGACCTTAACACCTGCGTCCACAGATGCACCCTCTGCTTACGACCCCAATCCCGCAGCTCGCTCCCGTACGGCGAGGTTCAGCTGTGCAGGGCGAGGAGCCGGTGGGATGACCTTGAAGAGCAGTGGGAGCACACACAGGTCCTAGCTTGGTGCTGATAGAAAGAAAAAAGAGAAAAGTCTGCTAGTGATCAATTCCACACACCACAATTTCATTTTTTGTTTCTTCTTTTCTGTCTAGACAAGAAATTTTGGAAGTGTGGTTTAAGGACAGTCTGCAACATAAGCTTATGCCATGAAAGTATTTTTAATAAGGGCATGCTACAGTAAGCCAAATCAAATGTAAGCCACTTTTTTTTTGTTTTAAAAAAAAGTCTAATCTGCTTCAAGAGAAATGGCAGATTCACCTCCAACACTAATGAATGAATCCATTCCAGCCTCGTATTTTCTGATACAGCTTGCTCTAAGACAAATAAGGGCTGCAGGAAAATACAGTTTTAAAATTACTACTGCCACTAGATATGTCTTTTAAGACACATTGCATGTATTTCCTGTCCTGTATTGAACTCTGGTTCAAATTTGACTGATCAAATTGGATCCCGTTGGAGCCAGGCTCCCAGTCAGGTTGGTTTGTCCCAAGTTTCCTAGGCATGGTTAAAGAAACTTCGAGGAATAGAAAGCACAAGTATTTCCTGGTGATGGAGCTTCTGGAAGTTACCGGGACAAACTTCTCTCTGGGCAGTGGGGACACCAAGTTAAGAGTCTCCGGTTATCTGAATGGTCTCAATTCTGAGTTTGGTTGTTGTGGATTTTTTTAATAAGGAAGATGTTTAAAAGTCCCATTTTGATTGGAAAAGTCCATTCTTTCCAAATTGGTGTCCTTCCTGTATATGTTTTCCCCAAAATACTTCTGAAGTGTGCTTTTTCATCTTGATTTTGAGATGAAAATAAATAGTAAAGTTTCGGAATTGTCCCACAAGCTGGAAAATCTATTTTTGAACCAGCTTTGTACACAACATCTGCAAAGTAAGAGAGAGCAGCACAGAGATCTCATTCCCTACCTGGAGGATAAAGCCCAGCTGTTGTTCCACGGTTCAAAGCCTTGAAGAATATTATAATTAAAAGACACTGACAGGGGCATCTCGGGTGGCACAATAAACTCACCTGTAACTTACCTCTATATTTAGCAAACAGATTTTTCTGAAAAGAATGGCTAATATTAATGATAATACACGTAGCTCAAACTCCAGAAGGAAAGCCATCCTATTTGCTAAACACACATTCTCCCCTCTCAGCTTTATTTTCCTTTACAGCTGTGCAAGCTGAGTATAAAACGCAGCTCTTTTGACTTTGTACTATTTTATGTCTCGGTTGAACAGTTGTAAAAGGCTGATGCAAAGCAGCCAAGAATTGGACCTTTTCTGTCTTCTGCTTGTTCCATGGTGCTTGGTTTTATGGGGTACCTTTTACACTAAACCAAAGTCACAGAGGAGGCTAAACAGTAAAATAAAAGCTTGACATGCTCTACTAAATCTTATTCCCCAAACCAGAATAATTTTAATGTCTTAAAAGTTTTATCCGTTGGGTCCTCGTGGGAGGAAAATGTTGGATTCATAGCAGATTTATTTTCACTAAATTTCTGAATTTCAATCAGGTTTGATCTAATAACTGTCAGCTGACCTGATTAAAGCATACGTCTGTTCTAGTTGATTTAAATCAACTTGGCTGCTACACAGGAAGCTAAAATACATGCTATTCTAGATGGCTATCTGGTACACTAAATTCATTTGTTTTGGAGAACTTTGCTTTAATTCAATCACTAGGACCATATAAAGAACAGTTGGGGAGGGCACCATTTTTTACAAACGTGCTTTGTAAGAACTGAAATAAATAACTGCCTTTACGTTGGCTTTCAGGCTGGGGGGAGGTAGTGGGTTTTCATATTCTTATTTTTTGGAGAGGGAAATGTTTGTTTTGGAGGAGAAGCTGAGCAATGGTTTTAGACTTAAAGGGACCAGATCACATGTGAATATGGCATGTTGCTGAATTAGCAAATTGTCCCACGCATCCTCAGCTTCATGAGGAATGCCAGCAATGGATGCCACTCAGCACATGGGTACGGCAAATGACAAAGCCCAAAATAAAGAGGAGAGAAAGGAGACAGATACCCCCGTAGGACTATTCAATCTGCATAATTAAATGGCCTGGATTTAATCCTCAGCAGTGCATTCTTCAGGAAGTGAAAATTTTCAGAAACCAGAAAAAAAAGTGAAGCTACTCCACAATCCTCAAATCCATTTTGAGAAAGAAAACCCATTAAAAATTTATTTTCTTTTTTTCCTCTTTTTTTTTCCTATTACTCTTAGGAGACAGAACTTCATAACAATGATAGAAACCATTGATAAAAAATACTAATTAGCACACGTGTACTATTGGCACATCTTCCATAATTCAATTCTTATTGCAAATAAAGGAGTCTCTTTCTACAAAAGCTACATTAGATCGGGCAGCAACAGCTCCCGTTGCCTGCTGCTCCCATCTCATCGCTCTCCCGTGTGCCAAGCCCCAGGTAGCCCCATCTCTACCAGCATTTTTCATTGCACCTTCGTGACTGTCACACAAACGAGGTCTCCAATGTACATTTGTAGGTTACTCATTTGATCAAATTAGTGAAAAAGCGTGAAAAGCTTGGTATGGAACATGGGCACACCACGAAAAGAAAATACTGACTTCACACATGAGCTGGCACAGGACACTTACAAGCTGGACTGTCTTCCAGATTTGTTGTGCTGCAGGTGTAGGAGGCAAATCTGTATTTCAGCTTCTACATGGGATATGGTGTAGGCAACTGAGGAGCGAGAGGAGAGCTTGAATATAAAGAGAGTAAGAAAGGATTTCCCTGAAAGCTTTAATTACAGTTTTAAAGCAGAAAACTTAAACAGGCTTTAGAAGAAGAAATATTTTAAAGGACTGTATTGTGACCTTGCAAATTACTGCTAGTGTTACGCACAATGCAAAATCACGATAGAAATTATATAAATACAGCAACTTGGTTAACATTTTAAGTATCTGACTCATAAATTATCATGAAAATGGTGCATATTTTAGGATCCAATGAGGTCTTTACCCAATGCTTGGCTTAGGGTTGTAGATCTGAAAGGCAGAGCATCAGAGACAGCTCATGTCTGGCATTTGTGTGGGGTTCGGAGCCCTCTCGGCGCATCTGTCAGCTGTTGGGCAGGAGATGCACTCGATAGACATGCTGGCATGAAGATCGATCAAGTGCGTATGGATGCTCTTGTCTAATGGGAAAAAGCAGAGTACTTGTTTAAAAGTATAACAGTTCCTGGTCTGCTCTTGGGCTCAGGATAACAATTGTGGCTATTCCTTACAAATAACATAAACATCAAATTTAACCAATGTTCAGGCTAAGAAAAAGAAGTAGTATTGGAAAATTATTAAAATTTATCTTAATGATTATTTTGGTATGTGTTATACAAACACTTTAGTTTTCTTAGTTTGAAGTAACTTTTTGTTTGTTTGTTTTGTAATTCGGTTATTGCGTACCAATTAAGACAAAACCCGAAAAGGTCAACGCTGAATCAATTTTGAAGATAATGGAAGAAAATATTTTACCAGACATGGTATAGGTCTGTTTATTGATTATCATTTTTCAAGAAATTGATAGATTTTTATTTTTAATCCTAATTTGGGAGGAAAAACATGCAAGGTCCCAAATATCAGCACAAGAAATCTATTTCTTGCCCAGCTACGTTCAAAATGAAGATTCATTTCACTATAAACAGGTTACCTGCTACTGAAAGGTCAAAATAGAAATGGTCTTTTATTACTGGCCTGACATTTTTTTTTTAAATTCTGGTTATTTTATTGTGTATAGGTAGAGAAGCGTTGGTGTGGGAGTTGCCAAGAGGGGACAGGGCACCGCTGCCATCTTCCCCACCACTGAACCCACATCCCGTCACTGTCCCTGCATCCCTGGGCGTCCTGCACCAGGGCTGAGCCTCTTTCGTGGCAACGCCGTAGTAAATACTTTGCTCACCTTAGTCCCTGGCAATAAACTACATGTGTATCTTACTTACTTTCCTGTCGTAAAAGGATTGTAGGGTTTTTTTTTCACAGCCCCTCCATTATTCTGGACTTTTCTCTATTGTTCAAACTGCTGCATCACCCTCCCTGCCACCAACGTGAACTGGGGAGTCCCCGAGGGGCACCCAGCTCTGAAGAGCAGCAGAAGCGGGTAGTTACTGCAACCACCGTGAGCGTGAGCGGCTTGCACCGTCTCACTGTGATGGACTGTGTTTTAACCACCTTTGTTTCATTAAGGCAATGCTATCAGAATTAAAGTAAGAGTTAGTGCCTGCTTTAAGGCCCTGTAATTAGAATTAATGGTTTTCATCTCTTAAAACCATTAGATAGTTAATCAGAACATACGTAGTTCTGGTGGTTGACAAAGATTTACTGTGTTACCAAAATAGAAAAGAAGAAGAGGGGAAAAACAGGAAAGAGCATTGGTGGGATTTCATGTGTTTGCTACCACTTTAGGGAAAAAAACCCCATAAATCCATCACTGCCATACAGGCAGAGTAGGATTCATTTCTTCTAGTTTCATATTTCCGGTCAACTAGCTCATTCTGGTGCACAGAGGTTGTGAAATGCATTCATTTTTTCATTCCTCATTTAGATTTACTCAAGACTTTGCCCCCTTTTCATGCCTTGTTCTCTTCATACACTTGTGTGATCAGTTGAAGCTGATGGGACAGTTGCAAGGAAGCAAATGCAGAAGCTGTAGAAGCTGTAGAAATGTAAAAATGTAAAAATACATTAATTATATGTTTTACCAAAAAACCCCATAACCTTAATAAAACATTCAGACAACCCAGTACTGCACAGATATCTCCAATATGTTTAATTCAAATTTATCTCTTGTCCCTTGTGAACCTCTACATGCCAAAAAAAAGTATATCCTTTTGGTGAGCATAACCACATTTTAAACAGAGAGGCAAAATGCGCAGTGCAAAAATAATCTTTGGGGTTGTAACCTAGAGGAGAAGTTCACATCTGAAAAACAACATGGCAGCTGTACAGAGCTGAAACTACTGTAATTCCTAGGTTTCCATTTAAACTGTTGCTTATGGAGAGATAACCATAATGGGTGCAATCTACATGCACTGCAAATAAAAATCCCAAGATTTACTTTTGAAAAAGTTTGGGAGGTGGTAAATCATATCTTCACTTTAAGCTGGAATGCAGCATCTTTAAACACTACTTTGGACAGCCCGTCCCTATTTCACAGAGTACCAGTGTTCACTTTACATGTTATACAAAGACTGTGCATTGGTAGGTTAAGCAAATTATAATAAAAGGGAAATTTTCTAAAGGCTGAAAGCAATTTTGCCATTGCAAAGTATTCACAAGCTTCCATTAAATATTTTCTCTTTTTAATTGCAAATGTCAGCTTGGAATGGCTCTGGTTTTAGCGCAGTTAGTAGCATATTAGTTTTTTCCCTCCAGGGGAAGAAATGAATTTTCCCCCTCCAATCAAAGGCCAATATAGAGCATTTAAATAATTTCTCTAGCAAACACATTTTTCTGTCCCGCTTATAAATGAAAACAGAGATTTATTCTTTGTGCTTGATTTGTAGTTTTTTCTTCTACAATCATGAGCTTATATTTTTAAAATATAAATGAAGTGATTTCTCAATGCGATTTTTAAATTTCAGTTTTCAGAGCAGTTTTCTGACTAATCTCTATACATTGATCTGGAAGGGGAGAATATAGAGCTCACTGAGGACATTAGTAGTGATACGTATTCAACTTATTTCTGACTGATTGATATAATTGCAGCTCTCCAAGTCCTATTGTGATTGCAGGATTAGATATATACTTTTATTTCAGTTTAGTATTTTGGAGCAATGCCTTCTGAGAAAGAAAGAAACTAATAATTTCTTGTCACTAGCAAGCTGTAATTATATGTATTTATATTTAACCTTTCCAGATACTACTCATTAACATTTACTTGGCACAGGCACAGTTTACATTTTGATATACTGCTTTTGTGTAAAGGTTATAATGACTATGGTAATCTTTGACTTGCTACTGTTCCCTCGCCTGGAAGTGCTGGGGCTATATCAAAACATAAACTTGGGAGAACATGGGTCGGAGTATGGATTTTACCTTATTCTGCTAAACAATTTCCTTATCATAGTCATAATAATACTAATTTTTTTTTAAAAAAAAAAACAAACCCACACAGTAAAACCAACAAAAAACCCCATTAACAAAACAGTTCTAGTCTTGATCATAGAATCCCAGACTAGTTTGGGTGGACAGGGACCTCCCAGCCCATCCAGTCCCACCCCCCCTGCCATGGGCAGGGACACCCTCCACTAGCCCAGGTTGCCCAAAGCCCCATCCAACCTGGCCTTGGACACTGCCAGGGAGCCAGGGGCAGCCACAGCTTCTCTGGGCACCCTGTGCCAGGGCCTCACCACCCTCATCATAAAAAATTTCTTCCTTATACCTGATCCAAATCTACTCTCTTTCAGTTTAAATCCTTTATCCGTTGTCCTGTCACTCCATGCTCTTGTAAACAGTCCCTCTCCAGCTTTCGATGCCATGACACTGTGAACTACTCCTAGATACCTAGAATAACTTCAGTTGTAAGGGACCTCTGGAGGACATCTGGCCAAACCTTATGCTCAAGCCAGGGCTGGCTTCCAAGTTAGATTTAACTTCAAAGTTGGACCAGGCTGCTCAGGGCATTGGACACACAAGTTTTGAACATTTTCCAAGTAAAGAGTAAACCCACCGGTGCCCACCAAGGGGCAAGAGAAGGCACATCTCTGAACTACTTTTCCATCCTGTGCTCTGGAGGGACACCACTTTTCCTCTTTTTCCTCCCCAAGGATGGGAAGATGCAGCTGGAAACATTGCCCTATGCTGAATCCTCCACCTCTCCGATCCTCCCCAGAGGCATCCATAGAAAATAAAAATGTCATGTACAATTTCAGGTAGCAATAAAAATAAATCTATTGCCATGACAATGACTATTCTAATTATGGTCTAATTAGAACAAAAGCAAGGGGGATACTTTGAAAGACATTTCTCGGAAGGGAGACATTTTACTTGTTTGATTTTTCCTTCTTCTCCAACTGCTCCCTCCTCTGTTGTTTGAAGCTGTAAAGAAAAGAAAAACAGTTTCGGAAAAGGGAAGTGATTTAAGTGCATGTTGGCATATATCTCTGACTGCTGTAAGGCTATTTTAATCTTATCAAGGTGGATTTCTTCAACGAGACCAGTTAGTGGAATTCAGTGTAATTAATGCTTTACCATGTATTGTACATTTGGAACTGTATATTAGCAGCATGAGCTTTCCCATGGCTTTGTTGTCCAGGTTTCTTTTTTTTTCTTTTTTTTTTTTTCCTTTTTGTTTGAAAAGTAAGGAAGCTACTGTCTTTAAAAATAGTTAGTAAAATTTCCTTTTACAGATTTCGGTCTTGCAGACTGATCTTTGCTTCTAACAAAGAGGATACATTTTCTTCTCTATTTATGCTTCTGGTGGATTCATCCAAACACTAAGTGGTTTTGGGGCTACCTGGTGTTACAAGTTGATGGTTTCAAAGAATTTCTCCATTGCAGCACACAGAATATGTACTGGATATCATTCACCCAGCTTGTCCAAACAAAGACCTTCATTAAAGCACTAAACAAAGTATGTTGTCCCAATTTATGTTGAGCTCTCCTTGGGTGATACTTTTAAAAAAATTCTTATGTTGTCAGCAGTCATCTTGTTGCAGATGGCTGATATTTCTAATTGGCATAGGCTTTACTACCAGCTAATTGTCTGCTTAAAGCCAGTTGTGTAAAGCAGGTGAAGTAATAGCCCATGAGACATGATTAGTAAAAATAAAGTTCCTTGAAAGAGTGAGGTATCGAATGACTGAAAGTAATTTCTTCCCTAAAATTTCAGCAGTTCAAGAGAACTGGATGGTTTTATCAAGAAAATTAAAAGTGAAGCGGTTAAGCTACTCCACATGTAAAAGAACTGGCATGTAAAAAACCCCCAAACAAACCAAAAAAACACTCTAGATTATATTTTATCAAATAAACTGACGAGCTGGCAGTTCAATAGATGACAGTGAAACAGAGTAAGATGCAGAGTGAATTTTTCAGCACTCCAAATAGAATTAATTGCTGGAGAACTGGAGAAGGGAATGTGCGTTTGGCAGCGTGATTGATCTGGGATTTTTCACAAGTGATCTCAGCACCTTAGATATGTCCTGGTAGCCAACACGTCAAATAAAACAGTGGTTATTGCAGGGGGTGGGAAGGATGAAGATCACATTAAATCAAAATTTATTTTAATTCTGACCAGAGAACAGCTACATGATCACACATTAAAGTTTCATAGAGAAATTTGCTTAAAAGCATATAAACTTGAAGAAGCGTAAGTATAGCATCTGAATCTGAATAGGTTATAAAAATATTATAGTTTAAAAACCCCTCTTAGTGTAAATTATTAAAAGCATATAGAAATTATAGAACAATGCAGCTTTTTAATAACTACGTTTTGCCACTGTTATCCATCAAGCCTCAGATCTTTTAAGAGCTAGACTGGATTCATTTCCGATGAGAATTTAAAATGGCCCCACAGCTTGCACGTACCTCGTGAGATCAGCAGCACCTACAACACCCCGTGCTGTGCCGGGAAATCTTCTCCTCCAAAAAGCTTTCTTAAATCGGTGTGTGCGCACAGCAGGCAGCACCCGGTGGTACCAAGGGACCCCAGATACTTTGTTCAGTAATGAAACGTGATAGGACATACATGATCTCTTCATTCTTTTTAGAGTTCTTGAAATATCCTACAATAAAATCTAATATTATGTTTTCATTAAAAATAGATAGTCATGATCCTATCTGATCTTGTCACGGGGAAATCTAACTTTTAGGTTTGCAATAACTAAGTAAAACTAGAGAAAAGTCTTAGAAACATTAATCAACATATCAGCATCCCCATAACTGCCAAATTTCAACTTTTGGGCAAGTTTGGATCAGGCATTGGATTGAAAAGTGGGTTTTTTGATCGGAAGTATTGTGTGATATAAACAAGGATGACTCCAGCCCAGTCTTTTAAATTCTGGAGGGTTTGTGTTTAAAGAAATGCTTTGCTGTCAGCAAACAAATACTGAAATAATTGTTCTCTAGGGGGTGAAAAACACCAGTTAAAATGCAGACACACACTCAATTCCTCATTTTTAGAGCATACTAAAAGTTTGATACGCTAGGGATCAGCAAATTGATCAGGGAATCTGTAGGTCGTACAACAAACATTTGTCCATTTCTCTATCTACACCATTTGAAACGAAGTTTTTAGGTGATCATCATTCAATGTTAGTGTAATGATTCATCCCCATTTTACAACGTCATCTTATGCTGAAAAGATTACTATGGAGAAATAGGATGAGACTTTGTGAAATTTCCAACTTCAGCTTAGTGGAAGTAACCTCATGGAGGCCTCTGAAGTGCCCAGCTGTGGACATGCTGAAGGTTTCATTTGGGATGTTCCCAGTAGAGGCTGCTGGGCAGTGCTGGGCAGAGCTGCTGCTCTGGGGCCCTTCGGGGAGGGCACCTGCCTGCAGTTGCTGGAGGGCTGGCTCCTAACGCTTCACAACAGCACCTTAACTCTCTAGGTTCCCATCTGGTCCTTGACGGACAATGCAGCCGATGCCCTTGGTACTGGGCTGACCTGAATTTTAATTACGTTAAATCTGGGACAGACGTACTGTCTTTGAGGAAAAGGATGGGCGCAAAATATTTACATACAATTTTCTGTGCAAAATTTCACAAAGTGTCTTTGAGTCAACATGACGACTATAAATAATAAAATCGAGGTATCATCCTCATCGTTTGATTCTGAAATTCACAGTGCGATATCCTGGAAGAATGATTGAGAATATTGTATTATCTTTATTTCTGCTGGAATTTTATCTGGTCTCCTACTTAAAACTGCTAAACAAATGCCACCTGGCAATCATGAACAATTTCAGATCATTCATATGAATAAACACAGTGTTATCAGACGTTATCACACAACATTATCTGGAACAGGCAAATGTGCTGTGACTAACACCAAGGGAAATCTGTTTTGGTTTCATGTACTATTAAGAGTTACGGGATTGAATTCATGTCTGCCTTGAAGACCACAAGACTTGAACCATTTTGCAACCTGTAGGATGCTTTATGCAATCCAGCTGGTACAGGAAGATTAAATCCTATTTCATGTAAGACTAAGATATAAGTTTTTATCCTGTAAGGTACTTCATGGTCCTCACCTGATGCCAAACTTGTGGCTAAGCCACAGGCTGGATTGGTTGTGCTGGGATGGTGAGACCCTGCTGGGATCTCCTCATCTTGGCCAACTCACAGCCCTGGAAGTGCAGGCAAGAGCTGCTTGACACAAGATTCAGAAGCGTTTGTGTGTCTCCTTCCTTGCAGCTAACCCATAATTTTAGAAATGTAATGAATCTACCTGAAAACTCTGCTGAAAGAACAACCCGGTCCCTCAAATGAATCACCTTTGCTTGCAGTGAGAAGTTATTGGGCAAGGCAACATACGGAGTAGATCATACGAGTTTCTGTCCCCGGGGTTTGGAACCCTCAGTCACTAAACTTAGAGTTTTGAAATTTGTAAGGAGATTTTAGTTGTGGTTATTGTAATGCTCGTATTTGCACACTGATCTCCCTTCAGCTGTTCTCCACTGACAAGCTGAAAGACTATTTTGGTGAAGTCCCAGTAGAAATGACAAACTCATTTATCTTCTGAAATGCTCTCAATCCGTAGCAGTCACCGTCATGGCCTCAGCCCCGTACCTCCCTTTCCTCCGCCGCCAGGTTTTAACCCTGGCCGAAAGCTGCTTTGGTGTGTAGCAGGGATGGACGTAGCATGGGGCGCTCCCTCACCCCGAGTACAGCTTCTGAAGGGAGTCTGGGTGTCAGTGTGGGACAAAACAGTGGTTCCTGAGGGCACCTAGCTCCATGCAGGGGGTTATCTGGGAACACTTCAGCAGTTACTGATGAAGGTGAGTGCAAACCCCCGGGAATGGGCTAGAGAAGAGGGGATCCTGCAGAGCCTGCGTGGGCATGGGTGTGAAGGGGTCAGCAATGGTCTCAGGGTTGGAGCCGCCCCATATCCTCATGTGGTGATGATGGCAAATGAAAACCAGTGCAGGAGAATCATCTCATGCAGAATTATTGTGCAAAAATAAGCACAAGTTGCATCAACCAAGATGCTGCCTCCACGTCCCTGCAGGGCCCGTGCTGCGGCCCTGCCATGGGCTGCTCTAGACGGTTTTGGTGCATAAATGGGGTTTTTGACACAGCTGAAATTTCCAAAAATGTAGTAAGAACGGTATCAGTGTGCAAGCAAAGAGATGACATGAGTGGTCCTGGTGTGGCTTTAAGGGCCAGAGGGGGTGGGCCAGTCGTTAGGGCCAGCTGGGGGTTTAGGGTGGGTTTAGGTTTAGGCTCGGGTTTAAGAGGGGGTAGGAGGAGAAGCTTGGGTTTTGCTTTTGCAGAAGGTAGGAGAGGAGATGTGCTTGATTGAGGTATTTGAACTGATTAAGGTAATACTTTTTATGGCTTTTTTTATTCTTTGTGTTAATATGTGTTTGTCCCATCTCCTGACACAGAGACCCTGGGTAAAAGTCTCAGCTTTGGCAATGCGTTAGATGTTCTTTAAGGTGTTAAAAATAAGCAGAATGAAGAACTGTTTGCTAGGTGCTCTGATTAATGAAGTGTCCTTTGATAATTAATTTGTCAGACTCAATTTATTGTTTCATACTGGAAAAAAAATAATGTTGAAAGTCTGACTTAAATGTAAAACTTGGGAAGGGGATCCAGGCAAAACTGTGAAGAATAGTAAAAATTAGTGCCTGTGCACTTGTGTTAAGGGTTTCAGCCTAAACCTGCTGCCATCAGTTAGTGTTTTGGTGCTGGGCTCAGTGGTGCAGGAGGTTCTCTCTGCTGTGCTGTAACCATTTCTCTGTGTGTGTGAGAACCGTTTATCCCTCTGGGAGCAATTTTCTGCAAAAAATGGAAAATGCTGACTGCTATATATGGCTTAGGGGAATTCTCAACCATACGAGAACTAAAATGTGTATGTGTATATATCCACGCCATTTTGGTGTCCTCTAGGAGACTTGTTTTCCCACTTGCTTCATCTTCCACCACTCTTCAGGAGCGCAGTCGCTGCCGATGTGCTGGCTGTGTCGTGTTGCATGTGAAGTACGAAACCCGAGGGTGGCCTCCAGTGTTTTGTTATGTTTTGTCATTAAATTTCATTAGGGTGATATACAAGAAAATAATTGTTGTGAGGTTAGTTCTGTTTTGGATTTTTGTTTCTCTGTGTGTGTTTATGCTTTTGCCATCCATTTTTAATAACCACAGTACTTTTTCCTGGAGGAGATGCTGCATGTCCTTGGTGTGCTTGCTTTTATTTATAGAGTCAATATGTGGGGGGAAAAAAAAAAACCCCAGCAAACAAAACCCCCAAAAAACCTCAAATGACTAAATATTTTTTTGGACCCCTGAATGTTTCCTGTGGACTTCTTTGTGAAAAGGAAAGCTGAAATAAATCTGGCAATGTTTCAGAGGGATCCGAGGCTGTTCTCACGCTTCTCCCATCACTAGATGGCACGCTGCGTGTAGGAATGCGCTTCTGCCTTGGCTGCAGCTTGGAGATGCTGAACCGTGCCAAGCAGTGAGTTAATTTGTGGAGACGCAGAAGTAACTGAGCAATGACAGGCAGTTCACTTGGAGAAAACCTGGGTGAAAGGGACAAAAGCTGAGCAGACAATTAACTCTGAGGAGACGGCTGTGGCACATACTGAAGGGGCAGATAGCAGGGAACGGGCACAGATGACAGGCGTTGGACCGACAGCTCTCGTTGGGGTATGTGACACAGGCAGCAGTGGCTGTTTGCTGTTAAAGCATGAAGGAATGCTGTGATTTATTTTTTTTTAATAATTATTATTTATTTTTAATGTAGAGCTACAGGTACGCACTAGCTATCAAAGAACAGCAAAATTCAATTTTTTGTTCAATATTCCAAATGGCTGTCACCAAATGTGTTCCCTGCACCACAGTAAAGAGGCAGCAGTGGCAGTTTATGCACAGACTTAGAATTAAACTTATAAGCAGAAACAAAACCAAGTGCCTGGGGAGTTTCCACTGGCAGCAGCCGAGCTCCCCCTCCGTGCCCCCAGTGACCAGCCCAGACCTGCTCTGCCGTATTTCAAGGGGGGGAGTTGCTGCTTGTTCAACACTTACTTGGAAAAAAAAAAATTCCTACCAGTGTTCTGGGCCCTCAAGCTCGAGCAGATGTTCTCGCTGACTCTTTTGGGAGTGCTGCTAACTGAGTCCTATCTCCTTGCGTGCCTGGGCTTTGTTGCTGCCGCGCGTGGGAGCAGTGCTGGCGATGCCTCCCGTGGGGTGGTACTGCTGCAGCTCTCGCTGGAAGTAGTGTTAACTTGTCCTTAGGGCTGCTGCGTCAGACAGTGGTTTCTGTCACTGGGAAGAAAGAAAAGAGGAGAAAAAAAAAAAGGTGGGGTGGAAATCTGCAGCCCCGAACAAATCAAGGTTTCCTCGCGCCCCCAACCCACGCTCATTCACAAGAAGTGCAATATCTTGCTTAATATTCCATTTATTACTAACCATGGTATAGTCATGCTGGGATCTTCTGCAGGGAGCCAGAGTATAACACCGATGCAATGAGAGTAACAGGAATTTCAGCGAGCCAGGACCTCATTGCTTATGTCTGGTATATAAAGGCTATCGAAGAGTCATCTCTAATGGCTTTGATGTTACTCTTCCCACCTGTATTTAATGAGATATTGCACTCTCACTGGTACTGCTTCTTGAGTTTTTGATTCCAACCCCTCCAAGAGCAAGAGACAACTGCATTTGGTGTCCCCTAATTGGGATGCTGTTGTAGGGCAGCCGTGGAGATCTTGGCTAATTGCCTTCAAGATGAGCAAGTTGGGTAATGAAAGGAGTATTGATCTGTGTACCAGTGAACATTGTTCCTTTGAATTGAGGAGATTGATTTGTGATACTCGAGTCTTTTCAGCTTAAAGGTGATAAAGGAGTTGGTCCGTTATTCCAAGGAATGTAACAAATCCCAGTTTTGTCAAATGTCTGTGATTCCTCTAATGTGATTCAAAGGCAAAGATAAATCTTTGATGGATATTTCATCAATATGTTATATCTTCTCTCTACTGGATACATTTTTGGCAACTTAATGACAATCCTAAACTTAAATATCATGGGAAGATCAACTGACTACAGAAGACATTTGAGTTTTGACTGTTTCTGTGCATACTTGTCATGAAAACAGCATGATATACTCTATTTCAGATGCCGTTAAGAGCTCTGAAAAGGCATCGCATATTATCTGCATTGTAGGCAGCCGGATCAACAAAATCTTTGAAAAATACGGCTGCAGTATCAGTGGGACTTCTAACAGGCTTCGATAGTTTTATCACCCTTTGAAGAAAACACTAGCACTGCAGTTAATAAAGGAAGAAGCAAAGCCCCAGATTAACTTAAATGCAACAAAATCCAGTTTCCAATATAAAGAACTAAAATCAAACCTCTTTGTATAAACATGATGCTCCTCTGAAGTGTGACTTTTAAGATAGCTAGTTAATCAAAATTCCCTAAAAAACAGGGGAATGTAGCTTTTGTAGAAGTGCAAACTGACAAGGAAACACCAGTAAACTCTTAAGAGAGTGCTGAATGAATACCTTCAAACTACCCTGCCCTTACAGAGGAACGAACAGTTTCTGCAGGAGGAATCTGAGAGCTAACTCTCCTTTCTGCCCCAGCAGTCAGGTTCCTAGTAATGTTATAGGCTTTGATTGGGGGAGGTTTTTAAAGCAAAAAAAAATCAAAATAAACATGTGTTCAAACATGCCGACTGTGAATTTATCGTTGGATTTTTTTTAATAAGATCACATCATCAGATGAAGTAACAAGTCAATCCATTGTATGCATATGGAGTGTCCACCTGAGGTCTATTTATCCTGGAAAGAACTAGGACTTTTGTTTCTTTTCCTGTTTCACCTTTAATTTTATCATGTTTTGATCACCTTATAAGCTATTTTAGAGCTGTTATTGTGGTGAACTAGATTTTTAAAAATGTTGAGATAGAGATTGGTCTCTTTGCTTTAACTTTGGTTCTGGTTCCGTCATTGAACATCTACATGTGCATGCACTGAAATACTGTCACTCTGCAAGTGATCTCTTCCACTGGCTCTGTACCCAAGGAAACATGTCCTTAGGCCATTAAGGAAATCTTGTCTTTTTAATTAAATACTTTATTTTAAACAAGGGTCGAGTTCTAGTCTTATGCAGTGAGTTTGTTTTTTATATAAAAACAAACAAGTATGTGTGTTGGCACGGCAACTCCTTCGTAGCCTTGCTGCTGCTCCTGTACCAGGGCTGCTGACCTGCAGCAGCCAGACGAGCATCCCATAAATGAACGGAGAGACGTCGTTATATTCTTGGCAATTCGAAAGGCCTGCTCAACTGGGTGTACTGGAAATGCTCAGCTGCAATCAATCACTTTATTACTTTAATCTTACACAGTTGATTTTTAAATGTTAACATCTAATATGGTAATCAAGCTATTGCTTCCTCTGGTTATAAAACCTCTCAAATGAGGTCAGGTTTAATCACCAATTTGATAACTGGTCAACGATGTGACAGCGTTGAGTCTGGCTGCTGTGCTAACCAGTTATTTTTGTTTGGCATTCAGCTCATAGCGTGCACTAAAATCAGTCCTGTACTCTTTTACTTTCAGGTCTGTAATCCTGGGAGGGGTTAGGGAGGGGGGAGAGGAAGGAAATAATGAAAAAGAATATTAATTAAAATTTTAATTTGTTCAGCAGAGCTTTGGGAAACACAGAAACTTTCACTCCCAATATATTCAGCAGAAGTGGTGCGTGTCACTATAAATATGGCTGCTGCGGTGATGCATGCTGTTATTAGATAGTCATTACACATAAAGACAGTTTAATTAAATGAGTTTCCTATTCTATGCCTTTCTCTGCAAGATGTGTATTCCAATAGAAAAGCAGGCTCTCTGTGTGCATCCATACCTTGGCTTTCCACGTGCAGTTTCCAAAAAATAAGAATTTGGGTTTTTTCCATACATTTCTGTTCTATACTCAGGTGAAATGTGTGGGAAAAGTACTGCGTGTTGCTTTCAGCAAGGACTTGGGTACTTTATCATGACCATAAGAGTAGAACTTATTTATTGTATATTGCAATACATATCTGTATAACTATACGACAGTGATATGGTAATAGTGGTAGTAGACCTTGCATGGAGCATAAATGGCAGTCCTGGTAGAAATCCAGGAGATACTAATTTTGAGGTGCTAGACCCTTCCATAAGGATGCGTATTGCAAGGTCAGGAGGCTCATGCCTTTATCACTTGTCACAGCTCGTTCTCAAAGACTGAAGAGTTATCTTCGTAAAGTGGGATCACTGGAATTGTAAAATATGTCAGTAGATCCCATTTTGGTATGGATGGAAGATGGAAGATCAGGCAGTGGTTTTCTCTTAGGTCTGAAATGGGGACAAACACTTTTCATGGAAAGGATGCCTTTATTAAAAAGGAAGAATAAAAGGAAAAAGTGGTTATTTTAATTTGGAGACTAACATGAGGAAGGAAAACCAGCACAAAATTTAATGTGTGTATGAAACCAAGAAATTGAGCAGATGTATTATCCAGGACGTTTGAAATACGAAGCTAAACAGCATAGGTGGTGACAGCATTGAAATTTACAGTAGTCCTGTCTCTAGGAGAAATGTGTGTTAATATTGTGTATAATTTCTCAATTTCCAGCCTAAGAACAGACCTTCATCCAACAATTGTTGAAGCAAATGGCGTGGGATGGGAGGTGGGTGGGGAGGCAGAAGTGAAGTAGTTTTTACTTGAATGAGCAGTCAGTGGAGTTGGAAAAGGAGGTGAAAAACTTGCCCAAACACCTTTACCTGCTTTAAATCTCCATCTGCTTAACATCAAGTCACGTGGAAGGTATGTGGTAATAGAATGGGGCTGAAAGGGCCCTCCTGGAAGAGGAAGAAGCTCTCTGTAATCTTAGCAAAAACTGTGTGTATCATCCAAAATTTAATTCTAGCATCTGCTTCTTCATAGCCTTTCCGATAGGAGCAATAAGTTCTTGCAGTAATCCCACGCTGGACCTGTGTGAGACGATGGGGTGTGGTATATTTTTACTACGGTAGTTTATAGTGAAGTTCATTTATTTGAGTGAATATGGTGTAGATTGCAATTAATGACATTATTTCTCGGTAGCAGAAACCTATACTGTGCTTTGCTCTAAACTTAAATGTTCCCCAAAGAATCAAATGAAGTAATATAGCATAACTTATGTCCTTATTCAAAGCTGTATCATCAGGTATATAGTTCCTGTGAGCAGCTCTTTTATTGAGAAGTATTGCTGCTATCAATGCCATTTTTATATTAGAATCTTTTTATACAAGCCTACAATGCAAAGCTGGAAAGAAAAATGTATTATTTCTTTCAGTCACTCATCCCTGTAAACCCCGAAGACAAACAGCTGAAATTCCTGGGGGCGAGGTAGAAGCATTTGTCTCTCCAAATTCTGGTACATAAAGCCCAGGAGATCAGACTGGTTTCTGAATGCTGAAAGACAACTGACATTATACTTTAGGAAAAAAAGAGGGGAAGGGTGGAATTCGCTTGAGAGCTTTCACGGTGGGAAAAAATGGGCGAAAAACATCATGTTACAGAAATAGAGAAAAGATGAGATTTATCTGGGATTACTTCTTTTAAAATCCTAGGTGAGCTGAAATCTTCCTTAAGAAATGGGTTAGGCCCTATTAAGTTTTATTAAATAACTCTCAGTATAACACCCAGCTCTGATACAGCAGCTCATATATAGGGACCTCAAGGCAATGATATCTTTTTGCCCCTCTTTTCTAGATAAGAGAATGAACGTGAGAAAAGGTGAAGATAGGTGGCAGCAAGTGTCAGAAATGGAGCCCGACGAGCTTTTGGGAGTAGGTTCAAATTTCAGTTCCCTGGTCTTACATAATTAGGAGAGACCACTATATCTTGTAACTAATTATTCCGGCATGAACTAAATTATTGTTTTTAGTGTGCATGCTGTTTGCTTCCACAGATGCCTTCCCAGTCCCTCGGTGCGTGTGCTGGTTCATGGGGTGAATAAGTGGTTTGGGAGCTGGGGCAGGTGGAGGTTCAGCCTTTGTGGCTGTTGTTTCCCCAGCTCTTCAGGGCACCCCTTGGGTCCCTGGACCTGAGCGGAGATGCTGAACCACGAGTTGGTGGGAGCTGTGGAGAGCATGGATGGTTTAAATAGTCCTATGCCCACAGCCTGTCCAAATAACAAATCCTTAAATTTTGAACTGCAGGATTTTACAGCTTGATTGGGTATCTTTGGATGCCAGTGCTTATTTTCCTTGCAGTTCCCATGCAGTCCAAATGCATCCCTTAAGCTCTGTAACTTGGGGCACAGTATGCTCTATTTCTCATTTTAACTGGAGAAAGATAAAGGGAGCTGCACAGCGTGTGTGTAATGGTATTTGTTCATGTCTACATCTTTCAAAAATAAAAATAACTTTTAAAAAGTCAAATACATTTTTCAGTTGGTTTTCCTTTCATGGTATTACATGAGGGCTCTGGGTGCTGAGACACCACAGTCCATGCCCTGAAGCAGCTGCTACAGTGATCAGCATCATCTCTGTACCTGGTGATTCCGCAGTTCAGTGCCAGTACTGATGAAAGCGAAGTATGCTGGCTTTGTGGCCCATGAGGTGTCTGTGGTGAACTTTTAGCGGTGACCTGGTATATATGTGCTGCTGAGAGACAGCGATGGGATATTCATCTCTCTAATGCTACCTACCAGTGGGGGGTTTTGGTTTTAAATCTCAGGCATCAGACTCTGTCTCATGCACATACTCATTTCTCCTGGATGTTAAAATCCTGCAGAACTTTAGATACTTGAGATTCTCACTTCTTCAACAAATATTGCCCCATGCGTGGCATAAGGTACCCATGTCCAGCAGACTGGTGTGGGGGGCAGGAGGTACACCTTGCTTATGCCAGGCTGGAGGCAAATGTCCTGGGAGATGGATGGATGCATTTCTCTTTAGTTACAGGATGAGCTCATCTCTGCTATATGGCTGGAAGATCAGGTATTACCACTGTGGTCAAGCATAATCATTTGGGTTGAAGATAAGCAGAATATTTATACACTGGGACAAATATTCATCTTAATTGTGAAACAATTAGAAAATACCTGCTTCAGCCTAAACGATTTTAACAGCCACAAAAATCTCTAAGCAATTGCATGTGTGTGTGTCCTTGCTGAAAGGAGTGGCAAACTGAAGAGACATTTAAGAGAATAAGTCTTCACAGCTCTCATAATTCAAGTGAAAATATGGACGGCTTTTTATGACAAGATAGTTTGACTATTCATGTTTCTTGGCATACTTGATCACCTCAGGGAATTTAACTATTTAACTCCAGTTAATCTTTGCGAGATGCACATACATCTCCAGGACAGTGGAAGCGAACAGATCTTTATTAGATGGGTTTGGGCCAGACTTTTCTTAGTTTCAGTTCTTAAGTCAACATGGTCCTTACTGACTTTTTTCCTCTCCACTAACCCGAGTCCTCCCGCAGTGTATCTGCCTGGTTGCAGAGCCACCATATTTCTAGAACTAAATTGTATTAACCCAAAACACGATGTTGTTGGGCTCCTCTTTGGGTTAATTGCAAGATCTCACAGCTGATTCTTTATTTTTGAAGTTGCTCTTTTCACTTCTCTAAGAGGCAGGTATAGTATTTGGGGAGGATTTTTAGAAACAGCTTTTGTTTCATAATGCAAGTTGTGAATTAAGTGCTTTGGCCTTACTGTACCAGTGGACCTTTCTTTGATATAGTTAAACACCTGAGAGGTCAGCCTTGGGGCTTTCCTCTCTGTGGGATATAAAAAATGGATTCTTAAAGTAAAAAAACCCCTATTTTTGAAACGTGTTCAGTGGGAAAAGTGTGCAAGGTTACTGCAGCCCTAGGGCAACAGTAATGTATGCTACACAAGTTTGACATGGTGGTTTTTTAAATAAAAAGCTGCCTGCAAAACAGAGCACTGTAAAACACTTATCAGTGGGCAACTCTTATCAAGATCTCTGAGATACTGTGAACTCCATGAATTAATGCATCAAAATTAATACATCACTAAGGAGTCTGAAGTGCTGTAGTCATTCAGTGTAAACTTTATTTTCATCTGAGAAGGGGTTGGGAGACCATTTTGAAGTGCTGGGGTTTGTTCCTGCTGCTCAGGTGTACCACAGTGACCCTGAAGGTGCAGGGCGGGTTGTGCTTATGTTTGGTGGGGTCTGGTGGAGTTACCTTGTTCAGCAGTCTGGTTGGGATTTGTCTGTCCTGCATGGGACCAATGCAACGCCAAACAACTAGAAAACAATGTTGTATTTTTCATTATATATTTTTTAATAGAAATGTAGGATTTGTTTTACTAATGCTAGCCTATTGAGTATGAAATCCTCAACTTTCTCTACTGAAAACCACTAAACATCTTAAAAATTGAAACATGTTATGTTTGTTGCCATGCTGATCTGCCCTAGGAGATTAGATGCTTATCCAGAGTAAAGAATAGCTATGTAATGCAACCTCAAGGCAACCAAAACTTCGTAAACTGTGTAGCTCTGGTTAGTTAACAAACCCAGTGACAAGGGATGCTGCAACGTCCCTTTGGCGTGCAGCACGAAGGCTGTCCTGTGAAGCTCTACCTCTAACAGGTAAAGGAAACCAACTTCCCAGAGCCTTTCCTGACTCTAAAATCTCGGCAGCAATTGAAATCTATCCTGTTGGTTGCTGGAGGGACCCATATACCTGCAGGGAGCTTTTGTTATGTCAGATGGGGAGAGATCTATATGTCTTTTTATTATTATTTTTAAGCAAAGAATAAAGGTTAAGGTTTAAGTGCTTCCTCTCCTTTCTTCCCTTACTCTCTCACCTTGTTGTTTTCTACCTTGCCAAATTCTTCCTTCTCAGAGGAACAAGGATGTGGTGTTGTGATCATCAAGAGTCATTTTCAGTGTCTGTCTCTGCAATATAACCCACACCACTGTACAGTCCTCGAAAGAATGACTTCACATCTTTGGGGATACCTGGATTTAATTAGTTGAAAATGGCTTTTCTGGAACTGCAGCTAAGTCACAAATTGACCTTCCCTGAACTCTAGTTTCCAGCTGATTTGGTGTTATTTTTCTGACTTCCATTGCATTTGTAATAACAGCTGAAAATTATTGTGTAGGGAAACTCTTGGTATTACTAATAATTTTCTGGCTTTACTCTTAAACTTCTAGCATCTGCATGTCCCAGTGTTGGAAGTTGTCCTCAAGACTGATTCCTAAGCAGCTAGCCAATGTACTTTACTGACTTGAAGAAAGAGAATTTGTCCTTGGTCTGTAGTTCAGTGATGGCGGCGGCCTTTTCATATCCCAGGCCAAGATCTGAAGTACGGTACGAGATGTCTGCCCTTCCCTCCCCTCTTTCCCCATGTGTTAAGTGTTTTGGGCTTGTGGTAGCTCTGGTTGTGACCCAAAATCCCTTCTTTGAGCTCTTGGACAAATTAGTACCTTGCCAGGAAAGACTATGGGGCTATAAATTACACACTAGTATATACACTATATATCCTTAGGTCCCTGGGCTGGCTGGGATCACCAGAAAGCCTTTGGAGAACAAGCATGTATGTTCAGGTAGTTGTGGAGCCAGTTGCTGTTGATAAATTAAGTGCCAGATCTTTAATCATAATCTTTAATCACATGTCCAACTTCAGTTTAATTATTCATAGCTGCTGGAAGCAATCTTGAAATGATGTACACTTTCAAGAAAACACTTAAATGTGGTCCAAGAGTATACGTGTGTGCTTAAATGCCTTAAGTGCTTGTTCTTCAGAAATATTCTGTACACTTGGGGTCATCTGCCTAATTGAATGGAGAGGCTATTAGGGGAGAAAAAAGAGGGAAAATTAAGGCATTACTACAAGAGGGAATCTCAAATCTTTTTCCTCCTTCAGTGGTAGTTGGACTGAACAGAACTTGGCCAAATTTTTCAAAGATGTTTGAATTTAGTAATTCTTGGTATTCTTGCAAGCGCTCTTTGGTGATGGGGCGGGTGGTTTGGTTTTTGGGGTGCTTTGTGTGAGGTGGAAACGTTTTTCTTGTCGGTGGTTTTGGTGGTTGGGCTTTTTGTATGTTTGAATAAATGGTGTTTTGTTTGGAATGAACTGGGTTTGAGTCATTTTAAAGTCTCCTACCAGTCCCTGGAGCATTTCTCCCACAGCCGATGGTAAATGGAAACTGCAGGCCAGAGATGTGATTTAAAACTTTTGACACTGAGTGATTTCCCCCCAAGAATGACCTGAAAAGCAAACAACTCAAACACCACTCTAGATGGATGGCGGAGAGGTTGAAGTACCAGAGAAACCTAAAACTGTGTGCTGTGTTGGAAAAATAAATGCATTTAGGTCTGATTATTTTAAATGGTGTATCCTACGGGTACACGGATGCTTGCGGTTGTGTTGCATCTTGTTTTAACCACACATGTATCCAGAGCAGCGTACGTAGTCTTGAGATTCCATCCCAAGAAGACTCTGCATATAATGGCACGTTTTAACAAAGCAGCAGCAATGTGGGGAAATTAGGTCTCTTCTAATTCTCCAGCAGAGCTATGACACTTTTTTGATATTTGAATTTGATAACTTTACTATAGATTTCTATCCTTTTATTTGCTGTTACCTTTGTGGAAAAGTCCTGAGGGAATTTATTAAACTGAGTTTGGGCAGGAATGTCATCTCTTGCAGAATGTGTTTTGCTGTATTGTCAGAAAACAGGGTTATTTTGACAGTGGAATAATGGAGATAGCTATGATTTAAAGAACGGAAGGAATTCATGACAGAAGTGGAGATCTGTCCTTGTTGGGAGCTGGCACAGTGTACTTGATCATGGGTATTGATTCAGCCCATCAAAATGTGTTGTAGTAAATGTAATTTATGCTTTGACCTTCAGCCAGCTCTCAGCTGGAATGGAAAAACACGGTACAGATACTTACAGATGGGTCTACTTATCACTTGCTCCAAGGAAATGCAGGATAAATGTATGAATTCAAGCAACTGTGCAGTCTGGAGAGTGAGGTGGAGGCAGGGAGGACTTTCCAGGGGAAAAAACATGGCAATACCTGTTCTGTAGGCATTGCTGCAGATAAAATTCAGCTACAAAAGCCCCTCCAATAAAAGAATCATAACTCCCAGAAACAAAACAACTCTCCCCTGCCCCCCTTTTCCATTCCATTATGACTTTTTTATTGTTAGATACGAGATCTTTTTTAATTTTATTTTTGTTTAGGCCAATTCACTGGTCTGGGAACCTATGTAGTCACTTGCAGAGAGGCAAGGTACAGAGGAACACGGAGGCAGAGGGGTAGTTTCTGTCTATCACAAGGGTTAAGGATGTACCTAAAGGGGCAGAGCAAGGAAAAATGTTTGGGAGAGGGATGAGCATCACTGTGAAGGCAAAGAAAGGAGCATTCTGTGACAAGGGACTCTTACTTAGTACCAGGTATAGGAAAATAACCTGTTAGCTAACCTTTTAGCAGGATGACCTAAAGCGAGGAGGGTGGGGAAATCTGTGGAGAGTCTTCAACTTTAATTCAGTTGTGATTACAGTATGAAAATGTATTGTATAAACAAGCCAACTATATGTTACAGTGCATGACGGCGAGCATAGCTTGAGTGCTGACAAGATTGAATACATGTAGTTCTGTGCATAATTGTATTGTATACAGTATATGTAAATTAATGTCAAGTGTCAATGTATCAGTTTACTATGTGATACTCTGAAATGCTGCAGTTCCTGAGAATTTAGGATGGCTGTGTGTGTTTGAAGATAACAAGACTGTAAACAACTTAGGCTGTAGTCCTTTTGTACTTGATTAAAACCCCTCTTATTCACTGCTGGCATGCTGGCTATGAAAACTTAACAAATCTTTCAAAAGAAGTTGTAAAACCCAGGATTTTTATCAGAACTGTTTTACTACCTTGAAGCCAGGTTCCCCATATCACTAATTTAGTTGCAGACTGATGGAACTGTATCTTGTTAACATGGTATGGAACATGGTATGGAAAAAAATAAAAATAAATGCCAGCATGTCCCTGTGGCAGTACACACCGTGTAAGATATGTGTCTTCGGTGTCATGGTGCAAGAGGCTGGTGCGCGAAATCTTATGTTTTGAAGTGGAAAAAATGGACAGACGCTTATCAAGTCGAGTTCTTCACTCAAATGGCTGGGAGGTTCAGCGTGTTAGTAAAGTGCGGTGACCTCGGGACACGAATCCACCTACACGTGGACCTGTAAGTGGTACAAAGAGCGGGTGAAGTGCTGACCTATGGCTCGCCCTGTGTAAGTGAACATTTATGAGAGTGGTTTGAGATGTTGTATCTTTGGAGGAATAGTTGCAAATCCCTCACCACACCATAAGAATAACTTGTTCTTCTGTAGGAAAGAGTATGGAATAATGTAAAAATGGGGAGGGTGAGAATGTGGAGAGTACAGTACTGCCTTGTAGCCTGCAGATCCTGTGTGGGGTTGTAGTGCTTGTCTTTAAGCATCTCAAAAAAAAAAAAAAAAACCAAAAAAAAACCAAACCACCAACCAAAAAACCCCAACAAAAAAACTCCAAGCAATCCCCAAAATGCCCACCTTCCCCAAACAACCCCAAACCCAACCAAACAAAAATCAAGCAAAACAAAAAAACCCCACAACCACTAAAAAACCCAGCTTCTTTGGAAGCAAAATTGCAAATCCTGTCTCATGGCAAGAACAGAAAATGGCACATCAATTATTTGCCCTGACAAACAAATGAGAATAGGGAAAGGTACAATCTCATTACCAACTTAATCTTCTGGCACTTCTTGGATGCAGTACAAGTGATTCTATCAATCTAGAAACAAAAGGATTATTTTTGGGCCAATTATTCAAGCTCAAATACTCTCGACATATGAAATGGGTTGATCTAAAAACCCATGGCACCAAAGCCGTCTAAGGCAGCCGGTATTCTGTTGGCAATATGTAATTTGTTTCTTTAATGAGATTATTTGTCATGCAAGTATGCATAGCCTTCTGCCAGACATGTGTGCCTTTGCTGCCGTACAGTACTTGTGCTGTCTCTGCCTGCTCGCCTTGTACAGAAACCAGCTGAGCTTTAGATGACCATTGCTATGAATTTACTCTCATAATTAGGCTCTCCTTACATCCCAGTGCTCCGGGTGATGCTGTGAAAACAAGGGTGCAGTGGATTCCTCCGGAGCCCAGCTGCTGCACAGCTGTAACTTCCCCACCCAGCTTGAAAAATACTGCCTGGTGCTATGTCCCTATGTTTCCCTTGCTCAGGCTCGAAGTCCTGATGCAATGAAGCTGTGATTGATTAGCAGAGGCAACAGGCACTCAAAGAAGTGATGCTGCTGCTTTATTTTGTGCAGAAAACTTCAGAGTCTTTAAAAGCAAACTCTGTGGGAAGCCTATAAATAGGTATAGTCTCATTTATCCTGACAATGGTATGATGTAAACTGTAGTGGATGTATGAGTAAATTTGAGGCGTTTACCTTTTTTGTGTGTATTTTTAAAAAGCTAAAGAGAATCCTGGGATCATGTGTCTCTCCTGAGCTGTAAGGCCTGAGAGCAGCTCCAAAGAAGCGATGCTTTGCTTTGCCGGCAGACGGCTCGGGTGCTGTGGATCCAGGCAGACACCATACTGACCAATTCGGGTGACAGGACATCTTCAGTCCCCTGCTGCCTGGCTGTCACCTCCTCGGTGGTGGGACAATGTCTCCTGCCCATGCCAGAGGATGGGGGATGCCTGGTGGCACAGGTGGCTGTTTCTTTTTTTTTTCCAGCACCAATCTATCCCAGATGAGTCCTGTGAAAATCTAGCCTGTTTGAATCGATAAAAGACAGGAGCCTGTATTTACTTGGTATCTGTTGGTCTTTGTGATAACTACGTTTAGAAATCGTGACTAAAATAAAGAGCAATATTAGCATTTTTCATAAGAGAAAATTCTAAATGAAGAGTTAACTTCCTTTTCAATAAAGTCTATGTAAACACTTTCTGAAACACCAATATTAGATTTAAAATTTGGTTTATTGGAGACCTTATGGAAAAGGTGTTACTTAACCAACCATAAAAATAATCATTTCTATTAGTACCAGGCACAGGTTGCCCAGAGAAGCTGTGGCTGCCCCTGGCTCCCTGGCAGTGTTCAAGGCCAGGTTGGATGGGGCTTTGGGCAACCTGGGCTAGTGGAGGGTGTCCCTGCCCATGGCAGGGGTGGGACTGGATGGGCTGGGAGGTCCCTGCTCACCCAGCCCATCCTATGATTCTAAGAAGACTTCAGCTTCAGGACCTTTTGAAAGGCTTTTGTGGAGCTCCTGGTAGCTTCCCAGTGAGCTCCTGAGCCAACCTCTAACATCAAGGGAAACTTTGAATTTAGACCTCACCTAGATCAAATAGATGGATGTGGAATGGGGACTTGTATTCACTTGACTTGAAAGAAAAAGATCAAACCAATTTAAGTGTTTCTTAATATTGATTAAATAATCATGTTATATTTAATTTTTTTTTAAAATGCAAAATTTACAGGGTGTAAATGTCATGAGAGGTAATGTTACCTAGCTTCTGTTCTCAGAGTGCTACGTGATACCAAGTGGGGAGAATTTTGAATCTTAAGAGGTAGCAGAAACAATTTCTGATTTAATTGTTTATTATTTTTAAACAGGATTTGGCCACATGCCTTTGAATTATTTGGGAAAAGTATTTAGCTCGAGGTGTTTCATTCTATTGATTAGTCCATAAAGGCCTTGCCTTCTTGTTATTGCATCTCTGTTTTCTTGTAATTACTACATGTAATCATGCCAACATAACTTAGCTAAATTCCTGGGGACTTCATAAAAATAAAAGGTCTTACAGCAAAAGTTGCCCAGCTGAGATGCGTGACTGACTTGAGAAGTGACCACTTCTGTTTTGGTCAGAGGTTTTTTGGTATCTCCAGGGATGGAAATGGACAGTTGGCCATGCTGTTTTCTGGGGAGCGCAGCTGGGCAGTGGGGAAAGACTTCAGATAGAACAGGAAGTTGTATATGAAAGATCACAATTAAAAAAATAAGGAATAACTCAGTGTGACTTTATTTTCCCCGTCACAGAGTTTCCGAGTGTCTTGTAAATACTTCCTGATCTGCACTCTACCCTCCCCAGCAATTTAGTCAATAAGGGGAGTTGTTTGCATTAGTTATAGATTTTTTTGGGAATGCTTTTCCAGTTTGGGACATGTTTTTACCCTGTATTTTTTGTATTTATTCTTTTTCCTTGTGCATTGTTAAAGCAAGCTGTTATTGTGTGTGAGTAAATTCTTCTTTTTTTTTTTTTTAATGAATAATTGTTCTTACTGAAGAAGGGGTGGCAGCAGGCTGGAAGGGCAGCTGGAGCATGCCAGATGTGGTAGTCATGAATAAGGCCACTTGCCTGCTGGGTGACACACGTCCACAGGTCACCCTTCCACTCGCATGTCTGTGCTACTCCACATGGTTGTAGCTGCTGCCAGCTTCCCTGGTTGCTCTCTGCCAAGTTTGTTTCCCCTGTGTTGGGTAGAGGCTTTCGGTTTCAGCTGAAATGGATGGCGGGGGGGGCAGGTGGAACATGATGAAACTTCAGCTTTGCCTGATGGTGAAAGCAGAGCAATGCAGAAGCACCAGGCGATGTTCGGTTTTAAGGTACAGACTGCAATAAACCACCTGATTGAGCTTGTCTTCGTATGTGGGAAATAAATAGCATATTCCACTACAAAGAAATAGTTTTCTTTTTCTTAACCTAACAATGAGAACATAGCCATGCTTAATATCTGATGACTTACATTTTTTTTCCCTCAATTGTTTAAACTGCTTTCAAACTAATTGAATTGGGTGCAAATTAACAGCTGGCTAAAATACAGTCCTGAGGCAGAGCATTTTATTCATGGCAAAGCAAATTCTACTGAATAAACATTAATTTTCTACTTGAAAAGACTTGTCCTGAAGGTTAGGTGGGTTTGTAAGAAGTTTGTACAGTCATTTCACTGGTACCAGCATATTAATCACATAGCATAGTCAAACTGTAAAATATCACCTGCATTTGTACTGGATTTCATAATCAGTATTTTACTTATTTGCTCACTCTAACAGTATAAGTTGGTGCTGAGATCCTGTCCATGCTGTTGCCCAAAACATGGACATGTCACGATTGGAAGGGACCTGTACTCAATGGCAAAGGAATTCAGCAAATGGCAGAAATCTAATTGCTGGGATTGTCTACAGGCACGGAAGGTGAAATACCAAACTATGTTACAATAGATACAGGAGGTTTGTTGGAATATTATTGGGCAAATGCTATTTGATGTCATGACAGCAGCATCAGCTGGTGCATCTGTGAAAAGCTGTGCATGAATTGGTGTAGCGAAACTGAGCGTGATCTCTTGCACTGCAGTTGCTGCTCAGGTTTTAGCCTTTCCTCTCTGTAAGGTTTTTGGTTTTCTACGCTCAACGTTACAACTGAGGCAGATTTGCAAAGCTGCTGCGAGCAGGGAGAGAGCTAACATTTACTGATGGTATTTGCTCTATGACTGTTTTAAAGTACCTGCTCTTAAAATCCTGAGCCAAGTTAAGATCCTTGAATAGCTTGTTAAAACTTTAGTTCTCAGAGACTATATGCAGTCAAGAATAACAGTCCCTCCGATGCCTGAGCAGTGGATAATGAGCATGGCTCAGACTTACCTGGGAGAGAGGTGAAACAGCCTGCAGTAACATAACCAAGCACGGGGAGCCAGCCCCATCCTGCGGTCCCTCCGTGCCTCTGGAAGTGTGGGTGTTGCAGCATCCCAAGGCAAAACATGCCACCATTATGCTTTACTTGGCACGTGTTATGCCTTACCAACAGTGCTGTATCCAGTTTTGGTCACTCTCTGTTCAGGAGAGTGGAAAAACTAGAGAAGAGCCAATGGAGGGCCACCAAAATGATTAGAGTGCTTGGCAGAAGAAGAATGGTTTAAGGAGTTGGGCTTTTTCAGCCTGAAGGGGAGAAAGCTCAGGTAATCTAGTCTTCCAGTATGTAAAAGGTAGTTGTGGGGAAGATGGAGTGTGTCGTTTCATAAGGATGCAATGTGGTAGGATCAAAGGCACCAGGGACGAATTGCTTCAGAGAAAATTCTGTGGTTAGAAGAAGAGGAGGGAAGAAAGAAGGGGGTGGGGGGAAGATAATAATTAGACGCTGTAATAAATTGCCCAGAGAAGTGGAGGACTGTCCCTTGCTGGAAATGTTCAAGACTTGGCTGGACTTGGACTTGATGATGCAATCTATGGCAGTGCCTTCAGCAGAAAGGCGAAGTGATCTCCACAGGTCCCTTCAGTTCCACCTTCTTTGCAGTCCCAACAATCTTTACTCTGGGGCCACGCAGAGGGATGTTTTATGGCACAGGAGGCTTTTCTCTCCTTTTACCCCCTCAAATGTTCTTATAAGCCTCGGGTGAAAAGTGGTTCAGAGTGTTGTAGCCCATTGGTTGGGAGGTGGTTTTCTGTGCATTAAAATGTTTAAGAAATTTAAAGTACAGTGCACAGTTGTCTAAACCCCTTAGGTTTCTGCTTGAGGAGTTTGATACAAGAATCCTATTTCAAAGTTGCTTCAGCTGCATTATAGATGTATCATCAGAAAACAATTCTGCCTATGTATGGCTGGCTGCCTGCGGTGAACGGCAGTCACGTGGACTTGAGCAGTTGGGAGCCTCTAGCCTTTGTGTCTGTTAGATTTGGAACAGGCACACTTAAAAATCAAGTAAAATAATTTTTTGTTTTTATGTATGAGACTGCTATGTCTGGAAACCCAAGAGTTGTTATTAATTGAGATATATTTCTTCCTCTGCTTTTGGTAGGAATATAGATGGTGTTTTCAGTTTTGCTGGAGTTGAAATCCCCTCTTCCCCCCCCCCCCCCCCCCCCCCCAAATGGCATGAGTAATCAGCGCTGTGCATTTGAATTACACTGGAATTAAGTTTCAAGTGGAACAGCACAGCAGCTATTTCATTATCTCTCAATTTATTCTGGAATTATGAAACAACACTTTCAAATTTCATTTTCTTGTGTAGCTTCTTGAGATAGCACTTGTATATGACAGGCTGAGATATAATATGAACTGTTTTAATATATTAATTTGAGGAAGCAGGCATTGAAAGGTTCTGCATTTGGTCATGAATACATATATATTTGCATACCTTAACTAGAACAAATGGATGTCAGCGCTTAGTCTTGGATTTTCAAAGGAGCTCAGGAAGTTACTTTTTCTCTTTGGACATCCTAAATTTCAGAGGAAATATCAATTTTTTTTGCAGTGACTCTGTAGTTTCATAACCACCAAGAAAAAAAATACTGATTATGTATAACTGCAGTTCAGTGTCTGTGTCCTTGTTCAGCCCATCTCCTTGTAGTTATCTTGAAGACTGTTCTCCACTATTGTGTCCTAAGCTTGTCAATTCTTAAGTAATATTTCTGAAATTCTGTCCTTTCTAAACAAATGGTCAGCATCTTATCTGCTATCGTGACTGCTGTGACTTCATTCGGTCTTTCATCCCTTATCTCTTAGACTTCCTTCTAGTCCTCTTTGAAGCTGCTAAGGTTGTTGCCGTTGTCTCTGGCACTGACAGCCCCATCAATTTTGTATCCCTTCACTGGTCCCCTTTCTTCCTACTGCATAAAGATAAACCTTCATTTCTGAAGACTTTCTTGTTGTTTTCTGTCTGGTGTTGGCTCTTAAAACATTGCCCTCTCACTGTCAGCTCCAAGTCCTTTAGTGCTTTCTTAACATGGATGGTTCCAGGTGTGCAGGGCAGGTTCCCATGTCCATTGCTCCTTCGTCAGAAGCACAGGGCTTCCTGCTTGTAGTGCTTCCCTGGTCTGTAGGGCCATAACTTGCTTCTGTAATCAGAACAATGAAATAATTAAGATGCTTGGCCAGACTGAGTTAGTTCTCACAAAGGTGAGAATGGTCAGCTGCCCACCTTTCCAGCCAGATGATGAGTTCTGGGGAATAGCAGAGTCCCATCATGCCTCATCTCTGACACGCCGAGAACGCGCTGTCCTCGGCACGAATGTGGAAGATACCGGGGAAAGCTTGGTGGCTGTGCAGGTAGCCCTGCCTTTGGGGCTGCGCTGGTGCCACGTGCTAGCGGTGACACCCGTGCCCTCCCTGCAGGGAGGGTGACGCTTCCTTTCGCACTGCAGGAAGCCAGGCAATTAAGCCAATCTTTATTACGTGAAGTTAAGCTTGATCTTCCTATCGCTAATTTTCTGCTGGTTTTGTTGGAGCACTCCTGTGCGCAGCCAGGTTCCGTTATTCCTGATGAGTTTGCTGTTGTGACCTCATGTCTGTTACAGGTTTCTTCAGCTTTGCATCTCTCTCACTCCAAAAAAGCCATTTATTCCAATAAAGCCATTAGTTTCCCCTCTGCTACTTGAGAATGATCTCAGCTCTTGTGACTGGTGCAGAGTTTGAAAACTTAAGCCTTACAAAATGCTGAACTTTTTCAGAGGTGAGCGCTGCCGTCTTTGTGACTCGCTCCCTGTAGGCGCAACATAAAGCCTCTCCACGTGAAAGAGTCCACCTCTCTTATTTTTACTGCTCACACTAAAGGCACCTATTGCTCTCTCCAGCACAGCGTACAGTCTTCTCTACAGCCTGGGGGACATGTTTAGTCAACATGCGCTTGCTTTGAAGGGTCCTAATTTCTTAAACTGTTTCCGAGGACAAACAGTTGCTTGTAGTATCTGAGTAACACTTGAGTGAGCAATCTGGCTTGTCGAAATAATGACAATGTATAAATAACTTTTTAAAAGTTGCATGGCCTAAAATAAAATGTAGTCATTGCAAGATAATTAACATCACTTGAACATTATAACGTGCAAAGGTGCATTTGATCCCATTCCTATAAAGACCTGATTATATTATGGTAATGAGAGTCTTCTGAGATGCACTGTTTTTACAAGAAAACTTCTTTTGAATTCATCACAGAAATAATTCACTTCCTTTGATCTGAAGAAATGTCAATTACTTTCATATTTGAGCTCTGAGATCATATAAACAAGTCTAGTCCTTTCAATACTGAATGGTTAACACAAAAAAGTAATTAAAATACTTCAATAGCATTTATCATAAAGCGTATGTAGAGACTAACAACGAAGTACAGGATCTTACACAGCTTCTCATTATTCTCTAGGCTAATAAAAGATATTTTTATATCAGCTTGATAGTTGTATGCATACTCAAAACGCTTCCCTCCTTGGCAATGTTGGATATTCTTCCTTTGCCACCTTTGTATAAAAAGAGAAAGACGTCTCTGGAATTTAACTAGTGGGAAACCTACTGAGCCAAATGTCCAAGAAGCTTAAGAGGGGCTCCATGTGAAGATATCTCTTGTGACTTCCTACTGAATAAGGATAGTGGGCAGAAGGGTCAACTGGACTGTTGTAAAATTGAATGCAATATAGTAAGAACTTGTCATCAGTTATACTGCATAACTTCCTAAAAGAAGAGCCCGCAGGAGGACACAGTAATAGTCTCTGCCTGTGGCAGAAGATGGGACACTTTGTAAAGCTGTCTTAGGGAAACTGAAGTGTGCATATTTCTAAAGTTTTTTTTTCTTTTATCAGCTAATAATAAATGGACTAACTCTGGTCTGGGACACTAGTTTAAGGTAAACAGTCTATATCTGTCCAGACTGGTGTTAAATGGGCTATCAAGAACTCGTGAAAACCAGTTTAGAACTATCTACTAAAGGATGGGGAGCTTTTACAGCTCCTAATGCTGGCCTATAGTGATGTTAATGTATAGCTTAACTATTGGTATTGTGTGGAAGGAACAACAGCTTTAGTAGTAAAGACCACGGACCTGCTTGCTGCTCTGTTCCTCAGTCCTACCACAAGAGAATGGGTGTGGGAAAGATGGGCTCGGATTTTCCTGGCTGTGATCTTGGTGAGCGAAGGTCCCCAGCTCCATTCACTAAATCAGGGTTGGTGTCATAGCGGTGCATGTGGCTAAAATGGACATCTCGGCCAGAGGAGATACTGCAGAAACCAGAGGGCAGGGCATTACACTGCAGTTGGCAGGTACCAGATATGTGGAAGTTGATCTGTAATGTAACTTCACTGTGTAAATTCCTAAGGAAAGCCCTTCCTAAAAAGAAATAATTTAAATGCTAGTAGCTAACTGCTTTTGAGACGAGTTTGTAATTCAGAAGGTGTGCATACACTGACTAAAATTTTCTCTGACCAAAGCTGAATGTCAAGAAAACAGGGAAAATATTCACTGCTCTCCTCTGCAAAGCTCTAGACACGTGGGTCCAGTGCCAGTGCTGCACTTTGGTAAGCAATTTTTTCATGTAAGGCAGAGCCATATGTAGGGATTATTTTTAATGCTTAGGGTGCAAGTATATGGACAGAACTGGCTAACTGGGCTTTAGTGGGAAGGATTCTGGTACAAGATGTCCATGGTGCCATGTAGGAGAAAGGAGGACTCTGATCTTCAACTGCGATTCTTTTAGTACTGTGCAACACAGGCTTTGCACAGTGCGTCTCTCTCAGCAAGCACACGTTGCTTTGTGTCACTAGCCAAAATTTTCATGGTCTGCTTCAACAGACATACTTACGGAATAATAAACAAGCTTTTTGTATGTGTGACTGCAGCAAATACTTGTTGAAGGTAACTGCTGTATTTCTTTCAGAAGTCCTGCCAACTTTAATTAACTAAGGTTTATTCTGAAACGCAGCGAGATTAGGAACTTGTTTGCAATCTGTTTGCACTGTAATATACAAATCAGAACATAGTTCTCCTCATGTCTTACTGACTGCAGAACCTGTCATCTGGCTTTCCACAAGTGAATTTGAACTCTGGCCATATTCTCTGCTCCATTTAGCTTCTACTCTTTTATCATAGGTTTGGGGACACTCACCATTTTTGAACAGTTGGGGAGATGACGATTGCTTGCCAGGCTGCATGCTCTTCTCAGACCTAACAGCCATCGAGTTGTCAGCGTTTCTTTTCAGATATGCTTGTATCATATTTTAAAGTCTTTCCATGTCACTTTCTTTTCATACCTTCTGTCTGTGAACACTTGGTGTTTCTGATTCAAGAACTAGGCTCCAGTCTTCTCGTGGCGGAAGTTGCCCGCGACCATCGTGGTGCAGTGTTTAAAGCAGGGATTGCTCCTGGGGGGTGTGTGTGCATGCACATTGGGTGTCTGGACTCTGGTGTAGTCACCCCAGAGTTTTATATAAACACACATTTCCATGCCTCTGGCGAGTCTTCCATAAAGCTCAAGAACAGAAGTTCTTACAGTATTTCACTATTGATCATTTTATCTGCAGACCTGAAATGCTCTAAATAGCAAGGCTTCAGGAGAGATGCTTCTGCACCTTCTCCTCCTGTTTCAACCCCTACTCCCTTAAATTTTAAGCAGAGTGCTGAGAGCAAAGTTTTGGCTTAACAAAACTAACCAAAGCACATTGGTGCTGGCAGCACAACTGGCCAGAATGATAGCTCCTGCTCTGGCTGGGACAGAGATTGATGCTTTTGTGCTGTAGTGGAAAAAAGCTGTTGTAGTGCTGGGGAGAGAAGGGAAAACACCGTGATAATGAAAATGAAGGATAAATAAGTACTACTAAGTTCATTAGATGATTGTGTTGAATTCTTTTGGATGCGATTTGCTTTTCTTCAGAGGAAGGGAGAAGCAAAGTTCTTCATGTCACTGCCATAAAATGCCTTGAGTAATTTTTTTTATTGTAGTATGGTTTCTAATGTTGATGTATTTTGACTCATCACTTCAGATTTCAGTGCTGTATATATTACTGAAAACCATAATTATCTTTATGAAAATGTTTTCATAACAACAGGCTAGTCTCTCAAAACGTGAGGGGAGCAATCGTGCTGTCACCACATCTCCATTGGCATTGAGCGCTACATTTACTTGTTCTCTGTGCTCACGTCATGGAAAAGGGGAATTTTACCTTGTGCCCCTTTAATGAGGTCTTCATCCCTCTGCTGACCTCTCGGTGCCCCACTGCCATCCTCCCACCCCTGGGAAGGGCAGGGCTGCCCTGTGCGATGTACAAGCCACTGGGAAGAGGTGAGTCGTGGCCAAAATAGTTCTGGAAAGGTGGCCTTTGGCCCTGGGTTTACAGCAGAGCTCTCTTCCATTTCTGCTGCTGCTGCAAGCTGGCCTGGGTCAAGTGAACCACTTAAGCAGCGGAGAGCCTTGCTGGCTGAGAGCGTGCCTGCAGCACTGAGTCCTGCTGCAACAATAAAAGCTCTGAGTGCAGTTACTCTATGCAGGTGGAAATGGAGATCTTGAGATGATTTAGAAAACAAATATTTCTTGCCCAGGAAGGCAAGAGATAGCAGACTAGCAAAGTAGCCACCTGCTCCTACTCTTGTTTGAAATAGAACTTGGGTGTCCTCTCGTGTCAAGAATGCTTTGAGTTACTGCCAGATATCAAATACTAATATTTTGTATAATGGGGCCCTTTATGCTCATCTGAAGGACCAGCAGAGCTATTATCATTGCCTGAAGGGTTTTAAAACTTCAAGTATTTTTTTTTTCTTGATAGTTCTGTGAGGTTTTTCTTTGAAAGAAGTCCTGCCACAGGGGAGCCTGCTCTCCTCTCGATAAGCAGGTGTACGGTATCTCCTTCTGACACTAATGGGAGCTGTGCCTGCATGAGGACCCGATAATAGATTACGTATAACAAAGCTTAGCTTCAAGAATATGAAATGCAATGGGAAAAAGATAAAATCGCAAAAGGCCTGATTCTGCTCTTCCCTAACATCAGTTTTAAATTGATGGAAAATCATAGTTTCCTGTAGATTCACTCCTGCAAGTGATCCTCACGTTGAAAGCTGATTGTTTCTTGGATTTCTTTCTATCCTGTAGTCAGTCTTCCTCACTCAGTGTTTGAAGGCTGAATGGGTCCTTCTGGTTCATCAAGCAAACACGAGTTGAGGGCAGGCTGCCATCACCTCCGTAGCTTCTCTGTCCACTCGTGCTGGGGCATCATCCATCAAGCAAACAGGTTGGAGGAAAGCACGGTAGCTGTCTGAGCTGCCAGCCTGAAATAAATCACAGTGCTGAACGAGACTGGCTTCTCAGTCCTGTTTTTTCTGCCTCATTACTAAGTCCAAGCTTGCCATCAATTTGCACAGCACTGGAAGAGGTGGGCTTTATTTAGTGCCATGACTTTCTGTGCCAAAGAGGCTGGAAATAGTGAGGATTGTAAGCTCTGGGTCTGCTCAAGCCTTGGGAGAAAATGTTTTGTGTTGCTTGGTCATCCCTCTTCTAGCTAATCTAGGAGGGATAAAATCAGAAATTCAGGGTTGGAAGATACTCGTCCCCAGGCACCTGGAAAAAAACCAGCGGTTTTGATTTTATTTTTGTCAATTACTTCTTTCAAGTTATAAAATAGCCTCTACTTCACTATGTGGTTTGCATCCTGAGACACGTGAATGCTGTCCTTTTCCCTGAATAAGGAATACCAGTGTTTCTGCGTTACGGTGGTGCCATTTAGAAGTGTTTGATCCGGGTTGAAATTTGGAGGTCCTAACTTGCAGTTTGTTCACAGCTGGGACACATACTCTAGGGAAAGTTGATTAACTTATTTATGAAAACGAAAAAAACAAAACCATGAAAAAATGAGAAAGAAGCTAACTTTGTTGGTAGCTCATTTGTAGCTGTTGAACATCAGAAAGTCAATGGTACAAGACCTACAGAAACTAAGGGTGTAAAGGGAACCCTTTCCTTTGTCCCTCAAGAAAAAAAGTAACATAAACAAGACTAATCTTTGAGTTTTGGAAAAATGCTGTATATGATGAAGCATGACTGATCTACCTTGAGTGATGTTAAGTAAAGGTACCAGTGCATTCAAAGTTTAATTTATCTAGTTTGAAAAGTGTGTGCACCTTTCTTGAAGCTGTTCTGCTTCAAGGAACAGTCAGTGGTTCTGGACAAGATGGAATGAAATGATGAATAGTTCTGTAAACACCCCTGATCACACTGCACAAACATGCAAATGCTCATAGATCGCCTTGATGGAGGATAAACACAAGCTCCTCAGCGCTGGGGCTGAAGAAATGTTGCGTGCAGATTGCATGCCATGGGGGAGCAAAGCTCTGTCAAGAAAAAGACAAAGTTAATTATTTCTACAAATTTTTTCCAAAAATGTTTTGAGTTTCTAGCCTTGACTTCTAGCCATCTAACTTAAAAACAAGCCTACTTTAGTCCTTTTTCATGTTTTCATTTACTTTATGGGGGCTCGTGTTGCTCATTCACTTTTACACTGTTCATAGGTAAATTCATAGTTAATATGGATACCTTTAATTTTCTTGGTTTTCTTTTTCCTTTCGACAGCACACCTTGGGACACTTCTTTGCTACAAACCTTAATTTTAATCATATTTTGAGAACTGCCTTTTTACTATTCATGCAACCTTGGTAGAATAAAAAATGGAAATTGAAATTTGTCCTTAATAGGCCTATTTCCCGCGGAGGCTGCTTGAGATATAAACATGCCAGGTTTTGCTCCCAGTTTCTAAACCAAGACTTCCAGGTGTGTCAGGATTATACATGGAGTATTAGAAGATTTAATACGTTTCTACTATCAAGATAGAGTTGCAGTAATGTAGGCATTTGATGTAATACACCATACTATGTGTGCTCTAATAGAGGTCGTTATAATGCATGTTTTGAAAGTGGTGTTATTGATGAGCAGCTGCTCTGCAGAACCCAGACTGCCTTTCCAGTGTGCTTTCTGCTCATAAGTTGTTTTCTCTGTGGGAAATAAATTGTTTTCACTGTGGGAAATGTTAGTTGTTTACTAATAAGTTGTTTTCTCTGTGGGAATAGATTTTGCATGTTAAGATAGAAGATGGTACTTCTTTGTGCCGTTGAAGGAAATACAATATGCCTGAAGTTCTTGAGCTATCGGGACTTTTTAAAGAGAAGATTTATAATGTCTTGTGTCAGTCTAGCACCTACTATGGTTTTACAAAAGACATGGGGAGCTGGGTCTTAACAGCCAGCTCAGAACTGGGAGTTTGTGGTGTGGTCAAGCCTGAGCAGCACAGGCTGCCCGAACGAGGTCATCTGTTGATGGTAGGTGAGGATGGCTTTCACTGAACTTGTGCTCTTCTGCATCTCTTCAAGGATATGTAATCTGTTTGCGTTCGTAGGTGATACAAAGTCCTGAGAAACCCAAGCAGAGCTGTTAAGTACAGTGTGTATGTATGTACTTCCTTTGCAAGGAGCCCATCTGGACTCATGAAAAACCCAAGCAAAATCCCCTCTGTGTGGTGGTGTGAGCACTGGGTAATCATTTAGTTCTGGTGGTGTGTTTGGCACTGATCTTCAGAACAAACATTGGCTGAAATATATTCAGTGGAACAAGTGTTTCATAAAAAAAAGGTAATTGAGGGGAAAAATATTCAGAAATAAAATAATTTCCAATAGTTTTCTTCAAATTTTATTTTTAGAAAGTCAAAGTAACTTTTTGATGATACTTTTTTTTATGAAGACACAATCACCCTACAGTTCCTTAGTCTTTAATGAAACAAAACATTTCAGAAAAGTTGTTCAGAAGATTTTGTGGAAAGAGGTTGCCAGAGTTTTTCTCTTCTACCACCAGAGGAAAGCATGCAGCTCACTTCTTCAGAAATTGAGTAAAACTCAGTGGTAACGGACCTGGGGCAGAGCCCCCTGCTCAAGAGATGGGCACTGTTGTGGAGATATGAAATAAAGGTCCACTCTTCTCTGAAGGAGTCCACTCTAGCCCTAAGCATGCTAATTGGATGTGCATCTCCTGTTATCAATATCTTCCCATCTTACATCTTTTAATACTTTAAAAGTTGTGTCACTGAGCTGTAAGGTGGTTCCAACAGCTTTACTTGGATCTGCAGTAGCAGATTATATAGAAGTGGTCATTCATGACACCCTCTTCAGGTCACTTGGTTTGGATGCAGGTTGTATAGACGGTGTCCCTCCTCCACTAGTTCAGGAATGAATGGCTATAGATGGGTGCCTGGACATACAACTGCCATGGGCTGGAGTAGCACATACCCTATGAAGCAATGAGGGACTGCTCACTTCCTTCAGGAGTTGTGGTGCTGTGAATGCACATCAGGTCCATGCTCTTCCATTCTATACAGAGTTGATACATCTCCAACTTCTGGCAAATCAAAATGATTGTCCTGTCAAAGGTGGAAGTGGAGAGCTACCTGTCTATGCTTTGCTTCTGCAACTTTGTAAGACTTATGAATGCCAGCTGTAGCTTGTGAAGTGATTTGGTGCCTCCCTCCAAAGTGCCTTTGGAGTAGCATCAGATCTCACGTTGGTCATCCAGGTTTCCCAGACCATATCTGTCCCACACCTAACACTGTAGACAAGAAGCTTCCAAACCTGTACCAGTACTTGTGTGGTTGAGTCCCTTCACGCCCAAAGAAATAACCCGTCTGGCTTGATACTTGCTCTAGAGTTAAACCAACAGGAGAGTGTATTATGATTTGACTGTTTGCTGGGGTCAGATGAGGTTTGTTTCATCTCCATATAGCTTGCCATGGTAAACACAGATTGAAAAGAGAGCTGCCAGCCTCAGCAAAGCTCAGCCTAGAAATGTGCATCACTGGTGAAATGCAAGTGGAGAAAGTATGGGTGACTTCGCTCAAGTAAATTAGCCCGGGCTGACGTACATGGTGAGTGAGCTGAATAAAACCAATCTCATTGAGGCAAATTAGAAATATGTTCCTCTCCAATGTATGGATGGAACAGATGGCATATGAGTGATGAGGAAGACTGGAGGAAAAAAAAAAAAAAGAAAAAATTATATGAATGACCTCACTAAGGTTCATACAGAGGAGATATGAGGCAGTAGATCAATGGGGAGTGAGCACGACAAAGTCTACAAATAGAAAAGGTTAGGTCATAGACAACTTAATTAGCACCAGAAAGATGTTGTGATTAACAAATAAATTTGAGGAGTGATGTAGAAGTGAACTTAAAAAGATATGGAAACTCAAATCATAAGTAACAGTTTTTAAACTTTCTTCTCTTCCTTTGTTGGGTAAGTCAGGCTTGAAGGAATAAACCCATAATCCAAGCAGCAAATCAGGGCAGAAATAACTTATTGCTGTACAGAATGTCAGTGAAAGTACCGGTGCTAACAGCCACAGGTTCAGCGAACGTTGCATACATCAAAACATCAGACAGTGTCTGCAGGCACAGGAGCGTAGGACCTAAAAGCAGAAATGCCATGCAGGTCATGCCGGTACTCACCGTTTTGGCTGGGGCTATAAATCACAGCTTTGGTAAAAAGGTGACAGACAACAGTAAATGAAATCTTGCTGTGGTTAGAAGTGTATGAAAATCTTCAATTTCATCTGTTACTAAAAAATTGTATTCTCTAGTTATGGTGAAAAAACATAATTTTGAACAGCTTATAAATCATATATTGGTCATTTCAGGGAAACTTTGAGAGAGAACAGTGCTGTGGGGTGGCTTTGAAGGAGCAGTAGAGAGGAACTGGTGTAGTTGGGGGCAGTCTGGCTGGTTGGTTCTGCATGTTCCTGAAGCTGTAATTATCAGAAGGATCATGTTGTTTTGACTTTGATTAAATTTGGGGAGATGCTACTTTTATGAAAAGCTGCTGCACTAATTTTCACAGCTGAGCATCCGTGACTGAACACCTCTAAGAATGGAGACTTGGGCTAATAGCATTTATATCAAAACCTCTTAAAATCATTCCCTTTAATGACAAAATAATGGTAATTAAAGGAGCAATAGAAAAGGAAAGAAGTTATGCCAGTGTTTCACACAGAAACTCCAGACACAACTCTGCCTTGCAGTTCCGTGCGGAATAAACCAGGTTGAGGGTAGACATCTGGATTCCTTGTCTTCTACAGTTTCACCCCTACTCCACGTTTCTCCTGGCCAAGGGAGGTGGTGGTGGTCTTGTAATCTTCAGGTATTGCCTGCCTCTGGATGGAAACCAGAGCTCTTCCTGCACAGGCGTCTGTGTGCAAGTGCTGTGGACAATTTAAAGCTGATGAGCAGGTCAACTATTACACAGTTAATTTAAAAACCATTACCCCTGGTTGCTGTGCATTAACTCATTCTTTATTTGGTAGGATGTTTTGCAGCATCCTGGAGGCTTTTGTCCCTTTGGAAGAAGGTGGAAAATGGTTATTTTGATGGCAGTACATGTCATGTTGAAGGCTGTTTGGAGTTCTTATGTGGTTCTGTGCTCCCACTCACTCCTCCATGCACCTTTGATACCTGCTTCAGAAAATGTGGAGGTTGCACTGCAGACTGGAGCAGCAGCTTGCTCTCATGTTCTGCAAGCAAACGATGCAAAATTTGGAGCCTGTTGGCTTTGGTTTTGCCAGAAGATTTCTTAGTAAATAAACAGCAATACTTTTTTTTCTATGCTGATGTAAATCCAAGCTTATTCCCACTAGATTTTTGTGTACTGGTGTAATTTATACAAACTACAGGTCTTGTCCAAGACCCTATAACATTTAGGAAATGCGTTTTTCTTTCTTGTGCCAGGGATGAAAAAATGAGGATCCTAACCCTACCTGTGGTGTTTCTGTAGTTGGAGTACGAATGTTATCCATCTACAAATCATATACTCATCTCTTCATGAAAAAACCACTACCTAAACTGCCTTGTGAAAATTACTGCATCTGGAGGGTTATTGCTCTTATTCTCAGCAGTCTGCTATTAGCTATACAAAAGTAATCTTCATTCTGGGGGATCTCAAAGAAAGCTTGATGTGCTAACACTTCTGTTTGGGTAAAATGAGACTTATGTGCTTTCAGGAGTTTTTGAACATGTTAATCATTTTATATTGATTAAATAGAATTAAGCTACTGGAGAGGAGTTTTCTGAGGGAAAAGTAAACATTTTGGTCTCCTAAACTGATATTCTAGCAAGCAGAACAAACTGGGATGTGTAAAAACACTTTGTATTTGGAGATGTATGGCAGACAGATGTTATGGATAGGAAGAGGATGTCAAGGAAGCTTGACCAGAGCGGAACCTCTATGAGTACATACTCCCAACAAAAGAAATGGGGTACATGGTCCCTCTCCCGGCTTGCTTGCTGTAGCACTCCAAGGAAACTCAAATAAAAATATCAAGAATTTGAAATTCTGCATGTAATAGAGAATTTGCATATCATAACTGCAGTTCCTGTTGTAATTCATTGAGTGCTGGAACACTGGCCTTATGTGAACACAGATGTGAACTGTTGGTGCTATCAATAAATTAAAAGAATGCCTGAAAAAGGACAAATATTAAGAAAAATAAAAATAAAGCAGGGAAAAATGGGGGGTGTGTGGGGGTGGAAGGGGAAGAAAGAAAGTCAGGTATGTAGAAGAAAAATTGCAGTAATGAAAGTAAGCAGCCCAAAAGCTTCTTACAATGTGCTTGAAAATAAATTCTGAAAAATAGAGTTGTGATGAGATCTTAAATGAAGTTACACGGTGATGGAGTATGGTTTGCACCCAGCTGCCCGCTGTGTCCTGGCAGGCAGGGTCTTGCTGCCCGGCTGGGCAGAGCTTGCTCGGGGTCAGCTCAGGGACTTGCCGGGCGACAGGAAAGGCTCCCCACTCGCTTCGGGAGTTTTGTTCCATCATCTCACGTGTCCGAGGGCTGATGGAGATTGACTGTCAGCTGATCTTCTCCAGGTTCTCAAACCCCAGCTCCAGATGTGCTCAGCACCTCTCCAGGAGAAGGGGTACCTTCCTCCCCCCCCAGCACTGCCCTCCCAAAAGAAGAGGAGAGGGTGGGCAAAAAAGTGCTTTGGAGGGAAAGAATATTTAAAAGTGCTCAGCACCAAGGCAGATTCATGAATTTGAGAGGAAGTTAAGTTAATCATCTCTGTTACAAAATGCAATTTTCACTTGTATAACTCAGTTTTCCAAACTAAGCCGTAGAAAATAAATCTTCTCTCAATCACAGTATACAATGGAGACATTTTAGGTCACCTTCCTTCTGTTTTTACAGGCATTGAGAAAAGCACATTAATACAGAAAATGGTCCTGAGTGATGCAGACTGGCTGTGTGCAATATAATGTGCGTGTAGACAATACATTTCTAATACTTTAAGTATGGTTTATTGCTAGTCAATAGCTCAATTAAAATGAAATTTCATTTTTCCTTTTAAAAATGTAGCTGGCAGAAAAACTTACTGGAACCTCAAAGAAGATTTAAGCTTTTGAATTTCCTATATAGTGCCCCAATTCCCCTGGATGTTTCTGTGTTGCTATCTTTAATAGAAACATTAGAAAAATCTCAGTTACCTTGAGATAAATTGGTTGCAGCATATATTGAAGTAAAAAGAATGTAAAAGCACAAAGTGAAATCTAAGAACAGGTAGATAACTGCTTTTGCTGACTACCCAGATTACTTTCAGTGGCTTGGTGTGTCTTGCCTAAGGTTTTGTGAAATGTATTCCATTTTTAGGTAGTTTTCCTGTAGGATGGTTAAAACAAAAAAATTCCTGAGCCAATACAAAAATTCCTGCTCCAATTTTCAGTTTAGCTGGAAATACATAAAGTATGAAAGAGCACGCACCAAATAACCAGGGCATGGTCACCCAGGACCTGTGGATTTCAGCCCTCCTTAGAAATGATTTTTTTGGAAGTATGCCAGCTCTTATTTTACATGCAACTTTGTCTCTTGCTCTGGTTCCTTGCTCTTCCAAATTGGTCTTTGAGGGTCAGAGGGTTGTTCTCAGTTCTGGTCTGCAAATTGCCTGAAAGAGTAGGAGGGAGTTGCTTTCCTATAGCTAAGGGGAAAAAAATAAAGAAAAATTTTTTATTTTTTTTAATAAAAGACTATTATGAGCAGAGCTGGAGTAGGAGTGTGTTTGGGAGCTCTGGTTACAGGAAGGTTGCCTCCAGAAACACACCTCAAGGGCTGCAGGAGCAAGGGAGTAACTAGAAGTCACTTTTCACGTGGTGCCTCCAAACCCTGGTTTTCATTTGGAGCAGAGGTTGGCATAAGCAGGACTGCGGCTTTCAGAGCCTGGGAGAGTGAGCTGGTTTCCTAGGGCACCCTGATGAGTTGCATTATTCTCCCAAAATATGTGGGTGTCCTCTATAGGGTCAGATAGAAGGTTTGTCCCTTCTATATAAAGTGGGGCGCCATGTAGAAAATACTTCATGTTAAGTAGTCTCACATCTTTTTGTCAGAGCAATTACAGAGGGAATAACTCTGAATGTTATGCCAAAATGCAAGGAAATTACTGCCTAGAGGATGGCATGGATGAAGATTTTAAGACTACAAAGAACCCTCTGCACCCATTTTGTGTAGTCAAAAGCCAGAAGTATATTGATGATAAAATTTATTATATCAGTAACTGGGTATTATAGAGTTATATGATCAAGTTGTCTTCTTTAAAATACTGGTCAACATAATTAAAGACATACAGATATGTATACAAAATTGATATCCGGTTAAAAGAAAATTTCTCTGCAAGCTTTTACTGCTTGGGACCTACTTCTGCTCAAAACCTTTTTCTGGGTATGGGCAGTCTTGTCCCTTTATTACAATTTTCTTCTGGCAGTACCACAGAGAAGGGTGGAAGGGGGGCTTTGCAGGGAAGGACAGAAGTGCCTGAAGAGAGAGTGAGTTATTTGTATTTGTAGTTCAGCAAGGAGGGAAATCCTGTAAGGTCAAGGTAGACTTTAGCAAAATCAGTCGGGATTTTGCTGCAGGGGAAAAATAGGTGGGGATATGCCGTATTCTTTAGTCCTCACACCAGTTCCTGTACCAGCTGCTGTGTATTGGCTCAGGGGAGATGATGTGACCCCCAGATAGGGCAGGAAAATTGCTGTTGTGAGCACGTCCTTGGGAGGCACCACTTTACCCACCCCCCCGCTCCGGGTTTCAGGGAATCACCAGGCCGTTGCACACACAGTCATTAAAAAAAAATAAATCTAAGTTCTTTCTCAAAGCAATGATTATCGTGATCCAGCGAAGCCCATAGATCACGTGCTGCTGTATGAAGTCATTTGGGATATTGAATTATATGCAAGAAAGCTCAGAAAAAGGACGCTTTGCATTTGGATTTCTCTGCTTGAGCCCACCTCATCAGTAACAAATAGAAATCATAAAATTATGCAGCTTTGACTCCAAATTCAATGAAATACTTTATAGTCAGGGTATAATTGCTTCCTAATTGATTCAGGTAAGCAGCAAGGTCCCTGCTGCCACCAAAGGCAGGCAGAGGGATCAGCTCTGAATATTCCCAACCCCGAGAATGCTTTCAAATGACAGAGGGAAACACAAAGAGTTTTTTAGTTGCATTTTATTTTAATAAGACTTAAAGTAAATCAAGAATGTATTTTACAGTATTTTCTCAACAGTGAGTGGGTAATAGCCTTTTGAAATTGTTGCATTTGATTGCTGCCAGTGTGCTAGTGGTGGGCCAGAAAGCAAATTACTTCTCTGTACACCCCAACTGATGAAGATTTCTTTTGCAATAGGTTTTCCACTAGTAACTTTTTGTTCTAGCAAAGTTAAGGAACAGCCTTCAATTATATCTTTCTTGCATCAGACTACAAATTTGACATGATTAGTTGCTTGCTATCCAGAGTAAAGTGATACAGTATTTCTGAGACTGGGGTTGGTTTGGGACACATTTGATTAGCAAAGTTCAAGGCCGGTGTACAGAAAACAGCTTTTCTAGGAAATTTAGCACAAGAAACAGGTACAGAACTTAGAACAAACAAAATGACTTGGTAAGACTAAAAAAAAAAAAAAAAAAGTCTGTTGGTGTGTTGCAGCAGGAGCACTAACAACACCCGTTAATTAACCCTGCAGGTATTTCTGGAAACCCGTTTTCAGCACCTTCTGTGTTTCCAGAGCATTCACCTCTTGGCCTGAGATTTTCACTGCTTGATCTGTAATCCAAAGTAAAGGTATTTGGAGAAAAGAGAATGTAGTTTCTTAGCAGCAGCTGAGGAGCAAATAGCAAGAAGTTTTTACATGAAACAACTTCTCTTGCATATTTAATGGATGTCTATCCCAAGCTGCTCTCAGTGGGGAAAAAGTAAAAAAAATTGGTGTGTTTACACATGCACTTGCACAGTCTTCTAGGGATGAACTGCTTTACTTGACTAAAACAACAGAAAAAAGAGGTTAAGGAAGCCTATTTCATCTTGGAGTGATGCAAAAATATTACACATAAGGATTTTATTTTCATAGGGGAAGCTTTTTCTAAAGCCTTGAAGTTTGGTATGTCTGGTCAGAATCCTGCCAGCCCACAAAGCCTTTTTGGAACCTGTTTTTCTTTGTAGTAATTGAGTAGCTTATGTAGAACAACTTATAGGATGTCACTGAGGAAGGGTCTTGTAGTCATGAATAATGATACAGTTTCAGTGATGAGTGGGCTGTGCTCTGCTAGGAATTGTTTTTTTCTTGGTGGAAACGGGACTGGATTCATCCTGTGGAAGGATGTGGCCAAGAGCTGTGTGGAGTGAAAGGGGCTGCCCTGACTTCAAATTGCTGAAAAATAATTCAAACCCCTGCTCCTCCTGGGCTGTCAGAACTACAACACTCTTAAACATATTTTTTGGACACTGAGTTACCTCTGGTGACCATAATACTAAGGACCAACACGAATAGTTTATATAAAAACTGCGTTGGAAATTAAGTTTTATGGGAATGCACAAAGCCATGCTGTTGACAACTTGTGTTGCTGTTTTTTCCTTCAAGCGTCAAAAATGTTATTGCTTAGTAGATGCTCTGAATTACAGCTGCCCTCCCTCTGTGCTGGCCTGTAGGATAGCTGAAATTAGAGTAGGTGTCATTCCACATATGAAAGGTTAAACAAAAACATTTCAGCAATCCAATATTTTGCCAATTAAAATGCCTGATGTGGTTTTTTTCCTGCTCAAAAGGACAAACAGAAGCACTTTTATGCTTGGGTTACCTGTTTGTTTTCCCCTAGGATGCGTTTGGCTGGCTGAGCTTTCCAGGATGGGAAGTGTATTCAAAAAGCCCAAGGCAATAAAAGTCACTGTTTGGGAAAATAATCATCCTCCTGACAGAGACGGGGCTTCTCGTGCTGCTGGGAAACAGGTACTGGCTGGTGGCAACCAGCGGGCACGAGCGGGTTGCAGGACATCAGGTCCAACCAGTACATCCAGGTTGCAAGAGACCCGGTGGCTTTTCTGTCTCAGAATCTCTCTTGCAGCTTGCATGGCTGCGGCCAAGCCAGGGCGAGCAGCATTCGGTCATCTGCAAAGGGGCTCGCAAGGAGGGAGGAGGTGGATTTTACTTGCAGGACTGCGGAGCAGTCCCAGCAGAGGGACAAGAGCCGTGACGCCCGTCTGCCTCTGAAACATCGCGTTTCTTCTCAACCCAGAAAGGACCGCTCTCCTTTAGCGCTGCTGAACAGCTGAGCGCGAGTGGGTTCATCAGTTTTCTGGATGTTCTCAGGATTGCCTCTCTTGGGTTTTGCTGCTTCGCAGCCTGTTCCCTGAAGATCTCTGCACAACTGATGGCATCCTGATACAACTCTGAGCGAGCTCCATGTTTTTCTGCAGCCTACTAAGGACCAGCTAAGCTGCCTCTGGAGCACTGACCTTCCCTGTGGCTAGGAGAGCAAAGCTGTATCTGCTGGCTACAGGCAATACAGAGCAGATCACCTCATCCAGGAGAGCTGAAATGGCCAAATGCACTTCTGTTGGATTTCATTCCAACTCTTTTTATATTTATTTCATAAAAATTTCACCTCTTCTACCAGAGGACTTTTTTGAGCAGATGTGTTAAGAACTGAGAAATGAAGTATGAAGTAGACTTGCCCAAAACTTCTGATTCTTTGAACAAATAATCCTGGGCAGCAGGAGGAACCTGCCTGGCATCTCCTGATGGCAGGACAGCAAATGTGCCCGTGCCAGTCGCTACCCCCCTGCTCTGGCACACACCCAGTACACTGCACTGGCTGGGGCAGGTCCCTGATGGAGTTCCTAGTGATCTGAAAGAGCAGCTCTGAGCTATAGTGCATTGATGTAGGTCCATGAGCATATTATACCCTCAAAACATGGGACTGGAAGGGGTTTCACAAGACTAGCTAAGCCATTCCTCTACCCCAAGGCATCATTCTTGGTAAATACTTCTCTAGCATATAGCAATTGCCTATAATGGGCTGCTTTTTTTTTTTTTTCCCCAGGCAATCTGTTTCAATGTTAATATCTTTTCCTTTACTACTTCTTTCTTTTAAATGTGCCTTGGTGAATTTGGAAATATATATATATATATATATATAGTCCTGCGTGGAGAACAGTTTATTCTCTGCATCCTTGCACTTTTTTGCCTTTTTGGAAACTGTTATGTTTTCATTCAGTTGTCTCTTCTCCAGATCCAAGAATTGCTGCTTGTTCCATCTGTCTCTGTAGGCTGTGTTTCCTAGCCAGTTTTGGTAGCTTTTCTCAGGACTTTCCCTATCTCTTCCATATCTTCAACAAAGTGCGATGCCCAAACTGGAGCATGATGCTCTGGATGATGCCTCCTCAATGATACGTAAAGAGGGAACGTCTGCATCACTTGTTCCACTTTACTCCTCCTTGTTTTGACATCAGTTTAGACTTTTCTAATAAAAAGCTGTAACCACTTAAAGTTACCGAACTGGGGCTGGAGGGAGGAGTTCACGTTTTCATTTGGCTGTTGGTAGATAAGTAGAAAGGCAAAAGGCTGAAAATGGGAGTTTTGTGGCATCTGAGCAGGGGAGCAGATGGATGGCTGCTATGGTTTCAATTAGGTCGAGTTCAAGGGAAACCTAATTAAGAGCCAATTACAGCAGTTGAGACTGGTAGTAATGCTGTATTAACAAAAAAATATTTTTTTAAAAAAATGTAATTATCTGCTACTGTGGACCAATAGAGGAGACCCAGAAGAGCTGACGGAGGGCATTTGGTATATTTTACCAGGAAACTCATGTTGCTAGATCTAATTATTATAATATGTGCATGTTATTAGTGATGGTGAGACTGAGGAGTCAGGAGGAGACTGTTCTTGAAATGCAGAGCACTATGTCACTCTTGCTGTTGTGGGCAGTGACTCTGCAGAAGCAATGGGGTCATTCCGATTTAGCAGTCTTCCGAAGAATTTGTCAGTTTTTCTTAGGCTGCTGCCTTATTTTGTGGATGCAATTTGGGAAAAAATAATCTAAGTGGATTATTAAAATGGATTCTTTTAACTGCATTTTGAATTGTGGATACCCGGACACTTAGAATTCAAGTGGTCTTAAATTGGCCTTAGGAATGAATTAAGTTAAACTAAAATAAGGCTACATTAATTCTGAACGTCTGACAAGCCTTGTAGTTTTTTAAGGTAGTTTTAACTAATCCCCTTTAACTTCATATTTTTAGTTGATTTGGATTATGTCTCAGTGCCCCTGTGCTGGCAAACCCTGAGATCAAAAACCGTGTTAAAATTAGCTTCTTGGTAGGGATAAAACAGAATATTGTTGTGAATTTCAATAGACTGGTACCACTTTATGGCCCTGAGGTTTTTGCTTTGCTAAAATCTAGAGGGCTTTCCCTCTTGCTGAGATTGTGACCAGACAAATATTTGTTCTTTGGATGTCTACTCTTCCTTTAACGGTTTACAAAGTATTTCTAACGAATGAATTTTGGCGGGCTGACCTGCAAAAGTCTTATTTTCTCTGCAATAAGCTTTATCTTTTGCAGGTGATATTCAAAACTACTTTCTTTTCACTAGGGCATTGAACATTGATTTGTTTACGAATATGGCATATACTCTCAACCATAGGGTTGTCAACTGATATAAAATGGGTTAAGTTGGTAATAAACCCAGTAGAAACAGGGAGATGGTAACTGTTCCTCTCAATTCACATCATGTTCTAAGTTCATATTGCCCATGCTGGTGGGAAAGCAAGCATTGGAAGGATAATCAGGAATACTTTGGATCCAGTAATAAGACAACTAAATCTGGAAATGGTTTCTGGCTGCTTTTAGAAAGCTATTGACTCCATCGAATAAAATAGCAAGACTGTTGTTGCCATGATGATGACTGTATGAGACACACAGAGGTAAATATTTGGCTAGTGATGAGTAACTGGAGCCATTTATAGGCCTGATCGTAATTTCTGAACCACTGTGCTGAAATACATTGCTACTCATTTCCATTTCGTGCAAGTTAAAGATAGTTAAAAGATGTTTTCAATATTTTTTTCATACATCTAAAAATTCTCCTGCTAGGATTACAATTTTTTTTTGTGTCACATTCCAGCCTAGAGCAACTCTTTGCAGCTTAGTTACCATATAAATCCCTGGAAATAGAAGCTTAATTGAGATGCTGATACTCTCTTAATTGAAGAAGCACTTATAGGTAATATTATTTTAATTTTTTTGGAGGAATTATTATTTCATTTTTTACAGAGCTCAGATAATCACCATTTACTTTCTCCTTTTATGGCAACAATGTGCTAGTGGCTTTCTTAGAGCTTCCTAGCTTTCCATGTCAAGTCTGTATACAATTACTGTCGTTTGAAGGATGTAAATGGCGACGCAGTTGTTCAGACAGCAATTAAATAGCTATTTAGGCTTCTTAAAATATGCTTGTACTTTTGCATAATTCCACTTGGCAATATATAAAAGCATACCATAGGGCTCCTGAGCATTATTCTGTATGAAAGCCTGCTAACGCAGCTGTGATGTAATGGGCTGAGTCACCCCTCCCATCATCCCCCCACCCCTCTGGATCCCTTTTCCCACTTAAGCACCTAAAGCCAACGTTCTTCCAGCCCTATCTGGTATACCATGGCAAGCTACGACTCCAGCTTTTGCCCCCATAAAACCTTGATCGGTATTTTTGTATTTTAATTTTTTTTTTTCTGGTAAAATTTGTATTTGCATGGATTACGTTGAAAGAGAAGTCTTGCATGGTGAGCGTGCCAGATGAAAGCAAATACTTCTACACGCAACTGCAGCACTGCCAAAACAACAGAATACCTGTTTGTACGATAACCTGCCATCTGCAACTCTTTTGTTTGCTTGACAAACAAAATAGGAAAAGCTAAGGGAAAAGAAAGCAATTGTTTTATTTGGTGAAGATAAATGGTTAAACCTTAAACAGAATTTAAGGGTGTTCCCCCTTTAGATTTTATTTCACAGGAAAAAAAAAAAGTGCAGTTCACAATATATTTGTAGAAATGATCTTTCTTGTCAATAGAAATGGAGCATTAAATGACTGGTCTGGAAATGCCTTTGTCCTATTGCATTCTCTAAACAAAGAAATAATATTGCAATTTAAATTTACATACGACATTAAGAGAAAAATCATTAGAGGCTATTATACTTTGCTTTTTTTCTTTGTCATCCTATTCAGTGTGCTTCATTGTATTCCATGTATACGTGTATTAATCCCATTCTCTCTAGTAAAAGCAGTTTGCTTCATGTACAAGACTTCATAAATAATATACCTTGAGAAACAGTTGCTATGCAAACACTTTCCAGCATGAATTGACTAGAGTGCTGTGGCAGTAAGTCATAAAAACCTTGAGAAAAGATCAGTTTGTGTCAATGTACAGGATTTGGGATGCTCTTGTGAGCTGGTGTTGGTTCTGTGCCTGCTTAGGAAGAGGGCAATAGCATCCTGGATGACATTTAATAGGTTTTGTCATTGTTCTGACATTGCTGTCAAAAATGTTTATTTATCAAATATACCTGAGGCAGAGGAGCTCTTTGGGAGCTAGAAAATCTTGGTGTGCGAAGGTCTCCCAGGAACAGATTTCAAGCGAGGTAGGTATTGTGGGCTTGCTGGGCTCTGTGACAAAGTATGATCTATAGGTGTGATCTTATCCATTTTTATTTCTGTAGCTATGGCCAAGGTGATGGAATTAGCTCAGAAATATCTGTAACAGCTCATCAGGGATCTAAAGACCTTTGAGTTTAAAGATTTTTCAGTTCATTAAGAAATCAAAGTAAGTAAAAGGTAACTACTAAATAATCACTGACTTCTGAAGACAATTTGCCGTCATATTAAGTCTAATATTCAGAGGGAAGGACACTTAAACTAACTCCTATAAAGGTACATTTGAGACACATTTTTTCCTCCCCCATGACAAACAGCATGTGGTCTGTGACGTCTCCTCCCCTGATGCCCTTGATAATCTTGACACTCTTCCCACTTTATCTTTTGGGATAAATTGGGAAGCTATTATTTTTTTTTCCCTCCTGTGTTTAATGTGGAAGGGACACAAGGGAGTTTGAAGGTATAGGATAGATAGCTCCTATGGCAAGTGAGCGAGTTAGGCTGGCTCTCATTTATTCCTTCAAAAATCCACCTTATTCTCTTCAGTGGCAGACTTTGGCCTGTTTGGAGCATATTAAAGGTGCTTTGTTTTTCAGTGGTGACCAGGACAAAAGAGACAATTCAGGGTCATGTGTTTTTGTAGCCCACCGGTTCATAGCAAGTTCTGGATGAAGCTGTTTGAGTTTATCATGGTCTTGTGCGTTCTCTTCAGGTGTGGTTCACAGTTTGTGTGGTCCTGCTCTCTGTAGGAAAGTTCACTGGCTTATGTTGAAGGATGATGTCCCATGAATCATACCACGGAAGAGTCCGTGGGCAGCTGAGGTGGTGATACCCTCCATCTCCACAAAGGAGCTGTTGCCTGTAAGGAGAAAGCTGGGCGATGCACGGGACTGCTTTGAATTACGAAGCACAGCACCAAGCTGCGGGAGGCTTTTTTTTTTTTTGTTTTCTCTGAACATAAGTATAATTTGGATTCCTGGAATCAGCAGTCCAACTGTTGACCCATAGTCTCAGCAATGTAATCATTACAGCCTAAAGCCTTACCTATTATGATGATTATTTCATTTTGCAGATATGAACATCATGAGCCATTTTTTCTGGTACATAGGTATCGTCAAGTATACTGAATTACAGTAAAAATGGATCCCCCTTTTTCTCCTTTGGATTTTTTTTTTGGCAATTTTCCTAAATTTCTTGGAGACTAACATGACTTCAATGTCTTGGGGTAAATTCTATTTCTTAGATATTTACAGTTGCACTTATCTGAGTTACTGAACTGTTACTGCCTGAACAGAATTAAATGTCAGATAAAATAAGTGCCAGTGTTTAATGGCATGAAATAAACTTAACTATGGCTCAAGAATTTCTCGGTATTAATATTCTGGTTATAAGAGATTGAATTCAAATTCCCTTCTAATTCTGATTCCTGCAATTACTTTAATTTTCCAAGACATTTGCTGGTTAGCAGTGAGGCATATTGAGTTAAAATAAATCAAGTAAAAAAAATTATTTTTATATTTATTGGGTTTTAATGGGTTTTGTGCACCTTAATTTTCATCTGTTTCTTGAAGTTATTAAAACAGTGAAATTATTTTTCCAGTCTGCAATACTATTGTGATAAGATTTGTAATGACCATTTTGAAATAATTATTTATACATGTTCGTTTCTTAATGTCCTCAAGCATTCGTATGTGCTTTTTACTATATTAATCTTTCTGTCTGACAGTGCACATCAACTCAGATGGACTATTATTACCAATAGTTAATAACTTTTGTTACTAAGTTCCTAGGAAAAAAAACTCTGCTTCCTCATGTTTCCAATCACGTACTTAAAGCATTAATTCTTCTAAGGATAGCAATGTTTTATTTGTTTTGGTGTGCCTCGTAATACAGATTTTAAACAAAAAAGATCGTTTTCCAACAAGAAATAGTGCGGTGGATAGCGGATAAGCAGGCAGGCATGTTCGGGATGACCGTAGGGCTGATTCTGGAAATGAGCTTGTGGGGAATGCTGTGGCCAAAGGGTTGGCTGCAGTCAAGTTGTAGGGCTTCGAAAGTCGCTGTCCTCGCGTGGAGATGTGGCTGTCCACGTGCTTCTTCTTAGCCCACCACGCAACCAACAGAAACACCTCTGTTTAAACCTGAAATAAATGTGCTTGTGTCATATCTTCGCCTGGGCAAGAGACCCTCTGATGTCGGTGATGCGTTGCCATGGCATGGTCGCTTGTTTGCAGGAGCTGGTGTCCCTTGGCAGTGCTTCCAGCTCAAAGGGTAAAAGCTGTACCAAGCTATAGAAATACATCTATTTGAAATCAAAATCTTGGAAATCAAAAAATTAAAATCAGAAACTTTAGAGGAAAGGGGAGGAAGAACATCAGGGTCTTTCAAAGCATTTCTGATAGCGTACGTACTCTAACAAAACTGGGCTTTTAGACAACTTTTAAGAAAAATATTTAGACAGTGTCAGAGTTTTAAAACTTCTAGAAAAACAATTTTTTATCAGACTTTATTTCTGATAAACCAGTGTTTTCTTGTAAACGTGATTTCCAGCATTCTAGCCCGATGCTCTCTGCAGTTATAGCTGAACCCCATAGGACCACGTTGCCTGTATCGCTTGGGTTTGTTCAGACTCTGCCCCTCCTGGACGGGACCCTGGCAGGTGACCTCCAGGGAACTGTACCCAGTTGTCCCAGAGAAACAAGTCAGAATTTTAAGGAATAATGAGATAATTACATACATATACATATATAATGAAAAATAGCTTGTGTGTCTTGCCTCATAGATTTTAAACCAAGATGTGAACGGTCCTGCGGTGCTGTGCGTGAGGTAGAGTGGAGCCCAGGTTATATTCACTTTGAGCAGTGTTAGTCCTGCCTGCCCAGGAGTAAGTATTCCAGATAGCCTCTTTGTTTCATCTCCCTTATCTGTCTGTCACCGTGGAAAGGTATATACTTATTTGGGGATAATCCTTGCGTTCACTGGAGGAAAATGCCTCGCAGTGTATCTGAGCATTTCAAGTGCAACTTGACAACTTGTCTCCATTTAACCCTGGGACCCGACTATTTTAGCTGCTGCTATTTCCACAGTTGCTTCTGTTCTGTGTCATGTTTCTTCGAAACTGTAAAATCCTGTACAGTTACCTTAGATTGAAATTCCCCCATTTCTAAAGTATCCCTGTATATACAGTGAGGCCAAGAAATACTCCTGTCTTCTGGTTTTATCTCTCTGGATTATTCCACATGGATGCTCTGCGCTTCCCGTGCACACTGGAGCTTTGATGTTGAAAACCAAAGTTGTCTCACATTAGCAATTGTTTGCAGAGCTGGATACCTGTTACTGTTAGACCCTGAAACTAATCCTGGATTAGCTTTAAAGTTAAAAATTTTCTTCCTCATCAGCATACCCCTCCCTTTTTCCTGCCCTTAGAAACCTAACCCTGTAACTAATCTGTATTTCAAACTTGGGAATAAAACCTTAAATAAAACCAGGTAAAAATGTAAGATGATTTATCATAAATTAGCATTTCATCAGTTTGGGTAAAGCTACGGAATAGCTTATTAAAGTTATTGGAAAAGTGATGTAATTCTGAATTTTATTTGCACCAGTTCCTGTGCCTCTGGCAGAGCAAATGTGTCTTCCCTGAACGTGGTCCTTAACTTCAAGACATTAACAAACTGAGTGTTGATGTGTACCATTCTGGGAAGTAATTCAATATCTGATTTATTATATGTTACATTATTTTAATTATTAAATACTCTTTGGGGTGGGAGTGGGGAGGGGAACCCATAGGGATTTAGTTGTTACTCCTTCATTTAGTCGTTACCACTTTTCTTGGTATAATATTGGAATTTTCTTCTCAACCTCACTATCGTTTCACTTTGATACTAGGCATTTTTTTTCACCTAACGAACTTCATTAGTGAGTATGATTTAGCCTGAGTTTTTTATGTAGCTTACCCAGTTCTTTATACTCATCATTAGCTGTAATCCAAAACTGAAGCACAGCAACCAACAGCCTCTGGAACTGCTGGAATGGGCATGTTTACAGGCTTCGGAAAAATACCGAGCTGTTGATTACAGAGGCATTTTTATGAGCGAGTAGGAAATGTTTCTGAAGAGATCATTTACAGTGAGGCTGATCTGATTGAGTTATATGCTGGATCTGTATGGCTTTTTTGTTTGTTTTTCTCCAAGGGAAATCATAATAAAAGATGAGACTGAAAATAGGCATCCTGTCTGGCGGTTATGGATGCGTTACTATAAATACTGGGACTTCTGTGGGCTTTTTGGATGTTTCAATGAAATCAATCTTGTGATAATTATTCTACTCTAAAGTAAACTGGAACATCAGCTTTTTTTTTTTTTGCTATAATGAGAAACCTTGCTGATAGTACAATTAATTGGAGATTATGAAAACTGTTCAGTATCTTCCATAAGTGTTTAAGTACCTACAAGTGCAACAGTGGTATAAGCTTAAATTTGATCTGTTCCCAGCACTACTGCAGCTTTTCCCTGGCTGTGGGTCCTCCCGCGGCTCTACCACCAGGAGAGTACCGTCGTTCGTCATAATACAAGCAGCAGTCTCGCCTCCCTCAGACAAAAACTGTCTTGACGGTTTGGTTTGCTTTGGGAGAGAAGCGGAGGGAGTATTCCTGTATCCTTTCCCCTATTGTACCAATATAGTTGCATCTTAATGTGCCTAGCTCTCCTGTAAATATTGTCTCTAGTAAACAGTTTTAGGAGGCTACTCTGTTTACCTGTGGTCTTGAGTTTTGTGTGTCTTATGTGTTTTCTTTACACCAAAATAATTGTTGAAGTATAAAGAGCTTTTTTTTTTTTTTTGGGGGGGGGGGGGAATGATAACCCTAGATTGCATTTTAGATCCATATGCTCAATAACTTGGATTTTAGTTTGAACTTAAATTCCTTGCTTGACTTCCTCTCAAGATGCTCTGGAAAGCTCGAATCTAAATCCTACATTATTTTGCACTGGTACCTTTTATCAGGTTTAGTTATAATTAGTCAAAATGACAATTTTAAGAGAAACTTGGAAAGCAGGATACCAAACAGAAAACCACTGTAATTTTGAATGTATTTTCAATTTCCTCTATCGTTATCTAGAGTATTGTCTTCAATTTTGATCAAGTCACCTTGAGAAAAACAAAGCAATGAGGCAAACATGAATTTTTTAGGTCTCGGAAAGGACTTGCATATCATGCATATAAGAGCTATGGATATTTGTTATTAAAAAGAAGATGGTTTTGAGAACTCTAGCTGAGTTCCTCCACTAATAATGCGGGAGGAAGTTTTGTTTTCCTATTTAGCGTTGCTCTTGTCCGGTGCTTATGTTTAACAGAGATCATGAGCAGGAAGAAGAGGCGTATTGCTAACACTGTGTAGCTGTGTGTTAGTTCTTCAAGGACGTGGAGGGTATTTGTGCCTTCAATGCACGGGGCAGTTGTACGGGCACGGAATAAGCTGGGTAAGATAATGGACTGAATGGAACAAAATCATCTGGTGGAAGCTTTTAAGCACCTCTCCTGTTCTGAATTCTGGAGGTTCCTCTTTGGACCAGTCTGGCAGATGCCACTTAAACATTGGTGTGCCTACCAGGATTTGTAATCACTGATTTTTTTTTTTATGCTGGAGAAACTGTTAATCCATTTACGTGCTTTATGTATGTGTAGATTCATGCAGAGTGAAGGCTTCAGTAGAAAGCTTAAAAATTACTTTTCTAACACCTTCATGGGTATTAAAATTATAGCATTTGAGTCCAACTCTATCTGTAGACAAGGTATAAATAGGTTCCACTGAGAAAACGATTTGTCACTAGCAATTATTAAAAACTTTACAGTTAAATCCAAGACATAGCCTTTTTCTTAAAAACAGAAGAGTGAATTATTATTTTAGGTTTCATCTGGGTCATTTTCAAACATGAATAAAACATTTCCCTTGCACAAATCATTCATCTCTGTGAAACCTTATTGAAGGGTTGCAGAAATGACCAGCAAAGGTGAAGATGTTCATGCAGATTTCGTGGTGATGGAAAGTCTTTTCAGAAACAAGGGTAGAAAGCAAAATGTGAGGAGAAATACAACTATAGGGGAACAAAATGGAGTGCTTTACTCAAATGGCATCCTGATCAAATTAGGCTCTGAAGGCTTATTTTCAACAAAATATGTTCACTCGGATATTAAGAGTGTCCTCATGAGGAATTCCTGCTGTGTATGACATCAGTCATAGACCAATCTTCTTCTTGTATTGAAATTGCTTTGTGGAAAGGTGATTTAAAGTTTACAGTGATTGTTACTGTACTACACGTAAGGATACAGTGAAATGAGTAAAGCTTTATTGTCTGGATACTGCACTTCAAAATTCACATTACATTAAATCATGTTGCTCAGTCATAAATCAGAGATGTACGAGCTGAAGATGGAGATACACAGTCTCTTATTGCTGTTTTATTTGTGGCTGTGCTCATCTTGCCCGCTTACAATTAGTGCTGCTTAAAAATCTGCTGTGACTGCTTGGAAAGAAAATCACAAAAGCATCAATCATTGAAGAAGTAGCTTTTATGTGAGCAGTATTTTGGGATATCTGCTACAAATATTTGTAAGTGGACGCTGGCTCAACAGAAATCGTAGAGGAATAATTTGTGATTAGAGAATTTAACTGCAAAGCTCATCTCTCGGCACAAAGATTGTTTGTTCTGCTGTGCGGTTTTTTTGGTAATAAATCAGAAAGTTAACTTTAATGTGATGTAAAACCCCGTCCTTGTATTTCATCAAAAATACTGAAGTTGTTGATGTTTCTTGTTGGCTAACATAAAATTAGTGAGGATATATTTGTCACCCAATTACCAAATTTTGAAGAGAAGGAAATCTATATTATCCCCCAGATCAAATGCTTACAGAAAACACAGACAGAAAAAGGAGTCAATTTGAATTTACAGCAATCAGTATGACTATTATTTTCAGATATTTATCTACTATACAGAAAACTAGCTTAACCTTGAGAGATTATCAGGGATGTGTGGTAAACACTAGCCCTGTTATGCTTCCTTTGGTTTTCTGACACCATCTGTCTATGACTACTGTTGGAGATAAAAGCTTGGGCTAGGTGACCCTAAGTCTGAAACTCTATGGCTATTTTTTCATTTTTTCTTAGACAAAAAAAGGGAAAATTGGGTTTATGAAGGAAGATTTCCTTTTTTTTCTTTTAGGTTCCTTAAATATCTGATTAAAATTAAGGACTGTCTACCTTACATCTTCATATAATTGTTCTTGTGATCACCTTGATATCAGTAAGCAGCACTCCAATTTTCAGTAGCACTAATAGGAGGCATTGCACGTAAGAATGGGGCTGCACGCCATAATGCAATAATGATTCATAAGGTCCACAAAATAAAAGATTAAAAAATTCTCCTGCTATTAATTTAAGTAGAGTGATATTATTTCTGCGTATGTTATTTCATTTGGGCTTTAGAGGGATTAATTTACTGTAAGTATCTGAATTGCAACAGAAATGCTGATAGAACTGAAATTACCTTAAATGTTTCAGAAAAATGGGCTTTTAGAGTTGAGCTCCTCCTGCTCTTTATTTTTTTTTTTTATTTCTGTGGAAGGTTTCCCTGCTCTGCAATGCATTTTCCGTCCTTATAGAAATGTTCAAGTTGTACTTGATTTTTGGAGTTTCAGAAATCCTTAATGCAGCTTGATCTGGTTAGTATTACACACTTGGCTATATAATGGTTTTGCAATTGGTGTCTAAATATCTATTAAATGAATGTTTAGGGCTAGGGACAACTATATGTGTAACTTTGGAAATTGCAAAAATCATGGAATCTCAGACTGGTTTGGGTGGGCAGGGACCTCCCAGCCCATCCAGTCCCACCCCTGCCATGGGCAGGGACACCCTCCACTAGCCCAGGTTGCCCAAAGCCCCATCCAACCTGGCCTTGAACACTGCCAGGGAGCCAGGGGCAGCCACAGCTTCTCTGGGCACCCTGTGCCAGGGCCTCAGCACCCTCACAGGGAAGGATTTCTGCCTCACATCTCATCTCCATCTCCCCTCCTGCAGCTTCAGGCCGTTCCCCTTGGCCTGTCACTCCCTGCCCTTGTCACCAGCCCCTCTCCAGCTTTCCTGTAAGCCCCTCTAGTTACTGGAAGGGGCTCTAAGGTCTCCCTGGAGCTTTATCTTCTCCATGCTGAACAACCCCAACTCTCTCAGCCTGTCTCCATAGCAGAGGTGCTCCAGCCTTCTGCTCACCTTCGTGGCCTCCTCTGGACTTGCTCCAACAGCTCCATGTCCTTCTTGAAGTATGTCACTGGATGCAGCAGCAAATGCTCCTACGCAGTGTGTTATTTAGGAACCAGATTACCAGAGGTGGTGTAATCTCCATGGGAATTGGCTGAATTGAAAACCTCCCATGGGCAATAACCTTTGGTCATGATTTTATCTGGTTTTTACTAGGTATTACTGTAGAAGCTTCAGCAGTTGAAACAAAATGTGGTAGCTGTCTTTCTTCAACAGATGAATTTTTGTTTGTACTCATGAATTTTCATGCAAATATGTGTCAGTAGAGTTGACAGATGTATGGGATACCAGGATCTGCTGGCTATCCTTAGGTATTCTGTGATGTGTAACGTAACAGGGAAGCGCTTATCATCAGCGTGGCTCAGCTGGCAAAATCAAATTAGTCTCACAACAGTAGTCTGAAATCTTAATTCAAGCCCCTCATTCCAAAACTCTGTTTTTGACATTTTCATTATTTCTTATGTCACCTAGTACATTTTGCTTAATTGCTCTGTGTGTGTATAGGCATTGCTCTGTAAAACCTGGAAAACTGTAGTCCATAGCAGTCAATTAACACTACTTAGCAGCTGTTAAAGAGGATAATTGCCTGATGTTAGCATCACCTAACACCATTTCTAATGCTAATTACGCCCGGTTCACTCTCCCTAAACTCACCGAGCTCCAGGTATGTTTCCAAACCATGGACTGATAACAGAAATATTGATATGCGCCCCAACTCCGGTCTGCGTAGATGTAGTTTGAGGATTTTGTGGGTGTGCTGGTAAATGAGAGCTGCGTGTGCCTCGCTGAAGGATCATCTCGGGAGGACATGACACGAATGCTTTCCGAATGTAGATGTAACGGTGTTGCGTGCGGCCCGTTACCGGTGGACTTTAGCATAAGATTGAAAAGTGAGAAGAAAAAAAAAATCCATAAAAAACTTCCACAGGTCAGTAGACAGCTAAATCTTTTGTTAAGGTGTTTTCGGGAAAATTATTGCAACGGAGTAATTCTCACCTTTGGTATCAACTTCACCCCGTAAGCCCATGGTCTTGTTCACTCAAGCCTTCCTGGCTTCACCGGGGGTTCACAATGTGGAGGGCTTGTAAGGTTACATATTCTGTTTTTTTTTTTTTTTTTTTTTTTAAATCCAACCTCTTGATAATTTCTGTGAATTCCAGAAGGTTGTGTTTAGGTTTTTTTTAAAGAAATATTTTATTTTTGTTTGCTCTATAGCCACTTGCTAACAGCAGTCTAAACTTTTCCAATTTATATAAATGACTTGTTCTTCAGCTTCTGTACAGGTTTATATACTGAATATTGCAGCATAAATTACCCATTTAAAGAAGGTTTGTTGAATGTTAACATCTTACATCCGGTACCGAATTGAAATAATTGCCTTAAAGGAAAACGTCTAAACCAAATGATAGTCATTGAAAATAGAAACCATAGTTTCAAATAAAAGTAGGTAGACAGTCCTTCAGAAGCTGTGGTAAATGAATAGCTGATGAATGGATGGTTTAGTTGGTAAGTAGGAATTTATTAGCTTGTGTAGATTATGATGAAAGATATCTGAGAAAATAATTGGTCTCATTTTGTGGAAATAAGGCAGTCCATTAAAACTGCTGCACCTAATGATCAAAAGAATACTAATTTCTCTGTTAAATTCCTGTGATTTTTTTTTTTAGCACTACCCAAACCGGTCTAAATTCCAGCCAATGGAGAATAATTCAGAACATCCATAGTATTTTACTGTTTGCATAGATAGCTGTGCATGGGTACGCAGGTGGATAGCACGAGCCTCACCGCGCCTGCAGCTCCGAGCCACTGGTGGCCCCTCATGAGGTTACCCGTGCAGGCACAAATTGGCAGCTGGATAGCGGTAGTTGGTGAGGAGCATTCACAATCTGTTTCAGGGGTGAAATTGCATCCACGAAAAGGGAGGTTGCCTTTCCTAACAGACGTAACACGACAGCTATATTTAAAAGAGCAGAAAGAATTGCGTGTTTTCTTTGAGAGGGTAAAGCCGTACTGACATCACTAGTTAAGGGACATGGAAATAAAATGTTTTCCTATATGGCATTGTAGATGCAAAAATAATTCGGAGCAAGATATGAATAAAATATATGCTTGCATTTTCAGGAGAACAGTTAAAGAAATAAGTAAAATTAACTAAGAACTGTTAACTAATGTGGAAAATAGAAGAAAGAGTGGAAACGCTTCCCTGGCAGTAATGTATTTTCTGTAAGTTTGATGGAGACAGGAAAATACATTTTATCTTTTCAAACATGCTATTGCATATTTAGATCAATCACCTAAATATGCAATTAGCCAGGTATACAATTAATCAAAACCTTGAGAGCTTAATAGAGTATCATTATTTAATTTCATTAATAAGTTAGTGCCTCAACAGAATCTTTTATTGAAAGATTTTTTTTCAATACTGACTTCAGAATGGGTTTCAAAATGAGCAATGATTCGCCATATGGAGGCACTTCTGAAAATGTTGCTGTGTGTTCTTAAGCGCATGAGTACTGATGCCTTCGTGTTGCATCTCCTGTAGCAATAAAGGAATGTGAACCTATAAAGCCCAACTGCCAGGTAGTCTAGTACAGAAAAATGCACATGGGGAAAGTCTGAGTGAGAAAACAGTAGATGAAATCCAAAATGTTGCCCATTTTTCTACATATTTTTACATTTAATAAAATTAACTCGTAATGAGGCTACATTCCCTTTCCCAGGATATTTCATAAAGCATTTCTGGTTTTATTATTCTGTGGCAGAACCAGATTTAAAAGGGAAAAAAAAAAAAGGGGGGGTGAGCTGTTTTTTAATATGGAAAAATCAACCCTTGGGTTTTCAAAGGGCTCAGTACTTTGGATACCAAACTACCTTGACAGCAAGCGCGCCTGTAAATGCAGAACTGCTAACCTCCTTCTTAACACTATGATTTATAAATCTTTGTGCTTTTTCATTTTGACAAAAGGGGTTTGTTGCCCTTCCGGTTTTCAAACTCTGCTGTGGTTGGACAACTGATCTTTTTCATTCTTGGTATGCGGAAGACAATCTTCTGTGGGTAAAATGATCTTTGAACAACATATGACTTTTTGATAGGCATAATTTTAAAAAGAAAAGGAACCTGCAATTTGGCTTCTGGAGAGTCGTCTTTGTCATCCTTGAAGTATTGCTTTCTCTAGACGGGAGTATTTGAATTTGATGTTCATATTTTCGGAGCCCAGTCTTATCTTATACTTTCCCCTCTGCTCTTCTCCTTACTAATATTGAGTGCTGGTAGGATTTCACAGGACCTTCTGGATATGAAATGCGGTGCAAATCAGAATCTTTCATCAAAAATAAGATTGAGTCTTGCCTTATCCTTCTTTTCCCTACTTCTGGTAGATTTGCAGGTGAGCATATTTCTTGCCTAGGTAAAGCTAGTGTAGAAATGGGAACATTTTTATTTCTAATGAAAATCCAGATTAACACCACTGTAATGCCTGCTCATATCTCTAATGTAAAAAAGTGAATTAGGATGGAAATTCTTTTTAGTTTTGCAGTAAACAGTGCCATAAAATATATATGAAACTGAGAAGGGTAGAGTGCCTGCATAAAAATACCCATATGTATGTTTGATGGCTTCCAGTAGACTGAGATAAATATATATAACTAATAAGAAATATTCCCAAACTTGAACAAAGATCACTGAGCAGGCTTACAGGGCTCGTATGTGCCTGCTTATTAGCATACAGCAGCTTGCTAGATTATACAGGTTTTTAATATATAGAAGATGAAAGGAAATTGAAATGTTTGTTTTCCCTCCCACATCCACTCCTGTAGTTTTGAAAAGCTTTACCCTGCTGTCCTTCAAACCTCATGTTGCTACAAGACCTTCAGAAGACCACCCTCTTCTGGAAGGAGAAGCACTACGTGCTGTGGCTTTTAAAGCTGCTCTCACTTCAGTTAAATGTTTCCAGTCTGAAAAATCTGTCAAAGTAGCCCAATTTATTTCTAAGGATTTGATATAGTGGCTCATGCAACAAGAGGCTGTTCTCTGCAAAGCAATTCAAAACATCATGTGATCGTACTGCTGCTCCTTTACACGTCTAGGGGTGGATCTTTCAGCTCTTGTGTTTATTTACATTGCTTTTTGATGCTTTTCTTTTTTAAAGCCTCTGGTCGGTTCCCAAAGTGCAGTTGAGAGCTTATTGGCCAAAATCAGATGGGTGGCCACCAAGGAGGACTGCCTGGGGGACATTTCCTGCTGCCAGTCTGCAGGTCGAGAAGAGAAAATGAATGAAGCTTCCTTTAAAGACCAGGAAAAGGAGTTGTGATTGCAGCCTCGCTTCTTGTGGTGTTAGCTGCCCTGGCATGTGTTGGGAAGGTGGTATGGAGGTATTCAAAACCTGTCTGGACAAGGCCTTGAGATCCCTGGCCCAACCCCAGTCCTGCTTGGACATGGTGACTGGACAACTCCAAAAGGTCCCATCCAACCTAAAGCAGTGTGTTGACACTGGGTGGTCAGTGTTGACTTCACTGGGAAAGCTCCTGTGATTGTGGCAAAGGCAAAAAAAAAAAAAAAAACCAAAACCAAACAACTTTTAACTCTGGATTGTATCTCCTTTCAGGTATCTGAATAGAAAAATGCCTTCTGTTTTCTGAGATAGTATTTGTGGTGGTTGTAGAAATGGTGTTTTTGAAAATGACCCTTAAATGAATGAAGTTTCTTAAGTAACAAGACTTGTTACACAAATGGAAGATATCCTTTAAGATCCAAATTTAGCTGTCCTGCTCATGCCAGTGTCTATTTTTCTTGTGTTAATCAAAGGGTGACACCTCTGGCAGAAAACTTAAGAGTCTATTACCCAGCAAGAAAACCTCAAAATGAATTTAGCTCAGGGTCCACATCCAAAAATGCGATTGCTTGAAAGGTCCTGCTCTACTCCAAAGCCCCTGCCTGCTTTCCAGAATGCCCGTAGCTACTCAATTTGTCACCGAAGCAAACGGGCAGAAGGTTGAACTTGTTGACAGGCGCAGAGGAAAGAAACAAGATGACGGATGGTGAGTGTCCCTCAGCTGGAAGAACAGCCTCCTGTGAGCAGGGCCAGATGCTGCCAGGTGCTTGGGGTTCTTAATACCTTCAAGTCTTCAGAATTGCATCCTGAGAGAAAACCTGCAGAGACTTTGTAATGATGTCACCATCTGAATTAACCAAAGACAAATCTTTCCTGTAAGGAAATAAGCTGAATGTGGCAGCTGCCTGTTTTCCTTAACTGACCCTTGGGTGAATATGAGGGGTTTTATATAAGCACTGTTGTAGCTTTCCTAAAATCTGAGCGGATCAGTGTAACTTCTCAATTGCTTCAGCGTGTGCTGGAGGTGATACGTGCGTAGTCCTACTCTCTCCCTGACAGTGTCACCATGGAGGAAGGTCACTTGATGGAATGTGTGGAGACTTATCAGTCAATCTCTCGTTTATGAAACTGATCATATAAGCAAATACAATATCCTAAAATCGGTTCGTAAGGTCAGAATAAGAAGTTATGTAACCACAAGATAATTTTTTGTCCCTACACAGAAAAACTAGTTTAAAGCAAATACAGAATGGGGTCTTAATAAGTGTTTGAGCTGGACCCCAATGTTTTAATTTATGCCTTGCCCCTCCAAATCTATTGGGGGGGGGCAGGGCTGACACTGTAGAAGAGGATGGTGTAATCCTGTATTTTCTCAGATAAGCTCTTTTCCAAAGCTGTACTTACTTACCTCTAGCAGGCACACAGATTTATTCCATGCAGTACCAGATGGGAAATGAAGTTGTTCTTGTCTGGCCTTGACCAAACTACTTTCCCAAGTTGAGTTTAATGTAGGACATGGCCAAATGCACATCGCAGCTGGGAAAGGGCAGGCAGCAGCGCGGGGGGATCACCTGGCAGCCGAGGCAGCGCCTGCCCGCCAGCCCTGCTCCGCTTCGCTCCCGTCTGGAGCCGAGCAAGTCAAAGCTCATTGTATGACTATTCAGTGTGAGGTCAGAGTAAGGAACTGAACAATGATATCGCATGGTATAACGGATCAGAGCAGTGAGCTCACCAGCTTCTGGGCTGTAACAGATTGCAGGAAGACATATATTACTTCCACGCCTGGCATTCTTTAATTTATGATGCTGCTCTGTGCTGTTCAGTAAATTGACGTGTTTTTCCAGGCTTGAAATTCCAAACGATGGAGAGTGAAATTCAGTTCAGTGCTTCAAAATCCAGAGGGGTGGCCCTGGGTGCTGTTCTGATGGCTGCTAGCACTGTGGTTTGTTGGAATTGCTTAAAATAGGGGAACTGATGAAAGTGAATTCTTTGAGACTAGAAACGTTGTAAAGACATAGCATTTTGATTTTTTGCCAAAGAGTGACTGCAAGTATGAGTGTTATTGGTAAAAACAACAAAAGAAAATGATATTTTAGGTTGTAGCCTCATCTGTACACCAATGCATCAAACACATTTTTTTCTTTTGGGTGAAAAACCACTGTTTTCTAGGAACTGGGAGAAAACCTTCAGAAGCTGTGCCTGACATAGTCTTCAAACGCTATATGCAGACTGATAGCCTCAAAATAACACAACCTGTATTTTATGTTTCTGATAATACTAGAATATGAATATAAACATACTCTATACTCTGCCCTTTGCCTTGACAGATGTCTTGTCCGGGATTACATTAATTACTAAATGTCTTTTCTGCCTGACAGTTGGGAATTTTAGGCTTCAGAGGTAAATAGGTTCTGAAGCAATCCAGTAATAGGCTTACAAGGCTGAGGGGCAACAGAGCTGAAAAGTGAAAATCAAGAAGCTGGACCATTAATACCTTCTTGAAAAGTTAATTCATGACAACAGCCTGGAATCTAAATAGTGGCTCTGCAGAGGTTTTGCACCGTATACTCTGTATGCAATATTTCTATAGTTATATGTTGTGCATTAAGTATTTGTGGTTAAATACCTCTGTAATAAAGGTGTAAAGTGATCTTAGCAGGCTTTCTGGAATTACCTGAAGAGAAGGGGTAAATGGCCTCAAAGAGCCCCTTCAAAGCAGATTGTCCCTGCCTAGCAGATATTCTCTTAAATGCCCTGAATTTAAGGGTTTATCCTGTATTTTGATTCAGTGCTGAGATGACCAAGGCGTGATGGAGTCACTGACTCCAAATACCCAAGAGAGGATAATGCTAAAGGACTATCAATGAAGGCTGAGGTTGGCTCTCCAAAGCCTTGTCGAAGAGGATGTCAGTGTTGGTGACAGTGGTTTCGGTGGTGTCAAGAGGAAAAGCAGACTTTGAGAGGGTCTCTGGTGGCTTTGAGGTCCAGGCGAGAGGCTGCAGGAGTTCAGATGGCATCTGGAGGTACGTGGCTACATTGAAGAAGGGAAGTTATGGGGAGGGCTGAAAGATTAATGACATGTGGGAAAGGAAGCGCTTGGGGATGACAAAAAGCCATGTGATAATGTTACTAAGTGAGACAAAAAAGTAAGAGGGAGGAGAAAAGCAATATTGCTGAGAGTCTCCAAAGCATTTTGCAGAAACTGGTGAAATGCTAGTGTCCACCTGCGAAAGGGGCTGCTGGTATTTTGTTTTTCCTGTTGTCTGCCTGCATGGTAATTTAGATTCCTTAGGGCTGAAATGCATTTAATTACAATGTTTCATTTTAATAAGGTGGTAGCTATGTATACTTAATTACTAGTGCTTTGTATGCAGATATATATTTAACCTCTTTACCATTAAATGTCTGGAAAATTCTGGGGGCGTTACTAAATAAAACATTAACATCTGAGGTAGAATAATATTTTAGGATATTAAAACTTAACTGCCTTTGAAATATTTAGGTTTCTTTGTGTTTTAAAGTATGTACCTGACTATGAGGTATGTAGAAAGGAGGATGTCTGGAAATCTGGCAGTTTAATCGACGTTACTGAACTGTGTAACAGTACAAAATGAAGCCAATCTGGACTTTTGGTATAAATGCAGTGATAGACGTGCTGTTGAACTTCTTCCCTATGGGCGCAGTGAGCAGCAGCAGCAATTATTCTCTACGGAGGGTGCGTACTTCCAGCTCCCGCTGGCACCGGGCGCTCGCCGCCTTCCTACCTGCCGCTTGCCAAGGTGTGCACTTCTGCCGCATGCAAATCGCCTGTAATGAAAAACCTTCTGACAAAATTGAAATTGCCGTGATCGGTTGTTAGGTTAGCAGGCACAGGGACGGATGGAGCCGTTCGCGTAGCTGGATTTATGATGCCCTCAGCTCCGGGATGCTCTGCTGGTTTTAGTAGGGCTGAAGAAATGTGTTGACAAATACTCCTGTTACCTTATCGGTTCCTAAAATGTTTCTTTGAGGACTCTTCTTTGCAGGAATTGCAGATGAATTAACTAAGAATGGGATTTAACTGCAGCCTCTGATTTGCATAGGGCAGCGAGATGAAAGGGAAGGGGGTAGGGGTGGGCTGTGGTAGGGAGCACTGCCCTTGGAGGAGATGATGAAATACCTAATTAACTCATTTCCTGACAGACCATAATGACAGTCTGGTATTAGCCAGTGAATGACTTGCCAGCCAAAAACATTGAAAACAAAATGGTGCCAAACTGAACCAAGATTTTATTTAATTAAGAGGTATTTACTGAAACATTATCCCCTCCCAAATATCTACATAGGCTTCCTCTAAATGTCTCAGTAGTTAATTACGTTACAAATGTATAGAAAACAGTTTGAATTTTTTATCTCTCTTCTCCCTTTTTTTTTCAATTTCTGAAACATCATGTGTTTAAAAACTTACAATCCCTATAAGCTTGTTGAATTTATAGTGAATTTTTAACCTAGAAATTAAATACATGGATGTAATTCAGACTTTTTTCCATCAGAAATGGGTAATCTTTTATCATAATTTTTTTGCAACTCAGAGCATCAGTTTGATGGCTTGTGCATTACTGTGTCTCACTAGGTTGTGAGTACACACTGCTTATTAACCACAACTCTTGTGCTTTACATGGTGAACAAGGAAAGAGAAAAACCTGTAAAGATACTTCTTTTGCAATAAGTTGAGATACAAATTTCAGCTATACTCTACAGCCCCTGCATTATACGTGTGTTAGGAATATTAAAATAATAGTAGTGATTCTAGTAATTTTCCAATTTGCTGAACAATATCTTGTGAGATTTTTGTATAGTAACTCTCTCTTTATTTGAATAACTTCCCAGGAAAATTTCTACTCCTACTATAGCTTGTGTACTTAGATGGAAAATACCGATAATTCTGGAAAACAACCTTAAATGGGAGGTGGTAAGTCTGTGAATCTTAATTGATTCATAATTGAGTAAGTGTGGATCAGAAGCTATTCCCAGAATAATTTGTCTAGTTTTAAATGTTTTAATAAATTTTCTACAGAAAAAAAAAGATGAAGGAAGACTTTTTTATGAATTTCTGAATCCCGTTATATTGTGTACACTTACACAGTTTGAATATATATACCTGCTTGGCCCTCTCCCAAGACTGGTATTAGTAATGTGAGAAAAACGAACTTATGGGCAGTAAAACTAAAGGAATTTTCAGTTCAAATGTTACAAATATGAATTATCAGGGTGCTCTTAAGGACCTGCCTCGTACTTACTGATGATATCAAATACACAACTCCTGTCTTTAGGAAGCTTTTGTGCAATATTTCATTCCAAAGGTGTCCACCTCTGCCCGCAGCTATTCAGGCTGGTGGCCTTTAGCTCCGTGTTTGTTTTCGAGTGCATCGGTATCTCTGATCCCACCAGTGCGACGGTGGGTGTGCAGTGTTACTGTGTCTCCTGTTAACTGAACTAAGCAGATCGCGTTGGATAAATACAATTTACGCTTTGATGCGTTCCCCCTTTACGCCCCACTTTTTCCAGTGGTTTTCCCCACGCAATTCCACTGTCAGCAAAGGTGCCTTTGCAGAGCACGCTGCAGCCCTGGAGCTGCTGTGTGGGTGGTAGGGCTTGGAGCACACCTAACCCGTGGGGTGCTACCTCAGAGGGGTGCACTAGTCCAAGCTGCATTTTGCTCCTCCTGCACTAAACCTATAGCGTTACTGCTCGGGGTTTCTCCAGCCCAGTCCTTCAGTAGCTTAGATGGTTTTGATGAAAGCAGTTGTTGAAATCTTGCTGTCCCCAAACCGCCTGCTACCTCCTCTCAAAGACAGCTGATACCCAAAGGTCGGTCTCTGAGTTGCTTGTCCTTTCTCTTTGTCTTCTCTGTGGTCTGCCCTGCCCTTGGGTCATCATCCTTAATGCAGGGTGAAGTTCTGCATGTCCCTGCATAGCTGCATATGCTCCTCAATTTCTTCCCCAAGAGACTGATAACCTCTTCTATCATGTCTGAATAAAACACTTCTCTCTGTCGCGTGCAAACTGTGTTTGTCATGCTGGTGTGTTGTGGAGAGGGGAAACAAGTGAGCAGTAGGGACCAAACGGCAGCCACAGAGGTGGGGAAAATATTTGTTTTCCTTATGGCAGAAGCAGCTGTATCCCCAGAACCAGAGGGTGGCTCCCGTGAAGCTCCTTCTATTTGACTTCACTTGATGGTTTGATGGCCACGCTGCGAGCAGAAGCTGGAGCCCCCGAGTTGTACACTTTGTAATAAAGGATGGCAAAACCAAGACACATTTCTACACATATAGATTTTGATGCAACTGATGCTGGCTTCTTGAAAGAGAAGAAATCCCTCCCAAAACTGTATTAGAAATGCACTTCTCTTTAAACTGGTTAATAGAAAACGCTAGTCATTCCCTACTTGGTCTGTAGCTATTACGGACCTTATTCATAGAGTATGTCTAACAATCCCCTGCACAGTAGGGGCAAATTAAGCACAGCCTGAAGCTATGAGTTGTTCTGGAGTGGAGCGCATCTGGAAGCAGATACATGCAAGTTACTTGTGTCCATCTGAAAGGCTGTCCTGCCCTAATTTTTTTTTATGGAATTGGTCTAAAACTGTAATTCTGATCCTCAAGTCACCCTATGGCTCTGTCTTCATGGCAGTTTGAGATATATGTTGATGTCTTTGAGTTAGATTTCATGTGCTAATTGGAATACCTTCTCAACTGCAAGAAATGATGACAGGGGCATGGTTTCTGGCTGAGCAAGTAGCTCAGAGAGCCTGGGATGCTGGGGAGAAGCATTTCACCAGCTCTTCGGCTTCTCTGCCTAATAGCATCTGACCTGTGCATGATGTAATCCCAACAGGTACTGGAGCACAGTCAGGTTGTGTGTCCTTTTCTGCATCAAGAGCTTTCAGCAAGAGTATGCAGCCCAAGTGAGCAGGGGTGCCTTTGAATTTTCTAGAACAAACCAACATCTTTTCGCTGCTCTCTCATGCTTTTCTCCTAGATTTCAGCTAGCTAGTCCACTAGCTCGGTGAAAGGCAGCATATGCTTTCTGGCTGGCCAGCCTGAAGCTGTCTGTAGGCTGCCTGGCCAGCTGGGTAGCAGGTACATGCATTCACACTGGCCAGCTGGGAGGCATATTCAATTTTGGCCATCTGGCTGCTGTCTCTTAAGAGCAAAGAAATAAGTCAAAGACCTGAGTATTGGCAGCTGGAGGGCCTAATAAGTGGATGTGAGACTGCAAGTGGAAAATGGACTTTTTAGGTCTGCTTTGCATGATTCTAAGGATCTAATCAGAAGAATTTTTTTCAGTTGAAAGATTTTGCTTTGAATTTTCTATGTGCTGATTTATGTGTTTTTTACACTATTTTGACATTTTAACTGAAAGAGGAAGTTGTATTTCCTTTTGTTGATGTATGACAGAATTACACATTTCATTCTGTTTTAAAAAAATGTAAAGAAAAATATCACTTTGTACCATTTGTTGTTCTTTTCTATATGAGAACATATCTGTGTGTTGCAATGTAAAAGCTCAACACTCTGCTCCTACGTTTTGCTCCACCAGATGCTCTATTTTCAGGCTATGTCAGATGTGAATAGTCGAGCTGTGTGTTTGTGGAAGGGACTTCACCCACAAGGCAAAATACGTAAAGTGTATATACACTGAGGTGTTATTTTATTCTAGGCTAAAGACTATTTCCATGTACAATTTAATAGATATGTGTATTAAGCTGACTACCACGTGGTTCAGATACATATTTTTAAAATGTCTACTGCTTCTAGAGGTGTGTTTTTGTTGATTTTATCCATTCTATTTTCAGTTTTGTCTTCCATTCCCACTGTCTACAATTTTGGGGGCTTTACTGGGCTATGCGTTGGCTGTTGATTTAAAACCATACAAACCAAGGCTATTGAAAGCTTCACAATAGACGAGGGGTTTCTATAGGTGATACAATTTCTCTTTACTAGTTGTTTTGCGGTTTGACACTTTCATCCATGTCACAATAAAAACAAGAAGAATCAGTGTACCTATTCCTAATTCAGAGGAACTGTCGGTGTTACAAATGCTTTTTTACTGAGAATAGGTAACCTGGATGCATATAGGCATCTAGACCCATTTGAGTTGTCCAAAATGCCCACGCTGGGCTGGCATGTCTAATAGCGCTTCCGGAAGCCACGCTGCCTTCTGGAGTGGGACCTGGTACCCTGGTGAAGTTAGTATGGCGCTAGGTACGTGTAGGCACTGGAGTAAACCCGTTCCTATACCTCCTTTCTGGCTGTGGTACTGCCTGGGAACAAACTCAGCTTGGAAGGGTCTTGCTTCATGTTTTGTCATTTGTCTCCCTCTGCTTTTGATATCCTTTAGATGATCAATACAACTTTTCAAAGTAGTAAGTGGTTTTAGTGGAACAGATCTATTAGTTTAATGAAATTAGTGTGCGATACCGCAGTCTATATGTGCTGGTACTGTTGAATTCAGACTGAACAACTATGACTGAGACTTTTGTTGCTGACTGCAGGAGGAATTAGTTTATAGATTCATTGCAATAGATAAACCCTTGCCTAAGTCTAAAAGATTAATCTCTGTGTTAAGAAAAAAGAAAGATCAACCACCAAACGTATGTAAAATCTTTACACGTCTTTAAAGTGCAAGGAAATTGTGATACAAGTATTCAATGAAAAAGAAGCAAATAGCTGTGACTGCACACTACATGCTGTACTCCTACCTTCAGGAGGTGGGAAGCTGTGTCTACATTGTGAAGATGCAGACGATTAGTCTCAGAGCCCGAAACACAAAGGTACTTGTGCAGATGGCACGTCGAGTATGCTGCTTACACAGGCTAGAGAGCTACCCATCTTAGATTAGAAAGGAGGGAATTGAGTGAATAGAATATTATTATTTTTTTAGGATAAAATAGGTGGAGCATGGACCAGACAGGCACATTGCACTGATGCAGGTAAATCATGCAGATAAATGATCGTTTCCCTGTTCATAAATTAGCAAGTGGTATTTCCTCTCAATTTCAAGCTTTGATTGGATAGCTAAGACTATAAACTAGTTTTAATTTATAACTATTGTCAATTATTGTAATAGACCTTTGTCTTCTGCATCTCTACAGATCAGTAGCGATTTATCATCCACTTAATTGCATAAAAAATTTCTCTTCAGTGTTAACTAGGGAAGCAGATTCTTCCTTTTGATCCTGAGGATATGAGCTGCAGTGGGGAATTTCCACTGCCTTCTCCTGCCTTAAAGCCGGACCGTACCTAATCACTCACTTTTAATAAATACTGCTTAAACAAAAGAGAATGTAAGTCATGAAGGACCATGCAAGGATGATTCACAATTCAAATTCAAAATTGCCTAGTCATTTAATGCTATCAAACCAAAATACATTCATATCTTTTTGGCTTAAAATACTTTCCTTGTGAGTAATTGCATTCTTGCAGCTTTGCACTTGTTTTACTGTGCAATTGTCAGGGCAGATGTCCCTTGAGGAAAAGTTGCCGCCTAGCTCTGTGCTCTGGGATTTTTCTAATTAAAGGTTACCAAATGCTTGTTAGGAAGTTCACAAGCAAGGGAGAAAAAGCAAGCAAGCAGCTTTTCGGGAAGAGGAATCTCTCGCTTCTCTGGAAGCGAGAACTGGGACGTGATCCTTCAGGGAAAATGAAGCCACACATCTTGGTGACCCCAGTGCAGATACTGGTTTGAGGTCATGCCTGGAAGCTGAAGGATTGAGGGAAGCAACAGGAGACATGCATTTACAGACTGAGTATCTGTGCAAATATCTATCTGTCCCCCTTTCCCCCCTGCCAAGGGTGCTCCCTCCATAGGTGCAAACCACAGCTGTCCTGGAGTGGCCACCTCCTTTCTCCCAGCCTCCTCAAACATGTTTAGCCCAAGCAGTTGGTCCTTAGCACTTACCGTTTCTGCAGATCTGAACATAGTGCACCTAGCTGTAGGCTGACAAAGAAATGGTACTGATAGGTCAATGGAAATATTCCTGGAAGTTCTTCCCAAATGCTTCTGCTGGGATTCCTGTGCTGTGACATTTCCGTGGTACAGCATATGGATATGAGACTCTTCTCTTTAGATAATATTTTATAGTTCCCTGAATTCTGGTGGCGTTTTCCTTATGAGACTGGAAACGCCAATTTTCTAAGGAAATCAAACCCCACAGCAGTCCATGTAGAAGCACTGGTGCAACTGCTGGCAAGAGTTTTCTTACTTAGCCAAAACTGCGACTGCAAAGAGTGGCCATATGCCAGCTTGTAAACGCAGAGATATTAACCAAATAAAAACCTGCCCTGAAGCAGCAGAGGACACATAAATTCAGTGGTAGGCAGATTCAGGTGGGAAGCCAGGAGGTCTGGGGCTGCAGGGGGAAGGTGAACAGTAGTTGAGTAACTCATGCTGGGTCCACACCATGGTGTTTTGCAGGTGCTGTGTAGTGGGAGTGGATCCCTTCCCATCAGCGTTATCTACAAACACTTAAGGTAGGGAATGACTCCCTGGAGAATGGGAGGGAGACATCGATGCAAATTCCATTAATGTGAACAACTTATAGTCGGTCTGGTACAACATTAACCTGCCACTATACACTAATTCTGTAGCTTATGTTACAGGAAAGATAAATGAGAACAATGAAATACTTGGCTCTTAAATACTTAACTTTTTTAATTGTCAGTTGATTCAGCAGCAGACGGGCAGCCATGGCTTGCTTCTGCCTCCAGTATAACTCTATACGTCAGCCTACATTAACACAGAAAAAGACCTTATTCATTTGGATGATTAGTACGAAAAGATGTCTGTGCATGAGGACCTCTGGACTGAGACCATGGGCTTGGTTGTCTCTATACAATTCGCTTAAAGTTCTGTTCAAAGTGAACGTTTACTTTAGAAATAGACATTGCGTACTTTTTCATAACTATAGAAAGTATGCATATATCTAATGAAATATGAAATGGCCTATATCTTATTCATGAACGATGAAAGTTGCTCAGCAGCAGTCTTCAAATACACCTCTGCAAGTATCTAACTCTACAATTTATGTGACAAGTAATGACATGCTAACATCTTTGAAAGTTAAGTATTTGTGTTAATTATTAAAGAGAGACATTTCAAGTGACAGACTGAATGAATATTCTCTGGAAAGCCGCCTATCTTCTGTTGACAAAAAAGAGAAGTATGGAAGCTCTGTGAAATATTTAACTATATAACTTATAATTTAATTCCTATGTACTGCCTCTTTAAATATATTGGACTCTGATATCTGATGAAAGCAGATGTCATTCTTTAAACAGAATTTGTGGCATGTTGCAGAAGAGACTGTCTGAGAGCAGCTTGTGCTGTCTGTAGAGATAGTACTTTTGCTTGTGGGTTTTTTTTTTTTTTCCTGACGCTTTTCCCTTGCTGAAATGGACTGACTGGGTTCTGCTGAATCGGCAATGTGTGGAAATTAAATCAGGAGCAAATCAACATCAAGACTTTATAGATGCTCCCATGTTTGTGCTTTGGGTTTACTTTGATTTTGGAGAGAAGCAGCCGCCTGTCACCCAGCCCTATGGGGACAGGCACCTTCTTGAGAGATCCCGGGTGGGAGGAGGGCACAGCAAAGCTGTTTCAGTCAGAATATTTTCTCCTAGACCCTCTGCAGATCGACTCTTGTTTCAGCTGGTCTGCTGGTGTGTAGCATAACATGTCCTCTGCAGGGGGAATCCTCATGGAAAAACAGAATTGAACAGATCTCTTTAAAATTCTTCTTTTCAAATTTGAATCAATTTGTGTAACTATAAAGGAAGAAGATTTTGTTTCAAAGGTCTTATCAGCTGGTATTAAAATTCTTTAGAAACAATTGTATGCACTACTGCACAGTTTAAGTTTCACACCTTCTATATTCCAGTAGGCTTATTCATGTTGCAATATTCCCAGAAATAATAAAAAGTCAGAGTAGGGAGATCTTGTATGGCAAAAATTCAAACTCTTAAAGCAAATTTTTTCAAACTCTCTTGAAAGTCTCCTCTCTTACAAACTGACAGGTATTACCCGGCATGATCTGTAGCATCTTTCATTTCATCCCGGTACATAGCAAAAGAGAAGCAATGTCTTTCAGGGAAGACGACATCCACTGGACATGAGAACTCTTTCAGGTTTTTGCAGGAATACAATAATCTTGGGAACGCAGTTCTCATGAAGGTGCCATAGGGAATGTGATTTTCAAACCAAACTTTTTTCTGCTTCAGTGCTTTGAGTGAGTTTGTTACCTTAATCTGATTTGTTACGCGCTTGTCGTAGCTGCAAGCCTGATTCTGAACAATGTGCGATCTTGTATAAATATTAAGGCAGTGTCAAGTAATTTTCTGCTTTAACTTAAAATATATAAATTCTTTTATCTGCTGCCTTGTGTTTAGTGACAAACATCAATTTCATCATCACCACCGCTGATGAGATAGGTATGTGTGTGGAAGTAACTTGGATTCTACATAATATGTATGGGAAGTTGATTGATCGAAGGATGACGTCATACAAAATTTGCCTGAGTGTATACTTTGCCTTTTCCATTTAACCAGTAGTTTTCATTCCTAATATGTGAGACTCTTCTACCCAATTTCATGTTTGACTTCCCTGTCAGGTTTTTCTCCTGAATATTAGAAGGAAATCAATATTTTTAATTGTCCAAGGAGCCAGTCACCCATCTGTTGTGTACACCAACTAATAGAAGTGACAGCATTTGTGTAGCAGTTCTCTATAAAAGCAAACTGATAATTTGACTTGATATCATACTTGGGATTTCCCAAGGAGCTGAATCAGGGGCTCTTTGTACTTCTTCATTGAAAAGAAATCTGCATTTCTACATCCTTAAATAGAAATGCGATGTGTTTGACTGCAATGTACTTTTTTTAGTCCTTGCCTCTCTTTAACAAAGGAACAAACCCCAGTGCTTGGTCTCCTGGGGACACAGTGGTGATAAGTTTATTGTATATGTATATACATACATGCAGTTAAGCACAAAAAATGTGTTTGTAACTTTTTCCTAACAAGAGCCATCAGAAAATACTGATAATTTTTGTAGAACTGTGAGGCAGTGTTATCTTTCTGGTAGCTGGCATTATGATATAGATTTATAGATATCTAGGAAAAATTGATGGTGCACGATTTAGAGATATTTAAATATTAGGATCTAGGTTGGCAGAAGTACCATGCAAAAATGGAATATAACCTGGTTCCCGTTAAACCAGAGCAATTTTAGTAGATGGAAGAGATTTATTATGGTCATAGAAATCTTGCAGTGTTTTAAGGTTATGTTTTTCATTTATTTTAGTGAAAATAAAGTTTCCGAAAGGAGTTAGGCTGATAGCCCAGGAGAATAAAATACTGTATTTACTCAACCATGAGCATAGACAATGCCCGATTCTCCGTGCCCATTTTTACCTTTAGAAGAGAAGGCGCATTTGTTATCTCGGCTGAGAGCTCTGGTTCACAGCAGCGGGAGAAGGACCCTTTTAGGAATGTAGGCGTCTGGGTAAGCTCTATGTACTTACAATGTCATTCAGGTTGGAATGGACTCCAGATTTCTTTGACATCCTCAAATCCCGCACTTGTCCTAAAACAAAGTTTTGAAATTCCTAGGCATCCTAATGATATTTTCTTTTAGTGGAGTCTCATGTGGGACGTTCCTTATCTGTCTAATGGACTTTCTCAGGACATCCCTCCGAATTAGACTGTGTACAAAATACAGTGAGAGATGAGAAGATTCACTACGTAGACAGCTGATTCCTTGTATTTAGTAGCCCCATTACTAGACAGTTTGAGTCCACCTGTGTGATTTTTACCTTCCATTAATTTTATGTCTTTAGCATTTATTGTTAACATATGCCCTTCTTTTGTGACAAGGTCAGTACTAAAAATAACAAGAGAGTTCCTTGGAGGTATTCAGAAGGATTCACCTAACTTGCTAATTCAGTAAAACCCCACTGGTGTTTTCCCACTAACATTTCCTTATAATTAAAAAATCTTCTAATATTTTCATTATAACTACTATCAATCTCAATTATTCCATATCTAGTGAGTTACTGAAATCCAAACAAAAGGATTATTCTTTTCTTTACTTACAGAAGAACTGTTCTATAGCTTTGTTTTACACTGTAAAAAAGCTAGTCAGTGCCGTGTTGAGTTTCAATGAGGAATGAAGGTACAATTGTCTGAGAGTAGCTGATATATCAATTTAAATATATTTGGCCATTAATTAAGTCTCCTTCTTTTTGCATGCAAATAGATTTCTCTCCAGTGAATTAATTACAGAACAAATTTCAAGCTAATCTATCTTTACAGTCCAACGTAATATTGCACTACAAAACCCATTTTCAAAATGAAGCTGCTCACCATTTAATGAATTGCTATCAAATTTTTTAAACGATTTGGCATTGTACAGTTAAACAAAACCAAGAGTCAGACTAGGACTTACTCTTAAATATCAAGCAGTATCATTGCATTGGTATACGATTGCATAGGGATTTGAGGTGAAGGGCAGCTGACGGGTTCAGAGATGATTGCATATTTTTTAACTGGTATACTGAAGTTCAGATTTGATTTGGATTTTTTTTTTTAATTGAAGGTAGTGGTAATTTTTCCATGGAAACAGAGATTAAGATGTATGCTCACAAATTTTTTTTATTCTACTATATCAACTTTTTTAGAAACTAAATCATCCTAATAATCATAGAATGGTTTGGGTGGGCAGGGACCTCCCAGCCCACCCAGTCCCACCCCTGCCATGGGCAGGGACACCCTCCACTAGCCCAGGTTGCCCAAAGCCCCATCCAACCTGGCCTTGAACACTGCCAGGGAGCCAGGGGCAGCCACAGCTTCTCTGGGCAACCTGTGCCAGGGCCTCAGCACCCTCACAGGGAAGGATTTCTTTTTAACATCTAATCTAAATCGACCCTCCTTCAGCTTAAACCCATTCCCCTTGTCCTGTCGCTACACTCCCTGATAACCAGTCCCTCTCCAGCTTTCCTGTAGCCCCTTCAGGTACTGGTAAGCCACAATTAGATCTCCCCAGAGCTTTCTCTTCTCCAGGCTGAACAACCCCAACTCTCTCATAGCAGAGGTGCTCCAGCTCTCTGATCAGCTTCATGGCCTCCTCTGGACTCACTCCAACAGCTCCATGTCTCTCTTGTACATAATCCTTCTACTTAAACCGCTTGTGACTATTTCTCTCAAGACTTGAATACCCTTTTTATCAAGAATACCTCATCTCCTGGAATGAAGACTAATATATTCTGCATCTTTGATCCTGCAAGCCCTTATCCATGCACTTATATTTAGTAATGTCAGTAATTGTTAGCCCTGTTGAGACTTTGCTATTATGAATCATCGAACTTTCTTTAAACATCTGCAAAACTGTTTGGATGTCCTAGATTGATACCAAAACCTCCTCAGTCTTGGCAACAACCTCATCTATGCTCTGAAAAAAAAAATAAAAAAAGATGAACTCAGGAGAGTATGGGTTTTTTTGTTGTTTGGTTTGTTTTTTTTTTTTTTTAAACACAATTAAGGTCTGGGGCTATAAGCAATGATATTGTCTAATAGTGATTAAAACTATTGGTCTGGAGACAGCACAACTGCAGAACGCAGTAGAGGTGCTTGCTGATGCAAAACCCTCCCCGGCTGAAGCGTAGGAGCTCCCCAGTGGCACCAGCCCTTCCCACGTTCTCCACTGCCCAAGTCCAAAGGACAAGGATCATGTCGGAGCTCTTGTTCTGGATAGAAGACAAAATGCAATGTTCAGTGTAACTGCAGTCTCTTTTTTCATGTTTTGGATATAGCTGATCTCATTTGGAAATTTTCCTTTTTTTTTTTTTTAATTTGATTTATTTTTACTATAAGCATTGACCTTTAGGCAACTTTATTAAGTGGAATCACTTTTCATTTGACCCTGCTTTTTAACAGCTTTCTGTTTTACCTGCATTTTACTCCGCAGGAAAGGTTAAGTAGCGGTGACCTCAATCACATTTTCCTTATTCCCTACTTCACTATGTTCTGGCACATCTTTTCTGTAAGCTCAGAGTTACTATTGTTTGAGCTTGTATTTCCACTTCTCCAAGGGAGAATTTATCATAGCTGATCTCGTTTAGTTTGTGTAATAACACAAAATCTGCTCTTATTTAGCTCTTACATTTTCATCTGAATAGCTTTCCAAACTTCAGTAAGCCCATGTCCTCGGTCACTGTCATAATCACTTCTAGAACAATACGAGTAACAAAGAGCTGTTTGTAAATGTGTTGTTAAAACTGTACTGCAGCACAGTTCATGGCAGTTCAGCACACACTGACAAGCTGCTTTTATATGCTGGTTCGTGGAATTACGGCTATTCACCATCACAGGTATTTATTAAAATAGATGAGTAAATAACGGCTGCATGGTAATGCTCGGTTTGCTTTAGCTGTGTTGGCTGGCACTGAATTCTAAAGCTTTGTGGTTAGGAAGCATAGAAGGAGATTGTTCCAACAGCTAAAAAGCTCCAGATTTTTTTTTTTTCTTCTTGTACCTTTAGGGTAGTTCTCTTTCTTATCTGTTCAACAGTAAAAGCACAGTAAAGATCCTGCACTTATTTATACTGCTGGGCAAAGCTACCTCAAGCCTCCTTCGTGGTAAAACCAAAGGGCCACATACGCTCTGCATTTACCTTGGGACAATATATTTTAGGCACCTCAAGGTAAAAGTGAAAGCAAACAACAAAAATAAAAAATCGACACCTTTTTTAGCCTTGAAGAGAGACAGGCTCATAGACCATCAGGAATTGGAGAGCTGTAATAAACCTGGGACTTCTATTAGTTATCAAGAGAAGGGAAAAGTTTGAGAGGGCAGAGTGAGAGACGGTGCCCTGGTCAGAGTAACACAGCTTTTCTTTGGGACGGTTTTGGTGTGTTGTGATCCCGGGAAAATGTGTAAGAGCATCTGAAATATGGCTTACCATTGTGGTTGTGATGTGAAACAGAAAATAATACTATTAAAAATGTAGATACATATGATTAAATATACATATGCATATTTATTTGCCTGAAGGGGGTATGAATGGATATAAAACTACTTGGCTGCTGGTCACCAAATGTAAATGGAAAACTAGTTTTTGGCCTTTGCAGACACAGGAGGAATCTGCAACTGCAGCACAGCATCTAAGTTAACGTGCTACAGCTTTCCTGAGTATCCTGATTTGTTCTTTGTGGTTTTGGTGATTGAATGGGCTTGAATAAACGTATAGCTGTAGCCTCTGAAAACTGTAGGAAAAGGTCTTTTTGGAATCACTGACAATGACAAGTTAAAATGGTGAGAGGAGAGAATGAGACCGCCCAGCTGTTAACAAACATGTTGCCCTTGTCTCTGCTTTATGACACCTATACGCACCATTTTCTTCAGCAGTTTGAAAAAAATTTTTTTTCTCTTTTTCCTCCTTTCATATAAAGGTTGGACCAGTTTTGTGTGGGCTGCAGGAGGAAGGAATGAAGGCAGTTTCTTGCTGGCAAACAGCTCGAGCGCTGTTAAACAGAGAAGCCCAGCAGAGAGGAGAGGGATGTACTGACGTTCACAGCGTAGCAACTGGCAAATAATGGGCATCAGCTAGTCGGAGCACAGAGCTGGTACCCCGGCGTCCTATGCTTAGAAAATAAACTGATTAGATAAGTTAAAAAAAACCATAAAAATGAAACAAAGCACAATAAACCTAAAGGATATTCCCTAACCAGGATGTGAACCGTTGGTAGATGTTGGTTAATGCAGGTGCAGAGCAGCCTATCTGGGGAACTGCTCTCTCAGTATGATTTGAAATGAAGTTATGTTTGCATTTTAAAATAAAATAAGTACACTTCCAAAAATATGAATATTACGTCCTAATGCATAATCGGGTAGTGTAAATAAGACTAATGATTTAATGGAAAGCACAACTTTAAGCAGGGCTTCTAAAAATTACGTATTACAGGAAAACTTGTGACAATATACGTTGTGTATGAGAGTTTTGGCTGCTATTATGATGAGTGTAGAGTGTGTTTTTGTGTTGAAAAAGTGATTCTGTTTCTTCTCTAGATGACAGCCTTCTTGAAGAAATGAGTTACATGTCATAGCGATTTGCATTTCTACCACTTTAATTTACAAGTTTCATATTAAATTGCTATGAAATTTAGAAGTCCCATTTGCAAGATCTACCTGGATGCATTTTTGACATGTAGTCTCTTTTCACATCATGCTGTTCATACTCTGATACAAGGGAAAAAGCTGCTGTTTAATGTAACGCCACTGTTTTGTACTTAACGGCTGTATATCTGCCTTCAAGTTACGCAAGGATTATTTGTTTTCTAAGGCCTGCTTCTAGTTAAGCAGACTGTCAGAAATTTTACTGAATATTTAAATACCAAAATAGTTAGAAAATGTGTGCATGTGGCCAACACTGACTCCAACTTAGCCAAATTTATAAAGTCTTGATTGTAATTGATGCAGTTTAATCAGAATAGCGATATCTGAATTTGTCCTTGATTTTCAAGAGCAATTTTGGCCAAGAGAGGCAATACAGGCAGAGAGGCAGACGTGGATAAGAAAGAACAATATGCTCTTAAACTGTTTGTTTTGAAAGCAGCAAAATAAAAATTCCATAATTTCTTTACACAGGAATGATGAGAGATCCTTAAAGAGTTCTTGTGTCCCAAAAGCTCAGAATGGGAATAGTAAAAATACCCAACGCACTTAATACTAGCTTTTCCCTGAGTGATGCTTTTTTTGTTACTGTTCTGTTCATACCTGCATTTCATCCCTTTGAAAGACCTCTTTGATTTTCCACTCTTTCACATCGGAGGAACTGCAATCATTAATGATATATCAGAAGGTTGCAAAAATTTCATATAGATTTTAGACTTGAAGGATAATGGACATTTCAAGAAATGATACCAAAAACAAAGAATTAAAAATAAATAAAAGAGAAAAAGATGAGAGCGCTCCTCCCCTGTGAATTTATGTCCTTTTAATTTACCTGGAAGAAAAACTGAGTTCTTATGACAGGAGTGAAAAGAACTTTGACTGACTCCTGAGTTAACCTCAGGATATTCCGAATTTCCAGTAGCGAATATATGGCACGGAACGTAAGACCTTGTTGACTGTATAAAAATAACCTTCTGCTTTTTCTTTTAGTAATTACCGGTCTTCGTTGTATTTTCTCTCTTCGTGGTTTTCATCACCATGTGCAAAATTCAATTACTCCTGTGAAGAAATTATACTGTAATAGATTGGGGCTTGGGTATTTTAAAGATATTTATACAATATACGATTGAGCGAGGCATTTGTAGGATTTACCAATGCACCCGTGCAGATTAGGTACATAACTGCTCTGGTTTAATGTCCTCAGAGCTCCAGCTGATGAGTAATAACATTTCCCTCAGCCATCCCTAAACACACATACAGCTGATAGGTTCCAAGCTATTTACTTCTGTAAGGAATTTCTTGCTTTGTAATTTTAAATTTGCTGGTTAGCCTCCTACACGATGAAATTCGGTACTGTCTTGTTGACTCTGCATTAATTGGTATTGGTTGGCTCATTCGGAGGCAGACCAGCAGTGCATGTGTGATATTTTCTAGGTACAAAGACCGTTTCTCACCTCCCTCGTTTACTTTTGGTGGCAGGAATCCAGGCTGCGTATGGCTATCAGTGCGCGTGGAGAAACCCCCTACCTTTCTGCCCTTTTCCAATACTTTTTTAAAAAGAATCCTTTTATTATAATAAGGGAAATGACATTTCCACCAGCCCTTTTGAAGCAGATGCCCTGCAGGGAGCTTCAGGACATTGATCTAGGGCTCATCAATTTGTGCTGTCTTTTACTCTTCTTTGACCACTTGCTCCCAATTTGGTTGGACTCCAGTAGCGTCTTGGACCGAGCAAGGCGGTTTTCGTGACAGCTGCATTGCTGCTCTCCCTTGACTCATTGTCAAACAGTTGACTGACTGCACTTTTGCTTCAGTTCAAGCCATAAATGAACCGATGTTCTTAGCCTTTTAAATCAATTATATCATTTGTAATAACGATGTATCTGCATGCTTTAATTCCTACATCAAACCACGCTAATCAAGGTATGAGATGCGTTATGTCTTGCACATTAAAAATTTTAGACCTGCCTTACTTCTGAATTCTGGCATTTGGCAAATTAAACCTGAGAGCCTGCAAACTTTGGTTGGAGAGTCGCTGATGCTTTTAACTCTTTCCCATTGTGACAGCTTTACCAAACATCTGACTTGCTAATCAAAGTAATCAGTTTTCTTTTCTCTGAATCTTCTTTACTGCCTCTCTAGTCCTTACAAGTAAAATTCATCTCTTGCACTGACGCACCTTTAGTATCACATAAACACTACAGAAGCCAGGATTTGTGCAATTTCAGATTAAAGGGTCTTTGTATGTGTAAATTGTGGCTTCGGTTTGCATTTGGTGAGAACCCAAGGAGAATATTATTGTTCTCATCTCTGACATACAGCTATACAATATTTTAGTATTCATGCTGATGCTATTGATTAAATGGCCTGCAACCATTTTGTACTACATTCAGAATTTCTTTCAAAGTATCAGGGAACTAGTTTATCATTCTTTGCTAGTTTTGATTAATTATTTGAAATCTTCTTCCCTTTCTCCACCCATATGTTAGATGCTTCTTGTTTTCTTCCAATGATTCAAACTACTCATGCATAAGAATTGAATACCATTATGGTTCAGCTACAAGAGTTTTACATTAGCCAAAATATGAAAAACAGATTTATAGTAGTTTTATATAACGCCAGAGATTGTAAATTGTATTGACGTGTTGTGCTTAGGGAAATCTTTCTTTACTACTGTCCATTTGCGCAATGTAAACTGATTCTTTTACTCACCTCTCATGAGAGCATGTTCCATTCAGGGAAATACATTACAGCTTAAATTATTCAGTGTACTTTGCTTTTAATGTTCTGAAATCAAATTGAAATACAGCAAATAAATCCCTTCTTATGTATTAACAATGGAATAAATACAAGTATTTTGCCAATAGAAATTATGCTTCATCTAGACTTTTCTGTTTGTTCAGTTTTTACTTTTCAAAGTAAAGTGGGGTTTTCAGTTTTCACTGCATCCTGTCTTCTATTTGGGTGTGACTTTTTCGCCTGAGTTTAGAAAGACATTGTGTCACTGAAAAAGCAGCGTGGTTTTTGTCCTCCCGTTTCTTCACAAGGTGTGTTGGTGTAAAGGACTTGTTGGTGGAAGAGAACGATACACAAGCTTTGTGGCATATTCGTTACAATGGACTCGGCACTATTCAAAGGAATAGGGAAAAAATGGAAGAAGCTATTTGGCTGAAGATGGTTATTTCTTTGTTGCCTGAACAAGGCAGATTGCTATATGGAAAAGACTTCTACCGTGTTCTTTGTATAAAAACTCATTTACCATTTGGACTAGGTACGTAGATGTAAAACTGACCTCTCTACACTGATTAACTGCGTATGAGTGATCAAGGCTCCTGTTTTCCAGTAGCCGGTTGGTATCAGAGTTCACCATAAGTATTGTGGTACTGTAAACTGAAGGCTTCTTGCAAGAGCATACATAAAACTATTCCTGACTTTCAAGAAAGTATTTCCAGTGAAGATTAAAAATATTTGCTACTGCTAGTAGATCTGAGGTAATACCTAGGGATGATAGGTGTAACAATTTGAGGTTCAATCCTGCTAGAACATGCACAAGTACAATTATAAACAGTTTCTTCTCTAAAGAGCTCGAATATTATAGAAATTATACAAAATGAGTAGAATCTACATGAGGTAAAACTCTGTAGTAGCATCACATCTGTGATTGATTTTTCATTAAAAATTGACTGCTTTTACAGGAGAACGTGCTACAGAATGGCTGGTCTCACTTGGCAAGGAGGACAACCATGTCCAAAAGGCAGGGTAGGGTGAGGAGTGGCATCTCATGTGCTCCCGGACCAGGCTGAGATGATCGTGCTGTGGCTTTGGACCTCAACCTTCAGCTTTACATTTAAAGAGATTTTCATAGGCAATTCTATTCTTTATGGAAATAGCTCAGGTTTTGAACAAATTAAGAGGTAGATAAGGGTTTTTTTGGTTGCTTGTTTGTTTGGTTTGGTTTGGTTATTCTTACAGACTTATGGGCAGGGGATACTGGAGTCTTAGTAGTCCCTACGTTAGCAAAGCCTCAACAGGGAGCTGTGGCATGGGAAGTTGGGGGTTATTTATGTCCCGCCTGTAATGCGTCACAGCAGCTAATTTTAGTGAAGAACTTTTGGAGTCACCACCACAGATGTGTTTATTTCATGGACAGAAGTACTGGGATTCCTGAGGTGAGGGTGTTGGAGGTGAGAGTGCTCTGCATGTTCCTGCCACCTTGCAGAATTTGCTGTAATGACTGCCGATTGCTTTATTGCCTTGTTTTTCCTCCCTTCCCTGTTCTTTCATCTAAACAAAATTTGTTGCCCTTGAGTTTCAAAAATCAGTATTTTCCTGTCTAGATTTAACTTTCTCTGCAGAGAAGAGATGATGCTACTGACTCATGTGGTGCCTGTGTTAAACAGATTGTTTGATGTATTTACCTTCATTTACTTGAGCCTCTTACTGTCAGTTTTTATCCTTCTCTGACCTTCTGAGAGTTTATGCATGGTTTCAAAGCTAATAATATCTGCTAAAAGAGGCATCTGGTAGAAATCATATGCTGTGCTACAAATCACTCTAGAACAGGTTTGAATTCAGCTGGAAAATTGGGGAAACACTGCTAACTTTATGCAACCTATTAACTGTCTTCCTACAGGAATAAAGAATATGTTGATTTTATAAGATTGGTTAATGATCACCTTGAAAGAACAGCTCGAGGACAGAAGATGCTTAAAATACACGGTGTTGGCTACAGGCTTCTCTTTTTTTGGTGCTTAGGTTTTTTCTTTTTTCTCCTTTTTTCTTTTTTCCTCTTCTCTTTTATTTTCTTCCCCCCCCCCCCCTTTTCTTTTTTCCTAGACAAAGTATCAGATCAAAACATTTAAATTAAGAATTGTGAGGGACAACCAGTTACTGCAATTACATGGGGAATCTAAAAAATTGTATATGCTGATTTTAGGCACAGAAGACATTAGAGCGTTGCAGAGCTAAACTGCCTGGTAACTTAGACCTTGTTCTTGCAAGCTAGCTTCCTATTTTCTTCCATTTAAGAAACAGAGGGAGAAAATACTTTTAAAACACTGATCATGTTTATGAGGATGGATAAAACACGTAGATGCAGGCTGTCTTTGTAATCAAGTCTTTGCACTACATTTGGACATAAAATTCTGATGAAGAGGGTCTTCCCCTCTGACGTTTCTGTGCTGTGGAAGCAGGAAAAATAATTGTCTTTTGTGGAGAAGTATGTACAAAATACAAGAGCAGAAGAGAGAAGTATTGTTGCAGCGGGCTATGGGTCGATGGAAGAAAGGATTTGAGGAATTTGGAAGCTTCTGCTTCTGAAGAAATGGAAATGTGTTTTTTGTAAATAATTCTGCCCTGAGGGTTTTGTAGATGGAAAGATTTGGTTGCATTGAAGGAGAGTAGCTTTGTTCTGCCTTTCCCTGAGACATGATTCTCTGTGATTCAGGTAAAGTGTCCCTAAATTGGTGTTTGGGGACAGCATTTGTTAAAGCTCAATTTACAAGTTCTTCAAGTCATGGGCATTTACCTCACTTCACTGACACGGCAAGCTTCACATGCTGTGACCTTATTTGCATTAAGAAAAAATGTCAGTGGATGTTTGAGCCCCAGTCCTAAAGAGTTCACAAGTCCTGTACGCAGGGACCACACATCTGGTCTTGCTGCGATGCCCCAGATGTGCCTCCAGCTCAGATGAGCAACCAGCAGTATGTGGGAGGGATGGGGCAGTGAACAGCAAGGAAAGCTTGGTGGTTGGCAGGTGGTAGACGTGTCTTCTACATTGGTGGGTGAGGTCTTCTCCTCTTCAGTGTTTTCCTAGCTTTGGGCCTGCGGAGGATGACCTCCCTGGTTCATCCCAGGTGAGCCCTTCCGGCTACAGCAGAAAACTGCTCCTGGAGGGAGTGCTCCATCGCGTTCTCGTTTGGACACAACACCAGTGGATTGGGGTGGTAATTAGATCACAAAATGTCCACATGCACTTGATAAATTGTGTGTACTCTGTGTGAGGCTTTCTTGATCTGATGTGAAAACTTGCAGAATCCTTTGTGTAGGTTTGTATTTCATATTACCTACTACACACCACTTTGAAGATACCATAACTTTTGTCTTTGTGGCTGACCCATATTTGGAGATATACGTATGGGTCTTTGCAGGATGGATATAGAGGTGGAGAACTATAATGGTGCTGCCGCAGAGTCAGTGCAGTGTGGTAGAGGTCTTACCCTGCTTTGCAGTCCATTTAAAAATCTTTGGTAACATCATCTTCTGGGCTGTGATTTTTATAATAAGTGCTTATTATATTTAGGAATATTTATGCAGTATGAGAACTGAGAGAAGTAAACTGTTAAAAAATAGTTCAAGGTTGAGTATATATAAGACAAACAGAGGGAACATTTTGTTTGATGAATTTAGTTTGAATTTGCCATTGATCAGAAGTTTAAACTGTTACAGTGATTAGTGTGTCTCTGGTTCCTTGTTATTATAAAATACATGGAAATAGATAAGTAAAGTAGTACTGGTAGATTAAAACAATCAGAGCTCCCATCCTGGTCACTAAATCTCGAGCGGAGATTCTTCTCGAATCGCAGCCTACTTTCTACAGCTGCCTTTTCATTCTTTTAATTTTTTTTTAAGCAACGTATTTCTTTTTTTTTGTGGTTAGTTTCTATATTACAGCTAATAAAACTCAGAGAAATGGTCGCCTGCTTGCCCTTGCTTCAACTTAGTTAAATGATTATCTTAAGCGTTGTACAATGTTTCACGTCTCTTCCCAGGTGTGAACTTGTTCTGCTTTGCAAAAGTGTAAATCCAGAATAATTCATGTATTTTCACTCAGTTAAATTCTTCCAGGTTTATAGTTGTGTGGAAAAGTCTGGTGCTCTCTCAATTGCTGGTAGTCATTAGAAGAAAATGGGTGGCAGGAAGTCTGGTGTAGGTTAGAATAGCAGAGTAAAAAAGTGCTTGAGCTAAGCATGTTGGGTTTAGTTCCACGTACACAAATGTTTTGTGATGAGATTGAAGAACAGGATTTATGGCTGTATCTAGAAAGCAGTATCCTTCAGCAAGGGTGGGGAAAGCATCTCAAACTTTATTTTTCCTGTGGGAAGAAATACATTTCACATGGAATGGATTTTATTCTCTTTACAACTGGTGTTAAATCCGCTTTACATTCACTATATGAATACCTGAAAGGAGGTTGTAGCCAGATTGGGGTTGGCCTCTTCTCCCAAGCAACAAGTGATAGGACAAGAGGAAATGGCCTCAAGGTGTGCCGGGGGGGAGTGGGGGTGGGGGTTTAGATTGGATATTAAGAGACATTTCTTCACCAAAAGGGTTGTCAATCCCTGGAACAGGCAGCCCAGGGAAGCGGTTGAGCCGCCGTCCCTGGCGGTATTTAAAAGATGTGTAGATGTGGTGCTTAGGGACATGGTTTGGTGGTGGACTTGGCAGTGCTAGGTTAGTTGGTTGGACTTGATGATCTTAAAGGTCTTTTCGAACTGAAACTGATTCTATGATTGGTTGTCATGCAAAGCCTACTTGCAAATATGTGTTTCTGGGGGAAAGGGAACCTGACTACAATTCCTCGTCTCATAAATGTTGCTTTCTCTGGCTCCAGATTTAATGGTGGTTTTCCTCCTGTGTTTTACTTATTTATTTATATGAAGCTTACAGCTTTTTTTCCTCAGTCAAATAGGTTTTCAAATGAGATTTCTCTGAGCTGCTATTTTTCTCTCTGCATTACTTTCCTAATGATTTGTTATTTTCTTCGACTCTAAACCCACGTTCAACAAAATCTCTATTTCCCAGTGAAATACCCCGTCAGAACAGAGAGGACTCCAGAACCAGGACTCCAGAGCTCTTCCTTTGGAGGTTGAGTTAGAAGCAAAGTTTATTCCCTGGCCTTTTGTAAAGATTTACATTTCTTCATTAGACTGAGCGCATCTTGCAGTTCTAAACAGTGTGGCTGTGCTTGCACTGCGCCTGAGGGAGCATTTCTGAGACCTGGCACGACCCGTTGAGAGGCTCCTTGCAAAGGGACCCTGTGTATGTCCTCAGCCAGAAGGCTGGTGGGATTCAAAGGCCTCTTTGGTAGGAACTCTGTGACCTTGCAGAATAGGGGCTCCTTGGTCAATAGTTGTTTGAAAAGTCGCTCTCAGCTGACAGTGTTTGATGCTTTGGGTGCTCAAAGCACCTGCTGTATCCCAAACTGTCTCCTTGGGACAAATCTATTCTGCAGCACCCTTTTACAGGATGGCAAATCACTATAAACCTCCAGTACTCTGGAGGATAAGGTAAAAAAAGAAAAAAAACCCAAACCGGATGAAACCCCTCCTAGGTCACAAAGATGGTCTGTGTATGGAAACTCCCTCCCTTCCAGTTTGCTCACTGTGGGCGATTTGTTACTCATTTCTAGGTTCTTACTCATGCTGATAAAGATGAGCAAAGAGCAAGGCGTAGGAAGAGCTGCCATAGATCTGCTTGGGATTCTGCACTAAAACACATGAGCTCAGGGATGGGTACAGGTCGTTTCTAAAGCACTGCAGTGGTGATTATTCTATGCGAAACTTGCTGTGCATGAGCTGCTGTGAACTGTCCTTTGGCGCATCGAAAGAAACGTTGGGGATTTTGCTGATGTCTCATAGGTAGTGCTTGAACCGGGATGCACCCAGGAACCCTCGACTAATGTGCAAATGCCATACTAGGGAAGTGTCTTGTGGAAGAAAAGCATGTGTTCAAGGAATTTCTGGAAGTCTCAGTGGGTGAAAGTTAAGCAAAGATGTATTTATTTCACATCGCTATTTAAGATCAATGAGTGAAGTTCCCTCTGTTTTGAACACGCAGCAGAGTGCTCTTGGGCACTCCGTTGCCTTTGAGACATCGTTCATTCTTGAACTGATTTGTCTATGTCCGTTTAGGACTCTAGACTATATCTGTGAATAAAAACATTGCTAAAATTCCTTCTAAGTAAATAAATAAATAAAAAAAATTTAAAGCACCCATGGGCTTTCCCTGGGAGCCCGAAGGACTTGAGCTCTTGCAGTTCCGTAAGGCTGTGCGTGCAGTGGGAAGAACAAGCTCTTCCTTCGATACAGAACGCACCAGCGTACTGACAGGGTCAATTTGTAACCTGTTCTGGCAGCATCTTGTTTTCCCTCTGCTAAGGGATTATGGTCTGTGCGAAGGATTATCATGAGTCAGCAGCTTCCTCCCTAGTTACAGATCGTGCCATTTAGTTCAGGAAATCAAGGCTCATGTTTTATCACAGAGCACTGACCGGAGCGAAGTGTCACTAGCACCTGGTTCTAGAAGACCTCACAGGGTTGAGATGTCTGTCTTCTGGCCGATACCCTGCTGTCTCTCCATAGCTTCAGATCTGTGCAACCTTTTTATGTGAAAATTAATTATAAATAAAAATGTGAGGCAGGAGAAGATTGGGTTATACGTTGCACTCTGTCTCATCCTTCTGTGATTAAGACAGGTTGACTCCACTGTGCCCCAGAGAACTTACTGAAGAACATTTCTAATGTAATCTCTGTTTTTCTTTCCTGATTTATGTGAAAGAGCAGCAAAGAGCAAGATTTTTTTTTTGTACCTGTTTGCAGTAAGAATCTGAAATATAACATTCCTTAGAAAAACTGCATTGCACAGATGTCCATGTTCCTTACCTGTTGTCAGAGGAGATAATTTCATATATGCTTATACATACATACAGATGTATATTTAACCCCTAACAAGTAATTCCTTTTTCTTCTGTTTTGATAGGTGAATGAATAAAATCATCTTCTGGTTCAGAATAGACAGTCTGTCTTGCTCTACATATTCCCCATTATGTGCTACTATGTACATACTAAATGCAACTATCTATATGCTACTACATATAGAGATACACACTGCTACTATAGTACCAAGAATGTATTTCAACAAATGTTTAATTTGTAAGAGTGTGGAACTCTTTACTAGCTCTTAATTTAAGCAGCACTTATTTTATACACTGGTATGCATCCCTGAAAGATTTTTAACTAGATATAGCTTTTGCAATATCTCTTCATGAATTATCAAAAATTTCATTCTTTTTTCCTCCAAAGATGACTTGAGAAGCTTGCATAATTTAATCAGGAATGTTGCTGTTATATATTTTATAAGGTAGGAGCAAAACTTCCTTTAGTTGTAGAAAGCCATTCAAGAAAATCTGCAGAATTGCTGTAATTTTCCATTGATTACACAGGAATTTTTCTCAAGAGAAAGCTGGATTTCTTCTTCTTTGTGGTTTAATTTCTGATGTGACTAGAAATTTTAGAGAAGTGTCACTTTGGGAATCTCTACTTTACCACTCATTTACACAGGTTTTGAGCATATCCTAATACTGTCTGTAACGCCCTTGGTGTGTGAGGTAGGAAAAACCAGAGAGGTAATGTGAAAACTGGTTTAAACTGGTATTGCTTTGGAATGTCAAGGTTTGTATTTGTCAGCCTCTTGTCAGAAAAGGGACTGTGGGGAGAAGGGTCAGGTGTCCCCTGTCTTCACTGTTGCGTATCTCAAACTCAGCGCCTTCTGTGGAGCTATTTACCACGGAGAGGTTTGCTGGCCGGTACTCCCCGACACTAGGAAACCAGAAGAAACGGAATATGGTTGTAAAATTGGGAAAGCATACCAGGAGTGTAAAGGTACATAACATTAAATTACAGGGCCTTTTGCATTCCTGCGGATTCCTTGCGGCAAAATAAACAGGTCCAGTACCATGGTGATGCAGCTGTGTCGCTGCTTTCAAGTTGGGCTCGCTTTGGGAATTTGTGCAGAATTTGCCACTTCTTCAGTGTAGGGATGGCCAATTTTAGATCTGCAATTTTTTTGACATGTCAGAGGCTTACAGGATGAAATTTTGTATCTATTTTATCTCATGTACTCATTCAACTGTAGGGTGTCCCACATAATAGCTTTTCTCTTTTTTTTTTTTTTTTCCCAATGGGATTGTGATGTGAATGAAAGCAAGATGCCGCTTTGGCTGAAGCAGCCAGAGAGTTAATAGGATTCACATGAGTTTCCAGATTCATCTCCGAAGTTGTATACACCGAGCTGTGAAGTAGGCTCCCATCTGTTCGTGATTGCTGCACTCAGTGGAAATTAGGCTGAGCACTAATGGTGCTGGCAAGAGGCACGTTGGTGCAGCCTGTCCTGCTCCCGCTCTCCCAAATGATCCGGTCGATTAGGGTGATGGATTAGAGCGATGGGATCAGGCTCTTCTTCTTCTGATACAGGCTTCCCGAAGAAAGGCTTTTTAACAGGCAGTAGAGTTGAGACAGCAGCATCTCTAGTCCATGAGAAACTTCAGTAATTTGGGTATTTTATTCCCAACTCAGGGCAGGAAGTTGAAAAATCAAGAAATTTTAAACACGCTGATTGCATGCCAAGTTTATCCAATTCTGTTAAAATGTTGGATTGAAATAAAATATTTTGACATTCCTAGAGGAGAAATACTTCATTTCGTTCAACTTAAAGTGCTTCGTTGGGTGAGAGCTTTCACCAGTTTTGAGCCCTGTATTCAGGGAAAAACCTCAACCCACTCGAATTCTAGTGATAAACTGGAGCACTGGATGTCTCCACTGGGTATCTAAAAATACCCTTTTGGTACATGGCCCATAACGTGTTTCTTTCTTAGCTTTTTAGTGGAGGAATTGTGAGATTCTGGCTCAGGAGTGGCAACAGTCAGGAGGTGGTGGGGTGTTAGAGTATTGCTCAAGCAAGAGGCAGAGGTAGCCTGTATGGGAGACTGAGGTGCCTTAAGGCTGGCGTGTTGGGGGGTTTTGGTTTGGTTTGGGGGTTTTGGGGGGGGGGGGGGGGTTGTGTTTGTTTTTTTTTTTTAAAGTGCCTTTTCTCCTAGGACTTTATTCTGGTAATGACATGTATTTGTTGCTGTAGTTATATGACAAGTTTGGTTTACTGCAAGTGCTCCAGGAAGCGGTGCTGGTGACGGCTCGCCGAGGGCTTTGCTTTTAGCAGGAGCTGTTAACTGCGGGTGTGCCGAGACCCTCTGGTGTCCGCTGCCGCTCCGGCAAGGTTTCATACTGCAGCATTCCGGGAGTTTTCACTGCACGTGCTCTAAAACACGGCGGCACTTCTTCACTTGTGCTTAGCGCTCTGGCTTTCGGTGGAAACTGGATCAGAAAGATGATTGTTGTAATGTGTCTGAGAGTGCCAGCAATGCTTTTTCCCGAATGCTCCCATTAAATCCAGCTCCGTATTCTTTGTTTCAGTCTGTTGGCAGTGACTCTGTCAGCTGATTGTGTCCAGCTCTGTCCCTCCTGCTTCTTGGGGTACATTTATGCTTTTTAATTATTTTTTTTCTGTACTTTTTAAAAAATTTTTATCCTGTGCAACAACTGTTTAAGCAGCAAGTTTCTCTTGGCAAGGGGGTAGGGAGCTGGGTGCTAACCATGCAAAAGCAAGGTCGTTGCCAGAAGAGTGAACGGGCTGTGGCGTTAGCATTTACAGTGGTAGCAAAGCATCCCTCGAGCATTGTGGGGATAAGGGAGGGTGCTGATGGGAAATACTATGATAGTTGTTTAATGAAATAACAGCAAATGAGGGATGAGGAGATACAGCTGGTAAATGGATCTAAATCATAAGAGATACGGATGCCAGAGGGGTAGGACAGCCCATGACACTGATTTATCGGTGGTTGCCACTGGTGTGTATATACCAGGTATTTATGGTCGCTGTGCGTGAGAGCTATTGTCCCCCAGTGCAGGAGAGCGGCAGCTCTACGGGCGTGAGAATTACTGTTTCTAGGAGAAGATGCTGCCATCCAGGAGTGTGAAAAATTACTCATTGGGATTAAGGACAGCCCAGCAGCTTTTATCTGGCTTTAGTGTTATTGCTGAAGAGAGGCTTTTTTCTTCTTTTGTTTAATTCTTAACAGCAAGTTTGATTCAGCAGTGGGCTTTAGATGAATTCGCTGTGGTGTTTTGTGATTGCATTTTGTTTTTATCTTGATTACTGCGTGCCCCTGGAGTCATTTTTGTATCTTGTTGCTTCCAGTCCTGCCTCTGTTGTGGATAGGAAAGTTTCTTTTTATCTATCTCTTTTTTCAAAGAAAGAGCAATAATCTTGGAAAAATATTAGCGACGAGAGGAATTTGATTGAGGGACGGTGCTGCTTTCCCCATCTTTAGCCCTGTTGCCCTCTAAGGGGAGGAATTTGTCTTATTTTGTGATGGTTTGCTCAGTTAAGAAAAGGTAAGCCTTGGATTTAGATCCAGTTCCCTGTTTTCTCACAGATGTCATGTTTGATTTTCAGCTGAACATCTGGGCTGCGTCAATGACAGCAAGACACAAACTCCTCTGGGGAGCATGGCCTTAGTGTGACATTCCTCAGTTCTGCTCTTTAAAAAGAAATAGCAATCTTCTCCCATTTCGGAGTGTTGTGAGAATGGATGTATGGAGAGATTTGAGATGCTCAGACGCTACAGCCGTGCGAGCCGTGCAGGAGAACAGAAGAGGCTTTTAGACGTTCCTCTCAGCTTGTCTCATAGCAGATTCCTGGTAATTAGGGTTTCTATTCAGCTGCTTTTTGATAGGGTTATTACCTGCCCATCATTCTTTCCATTGTTAACAGGCATTTTTTGCCTTTTTCATGCCTTCACTCTGTCTTGTGCTGGAATCTGCTGGAGAATTCTTTGGATTGTTTTCGTATTTATCTACCAATAAGATTTTCTTCATTTGGTGATTTGATCAATGTCAATTCTTTTATCAACATAGATTCTTTGATCATTCAGTCTCTTATTACATTCAGGGGCATTTAGATTATATTTAGCCAAATCAGCATGCTAAGCGTCAGATTCCTATCACAATCTGTTTTTCTGAGCCTGTTATCTCCTTGGATACTCTTGCTAGAGTCTTCTAGTATGACAGTCATTTATTATCTGTCTCTCTCTTGTTTAACTGCCCTCAGTATTTTCAAAAGATTTCAGTCGTACTAAGATTTTTCTCCATGAGACGTCTAGCATGATGAGACTATTCACTTTGTAGAGAGGAATACATAACTTCATCGTAGTGGGGAGAGGACAGGAGAGCTCAAACTCTGCAGCTTAAGTCATCTCCTCAGTTTAAAACCGAAAGAGTTAAGGAGGCAGATGAAGTAGTAGGACACAATGAAAGAGTTGCTTGTGAAATTATGAGCTGAGTTCAGCAGATAAGCTATTCAGAATCATTCTTTTTTTTCTCTCTTATCTTCAGTAGTGTACACTTAGAATCTAAATTTTGCCTGTTCACAGTATTTTGGGTGTATCTTCAAAACCTCTTAAAACAAATGCTTGATTATGATTATAATTATAACTCAGTCTTAAGATTTCTGTTGTCATCATCGGCAATGCTGCTGTCTCCACTGCTTCAGTTTAACAACATAAACTTCCCGCTTGTGTTCTCTCTCCCAGTCTGGTACACTCGTTCTCAGGAGTACGAAAGCAGCAGGTTGCTACTCCAAAGACTGGGGCTTCTCTTCCAGCATCACTTCAGCACCCCAATAAATGAGAGATGCCCTGAGCCTACCACAATCTCGCTCTTTTGGCAATTAGTGATTTTGAAACTGCAGACAGCTTCAAAAACAGTCAGCAATTTTGAATTCAAACTATCATCTTCAATTACCTTTTTCTTCAGTTTCTGCAGCTTTAAAGCATCTCCATCCTGCTATAAACTCCTTTCTTTTTAAAAAGATATCATTTTAGTTACCGTTGAGAAGAAAGAAATCCTCAGGCTCAGTACCAAAACCTAATCCCTCTTCCCCGGCAAGCCTACTCATTATTGCCAGCTCGAATCACCGACAGACTTTGGAGGCAGCTGCCCCCAACCAGCCCAGCCTGGGGTCCTCAGTCCTGCCCCAGGAATGCTGTAGGAAAAGGAAATGGGTTTCCTTGGAAAACCCAGTTGGGTGACTGAGGTTTTGTCTAGACTGTCTTTACAGCCATTGTGTGTAGTAGGGGAGCCTGGCAGTGCCCCGTGAAGGGCAGAGCAGCAAGCTCAGAAGTCCTGTGGGTCTTCATTGTCTCTCTCTGTGAATAACGTAATATCACTTTGTTTTCCTTCCTACACGTAACAGCGGAAGAGTCTCCCTTACAAAGCTGTAGGGGAAATTTGCGAACAGCTGTGCAGCCTGGACAAAGAAAAAAAAAATAAATCTAGAAGGGTATGTCATATTTGTAGATGAATTTTTCTTTGTTCAAATATACGACAACCCTTTCCAAACATTGTCTTTAGGTTACATGCCGTTCCCAGTTCAATATTGCCATGCCTGTGAATTGGACCTTATATTTCTTTCTAGTTCATTTGCTGCTGTGGGCAATGAGATTGGTGCACTTTCTGATTTTTTCTTTGTATTAAGTCTGTAATATGTTGGCCTTCTTCAGGTTCTTATCTGACAATATGATATTTGTCCTTACGTTTCTAGAGTGTCCCAAGTTGCTCATAGTCATACTGATATCATTTTCCTTCCTATCCTGTTCCGTATTTATATCCTTCTTTAGGGCACTATTATTCATGCTCATAGGTTTTAGTGTTACATTTTTGCTGACAACTCCCAAATCTATTTTTCAGTTCCTACTGACCCAGTGCTGGCTCTCCCTTTGCTGCATGATTGTCTTTATGACATTCCGGTTCAGAATGGATGTCATCAAACTTTCTCAAGTTGAATGCAGACAAGAATGAATCGTACCTTGAAGAGCTGTCTCAGTATTACTTTCTATCTGTATTTCTTATTTGCTGTTGACTTTGATGGATTCACACAAAGCCTTACATGCTTTACTGTAAGATCTGTAACTAATATGAATATATTATTATTACTGTGTTGTCATGGAGGTCTTAATAGCAATTGTTACAGTAGATGGTGCATAATCATATGTAACAGGGCCTTACAATATAATTCTCATAATCAAATTAGTGAAATTAGGCAACTGGAATAGATTCAGTGGATAAAGATGCTGACCAGGCAGCTATCCTGTTAATAACATGTGTCTGTTGTGAAGACCAGCTCTATATAAAACTTTAAATAATGATATTCGGGAAACCTTTATGGGCACATAAGTTAAGCACCCACAGTTATGTGCCCAGCGGTTTCTGTGAATGCCCAGCTCCCCCTTGGCAGCGGTGATCCAAAAGAGAAGTGGCCTCTGCAGAGCCTCGCAGAGGTACCCATAAAACCAGGAGCTCCGAGAGGAAACGCCTCACCTGCCATCAGAGAAAATCAGGCTAGTTCATGTGGAAGAGTATTTATGGAAATACAAAGCACTGACCGATATGCTTAAGATTCCTAACGGTTAGTGCAAACTTTGCAAAGCATCATGAAAGATTGCCGCGAGCATGCAAGCCTCTGGGATTTGACGTTGTAGGGAGAGAGGAGGTGGCTGGTTCTGTGTGACTTCATGCTTAGTCATTTAGAAAGACGGAGAAGTTTCATGAACGTTACTTCTTAAACTGTCTTGCTTTGAAAAACTCCAGTTTTAATTTGTAATGTTGAGGTGATTATAACTAAGTTCTACTTTATGAATTCCTGTGTGGTTAAATCCTGAATAGTTTTCTTTAAATTTTTAACTTTGCTGCAGTCTTTAACCTTATCTTCTCTTCTGCTGATCTCTCCCCTGTATCTCTCAAGCCTGCATTGTTCGCGGAAAAACGCAATTCCTTATCTCATCACACTCCTATTGAGAGATCTCTCTGCTGACTTCACTGAAAAGAAAAGATTGATCTAATGCTTATACCCTTTGCTTGCATGGTAATTTGCTCAATCTGTGGGTTCTCTTTGGTTTCCCAAGTGTGGGTTTTACACCTAGCTCCTTTCGAAAAGGAGCTGTTACATTCGTATACTTCACTCGTCTGTTCTTTAGACTTGTGCATTGTACTTTTGAACATCCAAGTTCAGGATTCATTCAGGCTTTAAAATATTTGAACACAATTTGCAGAGCAGCTTCAAATCAGTTAACTGTTGGAACACCAACGTAGGCCCGATCCAGAAATTTTTATTATCCAAAGAATTATGCTTAAAACTAAGAACATCTCTGCCAGTGGTAACAAGTTGAATGGCAAAGGGAGTTGGACTCGAGAGGCGAGAAGTTCAAGGTGACTTTACTGTGTTATTCTGAGGGGACTCGGAGGGCAGATGTTGGGGCTTGCAGGAACCTGGTCACCCTCATCAAAACCTGAAGTGTTGACAGGCCTAAGCAGAGGGAAACCACTTGATATCTGGAAAAAGCCTACAGAAGAGCTTTTCTTTCACCAGTGCCAGTGAATAGCATTGCCTGGGAGATGTTCCTCCATGGACAGAGGGCCTCATTGGACGGGGACCCAGATCACGGAGGGGTTCTCCCTCCTGTTGCAGCACCATATGGGTTTGCAACTAGGAGGCGTTACTGAACATTCACTCTTGTTGTTGGCATTCACATCCTTCTCGCCTTCTTTGATTTTAATCTTTGGATATATTTTAGTTCACTTTTTGTCTTCTAGCCTGTTGGTTTTTGGTTTTTTGTTTTGTTTTGTGTTTTTTTTTTTTTGTTTTGAATTTTCATTGAGTATTCTGTAATTAGATTTTTTTTTTAAAAAGTTCTCTGTAGCTGCATGTTGTATACAAGGAGGATGTTGAGTGAAGAACAGTGGATGTCTTTTACCATCTTAACCTTCATTTCTTGTAGGTTTGCTTGTATTGTTCTAGAGTTAGTTGTTTAATGAGATATCTTCAACCACACAAGAGTTCAGCTTTCATCATTTAGGACTGAACATTGACCGTCCCTGTGAAGCCACAGTAAGCAAGTCAGTTCTGGTTGTCTCAAGTAGCTGTAGGAATGGAAATCTCCCCAAATGCTACCAAAATATGCTGCTTTCTTCAACTTGGTATAAATTAATTTACTAGTCTACTTAACACTTCACTTTCTCCAAGATAAGTTAGAGCCCCTCTATCTTAACTTCTCATTAATTTACAGTTTATGATTTACCAAAAATTATAATAACACACCGAACATTTGGCTGCTGAGAATATTCTAAAATGAATGCGTGGCAATTGTTCGTAAGTCCATGGAATTTAATTAAACTATGTTTAAAAGTCTTAGAAACTGATGACTGAAAATCAACTAAATAAAATGTTTACAAATGGGCACATAAATATGCATACGCGGTTAGGAAGCAGGCTGTTTACAATGCCGGGCTCGTCTGTTTGCAAAGGCAACATCCAGTACAGCATGTCTCTGATAATTACATTTTGGCTTAATAAACAGAAATGGGAAGGATGCTTATTTTTAATTATGTTAATGCTTTCTTTTTTGACGCATCTCGCTAATATGGTGCATAGAGAGATATGTAGCTTTTATATTTCAGGGAAAAGTGTAATGCCTAGATTTTCAGAAGTGTGGAGTGTTACGGAACAGGTTTTCATCCCTTGTGTAAAACGTAGGGTGCATTTTGAATGTACTGTAGCCCCTCGAGATTTCTGAAAGGCACGCTGAATTGATTGTACATCAGAGGGAAGTTTTACTTTTATTCAGCAGTTTTCATTCCAGAAGATTTTGTCCATATCAGATTACTACATTGATATGTCACCGATGTGTACGTGTAGATACATGTACGTATGTAGGATATGATTTACAACTCCCTACTACCTCTTTCCTCTGGCTGTGTTTATATTGCACTTGAGGGTAGTGGACATTTAAAACTAGTTTTTGTGTCTTGCTTACGTATGAACGAAGTGATGCTGGTTTAGCTTCAGCACCAGTCCTGTAAGCCTGCCCCGGCCCCCGTGTACCCAGCGGACAGCTGACCTGATGTCTCTGCTGCCAGAATTCACAGATATTACTCGTTGGCCATTTCTGTGGATACTGCAGTCATTTTGATGTGGTCACTCATGGACGTACACCTTCTACTCGGTTTAAAGGTCTTCAGCTTGGTTAAAATTTTGCCACAGGTGTGAAGTAAGGACCTGGATCTAGCCAAGAATCTTTATTTTTCCTCTCCACTTTTTTTTTTTTTTTTTTTTTTGGTCTGACACATTTGTAAAAGCCAGGGGGACTTAAGGCTTTACACATACTTTTAATAATGAAGTTTTTGACAATTTGTAAAATGCTTTTTGGGGAAATAAAAAAAAAAATAAAAAATTAAAAAGATCCAGTAGAGCAGGACATTGCCAGGGATTTATCCATTTAAATTAGCTTTCTGGGTTCAAAGTAACTTTTCAGAAATGTCACAAAACAGTCACAAATGAAATGCAGATCTGTCCCGATTAGACAGAAAGACATTTAAATCATTTATTTCAAGACACAAACAGTAAGAGTGAATTTTACCTTAAGAAAAATCAGTCTTCCAAAACAGTCATAACACTTTTCACCAAAAGAAAATGAAAGGGAGCACAAGCTTCTTCCTGGAGAGTTTAGAAGTATCACTTTTTAACTTGATTCTTAGATAATGGGAATTGTATTGACCGGTTCAAGCTGAGTACTTGGAAGGAACGCTGGAATCTCCATCACGGCCTATTTTTATCCCCCACTAAGTTTATTTATAGCTGAAGTAGAATGTTGCTATTCTGCAGCTATAGACTTTTTTTTTAGTTTCAAGACACGTGAAAATAGGTAGAACGCTAACAAAAAGAGAAAGTACAGTGCCTTCCAGTGCAACAGACAAGGTAATATATGTGATGAGTAAGAAGTTACTCATAGACGCGTCTACTGTTGGTTTGCTCTTCATTACTATTGCGTGGCAGTGTTTGTATTCTGCTGGGATTTGTGGTTATTCCTCAAACTGCCAAAACAACTGGCTGGCCTGAAGTTCAACAGTGCCTGGACGTGTGTGTGCGTAAAGACGTATATAGAGAAACATGTCGAGAGAGAGTGTGCACTGTTGGCTTTCTCACTTGTCATCTTTCTTGTCTGGGCCTTCTTTTTAAAATATGATACCGATTCTGTGTGTTCATGCATCAGTTCTAGATTTTCTTGAGCCATATCATTCTCTGATAGCCACCTGTCAGGAGCTGGAGGAACAATGTGTAACACAGCTATGTATTCATCTGATAAAAATTGTTTTCACTATCCAGTAATCTCTTGCACAAAACATCAGGGGAATGGATAACTGACAGCTTAAGAGTGGTAGAGAAAAAAGTCCATTCTCCATGTGCTGCAAAGGCTTAGAGATCTGTGTCAGAGGAGTTTCTGCATTTCCATAGAGCCCCGGTGAGGTCACTGCTCCTGTACCAGAGATTGCAAAACTAGGGCAGACAGAAATTGGGAAAATGTTTTGTCAAATAATAAATTTAAAAATGCTACTTTGTTTGCTATAGATCTTGTTAAATAATTTAAAAATGTATTCACAGGGAAAAAAAGTGGTTAATAATAGTGCTATTTCCAAATTTTAATGAGATTCCTCAGGGGCACAGCAATGCATAGTGGTATATCTCATCATCTCATTAGATGACTTGGGCTTACATCAGGAGCAATTTGGATTATACCAACGTGCTCTCTGAATCAAGGGACCTGGCTTCAGCAAATGCTGGGGAAAAAAAAGTTTTCTTGACATTTTTTATTTTTCCTGGGTTAAGTAAAAATTGGTTTCAATTGAGAAAATGAAGCTCATGCTGAACTAGGGATAAATGATGCTTCCAACATGCAATTTGGGGCTATTTATACCTTTACACTAATTAAGAATTCAGGAGATTTCTTCTTTCAAGTGTGCTGCTGACAAAAATGTGAGTTCACAAAAATCAGAATATAACATTCATAGCATCGTACTTGCAAAGCACCCTCTGCAACATGTACAGGAGCATCCTGAGCAACTTCCTAAAGTGTTTCTCATGAACTGAAAACATCATGCAAAATCACAAAGAAATTGAGTAAACAAAGCATTGAAAGCAAACAAGAAACAGGATAATTTTAGAAAGTTTGTCAAAGCTTCTGTTTAACTGATGGGGATGAAATGAGCTGGTTCCGGTGCTGAGCAGAGAGGGTGGCAGAATCCCCACCTGAGGAGTTAAAGTGGGTGAATATCTCAAGAAAAAGAAAAAAAAAAGACTGGAATATAATTATTCTGAGACAAAACCTTATGTGATGGAAGGATTTGAAGGCCTGGATAAGCATCAAATATGCATAATCTGGTCAGATGGTTGGTCTTAATCCACATGTCTTCATTTTCTTCTATCAGTAGTAGAGTGAAAACAGATAGATGATGTTGTTGGGTTATGTTGCAGTCCCCAAAGTGTATAACTGCCATGAAAATAGGAGGAAGAGGAACAGTTTTTCCCCCTACACTTTTTGAGGGATACAGCATGTTCTGTGTAACATAGACCAGCTAGTGACAGTTGTCATGTTGTCACATTTAATTTTTTAAAGCAAATAAATACAGGAGCCAATGAGAAATTCAACTTCAAGATAGATGGCATAGCTTGATTTGGGTAAGGGATGCAACTGGAGGGATTTTTAACTGGCAAATACCTATTTGGTGACATACTTGATACCTGCATATCTGATACTAAATTGCATGTTTTTTGTAAAATGAACAAGTCTAAAAAATACTCGAGGGAAAAAGAGGGTGATAAGACTGATCCTCTAACACTACAAAATTATTTTGGATATTGTATATGGTGTGCAGTTTTTTTATGATAATAGTGTTTGATTCCAAAATACAGGGCCAATGGCTTCTTGTGGGCAATTCCAGTTAATCCCATGGTAGATATCTGCAGATCTCCGAAAAGAGAGAATAAAACATAAATGTGACCCACTATGTGAACTTCAAAAAAGGTTTTTTTCCTCCTTTGGCCCTATAGATCATGAAGGCCCTAATCCTGGCATCCATTGAGAAAGTGAAGGCTCTGGGACCAAGTTTTGGGCGGCATCACCAGCTACAGTTGAGCATATCACTGCCCTGAGCACCTTTCTCATTTATTTCATGTTAGTGGTAAAAAGGAAAAATACTTCCTGCTGCTAATGCGTGTCACTCAGCTGCCACATCCTTATCTCGTTTCCAGTATTCCCGATATGTTCTGCAGCTAATATTCCTCTCCTCTGTAGTAAGTGGTGGCCTCTGAAGAGGAGCCGCTGTAATTGCATCTGGTGTTGGGATGAAGAGGTTAAGCATAAATCCTTTGGATGACTGACAAAAGCAAATTTCTTTCAAAGAGGTAACTCTTAAAGGTAGCTTGGGAGGGAGGGGGAAAAGAGTTGTTCATCTGGTATGGCTGCTGGTGGGTATTGCTCGATGTATCTGGTAGGATATGTTTGGGGTTTTTTTCTTTATACAGAGAATTTTTATCTTTTTACAGCTGAGAGCACTGTGGCATAAACACGCAGTAAACAGTGCACTCCGGACAGCCCCCTGTCCCTGTCTGCTGGCATTTCATTCCTGAAAAAATGCTCTGGTATGTCAACACCAAGAGTGAATACAAAGAAAAAATATGTTTACCCTTTTAGTTTGCTTTATCAGTTCTATCGATTTCTCAATACAACGTTCCTAAGAGCTCCCTTTTACAGTGCCGAGGAGCCTCACGTGTCTCAGGAGGCTTTAGCATGTCGCCCACGGAAGCAGGTCTCCCCGTCCCACGGCTCGCAAGGTTTGAGGGCTGGCCACCGGTTTCGGTGACAGTCCCCTGTGCGGTAGGCAGCTGGGTGTGCAGCACGCCGTGCTTACAGCTGTGTGTGCGTGCTCGCGGGGAGCACACCCGCAAACGTGACTGTACCTGCCTCTTCCAGGCCAGTGCAAGCAGAGTAATGGATCTACCGAGCTCCTATTCCTCCTCTACGTAAATGAGACCTAGCGTGAGATTTTCTGCTATAGAACTACAGCTACCTGCTGTAGGTCTGGGTTTCCGAGGAAAATGAAGAAGGTGGCAGATTTTGAGGGGTTCGGGGTGTACCCTCTTGCTGCTGCATTTCATTGTGCAGCAGTGTGTGATCGATTCCGGTTCCGTTTGTCGCGCATCCTCTCCGCACACTGCTAGAGCTGGGAGAAGTTCTTGCTGCTGACCACGTAAATGTACTCTTACCATCCCTCGGCTTCTAGGAGTTCACAGAAAGATTCACCCATAGAAAAGTGTTTCACTCCTATTTGAAAAACTCATATTCTTTCTGAAAAAGATATGCTGCACTCTTATTGTGCATATATATCATGTCTTTCTTGCTGATTCTATATAAAATGGTGATCTTCATGTTGTTTAAATACTTTAACTGTGGAAGAATGAAAGATGATCTGACTCTAAAAGAAGTTTCACTAAATAGCCAATTAAATGTTTGGTGCAACCCTGGATATCGTAACAGTATTTTCTATTTTTATAACATTTTCCTTCCAAGAAACTCAGACGAGGTACAGCACAATTTGTCAGATGTCTCTTCTATGAATTCAAGGGTACCAGAAGTATTTTAAAAACTGTATGCATAATAAAATTATAGCTCCCATCACCAAAATGCAGCTTCCTTGGAGGTAGAAAGATAACAGCTAGACAGGTATCACCGCATTTCGGGGAGGGAAGGAGGCATTTTGTCTAGTGACAGGAGACTCAAGGGAGCTCAGCCTTATATTAATAAATACTTCTGAGTCCTGCTTCCTGGAAGTGAAGCTGAGAGCTTCACATGTGAGCCGAGGATCACATTTAACCCACATTTCTTTAAATATTTTCTTTTGCTGTCACTATCTACTCCTGACCCCCGTGAAAATAGAAAAAGACTTAAAATTCAGCGTCACTGCTTTACGCTGCCAGTTTTGCTCTTTTTATCTTTAAGGATTTGCAGGACCAAGATATCAAGATCTAATTTGTATAAACACAGGTTTGGAGAGGTGAGTTGTGGGGGTATTTTTGTGCAAAGATCTCTTGAGGATTCTGCTTTGTGGTCCAATACAAAAAAGAAAAACCACCAACTTTCAAGATCGTGGGGAAAGTTGCTGATTTTCAGCATCTAGGTCCAAGTGACTTTTAGGTTTATACTGCAGCATTTGTAATATAGCAACTTTCACGGCAATAAGAAATCAGTAAGTAACAAAAATGGTTTAAATTATTTAAAATTCAGAGATTTGGAGTCTTCTGAATTTACGTCTACAGTGGATATCTTATGGGATTGGTATAGCTTTTGGGAGCTCTCATTTCATGAGTAGGAGTCTGATATTTCCATTTTGTACAATTCCTTTTTTTGAGTTCAGTGGCTCAAGATCAGCGTATAGAGATTGGAGATAGAAACCCTGTGATGCTGTGTTATTTTTGTCAATAGCAATCATGGGTAATGAGATGTATCTCTTAGTTTCATTTGAATTTTAAAAGATGTTTAAAGTTATTTTTAAAACTTTATCGCAAATGTCTGAAACGAAAGATAAGACAGTAAGTATACGACATTATTGGGAACTATGCTTTTGAGATAGACTAGATAAAGGGTTTGGCTGTAAGTGGAAGAATGATGTCAGTGTCATGCCAGTAACTGAATTAGTAAATATAAATATGCAGGTAATTAGACTTCTTGGTGCTATTAATTATTTCAGTATTTCTTGCTGCAGTATGGGAAAAATATGTATTGCTTCCACGCTCAATTTCTGTTCTGCCAGCTAATGGCTTCCCTTGCACAAAAAAGAGAGATAAGGGGATATTCATTGTTTGCTTTTCATTGAGGACAGGTACTTGCTGTAATAGGTTTCTACTGGCGTATTACTGGGCTTTGTGGAAAGACTAACAGTTTTCCCTGTAAATTGTCGGTCGAAAATACTCATTGAGCTCTTTTAATTGTATTTTTGTCAGTGTTTTAATGATGACAGATATACCATTGCCATTATTGCTTATACCAGAGTGAATTTTCTTAAGCACACTTAAATTTCTGCTAGAAAAAGGTTTGTTTGCTCCTCCGGAGCCCGGCTGAGCCACCAGAGCCCTTGGTGGCTCTTGGCCAGTGGGACGATCTTTATGCAGTAGCTGCAGAGCGCGTGGAGAGAGTGGCGGTTCCTGGTTTTGTGGAGAGGAGCCTCAAGTGACAATGTTTGTACGTTGCAGTGGATGGACAGATTTCCAGCACTATATGCTGTGTGCATGTGTATAAAAATACATATGTAGAATGCCGTATATAACCCTCTTGGGCTGTATCACGATGGAAAGGTCTGCATGTGTACTGCAGGTTCATGTGCTTAATTATTTTACGCTGAGAACAATAAAATGATTCATGTTTTAAGAAAACTGGCCACTGATACAGCTTAAAGTATGAGACTAAAACAATTGTGTTAATACATCAATACTGCTCTGAACTCCCCCCTCCCCGTGTCTGATCATAAGCTGGAATAGGTTGCTTATGCTAGTTTATGCAATGAGGGGGTCCCACTCGTTGTTATTAATAACCACAGACCTGTCAGACGCTAAGCGCACATACGGTAATGAGCACGCGTTCCCTGGCAGACTGGCTTGCATGTAGAAAAAAAAAAACCTGCTCCATACATTAAATATACACTTGAGAAACACTCCGTAGCAAGCGCTCCAGTCGCAGTCATATGCTGCTGAGAATATTCTGCAGTTAAGGCTCAATCATATGTTCTCCAAGGAAACCCACTGATACCTAATTACAGGAAGATTACAAACGATAATGACAACATAATGAATTACAGAACCTTTATGACTTATTAGCACAATTTCCTGCTACGAATCAAGACATCTAGATGAAATGTAAGCATAGCTTTGAGTGACATTTGCTCTTATCTTCCATGATGAACCTAAGGGGAATTACAAAATTGTGTACTATTGGTTTTATGAGGATGGCATAAGTTCTTGCGCCCGCTAAGTTTTTATGGAGTTGGAGCCGAGAAGGTACTAATATTGTGACGCTTCCTAGCACGTCGCCGTCTCTGTTGGCAGCATGGTGTCTGCTCTTCCGATTTGTATGTTTCTGTGGTCTTGTATTTTCATTTTGCCCTAGTCAGGGTCCCCTAATTTATCAGTTGGCTTTGCTATCATACCCTGCAGATTAAGAACATGCAAAGAAAAGTAATTATCGAGTCTTGATAAAGCCAAGATTATGCTTCATATCACTGCTCTCCCTTTCTGTTGCATTGGATTCCAGTTACCGTGCTACAGTCAAGGACAAGAGCGTGACATAGGAATCGTGGCTAAAAATCTGAGCTGACTCTACTCGCTCACAAAACTACCACTGATTTTATTGAAGCCGTATTTAACACCCGATATGCCCCTACGTGCCGTGGCTGTGATTCAGGCAGAACTCAGCAATTTTATAATTGTGCCCTACGTGTAGTGCCAAATTCACTGCTGACTGGGAGAGCTGGGTTTCCGTTTGATTTCCCTAACTCTTGCTGAGCTTTATTACTTCCCTGTATACCTCATCAACAGTTCAGCAATATCTGGGCAGAATCAGATATTGTGGTTATCGAGGACAGGATTAGTTTCAACCAGATAAAGACACAGATCAGGTTTGAAAGAAAAAGTAAAGCCTTTGCTTAAAAGACAGAGCAGTTTCAAAGGAACTTGCAGGGAACATTTGCTTGCAATGATATATTACATCTAATACTAAGTAGGCAACAAATGTAATGAAAACACAACAAATTAGAAGAAATCTTGTCTTTGTTTACCTCATTAAAAATCAATATAAAACCAATATGCTTTACCCACGTGAGGAAAAAGAATTGCTTGTCACTAGTGTCAAATGCAAAAACTAAGGTCGTCTTAAAAGATGTGAAATAAAAAACTTCATAAAAACAGTATATTGAGCACAAGCATAATACCAAATATCATCTGTATGTGTTTCTGTAGAGTTTGGTGACAATGCTCTGGATTTTACTCTCCATGGAAACTACTATCTTTTGATCAAAATTGGACCCTGAAGTCTGCTTTGGAATGAAATGCTATTCTTTTCTTGTGGAAACCAGACACTTTCCAGGAGAAAAAAAAAAAAAAAAAAGTCCTGTGAGCCCTCCTTCTCTTTGATTCCTCTTGGAGGGGGGGAGAGGGGTTTAAAATCTTTTGCCCAACCCTATTATTATCAAGTTTTAGTTTTACCACATTGTTGACTTCCTGTGAAATACTTGACTGGTACTTTTTACTCATCGTGCTTCCCTGTCTGATAACGGGGGGCTTCACATGGGATGGCGACCTCATCCCTGTCTTCCCAAATCCTGCTCAGCGCTGCTTTTGCCACGTGGCTCGCACCCCTTTCCATAGCTGGAAACCAGCCGAGGGGGGGTTAAGGCTGCACAATGTCCCTTGTCATGTATTTTGTAAAAATTATTTTGTCCTACTTGAGTTCTGTTATGAATAAAGCGAGAACTGAGGAGCTGCCCCCTATCTGGAGATAACCTACAGTGGAACTAACTGTAGGGTTGGCATCAAAGAGAGTTTAGATAGATCTGATTTAGATAACTAGATTGTCAAAGGCTTTTTTTGGGTACATTCAAAAGTCTTCAGAAATCTGTTCCAGATCTAAATACTCATCAGTTGTGACTTTTAAAAATTTGGCTTTTTCTTTAAAAAAAAAAAAAAACAACAACTTAGCAAATGCTGTTTCAAATAGCTTTTGTGGGGATTTTAGAGCAGATAGTTTAGAGAAAAATTAATTTTGAAATTTGAGAGAAATTTAAGATCACTATGTCGTTCCAGCATTTTTAGAATAATGTGTCCAGGCTGCTGATTGCAGGCGTTAAGCTGTGTATATAAAATGAATGAGGAAATGAAACCAATTTCTTCATGGTCAATGAGCTAAAGCATTTTGTCCTGAACAATTTTTTCCCAGTAAAAATATCGAAACTGTAATTCTTAAGGTTTGGGCCTTCTGTTATCCATCAGCTCTAATAGTCATATGGCCTTTTTCCTTTCTGTCCCATGTAGTGAATAACAGAGCTGCTTTGACCTTGTTTCAAAGTATGTTTTCTGCACCATGAATCACTGTTCTCTCTGCCCTGAAATGAAATTATCTTTAACATATGATGAAAACGTCAGGCCAGAAAGGAAAGCCGGATGGTTTCTCCTCTGTTGAGCGGTTTTTGGAGTCACCACGAGCAGCGCAGGTGGAGGTGCTCACCCTGGCCAGCGGTGGCAAGCAGCCTGACCCCCCCCAGACCGAGAGCGTGGCAGGTCTTGCGTTAAGCAAACCCTAAAAAACAGTTTTGCAACAAGCAGTTGACTGTGATACAGTTATGGAGAAGGTTGGACGGTTTGTTTAATTCTGCAGATAATCTTTAATGGACAGTTGTCCAAATGTTTACTCTAGACACTGGGAATTCTTTGACCTGTGATGTTATTTTCACTTGAAACTATCAAAGCTTATGTTTTTCTCTTTCCTTTTCATTGCTCTGGTGACTGTTTATCAAAAAGGGGGGGGGGGGGGGGGGGGGGGGTGATGAGGGGAATAAGCCACAGAAGGTAAAACATTATTATTTCCTAATCAAAACTTCATTTATGTTACGTGGGATCCAGTTTACTTCACTTTGAAAGGAGGCTCTAGGTAGTTCTGTTACTGTTGGAACACTTTGCTAAAAATTGCGATTAAAATACACATATTATGATTGAAACATTAATTCTTCAAGATAAACTTGTAATAAACTGGCTTGCAAAGAAATCAGATCATCCCCTAAAGGGAGCTTAAAAACAAGTAAAATAACTCACTGCTCTCTAACATAGCGTGTTGCTGAGCTCAGTTTCTCTAATTTACATCACAGTGTGCTGCAACCATAGTTATTAAGCTGGCTGACATTATATGACTGTTTCTTGTCAGCAAGTGTAATGTTTTCCCCAGAAAGCAAATGATTAAAACAAAGCATAGATTATATTAACAGACAGGGGAGCTTTTGGCCAGCAGTGAGGCCAGTTTCCAATGACCGGAGAGAGGACAAGAGCCTTCCAAGCTGTCTGCATCCACGGCTGGAGAAAGCGCTGGTAGCCATCTAGCTGGTAGCGTCCCCGCAGAAAAGCACAAGGAATAAAATTTGCAGGAGGGATGGAATAGTAGTAGTTTGGAAAACCAGCAAGAAAATCAAAATGGAATTTGTAAAACATTGCAGGCAGGAAAGGGTCTCAAGGTACCTGAAATAACCAACATAACCACGTAGGTGGGAAGGGCTCTCTTTTGTACATAAAAAGAGCATCTTTCTTTTCGTCAGAGATTGCATTTTTTTTTTTTTTTGGTGTATGTTGAGCATGAAAGACTCAAATGAATCATCCTCAAAGAATACCCAGAGTTAGAACAGTTAATGCTAACACAGTACTCAAGAAATCCTAAATTATATGCTTATGAATGCAAGGCAATAAGATCCTCGATTCATCAACTTATTTCTGACAACTAGTTTCTATCAATTCTAACACTGATCATCCTCTTCTTTTTACTCACAGATTCCTGTAGCCTTTACCAATCCATTTCAGCATTTTTATGTGTACTACATGTTAAATTTAGGGGGAGAATCTAATGACCATGGGGGAAAAGCCAGATTATCGCTCTCTGTTCATCATCTTTTTATTCTTCGTTTATTCTTTTTATTCCTGAGGCCTGACCACCTTTGTGAGAATGACTGAATTGTTAAGGTGCCAAACATGCATAACGATGTCAAGAAAGTCCTCTTTTTAGCTTTAGAAATGACTCTCTCAAATTATAAGACCTGGGCCAGTTTCCATATGGAAAAGTCATACTGAATTAACTAGAAAAATTACAATGAGCTATGAAAATATGTAGGCTTCGAGGCCCCCCCAAACCATCAGATTTTCTACTGCAGTGCCACAAATTCACAGAGGAACAAATTTATTTGATTTCTTTTATAAAGTATATGACATATAAAAAACTTAACCAAACAAAAACCCCCAACTATCTCAGCTATCATATTCTATTTGCTGCATGAGAAAATAGACATAACTAGGAGACTGTTCTGACGTTTCGGGCAATAGAAACCCAAGAATTGAATGTAAGCCATTGATTTTCTTTCCAGTAATTGTTCCAAAGAAAACTAGTTTATTCCTCAAAACAGAAAAGAACGGATGAACATGCGCATGTCAGCTGCATGTGTGCACGTTGAAATATATGATGGTTTATATCGGTAAATAGATGGATAGAGAAAGACAGGAAATTTGAAACCAGAGTCAGTAATTTACTTATGAAATAAAGATTAGGTTTACTAAAAGCACTTTCATAAAAGGATTTCACTGCTGCGTAATAAGAAGCTCAGTCTAGAAGTTCATGGTCTAGACGCGCGGAGTCGTAAGTCCTGCTGGAATAGCTGTGGTCAGTAAAAAGAAGGAACAAATCACCAGCTATTTGTTCAGCACGGGTTTTTATTTCATTTTTGCATCTGTTCTGAAACCTTTCAGGCTGTTCTCGTAGTTAAGGCACCAGACCCAAATGGCTGCAGTAGAAACATTATATCTGATTTTGAGCTGGAAAATTGAACCAGCGTGTGATCGCAGGTAGGCAACTGCTTTATGGTACGAGCAAATGGCTGTGAGATTGCTGAAGTATAGATGCTACCGGAAACCAGAAGCAATGAGACCGATCGTAAGCCTTTAGCAACTCCAGGCTTGTACTTCTTTTGTATTAGAATGAAGTCATTTGTGTGGGTGTGTTGTCAGATTTGCTGTGGTTCAATTTCCAGTTTTTATTTAGTCTTTTCAGACTATTGTGCAAAAAAACTCTGGCATAAATTGAGCAGTTTCTCCTTTCACTTCCCTGTTGATTCAGTTTTGTTTATTTATCATTTCATTAAATACTCCAAGTATATAAAGCCTGAAAGTATATTTATTTTTGAGTCAGCATTTGGGTGGAATCCAGTGGAAGTTAAGACAGTGCTTGAGAGCTTTTCCTCAGTGAGGTTATTTTCCTGTCAGACGCACAGTTAGGAATGAAATTCAATGCCATTTTACAAAGTTTTCTGAAAGGACCTTTCCCGCCCGTTGCTGGAGAAGAAAGAATTATTCAGCTTATGCTTATTAGAGGTGATATACATCCTAAAATCAATTTTAAACGTGTCTCTTGACACATTAAAGATCTAGAGAGGCTTTACATGCATATCAATGTTTTATTACTGCTTCAATTTGAAAGGTTAATTTGAAAAACATGCCCTCATCCTAATAATTGAGAGGGGTTTTTTATTTGTGAGGGTTCTTCAGTAGTTTGTTTATTAATCCAATTGCAAACAGATGGCAGCGAGTTGTCTTTCTTTTTTTTTTTTTTTTTTAGCGCTGTATTTCTCTCCCATCTGACCTCATTCACTTTACATCAGAAATTTCCCAGTCAGCTGTGTGGTGTTAGCTGAATGGATAACATTTGGTTTAAGATTTGAGGTTCAGGATAGTTCTTTCAAAGAACGTAGTATCATATAACAAAGATGGCAAAAAGATAATGACTAATAAAAATAACACCTGGAAATTTCCCTGTAGCCATAGAATACTTTCACATCTTTCCAACTTCTGTAGAAAAAAGCCTGGGGAAAGGATTTGTCAATGTGAAGCCAAAGCAAAAATAAAAGTGACCAATAATACTTAATTCTCTCATAATATTTTTCTGGTATTTCATGCGATGTGACAGGAGATCACGTCTGCTCTGTCTGCTTCACAGTGGATCTCAGTTATAGTAAATATGAAAGTTCAGTTTGAAATAACCACACGTAAACTTTCTACAACGTTTATGCGTCGGTATTGCAATCGCAGCCCGTGGTTTCCTCTGCTTCTGCTTGGCAGCGCCTTGGCAGCGGATGAATCTGCCTTATCACCTCCAAACATTTCACTGATTGGACAAACTCTGATCTTAAGATATTTAAGAAGAATTTATGTTGCATGAGCTGAAGCTACTCCTGTAGTAATTTTATTTGCTTCTTTTTTTGATTTACAACGAAGACAGATTTGATCAGAGAAGTCTAATCAATCTATGGCCTCTGAGCAATTTCGCTTTATAAATGCACAGTTCCGAGTTACTGAAATTCATCACTTTTTTCTCTCATTAATACAAGAGGAAGAAAACAGTCATCTTTAACATAGTCCAACAATATTTTATCCACCAAAGAATAATTGTGCTTCATTTATTTCTGCAAAATTCCTCATCCTTTAAACAGCTTGTAGCATTTTTTTTTAATTATTATTATTTTAAGAACTAGGCCTTTCCATCATTCGTTCTTGTCCTCCTTGAAATGAGACGGCCTTGCTAATACAAGACGTGTGTAATCAAGATGCATACAGGGAGAGACTTGGAGGTCTAAGACGTTCAGTAATAGCTGTTTAGTATTTGAAGGACCTGTATGCTCAAATTTTATAAATATGTTATTTAAGTCAAGCAAAACCAACTCTCGAGGGGAGGAGGGCAGAGGACATTAAATCTTGTGCTGCTGAAGAGTCAATTTCTGGTTTTAATGGGCTTTATCACTGTAAATATTGGCAGAGTGGTTTCTCGGTGGCAGTGACAAATACTCAGACCGAGCAGGCGAGGGGGAGTGACGACCGCGTGTGCTCCTGCTCTGCCCGCAGTCTGCGGCTTGGCACCAGACCCCATTTGATGCACGTTGTCGCAGGGGTGGCTGAAGGGATCGGCCTCCTCTGAAAGGACCACGTCTCCCTACGTGGGCACGGATGGCCGTTCAGCCAAGCTGCACACGCGTCCCTGGTGCCAACGGTGCTCTGGTGCAAAGAGCATCTCTGTTACGTCTGGTTTGAGAATATATATATATATTTACATGCCCCTTCTGTAATTATTTCTGATGTCTTTACCATAAAGCTGGTTTTGGCAAGGTGAGAGCCCAGGCTAGGGAAAGGTGGGTTTGGTGCCGAAGCACACGGAGAAAGGTCCTCTGTGTACATGGCTTTGCAGGAAACAACTCTCAGCTGTGGATTTGGTCTGGCATGCTTTCTCGTTGATGTTGAGAGTAACTGCTCTGAAATACAGGACTTTTGTGTGATTTTTCTGCCTTTTGAAATGTTGGAGTGACTGTGTGGTGTTTATCTTCCCATAAATTTAATTTACTGCTTTGACTGACTACCTACAGTAGACTTCCAAGAAGAAAACTAATATGACCTCAGTCAGTTTGCATAGAGTATTTCACTAGCCATTATGTGTAGTTTATGATTTAATCCATTTTAAATTCTTCCTGTAAGTACTTATATTTTTCATTTAATTGTATCCTTTTGATCCTCAGCAGTCCTTCAGGAGACAAAGTTATTGGACCATTATCTAGCCATGAAGCATTGATTTGTGCTATATAAAGAATGTATGGATCTTGCTCTTTTAAAGTGTGAAGACCTCTTTGTACTTGGTCTTGTAAATGAGACAATGCTTTTCTCTTTGTGAACTTCAGTCTGAAATTTGTCCAGATTGCTACTTTATTTCTGTTTAGTGATACGCCGTTTATAACACCCTTATAAATGGCATTTGCATTTTTCTTCGGACCTTTGAATTCTGATATTTATTGTCTAATGAAGTAACATGCTTAAAACAAGAATAGAAGAGCTGTTTACAGGCTATAGTTGGATTTTGTTCAGAAAGTCATTTTGTTAAAGTGCAGTTGCCGGTTGATACGATCAAGGGAACTGGCACAACAGCCAACTGGGTAAGCGTTCCTAAAGGTCGGTGACAGCAAACAGTGTCTCTTCAGCACCATCGCATTTAGCAGCGTGAACTACGCAGCCAGCTTGGTTGCAATAAAAAATCTGGAAATAGTATCAAGAATTATTATGGCCTCTTGGTTAAGTGATTCAGCTCACAGCCCAGATAAATCCACTGCTTGGATGCGCTCACTGTAGAGGATGCATTTCTTGGGGCACTCAATGTCTTTGTTGCAGTTACAAAAATTAGAAAGTACCTTTGGACCTATGCTAGAACAAATGTGGAATATTGTTTGTATCTGTTGACACCAGGAGATTTGATGTGCGGATGAGGTTATGGCAGAAGTCTCATCTTTTAAATTTTGTGGCCGACTGGGCCACTGTAGATCTGAGTGTGGGAGCAATGTACTGCGGATGTTGCACACGAGGTCTGCTGGTGTTTTTGGGAGGAGAGTAGAGGACAGGAGAAATGCCGCTGTTTTAAATACTCTTTAAAATCACCCTGAAAAATTAACAGGGACCCCTCTATGCCAGTTTTTGCGTCCACCTGTGTGTTCTCACCATACTAATGTGAAGGCTCTTAAAACTATTCAGATACCAAACTGCTAACGAAGTCAATGGATAATTTTAAAGACTGGGTGTACGTGTTTTAGGAAGCTCCTTGCTTTTATTATGCATCTGAGTAGTGCCCTTTATAATGGTGATTGGGATCCACCATAGTAACAATGATAATTGCTGAAATCACTGTAAAATCTTACATAAAGGTGGCATGTTTTAAGTTAAGAGTTAGTGCTGCAGTGCTGGAGGGTTTGAGATCAACCATTAACCCGTTTCCTGCAAGGTATGTGCTACTACCACAAAAAAACCCCTCAGTGCAGTTTATAAGGCAAAATGGGAAACAAGGCTTTATATTAAGTCATTGCAAGCCAATGGTCTGTATATTTTTTATTCCACATCCAGTAGCTTAAACACTCATTTACTAGAGGAGCTTCATACAAGGAGGTTAAAAAAGAAATCTACTTCTCTGTGAATTCAGTAAAATGAAAGAAAAAGTGCTCCAGAAGTCATTGCAGGTCTTATTTCTGTGCGGATCTAAATGGAAACTGCAGCTGAGCAGCAGAGCTGTTGAGAAACTACCTAATTTTTAAGCTGTTGAGGATGTGCTATGGGACCAGGGTGATGCAGGATATTAAAAATAAGGCCTTTGCTCTCCCCTCAACTCTATGTGAGGTTACATGAGGGAAGGAGAAGAGGAGAGGAGAGAGAGTGGCGGCATTTTTGTCCCCATTTGTCTAAGGATGTCTGTAGTCTGTCACCTGGGTTACATTTGCCTGGGCTCCTTAGAGTGCCAACGGTCAACAACCGCAAAGTCCTGCACGAGGAGGGTGGGCAGGGTTTGACGTGTGGAAGGGGATAGGGCTCTGCCCACTCTCCTTAGTGCTTTTCAAGGACTATCCTGTTAAATGGAAGGACCTTCCTTTTGGTCAGCTATAGGTAAAGGATGTACAAGTCGGATGGATGAATAATCACTAATTCTTTGGTTGCATCTACGGAAACCAAAGAGAAGTAGCTGAAAAGCTTGGTACTATATGAGCAGCAATGGTATCTGTTGAAGGTTTTTGTGTGCCTCAAAAGTAGAGGCATTGGTACCTCATGAGTCTTTGCTCTCTGTTAACATCTTTGTGTTATATTTAGCTAAGTATAATTTAGCTAAGGAAAAAGGGAGCAATGAGCTCAATGCTCTTATGACCTCCCCAGTGGCTTGATCCGTGGTAGGTTTGGCAGGAAATTGCTCCTGGGGAAGTAGCTGGGGACTTTGCATGCCAGCTATGGCAGAGTGTGCAGTGTGTGCACGTAACCCTGAGTCAATTAGGAAAAAAAATAGCATGAAAAAGGGAATGTAGGCTGCTGTTCCCAGAAGAGCAATGTGTTCTCCACCTGACACATGTGGAGCAGAGTGGGAATCATGTAGAGCCTTGGTTTAGATGAGAGCTGAGCGGTTAGCACAAGCATAGAGGAAATCACTTTCCTGAGAAGTGCCTTTGCTCAATTCTTGTGCTCTTTCGTATATAGTATTTGATATACATTATTAGAAGCTATGGCGAAATTTTGTTTATGCCAAATTTTAGGAGTTCATGCAAGTTAAATTGATAAATTTTAAACAATCTGCCTCGTAAATCCAGGTTTCTGCCTTGCTGTTTCTGCCTTGCTTCAGTGCTGCTTGCAAAAACTTGATGTGCTAAGGTTTACCCAAGGATCAACACAACCTACAACTGATTGTGCATTTGGTGCAATAATCTAAAGGGATCAAACCTTGTACGTTCTTTCTGAAACCACAGAGGTCTCCTCAGCTGAGAAATTGCATTTGCTGTAAATTTAACAATTTAATGGGAAGTGCAGGATGTCTATTAGTGAACTAGAAAGGGAGGGTGACCTAAGGATTTCAGTAGGGGATTTCCCCATGGTTTAGATGTATGTTTTGCAGACAGAAGGCAAATGCAGCACATCAAATGTCTCTGTGATTGATAAATGGTAGAGAGTTTGATGTAAAATCTGTGTTGACATTTTGTTTGTCTCAAGAAGTCGCTGGTGTGTCATTATTGAGTAAGGAGATGTCTGCTGCAAAGACTCATTCTCTATGGTGAAATGTAAATGGATGTATGTTTGCTTTAAGACTTGATAGATCACTGATACTCTGATTTCAGAAAAAAAAGCCTAAGAGTTTTCCTGAATAATCTTTGAGACTTTTTCTGAATAAAGGGTAAAAACAAATAAAATTATTGAGACAGGATTAGAGCCTGTTTCAACCAATGACATGAATATACTGAAAATTTTGCTTATAGGTCCAAAAGTCTACTTAAGTCAAAACTGGGCCTTTGATATGTGTATGCTACTGCAAATATGTTTAAATTTGTGATTATTTTTTTTTAATGTTTATCACTTCTATTAAGTTTTTCCTTTGGTGGGTTCTAATGAGAATATATTTACTAAACAGCATATTTATAGTCACCTCATATCTTATATGGTACAATATGCCAGCAATTCTGGAGGAATGCTTTTTTGTTTTTCTAAGCTCATTCCCATAGCAGTATTTCATAAGAATGAGTGGAGAAGGGAGCTGGAATGCAACAGGTACAGATGTCATCCCCCGAGTAGGCTATTACTAATAATTACATCTACTACAAGCACCGTCTAAATGAAGGCTGAGTAACACATGAATGTGGTGGCAGAAACAATCCCCGTCCTCAGGTGTTAATTGCTGCAGTGGGCAGGATGGGAACATGCGAGATAATCCCTTCCTGGATGGCTAAAGTTGTGGATGTGAGCGTACCCTTATAAAGCAAAGAGAGGAGCAGTCCAAAATAAGGATATGTTAGGCTGTAAGGGCATCTTCAGTACTCCTGCCTGTGAAAAACATGGAAAAGTATTTCTACCAAGAGCTGGTTTAAGCCACGGCAGGCAGGGCCGGATACTTCCAGCATCAGCCACACTGTCATCCTGTCCCGCTTTCATTTTGTATTTTATATTTGAGGAGCTGAGCTCTGAGAGCTGCAAGAGTGTTTTCTGGGGTCTTATGAAGGGCTCCTGCACCCCGCATCGCCCGGTCCGGGTGCCTTCCCAGCACATCTGCCGCTGCATGCGCGTGTGGTGCTGCCCAGCGGTGTGGGAGCCGCTAACGAGGCAGCGGAGCGGGAACGGGAATCGAAGGAAAGGGCTCCCTGGGCCTCCTCAGATTGATGGGAATGCTCATCTATAACTTGTTACTAATTAACACGTCACAAATCTTCTGATTGTCTCTCACAGACTCTCAAGCGTTACAACCCTTTGCAGCCATTTATTCCTTTGCCTCGTATCTCTGCGTTAATACCCAGCAAACCCATTTGCTGGTCTCTTGCGTGCCATGGGCTGAGCAATCAGCAGAGTTGGAGGTTTAAGTCGTTATGAGTGATACTACTATTAATATTTCTTTTACTAAGATGGCACCTAGACTCTGCAGTCACCAGCTGAGGGAACGTTCCCTGGAGTTAGACACGGGCACTATCTCAGGCTAACGCCGTCTGCAAGACTTGGTACATTAATACGATCCCCGTTGGTCGTACGGACCATTGGGTCATACGCACCCAGCACACGTTCCAGTTAAGGACTGGAGTTAGGAAGGGAAAATTAAACAGTCCCTGGGACAGCCTTGAACGGATTTGTGCAGGTAGCTATTTGTACGACTCCTTTGCTCTTCTCATCCTTCAGTCCATGCCCGCGCCCCACGAGAGCCACGCATGTCCTGCCCTCCGCGTACCACTGCCGCCAGGCGCTTATTTTCGGAGCTAACCTGTTCTCACTCCTGCACTCGGTGCTTTCTTTGTGTATTTTTAGAAGAGTAAGGTGAGTTTAGGTGTTCTGGTAGCGTGTGCGATGGATAATGGCTGCGTTTCTTCTGTTTTGCTTAAAAATGCATCACAGGAGAATTTTAAAATGTTAGTAGTGTTTCTAGGCAGGCACGTTATTCCAAATACATTCTGATAAATTATTCATATTTAATGTATTAATCATACCCACGTACAGGCACGTCAATAAAGTGAATCATCTTTTTATTAAAAGGCATATTACTTTATTGTCTTCCTACTTTGCCCTTACCACAAATTTTGAGGAATGTTCATTGCAGTTTGGATCGGATCGGGGATTGACTGGGAACTGAGCCTTCGCGTGCTTCTGCACTAAATTAGTTTTGTTCTATTGAAAAGCTTTTCTGTTTGGTTCTTCAGTATAAAACAGCTCATGATAAGAAATATTACTGCTGATTTGGTCCCGCCATTCCCGGAATTTGTGTTTCCTGGGTAAAGTCAGTCATTTTGATGCACATACCTTGCCCAAAGGCTCTGTACCATACTGATCTCATAAGCAATGCCTACGTCCGCTACCAATACCTGTGCTCCTTCTCCAAGTTGTAGCGCACTATTTTCTGCATGCCAAATCCTTTATACTTCTAAATTTGTAATGAATGTTGCGGCTGGTTTTTTATAGGTTGCTCTTTTTTTATCTAGTGTGCTTTCATTTAATGCACAGTGCAAATGTGTCTTCTAACTGTAGCTAAACTCTAGCTGACAGCATCTTATGGTAATGTGGCAAATAATAAGACCACTTTGTTATCAAAAAATAATTTAAAATACATAAAGAAGAATTCATTATAATCTGTTATAAAAGCAATAAGGAAGACAGCATTTCATAAGGCCATAAAACATGCCTTGTGCAGTTAACCTTACAGCACAATCTAACTATGAGTAAATTATGCCATAAAATAAGCCTTGCCATCCTTAATTGCTTAATTAACACTGTATTTTAAAACAGAATTTTAATATAAGGTGTTGCTAAGCACCGGAGAGATTCACCTGAGATAAAATTTAGGCGAGTGAAGTAATTTCTGATATATTTACAGCAGACCTTGTGCCAGCCTTTCCTATGGCCGCTGTTACAAGGCTCAGGGTTGACCCCCACCGCAGCCCGCTTCTGCGGGGGGTTGGGGACAAAGTGGGGCAGGACACGCCAAAAAAGTCGTCAGGTCTAAGGCAGGGCAGCGGGGTGCCCCCACAGCTTTTAACCGAGACACTGTGCTGACATCCCATGATCGGTTAAATTGCTATTCCATTGAAAATCCCAAAGCACTCCCCCGAGACTTGCTTACCCCAACCGCGTTGCGGTCCCCATTGCCGATGGTTTGGCAGAGCGGTGCTGAGCGTGGCCAGCCCCCCCGAGCCCCCCAGGAGCTGCGGGGGCTCCACTTTGGCAAGGGCCGCGCTCACACGTTCGCCGTTTCTCTGTGCAAAGCGCCCGGAGAGACAGTCTGGGATTGCGGGGTGGACCTGAGCAGGGTGGCGGTGCTTCTCCTCCATGCCGTGCTCCTCTGGAAGCGTTGCTCGTCGCTTCATCCCCTTCCCTGTGACTCCCAGGAGCTGTAAATCTGATTGCTAATTAAGGGCACTTTTAAAATGCAGTTGTAGGGTTGGGGTCAGGGGGAACCCAAACTGCTCCTGAGACATATAACGGGACGTGCTCGATAGCAGCCCGGGTTGCAGAGCTGCTGCCCTCCCAGGTCATTTGTCTGGAAGAGTGATATTGTCAGCGTGAAACTATGCAGATATTTTAAGATGAATATTTATTTATTTATCCGCTGTGCCGCCATGGGACGGTATCCACAGTGACCCAGCGACAGACCCATTAGTGCTCGAGCAGGGAGTAGTAGTACACAGATAAATTGTCTTCAAGGGTGGAGTGGTGTGTTGTGAAGCTTAATTAATTATGGTTTGCAAAGTGCTATGGGATCTTTTCATAAAAGGAGCTCTGTGTGTCTGTGCTTTTATTATTGTATTTATATAACCCTGCAGCGATGCTGGTACTAAACTGGAATCTAGCAAAGCTTCGAAGGGCTGTGTCATACAGGACAGAAACAAGTTATACTTTCATTTTTTTAATTTTTTTTTTTTTCTAGATATGCTTTCTGCCACGCTAGGCAGTCTAGGACATGGTGAAGCACTGAGAGGCTCTGCAAAGGAGCATCAGTCTGTATAAAACCAGGTGCATCTTATGATATTCCTCTTCAGGAGATACAGTTCCTAAGTGACACAAAGTCATACATCAACTTTGTTAACTTCTGTGGCAGATCAGTTGTAATCTATGCAGTTGTAAGTGACACTTTCACAGATGGTGACTCTGACGGAACATCCTTTTGACTGATAGTTTCATGTTGCTTTGTCATCTGAAATTAAGCAAATAAACTAGCTATAAATTTTATGTGAAAGGGCAATGCAACTGTAATAGGAATGGGGTGCATATCCCCAAAGATAGGCGTATAGGCCTTGCAAAAATAAATACAAAGTAACAAATTCAACAGTGTAGGTTAGACTCTCATTTTACTAATTAGGCTGTGTTTGCTCCACTTCTGCAATTCCGACTTGTTCAAGCCACTTTTGAAATAATGCCTCACTGAGGGTTAAAGGATTATTTTTATTTGTGCTTATAATAGCAAAATTGTTACAGACTTATCATGATAAAATGGATCAAATTCTACCTTCCCTTGTTCTAGAAATTCCAGGAGATTTGTTGATACAGATCCTAGTCCATGCCTAAGCCCTGAAATAACGTTTTGGCCTGGTGCTCCCTTCCTGCTCTGCAAACAGCTACCGCGGGACTTCGGGGCTGCCCCAGGGCTCGGGCTCTACCTGCCCCTGCCCAGGGACACTCTGTCGACTGGATGAGGCGATTATCTCGGGAAATGCAAGCCTGCTTCTTCTTCCAGTTTCTCTCATCGAGGCAGTTCTGCTTAAAACTAATGGGTTTACATCAGGTAAGACCATGGTAGCAGTTAGAGCTCTGTTAGGAACAACAGAAGCTGTAGGGTCAAGTATTTGGGAATCCCTGAAGCGTAGGCAGGGTCCCACTTGTGTCTGCTCTTCCATACGGGAGAGCCTCTCGTAAACGTGAAAACGCCACGAACCGACAAGGAGCCCGAGAGGAACGTTGTTTCTGTAGCAAGTCCCTTCACTTGCTCTCTGCCTGCTACCAAGGCTTCTCGTGGACACACACTTGAGGCCAAAATAAACGAATGCTAGTAATATTATAATGTTTTACTGCAGCTGCACAGTACTCCCCGTAAATTGGTAAACAGGCGGGAAAAAAAAAAAAGACTATGAAATCCTACATTTTCTTTTGACTGTGTGAAGCCTACAGAAATCGCAGCCTGATGCTAAAATGTTAAAAATGAATATTGTCCTATGTTGCTCTTGGAAACACATTCACAAGGAAACTGTTTGGATGGAAGACTTTACAAATAATTATTTGTTTTCCTGAAAGACACACTGTGCAATCTAAGCAAATAGAAATAGCAATCCTAAAATAGCAAGTATTGTTTCTATTTGTGCTGCTTCATCAGCTAAACCACTTTATGATACTGTTTCTTTATCAAAGAGACATTTAAATCAAGGAAATGATTTTTAATACTAGGGCAGAAATTAATTTCATGCATCTGCTAGCAAATGCCTACTATCAAGAACTGAGTAAACAAACATTTGCACATCTGCTCCGACTATATGAAAACAGAATCTCAAATTATTAAGGCAGCTAGGCTTTGCTTTTTAAAATTTTTAATAATGTAGTCATTTAAAAATACTGCAAAGTGCAACAGAAGGACAGAACATACGTTTGTATCCAGGGTGAGGTAGGAGTATGTCCTTGATGAGGATGAGCATGAACCTTCAGGAGGAGCTACTGCCTTTTAGTTTAGTGTAAGAGTATTTTAGTTTAGTATTTAAGCAAGTCCAAGTCCCGCACATGCGGTTACTGGTAGAAGTGTCTCCAAGGATGGTCCCCATCTTCCTTTCTAGCAGTTGAGTAGTAGAAGCTGAGGCAGAAAGTCACCGTTGGTCAGGCGGCACTCGTTATTTTGTTATGAGAAATGCCACGTTGCTATACTTTTATAAAAGCTGCTACATTGTCTGCTATTCGGTTTTGACAAGCTGTAGCCACAAACCTGGCAAATTCCTGGGGCAGGAAGGCAGAGGAGCTTCTGTTGCTTGAAACAAGGGCGAGGCATAAGCGACAGGTCTGTGCTCTTCCTCTTCTGAACGTTTTAGGACCTTTTCAGGTTTTTCTGTGACTATTGCAGCCACCTTTTGTGTGGAATAAATGTGTCATTTGAGTAGGAGCATATCAAGAAATACTAGTGTAGGCTGATGTAAAGTCACGTATAGTCATGTATAGTGGGTACTCCTTTACTGTTTCATACTCTTTCATAAAATGCAGGATGCTGAAATAAAGATTTGTGGCCATCAGTTGTCCCCAGGAAGCTGTGTATCACTGGTACTAACCGTCACCAAACAAGTATGCTGGAAAATTCTGCTGATTTACATAAAAATATTGATGCCAACACTCTGCATAAGAACTCCAAGCTTGTAAGTGGCATGATTCCTCAGGAGCTGGATGGTGGGACAGGTCACCACTACAGCCGATGGTCCATACCACCACGAGCTGTGTGTTGGTCCATGCCTGTCCTGTCCCACCAGCTCCCAGTCCTGCTGCCTGAGCCAAGCCGACCTCGGACAAAGAGGGGGTCCAGAAGCAAGGATCCATGCTCAGAAGGGAAAGGGAAGGAATTGATGAAAAAGTGTTAAGGGCTTTTTGCATATATGTGATAAATGGAAATAGCTGTTAGACTTAGTGTGTCAATACGCTATCTGTCTGGCACCTGAGCTACCTGAGGTTGAGAGAACAGAAAACAATTGCTCAGCAGATAAAAGTGCTTTTACACCAGTCTGGGTGAAGGAAGACAGAAGATCAGATGCGCGAGTCTGCGGCTGGTGTCAGGGCTTAGACCTTTAATTTTCTAGATGTAAGTAATAATTTCATTAGACCGGACAAACTAAGTACTAGCTCATCTCTTGAGAGGGCTGAGTGCTGTTGGCTAAAAGGACCCGCATATTGGGAGGTTTTGGCTTTAGCCTATCTATTTTCTTTCTCGAGTATCAGACGACATGTGCTATACTTTAGACTACGTGTTAGAGTGGGGAATGGTCTCTGAAGAAGAGCTTTGCATATGTACTTATGCACTATGAACTGAATAGGAAATAAATATCCTTCAGCTCTGGCTTTACTGATACAGCGGTGGATGGTGTCTATATGCCATGAACAGCCATGGAGGCACCAGAAGATGTGAACGTCTGTATAGGAAGGATTGTGCTAGACATCTGATTAAGCACTATAAATAGAGATTGAAATATGTTTTAAGTAGTCTGTGCAAGGCCTCATTTAAATCAGTCATAGATACTCATATGGAATACTAGCATAATAACATATTTTATCTCTGACAGCGGCTGGGAGTTAATTCTCAGGTTGAAGTCGCCTAGATCTGACTCCTTGCAATATGTCCCCAAAAACTCCGAACAAAGAATGAACTCTAATCTTGTTCAATGAATTAAGCTGAAAAGCAAATAAAGCCTTTGTAGCAGTAGTTGTACATAATTAGCCGTGATCTCCTGGGTACAGCCCACCATTTAATGGAATTGCTAAAATAAAAGTAAGAAAAAAATCCACCTGAAATCTAAGCTAACTTACAGCATTAAAGGTGATACTGGTTTTATATCTTCAAAAACACAGAGGAGGAAGGTTAGGGAATATGATTTGATATTTTAAGAATGAAACTGATGCATTTAAGTTGTACTCAGAAATTCTCCTAGTTTTCTTGTTTTTCTGTTGATCTGTGTTCCTTTATATAAAACATCACACAAGGTAAATAATATATCAGAGGTGTCGTTCACCCAAACCGCTCTTTAGTACACGAGTAAGCACGCAACGAGAGTATTTTGTTTGCCCATTAACCGCTATAGGAACAATCCCAGTTTCCTCGAAGTCAACGAGGGTTTTAATATCATCCTTCAGTGGGGCCGAGATTTCACCCTGTGAATTGCTGAGGTAGAGTTTAATGTAAAGCCTATTGATGCTGATGGAATTTCTTCCACCGATTTTAATGGGTCTTGCCTCAGGGCCATAATGGACACGATGTTAATATTACATGCAGTGTTGACTCACGATGCTGAGCTCTCATTTTGTTACTTTCAAACAATGAAATTCATTTTGTTAGCAACAAGAAGACAGATCTGTTCTGGGCTGTTGTGAATCCTCTGACTGCCTTCAAAGGAATCTGAGGGTACTATATGCATCGTTTTAAGTTTAACTTATTGGTAGGTGCCACCTTGTAGAATAAACTTGCATTTCAGCTGTTCCGATTTCGCCTAAGACAAACAGAAAATAGAAAAATGTTTTTTTCCAAATTAAAGGCACTAAATCTTAATAGGGAGAAAAAGCATTGGACACAAATCTCTTGAATTAAAATAACTGCCTCTTTGGATGGGCGAAACAGAGCATGGAGTAAATCTCCTCAAATAAAATACCAGCACTCTGGAGGATTAGTTGCATGCTCTATTTCCTTCTTACAAATGTGCCGTGGAGTGATGGGCAATCACCCTTATTCCACCCTAGTGAAGGTGTGCTATCTCTGTGATGCAGATATAGCCAATCATCGTAAACTTGTTGAACTAGGTGCTTTTAAATTGTAGTTGCTTATTAAAGATTACAAAGTGATCAGAGGGTGGAAAATAATAAATTTTTTCATTGAACCAAATGCAACCATGCACTAGACCAAAACATGATGTATTAATTAACTTGGAACCTCTCTTTCTCAACTAGCTACAAACTGTGTAGCTAGAATTTTTGCATCTTGTTTTATTTACTGATTGGGAACTGGTCTGCTTTGAGAACAGGCTGTCATTGCAGCATCCAAGAAAGGAGCTTTATTAACCCTGCAGGGATGTGCACGTTATTTCTCCCTCCATACCTACTCTGATGTATTGAGGTAAAAGCACACACCTGATTTACTTCCTTCCTCTCCCTCCCATTCCCCCTTCTTTGCCCACCCTCCGAAGCCTTTCCAGCTGCACCCAAAGAGATGATTAGTATTTCAGCAGCTCTCTTTCTAACTTTGACACCTGCAATGCAGACAGGAGTGCAGAACATGAGAATATATATTATTTTAGACTGAATAATATGCATGCCCTGTGTGTTGCTTTTGATGGATTGTTTGCTGTAAAGTTGGCTCGTAAAGGCCGTTATATCAGACAGAAACGTAAGAAAGGCAAGACCAACGACCTGGGTAAGGAACGTACCTTTGATAGGTGGTGTGGCTTGTAGTCACAAAAAAGTCTTGGGTTTTTTTGTGCCTAGGCTTTTGTCAAAACTGAGGTGAGCAAAAGATACTGGCCTGCTTGGCAGAGGGGTGCAAAAGGCTTGGAGGTAGGTAAGAGCAAGCCAGGAGTAATTTGGTTCCTGAGATAATGAGAAATGCCATCTGTTGCATGTCTGCTTTGAGACCAAAATAAAAAAGGAAAACAGCCTGTACATCAGATTTTTCATTGGTTTAAATCCGTCCAAGTCATATGAACCTTGGAAAAAATGTCCTTCTATTATTTATAGAAGATGCTCTGCCACAGTTTAAATTAGTCTTCCCCTCCCGCTGAAGAAAGCCTGCAATAAATGTTACAAGCCTTTCTGGTGTGCTAGAGGATGGGGTGACCGATGGCTTTAGCCCGGATACTCTGGACTGGGCAGTGTCGTAAGAAAAAGTTGGGGAAAACAGTGAGGGAACGTGACATGGCAGTGGGAGCGTACTCTGTGCTGCTTTAGTGCCCATGAACATTGTCCCTATAGCCTGAAGATTAACCCCTAATGCACTTAATATTTACGCCAAACTGCAAAGGACATCAACACGGAATAAAAGTGAAGGTCTTCTCAGTAGTTTGAGGATTAAGAAAGAAAATTAGGGCAGGGTCTTCTGAATGATCTTGTAACCCCTTATTAAAAGTCAGGAATTTGGGTCAGTGTATATGCTTAAGCCTATTCCAAATATTGTTTAGGTAAGAACTGAAACTTCAGGTAAAGACATGGTGAATTTACTGACCTGTATTGCAGAACATGTACTGATGTTCTTTAATGGTTGCATAATTATGACTTGCATTTCATTGGTTGCAATTAAGAATTAAATAATATTAAAAATACTTCTTCTGTCTTCCCCTTCATAACATTAGAGCCAGGCTGGGGTTTGTTGTTTTGTAAAATACAAGCGGAAGGTTGAGAGAAGGGATGTAATTAGATATTTGTATTTCTGTATAGGTAAATATACTTTAAAGTAATTCCAGTTAAATTCTAAAATACTAAAATTCTGAGTAAAAGGCTAATTTCCACTGAAAGAGTAATTCTGGATAGCCACATCAGCAGGGGAGCTTTCTGAGTGTGGCCTCTGGGCTCTGGTGTGCAACCTGCGCCTCCACCTCCCAGGGCGAAGGAGCAGCAGAGAAGGACCTGTTACAAGGAGGAGAAACACATTGCGAGGGGGATACATCTGTTCTGCTAAGTAGAGAGTACCCGTGAGCTGCCTCTGGAGCAAGCGTTGGCCGATTGCCTTTAGTCCCTGCTGAGACCCTCATGGAAACTCAGAAGCTCTGGGCATTCTGCTCAGGAAGGAAACAGCCTTATCTTGCAGTTTTTGCAATCGCTAATCAAGGAGTGAGGTCTCTGTCCATCATCAGATGGAGATGGACACTGCTTGCACACCTCCAGTCATTTTTCTACTTATGCAGTATCTTCTTGTTCACGCTCCTGCGGCAGAAAAAGATTATCACTGAAAGGGTAAATCTACAGCTGCTGTCGCTGTCTTTTTGGGCTAAGTGGCACATTGTTTTGTGGTATATCTGTAGATTCATTTTAGAGGGGTACAAGAACCAAACTCATATAGAAAACAGGAATCTGCTACAAAATTCTAGTATGTCCTAGATATATTACATAAAACTTGACCTTTACATTGAAACTGAACCAGAAAAAGTCCATGAGAACAAGGCAGAGAACGTCATTTGTCACTATCTAGACCCTTGCCCTGCCCGCAGCTTGAGCAGGGTGTGCTGCTTTGATTCCTGCATCTCGGGAAGGACATGGCGAAATTAGAGACGTTACCACGGAAGGGAAGTAAAATGATCAAGGAGTAGTGCAGCAGCAGCCTCAGGAGGGGGAACCGGAGAGACTGCAATCCCTGTGTGGAGAGGAGAAGCCTAAGAGCAGTGTGGTTGAGGTTTACAGACCCAGGAGGTGGGTCTTTTCCTGTGCACGTGTTTTAGAATACTTTAGCTTTCCATATTTTCCTATTTTGGACATTATGTATTTATAAATTGTACGTATCATTTTTTCTTAAAAGAAAACTTGCGTACTTAGAGGCAGTGATTCTGAGTAGCTGAATTAAATGCTACTTTTATGGTAAAATAATGGCTTGTGAAGAATAACGCTTAAAGAAAGAAACTATGAAGACGTCAGTACATTATCTGTCGCTAAGATTTGACCTCACAGCAGGGCAGTTAAGCCCATCCAGCAGCTAAATGATTTTGCTCTATAAAAGTCTTTGGAAATAGATTTTTATCTCTTTTCCTCAAGAACATATACAAAGCAGAGAAATTGATTTTGGGGAAGAAAATAAGATCTGTAGTGTAAATCATGTTAATTGCCAAGTAAAATGCCAATATTGTAGGTATTTAGGTCAAGTTAATGATGAGATGTCACTATACTAAGATTCTTGCCCTCTTCTAGTTAAAGACATATCGGAACAATTTTAAGCGGTATTTTAATGTGTTTGGGTTTTGCAGAAAATGGGATTGGATTTTAGAAGAAATGATTTCATACGAAGTGTTAGATTGGTTACTTTGACCCATTTAACCCTCTCAGTATTATTCTAGAAATTCCCTTTCAGCCTCTATGGAACCCTCATCCTGCTTTCTCTAGCCAAGGAAAACTCACGGAGAACTTTCACGAGATGTTCATCTGGGAGGAAAAGCAGGATGAGGTTCCTCCTGGTCACTGCTGCTTCCTGAAAACCCAAATTCAGAGAGGAGGTTAAGCCATGGGAGAAAACGGCAGAGTGGGCGAAAAAAGGTGTCAAATCAACCAGTCTGATTTGCAAACAGAAGCCTTGCCAAATAATTTAGTGCACAAGTTGGAGCAGCTTTTGGGGGCATAACTTGTGTAACTTAGATTTATGTAACTTGTAATTCAAGCTGACACTAACTTTACCAGCATCGCAAGGGTCGTTTTGTGCTGTTCTTGAGCAATCTCTACGATGAACAAACCATCGCTCATGCAATAGATTTAGTGTTTTCAACTGACATTTTGTTGAAAGAACAGCTTTAATTTGGGAGGATATCATAGCAAAAAAAAAAAAAAAATCTTTGGTGGTAGTTGAAGTTGTCTTAATTTCCCTTGGTGTTTACGAGGGCAGCGCCTGAGCTTCAGAATATTGTCCAAATTCACGTTTGCATTTTGGATCTCCTCTGAGAAACCAGAGCCAAAACCCCAACTGCTAGTGTTTAGTGCTGTCCTGCACCACTGGTTTTTGTCATTTGAGGATTGAAAAGGATTTTCTTCTTTTTTGGCATCTGTACATGTGGCACGTGCTGCTTAAACCAAGGCCTGTGAGTGTATATAGCAAAATTAGCAGAACTGAGTACAAGCTAAAATACAAGGGGGGAAAAAAAACTTCCTGGGAAAACTGAGGACTCCTTTCATCTTTTTTTTTTTATCTGAAGCACTGCCATGGTCCCTTAATCCTGATGCCCAGAGTGTATGCAAAGCAACGGTGGGATGGAAATGGCTGTTCCGCGGGGATGGTGGAACCTCCCGTTGGTCCCCACCACCAGCAGCTCTCCTGCAGCTCAGCTCCGCAGTTCGTCACGGCTGCTTACCAATGGACTTTTTTTTTTGTTTGTTTAATTATTGCTAATTCCTTTTTACGTGTCTATGTGCAGTTTAGTTAATCTACTATAAAAACTTCCATCCGTTGCTTTCTGGTGGAGCTTGCTCCAGTTCCTGTCGCTGGTCAGGGACAAGAGTGCCATGCCATGAAACGGGAATGACCAGATCAGGGACTGAACTGTCTTTAGTCATTCCAAGGAAATATTTTCCAAATCTAATGGTTGGGGTCCTTTTCCCAGTTCTATTTTGATTTGATTCTAAGCTTTTTTTTTTTCTTTTTATGTGAGGAATTTGTAGTTTATGCACTAAACTAAAAAATACAGGATTTGCTCAGCTCTGAAGATTACGATGACTTTCCATTTTTCATCCTCTGAAGTCAATGCCCCTTTCTGATACACCGTTTCCTTTCCTGTTCAGTTTTCTCAGAAAGGTCATAACACCTAGACTGGTGGTATTTGCTACTGTAGGAGTTCTTGCAGGATTTTTGCTTCAGATTTTGGTAATATTTAAAAAGGAGTGGAAAACGAAATTGCATTTGCTCTTTCATCTTCAGATTTGCATATCTCATAGAAGGCTATATCCCATAAATTATGTTCCAGGAAATCTGTGCTTAACTTTACATGTGGAAGGGTGCACAAAAGGTAGCCTGCCTGTAGGATTTCGATGCAGATACTAGTTTCCATACTAAATTGTACAGAAAGAACTCAGCAGTGAAGCCCATGTTCTCAGACACACAGCTTTCCTAGAGCTGAGTGGGGTGGGATTTCACACAAATCTAGATTACATCAAGTACAAAGCGGACCCAGAAGCTATTCTTTGTCACCCAGGACTGTTTTTAAACTCGGCCTTCCTGGTGAAAGTCAAAGAAGTCAGACACGTGCTGAAGTCTAGTGCCAACACTCGTGCATACGTTTTGTGAGCGCTACTGCTGAGTTTCACAGATGCCTGCAGAAGTGTCCAACTCATTCCTGAGGAGGCTGAGATGTAGGTATGTGGATATTGGGATTAATATTAATTTAGATGGCAACGTGGATAATGCGCTTCAGGAAAGTTGAGAGCACAGTTTATTTAAAATATCTGGAAATATAGTATTTATTGAAACAAGCTAATTCGGAGGTTCTTGTCTGTAACCAATCAGAAGACTGATTTCTAAAAATTATTATACTTATGAGATACAGCTTAATATATCAGAATAACATCAGAAAACATGCAATTAATAATGCTGTTCATTACAGTGATATAATCAAATTAAGGTTCATGTGAGAGCAGTGTAGTAAAAATAATAAGATAAGAATGACATGTATGTATTGACATACCTGAGAAAAATTGGCACAAAAAAAGACAGACATCCGCGTGGCTTTCTGTAAACTAAGGAAAAAAATGCTATGCAAAAGCTGCTGAGAAAGATGGATGACTTTAAAAAAAAAATAAATCTCAGAACATGTACATTTTGCTGCTTATGGAGAGTATTAGTGGCGAGGTATAACTCCGACGTTATTTTGCACGATTGCTCTGAGCTGCCAGCTCCAAACCATGCTGCACCTTTGAAATCCCAGCTTTTGTATTCATGTCGCAGTACCAACGTCAACAGCGTTTAGACCATAAAGTCATTGATTTAATTTTATGTAACACTTAAGTAGGTATGCGACTGCACCAAATGGAAATGAGCATTTGGCAACTTAAAATAGGAGCAGAGTTCTGCAAAGGATGCTAATTAGTTATTATGGAAGTTGCTTATTCTATTAATAACTTCTAAGTGGTCAGTGTGCCCTCAAAGTAGCTTTCTTGACAGCTAGAATAACAAGACTGGACTATTATGAAATATTCTTTAGTCGTATTACTGTCACTGTACTGGCATGATCAAGGCGAGAGGATGGCATTAATCACCGTGTTAATGGAACCCTGCCCCTGGAGAGACGCGAAAGGTGGGTTAGAGCTCTGCCGAGGTGAGACTGCAGCAGCTTTAATTTAACCCTCTTTTACATTAGCTGGAATAAGCCTCAATTTAGGATAATGGAAAGATCATATTAATAATGATTAATACTAAATCCTCTCCCCCCCGCCTTTTTTTATTGAAAATTAGTGTGTGATACACCTTCATAGGGGTTTATTCTTTCTTAAAAAGCATTGGGAAGATGTTGTTGAATGAGAGAGAATTAGGAAGGTTGAGAGCATTAGGGATAAACTGTTGCTGTGATAGAGGTCCCACGTATGGAAATAGAATTTCCAGGCTGGGATGAAGAGCTACATTTGTGTCTAGAAAAAGAGAAAAGTCCTTCATAGGAAAAGTATTCCTTAATAGGAAAAGAAAAGCATCAACTACCTTCTTTCTACCTTTTTTTTAATTATACCACTTTAGGCAGGCTTCTGAATTATTATCCTTATACAGTGCTGATCTAGTGGACAGGACAAAGGACCTAGAAAAATCCTGAAAGTGTAAAATAAAGACAAGCTTTCTATAAGTTATTTCACCTCTGAAATTCAAGAATTTCTCCCATCTCTCCAGTCCTAGCTGTACATTGCTTATCAGATTCTGGCTGTCTTGGGTGAGAATCCAGAAGCTTTGATCTATGTGTGTGTCATCTCCAGAGCTGCTATTGCGTCTTACTCTTTAGGGCTGAAAATAAAGCAAATAGAGAAACTACAGTTTTGGTAGGATGTAGTAGTCTTGTACAGTAGGCTAAATTAAAATAAAATATGTTCACAATTTAACTGCTATTTCTAGCAATTACTGTGCAGGGCACAAACAGGAAAAGCAGCTACAAATTATTTATTGTGGCTCTATCACTTTGTACGCTGGATTGGAAATGCACATCATTATTGCAACGCAAGCCTTTCCATATTATACCGTTGTCTGAAGAATTTATCAACACTGATAGTATTTTCTTCACTAATTAGGTCAGTCCCAACTACATCACTTTACCTTTTGTACATTGCTTGGTAATCAATTTGAGAGCTCTGATAAACACAGTCTGAAGTTCATTGTCATCTGGCGAAACCCCAGACCGCACATTTTGAATTTAGATGTGCTGGGAGAAGAACACACATCCTTTCGTCCACCAAGCAAGCTCAAAACAAGGCAACTTGCCAAGTTTCATACCCAGCCAGAAATGGAATTAAAAATACGCAGTATCCTAAGATGGTTAAAAAAAAAGACGTTTTTTCATGTAAATTGGAAGTCCAGACTGTTCATTTGAAACATGGTATCTACCACATCAGTAATCAATGAGGGAAATCTCAGTACTTACTTCCAAAATGAATCAGTCCTTCACATTGATCCGACTCAGAACAGAGAAAATATTGTTGTATTTTTTTTCCTTGCCCCCAAGTGATCGGCATTTACATCAGATATATTATTCGTGTGGTTGCTTGCCTTATTTGTAGTTAGGAATGTATTTTAAAACATTAAAATTTTTCAAACAGTTGAAAAATTGTCAGAATTGTAGCTATAGAAATTAGCACCTTTCGGCTCTCGTGCGTGAGACTGTAATAGCTGAGCTCCCAGCGCGGAGGGAGGAAAGCATGAAGATGTAAGCGTGCTGCTGGGTCTTGCTAGGACAGCTGCTGCCATGGAGAGATGCAGTGCTGGCGGTAGCCTTTAGGTACAGCTTAGAGCCAGCCTAGTAAGTTATTTTGTTTGGGATGGATTTAAGATCAGTTAAATCCCCTTTGGAAAGAGAAATAGGCTACAGCTGTAGTGTCCATAGTATAACCAAAGGGGTGTAAAGGTCTTTTAAAATTCTGTCGTCCCAACCGATGACAGCTCCTATTCCCCCCTCTGCCTCAGCCCTCGCGGGGTGGCAGCTCTCTGTGCCCGTCTGGGTCATTTTGCTCCTTAGACCTTTTGGCCCTGCTCTCACTTTCTTCCTTTCCAGGACCCCTAGTTTAAATTATGGGAGTTTAAATGTTGAGAGTTGAGTTCCCAGTGTTGCTGTATGGATATTTTTGGACTGAATATTGTCTCTCCTACAGCTACTGCTGCCACCAGCATTAATCCTCACCACGACTCGCCTTGGGGTAACCACAGATGAGTAGATATGTATTCCTGATGCACACAGACTTCTTCAGAAAGTAACAACGCTAAATGTTGAATCTGAAATACAACCAGAAGCTTCCAAATCACTAAACAGAAGCAAAGACCTATTTAAATGTAGGTGCTGGCAAAGAGGACTGTTTTGAGCTTCAGCCCATCCAGTGTTTGGTTTTAGACTGTCCTCTGTCTGACTTGACATGAAGAGAGCCACTAAATTCATTTCAAGCAAATTCAAGTGAACAAAATAACTTGCATTCTAGAACATATCTGATCCTAACTGGTTAGAAATTAGCTAATTGTAATGTTTGAATTCCTTTTTCTAAATTAATATTGTAACTTTGGCTGCCCTCATCTGTAAAAAACCAACCAACCAACCAAAAACCTGTTCTTAGCATTTGGCTAAGTTCTCGGCCTCAGTGATATCCTTGTGGTGGGGAGTTCAAATGTCTAATTAAGTCTTGTATCAGAAGAAATACTTTTCCTGGCTCGTAACCTTTCAATTTCACACACTGCACCCAAATCCTCCCATCGTGAGACTTACAGAACAGAATTCCACCGTTCCTGTGTTTTTAGGAAATCCATATATTTTAATTAGTCGTCTTGCATTTGCCTCCTCTCTAAGGTAAATAATTTTGCTTCACTAGAAAAGTTTTCCATGTCACTGAAGATCCCTACTGCCTCTTTCCAAAAGCCATTTAGTCCAGCAGGATGCCTTCTGAGAAGATGATGGGTACTGAGCACCATGTTTCAGATGGCAAGAGTGAATCAGGGATTTATATAATGATATTATAATCTTTTCTATATTATTCTTCATCCCACTTATGTGTCCTAATGCTTTGTTTGCTGTTTCAGCTGCCACTACATGCTGGAGAGATCTGCTCGTAGCTGCTGAAAATGATGCCCATCATTTTCCTGAGTTGCTGCAATTGATGTTGAAACTCATAAGGGATCTGGGTAGTTCAGACTTTTCTCTCCTGTATGCATTCTTTGTATTTCTTAGCATTCGGTTTCTTTTGCCGTCTTGCTGAATATTAATTTCGGCTGGTTCTTCATGGGGAAGCTTGGGAATGCAGACCTGACAGCATTTGCATTTGGTAATAGTGTTTCATTTCCATGTTGGATGTGGCTCGCTCTTAGTGGTTTTGTATGTCTATCATACGGCTTACCCCAAATGTTCATTTTAAGTAATTTTAACTGGCTAGTAGGATATTTTAAATTTATTTTTAAACGTTTCTGCTGGCATAGCATAATTTGTGGGAGGCAGACAATTTTCTAAATCAAAGTGGAATTCCTATGCAGGTACATATTATATTTCCCTTAATACCTAGAGAGTGCATGAAGTTATATCTTATTACAGTTGAGTACCAAAAGAAAGTGTAACACTTTGAAACATATATAAATAGGATATATTTTATTTTAAGCTGCATGAAATAAGATTTTAAGGTGTGATTTTTTTATTACTATTACAATACCTTTAATTTATATACATATATTTGGCTGATATCTGTTTAGATTTTTGAAAATTATATTCCAAACCGCTTTTTGTACCTATAAATGTAAGGACCAAACATAATGAGTTTTGGATACCAATGCAAATTAAACTGAAGGACTATTTATTGTCAGGATGAGGTCTGACCCGTGGGAAGGCAGGGGAGGTGAGTTGCTTTTGTGCTGGAATACACTTCACCCGCCACGGTGCAATTGTGGCCGTGAAGCCAATGTGTACACTATGATTTATTGCTCCTGCTTTGGAGAGACTTCTCCCCTTTAAGCCCTCTGCATTGCATTTATGTCTGTGCTGCGCCACTCCTGCCGTGCGTATGGCTCTGGTAGGATACGTGCAAATCTGGAACTGGGTTTCCTGCGCCCTGGGCTCTTTGGCACATTTTCCTGGTGCAGTTTGTCACTGCCTTGCGATCCATAGCGTGAGCCTTCTCCTCCTATGCCGTGCCTTTTTTTGTATATCAGCAACCGTGATAAAACAGTGGTAGCAGCCCCACAAGTAGCTAGTCTGCTCGTGGTTGGACTGGAAGGGAACTGTGAAAGCAAAAGAAGATCATATCAACAACTTATTTTGGAAGACCTTCTCTTGGATCAGCCTCATTTGGTACGATGCAGCTCCAGAGTTCAGGAAAGAAATTCAGTCCTCTGCAGAGATGGCAGATAACTGCAAGGATGGCAAAAATACCTTTGGGGTTTCAGGATAATGGAGAGTATCAAGGGAACAAATGAACAGATCTTATCTGCTGCAACACGAGCACCCCCGTCTGCGGTTTCCTCGCTGTTGGAAGCTGCTGTCTGGAGCTGGCCACTGCTGATAACACACGGTTGGTGGAGGCCAGTCACCTACTGAAAATGGACATGATGGAGGGGACTGGGGCCATGATAAAGGTACATTGGATGCACGTTATATATCCTGCCAGCCTATGGGAGGATGATTTGTGGTCTGAGATTCCCAAAATTCAGTGGGGTAATTAATGGAACCCTGTTTAATTATTGTCCCACGTGCAAATCCTCAGGGTCTGTCAGCAGAAAGGAGTGTTTCTCTGTTGTCCTTTAGGCTTGATTGACATTATTGCTGTTCCCTGTGCTGTTCCAGGGGACTTTGCTAATTCTCCGCTGTGCTGGATGATGAGAGCTGCATTGTAGAGAAGATCTACGTTATGGCTGCGGCGTGCCATGATGACGGCGGGTGCGTTTGAAAGATAAAGGGCACATTGCAACGACTCATAAACAAGCTGGTCTTACACCAACCTACGCAAAACGCAAGAGCGGTATGGGGATCCAAATGTCACTCTCTGGTACAGAGTCAGCTCCACTGGTGCTGGTACCCCCAGTTCGGTGGCACCCAGGGCCACGTCGTCCCCCACCTGCGCACTGTGACCGGCACGGGTTGTGTTCAGCATCGCATGGTGGCTGCAGCAGCTGGGTAACTGGAAAGGGCTTCCTGGTCTCCAGAGCATGGCACAGGTGAAGGTTGTTTTGAATTCACCTTCTGCCTTTTAATAGCATTGTGAATGATAAATTACAAGTTTATTCTAGGTGTCTGAATGTTTCGGGCTTATAGTAAGTATTAAAATACTATCTTGAATGCTGTCAAGAGGAGTTGTTAATATGAAGATTTTGCACGTACAGAGTGCCTGTATGTGCATGAGGAACAGAGGAGAGAGCTGTGTTTCTGTGCTATTAAGGCAAAGCAGGCAAACTCAGGAGGAGTACTCTAGTAACGAAAAAAACCTGAAGATCAGCCCCACGGCACTGTTAGTGTTGTACTTTCCATCTCTCTATACCCATGAATTCTTTGTGCCTCCTCCAAAGTTTAAAAAATGTTTCGGCAAGAAACTTTCCCAAAGTGTTTTATAAAAATCATGCTCCTACTGACACATTGATGAAGTTCTTCTGTAGTGGAAGCTCCAATGATTTTAATTTTGTCAGGAAAATACATGAAAATCAAGCAAGAGAAAAACCATCAAACTCTAATAAATCTTTTAAAACAAATTAAAGTGATGACTGAGCTGACATATTCAATTTTCAATAAAAAAGGATTTTCAGCAAGCCACAGGCATTACTCAAAGACTTAAATCTGCAAAACCAGAACTCGACTTGTTTGTTTGCACTTGAGTGCATTAAATCAGCTGGGTGGTGGATCTGTAAAACACGGCGCTGCCCACGCTGCAGCACAGGGCAGCTCGGTGGTTCCCAGCACTGGAAATTTTCTTACGAGTAACAGATAAGGATAGGAAAATGACTTTTCAGTGAACTTTCTGTACATAAATGATGTGAAATGTTGTGTTTGGCTCATCTGCAGTTCAGATAATTAATGATAAGGTGTAGGACTGGTGTAGCGAAAGCATAGTTAAACAACGATGTATGTATGTGGTGCTCATATGTAATTCTCCATTGAATAGTGCTGAAAGTATCCTAAGGGACCTTCCTTTTTTGCTTGCTCATTTGAACATATAAATACTGGAAAAATACCCAATCCTCGCTGGAAAATTTCCTTCCTTCCATTTTTTCATTTAAGGAGAACATGGGATAATACCCTATAGAAATATTAACCACGTTAACCATTAAATTACGAAGTAGAGTACAGGTCCAAACAGTTCACTGTGCAGACAGCAGTGCTGTGTGAAATAGCTCATTATTGGGTCCTCATGGAACCTGAAGGGAAATGTGTCCGTGAAAACTGTGATACAGGACCAGTATGGTCAGTTCGTACATCTGCCACTTAGAGACCGAAGAGCTGATCGTTTCTGTTCTCTCCAGTTCTCCAGCCTAAGGGCTCATTCCAATTTCAATTAACAATCAAAGATAACACCCCTGTCCATCACGTCTCTGTATTGTGTTTTCTTCATTTCTTTTTTTTTTTTTTGTGGTACGTCACCATTTTTCATCGTGCAAGCAAAGGGATGTATCTATGGCCAAGCACATAATGACTGAAAAAACTCCAGAAAATAATATTCTGTTTTCCTAATAATAGCGGCAATTACTCTCCCTGACTTCACTAGTACTCTTAGCTTGATGTGTTTCTGATTAATTAGGCGGCATTTTTTCAATCATGAAGCAATTTAAAAATACACATTAAGGTCTAGCAAGTGGTGTATAATGGATGCCACAATTTTTACAGTTTAGTTTATTCAGTTTTTTGATGATTTGTGGGTTCTGCCCCACACTCCACCTTTGAATCTGTACCTCATTGCCTTCAAAGCTTGTGCTGCTGTCTTTATAATGAAATAATTAATATCGGTGACAAAAAATGCAAGGCATGAATACGGCAAAAAGTGGGTTATGACCTCTAATTAAAACAAATATGTTAGTACAAAAGAAATTCTTCTTTTACAATTATTCAACCATATTGTACTTTTGATGAGAGTCTCGTGCGGAACAACGTCAGCAGAAGGTGGGATGTTATTGATTGCTAAAGAGCTGTACTCCTTGAGGCACTTCAACTTTTTACAGGTAAACTTTATAGAGTTTCTCGTGTGTAGGACATAAATCTTTATTGGAGAAGGTCTGTCAGTAACAGCATCATAAAAATGACTGTTGAATATTCCTGGTAATTTGCAGCGTGTTTCGAAGGTCAGCCATTAGCTGTCGGAGAGGTTGAGCGGCACACAGTGTGGGTACCAATTTATTTGGGAATTTCTGCCTGGTTAAATGGCTGTCAAGCGTGACAGCTGCATTTATAGCAAGAGTTAATGTCTGAGAATTTGTCAGGACTCTCTGACTTTCCTGACCTAATCTTTAATTTAGCCACATATTTTCATTTTCGGCGGGCACAAGACTAATGTGTCACATGGATGGATTGATTCTTGTTTTTCATATTAATGGGTCTGTTCCCACACGATGTTGATTTTGTTGGTATCGATGTACTCTGGGCCCATCCTATTAACCGGATAGTCCTGTGATGAAGGCATTAGTTTAAAGGCCTCTAAAACAGGAGTAATATAAAAGTTCCTCAAGAATTACTGTGGAGTTATAAGGATTAGGCAAATGTTCAATTGCTGCATTTCCAAAGTCCGCGTCATAATTAAAAGGAAGAAAAAGTACTCCCAATTAATATCAGTTCCACAAAAGAGACTTCCGCTAAGACTTTTTATTTTAACATACAGCATTTCTGCTATGTGATTTGTTGACATTTAAGGTTATCTTAAAAGTACACCAGTTCCTTCTTTATGAATATGCTGATTGTCTATTATAAATCCATCTTGCTCCAGGTTAAGAGAATTTGTTCTGTATCAGAAATTCTGTATAGATCCTCATTTGTTACCGGCACACTCTTTTCCCTCTCTTTAGAAGGACATGCACTTTGTCAGCAAGGAAATATTTTCTGGAAATAATTTAATTGGGAGCAAAAAAGGCTCTTCTCTTTTTTTACTCCAACAAAAAGCGCCCGTGATTTTGCTTTGTGAAGCATGGCACAACGTTATGCGCTCAGCCGTGGACTCGATTTCATTTCATCCTGTCTACAAAGCTACTGCTGCTTTGGAGTTACATCTCTGAGCTCTCTGTCCCACACCCCTGCTCGTTATTTTGTTGTTGGAGATAAATTTGAGTTTGATGGTTCAGTGTTTTAAAATCAGCAGTAAACTATCAGCTGGAAGAGCCTCCCTTCCCAAACTGATCCTGAACTTGAAAGTGCTGAAAGTTGAGTTGTCTCTCATTGCTTTGAATTATCTCAATTCCTGCAGAATGTGTAACTTCCATTTTAGTTGTGTCTGCCTACAGGTAGCTCCCAGTGTTTTCTGAATTGTATGTATTGTATTTAAGTAGCTGCATGTGACATGGGGAGAAAAAGAAGAAAAAAGTAAGCTGAACAACAAATAACAGCTTGAAATAGGTTGAATGCTAGATGTATTACTAACGTTACCTTCATTTCCCAGTGCTAAATCAGTGCTACCAAAATTGCCTGGTGGTCAGTTATCCTGGTGTCTGTGCTGGGATAGCTCAGGGACAGACCCCAGCTTCCCCCTCCTCTTCCCAGCGAGATCCCAACTGCTTGGAAGGATGTAGTTCAGGAAAAAAAGGGGAAAAAGGGGAAAAAAATACGATATCCTTACCTGAAACACCCAGGTCCTTAAGCCACAGCATCTCTGCTCAGGAGGTTTAGTGGTGCTGCAACCCACGGTGATCGCTGACTGCTGGGTACCACCATCACGAGAGATTTCGTATGATCGCCCTCATTTGTATCCCAGTGCTGAAATCTAGAAATGGCTGTGGAGCCAAGGCCGTGGGCACGGCCACAGACTCCTCCAGACCGTGCCAGCCCCACGGGTGCCGTGTCAAAGCTCCCTGCCCAGCCGCAGCAGGAGAGTAGCTTCTCCAGTTTGCTGTTTCTGCTGCAAGGAGGCGCAAGCACAGAAGATGTTTATGAGATGATCTGCATTTCGTGCTCTGTTTTTCATCAAAGTTTAGATCAGATCATGTAAAATGGTATAGTTACTGAATAAGCAGTCAGTTGTTCCTGCCTCGCCCGTACCTCTCAGTTACTGTTGGGAGTTTCATCCAGCCTTTGCAGGCTGTCCAGTCGGTTGTGCGCTTGCTTGGTTTGTCCTGAGGCAGAGGGTTAGCTGCAGGAGAGAGGGTAAATAACTAAAACACCTTGGCACAGAGCTTCAGGACGGTTTGAGTTGTTCTGAGAGGTAAGGCAAGAAGCAGCTCAGCACGAGGGCAGTTATTTGTTGTTTTCATGATGTGTCTGTGTCTTCTCCTTCTCTACCTACACTCCGTCACACCCAGTCTCTTTTCTCTCCCCATGAGCATGCAACAACCAGATTGTGGACATTGGTCTCCTGGTGGTATGGACTGATCTGATACTGAGGACCAATATCACTCATAAGCTTGTGGCTTAAACCCCTAAAAGCCTGAGTGTTTTTTCATGCTAGATTCTGCAGATACCGATAGGGGATTTCTAAATCACATTTTGTCGTACATATTATGTTCTCTATTAAATAAGAGCATTTGTTATCTTTATTGCATGTATACTGAAAAGTCTATCCTAAAGGAGAAGCAACTTAGGTAAAACATGGAAAAAAAAATTGTTGAAATATAACAACTATCCATGAACATATCGTTCTTTATAGCAAAGGAAATAACCACAAGAATTAAATCCTTGAGCTATATGTAACTGGTTTTCATTCTCAATGTTATTTCTCATCTGAAATTTCCATGCTTTCCTTAGATTTTAGGTACATTGTATAATCTTGTGTCATATGTTTATATATATAATCTGTTTCTCATTGTTTAATTAGTGAAAGTTGCATCGTTCTCTTGTAATAATTCATCAGTTGGCCTTTAATATTCTTGGTTAATTAGAACTTAATGTCTAATTATGGAACTTAAAAAAATTTAAATCTGAATAGTGTCAAATTTTCTAAGGTTCCTGAGCAGTTAAGAACAGAAATCTGAAAAGAAATGTTATTGTTCATAAAGAATAAACAATGAACACCCTATTTTTATACTTTAATCTGAATGATTAAATACCACATGCAAATTTATTACAATTTAATATAGGGCAGATACATCTTTTTTTTATGAGCTCATAAGTAAGTTTTAAAAGTCCATAGTGGTAGATATGTTGTGTAGATTTTAATAGTCACAACAAAGTTCTGGATAGAGCAATTCTTTGCATAGGAAAATATTACGTAGCCAGTTTGCCTAAAACACCGATAAACTGCCAATTAGCTTTTTTGTGCCATATTTCTAGAACAAGCAGAGAATTAAAATTTACACTGTAATGCCTGGAGCCCTCATCCAGAACAATATTTATCTGTAACATGTTCTTAAAGCTATTTTATTCTATTATTATCATATTAAGCCCATTTATTATTGTGAGTTATCGCAGGATCTAGTCTGAAATGACCCCATGTTTAGCTTTTTTCCCCACCGTGGTCGGTTGAAATATAATGTATTACACGTACTTGGAAACGTGTTGTTTAGCGTCCCTTCACTGCGCTGATCAATATGGCATTTGCAAGAGAATATCAGTCTTGATTACAAAATTGTCCCTGTTCAAGTTTGTGCATATTGTGAAAAATGGAGACGCTGAAAGAGGTGGATTATGAGTTTTTATGCTTTCAAATCTAATCATATTTTTAGACATGGAATTAAACATTGAAGGTTGGATATATCACAAACCCCGGCCCATTCCATTTGCAGTAATAATCCTCCTTGATTAAGACTTATAGTTAGATTATACCAGAGATCAGAAATCATTTCTCAGTGGAGTGACACTTCTATCATTTTCTTTAAACAAGTAGGAATTATCCCCATTCAAATGAAAATGAACGTGAGGTTTGCATCCTTCTATTTCTTTAAATACTTACTCTTTATCTGTAGTTTTATTTCTGCAGGAAATATTATTTCATGCCTTTATTTTAAAATGCAGTGGTGTTAAGGAACGTTATAATTCAATCTACAAAATGTGAGGCTGCTCTTTTCTTTGCAGTATAATGTCAAACTGCTGTTGTGTATTTGCTAATTATGGTTAGTAAAATACATTTTTTATCAGATTTCTTAAGGTTAAGATTACAAATATTTTTACCATTGAAATGCATATAAGGGAAAACAGGTACAAGTTTTGCTTATTAGCCAAAAGGTCTGCAACAGAAGCAGCCAAGTCATATTAGGAAAGTAGAAGATTCAGTCTAATTGCAACTTTAAGACTTTTTAAAACTCACTTTGAACTCGATAAGAAAATTTCCGCTGTCTATAAAGGGAGTTTGGTTAGATCCGGGGAGGGAGGGCGGAAATTAAGAAGAAAAAAATAATATCTATTTATGAGAAATAAAGATAACTAGATTTAATAGCATGCACCATCATTTGCTCAGGAGGGCATCTTATTTTTTTCCTATCCAGAGGAATAAAAAGACAGGACATCAGCATCGCCCAGGCCAGGAGTCGTCACCGACTGCTGCTCCAGGCGCTTTGAGAGATGGACTCTATTTTTTCTTACCACGTCTGCGCTCCTGAAGGTTCGAAAAACATCAGAGCAAAGGCGGCTGTTAGAGCACAAAGCTGGTAGTTGGAATGGCTGGTGGATAAGTTACACTGATGTATTTTTATTGTGGGAGATTTTGGCTGTGATTGTAGCAAACAATATGAAGCACAGGGGTAAATATCCGGAGCGCTGGAGTAACCGCGTCTGCCAGCGATATAATCACACGTAATCTAATAACCTGATGTGTAGCTGCCTGGGAAAACAGTCAGATGCGAGTTGGATGCCAGGAAGAGTGCCATGAAATTGGTCTGCTTGGCGTTAAACCAAGTCTTCAGCACGGCTCTGCCCGAGTAAGAGCGAGACAAAGCTGCGCGAGGGAGCAGGAGGGGAGTAGTCCTTGCGAAAAGAAAAAATAACCTGAAACAAAGGAGCATGGCTTACCTGGGTTATGAGAGTAGTTTTGCAATAAATTACGGTTTTGTCAGGCAGAAGTGATGTGTTTTGACTATTATGGTTATTCCAGAGTCGTTATTTAATAGTATTTTTAACCTTTCAATGTGGCACGCCAATAAAGCTTCCAGGAGATGGGGAGATTTTTGGAAGTGGCACTGCCACATGGTAGCTCTGTGACAATGTATCTGGTAGCAGAGGTGGCTATAGTATTTTATTTATAGATAATGCAAATTAATCAAGTATGGGTCCAAAAAAGACATGCTATTCCAAACAGGAGTTCATCTCAAAAACTCCCACAATACCATTGATTATTTAATATTAATCTTTTCTTAAACACAAAGTTACTAATTTTCCCAATCCTTATTTATTCTGCTCTAAAATTCATTTATTGGCATTCAGAAGTTATTGCACATGTTCCTAAGACTTCACACCTAAACTTAGATGTTAACTTTTAAAATCTTTTCCAAATGCTAAATGTATTGCATGCATTTTGAAATTTTATATTAAGGCACTGTAAAATCCATAATGTGCTTAGAACATTTAGACTGTACCGAAAAGCTACTGCAACTCATTAGTTTGCCTCAAATGTGATGATTTTTCATGTATCCAAAATGAATAGCAAAAGAGGACATTCCAGGTATTTATTCTTAACTCTCAATGGAGTTTTTTCATATGTACAATTGGTTAGTTAATAATAATTGAACATTTATTCAATATAAGTATTCAGTAATCTGTCTTGATAAGTATTTTTTCTTTTCCCACCTAGTCCAATGTAACACTGAAAAATAATAATAATAATAATAATGTCAAACCATTGCTTTTTTGAAGAGTCATTATCTTTTTGTTAATTATCTGGTGAGAGAAATGTATTCATCTCACACAAGCCATTTCTCGCGTTCTTTTTCTGGTGAATGGATCTTTTGTGAGGCGGCAGCCTTACCTTGACCGGTAACAAAGCTTTTGAACCTCTCTCTCTCTATATACAGAATTGTTCAAATACCTTCTGTTCAAAGTTCTGCGTTTTACTGAGTGGCAGAAGCTTCAGAATTCAAAGAACTAATTTTCATTGCATCTGTTCAAACCTAATTCCATCCCTATAAAAAAATTTTGGATTTCTTTTTCATGACGTATTACTCAACTTTTACTCATCTGGACGTGCAGCGTTAGCAGAAGATGAAAAGTAGTTTTGCAACAAGTGGTAAGTAGCTCTACACCTTTCTGGGAGGTGGTGGTAGATGGTTACAGAGGGACCGACCCTGAAGGTTCAGGCTCCTCTTTCGGCACAAGCTCACCTGGTGGAGCTCTGCATTGGAGCGTGCGGCACTATATAGTCCGTATGTTGTGTTTCTGAACTCTCGCGTTTGAAAATGAGCAAATGCTACGAGAGTTCAATGAATAATGGAAGTACACATCCCTGGTGGTCACTCTTGAACTTCGTGGACTTTTTGCTTTTGTGTATACAGTTGTCTAGGTATTAATTTAGGTGTTAATTCTTAGTGAATTTAATGACAAGCAGAATGTAAATGGTAAATTAAATTAACTGCTCTATCGTAAAACCCCACAAAATCACATTCCTTCCATCAAGGTTTGATATAACCCAATTAAAAATAGGATAAAACTCATCCCTTTGTCTTAATAGGCATGTTAAATTAGCTATTTCCTCCTAAGAAAAAACATGCTTAGAAACAAACCCCACAATGTTTAGGAATGGGAAAAGAGTTGATTTCTTGTCCCCTGCTATTTGTAATCTGTGATTAAGTGGTGTGAAATGGGGCTAAGCCTTCCTGTTGCTGCCTTAGAGCGCTTCCTCCTCCCCTGCGCGCTCAAAATATGTCTGGAACAAAAGTAGAGCATGGCAGTACTAATCTTCATTTTCTCCGTAGCGTTAGAAAATCTTTTATAGCAATGTAAACTCTAAACAAAGCCTGTCATTTGTTTAATCCCACAAAGCTGTAACTCTTGTAGGGGCATGGATAAAAAGAAAGAAAACCTAATAATATGTATTTCCCACATTACATGGTAAAAGCAATTGGAAGATGTCTTTCCGCCTGCACGCATAAAGTTAATTTCTTGGGTCCTTTTTTTTATGTGTGCATTTGATTGAATTTTCAAAAGTTGTAAACCTGGTGATTAGAGACTGAAAAAGATTTGAGTTGATATTGAGAAAGACATATTATCAAATAAGCTTAAAGTGACCCTAAACCCCCTGTTATTCAGCTACTTTGCTATCGTTATACACGAATGTAATTGATAGTGTTACCCATGCAGGGACCCAAGAAGTTTCTTCGCGAGCCATCCTTCTTGGTGTACTGAGCAGTAGGTATGGGGAACACGTGTTGTGTGGAAACAAGCATAGAGATGCACGATGACAACTCCGCGTGAACACGTTTCACTGCTAAGCTCCTGCTGAACCACACCAGGACACTGCGTGTGCGACCGGTCCCACGTAGCCCTCTCCTAGGAGGAGCTGCTGGTGCGCAGCAGAGGATGGACTATGTCTTTACATCCAATTTCTTTACTGTACGTGAGTTTCCACTGATTTAAGACAGTCATCCAGACTACCCTCCTGTTGTTCTGCTCCATTGTGTACTTACGTATTTCATCACATCCTGGTGAAAACACAGAGCTGCCCATGCTCCTGCATGACTACGTTGAAGAGACTGAGAGATCATGTCCTGCCATTTATGCAGTGTGAATAAAAGCAGTACAAGGACTAAAAGCTTAATTTTGAAGTTCTCTAAGTCTTATCACATTGTCAGATGTCATCATAACTTCAACTTGTTTACCGGTTTGAGTTGGAAATGTTCCATGTTGCAAAGGAACCTTGTCACCTCTTTTCCTTTAATTCTCGTGTTGTGCAGCCTCGGATAAACATATTTTGTTGACTCTGATTTTTACCTGCATCAGAATACGTGGGAAAACACGTTGCTATCATACTGTCTAAGTAAACTTCTTTTCCCGGTGGAATTGCAGATACCTAAGGTTAAGTAAAATGTGCTGCATGTAAAGCTTTGGCTGAAGCAAGTTTATAAAACAGATGATTATTATTTTATTAAGCGTGATGGAGATATGCACACAAGTCATCGTGGAGACACACAAACAATAAGAAAGGAAGGTTTGAGAATCCTAAGGCAGCTGGAAGCAGATGTGTATATGGAGTGGGAATGAAAGGCCTACTGAAATGAAAGGCCATTTTCTATATTATATATAGTGAACCTTAGGGCTATAAAGTGCTGAAGAGATCTAATAGTGAGTCAGAAAAATAAAATAAAATGGAAGTACAATATTGCAAGAAACTAGGCAAACAGTAAAATTACTGAGAGTCACCAAATATTTGGGAAGACTGATAGAATGACAGACATAGTAGATTTAACTACGTGATGTGCAGTTCAAGCAACTGTAGGTTGCAAGACTGGTGTCCAAGCCCTTTTTGGAGGCATGTTAGCCATGGGAGTGGGTTCTTGGGCAGGGGATGGTGGACCCTGTCCTTTGGGTGGTAGGTAGCTTCTAGAGGTTAATGAAGATTTCCTTTTCAACAGGTATCTACATTGAATTTGTTCATTTTCTTACTATTAATTTAGATGTAGAACAAGTATTTCCTTAGATGACTAATTCTTTACAACGGAAGCTGTGTTGCTTGCTTATATTCTAGTTGAAATGATGGCAACGTGGGATCCTCCTCCTTACTGCAATAGTTACAGCCCAGTAACAGGGCTGTCTCAAGGGCACGGAGAATTCTGTCTTCAGTGCAGATGCACTCAACAGCCTCACCTTACAAAACAGTGGCTTTGATTAAAAAAAATGAAGCAAAAGAACGAAACAGCAGGAGCCGTTTCCAGGGTTTGAAAAAAAATAAAAAAAATAAATTAATTTACTTGACTGTCCTGTGGGTAATACTAGAATTTGGTGTAGTGGAGTTTGTTACAGTACAGAAATACTGGAGCATTGTCTTACTGTTTCCATTTACAGAAGGCATAAATGTTGTAACACAAAATGAAAATCTTAAATGAGTGGCAGCAATATATTCATATAGAGAAATATGTTACAGTTAGTAACTCTTTTGTACAAAGTATTTATTATCAATAATTATTAATGTTTCTCCTTCCATTCAGCTGCTCTTTTCCCGTATGTGGTGATCATTCAAATCACATAAATTTATATCTTTTGTTTACCTGAATCACTTTTCTAAGTAATTGGGCTTTTTCAATAATTTATTTGTAGAACCCTTTAATCACCAATACCTCTATTCCCATGTCACATATTGTATCCTGTTTTTATTTTTCAGTAGAATAAAAACATTTTAAATTAAAATTTGAAATTACCATAATCACTAGATGTAGGTAAATTCAGTAATTATTAGTGTTTCTGTAAAGAATTTGGCTCTGCGGTTTCTCAACATATAGCGGATGTTCACAACAGGATTGTTCTACTGCAGGTTTTATCTAATAATAGGAAAGTACTTGCTTTCGATTAGGTAATTGTACCCGTTGATTAAACTCCATTTAATCACAAAACATTCTGTTTAAACCTTGTTGCGGAAAATATTTCTTAATGTATACATGACTTGTTTGGGTGAATAATTCAACTGCATATTGTCTATTAATAATTCACAGACAAGATGTTCCTGTAATTTCCCCAATAGCACTCTTAACTGGTAGGCTCTACTGATTTCGTGGCATTTTCCTCTTAAAGAGGCTGCCGCTCCGCTAGTGTAATTGGCAGAGCCCCATTGACTTCAGTGGAGCCTCAGCAATTCTTACCAGCGTTTATTTGCATCATTAAAGGCATTTAAAAATCTGGTCTTGTAAAGAACGGGTGGTGTGATATTAAAAGAAAGTCAAGCTCATTGTTTCATGAAAAATCCTTTGAAAGTCATCAGAGGAAGGAAAATTCCACTCTTCTGTCGCGTGATGGGTCAGAGACTTGGTGCCAGGGACTCAAAGCACCCAGGTGCTGTTGGCATCCCTGGGGGGTCCTGTCCTCCTCCCGATGGCTCCCCTGACTCCTGCCATGGAACCTGCCTGAGAGCAGCTGGGGAGACCCTGATTGCCCAGCAGAAATTTGCTCCAAAGTAATGCGTGTGTATGTTCATTATTGCCCTATCAACAAGCTATAAGCTAACTTCTTGGTTTATCTAAATGTTTACTATTTTTGAGAAGAAATTTGTTCATGACTCATTAAAATAGGAAAGTGATAAACAGAACCTTTTTCCTATTGAAAAAGATTTTTTTAATTATTTATTTCTTCTTTCAGTGCTCCACTAATAAGGCTTGATGATCTTTGACTTTCTGAATGTAGTTCTCTTATTTAAAGAGGCACCTACGAAGAGACTAATTTAAGCTGTAAAAAATTTGAACATTAGCGTTTTAATTTCAATTATTTTGTAATGTGCTGGGAACAGGATCCACAGAATAATGCCAAGTAGAGCAAGGGAGTTTTCTGGGTGCTCAATCATGCATGGGCAAAACCCTCAAAAACCCGTTTTCCTAAAGCTAAGCACTTACCCATAATTATGTTTAATTGTATTACTAATAGACTTAGTTCTCAATGAGTTGTAAATTCAGTTTTCCCTTTGAGCGCATACCAATACGTATGACCATATTATAAGCAAGACATGCACCACCCTGAGGTCACTGAGCTACATTTGCGCTTGCAAGAAATGAGCAAATTTGTGGTGATGTAGCTGTAAAAGAACAACGGTGGTTGCCAACAAAACGTGCGCATCCAAACCCCCGTATATCGTAGCACAGGGAGAGAGAAGTTTCCTGTAGCAGAGTTCATTTGCAGTGTGAGTTACTACACCCTGTAATAAATGTCAGCACTACTGCAGGGATCCTAGTTCAGCCGCATGATGTGGTAACGAGCCAGCATGGCACAAATATGAAAACAGTGTAAAGAAATATCCAAAGTAGTATCGTAGTGCAACAGAGACGATGATCAGATACAGAATGCCCAGATTCAGAGGCACTCCTTGAAGAGCAAAAGAGTGTTTGTTGCTTAAAATGGCATAAAAAAGGTAAATGGTCTTGCACGGCCATCATGCTTGTCTGATTTAAGAGCTGTCTAGCTCATTGTCTAAAAGGCTAGTTCCATTTTTTGCCCACGTGATTCACCCCGAGTGCAGGAAGCTACGAGAGATAAAAATCTTGTAGAGCTGTTAACACCATTTTATTTCGGAATTGATGCACAAGTCTGCCAAGTAGCACAGATGCTTAATACACTCAATTTGTGAAGGAGATTTTAATCTTCACAAGTACACATCTTTTTACTTTCAGTCGCTGGCTCTCCTATGTGAGAAGGAGAAATATTCAGCCAGGCTGAGGACAATAAACAAACCTAGAGAAGCCTCCAGTCCCTGAGACGGGCACTAATGGATCTTGAGGTTTGACTATGAAAGTACCAGGTATTCCAGTGTATAACTTGCATGTTTATTTCAGTAAATCGCCGTTGGATGTAAGGCAAATAGCTTGACAGGACTGCAAAATGTCATAAGAAATGCAGTGGTTCTGAAACACAGCTTCCAAGAGGAGTCAGGACTTGTCTCATGGCTGGGGAAGCTGGAGAGCAAAGGTGGGGAGCGTTTTCCTCCTAGTATCAACCTCTTTTTGTATTTACGTGTGTGTGTATATATATGTGCACTGGCTCATCCATGTTCATATCTGTGTCATACGCCAATTACATATTTTTGTTTCTTGTAACATCTTCTGTTAGGCCAACAGATACTGTTCTACAGAAAGTGGATGAACATATAACACCACCATGAAGGAGGGAGAAAACTTGTGGAGAGAGAAAAAATTAAGGGCAGCACATTCTGTGAGTTCTGGGCTAAGATTTTAAAGGGTGTGGGGTTTTATTTCTCAAGGATTTGTGAATTCTGCTGTAATGCAGTAGGGATTTTTTTTTTTTCTTGACTACCTGTTGCTATAACAAAAATATTTTTCTTTGGGACAATGCTAAAATAACATCAGTGGGTCTGTTCTCCAGCATCATTTCACTTGCCTTCCCTAATGGCCACATTCCTATCCTCTCATAGCGTGGTTTCTATATTTATGAGTTAGCTCATGACATTTCATACACTTTTCAGCTGTAGCATTTCATTCATAGTTATAGGTTTGAGTGTGCATTCTGCATAACGAAGCAAGCTGGCTAGTCGGATGTGTGACCTTTGCAAATTTAAGAAAGGCTCCTGGCAAGGAATCTCTAATAAAAAGTGTCTCCAAGCTCTGTAGGTTCGTGAGCTCAAGGTGAGAGTAAGCACCACTAAATTATTGAAAGGCAAGGAACAAAATATAGGCACACAGCAATACTGTGTGGGGATTGAAATGTAGTTAAAAAAATAGCTGTTAAATTGGTTTTATCAGTGAGGCTTATTGTATGAATATTGCATTGCTAAAAGACAATCTCAACTCAGCAGTTCTTTCCATCTCTTCCTTTCTTTTGGTCATTTTACTTATTCTCCTGCTCTGAAATTTTCTGGTTGCATTTTTGGAAGTGATAAAAGGGCTGGGTTGTGGCGATGAGCTTTCCTATTTACTCAGTGGCCGTATAACACGCTAGTGCAATTCAAGCTGACGATACAGATAGGGACATGCATGCCGAGGGTCACGCTCGTGGCAGTGGTCTCTCTCGTTACAACAGCCTTCTCGGATCTCCCTGATCATATTGGTTTGCCTTTAGGAATTGCTATTACTTATGGCTGTTTAATTCTGGGGTTCAATTTTGCAAAGAGAATTGATGCTTCTGGGCAAAAGGCAGTAAAACTTTGGTGGGACTGTTTGCCAGTGAAAGGTTTGCAGGAGCTGTTGTTTGAAAGCTCATCCAAAATGCAGTGAGGTCAATGGACTGACTGTCAGTGACTTCAGTAGATGTGGATAAAGCCCACGGTGCGTTTGTTATAGCTAAAACCATGAATCGACCTCAAGGATCTTCCCTTCTCCTCTCAGGCTGAACAATGCCGTATGTTTGGCTGCATAGCGACAATGATGAAAGCATTGCTCAGATTACGTTTGAGTTAATGAAAGTCATGTCATTAAAACCAAAAACCCTCCTGAGAAAGCATTGCAAGTAGCGGGTGGAATTCCTAGAACCACGAGCGGTGGGCGTTTATTCCATTATATTGGGCAAGCTTCTCTAAAGTCAGTGCGTTCAGAGCCAGAGCTCTCTTAATTACCTTTTCTTGGCTGATTTCTGGTCTGGAGCATAGATCTAGATTGACATGACCTAGCTGCAATGCTAAGAACCCTAATGGAGTGCCTGCTAAACCCGGATACTTGTGCGTGATGGTGGTGAATAGCAAAGGAGCTGCTGTTAAGATGTTTCGTGTATTGTGTAAGCTCCAGGGATAAAACCTATTTCAATATCCACAGGGTATGCAGTGCTTCACATTTCTGTTTCCTGGTGCATGACTGGGGTTCTTGCCCGCGACCGAAGTGCAAATAAATATAGTCATCGTCGCTATCATCACGGATTTTCTGCTTAGCTTACCCAGTCCTCAGTTCTGAAATACACTCAGACTTAAATGGCTTGCGTATCAAATATGAAAAGTGGCTCTTAGGGCTGCAGATGCAATTCATTTGTAATATTGCTATTTAAGTTGCTCTACTTGTGCTGCATCGCAGTTTCTTTGAAGGAACAAGTTGTTATGGCTGCTGTTATACGTACAACTCCAAAAAGCTTTGTGGAAATAATACAGATAAGCTAACACTCCTCATACAAAAAAAATCCAGTGTTTATAATAATGCAAGAATAGTCATATTTATATTTCACATTTCACTTGTATACAGTGGATAGAATTGATTTCATGCAGGACTCGGTGCTTTAGCTGTGCTATCTTCACTCTTGCAGGGAGAAAAAGCATTTTAATGGAAGCAGATACTGTTGTTCTCTTACAGGGGATTTGTTATATTAGTTTCAATTTAAAACGAAAAGCAAGTGGAATGGGAAGTTCAGTGGTAGAGACAGGAAACCTCTTTGTCTTTCTTTGAACTCTGGGTGAAATCACTGCGAACAGTAATACCGGCTCTCGGGAGCAGCTGATGGGCTCTGAGCTGCGGCTTTGCGCGTGGAGTGGGGAGATGTGACGCAGGGCCACCGTCTGCCCCGGGGCAGGCGTCTACGGCCCGAGCAGGCTCGGGCGGCTTTGCTCTGCGGCTGCTGCTGACACGGACCTCCGGAGGTCCAGGGAATGGGCTGCCGCAGCTGCCTGAACCCAGCCCCGCGTGTTCACACCGCGCCGGGGGATGCGTATCGCCCATCAGCTGGCAGCCGCCGCTTTTAGCCTTCAGGTGCACGGACCATCTTCTGTGCCTGATGTCCACCGTCGGTCTGGTTAGTGCACGTCTCTGGAGCATCTCCTCAGCCTGGCAGGAGAGAGGGGATTGAACTTGAGAGGCCTCTGGGGGACTGGTGGAGAGGGGGATGAGCAACGCAGGCTCGCTTGCTCCGGGTGGTAAGAGTTGCCCTAAGCTTGACAACAAAGCACAAGTAAACCAGTTGCCCGCTGAAGCCCTTTGTGCATAATGTCATTGGTGATAGAAGAAAAGCGAACGTGTATTTGAGTTGTGAAAGGTACATCGTGTTCCAGAGATGATTAAAAATACAAAATAAATACTTACCTGGAGGGGCTTGTAAGTGGAGGCCCTAGCAGGAGTACATCAAGGGTCTTTATGCAAAATGGTTTTATAATGGCTGAGGAAGAAATTATTTATTAGTTCATCAAACATAAAGGAATTGTTAATGATAGCATACATTATAATCTTTATTGTGGCACATAATTAGCAATCTCTACTTCTGTCTTGGTGCAGTTACTGAGCACGACTGGTAGAGTAACACGTATGATTTATAATAATATTACAAAACACACTTTTTCCTATCAAAATTAATGAATCCTAGTAGAGAGAAACAGTGAATTCACTTAACGAAGATTTCAGAGTCTGGTCCTAAAATACCATATTGTGAACCAGCAACTGCTTGTCTCGAAAAGGCTTGTGCTGTTTGCTCCAAGCTGGACGGCGTCTGCGTGAGCATCGCTGCGGGGTGGAGGGAAGGGTGGGAGCCCTTTGTGTTTTCTCTCTGCCTCGATCCTTGCTTAGAAGGACCATTCTGAGGATAGAGGCTCTGCTTATCCGCTGAGGGTTGTCTGAACCTCTCTGCTATGGTGTGACTGTGTGAAAGCAAATAAATTCATTCAGACCTACATGCCCAGGCTTATCAGGAGCAATGCCAGGGGCTTGCCACTCTAGGATACGCGTTGTGTCCAGCAGATGATCTCTCCTCTAACGTTGGCTGTCACTAGTGGTTTTGACTGTGATCTTGCAAGTGCTCAAGTTGTTTGAAACAAGAGGGATCGTCGCTCTGTCAGTGAATACTGATTGCTCAGGCTGGAAAAAGAGAGGAATCTCCGTTAGCCTCTGGCAAAGGGAGGGCGTTAGTGCTGCCCTGTAACGACTCTGGCTCCACAGTGCGTGTGGAGGCCTGTCTGTACAGGAGAAACCTGATGCAGTGAAGCTTTGTGGAGCAACAAAAATGGGGAAATGAGGAAGGTCAAGTTGTGCACACACTCTGTGTAGACACCTGGGCACAGAGAAGACCGATTTGTGGCTCAGGAGTTGTGGGTGGACCACACGGGAGAGGTAACAGAGGCCACATTTCGAATACATTGCTGTCAAACTTCACATCTATAGTGGGTGTCAGTTTATGTGCTATAAGACAACATTCAATTGAGTATTAATTGACTGACTCCATGGTCAAGTTACTAATGATGTGCAGCAAATCACATCTTGGTACTCATAAAGCAATATAGTTTATTTTACTTTAGTCAATTGTGATTAAGCCCATAGAAAGGCCTCCTTCTATATCTTGTATTTAAATGTGAAATTTTAAAATTACTGCTTCTCAAAAAATGGCACCCTTGCTCTATCTCAGACACGATAAATTGGAAGTCAGAAGGACAAATGCACAGGACGTGCAGTGAACATGTGCTTTGCCTCCAGTCTCACAGAAAGCTCTTTGTCAAAGCTTGTGCCTGTCTCAGGCTGTGGCAGTCACGTTTCTGGTTATACTCATCGTTACTGGAGTATTCATAACATACAACACCTTTCTGCTCAACTTCCTTATCGGGCAGGTAGTACTTTTAGTCCATCCTTTATTTTTTCAAATGAAGAGGACAGGGAAGGTGTGGACTTCATGAGACATTAGATGTCCCAAAACCAAAGACCTCTCGAAATGTAACTACCCGATGGCAATTGTCTCAAACACTTTTAGTGTCGACAAATACAAATTTCTAAGTCGTCATACGCTATCATTAATTTAAGGAAGGCTGTTAGTTACTTTATAGAAGTCCATCTCCTTCAGAGTCTACAGCATGGAGTTTATACTAAATAAACATTTTATGTGGTTCTGATTTTGTAAGTACTACACTGCAACTGCCCAGGATGCAATCAGTGTGATTGAACAGTGTTTGCATTTTTATTTATTGCATGCTTACCTTCTGCCAAGGTGGCTATTTTTACTTCTTTTAACAGAGTCTAAAACATAGAATTCTGAATAGATGTTGCATACCTGGATAAATAATTTGGGGTTTTGGTCTTTTTAAACGCATTATAGTCCCTTTTGAAAACACAGCAAAACAAATGCTTAAGTGCTTTCCTGAACCAGGGCTTATGTCGGTTGATTAGACTTTGCAAATACCCTGAATTGCTTAAAATGTCTCAATATATTTAGGAGCATAAATACAGCATAAATAAATAATGCAGATTATTAGAAAGTATGACATATCCCAATATGCCTACTATCATTAGGGAAAATGCTACAAGGTAATTAGAAATTCACAAAGAGTATGTTCAATTAATGTTATCTGCTTACAACTCATTAATGATTAGATTTCAGATACACTACTCCTCATAGTGCTTATTAGTGTTTTCATTTTTTCTGAAAGTAATAATTGAGATAAATATTTTAAAATTTAGGTAGGGCAATATTTATCTTTGGATTTACAATTTAGGACTTGTGATACTCAGCGATGTTTTCTGACTATTTCTAACCTAGAGCACACTCTTTGGGTGTATTCACTTCCAGCATCTTCATCTTTTTGGTAGGGTTTGTCTTTGCGTTCAGCATTTGTTTGCACAAGGGTGTCTTCGTGGTCCAGGTGTGGGGCTCAGTTAAACCAAGCCAGCTCACAAAGCTTGCGCTTGAAGAGAAATATCTTTCGTCATGAGATGGAGACAACAAAGTCTGTTTTTTCTCCAAAAAACACCAATGAATTTTAATTTTGGAGACATGAACAAAGTCACAAAAGCTAAAATAAAAGGACAGATCCAGACGGGTGGAGCACCTTGTCCCACCACCCTGAATTCTGCACCCAGTCCCCCTGACGTTGGGCTTGTGGTCATGGTATTAGATGTTATGTGCATTAGTTAATTTGCTGCATTTTGGAAACTAATTGGGTTTTGACTATTGGTTATGCTTCCTGTCAGTACTACAAGACAAAAAAGGATGAATAGCAATGTAATTCATCTCATTTACTGGGAGCGTGTGGGGAACTCAAGCTGAAGTACTTTACATAAAGATTAATTATATTTGGAATATATATGTTCTCTACATCCACATATATTTTTAGAAAAAAGAGGCCTTAGGTCCAGCCTGCACCGGATGGAAAAATTCTCACTGATTTCTGAACCTTTGAAGGAGAATTTAAGTGAATTTAGGAAGATATTAACTTTGTTTCAGAGATGGATGGGATTAAGAGGTCAAACTGGAAAGTAACAGAGCAGAATATAGCTTGAACCTGACAGACCAATCAGTTGTTTTCATAGATTTTTTTAAAGCAAGAAAGTGCCATTATAAACATCTTTTCTGACCTCCTGTGTATTGCAAGCCAGGAAATTTAATCCGTGATTCTTGCATTAGAGGAAACTGCTCTGCTGTATTTCATAAAACGGTTGTCTTGTTTGTTTTGTTGGGTAATACGTTACTTTCTCAGGGTGTGGAATATCAGCCATTAGAAAGCTTATTTGGGCTCAGTTTGCTGTAAGTTTGTTTTAAACATTTCGATATATATTGTATAAATAAAGGCTTCATAAAAAAACACCTACTGAAAACAGCATAGTCACTGCACAAACCTCTTTCCATCACTGCACAATGCTTGTCTATTGTTATTTTTTTTGTTCCTCTCCAGGTTACAGAGAGCTCTTTCTGCTTACTCTAGAGCCTGCTCCACTTGGACCCCTCTTATGCCTGGTTTTACCATAAATCCAAGGTGAAAAAATCCTCACTGTAGTGAAATACTCACTAGAGGGACACCACCATTAGTAGTGAAGGAATGCCACAAAATGAAGGTAAGGTTCACTTGCAAAAGAGATGCTTTTTTTTTTCGGAAAGCCACTTGCAGCTCAGGAAACTGGGGGTAGGAGGTTGGACTCCTGGCCAAAATGTAAGTCAGAGGGTAAAATAAGCTGGAGAAATTAATGAGGAGCGAGCTTTGCAGGGACTATTACATCTTCACGTTTGTTATCAACACAGAAGTGTGTCCCCCACATTGAGAAAACCCATAAGTTTCTGTATGTACCGGCACACCTTCAGTGACTGTATTTATCTTCCCCAATTTTATAGAAACGAGATGTGCAATCTCATAATGGAATTTAGGCAGTTAGGCTATTTTATTCAATCACACTATATATTTTTAGATGTAAAGAAATCTGAATTTTCTATGAAAATTGAAATACAAATTGTACGCAACATATTCAGATCTCTGAATATACTGCAACGTAGTCAAACACGAAAGCCAAAGATTCACTAAATTAAAATTCATTGCCCTGCAAACACTTTCTTCCTGCAGAGGCTGATTTAAGAGTTTGGTGATTTTATTGGTTGTTTACATCAGTATATCCATATGTTTTGTATGTGGCATGAGAGCAGGATACAGAACTCTTGCTGCCGGGCCCTGGAGAGCATCAGCTGCCGTCATCCTGCAGATGACCCTCGTGCGGACCCAGACCCTACAACGTGCGCAGGGGTCAATGGTGGCATTTTCTGTCACAGAAAAGGAGCTTATTTTAACAACTGCTCCAGGGTTTCGCCTTGTAATACCATTTTTTGGACTAGATCTCAATATTGTGTTTGTTGTGACAGCGGTAATCCTGGCTGAATTACTTAGATTAAAAAAAAACCCCGTGAAATGACGTTTGGGTAAATGGTTTATGATATGTTGCCAACGAGTTAAAAAAAATTGCCTTCCTGTGATAAATGCCTCAGCTTCTTTCTTCATTTCATAACTGCAAGAGAGTCACTTTTCTAGACAATAGAATTGCTCTGCCATTTTGCAGGTATAATAAAGTATTGCTTTAGTCTTTACCTTCTGTTTCAAATGCTCAGGCTGCTTTAAAGATTTGCAGTTTTGAAATAACACCGCCTCTTGTGGCACTATCGGCTAGGCTCCTTCACTGCTGTGTCGAAACATCGTGGGTTTTGTAATCTGATTTGTCCTGCCCAAATGCATGGAAACACTTTGTTCTGTGGCATTTTTACAATCACTGCCATATCTTAATTATAATAATAAGTAATTTGCAGAAGGTATTGAAGTGGAAAAATAAACAAAGTAAAAAAGAAAAATCTCAGATTAATACATTGCCAGAAAGACGCATTATTGATTTCATTATCAAACATTAACTATTTTGGATTTTTGAATAAGCTTTTCAGCCAAAGCAATGCATCTAACTCATTAAAAAATACATATACAAAAAAAAAATAGACAATTACTATTCTGATCCCGTGAGGAAAGAATGAAAATGCTAGAAAACATGAGTTTGTTTAATTTGCAAGAGTAAGAACTTAAAACCCCTAAGAAATGCTGTAATTCAGTGGTGCTGTTTTTCAATCCATGTCACTTTAGCCCGTGGTCAGCAGCCAGCTTTCCCGTGGCAGCACGTGGTGTCTCTGCACGCCGCCGCCCCGGTGCAGAATGCTCTTCGCAGAAGATGCTCAACGTCTTTCAGATCCAGAATGGTGTTTGTGCAAGGATCTGCTCCGCACCCACGGGGCCCCTCTCGAACAGTTTTGCAACTATACATCAACTTTTACAGGTCTTTTGAGCTAAGTGCATATAACTACATACTCAAACCATCGAGTTTTATGAAAAAAACAGAAAATAGATGACCGGTGCCATGTAGGAGAACTGGCAGAGGAATCTCACACTATTTTCTTAGACTATCTAGTAGCTTAATGTTTTGTTTTCCATTTTTTAACAGGTTTTTCTCTGGAAGCAGAGAAAGCATTATGAAGCTGGGAAAAAAAAAAAAAATCCTGAAATGACGTCTTGAGATTTTAGAAGTACATTTCTAAGAGTTTTCATTGTTTTGAAAGATGTGAGCCGTAAATAGAAAGACTGACTTGACACAGAGGAACTCTGGTGTTGCCATCAGAGGCAGTAAAGGCGGAGCAGTGAGTGCTGTGTTGCATGCCATGCTACTAGCATCACCGGTTAAAACTAACGGTGTGGCAAAACCAACAATAAAAAGGAAAAGGTCTTTTCAGCTTCCCAAATCTGAATGTATAAATCTAGCAGAACAATTATTTCTTCTGTGTAGGAAATAATTGAAAAATATAAACTCTGAAAAAAACCCCACTCTAAAGAAAGTCAGGAAGAGTTCCATTTTGGAAAGAGGTTATATTTCAGCAGAACATCCAGCAAGTGGGAGTAAAAATCATTACCTGAGGGGTATCTAAAGCTATTGGATGGCTCAGGAACTCAAATGCAATCTATGTCCTGTTGTTGCTACAGTGCAATTTCCAATCAAAGCACACTGGAAATTCTTATATCTACCGTTTGAGCTTTTGTTCAGGTTTTTTTTTCCTTTGGAAGAGCTAAACAAGAGATACGAGAGAGAAAAAGAAAGACGGCGACTCTTACACAGACACTGTAGATGCAGACATCGATGGGTTCCGAAGGTGGAGGATAAGTATCCATGTGCCTCTCAACATATTTACTCCTTAAAACACCTGTCTTCACAAGAGGTTCATGGGACAGAGGTGTTTTTTAGCACTGCAGTGTGCTCTAATCTTACCTAAGCAATTGGCATCGTCAGTGGCGCGTTTGCTTGTTCTGCTGCTGCATCCCTCTCCCTTCAGGCCTCCGCCGCTCTTTGCCGAGAGCGTTTCTGAAGTGTGACAAATCATCTCTAGACATATATTTTAAAAGACAGTTTGCTATTCTTTTTGGAGACCATAAATGAGAAACATGACTGCCCAAACCTAAGTGCTGCTCGACTTTGCAGTCTGTAGATCCATAATCTTTCCTGAGGAACTAATCACAATTCAGCCCATGTATTGCAGCAAATAATGTTACGGGATGCTGTCAAGGTTGAGAAAGTTAGCTGGTTTAGTAACCAGGAGGTGATTAAATTTGTATGCAACTGGTCAGAAAATATTGTGGTACCTTACCTCTCTGAATTTGTACTCCTGACCGCAGAGGGTCTGTTTTGGTGCTGGGTGGGAAGCGGTGCCTTGGTGGCTCCAAGCTGAGGCCATTGGGCTGAGCAGGGCACGAACGGCCAAGGTCTTTTCCGATGGCTTTGTGATGGGCATGAGCACCCACAAACCAGGGTGGCAAACCAGAACTGCAGGTGCATTTATGAGGAGGCACCTACAGGTCTGGAGGACCTCACCCGAAGAACGCTGAGGAGGCCTCAATGGGTCAGGAAGGTTTAAGCCTGGCTGAGACAGTGGAATACTCAAGGAAGGACAAGCTTCGGGTGATTTATGTCTGGCTTATGCTTCCAGGTGAGTTAATAAAAATTAATCTGCATCCGTTGAGTATTGTCTGTGTGTCTTTGTGGCTGGAATGATGCTTTGGTCATGTCTTGGCAATGCTAGCAGAGCTTAAAGCTTCTTATGTCCATGAATTAGAAGAATCAATCTCTTCAAACACATTTTAAATTGATCTTTGATTGGACCACATGGCTCTTGGATAAGGTACCCTAGTATTAGTCAATTTGACTTGGAAAGATGATGATTCAAATTAAAATTGAAAGATGACCTATATTGAGCAGCTGCAGTCTGCAGCGAATTTTTTTCTTTTTTCTTTTTTTTTTTTTATTAGCGTGCCGCTCTGTTTGTGAAGTCCTTGCTGTGAATACTAATGTCTGCACCCAGCGCTGTGTCCAGAATTGCTAACTCGGGCATTTGCATTAACGATCTGCGGCCTGTGATATCGCTTTAATCCTGGCTTCAAATTACTCAGAATCTGTAACACAAAATGCTTCTATATCCTCTCCTTGTAAGGACTCATTTACATCTAACATAGTTACACAGAGCTGCCTGCTAGTTTGAAAGGTCTGACTTTACTGCTTCATTTGCCATTTTCATAGTAGTTTGAATTTAGTATGAAGGTCTTGGAAAAGTATGGTTGAGATTAATGTCCTGAATTCCCAAGGGAAGGGTTGTCTTCAGGCACCCAGATTGCAAGGGTGGCTTCTTGGGCAGCTGTCCGTGCCCAGGGCACAGTGTGAAATAAAGGCAGGGGCTCTTTGCAGCGGAGTAAATCTCGCCCTTGATTTCAGCAGGACTTGCATGACCTTTGCACAAGTGACAATAAAAAAAGGTGTGAAATGATTTTGCGCATAATTACTTGTTTTGATTAACTGTAAACCAAATGTCAGTAACTTATACGGATACGGAGAGGTGGAACCTCGCTGACGTATCTCAGATGCTCTTTCTGCATTTCTTACCCTTACAGCAAAGAAGTTTTTATAATGCAGTAATTACCTGTTCTATTAACAAGAAAAACCAATACCTTTTAGATGTCAAGCATCTTCTGGTTTCAGTCTCTCTCTCACACACAGTTTTATGTCCAAACCTCATTTCTAAATTCAGCATATTTTAGCCAATAATTAAATTTTCATGGCTAAATTATAACTAGCCGTTTCCCCTTATCCCCTGCCAAAGAAGATTTGTAATGGGAAAACTGACAAGTCAGGACACTTATACATTTATATCTGAAAGCTCCATTGTGTCAGCTTCTTCAGAGCCGTCTTAATGTGATTGCCTTGTCAGCTGCATCAATAATAGAGGGCGAAGATCAATCTGTAATGAAGGGAGATGAGATAATTTTTCTAAGTGTAGAACTGTGATTCTTCCCCAGTAACTGGAAGCTACAATTACAGTGGTCGTGCTGGGATGTTGCTCTTCAAATGCCTCGTAGACCTGTGGTTTGGAATAGCAATGATAAATAAAATTAAACCACCATAGCAACATTTTGCTTATGAAGGTTTGCAGAGAAGTAGGTCATATCTTCAGGTTTTAGAATACAGTTTGGATCTCTAAAATGCAAAATACAGCATTTTGTCTTTGTTTCACTGCCACTAAGCCTTCTGTTGTATTTTTCCACATGCAAAAATTAATTTAGCTGGAGGGTTGTAGGTGAAAAGGGGAGAAGCAAGAGCTCTGCCAGCCTCAGGTGGCTGCAGAGAGAAGTGTTAACTGGGGGCACGTGGGTCTCTGCTGTGGATCTGCAGGTCGTGGAGGAGATAGTCCAGGTGGAGGGAGAGCGGAGGAGGGCTCTGCACCCATAACGGCACCTGAGTCCTCCCCTGCCACTCTCTGAATGAGAAAAATACGTTGGATTGCTCAGGCAAATAATTAATATCTAGGCACCCAAATGTTTGTTGATTTTATTGGATGTCTACTGCAGCAATATGTTCATCCTTCTCTTCCTCTCTTCTCTATCATTGCTATGACTAGGTAGGGCTCTGGATTTGTTTGGCTGAGGGATTTTTTTGTTGGGGAGGTGGGGTGGGTGGGTGTGTGATAAAAGAGAGCATCTTTAACAATAATGGCATCTTCTAGTTTTAAATTATATCACATTCTATCCTGAAGAATCCCTCAGTTTCATAAACTGTTGTTTGGAAGAAACACTTCGGTGCACCTGAAAGCTGAAACACAGGATTTTGCTTTGGAAGAGCAAACAACGCAGAACGAACAGAGAAGCAGCAGAGCAGCCGCCTGCCCCTCCCAGCGCGCCAGCTGAGCGATCATGCTAAAACCAAACAGTTTGCTGGGCTCCAGTTGAAAGGCCACCAGTGCCATTTGCTAATACTGGGACCAGTGTATTATTTCCTCTAGGAAAGACTGCCAGCTGGCAGAGCACGACATTGAAGGCAAATAGCTGTTCCTGCTTAAAACAGCTGAGGATTCACCTCTTACTTTTTGTAAATAGTAGAAGGTTTTGTTTTTTTTTTTTCAGTTACAGTGATTCAATAACAGATCCAGCCCATTTCTTCTAATTCTCCTAGAATACCGTCTCAAATGAGATTTTTCTCCGATGATTTTCAGTAGAGTTCTGCGGCTTGTTGCAGGTTACTCCATCTCTGGTTTCCTCTTTTGAAGTGTTCAGCTGCACCGTGAGGGAGTAGGCAGACTGCTCTGGGATTTAGATGAACAGTCAGATGCTAACAATAATGAACAATAAAACCAAATTGCTGAGACGCCATCAGGCACAAGCTGGAGGTCATTTCCATAAACAACTCAGCGTTTTCAAAAAAAGGAATGCGTTTGGTTAACTGAGGCTCACTTCATGGAAGTTTGTAAATGATTCTCAGAAGAAAGCTGCGTCCATCAGTCTGTTTTCTGTGAATGGTTTATCTGTTTGGATTCGGAAACAGAATTGGATTTTTCCTGGTTGTGTAAAGCAGAGGAGAACACCTCGGTGTGGCAGCACTGAGGGCGTTGCTGGAGGGGCCGCATTCACCTCCGTGCTGATCACATCGTCTTCAGCTCCTTCAGAGTGACCTGTGATTTCAAGCAAATTTGTCCCAAACTCAGTTCCCATTTCTCTTACCGTGAAAAGCGATTTAAAAAGGCAACCTTTAATAAGCCATGATATTAAAATGGTGCAGGTTGACTGCCTCCATCTCTGGTGAACTTTTAACCCGGCTTGTCTGATGAGTGCTCTCTCCCCTACCCTGTAGCAAACCTTCATTCCAAGGAGCTGCTCAGAATTGCCCATCGCGAGCGTGCAGCACGTACACAGCACCCTGGGGGGGACAGCTGCTGGGTTCAGGAGCGATCAGGAATTGCATGATGGTGGGTAAAGGTGGTTTCTAGAATAAATTAATTTCCTATTGGACATGGGCAATATTCAAAACTATTAGCATTTAAACAGACTATTGCGGGCAGACGCTTAACTTCAGCGGAGCGAAAGGCGGTCGTGAGAACAGTCTTAGCTTTCCCTGTGCCCGCCTTGGAGAGAAATCAGTAGCTAGGGCACCTTGGGAAGCAGTAAAAGCAAATTAGTTGATGAAATTGTTCTCGATAGCGCGCAGTACAGTTTTTTCTTCAATAGCAAGTCTGCGGTAGGGAGGAAAGACTGAAAATAAAGAGGTTAGTCCCGTGTTTTAGCAGACCGGGGGAAGCTAAGGGATCCTGCTGTTCAGGGGGTGTACGCGAAGGAAAGCTGCTACTTCCCCGCCCCACGCCTGCTGCTTTTCCCACCCGAAGCACGACTTGTCTTTTCCACGTCTCTGCAGCATCTGGCAGACAAAGGTTGGTTGTCTACACAGGATAGATGCTTGCAAAGGGATTACAGGCTCAGTATTAAAAAGGTTAAAAGACTGATAACGATCACGGTTATCCTGCAGGAACTTTCCCACCAGCACCTCTCGCACAGGGTTTCATGCTCCATTTGCCTTCTGCAGCATTGCGTGGTTTCAAAGTTCACATCTCAGCAGGCTCAGTCCATCTTAGAGCAGTACAAGAGAGATCATTTTTCCAGGTAATCTCTTTGATGTCTGGGAGAGATGCTCATCTGGTGTAACGCAGTATACCGACAATCCCCTCCTAATCCTTCTCTAAAATAAGTAGTCTGGAGGTGGGCAAGAGGTTAATTGTTGCAAATTAATAATAATGCGGTGATAAATGGTAAAAGAAAGTACGTACTCCCCCACCGGTGCTTAGGTTAGCATAGTCCCTGCAGACAATGTCCAAAGCTTTGGATACAGGCTCTGTCCCACAGAACCCCTCCATCGCGTATTGTGTGGCTCAAGCTGTCTGTCGTCGTGGGAAGGCGGGTGAGGACAGTAACGACAGGCGGGACAGGGATTGGAAGAGCTCTGACTGCCACGAGGGGCAATTCAATTTCTTGCCGGAGGAAGGTTGATGGCTTCAGGACTGTGGGCAGCCAACCTGAGACCAGCTGGGAATTTCTATTAAGCTGGCTGATCTCACCTAGGATCTAGGAGGGTATCAGTGTCAGCCGTGGTGTGTATCATCGAGTGCCAAGTGGATTAGAGAGTAAGCCTCTTCAGCTCCACACATTTCTTCCAGTGCATAAGAAATCAAAGTAAAGTGGACTGTTTTTCTTGTTGTTGTTCTGCAGTATGGCTCTAACAGAATACTTCCCTTACAAGCGTGTCTGTCTTTGGGACGGATGGGGGAATAACGGGTAAGACTTGCAGAACTTTCCATTTTCACTGAGGATGCGTTGAAACTTGGGCCATGTTGAGATGCGATGTAGTATTTTAATTTACGCTTACTCATTGACGTGTGTTGGAATAGTTGCATTAATCCATTTTTGTCCTTTAATTGCCAAACAAGAATTTCTTCTTCCTGCAATTTTGTCATTAGCTGTTCAGCTCATTCGAGTAAAGCTCCTCGTAGCTGTTCCTTCTTTACTGAGCAACTCAGGTTAAACTAACATTAATTTAATAAAACTAATATTAATTGAACAGCTGTTTAGCACTGTTGAATGCAGAAATCTCTGCTTCAGCCAATACAGATTTAAAGTGAGAGTAGCTATATGCTGACATTTCCAGAAAAAATGAACCTAATACAAAGGAGAGATCACTATTATTATATGTTTAGTAATTAATACTTGTCTTCAGTCTGGAGGTCCCTGAACAATCTGGAGTAATGTCAAAAAGTTAAAACTCTGAATTCACTTAGTAACAAAATAACTAATTAAATAATTACTATAGTGACCGTGTACCTGGCAGCGTGCTGTCCCACCATTGCCTGGGTTTTAACCAAATTTAGCTGTTGCCACTAAAAGGCCTTACGGAGCTGGAGGGGTTGGTAATGAGGACTCCAAGTTCATCAGAAGTCAGCTTTTCCCAAAGTTAATGTCCGTATTTCTGGGATTAGTTTATTCATCCACTGTTTTCATTTCACTTGTAGTTCTCAGTTAAAATTGCTAGTCTAAGTGGAAGGATGGAGTATTGGTGAAGATCAGCTGTTAACTATTAATCAAATGGGACTTTTCTAAATTTTTCCTCCTGAAAAACTGTACCTTTTGTAAAACATATGGGACGTTCTTGGACACATTTTTAGAAGAAAATCAGTAACTTTCATTGACTCCTCTAAAGTATCTCTAAGAAAATATACCTCCTCTAGTAGACTTCTGTTAGAATTTTAAGTATTAAAAACTAAAATGCCTTTCAGAAAACTTTTTGACCATATACATATATGGAAGTCCATATTTGACCATGTTGTGTTGGTTTTGCGTGGCAGGGTTTTGGTAGCGGGGGGGCTACAGGGGTGGCTTCTGTGAGAAGCTGCTAGAAGCTTCCCCTGTGTCTGACAGAGCCAATGCCAGCCGGCTCCAAGACGGACCCGCCGCTGGCCAAGGCCAAGCCAATCAGCGCCTCTGTGATAACATATTTAAGAAAGAGAAAAACAGTTAGAGAGCGCTTTTGCAGCCAGAGAGAGGAGTGAGAAGATGTAAGAACATCTGCAGACACCCAGGTCAGTGAAGAAGGAGGGGCAGGAGGTGCTCCAGGCGCCGGAGCAAGATTCCCCTGCAGCCCGTGGTGAAGACCATGGTGAAGCAGGCTGTCCCCCTACAGCCCATGGAGGGAGGATGAGGGGGTGTAGAGATTCCACCTGCAGCCCGTGGAGGACCCCACGCCGGAGCAGGTGGAGACACCTGAAGGAGGCTGTGACCCCGTGGGAAGCCCGCGCTGGAGCAAGCTCCTGGCAGGACCTGTGGATCCGTGGAGAGAGGAGCCCACGCCAGAGCAGGTTTGCTGACAGGACTTGTGACCCCGTGGGGGACCCACGCTGGAGCAGTTTGCTCCCGAAGGTCTGCACCCCGTGGAGGAGACTCACGTTGGAGAAGGCCGTGAAGGACTGTCTCCCGTGAGAGGGACCCCACGCTGGAGCGGGGGAACAATGAGTCCTCCCCCTGAGGATGAAGAAGCGGCAGAAACACCGCGTGATGAACTGACCGTAACCCCCACTCCCCGTCCCCCTGTGCCGCTGGGGGGGCGGAGGTTGAAGCCGGGAGTGAAGTTGAGCCCGGGAAGATGGGAGGGGTGGGGGGAGGTGTTTTAAGATTTTGGTTTTTTTCTCATTCCTCTGCTCTGTTTTGCTTAGTAATAAATAAGATGAATTCCCTCTCTAAGTTCGGTCTGGTTTGCTCGTGATGATAATTAGAGAATGATCTCTCCCTGTCCTTATCTCGACCCGTAAGTTTTACCTTTTCTCCCCTGTCTAATGAAAGAGGGGAGTGATAGAGCGGCTCTGGTGGGCACCTGGCCCTCAGCCAGGGTCAACCCACCACAGTCTTTTTTGGCGCCCAACGTGGGGCACGAGAAAATCGAGATAAGGATAGTAATTGGAAGAGGTAACGGGCAAAACATTGACTGAACGTAACTTGAGAGTGATGTAGTGGTGAAGGGACTAGAGGTAGATTTTGTGTGTAGATTGTCCACTCTTGTTTGGTGTTGTGATAGTGTTGTTTTGATTTTGGTGTGGGGAATTCTTTTTCTTTTTCTTTGTTGATGTGATTAGTGTTTGTGAAGTTTTGTGTTGAATGTATATTTTAATGATAATTCTTAAATATGTGATTCACAGAGGCGAGGGGTGGAATGTGTTGGTTTTGCGTGGCAGGGTTTTGGTAGCGGGGGGGCTACAGGGGTGGCTTCTGTGAGAAGCTGCTAGAAGCTTCCCCTGTGTCTGACAGAGCCAATGCCAGCCGGCTCCAAGACGGACCCGCCGCTGGCCAAGGCCAAGCCAATCAGCGCCTCTGTGATAACATATTTAAGAAAGAGAAAAACAGTTAGAGAGCGCTTTTGCAGCCAGAGAGAGGAGTGAGAAGATGTAAGAACATCTGCAGACACCAAGGTCAGTGAAGAAGGAGGGGGAGGAGGTGCTCCAGGCGCCGGAGCAAGATTCCCCTGCAGCCCGTGGTGAAGACCATGGTGAAGCAGGCTGTCCCCCTGCAGCCCATGGAGGGAGGATGAGGGGGTGTAGAGATTCCACCTGCAGCCCGTGGAGGACCCCACGCCGGAGCAGGTGGAGACACCTGAAGGAGGCTGTGACCCCGTGGGAAGCCCGCGCTGGAGCAAGCTCCTGGCAGGACCTGTGGATCCGTGGAGAGAGGAGCCCACGCCAGAGCAGGTTTGCTGACAGGACTTGTGACCCCGTGGGGGACCCACGCTGGAGCAGTTTGCTCCCGAAGGTCTGCACCCCGTGGAGGAGACTCACGTTGGAGAAGGCCGTGAAGGACTGTCTCCCGTGAGAGGGACCCCACGCTGGAGCGGGGGAACGATGAGTCCTCCCCCTGAGGATGAAGAAGCGGCAGAAACACCGCGTGAGGAACTGACCGTAACCCCCACTCCCCGTCCCCCTGTGCCGCTGGGGGGGCGGAGGTTGAAGCCGGGAGTGAAGTTGAGCCCGGGAAGATGGGAGGGGTGGGGGGAGGTGTTTTAAGATTTTGGTTTTTTTCTCATTCCTCTGCTCTGTTTTGCTTAGTAATAAATAAGATGAATTCCCTCTCTAAGTTCGGTCTGGTTTGCTCGTGATGATAATTAGAGAATGATCTCTCCCTGTCCTTATCTCGACCCGTAAGTTTTACCTTTTCTCCCCTGTCTAATGAAAGAGGGGAGTGATAGAGCGGCTCTGGTGGGCACCTGGCCCTCAGCCAGGGTCAACCCACCACACATGTATATAGAAGTCACTATTTCACAGTAAGGTTCTCTCACTTGAGAAATATTAAATTTGAGGGTAAATTCAGAAATGTAAAGTGAAATATTTTTATTTTTTCCTATCAAAATATCATCAGGTTGAGACTGAAATGATTGTACGAGGCAAAGTGAGTCAATGCAAAGACAACCTGGTCTTCAGTGTGTTGGAAGAGTTGAAGAGACAGCATACAAAACTGGTTTTTGAAAGTTTTCTTGCCAGCATAGCATGGTTTGGGTTGGAAGGGACCTTAAAGATCATCTAGTTCCATTTATTACTGCATGCCTGGCAGTTATATCCCTGAAATATTTAGCAAGCTGGTTGTGCTTCTCACAGAAAGCCTGTTTTCTAGGAATTTCCTGTAGCGGCTCTCTGACGTCTGATCTCTGCCCTGTCCTTACACGGAAATAGTTTTTCATGGGACAGTTTTCATGGGAATAGTTTTTCATTTCCTGACACTGTGGATTTAGTGCAAACAAGATTTCTTGCCACCAAACTGTCTTTAATTATATGGAACACTTTTCACAGTCATGCATAATTTAAAAAATCACTTAATTTTAGAAAATGACACTCCTTCGGAAATCGAGGTTTCGGAGCAGGTGGGTGCTGCTTCACAATTTAACACAAACTGGCAGTTTTAGAAACAGTAATTGATGTGCATGGGCATGTGCGAGGTGTTTTAATGGTTAGGAATTTACCTGGATTGTGGGTTGTGTACCAATTGGATGGTGACTGCCAGTACTCCGGCACTGACTTTTGACTTTTTTTTTCACTGTGTTATGTTGGCCACCCCTGTTCTAGACTGTCTGTACTTAAACAAGACACGTTAAGATACAGACAGATTCAAATTCTTAGTTTCTTCTCTGACTGAACTTAAAAGACCATTATTTGAAGAAATGTTTAAATAACACGTTATTAGAAAATCGCATACTTCAGAAAATAAATTGGAGGGTTTGGGTTGGTTTTTAGGTAACTATCATCACTAAAGAAAAATCAATAATTAATTTAGTATTTAAAATACAATGAAAAGAAATATTACCGGGAGATCTAACAGCTCTATCTCCTAAGCATCTCTTCAATGGGACACTTGCCCATTAGTGCCCAGATCCAGACACCTCATTATTTTTGTTTCATACTCCGTACACAACAACTCAATATGTCTGTCATCCTAATTTTGTTGATTTTGTGCCTTGGCTGGAAACAATCGAGATGAGATGAAAGTTTTTACAACCTAGCAATGGGGCACAAAACTGGGGTGTTCTGCAGGGATTGTTAGACATGTTTTTCATGTTCAGGAGACGGCTTTTTTAGAAACAATTCTTAATTAAATGTTCAGATACGAACAAAAATTCTGAGTTTCTAGTCAGTGAGGCTTGTAAAGCACATGACTGGAGATAGGGGCGTTTGTAGTGAGAAATGTCACCGAGCGCCTGGTTTGGTTCAGCCTTGGAAATGCAATCCTAGAGATGCGAGACTGACGCGTCCTTGTCTCCAGACCCCTTTCTGCTTTGGCTGTATTGCCAGGAGAATTACACTCTTGTGGGCATGTATCTGAACGGATTCTGAACTGAGACTGAAATTAGACCTCTTGCTTGCTGTGATGTTCAAAAGAAAAACGATATGAAATTCAGCTATGTTAAGGAAGGAAAGGAAAACGTGTCACATCCATGGCTCAAAGGGAGAGTAAGTGAATGATGGAGAGTCATGGCCTGATGAGCTCAACTTCTCCGGATGACTGAGCACAGAACGTCGCAACGTAATCACTGATGAGTACCGAGAGTCCTGATTTTCTCCTTCCTCTGTGGAATTTTTAGATGAATATAACTCTATCATCCTCACTGAAATAATGCATTACTTATCAAGCCACAGCTGGAAGAATTTTGTGCTTATAACTGAGTATCTTCTGATAAAACACTTATGGGAAAAGCCACTTCCCTTTTAATCAAGAAAAGGTATAAACATGCACCTTTTGTATATCTTCAAATGAGCCTATATATTGATTTTCTTCAGCAAATGAAATCTTCCTGATTTCAGAAAAATCACAATTTATTAAAAAAATATAGTGTGCAAATTTTTATTTTAAGACAGCACTTTTTTATTTACTGTAAACAAGGAAGAGACCTTCACAATCTATTAAAGGAGAAATAATACTGCTGCCATAGTAATTGTGTAAGTTACCATTTGGGAAATGAGAAAAATCTCTCTATTTTAGTACACTTCAAAAAATATGAATAGTTTTCTTCTTTCACAAGTGATTTTACTGTCAACATGTTTATCACAATAGCATGGCTGAATTCACACCTGCCCTGAAGGAGTATGTGTGGCAGTAGCTGTATTCTGTGCAATTCAGTGATCTTACGGGGGTATTATTACCAACAGACCTTTGCTCGCAGCTACCATTTCAGCTAATGTTTAACACGGAAGGTTATATAAAGTATTATGTGATAATTATGTGATATTTTTAATCCTAAAAAATAGAACTGGTCAAAGAAGATGATATGGCAGCACTTTTCAGTGAAGATTTATTTTTAATTATTTTTCATTAGATAAGGTGATTATTACCTTTTCTTTCATGTATCAAAATTCTTGCATCTACTTAAAATTGTACATCCAATAATATCTGTAATAAAAACTGGTTTTAATTTTTAGTACATTTCAAAAAATCAAGGAGAATAAGAATGACTCAGACTTGCCCTTAATAATAAGTAATAAATGTTATTGTTTTCATGATTTTAATATTTCTAATGATTTTAAAATTTGTTCTTATGTTATTTTGGGAGAGGCCAGATGGCCAACTGATATGTAGCATCTAAATAAAGTCAGCAGTCTCATCTACATACTTGTACAAAAACAAATACAGCCTCTGACAGTAATTCTGCGAGCATTTTCAAAAGCCAGGAAGAAGAGTCAGGTTCCCCAAAATGTGCTTTGGGTATTACTTCCAATTGCATGAGTGGTTTTAAACAAAGCAGACCAGTCTGTAACTGTCCAGGCAGCCCCTGAGTAAACTAGAACGGGAATTAACATTAAGGATATCCCGAAGACGAGTAAACCCAAGTGATTGTGGCTTTCACTTTCTTAGGATGGCTTAGGGTGTCACAACCTGCAGCCATTTACTTCCAAATTGCCAGGTTTAGTTTTGTGGTACAAAGAAATGTTGCTGAGTCCCAAGGAGAAGACTGGGTAAAAAAAGTTTCTTCTGGAGCAAGAGGACTCATCTTATCTTATAACCTTTTCCGCTCTAGCCAGCAGATTACTGGAGGTTGTTTTTTATTTGCTCTTGTCAGAGATTTCCCCACCTTATTAATGTAATAATACAGAGATTTAATTAGACCACGTTCTTAATTTTACTTCCCATACTGTCAGCAACAAAAGGTGCAAGTAGAGCAGATCATAAAATATGTCATCTTGAGGGGGTCACTTCATCAGCTCTGCTCTGCAGGGCATGGAGCAAGGTTACAGAAAATGGAAAACACAGAGGAGGGTAAGGAGAAAGGAATGATAGCTATGCTCATCATTGGCTTAGAGAGTTGGGGTTGTTCAGCCTGGAGAAGAGAAGGATCCAGGGAGACCTTAGAGCCCCTTCCAGTCCCTAAAGGGGCTCCAGGAAAACTGGAGAGGAGCTGTTTGCAGGGGCAGAGAGTAACAGAACAAGGGGAAATGGCCTGAAGCTGCAGGAGGGGAGATGGAGATGGGATGTGAGGCAGAAATCCTTCCCTGTGAGGGTGCTGAGACCCTGGCACAGGGTGCCCAGAGAAGCTGTGGCTGCCCCTGGCTCCCTGGCAGTGTTCAAGGCCAGGTTGGATGGGGCTTTGGGCAACCTGGGCTAGTGGAGGGTGTCCCTGCCCATGGCAGGGGTGGGACTGGATGGGCTGGGAGGTCTCTTCCCACCCAAACCAGTCTGGGATTCTACGATCTACTCCTGTTTAAATCAAAGGCAGTTTTAATATAGTGAGACTAATTCTATTCTCTTTTGCAAACAGTGTGCAAAGTGCAGGACTCCTAATAATGTGGATAAATGTCTAAAGGAAGGACCTTAAGTGGCTGTGAAGCTTGATGGCAATGTCTTAGGTAACAGTAATGCCTTATAAAGTTTTTTACCTCTAGGTCACCATTCCAAATCCAGTCTAGGTCATTACTGACACAAAGTCATTATCATCTCATGAATGTCATCAAATAGCACTCAAAATGTTAAGTATCCCATTCTACAATCGATACATGAAAAATCTTTCCATCAACTTTCTGTATGATCAGTGAACAGCTCATTGTATCACTTCACCTGTAACCTCTAATTTTATCACATCTAATAAAGGACCTCAACTGTCATGGATATGTCGATATCCCATGGCTAACCAGCCATCATCATTTGAAAGCTCATAGTCTGTAGGACAGGCCAAACAATTTATTTGTTTTGTGTCCAATACAATTTTGTTACTGTCATTGTCTTATGGTAACATTTCCCCTTACTTGGTCTACTTTGGAGGTTATACAACACAGTAGATATTTACTGCCAGGGGGTAAATAATTAAACTCAAACAATAGTTTTCATCTCTTTGTGTCTTCTGTTGTTATTTGCAGAGGTGGTTGGAGGGAACCAGTGTTGACTTTAGCAATATATTATGTCCATCCTGTGTTTCAAGATACAACTAGTATTAGTCCAGTTACAATAATGCTAGCACTTAAAATTAATACAGGAAAGCCTTATTAATAATAAACTTAAAGTTTTTGTGTAAGAAAACTTTCTTTGGTGTCTACTCCTCCAACATCCTTCTGGATCCAAATGTCAACAGCTTCAGTCTTTGTGAAGAGCGATGGGCAGGGCTGTTTCAGTGATGTTCGTGGTGGGGATTTCTTCCTTCTCTGTCTTGGGTTCACTTGGGTTCATCTCTGTGTCTTACCATTTACCTTGAGTCCTTATTCTCTTTAGCATTTGCATTGTGTCTCAGCTGCGGTTTGAAAACTGTATAACAGCTTCTCCAGCCTCATGGGACGTGAAGGACGATGGTTTGTTACCTGGCGGCAACCTGAGTTTGTCAGACCTTGACCACACGCAGCCTTCACAGAGTGAGGGCAGGTGAGACATGTTTACTGACCGGTGCTGAGGTGTGAAACACCACCGTTACTGTGGGAAAAGTCTCTGCTGAAGCTGTAGTCCTTTTGTAAAGGTGACACTCCTTGGGGCCAAGAGGTCACTCTCCATCGCCTAGAGAAGAAATAGAGGACAGACAGTTGGAAATAATAGTGAGGAAGGAGCCAAGAAACTGTCTTTAAGACATGAACAAATTATTATCTCTTTAAAACAGGAGTGCTTAAAAGACACAGACAGAACTGAGATGAAAACTAGTAAGATTTTTTCACGTAAAGTAGAAAGAGCTTGTTAAGAAGTTTTTTCTTTTTCTTTCTCCTTTTTTTTTTTTTTTATTTTTGGTGACCCATAGAACTTCTAAAGTCATTTTTAAATAGGATTATACTCTCCAGCCTTGCTTTTCCAATTTCCTTCCCTCTTAGCACTATTTCGACAAAGGCTCGTGCTGGTGTGACTAGAACGATTGCTTTTATAGACAGCACGCTTTTTCCCATCCAAAGTGCAAGCAAGGCTGAAAATGGAGAGCTATTAAAAGTCTTGTTCCAAATTCAGCTGCTGAATTGTACGTTGGCTGTTGGAAAGGAAGGACGTTTGAGGTAAGCAGGTGCTTCCCTTGTCATACAGAACAAAACAATTTTTAAAGTAGAGGGCAAGATCTCTGTGTAAAGTGGTGCTTGGGAAATCATTTATGAGTTCAATTGTGCATGCAAAATAAGGTTAATATCTGTGCACTTTGGTAACTAGATCTCTGGATAACAGTTCCCATGCAAGCGTAATGCCCTTTCTGTAGGACCTGCACATACATAAAATAATGAGTGCTCGGATGCCCTTTTGCATGTGTGTTTGCTACAAGCAAAAAGGAGATGGGTACGTGGACTTGTACAACTGCTCTCGCTTCAGAAAAGTACACAGTAAGAAGAGAAACAAATCTGGCTCCATGCTATGGAAATTAGTTGCCAATCTTTGATAATCTTTGGTTCCTTTCGGTACAGAAGAGGTGTAAGCCTGGGGAGTTACAGATTTTCTGCCTGGCAGTGACAAGGAATACACAAAAGAGGAGCGAGCGGTGCTTGCCTGAACACATTTCCACTTCAGTTTCCCTTTTGTAAAAGGAAATTAAACCAACCATTATGATTTGATGATATTTTGATTTTTTTTAGGTTTCTGCTTCCAGGTTGTCCAAAAGTGTTAAAAAATCAGTCTGATAAGCTGTTCTCCAGAGCAAGTGGCTTCCTTTATATTCACAGTAATAGCGGGCCAGTGCCAGCCTAGGTGGGAATCATGAGCATTGCCCGGTGCTCCCGTTACCCCCCAGTTTCCCTCTCAATGAGCCCCTCTCAGATCAGCTCTGCTAACACTAAAGCGTGATTAGAAGCTAGGCTAGGTCAGAGAGGTCATTCTTTCTCAAATATGAAGCTATCTTTTTTTAATAGACCATCACAGCCACCAGCCTGTCCAAATCAACTTCCTGGCTTCGTAAAGAGAAATAAATAAGTTTGAGATTACTCAGGAAAAATCGGGGGGGGGGGGGGGGGGGACGGGGGGGACGACTCTGTCTTGTGTTCCAAATGCAAAGATCCTAGAGCCTCTTGCAAATCTTTTCTGTTTTTTTTTAAAGCACAGCTCATTTTATTTTAACTTGTACAGCTTCTTCTGAAAGATTTTTTTATATAAATATATATATTTGTAAAAGAATGGAAATAAAGGCAGCAGCTGAAGCAATTTCCAAGCAAAAGCAAGAGGAGGATGATTTACTGTGAGCTGTAATGAGAAATAGACTCCCAGATTCATAAATTCAGCGTAAGTACTGTTGTATCTACCTCAATTGATGTCCTCTGCTGAAGTGCCACACGGCTCGGAGTCCATCCTCCAGGGGAGACTTAATAATAACAGACAGGCTGGCAGCAAGGAGGGAAAAATCACTGCGGCTTGGTGAACTGCAGGTAGAGAACGGCTCACGGTTCAGACCTGAGATCCCCCAAAATGAAAGGCAAAAGTCTTGCCATCTCTATGATCAAATCGGGAAGTAGTCCTGCACAGCTCTTCTTGTTAGATCCCAGGCAGTACCTGTGCAGCACTGTGGAATATATTGGTTGAGGAATACAAGAACTGGACTGCAGGATGAGAGCAGAGAGAGATGAGTGTTGAGGCAGAACTACGAGAAGGTCCTTTTAACCCAGGAATTGTCATTGCTAGTTGGAGTCTCCAGGAAAGTCAAGTATCTTTGAAACATCAAAGTAAAGATTGCTGAAGATGTTTGATTCTGTGCTGCAGATCAGAGGAAACGTGACAGTTTGTCTTGGTGTGTTGGGTTTGCGTGGCAAGGTTTTGGTAGCAGGGGGCTACAGGGGTGGCTTTTGCGAGAAGTTGCCAGAAGCTTCCCCTGTGTCTGATTGATAGAGCCAATGCCAGCCGGCTCCAAGACGGACCTGCCACTGGCTAAGACCAAGCCAATCAGCAATGGTGGTAGCAGCTGTGGGATAACAGAGTTAAGAAGGGAAAAAAAATCTACCAAGATCTATTGTAGCCAGAGAGATGAGTGAGAAGATGTAAGAGAAACAACTCTGCAGACACCAGGGTCAGTGCAGAAGGAAGGAGGAGGTGCTCCAGGCGCTGGAGCAGAAATTCCCCTGCAGCCCATGGAGAAGACCATGGTGAGGCAGGCTGTCCCCCTGCAGCCCATGGAGGATGATGGTGGAGCAGATATCCACCTGCAGCCCAAGGAGGACCCTATGCTGGAGCAAGTGGATGCCCAAAGGAGGCTGTGGCCCGTGGGAAGCCAACACTGGAGCAGGCTCTGGGCAGGACCCGTGGCCCTGTGGTGAGAGGAGCCCACGCCAGAGCAGGTTTGCTGGCAGGACTTGTGACCTCGTGGGGGACCCATGTTGGAGCAGTTTGTTCCTGAAGGTCTGCACCCCATGGGACAGACCCACATTGGAGCAGTTGGTGAAGAACTGCAGCCCGTGGGAAGGACTCATGTTGGAGAAGTTGGTGGAGGACTGTCTGCCGTGGGAGGGACCCCACGCTGGAGCTGGGGCAGAGTGTGAGGAGTCCTCCCCCTGAGGAGGAAGGAGCAGCAGAGACACCGTTTGATGAACTGACCACAACCCCCATTCCCCGTCCTCCTGTGCTGCTCGGGGGGGAGGAGGGAGAAAAATGGGGAGTGAAGTTGGGCCTGAGGAGAAGGGAGGGGTGGGGGGGAAAGGTGTTTTTAGGGTTTGGTTTTATTTCTCATTATCCTACTCTGATTTGATTGTTAGTAAATTAAACTAATTTCCCTAAGTAGAGTCTGTTTTGTCCATGATGGCAATTGCTCAGTGATCTCCCTGTCCTTATCTTGACCCACGAGCCTTTCGTTATATTTTCTCTCCCCTGTCCAGATGAGATGGGGTGGTGGTAGAGTGGCTTTGGGGGACACCTGGTGTCCAGCCAAGGTCAACCCACTGCACTTGGTAATCCACTCCAGGATGTTTTTCACAATATTGAGAACTGTTTTGCCTGAAGGCATGAATTTCAAATGAGTTGTATTCTAATAATATTGAAATGTGGTGCTGGGTCTCAGAAAAAGGGAAGAAGAGGCAGAGAAATTCGGTAATGTAGATAAATAGAAGAAAATAAGATCTACATGAGAAGTTTTATTAAATTTGGAATTGGCTGCTGGACCAGAAAGATAGAACTAAGTAAAAGCATGAAGTTAACTAAGGGAAAAATGAGTTTGAAGCACGAACAGAAGTCAAATTCATCTTTGCCAGGGAGGCAGGAAGCTTACTGTGACCTTGAGAGCTGTTCTAAGTGCCATTCACACGCAAGCCCTACGGTGGTGCTAGAGAAACCTTTGCAAAAGGCAACTATTATTTTTGGTTTGGTGCATTTAACACAGAGCTGCCATGTACCATGTGTTGCAATTTATGTTAAATCTATAATCCAGTCTGCTGAGAAAGCAGGTAAACTACCCGGCACGGGAACCCGGGCTCCTGAGGCCAGCGTGTTTCTGCTATCTGAAGTAGCCCCAGTCTCTTCATGGTGCATAGTGGAGTACAATTGGATGTGTTATTTACGGTAGCTTACTCGGTGAGGGCATCTCTTTAGATGTGTTTTTACAGTGCCTACAAACATAGGCCATTGTCGTTGGTGATAACATAGGTGATAGCAGCTGGGGTAAAAACAGCGTCGAGTAGTGGGATCTCTGAATTCATACATGCTTAGGTAACCGCTATGCTATGACTCCTTCTTCCTCTACAGGTTGGCATAAAAGCCTTCTGCTTTTGGTGTTAGGCTGAAGAAGTCATCCTTCCTTCATGGGCAAGCATGACCACATCCCGGACCAAAGTTGACCTGTGTCTCATCAGCAGGGGTGGCTGAGCATCTCTGAGCAGGTCTTCCCCCGGCTCAGTTCAGATCAACCGGGGAAGGAGGCACTGCTGGCATGTGCAGGATCACAAAATAATTGAGGTTGGAAGGGACCTCAGGAGGTCATTGAGCACAGCCTCCTGCCCGGTGCTATAGGCTCTTCATTGCTAATGGTCAGGCTGTTATCCTTCACTGTTATGTGCCAAGGGAGATAAATAATACACTAAATGCATGCAGAATAATATAGTGACACTTTAAGAAAAATCCCAGACACATAACCCTCCTGTTCGGGCACGCTTCCCACTAACGAGAGATTTGGTTGTGCTTTCTTGCTGGTATACTTCACCATACTGACCCTCTATGGGCTCATTTTTCTGCTCCCTTGACCTATTTTTTTTCCTTTTTGTCCAGTCACAGACACTGTATCTCTGTTTTTTTTTTTTTTCTAACATCCTGTTCTTTATGTCCAGACTGTCCCCTTTTTTTCTGCTAGTTAACTGTAATTATACAGCTTTTTAATGAGTTTCAATTCATTTAAACATGTTTTTATGTGATGAACAATAATCCCTCTACTGGCCCAATTTATATAGTATATTTAATTAAGACCCCTTTTGCAAATACACAGTTTGCAAAAATGTGTGTGGTGAACACAGTCCCTAACCATAAATTGTGCTTTATTCTCACTCTTTTGATTAGATTTTTATTTGTATTACACTATTTTTTTTCCCACTGAAATCCTGTCACGTACAGTTTAACCACTCCAGCAAATTAATTCATCCTATATTTAATGCCACATACAGAAACACCTTTATGGGTCTTCTAATTGTTCATTTCAACCATTCTAAAATTAGTTCCCTTTTATTAATTGGGGAGATATTGCATTCTTGAGAAGACAGAAAGCTCTCTTGCAAACCACATTAACCGGACAGATGTTCTGAAATAGGTTAAATATTACCCAGTAAGTGCTGATACAGCTCATCAGTCACATCACTGCAACAATCACTCTTTCCATAATCTAATACAAGCGAAGCCGTAGTACGAGGAAGGCAGTCTCAGAAGTGACAATCTATCTGACATTCTACACAAGAGTTTAACGTTTAGAGCAGATTCATGCTTTAAAATAACTACAGCAATTTCATCATCCATGATCGGAAAATGAAAACCCCCCTTCCTCATAACTATCACCGATGCTGTGCGAAAGGAGGGGTATTTGCTCTGTATTTCATTGTTGTTTTGCCCTAGAGCTCAAAGACTTGGCAAAGAAAGGCGGTATCATTTCACAGGTGGCAAAAGGAAAGCTCAAGCAAAGGAAGCAGCTATCTGGGCAAAATCATCCCGCGTACGCTGAGTGTGTGGGTAAAAGGCAGATTAAGTCTTCCTTTCAAGAGTTTGGGTCTCCCCAACCTAACCTACCTACCTCCTGGAAGCAGTCAGTTCATGAACTGGATCATCGCCATCCCTCTCTTCAAGCATCTTCCAGCAACCCATCTAATGGGATAAGAGGGTCTCAGGACATATATTTGTATACATAGATACAAAAAAACTTATATAAACCTCGGAGCAGACAAGGCATATCTCACAGATAATTGCAAATGTTCCCTTGCTAAATCCTTCATAACAGTGTTATTCTGCTGTGTCAGCAGCTACATGACAATAAAGCAAACGGCACAGGTATCCTGACAGCCAATTTCAGTGACCAGAAGGCAAGAAATGCCAAGTTTCCTTATTTTAACAGCTAGATGAATGATGTTTGATCAAAGAACAAAATCTAAGCATCATGGTTCTTAACTAACCCATCAAAAATAGCCTCAGGAAATATCTGGAGCTCTTCCTTTTATAGCGGGATGTTCAAGACCATTTAATCTTTTTCATATATGCTGCAATAAAATGGAGTTCTGAAGCCTTCCAAGACCAATCACAGCAAGTGCAGGCAAAATCCCAAGTATTTAAGATCATGTACACAGAACCAGGACTTACGCAATTAGTTGTCAGACGTCAGTTGCTGGGTGTCTTTGACCAGCCCACTTGCTGAGTCAGCATTTGTACCCGCTTAGCCTCCCTGATTGAGGCTTTTGCATAGAATTTGCATAAACTGTCATACCTGATGGTATATGGCAAACATTAGCTGTGACAGCAGGCTGCAAGATGAAGCACTGAAGTTTAGGAGACCCATTGGCTTCTTGGTCGACTTTCATATTTCCTTCCTGCAATAGGTGTCCCCAAGTGCATCTGCGCTGCTCTCAGAGGGGCACGTTGGGTTCGGCCTCTATGTTATTACTGGTTCTGCTGCTTCCTGAAGGATGATCCTAATTTCATTCTCCAAAAGTACGTTGTTCTCTGGAAGTCTTTTATGAAATGCGAAGCCCAAATCTGATCGGTATTACTAAATGGTGATAAGACCTTACAGTGTGATGGGGATAATGGTGTGGGCTTCCAGACGAAGAATGCCACAGCAGAGCTCTGATGAGCCCAAGCAGCTGAAAGAAACATTGAGGCTTTCAGACTAGTAGGTATGTGAAAGTCCCTTGATTCTAATCACATTAAGGAGGGAAAAAAATAAACCAAAACTGAACAATTCTTGAAAAGTAAATATTGCAGAAATTTGCTTTGTTTTTCTTGACAAAGTCACTTGTGCACTTCACAGCTACAGTTAAGCAGTTAGTCCTGTCGCTGAGCATACCAAGTGAGATAAGGAGGGCCAGTCTGGTGAGGAAGCTTTGCTTCAGGTGGATGAACAGCTCTAGCAAACATTGCAAAAAGTTACCCCCGAGAGCAGCATTAGCTCTAAGAAAAGCTGCATCATGCTATCAAAATACAGCACCCTCATGCTGTACTTGGTGTTTTAATGGACAATGATGGCATAGTTATAGCCGTTGCCTCCCTTTATCAGCTACAGCACTAAGATCTTTATTATGCTTATCTTTTGAAACCTATAGGCTCATTCATTAGGTAGTTCTACAGAGAAGTTCAAAAGCTGTTTAAGCAGTTTTCACAGCTCAGAGTTTCTGTAATCAGATGAATTTTACCAACCATGGGTGTTTTTCAAAGTTTCCCATACTGAGAAAAAAATGTTTACCTTACAGAAATAATGGTGCTGAAATTGGTCACATTGAATGTTTCTGCAACTGAGTGTAACTCCATTAACGTTAATGAGATTTCCTTCCCGCGTTTCTTCGTGCTTCTCCCGTAGCAGCTAAGTCATGAACTCTCAAGCCACTCGAGTCAAACTCACTCAATATGGAAAACTCTATGTGCCTTGTTTACAAAAAACTGAGCAATAAATTAATTAAATCATGTTATGGAAAAGAAGATGATTCTGGTATATGAGAACATTTTGATTAGCTGTACAATCAGGAACGGAAAAAAAAACCAGAATAATTACAAAATCTGTTGAGGTTTATTTTTGCCATGAACACTTCCATTTTTTATGAAAGTCGCAAGCAAAAAAGACATTTGAACCATTTCAATCTACTCTAAATCAGAAACTACGGTCTCTGTTGGCATCTCTGTATTTTATTATTGTGTCAAAAATTAGGTGAGAAGAATTGGAATAGAAGGAGAAACCTAAATTAACAAAAAACCTGCGCGTCTTATGTGTTACAGAAATAAATTTTCCCTGGCTCTAAACAGGCAGTTCGAAACCCCAGCAGGATTTGGGTGTTAGCTTGCGAAAGAGTAAATGTTTGCTCAGCTCCATCTTCAAACACTTCCAGCATTTTGACCACTCATTTTAAATCCTCCAGCGTTACTTTTAACTCTTCTGCTTTCACGGTGTGTTGAAATAAATGATAGAGAGATTTGTGACTCTTTTCGGCCAGTTTTGCTGCCGTGCCAGCCCATCTCTGGGATTCCTAGCAGGTGAAAAAGAACTCGGGGCCAGCTTGCACACCAAGTTGTGGCACGCTCGAGAGTTGCAGCAACTGGATAATATATGCTGAGTCCGTGTGAGGTCCGCAGCACACCCGCTGTTTGCGGTTAAAGATCACACAGGTCAAAAAATGTTCTCCAAAAGCCTTGCTGCTGCTGCGGTACAAAAGGCCAAAATCCACGGGAGGTGTTCAGGGGCGGTGAAGGGCAGCGTGGCTGTGCTGTGCCACCGTGACGGCAGGGAATTTTTAGGTGTCCAAATGATCTGAGAAAGGTCAGAGAGGCCAGAGAAATACTTGTACGGTATTTTCATTCCATGCGTCACGAGATGATTTGAGATGTCACGTTTTAGAGGAAGCCACATTAGAGCGCAGAGTCCTTTATCAAAAATTGGAACATTTTGATCATGTGTGTAGCTAAAATTGAAGCGGTGCGGCCAGAGTGTTTTCCACTACTGCTGCCCGAAGTGTTTTGCGGGACTGCACTTAAACCAATTTTATGTGCCTATGACACCACCATCTTCAAATGTGCAGTGAGAATTTTAATCCAGTAGGATAAAATTGATAACTTTTAGAATGACATAATTATTGCTGCAAGTAATAAAGAAATTAATATAATTACTGTATTTCTTTGAACCAACACTATTTTTAGCCTTAACCCTACAGTGATCAGGCACATTGGATCACAGTATCTTTGATATTATTTTAAAATTCAATTTAAAATCTAATTCATTATAGGTGAACTACTGCTCCTGAAGGGTTAGCTGTCATGCTTTCCTTATTCAAATCACACTGCACCTTCCAAATTAGTTGCTTGACCTTCTCTATACTTGCAATTGAAATCAGAATTTAAATTTCAGGGATAGTTTTCTGTAACTCGTTTGGAAAAGCGTGGTTTCTTGGGTTTGCCCACTACACAACTTGTTATGTCTTCTCCATGGACATGAAATACCCCGTTGGGAAGGTGAGAAGTCCTGTGCACCCAACAGGAGCTGTGTTCTCCAAAACAGCTCTGTTAACTGCAGGGCAATAAGGTTACCCATAAGGTAAATCACTGCTCCGTGTGAGTAACAGCCTGGCCCTCAGGTTTGCACTAATCTGCAGTCAGGAAGATCCCTGCTGATCTTGTTCACCTGAGGAAAAGGGCCTTGAGCATCACCACAAGCTTAGAGGAAGCAACATAGGAAGGCACACAAAAGGTTTCCTCTTAGCTTGGGCTTTATTTTTTTTGTAAGTGGATAACTGTTTTTAAGCCTCAGACTTTTTTTTTTTTTTTTTTTTGTTGGTTTGGTGTTTTTTTGTTTTTTGTTTGGGTTGTTTTTTTTGGGTTTTTTTTCAGTGAATGGATATTTGATGGCTCCTTTTCAGAGAACAGCTCTTTCAGGGCTTTAGAGAAAAAGATACAGCTACAGTGGAAATAAATCAAACAAGGGATGTACATGCAAGATATCTCCTACTGATGTTCTTCTGTTGAAACCCTGTATTAGGTAAGGTTGTTTGTTTACTAATCATATCCGAAAACATGCTTGCAAGCTCTTTCTTTTTAATTGAATTTGTTACAATATTGCAAGGTAGCCGGTTTTAAAATAAGGTGCTTATTAAATCTGTTAAACACTGCGTCGTCGGGTGAAATGGTTGTGTAAGCAGGATGTGTTTAGCAGCGCTTTTAGGGAGTACAGATGGAAATTTCTGTTAGGGGCTTTGTGTGATTTATACACGGAGTAGCGGATGCACAGTAAGAGCAGAGCTGGAAAATGCGCTCGGGTTCCTGGCTTCTTTCTCCAATTTCAACTCAGCAAAAGAGAACCTGAGCTTTTCCCTGGGGCCTTTCTCTGAACCTGTTAACCGCGACGTTCCTGCACGGAAGCACGGAGGAGATGCTGTAGGTGTTTCTCCAGCTCCAGGCAGGGCATGTTTTTGGGGAGGGCTGAGCTGAAGGCTCCCCGGAGCACTCTGGGCAGTGCTCAGCTGGTGCCTGATGCCTCCAGGTGCCATCCCCGCTGTCCCAGCAGGGATGGGCGAACAGAAGACTGCTACGGGAGCCTTTCCATGGCAGACTCTTCTGGGCTGCAGGCAGGAAACTTCTAATTGGGATTTTAGTGCTTGGGTGTCTAAATCTGGATGCTTCAATGATCTGGGGTTTGGTTTTGGTTTTTTTTTTTTTTCAAAGGAGAGCGCAGTTGTGTAAGGCTGCCTTTCTGCTCACTGGGTTGGGTCAGGAAAACATTTTAAGGTAAAAAAAATTTTATTTAAAAAAACCCGAATCAAATAACAAAACCCAACCAAAAACCCGAAATGAAACAAGAAAACAGAATACGCTAAAAAAGTAGAATAATGTTTGGAAAGGGGTTATCTTTCACAAGCTCAGGAGAAAATCAGCTGAAATTCTAAACTGGAAAATTACTATCCATATTTTATTAGCTGAAGTAATGAGGGTGGAGAGAGATTTAGATGGTACTGCCTAAATCCCAAGGTAACTTTTCCACTGGTTAACAATGTTCAGTGGAAGATACCTCTAGTAAGAATGTAAATCAAAGGAGAGCTAAGAGCGAAAAGCTGCATATCTTATATAATAAGATTGTTGAATGGGAGTTACAAATGTTTTAGCATAAGTATGAAATTATTGGAATAAGTGAGATGTGGCTGAATGAGAAGAGTGATTGGGGATTTGAAACATCAAGAGTTTACTGAAAGGATGTACAAAATGAAATAAGAGACATGGGGATGTTATTGGTAAGGGATTACGGAGGCTTGCAGAGAAATGATGTATGTATTTAGAGGATATGGCAGAGACTCTGCATTGAGGTTAAGGGCGATAAAAGCGGAGAGATGGCTTTGGTATTTTGTCACTAGTCTCCAGGGAATGAAAGTCAGGAAATGTTTTAAGAAATCTAATAAAAAGGTTAGTGCATTAACTACTGATTGATAATGTGCATACTTATAAAGGAACAAATTCTAATACGGATTTGCCCCTGGAACAGTCTGTTCAGTGGGAATAGCTGTGGAGCCAGAGGACACTGCATAGCAAGTGAAATGGAGCAAACACGCCCCCATTTCTCAAATGCGAATGGAGTATTATCCTTATCTGCTTGCTTTTGACAACATCAATACATGGCATTCAAATACTTAGCTCCAAACCTGCAGCAAGCCATTGCCTGCAAATAATAGGCTTGGAGTAGGGAAGAGGGTAGCCAAATGATGAAAACTTCTAAGTTACAGGCCATTTCTGCTAATATTCACAAAGGTTTCTCCTGGCAAGTAGCTAGCCAAGAGCTCTTGTAACACCTCTTTGTTTTCAAGTCTGCCAGATCCTTAAGTTACCGTTAGTGCTAACGACAGGAACTTGCCTTCATTTGACTTAAAGTCTGTCACTGGCCGGAGAAATGCCTAAGCCATCTCAGAAATGTAGTGGCCTTCTCTCATAGGCTGAATTTGCTTGATTTTTAGTAATTTTTTTTCACTGAGTTCAATAACCAATTGTTAGAAGCAGAAAAATAATATATATGTGTGTGTGTGTATCTATATATATAAAAAGTAATCCTGAAGTCTTTGCAAATGGTAATTTAAGCCCGTGAGAAGGTCTGGCTCGTTTGTGGCTGTTCTACAGAATCCAGAGGCTCAGGTAGTTTTTCCAACATAAAATGTGTCTGGAGATCCCCAGATAGTGTGGGTGACAGCTAGAGTTCAAATCCCGGTCTGTAAAGTCCTAAAGAAATTCTCGTGGTCTTTCCAGATGATCTCTGTTTGGGGGGGGGGGGGGGGAAGTGGGAGAAAACAGCCCACCCTAATTTCCTGTAATAGATCAACAGTTTAATACAAACATACTCCCCCTTGAGAAGTATCAGTGGATGGAAATAAGGTTACTAAATTACAGGGAGATTTTGATAAAAATCTTATTGCTATCTCAGCTTTGTATCTATTTCAGAGACACTAATGGACAATCTGTATCACAGTTTTATAAACAAATTTCCGAACAATTAAATACTGCAGTCTCAGAGAGTGAAGTTACAGCCCATGTGTTTTCACGGTTGGTTTTTTCCTTTTTTTTTTTTTTTAATTTAGTATAAGGTTGTTCATATATAGAGAAATAAATATAGGTAGGCATGTATACAGGATTACTAGTTAACTGCTAGGAAAATCTCTCCTTGAATAACTGTATCTCTTTCTCTTTGAGTATTTGTACAATACGAGAGTTTATTGTTGCGCACACTATACATTAAAGATTAGGAGGAAAAATTTTAAAGTCAAAATATCATCTTGGCATTTGTGTAAGAATCACTGTGCAATTATTGTGTAAGTGATGATAAGGCTGATGGCAGTACTGAAGGAAGCATTTCAATTGTACTCAGAGCATGCAGTAAGGAAAAAAATTGGTGCAAAATATAAATTATTTTGCTTAATTGGACTTACTGGGCTTAGAGGCATTGCTGTGCATCCAGCCCTCCTGTGTCCCAGAGGAGCAGGAGGATTGTTACAAATAACTTGTCCCCACGCACTGCTTAGTTTTTCCATATTTGGGTCAGTTTTCTAAAATCACAACTGTACTATCACTTGCAAAGTAAGTGTTGTCAGTCGGTGCGGTAGCGGGAACTCTAAACTTCCTTCAGTGCTTGAAATGTCAGTTGTCCAAGATTAATGTATTTTCCTGTGTCCAACATCCACATTTTCATTTCCAAATATTGTTTGATAAGGGACCATGAAAACTGCAGCAGGTTTATTGGATGATTTGGTTCCCGTAAGTGGGGAAAAGCTATTTGAGTACAGCCATTGCTGGCAGGCATAAAATTACAATATTTGGTTCCATTCAGCAATGAAATTACAAAAACTTGGACTTATTTGGTGGGTATTACAAAGGTAAAATCAAAGCAGACATGTAGATCAGGTTGTCGAATGTTTCAAAGGGTTTGGGTGGTGGAGTTGCTTGCTTGTTTTAAAAGGATGTTTCACGAGCCCAGTCCCAGGTTCTCAGTTGATACCAAACGAGTAAAGTGATGGTGATTCATATGAATTGTAGCTGCCTCCCTAGATATTTTACACAGGCCATGGCAAAGCTGTACAGCATACAGCCTGCTATTAATTGCAGGTGGGCTCTATCATTTTGTTTGTCTAGGAATAAAGTCTATCACTTTTTTTTTAATTATTTTTCTGTTGGTTCCCCTATGTGTGCATCAACTCTTCCACACTTGCTCTTCCTTGCATCTCGTTTGCCTTTTAAATGGCTTGCCACGGAGCAGCATTGATCGTTCTCGCATCTTCTGAATTTCATTTCTTAGGTCGCGTGTCCTGCCTGTTCAAGCGTATCACTCTCTTGTATTAATTCAATAGGGGTTGTTATAGCAAAGTCAGCTGGTGACTCCCTGTTCCTAAACCTGCTGCTTTCAGACATGAAACACCTATTTCCCTTTCTCCTTTTCTGTTTTATCTTTGTTCTAAACTGATTCGTATCAAATGATTGCCCAATCTATCTGTCCACTAGGCTCTTTTATAATCTCGTGGAGATTTGCCACCACTTTAGCTCTGTGTTCCAGCCACTTCATTGTCTTGCTTTGAGAATTAATCTCTCTAAGCACTTTAACTTCTCCTTCTCTTTACTGCTTCTCTCTTATTATTTTCTCTAACATGCATCAAATTAAGGAATAAAAACCTGACAGTAGCTTTTCAAGACCTATAAATATTGATGTTCTGTGTTTTTCTTTCTTTGGATGTTGACTTATGTGATGGCTCAAACCAAAAGCCGGTGTGAGAATACCTGTTCTGCCACCTAAAGTATCTCTGTAGGTGGTGACAGAGGAACTATAAAAATGGAGATGACAACTCTGGAAAGAGGTGAACTTATTGATAAGTTTTATTTGAGTTTCTTTCAGAGTTTCTGCATCATCTCAGTTTACTGGGTGGGATAATGTGAACAATGTGAGAAATCTCATAAACTGTCTTGGAAGAATAGAAAAGATTTGGGTCTGGTGAGGTACAGGAGGATTAGTCCACGATGGCTCAGAAAGGGAGCAGTTAAAAGCTTTCGGGATCTCTTCTTAGCCTTCCTTCTGTGCTATGGCTCTATCAATATTATGGATGATCAAAAGGCAAAATTGGCCAACACAGAGATATTACTCAAAAGAAATGATGCATAGTGTTCAGCTTGAAAAACTATTCAATCAAAAATAAATAAGATTTTCAGGCGTCTTTTTGGCGGACTAATCTATATTTCTTGTGTGGGGGTACTTTCTTTTGACATGTTTGTTCCTTTAACAGGTGTTTAAAGAAAAAGTTGAATTGTAAATGTGGTAGATATAGAGGGAGGTATTCCCTGGACGTAACAAAAATCCCACAGCCAATGAGTGGGGAAAAATGTTGAGCTTGACAGCTAGTTAGCGTGGGATGTGGGGGCTGTAGTGCAGATAGAGTGGGTCCGTGCCTACAGCCTGTATTCGAAAACGTGAGATATAATCCTGAAAACTCAGTTTTAGTTTTCAAGTAGGCACGTGGTCTCTGTCTTGCTAAGTAAGCCTTGTAATGTTTTTACAGGATCCCATCATCTAAACAAAAAACCCTAAAATATTTTCTGTATCTGACAAGGGCATTGTGATTACTATTTTTTTCTATCTTTCGTTAGACCAAAATGTTCAATTTATGTAATGTAAAATGGGCAATTAACTCTTACCAGTTTGATCAGCATGCATGGTTGAATGTTAGTGATCAGACATCATTTTTAGATTTTACCAGATGTTGCCATGTTGCTTCGTTTTATCTGCCCACAGTATTTTATTATAAAAAGAGATTAGGGAATGCTTTATAGATTTCCAACTCTGCTGTGTTTCTAAGGTGATGGAAAAACTGCTGTTTCGAAGTTCAGAAAACTGATGTCATTGCTTAGGACTTCATGTAGTTTTCCAGTGCCTCAAAAGAAAAGCAACACGTAACTCCTGTTTAAAAATGACACATATATTTTGCGTGAGCTCTAAACCCACTATACCAGACTTATACCTCTGCATGAATTATTTGATGTGTTTGTCTGCATTCTTAAAAATTGACAATTGGCTGAAGTGTTTCACCATGGTGAAACAGGAATGAAACAAAACAGATTAATGTGGCAAAGTAACAAATGGATGTAATTTTTTTTGTGTTTCATTTGACCAAGAATTACTGTATTACCTGAAAGCTTCTTACGTACGCAAAGTAAATGAATGCAAGACTTAAAAATCAGTGATTAGAAACAGTTGGGGGTGGGATTAATGTTCTAGTTCTGTATCTTTTTCTTTGGTTTAACTAATAGACTGGCATTGTCCAGTTTAATCACTGTGCTTAAATGGATTTTTCCCATTCTGTAGGAATTATTTTATTTTCTGTTGAAGAATGGCAGAAAATCTGATGCAACATCTTTTGGAATTGCTCAAAGGAGAATAGTTGCCTCTTACAGGTGAAGTGGGGCTGTGGGGAGCTCCTGGCATGTGGCTGCAATGGATCCATCCTCACCACTCGAGGGGGAAACCCAGAGCTAGGTGGCCCTGCTGTGCCCCGTGGTTCTCCGTGGGGCTGGCATTGAGGGGCAGGCTCTGCCTCACATGAGCCATTTCAGCACTGAAACATCCATGGGACCTTCTGAGGGAAAGTGAATGTCAGAAATTTATACTTTTTTTTTTCTTCTTCTTTTTTTTTTTGTCTGGTCAATACAGCCTCTTTGAGATGCTCTGAGCATCATCTTGGCAAGATCAGGTTCCAGTGCTCTCCAAGGGGGGGGAAACCACGAGGCTTGTGATCCCTCTAAATCCAACTATGCCAGCAAAGCGAGGTTTAAGTATGAACTGAGTGGTACGTTGGTCTTCCGTATGGAAATGAATTTCACCCGAAGGGCAGAGTCAGCAATGTTTCTGAGCGATCAGACTCATCTTTTTGAAAGTCTCCATGCTCTGTTTCTTGTGCTCCTTTTCAGTCAAAGTTCCTGATGCCCAGGGTGTCTAGTAAAAAGAAGGTAGAATACACATCTGGAATTAAATATGCTCTGAAGTTAACTTTAAATTTCTGATTTAGTTTTAGCGCATCAAATAGGAATGTTAGAAGCTCAGAACAACATGAAGATAAGGAGCTCTTGCAATTGCATTATTTTATATGAAGTGACTTAGAGGACAGACCATGAACTGGTATAGCAATTTTTGTCGATTGATACATTACGTTGTTTGATATCTTCAAATCAAAATTTTTTGGTCTGATGTTTCCTTTAACTAGGAAAAAAAAGTTCTGTGGGTACAATATTATTTACACAGAGTTGAACATCTCTAGTAGAAGCAGAAGGTACTTGAAACCAGAGAAGACAGTTTAGTTCCTGATCGAGTGACTGCTGCAAACTGTTATTTTGCAGTCTGGGATTTTTCCCCTCAACATTTTTGAGGGAACAATGGCAAGTTTTATTTTTGCTGAAGTGAACAAATGTGAAAACCGCATCTCTCTTCTTCATGAAACTCAACTCTGCTTTTCCCAGCCACAGCGATCTGCTATGGCCTCGTGCAAGCAGGATGACAGTGTAATCGCTTCCTCTGCTGCTCGTGCATGAGTGGGGTTGTGAGAATCCCACCCGGGGTGGTGGCCCATGATACTCCTGCAAAATCTAAGGTGGACCATGGAAAACTTCTTGCATAGTGCTGGCATGTAAGTAAATAATGTTTTTAGGTTAGCGCGTTCTTCCAAGGTCCTGCCTTCCTCTCATTTCTGAAGCGGTTGGAACGCTCCACCCAGTGCAGAGCCTGCTCCTGTGCCCTCCTTAATGCAACTTTTCATACAGTTATGTCTTTGCCAACCCAAGATATGTCTTAGCATTGGGGTTTTGTTTGTTTGTTTGGGTTTTTTTTTTAAATCAAAAGTGAAATGGCCAAAATTCTGAGTGTGAAGCCGAATACCCTCTTGCCTGATATTTGTTATTACAGGTTATTGCCTGAAACCAATGCAAGGATATCATCGTTAACCCTCTTAATGGTTGCCACCAACTGCAAAGATGTTGACATGCAGTAATAAACTATCTATCGTTATTTAATTATAACCACAAGGCAAGTGCACATAGCTATACTGATTATTTATCAGTGAGAGGTTGATGGCTTTAATAGGCTAATAATCTTATAATGAATGCAGTTTAATTACATATACGGTGAGGCTGTGTAATTGTTATTTAAAGTGCAGAATGATTTCTGGAGTTGGAAAGGCACAGACAAACCAGTGCGAGCATACTTCAGCCGTCTTCTGAAATGGAGCTTCCTGACACTGTGCCTTTGTGTGGCATATTGAACTTCGGTTCAGTGAACCATGGGTCAAGCACATGCAGTGAAGAACAGGTTTTATGGCCTCTTTGTCTTTTGAAACACTTCTTTTGGGTTTTTGTGGTGTGGTGTTTTGTTGGATTCTTTTCTTGTGCTGTATATATGACTGTTGCTTGATTTACAATATAATGTTTTATTATAAACACTACCCTGGTAGCTTTTTCTTGCAGAATGTTGAAACCAGAGGGAGTATTCATAAACACACATTTAAAAGCCAAAAAGTCAGTCCAGTCTCACCTCCTGCCCTCCTTGGGAACTACAATTGTCTAGAAGTTTTAGATAGATCATAGTAGAATGTCATGGATTTATTATTTTATAATGATTTATATTAGTAAATATTTTTTTAATGAGTTTGATATGTTTCAATTGTCATATCAAGTTCTCCTTTTGAATATAGATGCTTTTTATTTTTACTAAGTTAAATTAGCAACTTAATCTTTCAGAATGATTTCTGGTTGGAATTAATCTGCATTTTTTGAAGGTCGGTCAGCATCTGCAGTGAGCATCATAAAGACATCAAAAATTAGTTCTTTGGAGCACTTCTGTAAAAATATTTAGGATGCATGACTTCTATACCAACGTCACAGTGCGCGTAAAGTATTAGACTGACACCTGCCTTTCTTTTTCATTGCTTCAGTAGCTTTAAAACCTTGTCCTTTACATGTTTTTGTTGGCCCATTCAAAAGAACGATTTGCAGTACACATGGATCTTTATATGGAAAGCAATCATCTTTATATAGAAAGCAATCAATACCCAAATCAATTTAAAAAATGGGCATAGCAAATATACCATCCTTAAAAACTAATTAGAGGCACATAATACTCCAAAAAATAAGATTGGAAGCCATACGTGCTTCAGCACTTGAACCAGGGGAATGGTCCTGTGTGGTTTCTTGGCTTCCTTGTACTCAAAAATTTTTTCCAGTTTTCTGGTCCCGTTTAATACTGGCACATATTCATAGCAGCATATTTTATTTTTTCCCCCATTAAAGCATCCAGATTTAAAAATAAAAATATAAAAAGCATGGAGTGAGTAGGTGGAAATCCTTTGTTGCTGAGCCAAATTGAAAGATGGACATTGTGTAATTTTCTGACACAGTGGGAGCTCTGCATAGGGGGAATAAAGAGCTCTTGAAGCTGTGTTTCCCTTTATCAGTTTATGTGCCTTGAGTGTACTTTCTAGTTAAAACTTTTAAATAACTTTAATTACAGAAACTAAAAAGGGCTGCTGCAGAAATTATTCCCACGCAAGTTAAAAGGTCATTAAAAGTTTGGGCTATCAAGCTAATTTGCGAACAATGCTGTGCGTGAGGTGTTCTAACAGCAGTAATTATATTGCGAGTTCTCCTTGCTGCCGCGGCATTTTCCTACCCCTTCGTACAGCCCCTGGCAGAGCACGCTCTTCAAACTCTCTTGCAATATAAATAACAAGTGGTCATTATCGCAGCCTAATAATTGTCAGCCTTACGTAAAACCACGGATGTGTGGTTTTGTAATAAAGCGATGGCAGGTCAGGCTCTGGTTAGATTCGCCTGAAATTTTGTGAGCTGAGCTCCGTCGTAGAGAAACCTCATGAGAAGGGGTTTGCTATCTATCTCTTCTGTGTGCTTACATTAGAAAATGCCGGTAAGTCTGAGCTTTGGCCAAGCTTTGACCTTTTCTCTTTTAGTTCTGACTAGGTAAATAATATATATCTCGCTGAATCTCTATCACCACAAATCTTTTGGATAAAATCAGGCCACTTGACAAATTTTAAATGGAAAATCCCGACCTGTAGCAGAGTTGCTAGTTGACTTTATAAACATCGTGGAAATCTTATGTTCTCTTCGGTTTCAGGTCAGGCAGTTCCATAAGTGTAACTTCAAACATCTGATTGCGACTCTTACCTGTCCGTGGGATTCGCAACGTCAGGCAACACCTTCAAGCAAAATGTTTCGGTGTACCTGAAGTTTGCTTGTAGTACCCTTGGATGACTGTTGTTCAACCAGCTGGCAATGCTGTGGGCTGGTGTCGAAATGTAGTTAATAGGAAGACTTTATTTAAAACCACTGCTGTGCGCGTAGGCGTTAACTGAATTTTTGTGCATCCTCTTTAGCCTGTGTGTTCCTGGAGACAAAGCTCACCTCTTTCACTGGGTCCAGCAATTAGTCATTCACTGAAAATTAATTCAATGTGAGGTTATTCAGCTCAGCTTGGTCATCTGAATATACCACAGCTTGCAGGTAGAAGGAGAAAATCTACAGAAAAGTACATTTAGTGTTATTTTTTTCCATGTGGTTCTTGAGCAACTGTTGCAGATCTATGGTGCAAGCCGATATCAAAGCCATACATTAATGGTGTTAGCTAATTATCCTAATCAACTTCTGCTTTTTTCATCACACTTAAACACAGTCTACTCCAGGTTTCTGATGGAGTTAAGCAGAGCAGATGAGGATGTGAGACTTGAATGAGGATGAGCGCGGTTTATTTCTCAGTTCTGGTATGAAGAGATGAATGCCTTCTCAATGTATTGTATGTACCCAAACCATGAAGATGAAATGGATACTGCTGTGCACTGGTGTGATGCCTTTAGCTAGCAGAAAGGCCACGACTAGTATGTGTTGTCTAACGGTCGACAAAAATCTGTTTTTTAAACTCAGTATTATATATGTGAGAATTTTTTTTTTTTTTTTTTCTTTTGAGGGGAGATGAATGGAACATCTAGGATATTCGGTCAGGAAGAGCACACTTTTTTTTTTTTTTTTGGTATAGGCAATAATTCAGATATTGTTGATAGGACAACATGAAATACACCTCAACCAGTCATTAAATTAATTGACCTTCCTACCCTCTATTAGCAGGTCTGGATTCTTATTATGTTTTTCTGAGTTTCCTGGGTTTATAAAACTGGTTGGCTGATATGCTTGCAATAGCCATTTTATTTTTTTTATATTATTAATAGTATTTTTATAATATTAATAGTATTTTGCTGTAACTTACAATTTATTATCAAGAAAGTAGTCAGAAGGCTTTCAACTAAACTTTGTTTCACAGGATCCTGCAGGCTTTTTATTCTCAAATGTATTTCTGTGAAACATGCGTGTTGCTCTGATTATTTTTTTATTTTTATTTTATTATTATTTTTGTGAATCAAGGACCTGGTCTTAGTGAAGACGACAAACATCTTACCGAGCAACTGCAAGGCTGAAGATGTTAATTTCACTTCAGAAACATGTGCTAGTGTTTCTGAAAATACATTTTCTCTGAATTTTGAGAACTCAAATAGCAAAATGTTAACACTGTGAAGATATTAAGTTTTCTGTCTTTTTTTTTTTTAAGGCATTCAGAAGATTTCCCTTCAAAAACTTAGTTGACATGATGTATTCCAACTTAAATAAAATGAGACATTGGTGTGAAGGGACTGTTATGGAACAATATCCTGAGCATTAAAACCGTAATGCAGACTCCTTTGGCTTCAGCTAAAAATAATGAAAACTTGGTAATTGAGAAATAATATTTTAGATATTTGAGGACTTATTTATCTTACAAAATAAACCTGATCTGCTGTAAGCTCAAGCGAATGGGAACCAAACCATGTTCTCCAGGTGCAGGAACTCAGTCACCAGGTTTCAGCTCCGCCAAGCAGCTTCTTCCCCCAGCCCGGAGCAAAGGAGGGAATGAGCGCGCTCGTCCCGTTCCGTCACGCTGCAGCTTGACATTCAGTTTGGATGTAGACAGGTTATTTCATCTTTCATTCGACCCGTATAGGTTTGCAACTTTATCTCATTTCATGCAGAGTTAAATGTTATCATTCATACGGCGGCTTGTAAACTAAACGTGTGAGCTGATAACACGTTGTACCTCGCTGCGGTCTCTGCTCGTTTACGAGAAAGAGTAGCATCTCCCTGGGTATGTGAGCAGCATCCTTCCAAACAGGGATGGATTTTTGAAGATGTGACATATTATGGCATGAAAGGAACAAAATGCGATGAAAGACTTGCTGGTGTAAGATAGTAAAATAAATTGAAGTCGCTGAAGTACAAAACCACCTCGGAGTGTCTAATTTCATCCCACAAAAGGATGTGGCTAAGTGTTGGCACTAGTTAAGCTAAAAATGTGCGGTTTTTTCTTTTATATATTTATAAACGTGTATGTATACATGAGAAGCAATGATGGGCTACTTTGCTTTGACTCCCAACTCCTTCTATATACGATTTTTCAGTGACAAAATAACAAAATTCAGTGTTCAGCATGCAACTGTTGACTTACCTCAGGTTTGGTGGAATTTATTTTTTTTCTTAATTTAAAAAATAAAAGATATTATGTAGATACCTAGCTAGGTGACACAGCCCTCATACATATGCCTTTTTTCCCCAAAGGATTTAGATCTGCATATATTTTCTTGTGCTATGACATAAGCCGCTTTTCCTAAGCGTTGAAAAAAATTTTTACCATGCTCTTTTTTTAATATATATACACCAAAGTAGGATACTAAATTCCAGCTACCTTAGTGTGCTGGTAGCAGCAAGAGACCTTTTTTAAGCACTTGTGATGGTTAACACCAGCAAAGTCCTTAAGTACGATGGAAGAAAACCAGGTTGAAAAGCTTATTTTTTCCATCTTGTAGAGAAATGCTTTCTATCTTGAAAATAAGCCATGGAATATTAAATTCAAAACATAAACACATAAAGTTTATTTCAAATCATAATTTATTCAGCAAAGCCTTTAGTATTAGAACAGAAGTTGCTATGAGGCTGCGTGAGCTGTTCAATAGCAGAGCTCACTCGAATCCAATCTAAATACCAAATTGCAGCTGAGCCATAGAGATGGATCTGTGTTTCCATTTTACCAGAAACCTTATTTGACTTATAGGACTCTGGAAAACAAAGAAACAAACAGTATACAATTTAAAGCTTAAATTGATATCTCTTCCCAGAAAATGTAAGGAGATTTTTTTTTTTTTTTCAAAAAAAAAAAAAATTACGAAGATATTCTCAGAAAATATAGAAAGGGGAAAAGATAATTTGCATTATATTGAGAGATGCTGAGGTGGACAGAGCAAACCTACAAGCCCTCCTCTCCAGCGTGAGGACTTCGATAAGGACACAGCGGTTGCGTTTGAAGAGTTTTAGGGCTGGCTGCTCTGGCAGGGGATGGGGCAGCTGATGGCATTATATATTTCTTTAATGACCCAATAGTTTGGGTACCCGCAAACTGTTTTCCCTTGAGAGAGCAGATATTGGGTCCTATAAGGCAGATTTTTGTCTCGCCCGTGTTTCGTTCCAGCAGCAGGTGCCCCTGCCTGCACATCTCATGCGCCCCGAGGGCAGGCAGGGAGCTGCTGGGGGGTACGAGGCAACGAGGGGGGGGGTGAGGCAGAGGAGGGTAGTTAGGAATATTTCCTGGTTATACACTTCAGAAGCCTCTCTCTTGTATGAAATGAAACGATTCCTTGGAGCAGCAGGGCACGGGTGGCCGTTTGGCACGCAGGGATGGGAGCGTCGGTCCCGCGCATCTCCGTCAGTAGAGCTGTAGCGTCCTCCGAGGGAGCCACAGAGTCCTGTTGTTCAGAATAAAACCTGCTTTTGTTTCTGCTGTGTTGGAATTCAGTTTTGTTTTCCCACGATCCTGATCTGTGAGAGTACTCGGAGATGCCACAAAGCTTCCAGAGATTATTTTCAGCTTTTAAATTTTATTTAGATCCTCAGATCTTTAAGCAAACAGACTTTGTCAGGCACTGCATCTTTCTCTTTAATTTTTAAATATAATTTAATTGCCATATTTTATTATTTCTTTATTTAGACTCATAAAACACAGCCTTTTGGAGTAATGAAGGAAGAATTAAAAAAAAAAAACAATTGCCAAAAAGCACAATGATATAAATGTAAATCAGGCATGCTTCTACTTTTCAGAGCTGTGTTAGGCCTTCATTAGCCGGTCCATTGTAGTAATCCGTTTCAAATTGTTCAATTTTCTTTTCTAAATCCATGCTTTCATTGATCTGCATCTTTATCCTCCACAAAGTTTCTTTAACGGTGATCCCACTAATGAAAGCTAAGATACTGGAGATTTCTGTACGTCTTTGTGGAGCAAACGTTTAAGCTGGGGTTGGGGGAAGTTGGTTGTCAGAGAGTTTTTGAGTTTTTACATTTAAGCTGCATCATTTATATTTATATGCACATTTTCTCTCTTTCTGGTATGGATTTCTGAAATGTACAATGGGGAAAGCAAAGTCTCAGCCCTTTTTTTCACTAATACTGGTTGTATACAATTACTAAAAAATAAATTAACTTTGCTAGCCAACCTCGATGCTGATAGATTTCTTACTGGTTATGTCAAGCTGTTATCACGTCACAGTTCCTGACAGTTCAGAAAAGAAAAGCTGAAGTTTACTTGGGTTGAGGGGAAAAAAAAAAAAGTGTATGTGTGTATATATATGTCTGCGTGTTTATACACTTTGGTGCCATTTATTCATCCCATTAATTGCCTGGTTTTGCAGAGCACACAAGACTGATGCAGGTGGTGTTTGTCAGAAGAGACCCGATAAAGCAAAGGGATGAAGGCTTCAGCAAAAAGCCTTCACCATCATCAGGCATAAACCAACCTTCTCATCCCACGCTCCACAGTAAGCACCCAGTTCAAAGAGCCTTAAGACAGCAAAAGCAAAGTTTAAAAAACAAAAATAAAACATCTAGTTTTCTAGATTTTATTTATTCATTGTTTGGTTTGAACAACTTCAGTAGAAAACAATTCTGAAAATCTTTCATTAATGAGGTGGGGTTTTTTTCTTAAATATTTCTACTAAAATAAAATAAAGACCAGCTTTAGAAAGCAGTAAATGAGAAAATAATTTAGTTTTCTATTGGAAAAATCTGGCTGCTCAGACATTTCAGTGAAATACACTTCTGAAGAAAGCTATAAAAAATAATCTGGGCAAAACTTCTACAATGTACTTTAAGGAGAATGAGGAGGAATGAAAAGAGTGAAGAAGTCCGTTTCATGTTTGGTGCCCAACCTTTTAATACATTTTTCATTCCGAAGTCCCTTTCAGGTGAATATTTCTGCTTTCTGAAGTAAATTCTGACCCCTCTTTTGTGTCTGTAGAAGATTTTAATTAAAGCTGACCAGAGAAAGGACCATTATTCAAGAGAGAAGCAGCTGGTGAGGGTTTCCTGGAAGCAGAACTTCTGCCTTTGTTCGCCATGCTCCGTTCTACCGCTGCTCTCCGAGCAAGACCAAAGAAAATAGGAAGGGCAGAATCGGTACCGCTGACACGTGGTTGGCAAGATTTCTCTTTGCTGGCGTATCTCAGCAGTCGCTGCACTGAAAATCCCACCATTGTTATTGCTGTAGCACCAAACCTATTATTGAGAGATACATATGTCTGCATTTCAAGATCTTTTCTTCTATGGAATGCGGTTGACACCTTCAGCTGTGGACAGGGCAATTTATGTTCCTTCAATTCTGTTTTCTTGCTGTGTTCGGAGCAAAAAAAAAAAGCTAAAAAAAAAAAAAGGCAAACATTAAAAAAAAAAGATTATTGGTAAAAGTGGCAGAAGTGGCAAGCAATGCATATTTTGGCTAGAATTTGGCCTAATTTCAAAGGTAAAATTGTGAGCTTAAAATGCCACAAAAATTGAGCTGAAATTTCAAGCAGTTGCAGAGACACTGACGTTCAAGATGACAGCAGGCTTTAAAGAAAGGGCAATGGAGTTACAGGTGGCGTGTATTGAAATAATGAGCAAGGAATGGAGGACTTATGCAAGAAAATTGAAAACTAAAATCTGTGGGAAGTCTAACGTTGCATTCGCCCTGGGGAGAATGTTTCAGATTAGTGTGAATGTGTTGGAGCATTGTACGTAGCGTGGCTGTCAACAGGAGGAGGATTTGTTGAGCACCTGTGGGAAGCAGGAATTGCAGTGATCCAGCTGTAAGAGGCTGAAGTCATTCTTTGCAGGTATTTACATCTTAAAGATATTCTTTAATTTGTAGATACTTACTGATTTAGCTGGCTTATATGTTTTTTCAGTCCTTTTTTAACACAGATATTGGATCAAATGTAAGACTAACGCTTTCAGACATTGAACTGCAGTATCTTCAGTGCTTTGTGGGGAGTTAAGAGTTGTAGGGGGGGAGCTGATAATATCCAAGGAAGTGTTAAATGAGCTTTTTGGTACAGAAGAGGTGTCGTGGTGACAATCATCCAGTCCTGGTTTCAGATGCATCAAGTCCTCCAGTTAGTGCAGCTCAGGAAAAGCTTCAACAGGTGAGAAGTGTTTGGGGGAACAGAGGAAAATGCTTATGCAAGAAGGAAAGAAAAATCCTGTTGTTCAAAGAACAAACTATTTTTTTTGACTCTCTTCAGCATCGTGACAGTGGGTTTGGGAACGCTGGAGTGGGGGAACCTGCAAGCACTCGCCCTGCAGTTGGTTTATCCTTTGACCCATACTCATGTGGCAGGGTCACACAGCTGACCACAAGCAGTAGTGTAGGTATGTAATAGCAATTAAACCCAAGAAAATGCCCACGGACACACAAACGCTGACTCCTGGGTAGGAATGCTTCAGCTCTGCCAGCACATAGTGCCCCTTCTTGCTTTCTGCTGGGAAAGCAGGCGTTAGTCCTATTGGGTATCGCTTACGAACAAGCATTTCATCTAGCCATCATTTATTACAGTCATGTAAATCTCTGCAGGCACTGGTAGCACAAATGTTGCCCGCTAGCTTTACACGGACACCATTGAGAATGAGTCCAAACCTGAAGTGCCAAAGCATCTCTACAGCTGGAACCGCTGCACAGCGTCTTGGCTCTTCAGCACTAATTATAAAGAGGAGAACAGGCTGGAAGCTTTACTCTTAGGATATACGTAACACTTCACCCAGGGACGAGGACAGATGTCGTATGGGGGTTTCTGTTTTGGGGGTTTTTTTGTGGAGTGTTTGGGTTTTTTCCCCTCCCAATAGTAATACTCATCTTGGACCTCTGGACAGCTATTAAAGAGGACAAGATAGAGCTGTTCTCTTTCCATCCTCCTTAAGAGTTCCCTCTACTTACTGTGGGGGAAGTGCTTCTGTCCAATGTCAGAAACCAGAGAGAGGAGTCAGCTTTTCTTAAATTGGTGCTTTATATAATTTTGCGGTAACAAACTGTTGGGGCTTGTGGTGCTGACTTCTCAGTGAGAACAGCTGAAGCGAAGCGTTAGTGCCGCTGTGTGGGACTGTGATTTTTCTTCTCTGGTTTTGTAGTCTGAGAATACCAGGAGTCCTACATAAGGAGTAAGAAGTGCTGAGCAGGGGAAAGGAAACCTGCAATAAATACTGGCTATGACACGACTCAGAAATGATTAGCAGTATTAGAACTGCCAGTGGTAAAATTAATGAAGTCCCGTTCATGTTGAGAGTCTTGGGGTTTTTCCCTACCATGCCTCAGTCCCCAAACACTGAAAGGCACAGTCAAAGCCAGGACTTTGGGACTTCAGGTATCCAGCTTCGGATAGCCGGCTGCAATTCTGGGTTTATGAAATAGAACACTTCTAATTGCTTGCTGAGAAATTTGTGGGCAGTCATAGTCTTGACAGTGCTACTTTATGCTAAATTCTACCATTCTGACTTTATAAGATGCATAGCTTTTGTTATAACAATATTAGTTAGGAACAGTGTCTGGTTTTGTCAATTGTCTGTGCAAGTACTACAATATTCATAAATTAATTGGAGCTACAGTCCATAGTAAATAAATAGTTTTCCCATACACTTGTACGCAAATAGTTCGATGCCTCCGGCTGGGAACTTCTTCAGACTTAAAACTGTTTTCCTATGCTGCGTGCTAAATTGCAACTCAAAGGCACCGAGGCACCGTCAGATTTAAAGGTGTATCTCCCCTTTCCAGTGCTTTTAACCAACCCCTGTGCATGGACTACAAATTCAGCCAGGCATAAGCCTATGAAAATAATTTAGACCAAATGTAATCAAGGATGAAGTCTGGCAGATGTAGTACTACTGAGTCCAAAATGTCTATGTAATGTTTCACTCCTGAGTGCAATCTGCACTAAAATATAATGAAGTGTCATTTTTACCCACTCTATACAAGGTGATGAAAGATATTTAAAATGTACAGTGGTTAATAGAATTATTTGAGTTTTACGTTTCCCTAAACCCCTGTCCATCTTGCTTGCTTACTTTCCACCTAAATACTGTAAATGAAAGCAATAACGACTGATGAGAGTAAACAACACTTTGCAATATGCAAAGGAAACATCAATAAACTGGAGTTCTAGAGCAGCAGTAAAGGTCACTTGTTCTCTAGAGACCATAAATCTAAAAAAAAAAAAAAAAAAGTTACCTTTAGTCAACCGGAGAGTGTCTTATGTTCTGATGACTGTTAACAAGTGAAATAAAATTGTCCCTGTTAGATGTGCAGAGTGCTGGTCCGTGAAGTATAACCAAGGGACCACAACCTCAGAATTATGCTCTGAACTATAGAGGACAAATAAAAAGACTGAATTACTATTATGACTGGCCTGAAAAATATAATCTATTTACTTTGTGATTAACAGAAATATCTTTTTGTTTGAATATCTCCTCTCCCTTCTAAATACTTGTATGGACTTGTACTTGTGTGGACTGCTGTCTGTAACGTAGATCCATCGCACTGTGACGTGCAGTCCTGGTGAACGTGTAGATGGGGATGTTAAGAAGTGGTTTTGGAGGATTCCGTGTTTTGGGGAGGATTCCTGGTTGAGCTGTTGTTCTGGGAGTTCATTAGATCATCATCTAATGAGGAATAAATTGGTTCCTTCGGTTCATCTATGTTTGTGATGTTGGCATAGGATCTATGTGCCTATTTGTTCTTAATTCCTTAAGATGCAGGTAGTTTTGCGAATACTGTATTTTATTATATATGATACAGAACATTCTAGCTTTGAAATGTCCAAGAGACCTGATCTGACCAAACGTAAAGCAACTCGCTCCAGAAACCACTTTCTCCTACAGCTTTTGCCAAACACCTGGAGAGTTCACTATTTTCTGGGCTGTTGACTAGTAATCACCCGTTTCCCATGAGAAAAATCCAGTGCAACAGGTAGCACCATCTTTGGATGACCCAGGGTGAAAGATATAGAGGTACTGGGACAAATTTAGTTGTCTAGTCTGATTTTAACTATCACCTTATTCAAAGAAATCCTGTGCTCTGAGCCCTTTTGTCCTCTCTGACTTCGAGCAACCTTAAAACAAAGGCGACACACAAGCAAGCAAATAAAATTTTCAAGTTACATAGACTGTGCTTAAAACCATGGGTACTTCTTAGGGTAACAAGGAAAAGGAAAAACTTTTTTTTTAATAAATCCCCAAAATATTTCAAGCCTGGAATACTAGATAAAAAAGTATTCAATGAGTTATAAAATATTTCAGAAGTTGGGATCTACTGGAAAGTGCGGGGTGGGGTGGGGGGAAACAACCCCACCTATTACGAAGTTTAAGCTATTATTTATTGTATTTGAGACGGTACCTAATTCATAGAATCTGGCCCTAAAATGTTGCATGTAACAAAATTGTGTTGCTGCTGGTTTACTCGATTTCCTTCACTGCTTTGGTGCGGGGAGTACAGATGCTCCAAGAAATGAGGAGGTTTGGTCAGTCTGACGTTAACGACACGTGTACAAGCAGGGCAAGGCAAATCGGTTTGGTGATGACACAGCGGTGAGATCAACGTGAACGTTTTCACACTCTGCTTTTTCATACAAGGGGAATTAACTTCAAGAGGAAATCGTAGTTGCCTCAGAAACGCACGGGGTGGAGATACTGTGGAACAAAGGATGCCAGCCCAACTTCCAGAACTCAAGAACCGCGTACGTGCTGGCGTTACACGCAGCTGCTGGCAGCTGGATGTCTCTTTCTGATGTGGTGATCATCTTGATGGGCTGCTGCAGCACTTTGATATTTTTCTGCAGGCTCCCTTCTGAACTTAAACGGGATGAAAATCACACGTTATGCCTGTCATTGCTACCAGGTGGTTTTAGTCAAAAGCCTTGATCTTTTCTATTTTAATATTGCTAATATTTCTCTCAGAGGTTTGATTTTTAATATGGAAAAAACCCCTCAGTAACTAGTCTTTTAAATTTGTATGTTCATTATAGTGGACAAAAGATTATTTCAAACAAGAGAGCCTCCGTGCAATACTTACAGAAGGATTTCAACATGTACATTCCTTGTGTTGCCAGAAGTCATTCTTTCTCCTGCCTTACTGTAACCGTACATTACGCTATTGCCATACTTAATTCAGGCGTATTTAATTAGGTAATATTCTCAATTTAGCCTTCTTCCAATTAATGGATTTCTGCATAATTGATATAGCATTAGCAGAGATCTCTGCTATTGAAGAATCTTGTGAGGATTATTAACTGGGGTTTCATCAGGTGTTTCAGACATAAATTCTGATCATAAATTCTGTGTTAATATAACACAGGACTCGTCAGCTACACAGTGAAAGAAGAAATTAGAGATCATATACCCGTAAAATATTGAGATGATTTTTTTTTATTCTTGAATTTTTATTAAGTACAGGATTCTAAGCCAGGTTCTTAATCATAAAAACTACTTAATTGCATTGAAAATCTTGTGTCCCAGTTCTCTTGCTTTAGATTTTTTTACTGCATTTTGGAGTATATAAACATTTACATGACATTTCAATACGCACAAAATGCGAGGACTTAATTTAATTGTGAGTATCAACAACCTGGTGCATTGGGCAAGTTGTAAAATATATTCATTATAAATAGCAGTAAAAATAACTATAAAAGCTGTAGAGCTATTAAGTGTTTGAGATTTTTTTTCTTCATATCTATAACTTCTAGAGACCATTATGAATTTTTTAGTTTGCTATTTTATATATACTTCCCTAAATGGGGCATATTTTCCAGTCCTGTTAAACAAAAATAATTAAAAAAAATAAATTAGTGAGTTTGAAGAACTTACTCTTCTTGTTCTGGTGTGGGTTTTGTTATGTTACAAAACAAAATAATAATAATAAAGAACTTGGGTATTTACACATAGCTTTAAGAACATTCTAAGTTTCCCATCTGTTGATTATGTTCTGAGGTTCATGACTTGTATTGATATTTTGTGGAAAAAAATTAGTGCAATGATTTTTTAAATTTTTTTTCTTAAGATATACTGAGTGTTTAAGGGGCTTCTAAATGGGCAAACTATTCTGTCACTACAGAAATAAATTAAAGAATTCAAAATAAGTTTTGAACATTTCAATTATTTTTTTTTTTTTTTTTTCCCAGTTAGGAGTGAAATTATTCTTTTTCTCAACTACATACTTGACGTGTTTCCAGGTAGAATTTTATTTCTTCTTCATCCCTATTCTGCCCAGAATACTTCATTTAGGTGCTGTTCTTCAGATTTGATCCTCGTGCAGTTGAAGAGAAAAGCGGCAGAAATCTCACAAAAGCAGCCCATTAAAAATGGGTAATTTAAATGAGTTATGGGAATGATGGGGGTTTTTCTGCAGTCTGCCATTCTTACCATCGCCTCTGATCATGTTAAAGTATCCTTTCTGTACCCTCTGTACATACTAAATTAATGACTTTTCAAATTTTTAAGTGCAATTTTTCAAGTATTTAAAAAACTGAAATAGCTATAGTTACTTGTAGGAATACTAATTATATAAAGAAAAACTCTTTCTTTTTTTTTTTTACCTTGAAATTAAAAGCAATTTTGCTGGTATAGATGCAAAGAAAGATTTACTGAAGGAAATAATCGCAGTTCATATAATTCTGTATTACACTGTCTGAATTAGTATCGGGGAAAATCAAGCTGTCCTAACAGGAATTCTGTAATGAAACTAAAGAGAGAACTCTTGGGAAGTATTTCCTAGAAAAAAGAATACTTGCCTGCTGTTGAGTCCAGGAATTTTCAGATGAAAATCACGTTTCAGAGTTTAATGCAGAAATACATAACTGGAGGTATGTAGCCTAATCACTTCCAGGAAAATACCTCAAAGGAGTTTGGTCTGAATTCAATATTCACACCTCCAAGAGGGTCAAATGCAATTTTTCAGGACAATGTTGCTATTATAGTCAAGAAACAAATACAGGCAGATAACGGGCAGCATTATCTTGGAAGGTCAGGGACAAATTAAATAAAAGATTGGAGCTGTCAGTATTGTAGGTTATTGTGTGGAAGACACAGGGGCGTGTGAAAAATATTACATTGATATCAAGACAATTGCCGATGCTGGCAGCTGTGATTACATGCTAATGGTGATATCTGTGGTTCTTGTAGCGAGTAAATTATTTTCTCAAGGAATCTGCTTAGCAAGGTGTAAACACACCTCTGAACTGTGTTTTAGCACAGATGACCTCCTCGAATGCGCCTTCATCGCGCGCTGGCAGACGCTCCTCGACACAATTTGTTTTCCTGCTGCGGTCGGGAAGAGCGAGGTGTGAGGAGCCCAAGTGAGCAGCCAAAGCCGTGGCAATTCTGTTCAGTGAAATGATTCTTCCATTTCCTGACGGTGTTCCTTTCTTTTAATCCAGCTTTACGTGCCAGACCTTGCCGGGTGCACTCCCCGTGCCTGGAACTGATTTTCATGATGTTTACAGCGGTTTTCACTGTTCGTTAAGGTATTTGCCGTTCTAACGTAGAAAAGCAGAAAATACTCTTTGCTTGAAAAAAATTGTTTCAGTCACTGTAATTGTCTAAATATAATGGAACATTTTACATAACACAACTGAGAGAAGGGTGAGTAACTATGTTTAAATACAAACTGTTTAATACGGGAGGTAAAGTATTCTTGATTTCACTTGTAAAAATTGAAGGGGGGCGCGGGGGAAAAGAAATAAATCACATCTAGTTTCTGATTTTTCTTTTTATTAAAAACAAACCAAACAAAAGGCAATTGGAAGCCAGCTACCATTTGGCACCAGACGTTTACAAACCAACCCATAGTAAGTTCAAACAGATCCGAGGCTTTCCAGGAAGAAACCGTTCTTAGACTTGATCTGTAACATCTAAGGAGACAAATGGTTTTGTCTCTAGGCTGGAAAAGATTAAGGATGCTTGAAACAAATCTGTTATGAGGATGATACTTTTCTTTTTGCTATGCGATATTTTTTTTAATTTTTTTTTTTTTTTTTTTAAGAACTTAATGTGCAATTTTCTCTGGGAAAGGGATGTATTTACTGGAGCAGTCAGTGGAGTTCTTAAGATGCTTGGAGCTTACCCACCTGGAACCTGTCAGTCAAAAGTCATTAAACTATATATATTTTATGTTATTAATACTAGTTTGATAACTTAAATGGGAAACTAAATCTCACATTCCTACTTTCAGCATATAATTTAGTTTTCCATTTATCTTCCTCACTTGCTATTTTTAAACTTTTATGCTTCTTTCTTTTGACAATTAGGCTGCAATAAAGTATCAGCTGCTCATTTGTTGTTACTAGATTATTCAGGAGACCCTCTGGAGAGATCATATTTTTTAATGTCCAGTAAATATCAGATAGAAATTACAGGTAGCAGACTAAAAAATCTGGGTTTGTTATTTCCGATAATTTGTTTGATTTTGTAGGTTCATTCTTTCATAGTGCACTTATATACTATATAATACTCTGGAAAAATTAATGAAAATTTGGTTTTCTCTGGGTAAGGTGGCTATGGTCTCGTTAAGATTAGAGCTATGATGTGGTGCATGCTCATACTGTGAAACGGAGGGCGTTGTGTGCGCTACTGCAAGTCAGGCTGATGTGTCCATATGGTAAAAATAACTGTATGAAGACAACTTTATTCTCCCAGTGGCCACAAAACAAGTAGAATAACATAGTCCAGCCTTATGGTGGCTTATCAGTTCCAGATCTAATGTGGTCTCGTTAGTTCAAGGTTACCCATGTGCTCTTAGAAAAAATAGGGAAGTAGATACGATGGAGATCATGAATGAAGGTATCGCGCGTGTTAGATGGCGAAGCCAGTATCACTGCCTTTGAGAGGATTAATGTGAAAGAGCCTGCTGTATTGTCACCTGTGAACTGTGGAAATTTAGATATCCATTTTCTCCATTTCAAATCAATGATATTTTATGTAAGATATGTGTCTGAATGTGTATATACACGTGATTATGTGAAGGAAAACTAAGTTACAGCTTATGGCTTCACAAAGTATTACAACATAAAGAGCAAATAGCTGTGGTATGGCTTCAGAAAGAACTTGCCGTCATAAAATAGGAATAGGAAAATCAATATGCAATATGCAGTTTTTATGGGAATCTGTTGTACGGTTGGTTTAGAGAGATCAGTATAAGCTGGACAACTCTGATTGGAGTGTCTCTTTTGTGATTTGAGCAAAGCTGTTTGCTATACACAAGATTACAAAGATTTCTTTGTAACGGTTGCAGCACCGCACCTGAAACACGTGTGGCTGGGCACGTCCCACGCACGTCACACGGGCTGGGTGGTGTGGGCATCCTGCGGCTGGTGCTGCTTGCAGTGATGCCGTGCAGGATTCCCGTGTCCTCTAGCAGAAGGATCTGTGGGATGAGTTTTCCTTCTCCGAGTTGCCAGATAACTTGGTTTGCCCAAGTATTTTACTATTTTTTTTTCCTAGGTCCCCGCTCTAGTCACATCCTTTTTGGTTTCATTGCTGGAGCACTCTTCAGTCTCTGGTTACATCGGCACTCTTGAAGGTTGCCGAGGAGGCAGAGAGGGACAGAGCATGAAGGATTTATATAAAAGAGCATTTACACCCTTTAATTTATTACCATGAGAAGCTTTAATAACAGCGTAGATACCAGAAGCTGCACTGAAGCCTTCCCAAGAAGTACAAGGAGATGAAATGTAATGCGCTGTATACATAGTTGAAATATCATTGCTACTTAAAGTGCAGCACTTATACTCTGAGTGCTCTCTAATCCATTTTAAATTGAATATGAATACTTCAGTGATAATGCCATCTTTTTTCATCAGTGTTGTTTTTTTTTTTTTTTTTTTTTAAACACAATCATTGATCCCATATAAGCCCCACACTTATACCTGAGCCTGTTCCCAGACATGGTTTTGTATTTGCTGTGCACGTGTGTTTGCTGGCAATTAGGTTTTGTAACAGCGCAGGAGTTGATAATAGTAAATACAAATTGGAAGTTGGGGTTTCCTTGGTGGCACAAAAAGGGCTTCACACACACACACACACCCCCCCCCCAGCCTCTGTTTCCCTCCTGCTGCTGAAGGAGAGCCCCTGGGTGCTGCCCTGGGACCTGGCTTCACGTGCATGATGGGAGGCCGATATGTCCACCCCTGTTGAGTTTATTGGCCTGAGGCAGCCCCAGAAATTTCAAAACAAGATGCTAAAATACCATGTTAGGTAGAATGGAAAGACCAGGGCCAACCTGGCACGGTTTGTGAGCCCTGCGATGGTTTCTACCCTTTGCAAAGCCTTGCCTGCTGTTAATATATGCTTGGGTGTTCTATAAATATCCAGCTTTTGTTAATAAAGTTAACCCCAAATTAAAGGCCAGCATTTTAGACGTGTCGCCTAGTGTTGCGAGTACTTGACCTTTTTTGGGTTGCGCAGGATTTGTCACAGGGCTCAGTTAAGGGTCCGTTTCTGTAAGGAAGCTTTCAGATCCTTCGAGAGATGTGGGTTTGTTTCCTGTCTAAGCTGCCGTCGTCTGCTGGGGTGTAAAGCCACGCGTCGGAGGTCAGAAGTGCTGGATACTCAGCAGCGAGTCTCAGATCAACGTCGTCTGCATTACAATTTATTCTAGCGCTGCTCTCAAACTTTTGAAGTGGATTCAGTGTGACATTTGTTAGACCCTTTCTCTTCCTACTGTTGCAGAATGCACAGAAACAAACACCTAAAAAATGCGATAGTCGTTGCTGATGGCAAACGACGTTGTGCAATAGTACATGTGACTTCAAGGGCCTAGAGCAGGTTGCTCAGGACTTTATCCAACTTGAAACCCCTCAAGCTAAATAACTTAAATCTCCTCTCTTCTACCACTTTACTGTGTTTTGGCAGGCTGTGCCCACCCGCTCCTCTGGAAAGTGTCTCTTCCGAGTGCAGTCCAGGGGTTTGGGAGGGCATGAGGCTTTGAGACTTGAGTTAGCAGGATCTCATGAGGCTTTGTACGAGCATTGCAGTCACCTGCCCCTGTTTCTGGGATCCTTCTCTAAAAATACTAAATAAACCGGTTATAGGCACAGGAGAGGGATGGTTGAAATTGGTTGTACCTGTGTTAAGCAACACATCTGTGAATTGTTTAATAATTAATAACTTGTCCTGTGCTGATCGTCCTACATGTCCATTCCTCCAGAAGTTTTCCCACCTGTTCTCAAGGAAACCTGGTCTGAGAGCAAACACCAGCTCTACAGGAGCTTCAGACCTTTGACCATCGCTGTTTCTGTTGTTCTTGGGGAGAAAATTGTACCGCAAGTGAGAGAGCTTCCTGTGTGGTGTGAGAGCGCGGTTGCTATCGGGATAACGCATGATGCTACGGGTTTGGTGATTTTTATTTTTTGAAAACATATGTCTTGTTATGCATTTGCAAATGCTCTCAGTGTGTGTTTGCTTCCGTGGGGTGGGACAGCAAGAGACCCAGAGCAGCACGCAGGCTCCAAGCAGCCTCAGTTTACTCACGGGTACAACTTCTTTTGCGGCAGACCACATCAAAAAGGGTTATTGTCGTTATGTGTTTCCTTCTGCTTGCCGCAGGCAAGCACGGCGTTGAGGTTTTTGCCGTCTCTCTGTGTCGAGGCAGAATTTTTTGGTCCCTCTATGCCAAGGGGCAGCACATCTTACTGCTTACACCAAAGAGGGAAAGAAACCCTTTCCGCCCCATTTATTGCACGCGACAAAGTGGGTGACAGCCTCTACCACAGCAGTGTCGTTAAAAGGCATCTCCATATTTTGACAAATGTTGACAAATTTCATAGGGTACAATTTACTTTTTTACAAGGGTTCTTAAAGTCAGAAGGAGTTGACTGAAGGGAAAAAGGAATTAAAAGGTGTGAGTATTTACACCAAAATCTACTAGAGCAAAAAGAGACGTTATCTTTCATGTCACTGTATTGTGAATAATTATTAGACACATTGGTTTTCATTTTGTCAGCAGAGGCAAAACAAAAAAAAAAGTGCTTATAAAACTGTTTACTGGCAATGATGCAACTGCCTTTGATGAAAACGAGCTGCTAAACAAAAACAAAAGCTGCTCCAGGCACACTCCTGCACAAGCACTGCTCCGTCTTTTCCATTTTTTTCAGAAGTTGGTGTTTATCCATCCCTGTGAACTGCCCATGGTCGCTGAGATTTATTATCAAGGTGAGCTGGCTCCTGTCACGTGAAACTTGATTAATGGCTTTGTGACAATTCCCATGAATTGCATCATGTGAACTTCCATTATCACTTTTATCTGTAACCCCCTAAAAATGTCAAGGTGATTAGTTATTTATATTCTCCCTCTTATTTCAGTGACCTCAAATTATATCATTCCTTTTCATTTCCCAACAGCTTTTGCCCTTCGCAACAGTTTCCATTATTTTATGTGTCGTGGAAGTCAAGCAGATTAGTAAAGCAATATTCTCACCCGGCCCTAAAGACTGGTCAGGTTTAAAGCGTTAGTCTCCCTGTAAACCAGCTCTACATTTAAAGCAGCTCCCGTAAAGCAGCTTACGTACCTGTGTTTACAGCTCTTGGACAGCTTAGCCCAGCAGAATTAATTTCATACTGTTGACATTGAACAGGCAGAGCTATTGAATAGGATCTAAAAATAAGTCTCTTGGTGAAGTATCTGCAAACTGAAGGTGCTCGGTTGCTTGAAAAACAGATTGGGGAAAGCATCTGAGCAATTACTGTAAACACGATACCGAGAGTCGCTGGGAAGGCATAGATCTGGATTCGTTAAGATCTTGAGTAAGTAGCAGTTCTGAAAGCGAATGGGAGCAGGACTCTTAATAACCGAGAAGGGAACGTGCCCTTGGTGCGGATGAGCGCGGCAGCCCGAGCAGCGGTTTGGAGGGCGTGAGCGGTCGAGTCGTCGCACCCGCGGCAGTACTACCGTACAGGCATGGGGTTTTGGTACAGGTTGTCAGAGGGATGGTCTTTTTTAAGCTTTGCTTTGAATTGTGTTTACACAATTCTGTCCTTTTTCGACGTATAACTTGTATGACAAAGAATTTTGCCCCAGTGACCTATTAAATGGGTGCTATGGATCAAATAAAGTATTAAACATTATCTAATACTAATCAAATAACGAATGCTACAACAAATTTTTGTCATTTCTGGAGTAATGACAGTGGATGTTGGAGGATGTCAGGATAGAATTACAGTTGCTTTGTGTCCTGGGAGCAGAATAAAGGAAATGCATGTCTGACCTGAGGGTTTGTCCTGAGGAAACTGCCGTGATGTGTAAATATTTGCAGCCTTTGTCTGTGTGTACTTCAGTCATAATTATAAAGGCCACCTGCAACTGTAGCATGATATACATAAATGGTTATAGTATTGGGATATGGTGTTCTTGATCTTTTCCAAACGGATGCTGGAAGGTATAGAAGCCCTTTCTTCAGCCTTCAGAGGAGAAGTCTGCAGGGAGACCTTAGAGCCCCTTCCAGTCCCTGCAGAGGCTCCAGGAAAGCTGGAGAAGGGCTGGTGACAAGGGCAGGGAGTGACAGGCCAAGGAGGAATGGCCTGAAGCTGCAGGAGGGGAGATGGAGATGAGATGTGAGGCAGAAATCCTTCCCGGTGAGGGTGCTGAGGCCCTGGCACAGGGTGCCCAGAGAAGCTGTGGCTGCCCCTGGCTCCCTGGCAGTGTTCAAGGCCAGGTTGGATGGGGCTTTGGGCAACCTGGGCTAGTGGAGGGTGTCCCTGCCCATGGCAGGGGTGGGACTGGATGGGCTGGGAGGTCTCTTCCCACCCAAACTAGTCTGGGATTCTATGAAAATACACCCTGTCCTTGGACAGTATTCCTTTAAAGAAAATTTTGTAAGGAAAATAACGAAGATGGGTGTCTTAAAGCCATTCTCCTGGGAACACTGGGAAGTGTTAAGCTGTGCAAAGCAAGCCCAGCAAGAGCAACTTTTTACACCTGCCTCTTAAGAATATTTCCGCTCTAACATTTCTCAGTGGCAGAGGTACTATTAAGAGCACATTTAAATTCAATATTGTAGGACTGGCTGCATTTGATTGATATTGACTCCAGTACCCCAAGGGCTTTGGTGAGGAGCAAAATATTTTGGAATGAGAGAAAGCTGGAGCAGTGACAAGTGCTTCTTCCTTCCAAAAGAAAATAAATCCAGCTCGCATCCAGCCCTTTCATCATTTCTGTCCTGACACTGTCTTGTGCTTCCACTTCAGACTTTTACATTTTGAAGCTCCACAGTAAGATGCAAGCAGATGGGAATGCAGTTTAGTTGAGACAGAACTTCACTCTCACTTCTGAGAGCTGTTGTAGCAACAGAATTCTTCTTTTCCTCCTTCAGGCTGTCATTCGGGGTGGGATGTCTATCCGCTCCCCGCCTGCCTGCCCCCGCAGGTGCCTGGCTGCCCCTCATGCCATCATTGGGGCGTGCAATGTGCGCTCCCCTTCCTTCTCCTAACTCGCTCCTGGCTCATCTGTGAACCAAACCACTATTAAATGGGTACCTGCAGTGGGCATCTGCTAAATCGTGGCCAAACTTATTTTTACAGACCTCACGCAGCTCCTGCTTCCCTGGACTGCTGAGAAGCAACAAAGCCAAGGAGCGAGCAAGCCAACAGGCACAACACCTGGCACGCCCCAGCGTGGCACGAGGAGAAAAAGATCCTTCTCAGTGTCCCCAAAAGGTGAGCAGTAGGACATTCACAGCAGGGTCCCAACCAGCATCAAGCTCCTGTTGTGGCTGGCACTGTACAAACACAAAATGAGAAATAGCTCCTGCTCTGAAGAGGCCACGGCCAAAATAGAGCAGATAAGAAAAAAAGATGAGAAGGGAAAGAGAGGTGAAATGTTTTGACGAACTCAAACCAGGTGTTCGGCAAAGCAAAATACAGAACTCAAGGTTTCAAGCTGTGTCCTATAGACTGTGTTGTTTTCCCTGTTGATAACACTATCAAATACTTAGGAAAACAAGTTACATGATTTAAAATTAAAAAATGCTTTATTTGATTGTGCTGCCAAGATATGAAAGTGAGGAAATACATGAAAATCTACCAAAAATGCTTGATGGACTTTCAATTAGAACTTTCTTCTTCCCCCCACCCATCAAAAACTGTAGCAGTGCTTCAGAAGGGCATTGCAAAATACATAGATAATCTCCAGAAAAAGACACAATTTCTTGAGAGACTTGTGCTGCTGAACTAGATGAACACTTACAATGATTGCATAGTTTCCTTAATATGAGTTGCTGACTCTTTTTCTACTGTTTCATAATAAAATGTTTCTTAATAATAAAAGGCTCAAAATTGAGATGCAGTTAATATATAATTTATGGTAATATATAATGCCTATATTAAATTCAAAGAACTCAGGGTACTGTGAGTAAAAATAGGGAATCAATTCTGACATCATAATTTTGCTTACATTTAGAAAACTAAGTGACAGAATTCAAAATAATTTTTAGGGTGGACTTGCTAAAGCATAGAGTTCACTCTTAACGTACGGGGTTTTGAGATAGGTAGGTGAATAATTAAACCAAGCACCCTGGCGAAGTTACACAGTTCAGCCACCAGCTTTTGGGTGGATATTCAATAATGTTGGTGCTTCTTGAACCAAAGACAGGCTCTCCGAGCTTTCTCATCTTCCTTCTTAGGGGCCACAACACGAGGCAAATGGGATGTTCGCAGTATGATACAGAGAGCTGAACAGGAGAAACAGTTCTGGTCAAGATCAGCTGAAAATGAATTTGCATTTGTGGGACAAATACATTGGGAAACAAAGGAAAAAACAGTCCTGACACAGGCGAGAGCATTTCCTGTGGAATGTGTACTTGTTCTTTTTATTAGATTATAAATCAAGGTTGAATGAGTTGTCTGTCTCTCTCACTCAATCCTCCTGTTTATTCCTTCCCTATGTAGAGTATTTTCTCCGCAGAATGTGCTTTCCATAGGCTTTGTCAAAATACGAATTCCTGAAATGGCTCGAGGTACGCTGACAGCCTCACAGACTGAATTTATTTTCATTAGAAAGATATTTCAATCTGCAGACAAACTCTGAAGTTTCTGGTGGGAGCGGTATGCTCTGAAATACAACTGACCGATTTTATCAGGAAGCTACTGGAATTGTCAAAGTATCCCGGCTTGCTTTTGTCTCTTCCGTTATGGAAACTAATGTCGAGGAACCAGACAGTGGCTATTGCATTGTCTGTGCTCAACTTTTAGTTCTCGCATCTGATTTTCAATACTGTCATGCACTGCATTCCTTATCTTCTTGCTAACATTCTTCTCAATTTTATTAAAAAAAAAAAAAAATCCACAACATCTTGACTGGGCTTACAATTAAGTCAGCAATAGTACTGCTGTATTATGTTTGTCCTCATATAACACCACTTTGTCATTAGAGGACCTGAATGCAGAATCTGCAGATAGGCATGGTCCCCCGCTGAGCGCTCGAATGGCGGCGAGCAGGAGATACTTCCCTTGTCTTTCTACTCCCTCACAAGTTTGCCCAAAAGGAGAGAGAATAAAGACTGGGCTGCTGTTCCAAAAACAGAAGAGCCTGCTGACCCCAGAAGCAGGGTGGAACCAGAGCAGTCACACCTCAGCTGCTCTGCCTGCAGCAGCTCTGCCCTCTCCTCTTGCTGTGTCTTTCAGTTGAGGACAGTGTCATGGGATGCACCGTAGGTGTTAACTGCGTGGCAGGTAAATGTTGGTATAGCCATTATAGATAGCATAAGGTTTTTTGTTATACTCTGCAGAAGACACCCAGAGGGACTATGATGTCTTAGGGATGTGTCATGCTACCCCAAATAGATAATGAGGCATGTTGGAGTGAAATTAAATCGCTCACAGAAATTTAAATTATTCTTGGCTGAATTAGAAATAGAACACATTACGCTGCCCTTCTGTAATCGCCAGATGAGATGGTATTTTGATGGTGGGCTTGAAGTTGTTAATTATTCCAGAGTAACAACCTACCAAAACTGGAGCCAGAAAGGGCTGCAGCAGAGAGTTTGTTAAACTCTGCAAGTTCCCCATAGGAATTTTTATTTATTTATTTATTTTTTAAAAATCTCTCAAATGGAGAGAGCACTTCCCTCCTAGATGTACTGCTGAGTCCTTCCTGAAGGCCAGGGGTTTGGAGGCACTGAGCAGTGGCTGCCTGAACCTGCAGACCTTCTCTACCCTCCAGGTCAGGCAAGCCCCAGCCGTCCTGCCCACGTCCCTGTCCTTCCTACGGCACCACAAAGCTGCTGTCAGCTCCCTGGAAGCAGGTTTGTCTCGGGTTTATTCTATTTTTTTTTCTTTTCCCCTCAAGTATCTGCATTCCTATGGATGTTGTATTTTCTTTTATTAAAATGAATGTCTTGGCTCTGCACTTGGTTATTCCTTGAGCATGTGAGGGATGGCAGGCTGGAATGATTCATTAATACGGTTTTGCAAGAGCCTATTGCCCTATGCCAACTTTTCCTTAAAAAATTCAATATAATTTTGTTTTTTTAAAGAGGCTTGGGAACCCAATTAACTTTTTATCTATTTATTATTGTTTCACCTTGAGATGGGAACTACAGGTACTTTGATAAATGGGTTCAAAAGTTTGTCTAGCTTCAAAACTGCTTTTGTAAGCCTCTGTGCCGTTTAGTGGAGTTTTGTTTGGGAACTCATCACGAGCTGCACTTGCCTGAGTCAGGCCGTACCCTGATGTTTCTTACGTGAACAGCATGTTAAAGGGGACTGTTTCTCTTCTCTCTCAATTTAGGAACAAAGTTGTTGTCCCAATGCTGTGATAGATCGGATCTCAACTCTCTTACCGGTGGTATCATGTACTTTAATACACATTTGCCTTCACCTTTTTATTCTGGGGAAATTATTTCTGTCCATAAAGAAAATTCATAATGTGTTTTTCTTCCAAAAAAAATCATTTATTCTGGAATACATACAGTAGCCATTGGCTGGACTGATATGGTCATGTTTATATAAACAATGTCCAGGAGTTGAGGTGGGTATTGTTAGCATTTCTGGCTTTCCATAGCTTTGAAATTAATTAGGCCTGCCTTCCTTCCTTCCTTCCTTCCTTCCTTCCTTCCTTCCTTCCTTCCTTCCTTCCTTCCTTCCTTCCTTCCTTCCTTCCTTCCTTCCTTCCTTCCTTCCTTCCTTATTTTGGATTTGCCATCTGAAATTATAGAGCTATGGTCAAGTTGGCAGACATGCTTTGCCCTTGAAGCAGGTATTTCTCCCTGATAACAGGTACTTCTTATTTTCTGTAGTCAAATAAGTATTCCTTGAAACCATACTAGCCTAGTGTTAATCAGCACAGGTTTCATGGAATTAGTGGAACGAGTTCATATGGGCAGAGGAAAAAGTTTCCATCTCATTACAGTCTGACAGGTGCAGTAGATCTGGTTATATCGGGGAGGGGGGGCAGTTTCTGTGCGTTATGGAAAGAACATTACGAAGGTAATCTGCAACAGCGATGTGACTTTCCCTGAGCCCCTAGTTGCAACAGGATTCTAATAAACTACATGCAGAGAGCAATTTTTCATTTTAAACTAAAAAATAAAATGACATCTCAACAGCAGTATCAGCTCCAGTGACCTCAAGATTGCCCGTCACAGGCCATCAGTCCCTGAGCACCTGTCACATTTTGGGATTCCGTTAAAAAAAATGTCACAGTGTCAACACATTTACCATAGGAAACTTTTCTGTTAGTGTCTTCTCTTGTTTTATATCCCCATCATTCAACCCTAAAGCGTTAAAATTCCAGCAAATGCTTTGGAAGTAGAGCAGTGATGTTTGGTAACAGAATGCTCATTTCCTTTAAGTACTTCCATCCAGCCCTGAAGAAGTAATCACTTTACAGAAGCTAATAAAGAATGGATTAAGCTACAGCTTTGAAGAACTCATCTCAAAAGGGCCCTGAAACCACTGTCTAAAAGCAATATTATCAGTATTAGAAGCTGAAAAATTACACCAACAGATCTAGGTCAGTGCATTATAGGGAGAAACAATACAACTGATGTCAGAAATATTACCAAAAATCTGCCTCTAGTACTCTGGGGGATTTAAGTCATCAACTTTGTTTTCATTTGAAGGGTTTGTGGCATGACCGTATGTAAATCTGTATCCTCGTGTTTGAGACTTGGCTCACAGGGGATAGTTCTACTTTGGTGTTTTGTTTTAAAGGCCAACCACTGTAGAGATTTCATGTATGTACATTAATGTGTGTAGACTACTGAGAATGAATAGCTGTATACGCATACGTATATAAATTCTCAGTCTCCTTTAGAATGGTTCTTTTTGGTTTTGTGCTAGTGTGTTTGTGTTGTGTATGAAGCTACAGCAATACATGGTGACGCCGGTGACAGGCTTGGATGGCATGTTGTACGATACTTTTTGGCAGCCATCCTACCCAGTGCGTTTCCCAAAGCCCATGATCTTTCCCTATTTTTTTAATGCCTGAGTGGATCGATCAAATCAGTGGCTGTTCGAGGAGTTAGGGCCGGTAAAAGTGATTTTTGCTTGGAAAAAGATTTCACTGACCTTAATAAAACAACCCAAGCATCAATATTATTAATTAATATTTAGAGCATGAGACTTGCCATACTGTGAAGGCAAGCATCCAGTCCAGAACCCTGGTGCCAAGTCCATCTGAAAGGAGCTGTGTGGGGAAGGGAAGGGGGATGTGGTGTTGCCACCCCACGCTGTTCCTCTGATCTCTAAGGATCTGTAGCCAAGACACTTCCATGACTAGAAGTGCTGACTCTACACAGATGTTTTCCTTGAACTTTCCCAAGTTGCCTATTGAACCCATATAAACTTATAACATCTACAGCATTTAGTGACAAGGACTTTTGCAGCTTAACTACATTGGGTGTGTAGACCTATGTCCTTTTATGTTGTTTGATTATTTATTTTTGGTTTGTTTTGGGGGTTTTTTTTCAGCCTTGCTTCATTTGATGTTTCTAGTTTCTTTCCTGAAAGAAACAATGAATGACTTTACTCATCTTCTCCATGCATTATTTCATAGATCTGGTTACCTAACACTTAAGAATGCCACTTTACCTTGGTGTTCCTGTTCCATACCTTTGATTGTCTTTGTGATGCCTTCCCAAACAAATTTTTGGTATTATAAGCCTTTCCGTTGCATGTGTTTAACTTATTTTAGGCTCCTGACATCTGTACTGTTTTGGTACGTTATTTTGATTCTTTGACTTGTGAGTGAGCTGAGCACAGTTTAAACTTTTCAGGGTGGGGCTGATGGGCCACTTGCTATGTAGCTGTGAAGTTTTTTGGTAGCGATATAAATTCACAGTTTTGTTTCCTGTTGCAGAATTAAAGCAGAAAAATCCTTAAACATTCATGGCATATTACTGATCTTCTGCATAATGTATTTAAGAAGGTATAAAATTTTAAAACAAACAAGCAAAAAGCCTCCTAAAAGCCCCTCAAAACTATTTTCTGATAATCAATTGCTTTAGTATTAAAGGTAGTGTCTAGTGTGTTAGTCCAATATGAAACATTTCGTTTTGAACGGTGAGTTGCTTCCTGATATACCTGATGTCTACACGATACTGACTTCTTGTGAACTCAAAAAAGTTTTCTCCTTAATTTTTGACCAGCAGATGATGAATGAGATGGGTGGAGAAAACTAAGGCAATATGTGACAAATAAGTGATAGGTCAAGCCTTATGTTATTTTTAATATTTTTGCTGTCTAGGTTGGCAAATTATTTTCCCTTGCACTAAGTCAGAGTAAATGGGTTTTTCAGGGTTAGTCGTCTTTCCCCACATCTTAGAATCAATAGCTAAACCATGATTTTTTTACGTGCTACTACTGTGCAAGTGCTGCCTATGTTGTCCATAGGCAGTTTCCAAATTAAACTCATCTCCTCCATCCTCATTCCTCAGAATGTCTCCTGGCAAAGAGTCAAGCGAGTGCAAGGCACTGTTTTGATATCTCAAATGGTCTCTGTGTACTAATTCCCCTGCCTGGAAGTTAAAAAGCCCAGCAAGCTAAAACAGAGGAAGATCAGACAGCAGCCATGTGTAGACTCACGACTTTTTAAGGCTGCAGCTGCTTGCTTTTACTAAAAATAAATGGTAATTTCCCAGCAGGAGATGCTGGTAAAACCTCTCTATGAAGGGCTTGATGGGGAGGGAGAAGAATCAGCAGAGATGAGAGAGATATGGGCAGGTTTGTATAACCACTTTTATATCCTTCTCGAAGCATCTGAAACAACAGGGACTGTATTTCTTTAAAATTGTTGTGAACGTTTCGCTCCTTTTGCATCCACTTACTTAAAGGAAAGAAGTCTGGGAGATGCTGTATGCCATGAATGTATTATTTTCATTGATTTGTGTGCGTGTGTATGTATATATGAGATCTAAAGGCTTGAGGATGTAGCCCATTGCACTGGTAACTGTCTGCAACAACATACATCAACATCGGTTTGAAGTAAAGGCATAAAATTATGGTTTTGCTCTGTGGAGGTTAAATCTAGTCGCTCTGAAGCCTCCTGTGCTTCAGGGGGCTTCAGAGGAATATCGTACACGTTATAGCACTGAGTCGTGCGAAGTACCTAATCACAAAGGGATGTTAATACAGACAATGTTTAAGTCTTGAGCCTAATCTTTTGCTTTTGCACTAAAACTAAGACTTCATATTGTTTTAGCACTTTCATTGAAAGCACAATTTTAATAATATGATAATGTAGGGAAAAAAGGTACCTGGAGTGTCTGTTACAAAATTCTAAAGGCATTCTTTTCTTTTGTGAATGCTAATGGATACCAGGAAGCTACCTATCTAGCAGCTGTGTAATTTGATTGTGTATACTATTGCAAAAGGTAATTAAGCATCTGAGAGGAGGAAAGAAAGGAGCAAAAAAGAAAAAGTGCCAGAACAAAATGAGTTGTATAGCTACAGGAAAGCTATTTTAAAAAAATCAATTATTCTCTGAAACATGAGAAGCTCCATTTCAGAAATTACAACAAAAGGAACTGCTGGTAACCACCCCACTATATATCCATTTCTCAAAATAGTACAAGCACTTCCAGAGAGAAAGCCAAGTCATTCATTATAGAATGCCCCCAGGACGTATATTTTCTCCAAGTGAACTTCACATTCCTCTTTTGCAGAGGAAAGCAAATCTGAAATAAAGAGAAATGCTTAGCAAGGAAACCATAGCGGCCTTAAATGTTTATACGGAGCATAATATTTACGGGGAAGGTAGTGATTTTCGTGAGTCAGTTCAGATTCTTCCTTTACCTATTTCAAATTTTTAAAATCCTTGGGTATAGACAAAAACACTTTCTCTTCAGGACTAACTGCATTGTAATGCATCCGTTCTTTCAAATGATTAACCTTCGGTACTCTCAGTAATGCACTGAGATGGGTAGTGTTAAAGGACCGGAGAGGAAGAGGTTATATCACGGATTTGATCCACCACTAGAGACCGTTGCTTCTGAAAAATGACAGTATGTTATGCAAAAGTCTGGATATAATTCATGGAAAAGCAGCCAATACATACCAGTAGTATTTTCACAATATAATGGATTTCCCACAAGGGAAATTACAGTTTTGCAAAATTGGCAAGTTAGACACAGAAAAGAGCTCTTTCGAAATTGATTTTTTCTGCTATTACTTTTTGATAACAAGACAATAAATTACTGTGTTATACTAATTTATAATTTGGCTTCTAAAGATTTAACTTTTGTGAGGGATTAGCAAAGCCGATGTGTAGCGCTCAGCAAGGTAAAGAGACTTTGCTTTTAACTGTTTTCAAAGGGATTTGATGTTTGACGTCTCTTCAGAGCTTTACCCTGTAATGGTTGTCTTAGTGCGTTGGAAATCTGGCCCTTTGCAAGACAGATTAACTCTGGACCTTTGCTCGACAGATTAGCTCAATGTACAAGACAACTTTGATCAGTTTATGTACAACATGGAGGCCTCTAATGAGTTCATTTTTAAGTACTTTTTCAATATGAACAAGAAAATAATAGCTTCTGCAGTGCTCTTCCCTGGTTTTTCCTCATGTAAAATGTTGCCCCTCACTGAGACTTATTTTCTTCTAAGAGATCAGTTAATTGGGAACTAAGCCGACAACCCTTCCACCTCATTGTCCTCCCTCTGAGTTGCTCCCTCTTTGAGACCTCACAACGCTGCTGATCAACATCCTGATAACAGGATGAAGCAACGCATTTTTAGTAACAACAGTGCATGGCAAGAGTAGTGCACCAAAACCACAGCTCTTTGCTGCTGGAACTTTATGCAAAACAATTAATGATGAAAAAATATTTTGCTTTTGGTTAAGTAGTGGTTGTTCAGTGCCTTCAATCAGGCTCCCAAAAAACAGCTGTTGGCAAAAAAACCCCCCAACCTTCAACATTATCCATCATCCATATTTTTGTTTGTATCCACCTGTATGCGTATGGTTTACATCCCCCAAGGGGGTATGGAAGGACAGATGAATCTAAGTTAACCTACTGTCCTTGTAGTCCAAAAATGAATAACTGATCACTGAGCTAAACCGGGGCCACCAGTTTTAGGAGTGAAAGCTGCTGCACTTTGCTTGCATCATAGAGGCAGTTATTATAATTAATTAATAAGCATCTGGTTTAGGTTTTCCCAGAGACTCATCAGAAATAGGTTTACCTATGAAAAGATGTTGTCTAACTAGTTTTTGCTGAAGCAGAGGTAGATGGAGACTGGGGGAGAGGATGGTCACAGTGAACTACACAGGTTGGCAAACACCACGTTGTTCCCTTGGTTCTTCTCTTCTATCGTTTAGTGCTTTGCTGAGGAGGGATTGCTTGAATGCATTGATGAAGGATAGAAAGGATGAGCGAAGGTGGTCAGAGTAATCATTGTAAGGATGTTTTCTTCTTTTAAAACATGGTTTGATGAGTGTGAGCTGGGGAAATGAGAAGGCCTGCACCACCAAACCTCACCAAAACCTGTGTGTCCTCTTCAGTTCTCTGACCTGGGGCATGCGAGCTTCTCAGCAATGCGTCTGCAACTGCCCAGAGGGGACTTCTGACCTAAATAAGCAGGAATCGTCTGATGTTAGTCTGAACCGATATGAAATAAAAGCATCTCTTTCTTTCTAGGGCAAAAGCAACAGAGTATGTTATGAAATTAAGGCCCCATGATTTTGTGTGTGGTTTTTCTGCTCAGTGCAAGGACGTCAACTCTCATGAGCCACGTAGACTTATTTCAAGGTTGTCGCAAATCTGTAGGAGTGAATGTACGTTGCTGACTAAGTTGAGAGCGCTTTTTTTTTTTAAGAAAGGACATAGTCCTATACCAAATGTTGCTCACGAAGGTGGCCCCAGAGCTGTCACCCCAGATCGAAGGCTGATAGCAGCTCCTTCACAGTGGGCCCACACAAATCCTATTTCTGTATCTATTAGAGAACAGATGTCAAGTGTATGCATCAGCAGATTTATCCAGACACCCATCATCCCGAGTGGGATGACTGGTGACCCGAGGCCTGGCATCTGCCTGCTGCAGCAAAACTGAAAGACTCCAACTTACTTTCAGCATGTGGGGACCATGTAAGCAGACCTGAAATTATGCGGATAGGTGTTTGAGGCTGAACTGGTGAAAGTCACTTGCTAAAAAAAGGGTCAGATAAGGGTAGAAGAGGCATGACCTCTTTCCTATCTTGGTCCACCAACAGTATCTATGGGAAACACCTGTGATGGTTCCCCTCAGCACAATACCCATGGGAACAAGTGGTTAAAACCGTACCTGCATTGCTTGGGCAGCTGTTATCTGCAATACTCTTCACAGAAAGAAGGACTTTGCCTAGGAGACTGAACCACACGATTACAGTGACTTAGATAAACGAGGCAAAAATCACCAGCAGGTACGTGAGGAATTTTTACTGTTCTTTTTCTTTCGTTCCCACCGAGATGGAGGGATTTGTGCATTTTTATTGTTTTGGGGAAAAATGTCATTAATGCTTTTTTAAAATTGAAGATTAAATCTTCATTAAATTGAATCTTACTTGTAATTAAGACTCCTGTTGTGGACTATTCAGCATTGTTCGCCTCATTTAAGTGAATCGAAATGATCACGTGATGCTTTTGCATGGCGGACTTGAATGTGTTGTTAATTATTAAGTCATTATAGCTATAGAAATCGAGTTAGTCTCTGTATTATCTTAAAACAAGTCCTTTTTGCTCTGGCCAGAGTAAGTTCTCTTAATTGGAGTGTCAAATAAAAAATCACTCCCAAGAATGCAGATCTTATTTGGGATGCTTCAGATTAAAACCACATAGCTGCTTTCTCTAGTTGTTTAATGCAGGACTATTCCAGTCAGTTCTTGCTCAACTTCATGAGGTCATTACCTGCTATATTTACATAGTGGCAAGATACACGGATGGTCAAAACAAACATAATTGCTATTCTCTTGATTTATTAATTGAGTCTCAGTTGTGATTTGCCTGCATATTTTCATTTCCTACTATTTAATGAAGTCAAGTTTACCTCCAATTATAAGTTCATTTAGGCTTAATCTGGTTAGTAAATGCAGTAGCAAAATTTGTTTTCCCTTCCAAGTTGCAACACGGTCCAAAACCATGAGAAAGATGGTGAACCAATCATTATGTGAAAGATACGTGGGCCTCTTTATAAGTAAAGCTGTTATCCAGCCCTTATGATCTGGCTTATTTTTCTTGCTTCACCAGAGAAATAGAAGTCAGATGGGGAAAGCTGTAACAAAGCTACAAATGTGAGTGAAGCTCCCTCTTCCCATTAATTTCCAGGAAGACTTGGATGCCTTAACTGCTTTTGTGCCTCTGAAAGTATCGCCCAAGCAGCTTCTTAATTGAAACAGAGATTCAGGCAATGAAACATTATAATCAGGGCCTTTCTTGGTGCATCAGAGACATCATACGTCCTTGGTGTTTGTAGACAGTAGAAGAACTTTCGAAACCAAGAAAACAGCAGAAAATGTTATTTATTTTTTCTGTCCTGTTCACGCGACCTTTGCTATCAATGGAGCCTCTGAAGTTGGGCAGAGAAAATGAAATCTAGCCCCAGTGTGGGGCTTCACTGTGTGTTATTCAAAACAACAACAACAAAAGATAGTTTTTTTTAAATTTTTCTTTTCCTTTCTTTTTTCTTTTCTTCATGCTAAGGCTATTTTTTGAGTTCACATTGTAAAATCAGGCTGGCTAGTAGTGAATGATGTATGAAAGGGGAAAAATCCCTGCCCGTAGCACAAATAAACAGATACTGCAATAAGATGACCATGGTTATGCTTTGCTGTGCTATTTGCTGTGTCCTTTGTGCTGACTCACCATTAAGTTTGAAGACAGAAAGAAGCTCTGTTGTGTGTATACCTTAAAAAAAGAAGAGGAAAAGGTAAGAAGGCAACTTCAAAAAGTATTTCTTACTCTTTTTCTTCTTACCGCTCCTCTGAAGAATCCTCTTTTTTCTATGAAAAGGTCTGATAAAATTTGATATTTCATTCTCATAGAATAATCCTTGTGTCATACCCACGGATAAATTCATAATGGTGTCTTTAGTTCTGAGAAAGCACAGGAAGATTATAGTCATAGTGTCCATCAGTCTATAATTATAATACACATTTTATCACGCAGGGGGCCACATAAGTCTTGAAGGGACTTTCAAATATTTAAGTGAGCAAGAGTCTGTTAGCCTAAATATTTTTAGCTAATACACTGACTTTGCATATGCAGAATAAAAATAACGCAATGAAAATAATGTCTTGGCAGACACTGATATTCTGGGGAGATTTAGTTGGAAGGTAGATTTCCTGGAGAAATCAGAGGGTGAGGGCTTCCCTACTAGCACAAGGTACTTGTCTCTGCTTCCATGACCCTGGTGACTACAGCCCTGCTTATTCCTTACACCATTCAGAGAACATTTCTCTGATCTATAAAAACCTGCAATTAACAATCACATCATCAAAGGCAACTGTTAGCTAAAGGTTTTTTTGAGTAATTTGCTATCAAGGAGGTTTTTTGACTGTGGTTTTTTACGTATGTGTTAGAGATTCAAACAAAGGTGGTATGTTATAAACAAGCCCAGACTAACATTGGACAGTTTTAGGCATTCTTGCATGTATATTCACGCACATCATATCACTAGAACTGGGATGTATTTTTAAATTCAGAATTAACCTTTTTTTCTCAAAAAAGAATAAAATTCTGAGAGCTCGAGAAATTTTAATGCTCTGCTGCTATAAATTGTTTGTGTTCTAGATTTTCTACATTTTCTATAATTTACCACGTGTCAGTTGTTGTTTCCCCAGAAACTGAAAGGAATGAAGTGACAAGATGTCTTGACAAGTGTAGAATAAAAAGATGGTGGGATGAGAAAAAAATAAATGCAGGCATGCTGCTCTTTTCTGTGTTGCTACAGAGATGAAATCTTTAGTCTAATGTGTTTGCTTTTGCTGTATCATTGCCTAGAAACCTTAATCACGAATGTGGATCCTGCTGGGCAGGGTGCTCTCTGGACAGTGGAAAAAAAGATGATCTTGCTCAACAGGCAAATAAAAGAGGGTATTGTAGATATGACTGAAATTCAAAATCCCAGCAGAGTTTCTTCCTTCTCCCTAAGTATTTCTCTCTAAAGATGGAAATATTTGAAGAGTTGCTCACACCAGTTATTTTAACTATGACTCTAGTTAAAACCTCAGTCTTCTTAAGGAGAAATAACCAGGAAATACATCAAAATATAATCCAAAATTAAACAAACAACAAAAATTAGCCAAGGTACAATTTTCCTCATTTCAGATGCAAATTTGATGCAGTTTCACCTTAAGCAGACTGAGCCAATATCCATAGTTTTTAAATTTTGCCATATAAGGCAGTATTTTGACTTAGAAGCACAATATTGTATTAGGATTCAAAGCTCACTGGATCTCACACGCACCCACAATCCATAACGATGGTCAAATCAAATGACCTCTGGTGTGTCAGCAAGAAAGAAAAGGAAAGTCAAGACAAGTGGAAGACATTTCATATAGTGGACTAAGTAACGCTGCTTAAAATTATGTTCCATCCTTTTTGACAAAGTAAAATGAAGTTAAAACAATGAATCACTTTAAGTCCAGTGTAAGCTAATTGCACTTTGGATTCAGCAGCTACAAATACCCTAATCCAAAAGTTGCTCATCGGTCATGGTACATAATGTCATGGAAATGTATACCTCAGCAAAAGTTGTGGATTACTACTTACTACAGGCATTGAAGTGTCTATTTGGAAATATTTTTCAGTGGTGTATATGTGCCACTCGCCTCTTGTGGATTTTAGTTATTCACGCCTTCTATTAATGTAACTGTGCTTTATTTAAATGATTCTTTTTTTTTCCTTCTGCATTCTTATCCAGTTCAGCAGATCAGGAGGTTAAGGTCACGTTAAACTATGTCTTAGAATTCTTTCTAGTAAATAATTGAACATTTTTTTAAAGAATTGGCATTTTAAAAAGTAGCAACACTCATTTTACTGTTGAAGCAAATGCAACATGAATTTATTTAGCTCTCAAGACTGCTCTTACCAATGCCTAATTCATTTATTCACAATGCAGCAAGATAAAGAGAAGCACTCTATTCTCAAGGTTACTACTATCCTAATTTGTTTCAGGTTTCTGACTTGAAACAGGTTACATTTGCACATTCAGGGATCAATCACGATTTGTTAGAACAAGATATAATTCCCCATTCATTCTTTGCTTCTGATTTATAAATGGGCTACCTAGTACCATCTGATATGTGCACGTTCTTACATTTCAAGAGAATTTAATACGTGTATTTTGAAGGCAACTTTTTGCTTCATAATAACATGTCAGTCTTATATCCTGGCTTGCATAAAGAATTTCTTCTAACAGCATGTTGCTCACGCATTAAAAATTTTTCTTCAAATTGTTCAAATTAATTTCACTCCAGATGGAAAGTTCATGATGTATATGTTATACATTTGAATTTTCTGTTAGATGTTGAAATCGCTTGTTTGCAAGTGGCTCCCTGCTAGTGCCCGTCTTGGGGCTCTTGACTTGCTTCTGTGGTGCCAAACTTCAGGTCATATTTGTCTGTGGCATTTCTGAAAAATATTGCTGGAATGGAAAACTATTCCTTTCCAGACCTCAGAAATTCATCTCAACATTAGCTGAGATCAGTCAAAATAAGACTACAAGCTTTAGGAAACAGGGAAGCCATACGTTCTTCTTCATGCCAGCCTAGATTACTGCACTGCTCAACTCACCCGTTTGTACTTCAATTCCTGTCTTAGAAATGCAGATGCATTTTGTGATGCGACAATACTATTCTTGCAACTACTGGGATGCTTTCAAAAGATACGAGTAGAAATTAATCTCCAGACCTTTAAGTACTTCCAGTATATGCTACATACAGGTGTCTCTTGCTGGGATGTGATGGTCTCCTTTCAGCTGGGCTGCAAGCGGAGTGCTGTACTCCAGGCTACGCAATCCATTCTGTAAGATTAACAAAAAAAAAGAGGAACAGACTCAACAAATACCACAGATAGAATGTGCGAAAGCATCCAGCGAGGCTTCTGTTCTTCTATCTTCACTGTCCCTACTTTTCAAACAGGACTCTTTAGTCCATTTTGCCTGGCATAAGATTTTTAAGCACTTTTAACTTTGATATCATACCACTGAATGTTCTAAACCAGCTTGCTTGTGACGTGGTAGAAGTGTTGCCGGAAAGGGTACCAAAAGGAGAGTAGAAGAACTATTAGAGGGCAGATGATCTGATCTATACAGCGCCAAATATAGATAAGACCAGAATTGGGAAGTAAGGCAAAAGAAATCTGCCTACAGCACACATTCAGGAAAGAAAATTATTTAGTGTAATGAAAAGGAACATAAGTAAGAATAACAAGATGAAATTAAGAAAGGAAAATGGCACTTGGTTGAATATCAGGCAAACCTTCTTCAGGATGAGCAGAAGTGGAAGAGGACACGCTACTTGATGTATTAGAAATCAGACTGTTTCCTAAGGGAAGCCCTCCACAACCATTCTTACTGTAGTTGAAGATGCTTCATTTTTTTGTATATCCGTTGGACACAGTCACTCTACGTTCATTATAAATACATAATTCTTCGCAGTATAATGGATTTGAATTTTATTGCAGCTTCTCCTTTGGCGCGCGCACACAAAATATCATAACAGGGCTCTGTTTCTTTTCAGTGCACTGATTCAGCAATGTAATTACAGGATGGGAAAGTGTAGATGTCATCTCACGTGCCTTCTCTGAATGGCAGTATTGCCTAAGGACTGAACAGGCACGGCTGATGGAGGTCACATTGATAGACCTTCCTTTTAGAGTAAGTGGTTGTGTGTATTTGGGATAAACAATTAACGAAGCCTTACTCCAAGTACTTTAGTCCAAGCATGTGCAATAATAGGCGGTGAAGGTGGAGGGATAGGAAAACAACACCACATTTATCATGTAATGAGGAAGCCTATACATTTCAAGAGGAGGAAATAATTGTGCCTTTTCTTTCACCTATTATTTGAGTCAATGTGCTTTGCGAAGGTGCCTACCTTTATTTAGGTAGGACAGAGAAATCAGACACTAGAGAGAAAAGTGAGAAATATTAAATATTAATACAGTAATGAGGACTGGCTTACTGAACTTTATGTAGTATAGCATGTATTTAGTCTCCATCAGTTTCAAATTTTTTTTATTACCTACACTGACTGCTTATCCATATCTGAAACCTGAATTTTATATTTTAGGTTATATAGGAAACATTTATCTACTACTCCTGATCCAACATTTTGACTTGATATGGAACAATTTCATATATTAGGAACCTTATGAAGAAACGTTTTAGAAAATTCTTTCATAATGCAGCTCTTCTGATTTTAAGTGCAATTAAGTTGGATCTATTAATTCAAATATTTAATTACACAGTTGTTATAATCTAAATCATATATAATTAATCTCCTGCTTTCTGTGTTTCTACTGCATGTCCATCTAAAGAGCTTGGGGTAAGTCTACCCTATCATCCATGACTACGTGTATATAGAAAAAAGTGTAGAAGAAGAAGAAAGGGAGAGTGAATTCTTATCAATATGATAAACTATGACGCAGTCACTGATGAGCAAGTGAGATACTGGCAGTGTGCACCCACCCGCCAGCCCCAAAGTCACCTGCAGCCTCCGGGTGATGGGCTCAGACTCCAGCAGAGGTAAGAACTCCCCTGAAGCGACTGCAGTTGCATTTTCTTGCAGCAAACACTTCCATCGTTTGCTTTCTTAATTTATGTATTAAATTACATTGGAAATGAACACAGGAAAGTGCTTTGAAAGCATTTCCAGGTTCCGTTTAGGGATTTTTTGATTTGGTGTAGCAGAGAAAGACTGGCTTTTGGGGACTGCGTGCAAAGTGCTAACGGCTGCTCGACAACGAGTGACAGCAGTGCCGAAAACCAACCTCAGCATGCCCACGTGCAAGGGTGTGAAAATGAGAACTTTTCAGGTTCCCAGGCATTGTTTCTGAACTACATATATTTGTAAAAACATTAATATTTGAATGTGTTCCATTGAAAAAAAAAAGACATTTTCTATGTGAAAAAATACACGATGTTAGGAAATGAAATGTTACTTGTTAGAATCGCAAGTATTTTCCAACATTGAGGCAGATTCTTTGCTGCTTGGAGCTGGGTGAATCACTTCTGTAGCCCAGAATTTGTCATGACCTTCTCCCTCATTCTTCCTCAAGATAACAGTGTGGTTCATCTGTTGTTCCTGAATCTCTCTCAGAAAAGCTGAAGAAGCTTTAATTTTGCTTACACTTGTACACTGGTATCCTCCAAGCTGAAACTACAGGTCAGCCGTACTAACTTGACTGAAGTTTCTATTATTCTGAGTCCTTTCATGTTTTTTAAGAATCGAGAGGATGTCTCTGCAGCTATTATTCTCAGTACATGCTTCCCAGCTTTTCCTCGCAGTCATGAAAAGGAGGAAATTTTTTAAAGCAGCAAAGATTTCAGTAAGTTTCTGTAACTTCAGGAACTGGGAGAGGACATGTACGTTTGAAATCCTTATGTTTTACTTCTCCTTGGTGAAGCTGATGTAAGTTCAGGATTGCTGACTGCTCGTATTTCCTAGGATGTTTAAAAAAAAAAAATAGAAATTTTTAAAAAAAAGTATATGCTGTGAAACACATGAGACTTGCTTAAATATTTTTATACAATGCAACGTTCATAGCATATGTTTAGGAAGAAGGCTTACACACGGATTCTCCTCTGAGTCAGACACGAATACGTGATGTAGATTTAGCGGAAACACAGGAACAGCATCTTTACGTGTGGCCTGGCTTTTCGTTTTGATGGAAGAGATCTCGGAAAGATTTCTGTCAGAACCGGTGTCTCCACGCACAAAAGCAGCTGAAAGAGGTTTCCTCATTCAGTGAATTCACCAGCTGAAAACCAGCAGAGCCCAGAGTTGGGACGAGAAGAAAGCAGGCAAGCAAGCAAATCTCATGTTACACCAGCACAGCTTTATTGTTTACAGGGTTTGTTATTAATGGTTTTGGGAGAATATTTATTAAATAAATTAAAATACTTTCGTTACAGAGTTTATACTCTTATGTTTCCTTTGAGTGTGTTTGTTTTCCAAGTAAACACACATAAAAATGAAAACTGTAGTATGACAGTTATATGACAGACCTTTTTGGTCCCAAAATGCCCTTTAATTTCATAATATAATAATAATAATAATAAATCTCTCTTACTACTATTGACCATACTGAAATCACAGTGAGTATTTTATTAAAAGGAAAGACTGCAACAAAGTGAATTTAAGGCAGCAGAATTCAAGTCAGTTCTTGTGGGAATGGGCTACTGTTCTTTCCTTCAGCCTGTGATTAATTTTTAAATAAATGAAACTACACAGGCATGGGACCTTTGAGGCTTCTGATTTTATACTCTCTGAAATGTTCAGATTAAACAGTAAGGCAGAAGGTTTCCAAAAACCCAAATTGAAAACAAGTGTAAATATTGCAGTTTGTTTTCTTTCAGAAACTTTTGCTGTAATGGACAAACGCTGTGATGTATATTCTATGCCGTGCTGTTATCGGGACTGGTGTGATACGAGTTATCTGAACCAGGGAGGATCCTTTAAGTGTGCGCTGCAGAGTGAATTCAAGGTACTGTAATGGTGTTGGCAGCTATATGCAGCAACTCTATAGCCTGCGTGCTATATACCCACATCTCTGCGTGCTATATACCCACGTCTCTGCATGCTATATACCCACATCTCTGCGTGCTATATACCCACGTCTCTGCTCCTTTGCTCACACAAGAGGACAGCTAATGAACAGATTCAGCTCCAAATCTTCAGAATAACCGTTATTTTTCTGCTGCTTTATGACACGTGGCAGACAAAAGAAAACATGACACTGTGGATAATATTGCCTCACAGTTCAACATCTCGCCGTTATGCGGTTTAGCAGGAGCTATCTGTCACGATCAGCATACAGTAACACTGGTAGCATTCATTAGGGTGGCTTTCTGTATTCGGTTTTGGGGGCAGTTGAAGCTTTGATTTAAGCTCAAAGTCAGGTCTCGGTGACTCAAATTGGTATCTGAGCACTATAAATTTAGAAAATATAGTCCATAATCCTCAAACCAGCAGATGTTTACTATATCTGATGAAAGTCTATGGTGCACAGGCTGGAACAGCATATATAAAAAATACCTTAAGTGGCTTAGGTTTGTGCCAAATCTTGTTTGGTTAATGTAGTTCATCTCGCCATTACTTGGCTTACAGCTTTGGCCAGTTCTCAACCAAAAAAAAAGTCTCAATAGAAACTAGTTTTATTGTGTATGCAACATCTCGTGATAGTGGGTTCATAACAGCCTATTAAAGCTTAATTTACTTTCCTGTATTAGAATGTTTGTGAAATCTGAAGACCCAAAGTTATCATAGAGGACTTTTTTTTTGCCCCCAAAACAATTATTGTACACGACTAATTCAATCACATTGTTTTTAAAATTCTGGTGCAAATAGGTAAAGCAAAACTGAGCAAAGCTTTTTGATTTATTGCAGTTGCCAACTGTCTGTGATATTTTTCATCCTTAATCATCACTGCATGAAATCAGGAATAGCATGTAACTGATCTGCGAAATGAGTCAAAGTGGTGCAGTGCTCCTGGACACTAGATGAAAGCAGTGTTATGTGACAGAGCTGATCTATTTTAGCAGACTTTGTGTGGATTATAGACTATAAATCTGTTATATGGTATGTTTTGTTCTGTTCAATATGCTTTGCATCTAGACTGTATTATTCAACATGCCTTCTATCACAGATGGTATCTGATTCATTCAGCCTAATGTGGTTTGTAGCCATTTGGCTATCTATTAAGTATAGAATTTTTTTTTTTTTAAAAATTATAATTTGTCATTTTATGGGATTAATTAGATTCAGACAATTTGTCTATTGAATTATGTGGCAGCTTTGTGTAACTGTGATAAGAACTGAGTTGGCTCAATATTAAGAAAATTTAAATATCTACCCCTTAGGCGGTAGAAACAATACAAACTTCTAAGGGCTCCCTACGTGGATTTTGTTCTTTAGACATCTGCTCCGATAGCAGAAAAGCCTGGATAAGTGATTAATACTGTGTCAAGGATTTGGAAAGTTTTTGCTTGGAGTAGAGCACTTGTGACAATGAACCCGCTAATCTGTTTGCTATGTTGGAAATAGTAGAACAATCTGGAAAAAGGATAATTCTTATGACCCCCAACCTCAAAACCCAAAATTGTGCTACTTGAGAAGTTACTTACAAAAACTTGTTAGTTTTTACATCCTAGGAGGCTTGGAATGGCATAAAATATGTGATGTTGATGAACAGTAGTTCCACCATGCTCAGGCTGTGAGTTAGCATTTCTGGTGTCTCGAGTAGGAGCAATGATATCTTACAATATACAAAATGTTTCAGCTGTATCTCGCTGTGCATTAGTTATATTACTAACAGATCATTTCAGCTCTTGATAGATGGGCGGTTCTGCGTTGCGAATGGGAGGCACTGACCCATATATGATGCGGGATCACAGTAGCATCTCTGGGATAGTTACTTGTGTAACTTGGGAAAATGGGATTGTCAAACCTCAGTCTGTTGATGATGTTGCAACAGGTTGTGCACGGTAGCATAATCAAAAGGAAAAATGGAATTAAGGAAAGGTGTTTGAAATAAGAAACAGTGGTATCAAACCAGAGATATCAGTATTACTCTCTCAGGTAGTATCTGAGAACTTACACAGAGAAGGCACCATCTGTTGGAGCATCATCTCTGCAGGTTTGTCTCCGAACCGCCCCACCAATGTCCGCTCCGTGTTACATGTGGGTTCCATGAATACGACAGCTACCACAGAAATAGTGTAGGTGCTAAGCCAAACTTTTGCTAAATGGTGAAAAAAGTGAGAAATTTGGGTGGTTGGGCTCAGCACACAATTAACCATAAGTGTGTAAATAAGGCTGTGTGGATGGGGGGCAGCCCGGAGAGGGGGCCACGTGGATGTGGCCAACAGCAATACTGCAGGTAGACTGGAGCTATGCACCGGAATACAGCCCAGAGACAGCAAAAAAATCAAAGAAGTGGAGTCATTGATGACTGCATTGATATCTAGAAGTTAAAAAAAAAAAAAAAAAAGCTACTTGATACAAGTCTTTGTTATGTTTACCAGTAGCTGTTAAGCAAATACCGTCAGAGAATATACAAACTATGCAGGCTATTCACTGGGGAACAGAAGTGCTTTTTTGCCAGCATTCAATGAGTGACAAATCGAATCCAAGAATCTCCAGTTGAGAAAATGATATGCCATCTGCTCGTCATTCATTTGTGAAGTCTTTTCATACTGGGATGGGAGAGATAGGATTCAAATGATTATGATGCTATGGACAGAGAAATACTCGTGTGTGTTTTTATCCTTTTAGGAAATCACATGGAAAGCCTCATACTTTGAATTTTGTACAAATACAGATTTCAGGTTCTGAAATATAGTATTTCTGTTTAAGGTGATGAATCTTAAGAGGGGAAAAAGGCCATTTTTCCTCCTTGCAAAGTCTCCCAAGTTAATCACTGGGTTCCTCTAACAAATCTTGGACTATTTGCCATTGACCAGCGGTATGTTGGCATTGACAGCAAAGGACTGATTGCCTAAAAGAGAAGCAAGCAGATGAGTCAAGGGAATTAAGTTAAATGCAGACTGGTAACGAAAGGGACAAGCACTTTCCTCTCCCCACAGGTCTTCCTTGAAGTGTCTCTAGAGACAACTTCCAAAGCAGCAAAAATTGAACCAGCATAATGAAGAAAAGCGATTTTGTAGAAATCATTAACATGCACAAGGAAATGTTACAAAATGCTTATTGCAGGGCTGTTGATTCTAAGGCAGTAAATTACAGCTGTGGAGATGCATACATTTGCCTTTGCTCAAGCTTGGTAAGTACCATGAAGTATTAGAAATAATGCCATAGTTGTTACATTTGAAATTTCATTATAGTTCTGATTTTGTTCCTTTCTAAAACTTATCCAAAACCATAGCAGATACCAGCTTTCAGCATAAATTTTGAAGGATTAAGTCTTATTCTGCCCAGATTTTAAATAAAATAGGTAAAGAGTTTCTGAGCTCCTGGTAAATCCCACCATAATTAAAAAAAGGAAATTTATTTTAAGCCTAGTTTAAAGGATTTCTTTAGGATTATATTGCTATAGTTTACTATCCACTTCTATTCCAATTAATAATGTAATTACAGTCAAAATGAATCTGAAGTAGGAATGCTGATAGGAAATGGTGACTCTTAAAAGCCTGTATAGCATGGCAAAACTTGTTGGCGTATGACAATACCAAAGACTTTTATCTCCACTTCTGAGATTCGTTTGACCAGATCTGGGAGATGCAAGGTCAAGAGGTTAAAACAAACGCCCTTATTTTACAGAAGTGACCAAGTGACTTTACAGTCCGTGTCAGGGCTGCCAACTCCAACAATGAACCAAACCTGTGGTTCAGAAGCTGTGACATGAAGAGTCTACAGAAAATTATATTTACATGTTTTCCATGAATAAATATCTTCTAAACTAGGTGTGTATATATATAGCTTGCTAAATTATTTTTATGATACCTTTGTCCCGACTTTCTTGTGTTCTACAGAACACTTGTGTCTTTTTTTAAGGAAGGTTTCTGTTCAGTGATTACTATGAGCCCTTGACTCCAGAGAGCACAAATTGCAAGGTCCAAGCGTGTCTGTGGAAATCATGCCTGATAGACAAGGGAATAAACTCGAGCCTCCACCCTCAGTTAGGGATAACAGCTAAAGTCTTGAAACGTGACTTGTTTGCTTTCGGAGACAGGATGGGTACAATACGTCAAGAGGAACAGCTAGGTGGTTTTCCCTGATTTTTAGGAATGTTTGCCATGCCTATATGTTTGAATGTAGCTGGTGGATTTCAGTGAATTATTGAAGTTTTGCTCAAGTACTGAATTCAACGGAAAGGATAATTTGTGTTAATAAAGAATCACAAAATAATATATATATATACACACACATGTGCATGACCAGAAAAGTCAACAGTGATGGAAAGGTGCTCTGTTAGATAAAAGAATTGGGCCAGGTGAGAGACAACTAGAGAAAAACAAAGTCTTGAGCCAAACAGTGCCTTTATCAGTAAAAAGGGGAGCTGTACTGGCTGTCAGAAGAGGCAGAGAACAAGATTAGAAGAGAAAATGGCACGGCCTTTTCCTGTTCCTCTTGGTCATGGTTCAGCTGAGTATCTTTCTGAATTTATATTCATATTATCTCAGGACAACTATGAGTTACTGTAAATTAAAGGTGATATTTAATTGTTGGTAAATTTGCCACAAATATGAAATGAAATCTAATTCTCAAGCTCTCTTTGTAATGCATTTTTTTTTTCTTCTAAATAAGTGCATAATTAGTTCAACTTAGATTTATGAATTGATTACAAACTAGTAAACTTTTCACTGGATTATTTATTTAGCAAATAGTTTTTGGCAGTAATTGACTGGTTGTCCAACTAGCTGAATAATAAACAAAAGCAGATTCTGTCTTACTATTAATTGGAATTAAATGGCATGGGATTTGCTTGTCACGACTGCCCCATGAGTAAAATATTTGAAGTAACTAAGATTGTTAGATATGAAAGTAAATACGAATACAAATTTGTTACCTCTACGTTCGCATGCATTGCTCCCAAGGCAGCTGCTGTATTTGTTAGATACAAGATCTGTACGCAAGTGTAAGTAAGAAAAAAATCCACGCTACAGTTATCTTTAAAATAACTCCAGGCAGGAGCTGTTGCACAGAAGGACATTGCATTGTGAGGGGAAAAACACTGTGGACAGATGTAGTGAATTAAGACCTGTTTACCACCCCATCAAATGCCATTTAACGATGTCAAAATATTCAGTCACACATTCTAAAAAACATCTAAAGGAATTAGGTGGAGTGTAAGATTTTGCTCTCCCAAGTAAGGCAGGAATCTACCAAAACATTATTTTCACTTTTCTCGTGCCACGGAAAGCTTCTCACTGAGAGCAATATGCAGAATCTGGTTTAGATACAATACTCGATAAAGATATTTCCGTTGCATCAACTCTCCAATACGTTTGTCTAAACCCTGGTTCTGTAGTTGTACCGTATGTGTTAATGTATGCACACGTGCACCCGTATACAGGAAAGCTGCTGAAACACAAGTCTAATCTGGAAAACGTAAGGTAGAAAAAACTGCCTTTGCCCAACTACTGGACAATATTATAAACTTGAAGTATGAATTGCAGCATTGTCTAACACAAAACTTGAGCTAGCAAATAATATTCCGTTCAGAACAAAGTTATTTGTGTTAACGTAGCCATGTAGTGCATACACAGAGCACGTGGGCTTTGCAAAGGGCTGACTGGCAAACTAGGAATAGTGCAAAGTACGTTCTCATTTTCACCAATTCCTTGTCTGTATTGCTAGCAATCTGATGGTAAATCTAGTGCTGGAAATGTGGTGATATCTGCAGAAAAGAAGTGCCTGTAAGATAAATTCTGATAAATTCTGTTTGACATTGCAATATGAGATAGGAAAGGGAACGGTCTCTCTCACTCTGGCAGCAATAACCAAGCGTGGCCCTTGCCACGGAATCGCAGCACGGTTAACCAGAGCACAAGATGAAACAGATCCTCTGGAAAAAGGGTTTATATGAATTCTTCATTACAGAGCTGTATCTAGACGGGTCACGTTATAGATTTCCATTACAGCTTAATGCACGTGGCTAGAAGGGAAGTCAGAGTAAAACAGAGCTTGCGGGTCACAGGCTGATGTCACCTAAGAGGACTCTGGTGTGGTCAAGACTGCGGAGAAGGAAGAGGCTGGGGAAGATGGGGAGGAATGACTGTTTCTGGGCTGGTGCATTTGAGTGCTGCGTTGGACAAACGAGGACAAGCACAGAACCAAAAAGTGAGTTTTTAAGTGATCACCACCCCCATTCCCAGCCAGCCCTGCGGTTGTGACAAGAGTAAATATGGTGCTGGAAGAAATGCCCCAGGGTTAAGGGTTCTTCTGGACAGGGAACGGTGCAAGACCTCACCAACGGGTGGATGAAATGGGCCAGCAGATTCGTTCCTTCATATGTACAGTATCTGCATGAAACATGAAAAGGAACAGAAGAAGGGCTTCTGTAAGCAGTATTATTTTTTTAATTAATGTAAACCTTTAGAAAACTTTATAAAATGTGTGTATCTATAAGGCTAGGAAAGCTATAATAATCAGGAAAACATTTTCTATTACTATAAAATTAAGGCAGATAGCTAACATTCATCTCCAGATGTTAAGTGTATCTTGTGTGTCACTGTAATGCTGATCATCAGGGGAATTTGATAGGATTTATTAAAATGTGACGTTCCAACACAGATCAGGTTTCTGGCATTTGGGGGCGATGTCATGTGGAAATCTCTCCCTGCGAATCTCCTGTGCCACATTCCCACTCCAATGAATCTCTCTAAGCAGAGGAAATGCTGTCTCCCAAAATATTTAAGGTAAAGAGAAATCTGTAGCTGTGCAAAGAGCAGGAAGCAGAGAGCTGGACCATGGAGTTCAAACCACGATTACAGAGCCCTAGCAGGCACGAACAGCCGGACGGGAATATGCTGACAACCTTGAAAGAAAAGACTTTGTTTTTATGAGGTCAGATGAAGCTATTCTGCTCTTTATGGGTTTGAATGATCTAAAGGAGGTTTTTGGAAGAGCAAAGATTGCCTCATGGTGTTCATTATCCCTTGATCTGCACAAAATGTTCCTGTTCATATCGGTGACAATCTCCTTGGCAGGTTTCTCGCCCGTGCTATTCCACGGGCTGTCGGCACTCAGCCCCAGCGAGCCCGACGGCCCGAGCCCCCTTGGCTGGCTCCTTCGGCTCCGATTTAGCCAGCCGACGCTGAGATCTGTGAACTGCAGAAGATCAAATAAGCTATTTTTGTATTTATGCTATTATTATGGATGTTATCAGAGACCAGGAGGTCCTCACAAGTCTCCCAATTTGATTTTATGGTAATCTCTTCTAAATGGTAATTTATGTGAGAAGTTCTTTATCCGTGCCAGTAATAAAGCATTGGCACCACATGCTCCTCTACTACATTTGCCCAGAGAGATCAGGCTCAGAGTGGTTTCCCCAGGAAATTTCTCCATGGAGACAATTTATAGTTTCCAAATTTGTGTGAGCAGCATTTTACCCTCAAGTGCAATGCATTCATTATTAAAAATGAACTGCAAAGGTTCTGCTCACGTGGAAACATTCCTTTTCGTATCACAAATAAAGTGGGGCAGGAGGGGGGACTATATTGTAACTCCCAAATATAATTATTGTTATACTTTAGAATAATTTGGGATACAAATCAATGTCCTAAATAGTCAAATCTACAAACTTGCCATCTCTTCTGTCAAAGGAAATATCATTATAGCTTTTTAAAAAGTCAGCAGCACTTCTGTCCCGATGTTCTAAAAACTCCTTTTGCACCTCTGGGTAACTTTAAAAAATTTCCTTGTAGTATGTGACATCTCATACTTAATTTTAGTACAAAAATGAACTTTTGGGAAAGGTCTACAAATTTGGTTCAGCCACTTTTTTATTATCTTCAGAATATGGAAAATATATTCCATTTTATATTTGAAAGAGGTTATTTTAGGGACTCCAATAACTCAAAAAATGGGCAGTTCTTAAACTATCTAGGTTGTACTATATTTAGACCATTTTCTTCTTGCAGGTGAATGACTATGACAGATTTGAAACTTAAAATAGTTGCACAATAACTATAATAACACAAAAATTATAGCAGGACCCTGACACGGATCTCTCCGGCCATTGACAGTACCTGATATCTATAATTGCGGAGGAAGATGTTTCAAAGGACTAATGCCAAGTCCCACTGGTTTTAAACTCCATGGGCATAGAAAGTCCTCACTGGAGTAAAAGGGCAGTAAATTGTGTGCAAGTGAACTCCGCTATTATATGCACGATGACCCTAACCAACAGCAGCTTTTACTGCAGAATTTAGGAAGACTGGGAGACAACGAAGGTATTTCAGATTGTTTTAGTTCATTTCCCAGCTGAAAAACTTTCTGCTTTGCCTGAGTTATTGCTTCAAACCTTGAGATGTTGTTTAGCTTAAACTATACCCTGGTTTTTGGGTTGTTTTCATTTTGGGGGTTTTTTTCTTCTTCTTTTTTTTTTTTTTCCCTGTGCACACATTTAAAAATTATGTATTTTGAATATAAGTAAATAACTTATATGGATTAATAACAAAAATCAAAAGGTTTTTTGTGTCTTGTAATCAATACCACCTGCCTGTTAATATTAAGTACAGCTTCTTGTGCAGGAATTCTCTGACCCAGAAATTGCTGGAGGCTGGGAATTTATTCTATACAAGTTTTATAAGATTATTCTTCACATTTTTTTCAGTGTCATCTGCTATTAGCCACATGGCTAGATGGCTCATTCTGTGTGGGCCAATACAACCTGCTTCTTGTAATATTGTCCCTTTTCATGATCTGTTTTTCTTAATGTGCAGGCATTGCAATTGATTCTAGATAATTTTAGCATATTTATAGGTATGAAAAAATATATATGCATATGAATTTTTACTATAAAATAAATGAAATATGAAATTGCATTGTACAGATAAATGTGGCTCTTTTTATTTTCTTTTTTTGGGGGGTTGTTTTGTGGGTTTTTTTGTTGTTTTTGTTGTTGTTGTTTTTGTAGGGAAAGTATTGCTTTACACTGAGAAGAGCATTTGTTTGGCAAAATCTTATAAATTCTGCTCTCATTTCCAAGAAAAGAATAAGGTAAGTGGGCAAAATATTATGGGACCTTCCAGTAATGAGATTGTTTTCCTCTTCCATTCAGCCTTATTAGCGTTAAACCCTACAGTGCATCTCTCCAATTGCCAGATTGATTGACTAATGCAAAATCTGATATAAACACTGTACATTACTTAACCTAGCTCTTACATTTCTAATTCCTGAAGACTAGAGACACCCTGTTTATTGTTTAGTTTGGAATGGCCCAGATTTAACCCTGTAAGGAACAACTGGATGAAATATCTGAAATGTGGACAAGCGGGAATCAAAATTCCTTCATATATTAGGTTGTCTATGAAAATGTGCTGGTGTACCTTGCAATATATCTCCTGCACCCAGATGGCAGTAACATGCTCTTTATGATAGAGGACATTGCTTTGGCTAGTAGGTTACGTGTTCCCACGTAGGTTTATTATGATTGTGCAAACCGCTTAAAAACAACCACCACCCACAAACTAATAATTGTAAGGCAGCTTAATGACCTTGTAAAGCCTCGGTTAAATACAACTGTATATTCTCCTACCACAAAAATCTATACAGAAGTAGAATAATTTTGCGAGTCCAATTAATTTTTTTAAAGAGGAGGAACTATCTTAATGTTTAGGGTGGTAATCTATTCTTGTGGGATTTAAGTTCAATTATCTGCTTTTCAGGAGGGTTTCTTGTATCATCTCAAGAAATTTAGCTCATATCCACACTCAGCTCATGTCTATTTAGTTTTGGAGACCTTGACCTTAATGAGCAATGTAGATACCCAGGTAAGGACGAAGATGTTGTTGAGCCTTAAAGGTACTGAGTAGCAACTAAATACCGGTTGTGTCAGTAGCATCCTGGCATTTGGGAGGTGTTTAAACAGCTTCTGATGGAAATCTAAAGTTCTGCCTGTTAACTTTGTAATTTCATACCTGGGAGATGAAAACTGCAGGTGTAAGGGAAAAAAAGAGTGATCTGGTGATAAGAGAGACGGCTGCATTTCATCTCTTGCCCATATTTTTCTGCTAAGTGGTAGCAGCGAGATGGCCGTAGCCTTCCCTTGACCACAGGCAATGACTTCTCCCTCAGCTGTACGGAGATCTCTTGTGCCCAGTGTCTGCGAGCAAGCCTGGGACCGGGTGGAGGTCTGGTCCTGCACAGATACAGAGCCATCTGAATTGGCATTGGGCAAATGCACCATTCCTCCTCAAACTATAGGAAAATTCCTTGCTGTTGGCTCCTCTGTAACGTGAAACTAGGTAACGTGTTGTTTGGTTTACAAAACCATTTCCAGGGGGCTGGGTGGTGGGTATAGAATCAACTATTAATATTATGAGCGCAGAAATTCTCTAAAGATAAAGAGATCCTGAGTTGTCTGCTTTGGGAGCCAGTTTGACTCTGAGCCCCATATCATGTTGACCAACCCTTTAAAATTCAGCCGTGTTTGTGTATTTTAATACATTTTCAGAGCATAAAGAAACGGTTGTTGTTCCCTGCTGGGGATTGTGATTTACAATGGTCATTTTTGGTATCCGTAAATGTATGCTAAAGCTCCTTAAAACCCTTGTATATTGTGCCAGTTCAGTTAGATACTTCTAAAATCAAAGTATGGGATCTTCTCTTCCATGTGCTCAGCACCAAAGCCATCAAAATAGCTTTTAAAAAATCTGAATATTACTGCTTGATATGCACTTTCCCAACAGGAACGTAATGAAGATTCAAGAAGAATTTGGACAAGGCAGTAAGAAGCTTAAAAAGGATGTGTAAGATGGGTAAAAATGATGAAAGCAGACTTTTTTTCTTAACTATCATAGACAGTCCAGAATAAAAACACAGCACAGTCTTCCTAGCAAGAACTAATGCAAGGTGGTGGGTGTTACATGCATGGGCTGAGAAACCATATCAGAAATGTTACCTCCTGCTACCATGCTGTGGTTCATGGCAGAGCCAGTGAGGCTAAGTATTATGGACAAGGGGAGTAATGGCTCTGTTTCCTCTCTGGCTAATAGGGTTCTTTAGGGCATGGAGATGCAGTGAGATGCCTGCCTGCCTGCCTTCCTCCCACCATTGCAGTAGGCACAAGAACACGTTTGCTTGAGCTTTGCATGCAAGCAAAGCATGACTTTGCTTGAGTACCAAAGAGGTCCAGAGCATCACGGACAGAGGGATGCCCTGTATTTTCGAAGTAATGACCCAAATATTGATATGAAGATGAACACTTTCCTACATATTCTTATTTTATTATGGTGTAATAACTGCATCTATTTTGCAGTGTTCATATTTTATTTATATTTCTATCCTTCTTATCTACCAAACTTCTCATCTCACTGTATAATTTTTTTAGGATTTCAAAGTATGAGTGACAAGGAGGCTGACAAGGGGTGTAAGTCACCTGTGGGTTAGTTTACCCAGTTGTATCTGAACTTTTGCAAGAGGAACTGCTCTTTATGGGATGGTACCAGGGTCTGCACTGTTGCAGATGGCATGAGATAGCTGAAAGGAGCAAGGAAGGGCAGCTTCTATTCCTTCACCTTTGTTGTGAATTGTCTCACCTGCTAAAGGTTTAAAAGTTTCAAGGCCACTATTACAAAAACAGAAGTGTAAGTAACAAAGGCATATTTGGAGACCGGCACTGAGATGATCAATCATTGATGACAAATCCAAGTTTTCATGTTAGGGTGTGCAGAAGCGCATTGTAGACATCTGTTCTGTGTGCAAAACGAAAAGCAAGCACTTATTTTCTCAGCTCTTTTCAAATGAGTAATCTGCTAGAAATTAAGCTGAATTACATGGAATATAGTCATTTTAGTATACATAATCTGGAAAAGAATGGATCTCTAAACAGATGAATTCATAAATTATGTATTTTTGACGTTCAGATACATCACAGGGACCCTATAAATCAGGCTCTCTTTGAAGTTATAGTGCATGCAAAACCCTTTCAGACCAACCACGCTCCAAAACTTCAAGTGGCCACACTGCTCTTAACACCACTTAACTTTCAGCAGTCTTTCAAACTTGCACCTCTCTACCCGACCTGCTGCTATGTCGCTAAAGCATTTTGCTGTTGAATTCTTTTTATAAGCCAGCATTCCTAGCTAGGTCTCCTATTTTTAGACGTTTAAGTTCGGTGTGTATTCAGTAGTCAGAACTATTCTCTCTCTATAAACTATAAATAGTTTATTCACTCTATATTCTTATATTGTCTCTATATATTTATATGTAGTTTATATAGATATTCTCTCTCTATAAAGTATTTTTATAAGTGTTATACCTGTAAGTTGACATATCAATGTAGAAGTATATAACATTTATGTAGAGGATGTTTTTATATGAAGGTAGGATCAGCGCTATGGCTCTCAGGATGGATGGTCTCAGCTCCTGGCCAGGAGCCTCGGATGCCACCCGTGACCTGGGGTCAGGCACATCTGGCAAAGCGCTCACCTGGCACACGCAGGATCCGGCCGGTCTTTGAGTCTGCCTGTCCATACAAAAGGCAGGTCTGGTCCTGGAGATGATTTCAACCTGTTCCAGATTTTATACAGTTTTCATTAAAGGTCTGCGTGCAGTGGGGATTTGATTTCCTTTTCTGCAGCCATCTGTAAGACATGTGAGAACAGCTGCTCCTGCGGCGGGTGCCAACTCCTAGATTTCCTGGGAGAGAAGCTAACAAGGTTTTAGGAGGTCTGTCTTTTAGATCAGCTAAGGCTGTCATTGGATATTGCTGGTTTTGCTTTATTAAACAGGTACTATATTTATTAAAAATTAGTAGATAAACACCTGGAACAAAGTATCTTCCTCAAAAAAATGTCTGTGTAGAGACTGGAAATTGCTACAGAGAAGAATCTGTACTGAAAGTCTGTGTGGCAAAGACAGAGTTTCTGATCGCATTTTTAATAGTTTAGTCATAATTTTATCTATGGAAGCAAGAGCAGAAGCAAACTGAATATATAAAAATAGATAAATACAAGTAAGCAAGAATATTCAAAACTGGTCTAAACCCAAAGGAAACTCAGCTCTGTCAATGTAAAGCATGGGCATGTGGCATTTTACATGATAGTATCCAGTTAGTCATTCAAAAACTGTAATTAGGTATTCAGACAAGTTCCATTAGTCCTGCCTATGTGAACAATTTACTAAATTCTAGAGTCAAATTTCTAGTGTTGACCCACTGCTTAAGATCAGAGCAGCCTTGATACGTGAATAGGACAACCACGGCTTGGCCCATCATCTGATGGTCCTCACAGTGGCTTAAGAGCCCTGTCCACAGCATGCTGTTGATTTTCTTTTTTTAATACGCTTTCTGGCAAACTGCTTTGCTTCATAACGCTTCTACTTATTCATGTATTCAGTATTCTATTTAGGTCCTCTTTTCTCTTGTGGAGGCAAACTTTTTTTTATGGTGCTCTCTAATTCAGGTGTTATTCCAGTCATCTTCCAGGTTCAAGCGATCACCCTGACTTGTGTTTCACATCACAACCAGGTAACTGAGGTTATCAATTTCCACTAAGTGCAGTGCTCCAAACTATGGAGTTCAAAGACAAAAGTGCACAATAGCGTACTTTATCTCCAAAACTTGTCCACACTCAAGTGAAATAAGATGGTATTTTGCATAGAGAATTTCTAGGCTGATTGTTTCACAGTTAACAGAGTGTCCAGTTATAGAAATCTCATTAATTCTGAAGGCAGTTCCAGTTTTCTTTCCTGCAGTTAAGTAGTAATGACAATAAATGTATAAATTTGCTATCATAGTAATTCACTGAAGTGTCGTATAATTTTATTAGGTCAAATCAAAGATACTGTCCTGAAAATAGTATACATAGTATTAAAATTTGACATTTAAGTTTTGTTGATCTTATGAGAAATATATAGATGGTAAACATTGATAAACATTCTGTCTGTTTTAATCATCATTCTCAGCTAGAGTGGACAAATATTTCAATGACTACCATAGCTGAAATGTAGATACAGAAAAAAATTAATAATCTCTCTGGGGGTTCATAACCCAATTACTTAGGGCTTGGAACTCACAAGATCTTCCCATTGAGCTCTTTTATTTTCCATAACAGAAATCATGCAAAGCTGAAGGTCTGTATCAAATGACCTATACTTGCGTTACGTGATATATGTTGCAAGAGATTTTCTGTATATTTTTACAATCCTTTTTAGACATCACGGCTAATTTCTCTCGTAGTTCACTTATAAAATTATCTTAGAAATAGTTGTAACAACAGTGTATTTGATACTGAAAGTTGCCTGGAGGCTTGGAAATGATTCAGTGGAGGCAGTTTCCCAAAAGAAAAGACTTTTTTTCAAATAGAATCTAAAGGTCAGACCTTTTCAGAAATATTTTAGCTATTAGTAGAGATGCTTAAAAGCTTGAAGGAAAAACCTGAACCTGTCATTCCCAGTTTATAGTTGTCCTACAGTTCATTTAATTTTAAGGTGGTCTCACTGTCATTAATGTTATATTCTATGGAAGACTCGAAGATAGAAATGTTACAACCAAAGAAGTTAATTGTCTATAACCTTAAATTTGAGAAGGATTGCGTGCATTTTTGCATTCTAAGTAGGGCCTATTTTAACACTGCTTTATCTGGTGAGAACATTTGAACAAATAAATGTGAGATCAAAATACAGCTTTTGGGAAAAACAGTTTATATTCCTATGTAAGAAACTACTGCTGCAGTGTATTGTGATATATGAGGTCATTGTTTTTTCATAATTTGTAAGAAATTCAGCAGAGCGCTGATTACACACGTGTGATGAGCCTGAACATATACTTTTCTGCAGCTGGTGTTCTGTAACTCCATTTTCTCTAGAGACATTTGAAATTATGCTGTTCTTGAGGTTGAATTAGAAGCCCTCTGGGGAATACAGACGCATTGTCTGAGTGTAAATGAGATGATGGCGAGGGTCTCTTCTCCAAGAGCAATAGTCTAAGGCAGTGTCAGATAGGCTCATGAGTTCACTGGACTGTGGTTAAGAAGAATTAATTTCTTAAGAAATAATACCTAAAAAGCAATGCAAATAAACAACTTATTGAAAAAATATTTTACCTGTAACTAGAATTATATCTGCTTCAGTGAACCTGAACAGGTTCTTTTGTTATTAATGCCTGCTAACTAATTTAGTTGCTAATACCTGCTAATTCCATTTTTATCAGCTCAGGGGGGGGAAAAAAAAAAAAACCAACCCCCAAAAAAACCAAACACTAAAACCCATCACAAAAACACTACCCCTAGCCAAGTAAATTCTCTTATGACACATTTAATACTGGTTACATAAAACTTCAAGCTTGATGGATATTAAAAAGAAATAGGAAAATTGTATGACAGTCACAAAGGGTTTCAGCTGCTCCCTGCTTAGCTGCACTCAGCCAAACAAAGCCCACGAAGCTCTGAAATAAATTTTGAAGATTAAGGCCAGAGGATGATGGAAATCTTTGATAGTCAAGAATGATTGGAAAAACTGTGAGTACAAAGGAAAGCCACGTGCGTGGAGTTACCTGCAAAGCCTGTCTCTTCAGTGCAAACCAAGAAGTGTCATCTTGGCAGAGAAGCAGAGGGCAGCTCCAGAAGAGGAGTCGCACCCGGAACGCCAGCGAGTACGCGTTGTCGCTGAGCCATCCCTTCGGGCAGGACTAACTGAACAAATGGAGGACGTTGATTGCAGTGGCCCTGCTGACACAGGGATGCTTGCTTCCTTGTGGCCTGGATTAGGATGACTGATTAAAAAAAAAAAACTCTGATTAGTTCATGAAGGCAAAAGAGAAATCTATATCCACATCAAGCTCATCTTCTGCAATTAAAGAACTGTTTTCACTGTCTTTTCAAAGCCTCTACAGAGCCAAGCCTTCAAAATCAGCAACTTTCTGTTTCTCAAAGTGTAGCATGCAAGTAATGTGATTTGGTCTTGGAAAAGGGATGAACAGACCAGGGATCTCTTATAATTTTACTGAATTTTTAAATTGTTCTTTTATTTCCAGAAAACAATATACCCTATGTGTTGACACGACCTGGACAGGTGGTTCTGAACAAGATTCTGCTGAATTTCTTGTGAATACAACAATATAGATTTCAGTTTCATATTTTTTATGTTCCTTTAATTGATTTCCTTTATTACGTTGCAAGGAAATGCAATTACCTGCCAAAAGTAACATCTGGGAATGTTTTCAGGGGATCCCATGTTATCTCCTTTCTATTTTTGCCTGCTAATGCCAGGCATTAAAAACAAAGCTGGCTCTTTTCAAAAGCAGTGCCTGTATTCCCTATTCACGTGCACTCAGCCATAGCTTTAAGATGACGAAGGAAGGGATGGTATTATCCTGTCCCAGTTTTACTTGTCTCTTATAATCTCTGTGTAAATTCCTTTGGCATTTCCACAGCTGGGCAAGCTTCTCTCTTCTCAAACTGAGGTGAAGAACAACCTTGGCCAGCAAAACACCAAAGGTGGCTTGGCAGAAAGCATAATTTCCAAAATATAGTGTGGCTTTTGTACAGGAAGGCTTGAGATCTGCATGGTCACTGAGCTGCTGAGATTAACAGAGTTTTGGATGTAAACCTCCATACTATTGGCAGGAACGAGACAGCGTTTATTCTGAAATGACTTTTCACAATTTTTTCCCCACTGTAGTTGATTCCTCTGTAATATATTCTGTGCTACTTATCGGCAAGAAGCAAAAAAATGTTAAGTGGGAAACTTACTTAAAGAAAAAAGATGTCAGGAAGACATCAGGCCTTTCCTGACTTTTCCGCATGATGATGTCATGAGACCACAGGTAGTCTTCTAAAAAGTAAGTTTATCAAAAGTCAAATCAGGCAGCTCTGTTTATAGCCTGCAATTACTTCAAGACCTATAAATTCGAATGGAATTATGTGTTAACACCTGTCTATATGAGTAGTGCAAGAGGGTATCAACACTGAGTGCTGAAGGTAATTATTGACACAAGCCTTTAGTTAGATCTTAACGTAGTTATAAAAATTTTGTTTTACAATCACTCCTGGTCTCCAATTATTATAATTTTGTTCCTCATTCGGTTAGTGGACTATAACCTTAGAAAAGATACTTGTCATATTATACTTGTCACATTGCTTTTTAAATATGTAATACACGTTTAAAACATATTTTACTAATCCTAGCACTCATCAGTATAGATTTTTCTATGAAAGATAACTAATTTCCCTCATCTGATTGTACAGGAACAAGAGATGAGAAGGGGACTGAACTTTATTTAGACAATTCTGTGGCATTCAGCAAATTATCACATTTTCTTCATTCTATATGAAAAAAAACAACCTTGCAATCAGAAATGAAAGTGTACAGAGTTTGGTAACACCTAAGTAGTGAAGGTTATAATAATTTCTTTGGAAGTTGAACTAGTAGAAAAAGACTTAGTGTCAGATAAGCACCCTATCATGAGACAAATAAAGCCTTTTTTGCTGAATACCAGAGCTGAGGAAGCAAAATTGCACAATAAACTTCCCACAGTCAATAAACAATAAGTAACCTGTCAAATGTAAGTAAAAGGGGAAAAAAATAGGCAACGTTGGCATCTACAAACATCTACTGGAGCAACAAGGCACAACAGCAAGAAAATTAACGCCACCACCTCTTATAGAAATTACCAGCCGCTTCAGTTCAGTGTCTCACAAGTAAATGTCAACTGAGTCAAAGACAGCAAACACCTTTGGAGCTGGAATATTAAAATTACTTTGAAGGCAAATGCCTCAAACATAGAAAGAAAGGTGCTAGACTTTAAAATGCATATCAGTGAGGAAAGCATTAATGAATAACAGCTGATGAGAGGCAAACTGTAAGCCTAGGAGTTCTTGGTGCTTGTGCGCAGACCCCTGGGTTACATTGCTCTCGTTTTAGGCAAATTGCTCGCTGACGGCTGGATCCACCTCTGCTATAAATTGGTGGGACGCCGATGAGAGCAAGATGGAAATGCACAGTAGGATCATCAAGCGCAGTGGAGTTAGTTTGTGTTTACACTCCTGTAACCAAGCTGGGGATTTGGTTTCCAGCATTACATAAAGCAAGATTTAATTTTCATTAAGTTCCAGGTTGACATAAACAAATCCTCACTAGGAGTGCTTTCTAATTCCTATTTTGTTAGGGCAGGCTAGGACCCACAAAAAGCATTTTTCCGAATTCATCTGCTCATTGTAAAGCTTTTATTATGCTTTAAAAAAAAAAAAAAACCTCAATATTTTCATCTGTATTGTCAAGTTTCTTCCCCCAAAAGGTTTTTTCCCTGGAAAATGTAGTTGATGAATATTCAAAAATCCTGGTAAGGGCTGTGCCAAAGACGTGGTTAAAAACGATAAAGCTATAGCCAGAAAGCTATATAGTGTGTGAACTGCTTGTTCACCATTCGTATGCCTCTCCTCCATCTCAGACCTACTCAAACCTTTCTGTTTAATTGCCATTTTTTTTTCTTTTCCAGATTCTGTTCATTTTGCTGGATAAAACCAAAAGGGAAAGAGTAGGACAGCACCTTCTACACTCACTCTCATGAAGAGATAACAAACAACCTCTCAATTTTTTTCTGGAAATCAAATGCAGAGGAGTTAAAGGAGTAAAACCGGAGTGTTTTAAGCCATCCAGAAGGTGCGAACCAGGATCTAGTTATGCGTTGCTCCGTAAGAAAGGATAAAAGCCATCATCATCTCATGGAAAAACTCTGGATGTCTGAAAATCTACAAACACGATAAACTTTTGTGACTAGTTTGCATGTCTGCTTTCTGGTAAGATGGGCTGGGTGTGAATACATGGGAAAGAGAAAGTGGATATTTTTCCGCTGCCAGAAAAGGCTGGGGTTGAGCTTTCTCCACTTAAAGATTGATGTATGTAGGACTTGAGTGGTAGAAATGCCATTAAAATTATGCTAAACAAATAATACGTACATGGTTTAGTCTCATATCTACAGCAAGGTGAGTTAGAGGACCAATTTTATGTTAATTCCTACAATACCGTGTCTTTAATTATTGTGAGCCAGCATCATCCGCCTTATAATCAATCAAAATCTTTGGAATCATGACATAAATTAATATGCTCCTGTGGCTGCCACTTTTCACTTGTCTGTATGTATAAGTTTATATAACAGAATTCTCATAATACCTTAAAGGAAAAAAATAGCAGGCAAGAAATAGACGTGTCTTCCTCTTTCATCTAAATTTAACGAGAAAAATAGTTGCAATGAAATTAGAGATGTGCTGAACTATCCATAGGAGGTTCCAATCCATTATTAGCCTACTCACCCTGCAAGTTATCTTCAAATGCACACTCCGCCAGCAGAAAGGATTTAGGTTACATTTTAGTAATCCAGATCTTGTAGGTAGTGGATTTTAGTGAAAGTGGAGCACTTGTTACTATAATTTAACTACAAAAAAACAGCATTTAGTAAAGTAAGGGGTCTGACTTTAATGCACAAAAGCAAGGAGTTTTGTGGCAGTATCAGTAAGGTTGGAGTGAAGGTCTGGATTTTCAGCCTCAAATCTGAATTTCCTTGGTTTTGTGGATTTGTCAAACATTTAAGAGTGCTTAAATGTAAACTTTCTTGATGATATTCAAACCGCCGTAGTACAGCCTTTTAAAGAACAAAAAAACCAGGAGGAATAAGTAAACTTGGTCCCACTGGCGTGGCTGTGGTAAGGAATGGGTCCTTGTCTCGTGGCGGAATGGCCGTGGGGAGAGTCAGGCACCCGAGTTCCTTCCCCACCACGGAGCGAGGGCAGGCTGGGACCTCTCGGGAGGGCTTTCGCCTCTCCCTGCCTCCGTTTCCCAAGCAATAAACTGAAGATCACAGCTACAAGTCTCAGCAGACCTTCTAACTAATCAGTCAATATGTAATATGTGTAAGGTGGTTTAACACGCTTGGGTGGAAAGTGTTACGGACCATTTCAGATGGGATTTTAATTGTCAGTGACCCTGACGCAGAGTACATGTCGGCAGAGTTTGCCCCTTCCGACTATCTTCAATTAAAATTGACCAAGGACACCAACTCGGGGATTCTCATTCCTGTTGGTTTGTTTTGGGAAAAGTGGACCGCACTTCTGCAAAAGGAATATTGGATCGGAGGGAATACATCTCGTTTTGCAAATATCGCAAATATCTTGCAAAATACGCGTGCGTGTTTTCTGATATTCATGTGCCTCTCGAAACAGCTGTTGGGTTTTGGTCTTGGTTCATGTATAACCAAAATATAAGTGCAAATGTTGCCAGCTTTGGGCTTCTTTGAGTTTTTAATGTTCAGCATAAATTTTTAAAAAGGAAAATATACAGGCATATTTGTCTGGTGGTAAAATTGCCATTTAACTGAAATGAAGCTATATGAATAATATGATAATATGGCCCAGTATGTCTGAATCTAATTGATCAAACCTAATAACTGTGATGGAACATTTAATTGGAAAATTCATTATCAGAGATACAAAAACTGTTTCTATTTCTCTACTTAATCTGTGGCCTCTCTCTTCGAAGTAATCCAAATTATTCTCAGTACAATTTCTGTTATTAATGGCGTTATATGGCAGGAGGAAGCATCACTACGTGCAACACAAATGTGTTATGAAACGTTGTAAAATCACATTGCGTGCTGTGTGAAAATGTTCAGGTCTGTTTTTAATTCTGTAAAAAGTTAACAAATACTGGACAACGGCATACTTTTACATATATGGCTTTAAATGAGTGCAGAGTCCTCATTTGTACATGTCCTCTTGACAGTCTGCTGTGAGCTGCTCAGGCACTGATTAACAGAGGTTACGGTAAGGGTCTCCCAATTAATAAAAATAAAAATCAAAATTCAGTGGTCCAGCTGTCAAACGCGGAGCTGCATTTCTGATGGCATATTCATTAGTTAAAGCGCTCTCAGTTACTACTTTCTATGTTACATCACGCTTGCTTGCTGAGCTAGATTATGAAGACAAAGTTCACTCGGCGGTGGAATAAGTTACTCTAATTTGAATTTGAAATGGATGACATCCCATTATTCAGCTTAATATAAATTCAGAAGAAAATGCAATTAAAAGTGCCACGTTACCTATAAAATTTAAATGCTGAACTGCCTCTAAATATCTAGCTCTGGAAGGTAATATTTGGACCATATATGAGAATATAAGAAATAATCACTGAGGATGAATAGACGGTAATTGTTAGAGGATAGTAAGAAGCGTGAGAAAGTCTTTTATTACATTTCCACCAGGATATACAAGCCCTCAGAATGGGTAGCTCCAATACGGAATGATGTAGGCGTTGAAATATATCACCATAATTAATTAACATATAAAACAGGTTTTTAATTTTTTTATCATTGTTCATGAAAAAACGTATAGAGAGGAAGTCCCGAGCCATTGTTAAGGTAATGACGTGCAGTGAGATGTGTGGCCCCTGCATGTTCTTTAGAGCCACCGCAATTTCCCTCCAGGTGTGCTAGTGTCAGAGTTAAAGAGAACAACTACGGCAATGCTTGACTATTGGCGAGCGTTGATGACAAATTACGTTATCGGTACTTCTTTGGGAAGTTGTTTTGCAGATTTATATCCTGCCTACAGACCTATCCCTTCAGTTCAGGATCTTATTGCTTGCCTGAGACTCAAGATTTATATTATTAATTCTCCAAAGATAACCACTTTTGGCTAAATTAAATCTGTACGTCTTAATTGAAGTTTTGTACCTAATGACATAATAAACCTCTTTGTTATCAATAAATGCATGGGTTTTTTTCTCCTGCTTCATGCACTGTGATGAACCGCAGAGACTTACCGTGTTACGCTTCTTCAGAGAAAGTAGAATTTTGAGTATCTTTGAGCAGGTAGAAACCTGTGTGCATGCTCTGTGGACAGGCACAACAGCACAGGGTAATGGTGGCATTCACTTCAGGGACCTTTAAGACCTGTTACTTGCTGCATATCTGGATATGCAAGAATTGGCTCAGTGGATTCTAATTTGAAATCATTACTCTCAATTTTCTAACAGTAAGCAGCCGGCTAATATCACAAACATCAGCCTTTGCAGAAATCTTCCATATATTTCCACAGCAAAGCAAGAGTTTAATAAGCAATTAAATGCTGAAATGATGCATAGCTATCTGCAATAACCATTTATAGACATTGCAACAAATTCAATTCAGAAGAAGAATAAAGTTGAGCTGGCAGATATTTCTAAATGTACCTGTTTAAAAAAAAAAAAAAATAATAATAAGCTAGCGAGAGATTATTTGTATGAGGTCCAGAGTGATAGCGAAAAGGCCAAGCTGTCACTTTTTAAAGTTAAATTTTCTAACTCCCACTTGTAAACTTTCAGCACCTGCACAAGCTGTAAATGAAGCCAAGGGGAAGCGTTTCTGGAGCGGAGCGGATAACCTCGCCGTGCAGGCTCTGAGGGCAGCGGCAGAGATCCCTCTGCCCTGAGGCTTTCCCAGCTCATTCCCATGGAGGCCAAGGGATAACACCTGAGCAGCTTCTTGAAAGGAAACGACCCAAACTAGGTAACTAATAAGGCATTGCTATGTAAGGGCACACTATACGTATGGTATACATATTTATGTAATAGATCCATGTTTGTGTGATTACAGAGTAAGTCCTTTGGGATCTGTTGCTGCTTAGCATGCCAAGGAATTTGCATGAAGATAGCAATGTTAGAAATCAGTTAAAAGCCCCAAATTAGTGTATTTTAAGAGAGAAATGGCACCTAGCCCTTTGTTGGGAAGGACAGGAGCAGAACTTTTCCCGCCACATTTGCACACGAGAGGATGGTGGGGGACAGCTAATGCCCACCACGAGATGCAGGACAACATCTGCTGCCCCTGGAAGAATATCCTCTCTGGTTCCCAGCAACTGGCAAATGACTGTCACCACCCTGCACTGCCATCTGCAAGATAGTTGCTAACAGATATTTAGCCAAGTTACGAGTTAAGGAAGTTTGCAGCAAGTGCTTGCAGGTTCAGAAGTAGACAGAGGGTTTCTATTTGTTTTGGCTTGAGTTTAACCCAAAGAAACAAAACACATTTTTCTTCCTCTACAGTTGAAAAAAATCTGAAGCCCAGGAAAGGTGTGCCTTTGCAATAAATCCACCAACTCATAAATCTTTCTTGATCTTGCTTGAAAAATTTTAATAGCTTTGAAATACATTTTTATTGCTTCAAAATCGCCAAAGGTGTGCATTTTCCTCTCATTGCTCAGCCTTTGCTCCATGAGATATGGCAGTAGCTTGCACCTTTAGTTTATATACAACTTCTCAGTAAGCAGGAATCCTTTGATTTGTTTCAGTTGGCCAAGAAATAATGGAAACTATCCATTGATAATTACAAACTGGTCATTAAAAGGTAGTCTTGCATATATTCACGTTCAAATCTCTACCTGCCCTCAATTAGGCTTATCAGCGCTGACTAATCCACCAGCCCGTTCTGCAGTGCCAGTGTGTAGATTCTGAAAACAAAGCCAAAGTATTTAAAATAAACTGTCCAGAAAGGTTTGGAGTGTGTTTATACACAGGGGGAATGCTAAGTAGCTCTTATGGTAGATGCTTTAGAGCTAAAGGCAATATTATCTAATAGACCTATTAGGTACTTGTTGATGTAAATTGCTATGGTCTTTAATGCTACTTGTAGTTGCAGAAAGTTCATTAAAATTAAGGTACTGGCTTTATCTAATTAAGCAACCAATATCCATCTCTTTCTTTCAGTTTGTCTCCTGTTAATCTGGTTTTAAACCGAAGATTTTCTTTGAAAGCTCTTGATGACGTTTTTATATTTTTACTCACGTCTCTAACTATATTTATCTGATCTTCTGGTAAATCCTTTAGGGCTGAATCTAGTGAATCCATTATCTAGTCTACACTACTAGAATACAATTCAATAATTCAATACTATTAAAAAAAAATTAAACCTATTTTTAGACACTCAGTTCCTCATTCAGCTTTTTCTGTACAGCAAGTACAACTAACTGCAGCTGGGGATAATTTTTCATATTTTTCCTGTCAATGTTTTATTAGCTATTTCAGTTTTGAATTTTAATTGAACTGAATTAATTCTTACCAACATACTGTGAACAAAATGACAAAAATTACGAGTTTTATAAATGTTACCCTATAATAAGTGCCATTTTTAATGGAAACGTGCTCTTCTAGATGCAACGTTTGACCTCTAAAGTAAAAAGAAAAAAGCAGACCATTCAGGAGGGATTCATGTGGCAGGAGAAAATATACTTTAGTAATACAGCGGGGAAAATGATACTGATATTTTATTAGAAAGTGTTTGCACATGAAATGTGCTATGTAAGTTAATTTTATTACTAAATTGGCATACACAACTGAAAGGCTGAATCCCCAAAGGAGAACTCAGCGCTCAATTTTTCAAGCACAGTGCTACAACTGAAAATAAATTCAATGTTCACATGAAATTTTTTGGCTTAAAACGTGCAGAGCAGATTGTGCTATGCTTCTTGCTACTGAATACTAATTATAAATGTAAACATTTCACTAATCTGGGTAGGATTTTTTGCAATGCAGCTACTACTTAGTGTGACTCCTGAGGTCACAAATATCTCACAATCACTTAAAAACTAGAAATTACAGAATTATACTTCTTTATAAAGTAGGTCTGAAAATATAATAGATATGAAACTATAGATGAAACAGCCTTAGATGTAAATCTTGTGCACAATGATGACTATCAACATCCTTAGTTATCCTTTGCCAGTGATTCCTGTTACCATGGCATTGCCTGTATTTCTTACGGTAGCTATAAAGTCCTCCTGCAGGAAAGTTAATCTTGGGTGAACCGGGTCCACGTAGTAAAATATTATAAGTTCACTTGTAGTGTGCATCAATCTAAAAATAAAAATGCCCACGCAATCAGTAAGATTAAAATAGGAGATTGTCAGAACAGAATTAGGCAGGGTTATTTTCCCATTTGCTACAGGAAAGGTCAGCCTTTAACACAGGAGAATTTTCCATCAACAGGTTAGAGAATGAAAACAAGCTAGTTTTGTGTAAGATTTGAAGGAGAAGGAAGAAAAAGATTTTTATGAATAAAGTACCTCTAGTATAGTGTCCTTCCCATGGACATGAATCACAGTTTTCTCTCCCACAGACTACGCTATGTCACAAGTAGGTGCTGCTCTGTGCAAGGCTCTCTAAATTCTGGGGCCCAAACGGTAAGAAATAAGGTCTTGTCACTCTCCAAGATTCATTCACCTTGCAAAGTTATATTATATTTGGCAGCCTGCATCTGCAAACAAAGTTTGCTTTAGTATCTTGTTTCCCATTTACATTTGCCTGCACCAGTAATGCTATATCACACGCCAGGGGTACCCCTGGGCAATAAGCTGGCGAGAACCTTGTTTCCTTGTCACAGGAGTCCTGTGATTCCCGGCCAAGTGTATATACTCACTGCATTATATATCCTCGCCTGCCAAGCAACAGCCATGAAAAACCCTGCAGCTCACTGTTGCTTCGGGCTGAGACATGTGATTTAGACTGGCAGAGAAAGATTTGGGGGTTTTTTTGTTTGTTTTTTTTTTTTTTGCTGTTACCCTCTGCAAATAGTCTACATGCAGCCATTCCTTTATGAAATCAGATGGTCCCCCAAAGTCACCTTCCACCGGGTGCATGCGTCTCTGCCGGTTGGTTCTTCCTTCCCATTAAAAACTAAACTTCGCTATTTTTCAGTTCATAATTTATGGTTGATGTGATGTGGGTGCACATGTACTTGTGTAAAAGAAATTGTGCAGCAGCTGGTGGGAGCGGTCAGTACAGCAAATGTGTATTAAACCCCATACAATGGGAGCTGGTCTGTACGCAAAGGCACTTGATGTGGTATATAGCCTCATACTCTAGATCCACCAGCCGCCAGCTCCACTTCTCCGCCTGTTCTTCAACACTGGCCCGTTGTGTGCAAAAGTGGTGTTTCAGGTGAGATTTTGGGCTTGAAGGGTGCAGGAGGACTTTGATGAACATGTGGCCATAGTTTTAGATGAATTTAAGAGTCTCTTTTCCAGCTTTTAAAAGAATAATTCAGATCAATAACTGTTTCAGTTTTCCACATGACTCCAAAGTCAGGGAAATGTTTCACATGGCGGTAGAAATGAGAAGCAGGTGCTGCACATCCAATCAACATCGCAACATAAAGACAAACCGCAAAATGTTCTTCCCTTGCGTTTCAAGGTCTAGCGAGCAAACTTCTTTGATGGCTCATCAGATACTACGAGTTAAGCATCTGAGCATTTTCAAGAGAGAATGTGATGGGCGAAACAGCATCTTTCCACAGTGTCATTAGGAGGTGACATTTAGAAAAGAGAGTCAAAGACTTATTAAAATTTGATGTGTGCTTCAGGATCTTCTTTAAAGTGAATCATTCATCCTTCCAGCAAGGCTTTGTGCAGACTCCCAGGCTGGCACACATATTCCCAAATCCTCAAAGCTTTATGAATTCACGATTACAGAATGTCAGGAATTCAAGGACCAGCTTGCAGCAGAGCATCATTTGGAGGGAAACATTTTAAATTCCTGCCCGTACATTGTTCTCTGCCCATCAGTCTGCAGCAGACATGCTGGTCGCTGGTGGAGTAGAAAGCAATTAGAGAAGCGGCTGCTGCTAAGAGCTCTTGCCATAGCTGAACTTGGTAGTTGCAGATTGCAGGCATGCTGAGGACTGTTTATTTGAGAAGAGGCTTACTAATGGGAATGATATTCATACATTTGGTTTGGTGACAATTTTATGGAGAGCTGTGAAACACTGTTTTTTTTTCCTCTCCCTGGAAACATAGTTCATAGCAAAACCAAAACCCCACAAACAGAAGAGGCATCTAGAAAGGTCAAATTGTAATTTCTATGACCAGATATGATCAACTAGAGTTGAGAAAATGCTGGGTGAAGGAAGAAACTTGTGCAATCCCTTTGTTTCCAAATGAAGAGCTGATTAAGACATCAGCTTATTCTGCTTCCATCTTCATTTATTAAATTGTCAGTTTCTATCTATCCCACGAGATCTCCCTGTAGGGAATCTTCGCTACAGAGAAAGATTCCGGGAGCTGTGCGTATTTCAGGGTTAGCTTCCCATGAAAATCGAACTTAGCCTCAACGTGTTCTCCTGGTGCACCCTGTGATTTCTTGCTATGCAAGAGGGTTGTGCGCAGATCAGAAAAATGGCATCGCATAACGATCTAATATCGAGTCACTGGGTCTCTTCGTACTACAAGTGTCAACGACAGCACTTCAACTGAAGGAGAATCTCCCTTGGCTTGTTTTTTAGTCGACCTGCTTGCTCCTTTCAAGGTGAGATCATAGTAAAGGTATAGAAAGTCTAATGAACTGAACCTGGATGTGTGAAAAGGTGCAAATCCTGATTTAGTTTATTGAAGAGTCTTCAGTTTGTAAGCGCCTTTATTGCATTCGACACAAGCCAGATTCAAGCCCACGTTTTGGAAATAAAAGGCCCTAATTTGTGTTACCTGGTCCCTAAGATATATTTGAATATTATGGGAGGTTTCCTGGAGTTGCAGTAGACCTTTTCAAAATAATACTACAGCATGCTCAAAGTCACAGCATCCTTGAGCTTTCATTGCCTTACTGTTATTATTGTTGTTATTGTTACTGTTATTAGACTTTGTAATGCATTGAACTCCCAAGTGCTCTCTGCTATTGCTGAGATTACACAATACTTCAAGGAATTTTAAAGACAGCTGTTTCGTGCACGCTCCAAAGAAACAGGGGAGGGAGAAGAACTTGCTTTTTACACTGATAAGCAGCATTACTATGCAGAATGAAAGTGTGAAGGTAGATGAGCCCTCCCATCATATGTAAGTGATGGAGAAGAAGCCTACAAAGACACCTCCAGCGTGCAACAGGAGAAGGTCGGGACAGCTGTTCTCAGTAAGCCTGTCCTTCATGGCGCAGCTCACATTTTGAGAGATCGAATGAGGAGTTGTTTTGGGTCGGAAACCAGACTGGAGAGTACAGAGTCACAGTAACATGGCCAGAAAGGCCTCAAAAGGTCAAGTGGTCCCTCCCGGTCCCTGTTCCACAGCAGAACCACACACAACATTTTTTCACCAAATGCAGTTAAATAACGGAGGATGGAAAGGGGATGCAATAGAAGATGGAATAAAATGAGGAATGATTTTAGCTATAGGTTTTTGAGAGGAGGGAATGAAAGACCTTTACCTTCGCAAACGTCCTTTGCATTTTAAAAAGATGCTGTGCCTGTAACTGGAATTGTGTGGCAGGATATATCATTGATATTACTGTTAAGATTTTTAAATTCATTTTAATTTCCAGGGGCATGCAGTTTATAACATCAGAATGCTCCCTTTCTGTATTGAGTGGTACACCCTGAATTTCTGCCAGGAGTTTTGCTTAAGGCTGAGTCTGGGCTCGGACAGGGTGTTGCAGCCTGGGACACCTCTCCTGCTTTTCCCTTTGGAAGAGATCTAACAGAGCAATACACAAAAATTCTGTGTATTCATGAAGTCTAAAGGGTTGGAATAATTGCCGCAGCCGGGATATTCAAAGAAGAGTTTATGTGAAGAAAAAACCTTCTGACTCATCATAAAAATAGTAACCTAATGCAATATTAAAACAATTTGGTTAAATATTTAAGGCTGAAGAGCAACTCACTTAATTTTCTGCCTAGTACATCTAATAGTGCGGTTAATATACGTGTATGCTTACTTAAGAGGGGAAGGATGTGGCGGTGACAAGAGCTCGCCATGGCACCAGGGAGCTTGGGCAGGGTGCTAGCCCAGCCTGAGGTGGCTGCGAGGATGAGTTGTTGGCCACACCTGCAGAGTAGCCCTGAAAAGGTGCTGCAAAACTTCAGGCTGAAGGGTCGTGAAGCTGAAGTAGTAAGGTGTAGTGACAGCGGTAACCACCCCTGCCTGTAGTAGGAGGACTTAAAAAATATTGGGCAAGAAAGAAGATGAGAAACGTGAGCCGCAGGTGGGGAAAATATGTTTAAATCAAGTTGCGTTTGCTTGGATTTCTGCTGAGAAGATTGCTGCTCGCAGAGGGGAATTGAGGAGCATATGCTTGGTAGAAACCATGTGGGGTGATACTGCAGAGAATAGAAGGAAGCAGAACGAGCACATCTGTTAAGTTATAGTCCATTTAAAAGAAAGAAGCTCATGTAATATTGTAGTGAGTAACTTGGAGTAATTTAATCACAAAAAATGACAATCAAGCTGAGCACAGTGAAACCCCAAGGCCACACAGGCCTGCGTGGGTATATCTCAAATGAATGGCTTTTGGTTTTTATGTGGATGTCTGCAAGTGCTGCTGACACCTCCTGCTGTGGTGGGGAGGCTCTGGGGGTGGGACAGAAGGCCATGCTCAGGAGCCTTGAGTGAGATCCTCACAAAAGGTTTTTGCATTTCAGGGGAGCAGTGGTCCAACGTTACAAACAGCAAGTAGACAGCTCCAGGTGGATGTTGGTTTCCAGTCTTCCCTGGGGTCTGCAGAGCCAAAGCCTTGAGGAAAAGGTGAGTAAATTGAAGTATAGCAGAGAACTGTGGATGCTTCTGAGCAGACACCTGAACATCAAAACTTACACGAGTACTTCTCCTTTTCTGTTGACAAAGCTGATCCTAAGAAACTAGTAACCATTGACGTTCATTATTTTATAGGTATGTTCTGCTCTGTCAAAATAAACTGTAACGTACCAATGGGGGGAACCAACTCAGAGCCTTCCCTTTGTGCATGGCAAAAGCAAATTGAGGTCTAAAAGCTGCTGTCCTTTTGAAGTTTCTAAGCTCAAATTTTCCAAACAGCGTCAGGAAGCTGAATGGTAAAGAGGGATCATAAAACAGGGATGACTGGGTGGTGACCGCACAGGTTCGGATGAGATAGCAGTCTCCCAGTAAATAAATAAATAAAATGTACAGAGTGTCAAGGAGAACAAAGGATTATTTATTGTGACACTTGGGGCATTATGAGAGGTAATAGGCTGAAAAAAGGAGAAGAAAAATGTAAGCTTTATAGCAGGGGAAAAAAAAAAAAAACAACCCTTGACAGGGAAATTTATTAGGCTGCGGAACAGTTCTCTGAAGGAAGCGAGATCGACCTTCTGGTTTGGGAAGCTAAAAACTATACTGAGTAAAATACTGGTAAAATGCACAGCAGGGAATGACCCTTCACAGTCAAAAATACAGTAGAGATGATGTATATGGTTGCAGTGTTTTTTGTTGTTAGGTTGTTTTTTTTCTGAAGCTCACCCGGGGAAAGGGCCTGGACTTTATAAACGAGGACTGTTCCAGGCTGAGCCTTGCCCTCGTCGCGATGCGCTCAGAGAACAGCAGGCAGACGCTGCGTGGCGGCGTTTAACACAACGGTGGCAGAACTTTGTCTGCGCCGCTCTGATTTACCTCCCGCGGTACAGAACAGCAACCGCCTGACTCCCCGTGTCGGGGCTTTCGGCTGTCGTACTTTATTGTCGGCTGCCAGATCAGACTGAAGCCCAGCCGACTGGGTTCGTGTGTATCGTGCTGATGTAGGTGCTGGTGTCACGTCAGGGACGGTGTGCCAGGATCAGCGGAGCAGTTCTAACGCTGCAACGCCTTCAGCTTCAACTCCTGTGTCCAGTGACTCTTCCATTCCTGCTATTCGGCATTTCCTTTGTTCCTCTCTGTATCTTAGAACTTGAAACAGATGGTAAATGACCTATGATCAAGTAAATCAGTGCATTTTGGTGGCCGTGCAACGTCTTCTTGGATAATAATTCCCCTTTCTTCACTGTAGTTCGTCACATCATCATTTGTACCATCATCACGTTCTGTGATACAGAGTTAGGTACTTTAAAGAAAAGCTGTTCAATGATAGGGCATCTATCTTTAATAAATATAAATATCTGTATATTTAAATAATAGTAATAAAGAAGTTTTCAAAATGTTGTACATTAACAAGGATTTAAAAAAAAACAACAAAAACCAAAAAACAAAAACCCAACAAAACCAAAACAAAAAATAGGCCTGAAAAATAAACATGTTTTTCAGCAAAACTTTTTGTTTTGCTATCATAGAGTTTAGTGTAGCACAACTGTAGGAGATTCACTAGTATTGGTTTGCATTTTAACAATGTATGTTTTTCTAAGATGCAAACCGAAATAAGGCCATAGCCTTAGTTTGAAAGTCAATTAACTCGGGGAGCAGAATGAAAGTTCATACTAATCCACTAATGTGCATCTCAGTGGTAATTAATTCAGGTCTTTGTAGTGGCTTCAGGAAAGTAAATTACTATTCTATAGGAAGAATCTACAAAATGTTTTATTTGGTTCTAGGGCCTTCAGTTATGATGAATAAATAATAATTGGCACAGTTTTGTTTTACAAAATCATTATATAGTCTTGGAAAACAAATTGATTTCTATTGTGAATGCCATTCTGCAGAGCAAGGGAAGCAAGAGGCAAGGAAGGATCAGGTCAGTTTTTGAGCTGTGTGCTACGGTTTACTCTAGCTATGCTAACAACTTACCTAGACTTGCTGCCTTACAAAGCAGGCTCAGTCGCCCAGCTAACTTGAAGAATGACACAGTAAATCTCTTAAATATCTTTAAAGATATCGAGGTGCTCCCTCCCTTTATGTTAAAGAGAATATTGTTGATGACGTTATTACTATTTGTTGAAATACCAATTACAAGTTACACAAAAATGGAATGCCAAAGTTTCACTCCTGGTTCAAAGCACGGATGGCTCACGAGCTGCAGAGCTCTGAGCCCGCCAGCCTGCAGCGAAGTTACGCAGCCTTATGGCTTGACACTAAGCCTTAGGAGGAGGGTGTAGAGACGATGGAGTCAGACTCTTCTTGAATGTGCCGGGTGCTGTAACAAGAGGTGACAGACACAAGGTAGAACACGGGAAATTTGATTAGAGGTAAGGATTTATGTTTTTAACTGTGAGCGTGGTCAGATATTGGAAGAGGTGCCCAGAGATGTTGTGGGACCCCAACCTTACAAAGCAGTTAAGAATATTCAGAGTGTAAGCCTGCTGGAACAAACTTTTGTTTTGCAAACACTAGTAGAATACCTCAGGCTATTAAATGGGACCTTAAGTCTAAAGGCAGTCAAAGAGAAAGGAACTAAAACTATCCATTATGGCTCGCTGCCAAGCAACCTGAATCCTGGCTCTGTACTAACAGAGCGGGATAATAATACCAATTGGCTCATTGTCTTTTTTAAAAAGCCATTTCCATTCATTCTTCTCTCTAATTGCTACCCAAGCTAGCTTTTCATTTACATGTTACTCTGTTTGGGCTGCATATCTGAATTCTGGGTTGCTATCTGTTTCAATACTGATTTGAATATCAACACATAGGACCTGTAAGTCTAAGCGCAGCGGTACACCATCCATGAAGAACCAAAATAGCAGAATGATGGTTTTGTTAGCAGTGTTTTGCTAACGAGAAAATCTGCAGGGAATTATAAAAGGGAGAATGTAAGCTAGTGACCAGAAGCGATCTTCAAATAAAGATGATCCAAGAAGCATCGTGGTGCACAGTACGTGGGGCGATGAACTGGGCATCTCAGTGGAAGACTCTAGTTTCCTCTCTGGGCTCTGAAGAGTCACCTTGCAGCAAATGCTGCTGTTTCAGAGGACGCTAAAATCCTCATGTTGCTGGCTCTAGCATACAGTCCTGCAAAATCTGGTCTTTTTGCAGATCATTATGTGGAGGATGGCTCTTAAGGAAGCTAATCACCAGAAGCAGATGAAATTGAGGGAGAGTAGGGTTTAGTTTAGCTGTAAAGTTCAGAAAATTAAAAGCGAAGCCCAAGAGTATGTCAGTAGCTCAAGTGTCGTAATGACATTACAGCGTTGTCCCAGGACAGTGCGCAGACCACGGAGTGCAGGTGATGGAAGGGGAACGGCCATATGGAGCAGCAGATTGCACCTCTTCGCTAACAAGAACAGTTAAATGTGCGATAAAGGGGTTTTGCCTAGGCCACTCGTCTAGTGAGACCAAGTATGAATTCCTACAGTCTTTCTGACCTGAGATTTAATTTCACTTCCTCTTGCTTTGTAAAACTAGATATTTAGTGTTAGATATTTAGTACAAATTGTCTGGATGTTGTTTAAAATCAGTGGATGTATGAAATGATCAGAAATGACTTCTGGATAGTCAGTTCAAGATGACTTGAATCATCCACTGGGTAACGTGGCTCTGTGTACACTACAGGGGTGAACTAGACCACTGGGTTAGCTTAAATATTTAAAGTCAGGTGAAGACTAAGCCATCACTAATGTCTTTGCCTAAGAAGTTTGAACACCATGAAATTAAAGTCGGGTGTGAAATCAGGGTTATGTGGTTGCTTACCTCTTGTTTGTTCAGTAACATGAAACCCCCAAAACCACCATCGAATGCTACTCTCCATTCTGAAACCCCAATGGATGTTTTGGTTAAATTTGGCTTCATGAATGGTTTATGCATCCCAAATAATTGATAAGTAGAGTTAGTTTGAATCTACTACTAGTCACAGAACATTGTAGTACTTGAATATTTCCACATATTTCTGATCTCTATGTTCTCCTCTAGTCTGCGAATAGACATTTATAAAATTGGGATATGATACGTCTAGAATGACTCAGTTCATTATTAAAGGATACTGAGCCTGAGAGACTAGAGAGATAGCGATAATTACTGTTGCATACTATTAAAAGTGTTCATAAAAACCATGGCATTATTTTAAGGTTCAATGAAAGGTATATGACTAAAATAGCATTAAAATTTTATTTTTTACATTCTACAAATATAATGACATTTAAAATATGACATTTAGAAGCTAGAACATCTAATATCAAATAATGTCAGCGTATGTGGCAGTATTTCTTTCCCGACTACAGACAAATGGCTGTCAATGTCACCTTCAGCACCTGCCATGACTTATTATCGGTTGCGAAATTCTATTTGTAAAAGTTTTGTAGCATTTTATAGCCATCAGCAAAGTCGATTAATTACAGTCTCCGCTGCTATGTGAACAGTGCAATTACTTCACCGTTCGCTTTGATTCCGTTGACCAGCAGGCGAATGCTTGGAGTCCAGTTAACACGTTGTGAGATTGCACAGAGGCTGCAGCTCCCGTTTCTGTGTGGTTTAGGCTCAATATCTGCCATGTGTAACTTTTATTTTTCCATCTACTTTGTTTTTATTCTCACGAGCTGCCATCTGCGTTGCTTTTTAAGAAAATTCCTTCTTTTGTGTGCTCTTCCTTTGAAATCTGGCAGGCATAGATTGTGAAACACAAAGAGCAATTTAGAAAGCGAATGGATTCAGGGTCAAACCTTGCAGAGTTCTTATTTAAAAAAATGTTTCACCTAATTATCCAATTGTAAAAATCTAGATTTTACTGTATTTAAACATCTTATTTCTCTTTTCGTCAGCTATCTACAATAATGATTACATATCAGACCGAACTCTGAAATCCTAGTTAGCAATTACAGCCCCATTCAACAAAATTTCTTATAAAGAAGTTACGTGAAAAAGGTTTTTTTGGTGTTTTTTTGATGGTTTTGTTGGTTTTTTTGGTGGGGTTCTTTGTTGTTGGTGGTGGGGGGGGTTGTGTGGGTTTTTTTTGTTTTGGTTTGGTTTTTTTTTTTTAGTTCTGACCAGCATGATGCTGAGTTCTTGTGAATGTCAGGCAAGTCTTTACTTGGTTTTCAAAATGATTGCTGAAGATGGTGTCAGGATCCTCACTGAAGAAACTGATACTGCTATTCTCAACGTCTCCATCTTTCAGGAACTATTCTTTACCAGCACGCAAACTACGACTAAAATACATTTTTCTGCATGAATTAGATCTCTCCATGGTGCAAAGTAAGATGCCAAAGCTTTCTGTTCCTTTGTAGTTTGGGTTTCTTTGTGGGTTTTGGTTGTTTGTTTGTTTAAAAAAAACCAACCACAAACGAGTAATATTATTCTATTGTTATTGTAGCAATCAATGAGAACTTAACATGAGGGTAAACTAAAGAGAAGCGATAGGATTCTATGTCTGGGGAACCACATATATTTAGAATGCATGGATTGAAAATAGTAAAGAAAAAAAATAAAACCCATCAGCTGTACAACAGAATTGCTAAATACAGAAATGCTATGTCTAAAAAGAAGGAATAACTAGGGCTAGGTCTGTTACCTAAATGCCTGGTGAAAAAGTAATGGAAATTAGAAATACAGTGAAGTTAAAAAAGCAACAGAAATGAAAGACTTCAATTATCCCAAAGACTGGGCAAAGGTCACAGAAGACCAAGCAGCAGAAATTACATTTTTTGATGCAATGACTACTACTTTAGAGTCTTTTTGCTCCAAAGTGGCAGATCATCTAAACTGAACCAACTAAATCTAGTGATTTCTTTTCCTAGAGCTGGCATGGGGGCGGCAGGGTGAGAATTGCTTGTGCTTTTGCAGCTTTCGTGGTGCTTTTGTGGAAATTCAAGTATGCAATAGAGAATTACTATTTTTCAATAAAAAGAACTGTTGTTCTTCATAAGGCAATTAAATCAGTAATATATATATATATACACATGCTAATAACTGACAAGTTAAAAATTCCACTGAAGATCAGCACCTGTCTTCTCAGGTGAATGTCATGCAAATCATCATTTTCGCAGAGGTTGTATGGCCCACCCTTCTTCTGTTTGCTCAGGAGATACGAGGAGCGGAAGTACTCGCAGCCTATGATAGAAATGTGTTTTTCCATTAGTCGCTAACCACCTTGTTTTCAGTAGCACTCCATTTTAACACGCTTCCTATAGAAATTCTGTGATGTTTTACAGGTCAATGCAATCCAAACGGGGTAGCAGGGAAGAAATGGATGTAACCTTTGAATTACTGATAAAACTTATTTTGTTCCAAATTGGTACCAGCAGGGGTTGGAGCTGTTTCTTGGGGTAATTTTCATTAGTCGGAGCCTACTTTCCTCTCACCACATGAGGAAATACTGCAAATATTGCAAAAGCAAATACTGAAATATTGCAAATCTGGCAGTAAAAGGAACTCTGCAGTTACCAATCGGTCATCACGGCATGTCTTTAGCATCACTTTCCTCACCTTGCTTGATGGTTGAGTTGATTCTTTCTCTCTTCATCACACATTCCTCTTTAAGTCAATTTAGTGGCATGGTTCCTACTTACGGTAGTTTTATAAAAAATATTACTATCACATATTCATAACTCCGGATATGAATCCAGCTTGGTTCATCATACTGTTCCCTGTGTCACCCGTCCATCCTTCTTCCTAGGAAAAAGCGTGTTGTAGAGCTGGCAGAGTTATCAGGGGAAGGGATTTACAGACCAAAATCCTCTTCTCTTTATGAAAGCAGGACTCACACTTAGTTTTTGTCTCTTTTAAGAAACAGCTACCTGAACGTATCGGATGGCCCTGAAGGCACATGTGCTATTTGGGAAAGGAGACTCTCCTCAGGAGAGCTGAGATATTCATGATTTAAAGGTGCTAACAGCAATATTGCCATGCAGATGACCAAAGTAAATTTGAGAAATGGAAAAAGAGGCAGAAAATAAATGATATTTCACTTTGTCTTTATAATTCCCTTTGCATGCACATCAAAACAACTTTGTACCTAAAGTCCTTTACCGTGCACAACAGTCTCAGCCATGTGTTTAGTGAGGTCAGTGCCCAGGCTTTACGGGAAGATTGGCTATCAATTAAAGTCAAACTCTGCTTTACCTTAAGCTGAAAGCAGTTCAGCAAGAAGAGTACGAAGACAGTCATTTAAATGCTGTTGTCCTTTAGCACAGTATCCCTCTGGCCATGCATCAGCAGCAGTTATCCAGGCAAAAGAAGATGCTGTTTTCAATGTTGAGCATTATATACTGCATGTATTCACTCACTTCTTCCTGGATCTTACCTCTTGAAACTAAATCTTTTCTGTTTTCCTGATATTGCAAGCAATAGCATATATTATAAAATAGGGAAAGGGAGGGGGGGAAGCCTGATTATTGCGGGGGGGATTTAATGCCTTGAATTGTTTTGATTAAGTTTTTTGCAGTACAAAGCAGGCAGTTGTATGAAAGAAGAAAGAAGGCAGCACCTTCCTTCAGATTTCTATCGGGGGTAGGCTTATAAAAAAACATCGCCTTGTTATGTTTTGTTGGTTGATTATAAACATTCCACTGCTTCCAATACTAAAGTGAATGGCGAAACGTATTCTCAAGGGAAACACACTTTTGCGGGTTTTGTGTAGGAAATGTGGATTCTAATGCCTCAAAATTGATGCATTGTAAAGTAGAGTTAATACTTATACCAGCTGTGGAAAATAAGAGACATTTTGCCAACGTTATAAAAATGGAAGAATTTTTAATATCATGAAAGTGGCTCCTCTTTCATTTTCTTGAATTTTGGTGGGGTTTTGTTAGTTTTTCTTTATATACATCCAAGTTTTATTCCCAATGAGGGAACTCAGCTGAGGGAGAGCAGCTCCCAGACTGATGCCACAGCGGCTTGTGAAGGAAGGTAGATGGATGCAGCGTTAGTTAAAAGCATCGTTATGAAAACGATGAAATCTTCAACAGCTGATCTTTTACTTCAAAGCTATAACAGACATAGACTTAGGAAAGGGAAACCAATTTATTATTAAGATCGGCTGCAGTCTGGAAGTACAAAGAGAGGAACCGTGTTGAGATGTTTCTTAGGAGATATGGCCGTCTTACGTCTTATCGCTGAAGTTGGACAGGCCCAGACTTTTGGAAGGTAGTGGCTGGACTTGTTCCTAAAGGACATATGACTTGGCTTTTGAAAAACAATATATAGGGCTGGAGTCCCAAAGAAGCCTTGGAACTTCTATTAGTCCCACTTCCTTCTTAATTTTATAGGTATGATTATCCCATGTTTTTAGACATGAATAGCCTGTGCGTGTACAGATATGGTATCAGACTTTCATTTCACTCCTTTAATTGTTGCTGGATTTGTGCAGATTTGAGTTAGTCTGAAAGCAAGATATGGCACAGGAAAGCAAATTAACTTCTTTCCAATTAACTCACTGAGACACTATACTTCCTTGTTTTCAAACACTTGTTTGCTGTCTGCACGATGAAACCTGGTGTGTTGCAGGCACACGGGGAATTATTTAATATATACAAATAGAAAGTCACATGTGATATGTTTTGAAAATTCAATTGCAAAATTAAAAAATAAAAAAAGAATGAAAATGTGCTTGAAACAGCAGAGAGGAAATAATAAAGATTTTAGAGAAACGCCATTGCAAGTGATAAGGTAGCATTTTCAAAAGTAAAGTTTTGTGGGTAAATGCTGATTTCTGGGCTTCTAAATAAGCAGGCTGATTTTCTAAAGTAATCGCACATAAAGATTTTCCAGTTAAAGTACTGCTTTGTGCTCAGCACTTTTGCAGAGAGCCCTACTTCTATTTAAGACCGCGGATGCCAAATCTGGAAGGCACTTGGGCACATGCTCCCTCCCGCCTGAATTCAGCAGTCCTGAATGTGCAATGAGCTGACGCCTACGTCAGGAGTTGGGAGCCTAATGCCAGGCTCCTCTTTAAAGGGGAAAAAAAATTGCTGGTTACTGCATTTTGTCATGGGAGGAAGTATTGGCTAGCAAGGAATAAATTATATTTCTCTTTGAATTCTTTAAACTTAAATTTTATAAAGAAAGTGGTGTTTTCCACAAAAGCAAGCAAATTTATTGTGAATTTCAGGTATATACCCATCTAATTCCTTCTATCCTAGTTTTTTAACCTGGGAGACTTCAAGAACCGAATTCTGTACTCCAGTAAATGGGAAAGCAGACTTGAACTGCTGGTGGATCTTCTGTGGCCGTGGGAGGTTGCTGCAGAAAAGGTAAAATTGTGTATGTTGGAATACTGAGATCTGAGCTCTGCGGGCACCTGCCTGTGTGCAGTCTTTGGGTGCAGCTGCCTTTCCGTGACTGCAAAGCCATGTAGTTATTTTTTTAAGCATTTATGACCAATATGGGATATATATATAAATAAAAATAAAATTCCCTGTAAACTATACTAGGACACTTTGACTGGCAGACATGACTTCAGTTTTACTGCTTTGCAGATTTGGAGTCTGAGACTGTTTCTGGGAGCATATCTCTGGTACGAGGGAGAATTAACCAGCAAGAGAGTTAGGATATGCGGAGCGAAATGCAGAATAATCACCGAGGAGTTTAGCCAAAACCAAACTTTTGCACGCGAGAAACTCTTTTTCTCCCATCTTCCACAAACCAGCATATCCCATTGCCGCATTCACGCCTCAGACCATCCCCATGCAGGATCCAGACCTTTTTCCCTACTTTCTCAGATCACGTTGGTGTGGGCTCATTCAAATCCCATGCTGCCGAGGCAGATTGCATTACCAAGTGGCTGATCGCTCAAACAGGTCCATTCCTCCTTGATTAACAACGGTGTTGTGCCCTCCTGTAACAGCAACCAAGCTTAATCTCAGGTCATTTTGTCTTTCATACCATCCTACAGTTTCTCTTCTCTCCTGGTTATGGCAGTCCACCAGCAGACACAGCATTAGAAATAACTGAGCTGACGACCCAGCAAGCACTTAAGCAAATATTGAAATGCTTTCCCGGGTTTGAGATGCTTTGGCAGATGCTGCGTTTGCTTTGCAATCGGAGCATGTGAGTTTTGTCTAAGGGCACCTTCCTGAAAAGGTGCCTGTAAACCCTTGTTTGTGGCTCTGATGCTGATGGTATGGGGAACGTGCCACACTTCCCCACTCTTTCAAACAGAAAAATAACTAGCCGAGCACTTTACACGGTATCTTTGGAAAACAACAGAAACACTTTCCTCCGTAGATGGAAAGCCTGTCACTGAACATCTGAAGATTATCCAAACCCAGTCAGAAAAACAGATATTGCTGCAATTGTCTTCCTCTGCCCTTGGTCTGAACCCGGGTCAGGAAAAGTGTGAAGCGTAAACGAATTAATTCATTCCCATTGCAAGGCTGCAGCAACAATTACTTCATTGCAAGACATTCAGCATTGATATAAGGATGCTCATTTGTTTCTGTGATTACTCATCTCTCTGCACAAACTAACAATAGTGGCACCTTCGGAGCATAATAGCACACATCTGAGGGTGTTCAAGACATCCGTCCTCCAGGACATCTGTAATTGAGGTATTGAGCTGCAGACAGGCGGGAGGCACAGCAATGGTTCAAGGTATTTACTGTGGATCTTCATGGGAACAGTTATCCTGCATTCAAATAAGGATAATAGACTTAATTGTGTAGGTTTTGGGGTGGTTTGTTTTTGGGTTTTGTTTTGGTTTTTTTTTTTTCTGTTCAGAAATCTTATAGCTGGATGAAATCAACACTGTCATTTTATTTTGTAGCCTTGAAGCTTGAGAACGTCAGCGGAGTTATTTATTTCTGCAGACAGTATAGTTACATGCTGGAAATGAGCAATAAAGTTGTACATGCCTTTAAAATTTTAAAGTATGAACAATCAAAACAGTGCAGAAAGTGAGCGCATAATAGAAAATTCAAGCTAATTTATGTTCATAGCAAAATAAAATTTTAACAAATCCATGCGCGTGCGGGTCAGCTGGAACAGCTGCGCCAACTCGCCTCCTCACAGCAGTCAGGGATGCTCTTCCCATTCGTATTTCCCGTATGCTCGAGATCAGTGAAACACTGATTTCCCGCGCAGGAGATTTGGCCACCTGTCTATGTTGGCCGCCTGTCTGGCACCTCAGCGTCGTGGTTCCGCACTGTGAAAACACTTAGAAATCTGCATGATCCCTCTGCAACACCTTTGGTGGGGAAACCGTGGGAGAGGTGACCTCTGCCGTGCTGAGGCAGGAGCTGAAGGAGTCCTCCAGGGACCAGCCAGGCAAGGGGAGGCAGAGCAGCATTCAAGTCATCATCAGAGAAGGGAATAAAGGGAAAGGAGGAATAAATGAGCACCCATTTCTGCAGAAAATCAAGATAGTGGAAAGCAAAATCAACAAACAAAGGATCAGAAAAAGGGAAAAAAAAAATCAAATGGCTTATGTGAGAGAGTAACGAGGAAGGGTAATTGCAATGACTCATTTATAAGCCTAAATTAGACCTACTTTGTGTTACTGAGACTTAGCAGGAAGGCTGGTATGGCTGGAATGATAAAATCAATAATGAGAACCTATTTAAGATGAATCAATTAGGGGAGGAAAAAGTACAAGGAGTGGCATTTTATAATAAAATAGATATTAGTTCTTTCCTATCTCAGGAGTAAACGATCTTCAATGCCTATGGATTGGTGGCCTCAAAGAGGAATCCAGAATCACTGTGTGCAACAGGTCCCCAGATCACCCATTGCGTGGCCTGAGTATTCTCCTTAAACTGGAGGCAATCATGCCGGGAAAGATGGAATTACAAACAACCAAAAGCCAACGCATCTTCCGTCATCACGTGAGGCTTCAGGGCAGGTGGGAACATCACTCTGCCCATATTCCGCTGAATTCAGACAGCTGATAAGGAGGAAAAGCCCAAACTCCAAACATGCTGCATCTTCCAGTTGAATAGCAGGGTGTTTCTTGGCATCTAGAATGAAGTATACCAAGGAAATGAAAAGTTCTCTCTTAAATTTACAAATTACCTTGAGCTGATTATATTTATTATGCCATACCAGAATGAAGTCCAAGAGCTTGATACTTTAAAAATTCCACAAAATCAGGAAAAAAAAAGCGAGCCAAACAAATGGTTAAGAAAGAATTTTTAGTGAGAAAGATGAGAATGCTGGTTGGCGCCATAAACAACAGAGGACTTTGCGGGGTTGATTGGTAAACTGGGCTCAAGCACCACTCTCTTCAGTGTTGGTGAATGCGGTCCTACGGCTGAGGAGAGGAAGGTGGCCAATCCCACGTGCTGGGGAGCTCGGTCCTGGGAATAAGAAACCCAGAGGACTTACGGTGCGTGGTGTGAGCTGGAAAAAAAAAAAAAAATCAATTAAAAAATCATGTGAGTAACCTGGTGTTAGGCATATTGGACAGAGTGAAGAACTTGACTAAGGAGAAAAATACGACATGATTGATCAGTGGGGAATCAATCCAGCCACTGTCATACTTGTTAAAAAGTTAAAGGGAGTAACTTTGCAGGGATCATTTTGAATTTCTTCTCATGTTTTGTACAAGACAACACATTTTCTAGGAAAGAATATTCTCACTCAGCGAGGATTATGTCCTGTGTTGTGTATGAAGCCAAAGCTGATCATTGCATAGGTATTGATTTCAATCAAAGAAAATCGTAACAGTTCTAATTGGACTTTTTTTTTTTTTTTTTTTTCTCCTTAAGACAGTTAATATCTTTCCTAAATTTGGCTGGGGCCTTTGTTTCTTTTTATTGTCATCTGAGTAATATTTCAAGAAAATGAATTTATTATGAACTCCCCGGAAGAACTATTCACTCTTCAGAACTGTGGTTCCTCTTTTGATTGGATACTGTCTTGTTTATATTCGGGTCATGTTTTAAAAAAGGAAAAAAAAACCCAACAAAAAAACCAACAAGTAATGCAACTGCACAAGATGCTGAATAGTGAATCCAACATTTCCCCAGGAAGCAGAACGTGATTCACATAAACTCAAATTCATTCCCATGACACAGATTACTCAAACAACAATCGTTTCAACCTGTTCTAAAAAAGGAACACATAAATAACACCCAAATAATAATGAATACCTTGTCTTACCTAAAGCAAAGGCAGCTTAAAAATTACTCTTTGGCAGAAAACCCTTCTGACTTCTTTAGGTTTTTGTTTTCACCGAGTTGTATACCAAAGGCTGTGCATCTTCAAGTGCATATGGTTCAAAGGGTGTGTTCTTGAGAGGCAGGGGAAAGATAGATGTTTCTGGGCTTGGATTGCCACTGAATAGCGAATGAACTGGGGGACTCGATCAGACAGGGTAGGATACTGGTCTCCATCTGCGCTGTCTGACCCAAATTAGATCAGAAATCAGTGGGCTGTCAAGAATGAATCACACTGAAGTACCTAATAATATAACCGAGTCCCTGACAAGAAGAGGTAGGTGAGGGTTTCATATCTGAAATGCTGAAAGGACACCAAAAAAGAAGGGGAGATTGTCACACTGAGACAATTCCCACGGCGGTTTGGCTGAAATCAGCCTAATTACGAGACTAGCATTTCTGGCTAAGTAACTACTCAGACTTTAGATCTTGCACGGCTGAATGCTGCATATTTTTAATGTGATTTGCATTTGTGTTCATTTTCTAATAAATGCTTTAAGGATGTTTTAGGAAGAGTTTGCGTCGTCTCCAGCTGAGCCCCTTCAGAGCAAGGGGAGGCAGCGGTGGGACTCTGCAGGCAGCCGTCCAGCTGGAGCACTGCGGACAAGTCCCAGAGGAGAAAGGCACTTGCTCCTGCAAGCAGATGACAACGTTCACTCCATCGCTACGCAGACTTACAACAGTCCCCCTCCTCCTCCTCCTCCTCCTCCTCCGCGTCTGCTCCATCCCTCTGGGTGTCGGTGGCACTGCGTGCTCTGGCCCGTGAATGCCAGCCCTGGTTTGACAGGGTGTTGAATTGCTGTTAGTCCACCTCTCCAAGGGGTTATTTTTATTGTTTTTTTTTTCTTTTAAATTTCCTCAGATAAAGTCATATTCGTTAAATCCAGACGTTTCCACTGTTCACAATGCCTGCATCCCCTGCCATACAAACCCAGTAGGAACAGTCTGGTGTAAAGCTACCGGGGAGGAATTTCAATTCAATAGAAGCAAACAGGCTGTATTATTTCAGGCGGTTCTGTTGTCAATAGGTGGCAATAATATCCTTCGCTGCAGCTACTTAATATATGTTTACAGTTTCCCTCCGCCCCGGTTGGAAATTTTATAACGTAGTCTGAAGTTATTTATATCCGCAAAGTTCTGCATTTCCACCATTATAATTTTTCATGTCAGTATAGGCCAGCTATGGGGGAGGCATAGCATGACATTACTTTATTAAAGCTGACACTTTGCCTTGGATTGAATGAGTTTTCATCTGCTGTATATGCAGCCAAAAATCATTAGCATTCCAGTTCTGTTTTGCTATCAACTAATCTGCTCCAAAATATTTGCATGAAATCAAATTTATATACCGGTCAGATACGTACAAAAAAAAAAAATATCATTTCACGATGCAGGTTCGCGTTTGCTGTTGTTTAGGTATTTAGAGCAGAGAGGAGTTCCTGCTCTGCCTCGCTGCTGGGAACAGACAGGCGATGCTTTCCGCAAGACCTGTCACTGTTTCTCTCTCTCTGATTTATACAGTACGAATCCCAAGCGTTTAAAAAACACGTGTTATCTCGTGGCTTATCAGAAAGGGTGGCGACATTAAGGTTTCTTGCAAATTTGTCATCTTTGAAGTTTATGGAGTGAAAATGCATCTTTTTTTTACTGGTGGACATTTGCTGAGTCTATTTAAACACAATCACCCGAAAAGATGGTTGAGTCGGTAAAACATTCAGACAAACATAAAAATCAGACAGGACGGACACTGTCAAGTGATTTTCACAGTGATTAATCTGCTTTCCTTCAGCCTAGTCTTAAAATATGAGAACAGTGTTTTCACAACATTTTTGTCCTGCTTCAGCTTGGCCGCTGTGGACGTTCGATATTAGTGGTACTCGTGAAACACTTTCCCTGGGCCGGATTCTAGAGACTCTAGCATTTTAAGGTTACGTTCACATCAGAGCCCCAAAGGTCCAGTTTCTAAAGTTGATACACAACATTCACGGATATTTTCCTGAAATCCTTTTAATATGAGAAACCAGGATCTTGCCCACCCTGCATATGAATATATATATATATATATACACACACACAGAATGAAGTTATCCTGAGAGACCAGGGCCAGGGTCATATTAGGAGATGTGTACCACATTGTCTGTAATTCTTGGGCTGTTTACTTGATTTTGCTGTGACATTTCCAGAGGAAGATTAAGAAAAAAGTTTTTCCCAGAGTATCCTCATAGGGATTTTTTTCATCACAGGGTGAGAGGAATTTTATTTTTTTTATGAAACAAAAAAATCACCTAGATGATGACATTATCAGACAAATTGTACCTCTTTCTAGAAATAAAGAAATGTAAGCAGTTTGCACCCTAGTTTTGCCATGAAGAAAAAAACCCCAACCCTATTTCTGCAAGCTGTAGCGGTTTTTTAGAGTCTTAACGTGGGCTTTTTGGAAGCACAGAGTGTAGACACAATTTGTACCACATGAGCAACTTCTCAGTGCTATGAAGAACAGGTACTGGTGATAGTTACCTTTATTTTACTTTGTGCTCTCCTTCATCATTGAGATTGAAAATTAAAAACCAAACCCACAGCTTGCTAATATTGGTGGAAATCAATCAGAATTAATATTGTATATCGACTAGTAAAAAAGGAAAGAGATATTAAGAAAAGAGCTTCCTCAGGGATGTTTCTCATCACTCTTTCCTGTTCATGCTGATTTAATTCTCATATCACTGATGTGAACGTGGCAGGGCAACACAGAGACTAGTCTTGAGTCTTTCCATACTACAAATTATTTCTTTTATATAAAAAAAAATCCCTCAAGTAAGGGAAGATGTAAGGATGTAATAGAATTTCTTAAGACTTCCAGCGGTATCTGAGAATTTTTTTTTCCAATAGATTTTTATATATATATATATAAAAAAGCCAACTGCTTTTATAATGTGGAATTCTTCATCTACATTTGCTATTAAACTCACAGCTCGTAAAGCATATGAAATTAATTCACTACACATGATGAGACAGCTGCAAACTGCCTCCTCCTGCCCAGGGCAGCAGCAGCAGCAGCAGCAGCAGCAGCAGGAGCAGGAGCAGCGCGGCGTTGGGTGCCGTCCCGGTGTGGAAGGGCCCCGTGCCGCCCTCTGGTTCCCGGTGTCCCACACCGTCCTTCTTCCCCCATCAGCCCGGCCCCTGCTCCCTTCCTGTCTCGAATTCTCAATCCAAAAGCTGAAAGTACTTTCAAAAAGCAGTATTTCCACGGGTGCATTTGTTTAGCAGGGCAGAGGTTGCGCATAAAAAAAAGCACAGTAGGTATTTCATAATTTTTATAATTTATCCTCAAAATCTGTAATAAATGTAGTATATTTTTATCCTGATTGTTATTATCTTTATTAGGGAAAATACAACAGATTCCTATAAATTTTTTAAGTCCACAGCTATAGAAGTTGAAGTACCACATTAGTACACACTCTTATTTTCATCCCGTTGTCATGTGCGATAGAGTTAGATCTTTATCTATCAATATTATCCACGCTAACCTTGCCAGATTGAGTTTGCGAAAACTTTTTGGTATTGATCTCTTCTGGTTTCATCACATCTTCTCGAGCAGATTGCTTTTGGGCTCGGCACCGAGGGAATGCTGATTAGGGAGGCCTGTTTATTGTAATACCGATGGAGAATGACAATGAAGCTCCTGTTAGAAACGTCCTGCCTGGAGAATTATGGTTACGAGAGAAGTGAAGGTTAAATGCAGATAACAGTATTGGCAAGTTGGTGCAATAAATCTAATTGTACCGTGGCAATCTTAGACCTACGCTTTGCTTCGTGATGGCCGGTTCGCACGCGGCGGGGGTCTAAGGCTGGATGTTTGGGGCTGGCTCCAAAGGAGGAGGCGACTCCGTGCTTTCTGCAAGATGGGAGACAGGGATTTGGGCAGGAAAAGGAGTTGACCCCGCCGCCCGTGCCTAACTCCTGTCCAAGAGGGGCAAACAGCTCCTTCCCTACAAAGTTTACGGACTCTGGAAGAATTTTGTTGTTTCCATGGTAATGCAGCTGAGCAGCGATTTTCAGGATTTGACTTTTAGATTTAGGTGTGTAAATTCTGCCTAAATCCATTTCAGACTTCAGGGCTAAAAATAATATTTTTAAAAGCGTTGATAGTCCAAACGCCCTGGAGCTAATCCTTTGCATCACTTTGGAGTTACCGGTGCAAACTGTGACTAAGAGATGGTTCTGGTTTCCTAGTGCCTGTTCTCCTTTCCTCTGGAAGGACCAGCGTTTGGAAAGTCGGGGCTGCCCCCTCCCTGCGGCACAGCCTCTCGGCCCGTCTGCCCCGACGGGCTCTGCCGTCTCCATCCCCTCTGGTTTCTCAGGACCTGGTCTTGAGCAACCTGCTCGGATCCAGTTTCTCTCCCTGCCTCGAGCAGAAGGATGAGCGTAATAAAATACAGGTAACGCTGTGCTGCTGTGATGGGTGAACCATGGTGGCAGCTCTCTCCTTAATTATACTTTTTGGCTGAGCAGAAGTTTATCAACAAGGGGAGACCTGAGGAGCTTTGGTAGACGGAATGATCCCATTCCTGCGTCCCTGCCCTCCACCTCCCACTGTGCAGCACACACGGTGCCGCCGGCAAAATCTGTCTCTGCAGGGTGACGCTGCTGCAACATAAATATAACGTGAAGAGTGAGACAAAAATTTTCCTTTTTTTGCACAGTTGGAAGAACCTACAGACAAGATTTTACTACTCTCTGAAATAATCCTTTGGCAAAATTGCTGTTTATCTACAACAACTGAGTAATGAAAATTTAAAACACATGTACTTTTTTTTTTTTAGAACTTGAGATTTTTCCACATGGGCCCAAATCTCCCAGAAGGTGCCAGGTTAACACAGCTGTGAGAGAAGAACAGTTCTGCTGCTCGTACACTCAGAATACGTGACGATAAGAAGTGGAAGAGTTACGTACTAATGTGGAGGTAATTACATGGAGAAGAGCAGCACAGGAAAAATAGAATGACAAAGCCAGCAGCAATTAGGAATTGATGAGAGATACAACACTGTGCTGGTTTTGGCTGGGACGGAGTTAATTTTCTTCGTAGTATCTGGTACGGGGCTGTGTTTTGGGTTTGTGCTGAAAGCAGTGCTGATACTGCAGAGATGTTCTCGTTATCACTGAGCAGTGCTGACACAGAGCCAAGGCCTTTGCTGCTCCTCACCCCAGCCCACCAGCGAGTAGCTGGGGGTGCGCAGGGAGTGGGGAGGGGTCACAGCCAGGACAGCTGACCTCAACTGACCAAAGGCACATGCCATACCATATGACGTCATGCTCAGCATATAAAGCTGGGGAAGAAGGAGGAGGGGATGTTCGGAGTGATGGCGTTTGTCTTCCCAAGTCACCACTACGCGTGATGGAGCCCTGCTTTCCTGGGGAGGGCTGGACACCTGCCTGCCATGGCAAGTGGGGAATGAATTCCTGGGCTCGCTTTGCTGGTGTGCGTGGCTTTTGCTTTACCTGTTAAACTGTCTTTATCTCAACCCACGAGTTTTCTCACTCTCACTCTTCCGATTCTCTCCCCCATCCCACTGCGGAGGAGCGAGCGAGCGGCTGCGTGGGGCTCGGCTGCCGGCTGGGGTTAAACCACGATAAACACAGAGCTGAGTGTATTAGTGCAATAGACTTTAAGTTTTAGGTAAACAGAAATGATATTTCAGAAAGAGTATAGACAGCACGACACAACGAAATGAGAATACAGTAGGGAAAGAAAAATGCAGTGAATGAGCATTAATTACTAATTGTAGAGCAACAGCACATAAAATATGTACAGCTTGGTACACAGCTTAGCAAACAGCTATAGCTTAGCGTTGTACAGAGCTATTTCTATTGCCCGCTTTGCTCCCCAAACAAAACAGAGACCATTTGCCACACACTCATAGCCTCAAGTTTAAAGAAATGCTGCAACTTAGTGCAGAATGAGGGTCAATCACTGTTGCTGCTTTTTAATCCCAGTAAAGAAATATCTTTGCACTTGCGACATCAAAAGTATCACGACTAAAGGAAGTAGTGAAGTTCAGAAAGTACCTTTTGATTTCCTAAGAGGACAGGGATAAGAAATGATGCCAGTGGGTAGAAGAAAGGCAAAAGTGATACGGTGAGATGTGAAATGTAATAGGGAATGCAAATGGTCGACTGCAAATGACAAAAAGACATTATTGTTTGGTTGTAAGAGCTGTAAACCCTGCTGCTGTGATCAGCTCCTGGGAAAATGTTGTAGAACATGGTGTGTACCTGGCAGCTGCGGATGCCAAGATGTCGCTCATCCAGTTTGTCTGCCTTAACGAAACCTCAGCAGCCTCCAGCCTCTTGCCTTGCTGGAGCTCCCTGATCTCCATCCACCCCCTCCCCACCCTGCGGACCCCCTGGTCCCACCAACACATCCCAGTGCAGGTGGCTGCAGCCCCGGCACCACCACCAACCCCCTCTGCAACCTGCCCTGCGCTCAGGCACCTCTCACCTGCACCAAAACACAATATTCCCACAGGGGTTTTGTGCTATAACAAAACAGTCTCTGGTAGATTAATTCAGGATATTGTTAAAGAGCAATCCAATGCGCTCTGCATAGGAAATGACTTGTTTCCAGCTTCCACGCTACGCTTTAGATATATTCTTGCTGTTACTGATGTAAAATTAAATCAGTGTGCAAGATGTTCCTGTGTCAGATGGGAACTGATTTGGTCACTTCAGGGCTTTGCAGACCTCCCAGAACCTGTTGAGCTCTCAGGTTAAATAAATGCTTAGCTATTCTTCGGAGGAACTGCACTTTAGAAGCTTGACCGTACAGTCCACTGTATGCATGTGTGCATCTGCTCGCTTTTGCACCCGCTAATATATTAAGGCCCACAAAAGTGGCAACACCAGTGGAAGAGTAGAGGTCACACTGCATTATTTCCAAGGAGAGGTCTGAATATTGTTGAAAGAAATCATTCTATTTTGTTAAAAAAAATAATCCCTGTCATTTCCACTAATTTCCATATTCCAGTGACATTTGTGATATGGGACAATTATTCTGTGATACTTTTTGTCTAACTCTACGTTTCCTTCATCAAAATAAAAAAGAAAAAAAATCACTTTTCAGAGCAAAACACTAGGTCACTGTGGCTGCTTTTACATCTACACCATCATCTACTCTGTTTAAAAATAAAATGCAGTATCTATCTAAGCTGTGTTAGCCAAATAAAGGTAGTGTTTCCAGTGGAAGAAGCTGGTATCCCACTTCAGTAGGATGGCTGGGTGGACATCAAAATCCCCATACTTTCATTTACCAAAACCCCAAAAAGCCACAGCAATAGCACAGTTGCTAAGGGAACGTGAATAATCTCACTAGACATCCCGAGTGCTGCGATTTCAGCAAACTGTTATTTATAGGTCAGCTCATTCCCTACAAAAAGAAGAGTGCACGACAAAAAGTGTTCAAATGCATTGTACAACGGGTGCTATCAGGCTTCATAAAGATTAATTAAGCTAAAGTTCATGATTTGCTTCGTAGTGACACAAAACTCAGTAATGCAGGGTTTTAACTTGAACGTCTTCAGAAACTGGTCATGGCACCTAGAATATATCTAGATCACAAAACAAAGACTCCAGGGTAAGTACAAACAGCCCCCAGTGCACGGATGTAAATGTGTCTATTTTGGAGCTACGCGCTTTATTCTTGAGTTTAACTCCAATGACTCTGCTCAAGCTTCTTGCAAACGATGGGAATCCGAAAAAGAGAAAAACATTAAAAAAATCAGAAAAGCAACTTATACCATAACCCCCTTTTCCCTCTGTTTGCTAAAGCACCTGTTGAATTCGAGTGACTCCCTTTCCCACACGTCCAAGTTGAAGCACCTCCAAGCAAACTCGTTTTCAAAACCTGCGTACTCAGTATGGCCGGCTGAAGGGCTTAGCGAGGGGCTGAAAAGAAGAGAAATTAGAAAATGCCAAGCCATTTGATTTGAATGAGATCCACACTGTATGTCTGTCTTTGATATTTCCAGGTACTGAAAATCTTGCGTGCTACGTGGCATGCAGTGATTTGAACGCTGCTCAGAAAGCTCTGAAAACTGTGCGATTTGAATAAAGCAGAACAAATAAAACAAAACCGAGGTTCATACTTTCTTTATTGTCATTTACTTTGGAAGGAGCAGACCTGACTCTGCACATGTTCCCTTGACACGTATTCTCCAGCCATCCCTAACTCCAACAAACCGTCGCTGAACGTGCTGAAATAATACATCTGAGGACAAAAAGCTACTTTTTATTTCCCCCCCTTGCTTAAATCATCATTTCCGTGGCTGAACGTGTGACCAGAGGCCGTGGAAATCCTGGAGACCGTTGCCAAACTGGCGCTCAGCCCACGGTGTGCTGTACCACGAGGTGCCAGCTGATCTATTGCTCCGTTTGCAAACATCACTTTTCTGATGTGCAATCAGGCTAGGTCTGAGAACTTAATTAAGGGGGAAATATGGTGTGCTGGCGGTGGCAAAGAAAACAATTGGCTTTTACAGTTTTTGGGCTGCGAGTGCTAGACGTTTGTTGCTTCTCACGTCAAAACCTACACAAAAGGCAAATCTGTCTGCAGGTCGCTGCTTTTCCTACCCTGGGCATTTGACATAACGGATGGGAAACTGGGGTTACTGGCACTGATGAGAGCGGCGCTTTGCCAAGGACATCAGGCTCCAAGACGGTTATGTTCTGATGTTTTAGATACTTAGAAGCCTACCAGACAGCTGGTAGAGTCTAGCTTTGTGGTTTTAGTTTGCTGTGTGCCCTGCTTTAGCCCAGGGACCCCAGAGCCTGTGGAGCAGTGGGTGGTGGCTCCTGTGGGCGACCTGCAGCACCCAGGCAGCAGAGCCTGTGTCCTGGTGGTAACCCAGAGCAGATGTGCACCCCTCGCAATCAACCCGAGGGTTCGTAGTTAGTCTTAATGGGCAGCTGGAAATGGTTAGAGGAGGGAAAACACTCAGGTGGAAGCAGTTTCTGGGGTTTATGAAAGCAGGGAGAGAAAGGAGCCTAACCTTTTCTCTCCTGGTAGCACCACAGTTTTGGGGTATGGGTTGGGTCTGGTCCTTTCTTTCCCTCTGTGGCTGCTTTAGAGAAGAGGATGTCTTCTGCTATGAATGAGGAACCCGAAGATTTGTGGGTTGTGTCTGCTGCCCCTCTCCAACCCATCCAACTGCTGGAACTGGGAGAGGAAAACTTGCTTCTCTCTGTTCTCCCACCGTACAACAGGTAAGCTCTGCTATGAGGACACGACTTGGCTCAATGCAGCTTGTGGGAACTAAAAGAAAACTTAAAGTTTGTAACTTGGTCTTTTCTGCTTCTGCTAAACGGAGTGTATATGACTTGCAGCTATTTCTTAAGGAGAAGAGTTGGTTTTTGTTTTAGTTGGCTTTGCAACTATTGCAAATCTTTGACTTTTTTTGAACTATCACATTTATAATGTACGTGTGTTGGACTATTGATGTTAGAAAGGTGCTTTAATATATAAATTGCCTTCCAAATATTTTTTTTAAAGTAAGCTTTGAAAAATCTAATCCCCTCTTTTTTTTTCTATAAAAAGACATTTAATTTGTCCTCTTCCTTTGTCAGACCCACCAATTCCTAATTTTTATAAAGAGACTTAAATTACTTCATGCTGCAACTTTTGCCTCTAAGTAAACAAGAGCATAACAACAGCATTGAATGAGGCAGATACAGGCGACGAGTAATTATTAGACAAGGCAGATGCCACATTTGATTCCTGACGAATTTTCTTCAGCAATAAAATGTGTACTTCTTTCTTGTCAAGGCATAAGGCCCCCAAACTCTGCTGCTTTGAGATTGCATAGCTAGAAAGGAAACATGTTCATCCTTTTCTCTTTTTTTTTCTGACTTGGGCTGCAGGAGCAGCATAAATATATTCCAATTATCTCCTTCAAACCACACCTCCTTAGGAAAGGACAAAGAAAAGAGGCTCGGATAAAGCGTGCTGTAGGCATGGCTGCTGTTTGCGTGCCTAACTGCGAAGGGCAGAGGGTGAGCCGTGCAGAACGAACCCCTTACAGCAGGGAGCTCGCACCCTGTCCGTACCCCATCACCGGGACCTGCCGGGGTACCCGGAGCGATCCTGGGGAGCTCGTGTCTATCCCAGGTGGTGCTTGCTTGGGAAACGCCTCATTCTGGAGATAAACTTGTGTTTATAATGGCTGGTTTGTATTATTGACATCCAGGCTACCAGATGTTTCCTTAAATTGGCGTGTGCCAGGCCTAATTTTTGCTGGTTGAGGACAAGGTGTGCTGTACGTGACGGGGTGGCCGAGCAAGCACGCGTAAGGAACAGACATCATTCTGTAACAATGCTTAAGTTGACTGAAAGCTTTTTTTTTTTCCCCCTTCAGGAGGAATTAATGTAGCTTTCTCCATACTTCCGTGCTCAGCGAAAGAGAATTTAAAAAAAAACCAAACCAACAAATCCACAGTCTTAATCAACAATGTGTGTTTTCTGTTTTGATCTGTTAAAAGAAAATATTGGCTAAACAAAATTCTCTCTCTTTTACCTCACTGTTTACCAGGAATATATGGCCTTCAGCAGAACACTGTTATATTAAATTAATACTTCTCAAAACTTTGAGCTGCCACATGTGAAGGGGTAATTACCAGCTCTGGTACAATCTAGGCTGTGCAATATATGGGCTATTCTCCAAGATTTACTGTGAGCACAGTGAATGAGCAATGAAAGCTGCCTGAGCTATAATCTTAACAAGAAGCAGAAATACAGTGCTGCTTAATTCAGAGTTTGTTAGGTACTACCTTTCCCAAGGCATCACTAATCTTAACTCTGAAGTGGCTAGAGATGGTGGCTTTAAAAAGCTAAACTGAAATCTCTGAAGGTTTAACTATTTAAATGCTCAATTCAGATACTTTTTTTGCTTTTTCTTTTTTTTTTCTTTTCCCCACCCACAAAATATTAACTGGTGTTCAAAGAGAGTATGTACTTGATCAAATTCAGGGAGGGAATGGTAACTGTAGTGATGTGGTCCTTGGGCTGCGTGATCTTACCCAAAAAGTCATGGGCAGATCTGTAAAGGATTTTGTTATTGCTTCCTATTCTACTACTTAATTTCTCTAGCAACCACCACCTAGTCTAGAATATATATCGGGCGATAAAGTATTTGGGTTTTGTACATGGAGAAGTTGACTCACTATCAGCAAATGTTTGCGTTGTGATCATGGGATGGGAACTTACTTAAAACCAAACGAAAATCCTGCCCATGGCTACCAAAACCCCATTGCAATTACTTTTGTCTTGGAAAAATTGAGATACTGGCATATTGCGCTTTGTCATCTGTGCTCCGTCCCTGCAGAGGTTCATCCCCGTGGCTCCATGCCTCTGTGTCGCTGCACCCACGCTGTCCCCGGACAGCAAACCGTTCAGCAGGTACGCACAGTAGAAATGCGAAAAGACCGCATAGTTAGAGAGGATAAATACTTTCTATTTGTCATAGGAAAGTGTGTGGACTCACTGTGGGTTAGTTGTTATAAATTTTGACTTAGGTGGCTTTGGGGTTCTTTTCCTTACTTATGTTGTAGCAACTTATTCATGTTCTCTGTTCCTCAGGCTCTAAATTTCTATTATTTTTCTTTCAAACTCAGGAAAAGGGAAGGCACAAAACTTTATCTTCTCCTTCCCTGTTCCCTCTTGAATGTATCATCCAAGGAAGCTAAATGGGTGAACTAGATAATTGAAATACAAATTGTTCTTGTCCCACGTGACTAACTTCTTGAAGAGGGAATGAATGCCTCTTCTTCTGTACCAGGTGACAACAGTGCAGGAAGTCTTTCATGTGTGTGTCCTAGGAGAAAAACTATTTAGCTGTGTTTTTGAGGTGATCCAGATGAATATGGGAAAACCAAAGGTTTTGATACCTGCAAATCCCTGCAAACAGACAGACTGTGGTTATTCTGGGTACTAATATCTTCAAGGGGACAGGGGGGAAAGCTCTTTTAGACGTAATTTAAAACTAATGTGAATGAAAATGCAGGGAGACAAATGACACTACTACTTCTCCTTTTCTTATAGTATACTATTTTAGAGGCATTTTTATTCTTTATAAAACTACTAGATAATCCTTCTGGTCTGTTAGCTGGTCTGTTTAGATAATTTTCATGTGCTCCTGCTTTGCTTTAGCATGGGAACAGCATACGTGCCATATACACTGCGAAGATAAATGGGAAGCGATGAAAACATTTTTCCAGGTTGTCTGGGAGTAATACATTCTTGTAATATTCAGGAAAGTTATACTCTAGAAAAGTGAGGATCTTCTCTGTTTAAATTCACACTAATGTATCAATTTATACTAACACATCAAAGGTATCAGGTTTTGGAGCTTTAGCAGTGTATTGCAGCCTTTCACTTAAATTTAAATATTGATTATGCAGCTATTAGAGCAATAACTAGTCAAAAAAGCAAAGAAACTGGACACAAGATGAATGTATCTAACCACTAGAGAGTAAGAATAAGGTTGGACAGGTAAGTTTTGAAAGTCAGAGCATTTAAAAACCTATAAAAGAATTAAATCATTTAATACGCTAATTATATCCTTGTATTTAGTGAAAGGTTCAGCACCAGTGAGTCCAAGATCTCTGCTGAAGTTATCTGATGTGCCACTGCATGATGCTACTGACTGCAACATCAGAAGCTGAGGGTGTTCTTGGCGTGTAACTGACTTTCTGATTTCACATTACCCCTTGTGAAAGACAGTTTTACAATATGTGCTGTAGGACTTGGGGTCAGCGGAGCTGAAATGACGCACAGTGAGTAGCTGCAGTGAAAGAACTGGGCGGGGGGAACATACCACCTTGCCTGGGGGTTTGGAATGTAATTTCTGACTCTTCTGTCTTGGAAAGAAAATACTGCTGTCTGAAATCAGGATGTGTAGTCTCTTTTCTTTCAGGCCATCAATTACTAATGCCTAAATAATCTCTTAGGCAGTACAAAATCCCTTGTACTGCTGTTTATACCTTCTAGACACTGAAGCTTGGTATAACTTTGATAATTTTCTTTAACTGGCTTGTTAAATCAAGAATGGATCCCAGGTCTGAGAAGTTAAGTCAGTGCAGATAGGTCTTGGGTATTTTCATCCTTTGGTTATATTTGCTTACCCAAGATGAATCTGAAAAGGAGATGATCCCAATTTCTTCAAAAGCCTGGATTTTGGCATCTGCCAACCCCAGCTGCAATCTTTCAGTCTTTATTATTCCACAGACACATCTTGGTGGGTAGAACAGACCATCTGTACATGCTTTGCTATGTGTTTTACAAGGTGCATCCAGTTATCCACTGCAGGAACTGCTGGGACTTGCCCTAGAAGAGAAAGTGAAACACAACGTTTCTGGCTCATCGGTTGTCTCTTGGACACACCTTCATCGAGAATACACACACCTAATCACACTTAAAGGTGTTTGATTGTACATTTTAAACAAGGAATTAATCTTAAGAATGTTTTTAAAAATAGGAATAATTTTATGCAATGCAACTGTATATCCCAAAGAGATGTGGTAGATGTCTACCTAATGACAGTGCCTGCCAAGGAGACCAGACTACCCTGGACAGAGGGTGCCTCGATACCTGCCAAGGTTAGATACCTTGGAGCAACGCCCCAAACTGCCATGTCCTGCGGGCAGGAGCCGCCTGTGGGATGGGGGGGTGGGGGAAAGTAGTGAGGAAGACTGGCATCTTTGGGGCTGAAGAGGGCAGGGTGCTCCTGTGGCCTTGATCGGGCACTTGCAACACTCCAGGGACAGGATGAGCGGGACTTCTGCACTGGCTAGCCAGTTCTGATAGTTTGGTATACTGGGCATAAATCACCTGTTCTCTCCCTCCTTCACCTTGACCCTTAGTTTAAGCATTTGAACAGTTTAAGATCGTTTTCTGCTTATGTAACTGTTTACAGGCTAGCTGCGCAACCTCCTGTGTATGTTCTTCTGGCAGGTACAATTATGCCGAAAATGATTAAAGAGTACTAGCAAAGCTTGAAATTAGTGTGTGTGTCTACTAAAATGCCTGAATTTTTTTAATCTGGAAACCAGATTAATTGATTACTTCCCCGTTAGTAAGAATAAAGAATACCTCCGATTAAAGGGTAAAAATTCACTGAAGAATAGCAGCAGGAGAACCTATACTAAGCCAAGCCATTAAACCAATTTAGGTAAAACAGTTTGTTTCTTTGTCTGATTTTTATCTTGCCAGGTTTCCACAACTCGGGACCAAATAGATATTGGCTGTTAAATCCTGCAATACAAGTTATGCCTTTGCTGAAATGCTGTAGGTTCATTCTCTGCCCGAAATGGCTTTTTCTTTAAACCAGCTAGATCATAAAGTGCAGAAAGTAAGGGTTTATAGTGGTCCACAGTCCCCTCGATGTGGTACTCAGCACGCTCGTTCTGCTGTAACGTGCTCCTGGACACGCTCTGTAATGCACTCTCGGACTCATCCTTTTCCGGGCGTTTCTCTTTGCACTAGTACGGTACTTGAACAGCAATGGCAAAGGAGAGATCTCCACGAGAACGCTACTGTCCCGAAGTAAACTCGGAGAAGAAGGATCGAGGCTTTCAGTCCACTTATTTAATAATAGTATGAAATAATTTTATTTAGCATTATAACATAATATGGTAAAATCACTTTGTTCTATTACTAAAAAGGAAACATGGTGATAGTTTATTTCATTGAACCATGTTATACATTTCATACCTATATTATTTATAGGTGTCAACTGCTTTGCTTTTTGATCATACAAAAAGCAATAACACAATTGTATAAATGATCAAGCTGCTTTCCCACTGTGTTAGATTAATGTGGCACTTGGCTCTTCTGCAGCTGAAATGCTTTATGCTGTTCGAGGATTGGGCATTTTAAGCACTGTAAGTTTTTCAGTATTTAAATGGAAACCCAGTGCGTACACAGCCGCTCATTTGAGCACCTCTCCAGTAGGACGGTCTGAGCAGGTACCAAAAGCCATTTGCAATGTGTAGAAGAAAGGAGGAGGATGGTGGCTCTGGGGTTTGGAGGAAGATCATGGCTTGGTGAATATAATTCTCATTTTGCCTGTGACTACCTTCTAAAATATGACACTAACTTTAAAGAAGTTGTTGGAGATATTGCAGGAGTTATTGTATCTTATGTTCTTTGTATACAGTGTCTTGATTTACTGGTTCTTGGTGTTCTGCGTCAGGAAGATCTCATGGCAAAAATGGCATTTAAAGAATACCACTGGTATAGAAAATGTCTGAAGAAAGGGAGGAATAGGATGGTTTGGGTAACTTAAAAAAAAATCCAAACAATAGGAAGGGCAGAGTCCTACAAAATAATTAATAGTGTGAGGGAAGCTTATCAGATGCTCCCACTGATGCTTTCAGATGGGAACGGGTATTTTAATGGGAAGGTAACACACTTTGAGTACACTGAAATAGTTACTGCACACAATGTACAATTAACCTTTGGAGCTTTTTATCACTAGATAACTTTAAGACCAAGAGCTTAGAAGGATAAAAAAGGGATTATATTACATTCATGTGGATAATGAGAAGATCAAGCTTTATTACAGAAAATCAGAATGTGTAAGAGAAATCATCATGTTTTTAGGATTTAAACTGACGGCATCACTAAACATCAACTGACAGGAGCAGGTAAGGAACTTCCCTGAGGGCAGGTTTTTCACCATTAGGGTTTTTGCACCCTTTTTAAAAATTTTTATTTTACACTTGCTACTACTAGTCCAGATAGGATTTAAGATTGAGTAGCCTGTGACACTAAGATATACACCAGAATTTTCAAATCCCTAATAGCTTTTTAAGAGCAAAGAGTTGTTCTGGGCATAGACTTGGAAGTATTTACAACACTGTGAAGGTTTCTTTGAAGTATTTTAAACATGCAGTAAAATTGAGGTTCAACCTTTTCAAGATGGAAAATGCATGCTTTGGGAGGGGAGGGGGATTTTTCTTCAAAACTTATTGCCCTGGCTGTCAGCACAGAGATGTGGGCACGTATCTCAGTACTTTGGCTCTTAAACATCGGCAGTATCTGCCACATCTTCTTCAGGGTGCTGCTCTTCACCTGAGGGCTCCAGCAAGGTGTGAAATGCCTGCAGCTCAAAATGCTTCAGGTCTTGATATTTCTACACCTATTTTTTGCATGTTCTTACATCTCCTCTAGCCCTGACGGGCTTTGGGAGTTGAGCAAATATCTCTCAACTTCAGGCGTTCAATTAACCAGCAGGTAGCGGCCAAGCAAGTGAAGTGCTGGAAGGATGTTTGGCCAGAGTAGGGCTGGGGTCCAGGCTGACACCATCAGTGATGGAGCTCTAAATATCCGAGGTTTTCTCCTTTTCAGTCTCCCTTGTCTATTTGAGGCTTCACAAAGCATAGCCCTTCCTTACGCCTTCAGCTAAATGAGATTTGCAGCACTATGCTTGCAGTCTGCAGAAGATTTAAGATAAAGTCAAGAGTTCCTGATTGCTTGTGAAAATCAGAAGATCCCTCTTAGAGCTCTTATGCCATTCTGTTTGTTATAGAAAATATTTTGTATTTTTTAATCATGGATCATGATTATTCATCATGAATGATTATTTTTTATAAATCAGGAATAAGTGAAATCAGACTGTAATCTTAAAAGAAAAATTGAATCTCTATCTTGTGGATTGCTGTCACCTCAACTGGAAAAAAGGAGAGGAATATCACTGAAACAAAGGATTTTATAAGAAACTAATATAGGCATAGCCTTCCAAGTCAAGTTACTCTTTTAGAATTCTAATTCTAGGATTTTGAGATAGATAAAATAATAACAATATGCTATAAAAGATGCAGAATTGATCAGTGAGACAAAGTAGGGAATATTTGCTTTTACTCATATTTCTTGCCAATCAAAACACCCATTCTTAACTAATGAATAAATAGTCTATTCAATAATTTAGCTGTGTTTATTTTCTTCAGTATTATATTGTCTTATGAAGCAATTTACAAACTTGGTGAGAAACTGTGCAACATAGTGTGAAATGATATTAGTAACTGTGCCTAGGACCCGATCAAAATTGATAGATTTCTGCTGGGCAGATCATAAATTCAATGCTCCCTTTATACAGTCCTCTTATTATTACTTGCATATTGGTTGTTGCTATGCCACTGAAAACTAATTTAAGAGTATATAAGAAATTTTGCTGCTAGAATGGTGAGATCAAGGTATGAAGCAGTAAACATTGAATTATGATTAGCATTCACTTGTAAGCTTTTCTGGTCTGATTTAGTTTGCAGTAGATTCCAACAGAGTTAAGATGACAATCCTTAAAAAAAAAAAAAATTCCGAAAGGCTAAAGTATGAACACCAGTTTAGTTCAATAAAACTCTTTTGTATAAATAACAGCAAAAAGCCACTGATTTTTGCTAAGGGCTGTTATTGACTTAAAGAGAAATCTTGCCTATATAAATCAATAGGTAGATTTGGCTGTAGGATTTTTACTACTAAGTGAAATGAACTGCAAAAATAACCTGAAGTTAACTATCTTAACAGGTCGTGTTTCGCAAAACTGCTTCAATGAGAAACTGGAGTTGCAGTAAAATCGACGGTTGTCTTGAAAGTGCAAATACTTGGTGGTACAAAAATTAGAAAGTATATATTTGTGTATTACTTGGATACTGCAACTAAGCAATGTAGGTTGTGCTGCTGCTGCTCCTATCCTGCGTAGACCAAATTATTACAGGGCTCATCTATACTGAAAGATGTATAGACAAAAAGAGACTTAGATAAGTTTTAAGAAATTGGATGAGAGTGAAATGGTTTGGGCTTAAAGCAGAGTAACACGTTGATAAGGCAGGTGAAGTAGTAACGGGAAGAAAAAGAAATGCTGGATGGTATAAAAGCCCTGATGGAGGGCCGAGTGCTACTTATGTATTTGTAACCCTGTACAAATGATCATGGCGTAAACATGATCATATTTGACACCAGAGTATTTGGCCCTGCTGGAGATGCTGATAACTCCTGAATGTCCACATAACGATTCCCACACCTTCCTTTTTTCTTTAACTCTTCCAGCACACTTTGATTGCTGGTTATAGAAAGAGTGGCTGAAGTGGGATGGACTAAATCTCACTGGGGAGTGAGTTTTGTGCCTCTGACCGCGAAGGCGGCGGCCACGGCTCTGCCAAGGTTGACTTTGTGCTCCTTTGGGCAGGAGAGGTGATCGTTCAATGCAGAACAAATGGCCTCCTTTTCCCCTTTTATTAGCAAGAGCCTGGCTACAATCTAGTTGTTTCTATGATCTGTTTCTTCTAGAACAAAAGGGTAATTCTGAATGCTTAGGTTTCTATGAGAAGGTCTGATATCTGTTTTTACTTTAGGAGAGCAAACTCTCATCTGTAAGAGAGCTCTAAAGGACCTGTTCAGAAAATACTCTTGATGTTAAACACCTTTGAATAAACAGAGCTAAAACAATCAGAAATGTCAGCTTAAGCTTCCTACTTAATAGCATATGTAGTAAATCAGTCTAGCAAACGAGATTCTTTTCCAGAAGAATACCAAAATCCAACTGCTTCTGGAGGGGCAGGGCAGCTACTACCTTTTAAAAAAGATATTAGAAACTGCTTTTTGAAATAATTGTTGGCATTTTCCCATGATTCTTGGCAATTTTGGGTCATCCAGAAACATTAAAAGAGTTTTTAGTGCTAAAGCTGTCTGCACATAACTAAAAATCGTGCCTTTTATGTATCATTTTAAAGGACTGAAGAGTAACCACAAAATGATCTTATGCAAGGAGGTGTTAAATTCTGTTTGCTTTCATATCACAAGACCCCATATCGCTTAAGGTGATTCAGTAGTTCAATTCACATATCAACATGGTCTGCTTTATTGATAATAATGCTCAATACAGTAAAACTTTTCTGACTGCTTCTTTCCAAGTGGTCCTTCTGCATGGGTAGAAGAGAATAGGCGTCCAAAATGGATTATCCTATTGACTCCTGGGCGGTTGTTTTTCTTCAATTCCTTCCTATTGTTGAGGTGTAAAAATGGATCTTTACAAATTAATTTCAAATCAATTTTATCACTTTGATCAGTCCCAAACCTTCCACTAAGTACTTCAGTTTGTACACAAATGTCTTCTGTAACAAAATATAATCATATTACCACAAGTTCTACAGAAACAGTAGAAAATAAACACATTTCAGGATCAGAAACCAATGTAACCGATCTGTTAGTAGTCTAGTACCAGGCAACAACACTTTCTTCTTGTTGGGGATTTTCTTTGTCAGTGATTATTTATAGTTTTGTCTTTAAGTTCTGTGTAACGGCATAGCCTGATGTTTACAACCAGCAGGGTGCATTTATACGTGCCCAATGCCTGTTTCAAGGAGCCAGACCCTGTATGTGCAGATGGAGCTTTCATCCGCGTTCCTGACTGTACTCCAAGGTATTTGCATATTTCTAAACCACTCTTAACTAAACAATCGAGTGAACTCTCATGGTAATTACCATTTGTAGTGTCAGCTGCAAAAGACCTGCTGAGGCTACAAATCTGGGACGGGGTCCTGAGGGAGCCAGCCCTGACCCCCAAAACAAGGGGTGCAGAACACCCCCCACCCTTGCCCTGGCTTGTGCTGGGTGGTGTTTGAGCCTGGCCTTCCTCGGGGCCCAGGCTGTGCTGCTGTGCCCCTCATCACCGTTGCGTGTGTCTTTTCACTTCAGAATGCCTGCAGACATGATGCTGTCACAAGCTGCTGAGGGGTTTTTTTGCAGCGTGACGGTGAGGTTGTGGGAATGTTCAAAGGCACGGGGCTCACTGGAGGTGTGGGTAGGCTGTGTAAAGCCATCTTGATATTTAGTGTATAGATGGATCTCTGGAAGGAAATACCACCTTCTTGGTTTGCTCCCAAAGTGTGAAACTTTAATGTATGTTTATTGTGGGTGATCAGGGACCAGACTGGAAGATAAGGCATTTTGCAGGCTTAGTACAGTACCTTCTAAAAGATGACTGTATCTTAAGCCGTTGAGACACAGCCTAGAGCGCTATGGCAATGCCAAGTGACAAACCCAACAGTAACACTCACCAAATGGATGAGCAGCGATTTCAGGTTGACACACTCTCAGCCTGTCCCAAAGCAACAGCAGTAAAGGTTACGTGGACCCGATTAGGCACCAGTCTTCAATCGCTGGGGTACTTTAAATACTCAGTGTTACGTTAAGACTTTCAGGTGTTGTTTTATTGAGATGGATTGATATTGCCCTGTCTGTAATGACCGAGGTGTAGTGAACTGCTACGGTATTTCACGCAGTACAATTTAGTTATGGTGACCTATCAAGTGATTATAAAAAGACATGGAGCAGGTAAGCTAATGTTTCATAGCTCTTTAGTTTTATTGTGCTATGATTCAGAGCTATAACATATATGGAAAAATATCACTGCAAACGTGGCTACCGAGTACACAGACTAAATAATAGACAGATCGGGTTATCTGAAAATAGATAGTGCTGTATGTAAATAATATCGTTGTAACTGCATCCAGCTCTGGGGTCCCCAGTACCAGAAAGAGATGGACCTGTCGGAGTGAGTCCAGAGGAGACCACGAAGATGCTCAGAGGGCTGGAGCACCTCTGCTATGGAGACAGGCTGAGAGAGTTGGGGTTGTTCAGCCTGGAGAAGAGAAAGCTCCAAGGAGACCTTAGAGCCCCTTCCAGTGCATAAAGGGGCTCCAGGAAAGCTGGAGAGGGGCTGTTTGAAAGGGCATGGAGTGACAGGACAAGGGGGAATGGCCTGAAGCTGAAGGTGGGGAGATGGAGATGAGATCTGAGGAAGAAATCCTTCCCTGTGAGGGTGCTGAGGCCCTGGCACAGGTTGCCCAGAGAAGCTGTGGCTGCCCCTGGCTCCCTGGCAGTGTTCAAGGCCAGGTTGGATGGGGCTTTGGGCAACCTGGGCTAGTGGAGGGTGTCCCTGCCCATGGCAGGGGTGGGACTGGGTGGGCTGTGAGGTCCCTGCCCACCCAAACCAGGCTGGGATTCTGTGATAAGTCATTATAGGTGACAAGAGAATCTAGCACAAACCAACCCCCACATCCTTCCCAGCAAGAACATTTAGAGTGGATGAGCCCACTGTCTATCTCAGCTCATTGCAAAGGCTGTCATGGGCTGGCTGGCCACGTACAGAGGAGAGGAGCTCTCCCAAGGGACGAGTTGCTCCCTGCAGCTTGATTTGGCTGGAGTTGTATCACATCAATCTCGCTTGCTGCAGCGGGTTCAGCTTTGCAGATAGCACAGTGGCTTCATTGGTTCTGTTTTTTTCTTGGTTTTACCATTCAAAGCTATGGTAAATAATTAAAGCTTAAAGGGAAGTTAAACTTCAGGAAAGAGACAAAAGACTAAAATTATTAGTGATTCCTGCCCCTAATGGCATCTCAATCAGGTTGTTATTAATGTCTCTGTTTGCCACCTCCTCTGGCACACAGTGTGGTACAGTGGGGATCTCCGCCAGCTTTGGGAGCTAGCTCAGGTGAAGGGGGCTCAGCCTGAGCCATGAGCTTATGTGAAAAGCAAATATAACATTGTGTTGTCCAAAGAACAGACCAGGAGGAAGAAAATTGTGAGTTTGGGTTGACGTCTGACCTCTTTGAGGGTGCTGACAGACATGGAAACATAAGCAAATGCCCACTCCTACCCATGCACGCAGAAGAGCCTGGGGCCATTCAGGGAGGCTTTTTCCTTGCAATTGATCCCCCAGGTGGTAGTCAGCACAAAGAAGGAAGAAACATCTCATCTCTCATTCTTTCCTGTGCCCTGATATAGGGCAAGCCATGCTCACAACCAGAGTAATTACGGATGCTCATGGAAAGAATGGATAATGATTTCTCAGGCATGCTGTCATATTTGTAACGCCTTCTCCAGGAAATGTAGCAAAAATGTAGAAAAACGTTGTTACAAAGCAATGTGAAATCCTATTTTCAGTTGTACCGTTCTGAATTTTTCCTTGATGATTCTCTTTCAAGAGTAGCCTCTTCTGTACAGCAAGGTGTGACCTTTCTCTTCAACATGAACTTTACAGTATGCTCGTTTCCCTGGTAAGCTAATAAGGAAATAGATATAAAAAACCCCCATGAGCCTCACTTGTAAATTCCTAGCATGTTCTCCTTTTATCCCCTGTCCTCAAAAATGACCTTTCATGATCCATGTTAGGGAAAATCTCTTAATGTTGTAACACGTTTGTGGATGGAATCATAGTTTTGGCTAGAAAAGTTCTGCAGGTATGCTTAAGACAGGCTTTGCGTGCCTGAAGTCTGTTGTAACTTTTGGGAAGTCATTTTTGCGTGTATCCCGACTTACACACAGAACGAGAAGTTGGAAAGTAGTTTCTGTTTCCTTCAGGTTCTAAAGGAACTTCAGACTGCTGGAAAATCAGACTCTTAGGAATCCTTTCAAAACAATTCCATCATTATTAGTGCAATCACTGCACAAGTGGGAAATCCTGCGCCGAATGCCTCTTGTTGCCATGGGATGTTGCAGTGGCAGTTCTGCCCACAAATTGATATTATCAATCACAATTTAGTCATTAAAGGTTTGCAGGAAGATTGCTGGCCTGTGAATTTTTGCTACTTTTTACTACAAAAGGCTGAAGATGTACAGAACTGCAGAGTTTGAAAACACTCAGTCCTTTTTTTTTTAGGAATTGTTTGAATATTTGGATGATTTGACTCTACATGGAATTTTTTTTAATAGAAGTGTTTCCTTGCTGGGTCTGTATAAGGACACATGAAAATGGCCTTTACCAAGCCTTTTTGAATTAGAAGACTCTGTGTAACTGTGGCAGAAGGTGCATTTTGAGGGAAATCTGAAATGTTTTATCAAACTGAGCACTATTTCCATCCCAAATTACTAGTTGTTCCCACTGAAAACAGGGACATAGCCTGTTCACATATTAACAGTCACGTGCTGATACGGTCCAACGTGAGGGTGACAGTTCCATGCGCAAGCTGTAAAATTCCTGCTTTATTTCCGAATTGAGTTGGGAATTGCAACTTGGCGCATTCAGAAAGACAAGAAAATCATAATCCAGCTCAGAGAAACCTCCGGCACCAAATCCTTCTTCATCCTCTATCTCTGCCCCAGCACAAGCGTCATGCCGGCAGCAGGACAGGAGCTGGAGGGAAGCACAGAAAGCCTCGCTTTACAAGCCTGGGCAGTAAAGGATCTCGTGGGACCCATCGGCAGTAGTCTATATTAGGATTTTCCAGCAGGAATGTTAGAGGATAGTCTTCAGATCTGGCTGTCCTGAGCCCTCCGATGAGTCCGCGCTTGTTTGTTTGTGTGTGACTAACAGGAGAGCTACAGAGCAAAACTTCGCCGCTGTCCAGATCCCACCTTTAGGTATGAATTTCCAATTAGAAATTACTGGGGACAGGGGATGGTTATAGTAGAGACTTTAATAATGCATGATTAATTGTATAAACACCTTAACTGCTGATAGGGAAAGCCTGGCTTGCATGAGTAACAATTACAGGTAAATTATCAGCTGTGACTCTGCAAGTATACCCCAATGAAGAAATACTGATTTCATCTGATGGAATACCTCTGAGATACCTGTACACCCTGTCACAGCCTGCCTTGCCAAACTTGGGGGTAACACTATGCACAACTGAATGCCGAAATAGTGCTGAGATGTTTCTTGCCCTGTTTTTCATATCACTGATTGCTCTAATTCTTGTTTTAAAACTAGAACAAAAACCCCATTATCAATTATCGTGTAGAAAAGAGTTCCTCTTGCCATAGAAAGATGCTTTGTGATTATGTATTGCACATCCCTCACATTTATTTAGCTCAATAAACAACACAAAGACAGCTTGTAGGAAATGAATCCTCTCTGCGTTATCTTGTTATCTGAAGCTGCGTGCATTTCCTCTGGAAGAAAGAGTGCTGGAATTATTGTGTTTATATTTTGAATTATGTTATAAATCAACTCACAAGAGGAAAATAATTGGCTTCCCCACACCAAAATCCCCCATTTCCAGGTTCTGTGTTTAGATTGCAGTATTTGGTATGACTATTGCATTTCCTTGCCCACAGGGTTGAAAGCTGACTTTGTGGCCAGATGTGGTGAGTGATGTGTCTCAAATAGTGGGGGAATTTATCAGCTTTTTCAATTTAAAAAAAAAAAATCAGATCCTGAAGAACAGAGTAGTAAAAATGTTCGTGTGATGCTTCCCCTGCTGAAGCAAGACACTACGACTATTATTTTTTTCGGATGGCTGACTCCCAAGCATGATGCCAGAGTATGGAAGTGCTCGCGGGCCATCACAAGGGTAGGATTGGTGTCTAGGCAGCTTCATGTTACAACAGAACAACACTTTGTCCTTCTAAAAGTGCCTCAGTTTCCCCAGCCTTGAAGCAATCTGGAGAAGGGAGTGACAGGCAGAAGCTGGTAGGTGGGACCGTCTGTGCCCCCAGCCGCTGCTGGCGGGGACACCAAACCCCCCCTCTGCGAAATCACCCCTTCACGCCGCAACGGGGATGTCTACCGCTCACGTACGGAGTCGTTCTGTCGCCTTTGCTGGCCTAAGGCGGCACGTTACTGCGGGAGGAGCTGGGTTAAAAGTGCCGTAAGTCATCCTCGGTGAAAGGACGGAGGGTATCGCACGCAGGGCTTTTAATCTAACTGCGGATTTATTTGTTTTGGAGGGAGGGTTTTATAGTTTAAGTGCTAACCTGTGCTCTTTCCGATAAGAAAAATCGGAAGAGTGTGTACTTCCAAAGAAAGTTTTGCCTGGCTGAGAAACAAAAACAGGCTGAATAAAAATTGAGGCAGTTTCTGAAGACTTGGCATTTATTAATTAGGAGATGAAGTAAATAATTATTATACCATGAAGGTTTGTATGCAGATAAATGTATAAAGGTGACAAGAATAAACTCAGCGAAACATTTGCATCATGTCAAACGGGCTCAATGTTTGTTTTATGTGCCCTGGCAGAGGGAGTGCTTAATATCTGAGCAACTGCTTACAGGGAGACACTGGTGCTAACAAAGAGTCTAATCCTCAGAGTGCCTTAGCACTTCTAAATGTCATTAAAAGTCACTCCACAAGATAAGAGCTGAATATATATTCCAGCTATCAAACCCAGAATGCTGTGGGACGTGCACCTCTAATGTCCTACACCTAACGTTAGAGGGTAAGTTCCATTTATTGCTAGAGGATGCTCCTGCGGGTGTTTGATTATGTCATTTCCAGTTCTTACGAGAACACGTGTTTCTTTTAACTGGTTTTACAAGCCATCCCCAGCCATTTTCACGTGAAGCCGGAGGGAAGCGTTCTTGGCCCTGCTGTGCCTCAGCACAGCTGGCCTAACGACTGCACAACGTGCCTGTCTGCGTAAGCTGGGGAGCACCTCAGGATTCTCCTTTCCCGGCCAGCTGTGGCTGGGTTAGTCACCAAAGTTAAAATTCGATGCTTACCTGGAAATAGCACATAGCTGGAAACAGAGAGGTGTAGTGGGTGGGTGAAGCGGGAGGTGAAATCCGCAGCGGGGCTCCCAGCATGGTCTCAGCTGATGCCAGGATGCGGGCGAAGCATCCCCTGGCCGTGGTCCATGGGTCTCTGCCCCAGCAGTGGGGGGACGGGCTGCTCTCGGGGCTCCTCCGCCCACTGTCCCCGTGCTCCTGGGTGCCGGGGCTGGGGTTCAGCTGCTCAAAGACAGGAAAGTGGAAGGGAGGATCCTCTACGCTTTATTTTTTTTCTTTGAATCTCCCTATTAATAACAGGGATGATCTAACTTCATGGCTTATTTATTTGCTAAGAGGCCAATCTGAATCTTATTTTATTTTGAGGAGAAAATAATGATTCTAAAATAGATATTTCTGTTCAGCTATGTGAAACCATTTCAAGATTTAAAAATACAATCAATTTCAGTAAGAAAAAAAAAAAATAAAGCATCAAGGAACTTGCTGTTAATCAAATACGATGCTTGACCCGGGTACGGTGACAACAGCTCTGTAGACCGGCGTGGTGCGATGGGAGCAATGACTAATGCCTGTATTAACTCAGAGGAAGTTTTCAAATGAAATATTTGCTATCTAATCCATTACTTCTCTAGTCAATTTTCAGGGTCTTTCTCGAAGTTAATGCATATTCAGTGCAATTATTTGCCTCCTCAAGATCATTTATGTGAGAGCACAAATAACTAATTAGCCATACTTCACTCCATGAAGGCCATATAAGCGATTTAATTCACTTAGTCGTATTGAGAATACTAAGAAAATACTCCCAGTAACAGGAAGAGAAACAGCCACAGCACATCTTTGGTTTACAGTCGTGATGATTTACACAGATTTTACCATGAAACTGCTCAGACCATAAAAGGGAAGAACTGCTTCTGTATTATGAAATTGCATTAAACTACGATTAAAAATTAATCCAACTTCTAATTGGAAATACTCTGAAATTAATGGTTAAATCCTCACAGCAATATATTAAAAGGTTACCACTGTCAATTTTTAATGAATTCATTTTAATTATCAGAGAAGGACATAGAATCAACTGGTTTTAAAGACATAAATTTCCGTCTTCCGGAGTGTGGACATAACTTTTTCCAGTATGTTTATTCCTCGATCTTTGATGATGATTTGTCATCTTATGCTTGCCTTTGCTAAAGTCTTTGAAGATGCTTCTTCCCCCTGTCCTTTTTCCAATCCCTTTTATTAGTTGCTTTCCTTGATTTTTTTTTTCTTTCTTTCTTTCCTCCCTAACTTTTTTGTTCCTCAGATACAATTCTTTTTTAAATACTTATTCTGCATTTGGAAGGTGTCTATTGAAGTTGTTTACAGTTCACTCAAAGTTTATGGAAGAAAAATCTTTTGGGTTTTATATGTTGTTTCATCTGGCCAAACCAATACTAAAATGTATTTAAAAGTAACCTCTTGTTGCAGTAAAGTACACTATTGAGATCATGAAGAGGAGGTGACAGTTTTCCAGCTCCATATGTAGTACAGATTTAGAGATACGTGTATTTGTTTTATAATGGATTAAATGTGTGAGAGGTGTGTGTATATTTATTAAAAATATAGGGCATAAACCAGAGGCTAATAACCTACTGCATATTTGTATTGCATCAACCAATCCCTCAAGCTCTGCTATTAATAACAATCCTTGTTGCACCATTTTATAGACGAGTTTTGCATCTTCTATGCTGAATGCAAGGTTCTTAGAAATCTATAAATAATAGCCTTACAAGTACGCTTATGAAAACTGCAGATTTTGCAAATGAGAGAGACTTGAGCCTAAGGTGTGCTTTGCTGTTTGCTTGGAGACTAACAGTCGAAACCCTCGAAGGTGTAGGTCGGGCTTCTCCCCAGGTTTCCGCTCCTTTCTCAGGAGCGAGGGAGGTGGCAGAGGGAGCGTGAAGGCGGACCCGAAGCTGGCAGGCTTGCTCTATGGTTGGGAAGGATTTTTAATTTTTATTTTGGTTTTCTTTCCCATTTGTCATGACGGTGTGTGCGTGTATGGTGGGAATAGGAGACCGTGTCCTCAGTCGTAGTTATTCACAAGCTCAGCATATGTAAAACACAAATCCGTGGTGTCGCACGTAACACGTTGGGCTTTGTACGAGGATTTTACTGGGCTAACATTAAACAGTGTTTTAGGTTTATGTGCTTCAGCTGTCTTCCTGACTAATTAATTGGCATTTAGGAGTACAATAAGCCATTTAAAAAACCTTACTGTCTTCAAGTATATCTCAAACTTCTCCACTTAATAGAAGGAAACAAGGTAAAATTCCCAACAGCCATATAGCACAAGCTCTAACTTATCTATCTTAACAACGCCAGAACTACCACTGTCGGTGGTGTCTGTGCTCCAATTATATTTAGAATAAATAGTACAATTATACTTGAAGTAACAGTCTCCTCCTCTCTGAATGAAAACAATCCTTGATAGATCTTTCTCCTATGTATATTGAAAAATACCAATTTTTTACAGCAATCCTTCCAAGGCCTGCGATGTAGTTGTGGGAGGAGGAACCCCTTAGATGCTGTGCTCGTGCAGAAACTCAGGCATTTTTCTCTCTTTTTTTTTTTTTTTTTAGTTCATGTGGATTTTAAAAATTATTTCATAAGATATTTAGTAAACAGTTAAGAAATATAAGGAGTAGTGCTTGAAATACCTGAGCCTAGCTAAAATATTTTTTGGATTATTAATGATATACCAGATACAAAGGTTTGCTGTGCCATGAATCTTGAGAAGTGCTTGAAGTAAGAATATATATTTGTCTCTAAATTTCTCCTGAATCATTATTTTATGTTAATTAACACTGAGCAATGGTGATTTACTGAGTTATTTTTCAAATTTTTCAAATTTCTAATCACCTAAACCTAAATTTTAGTTACTTTTTTTCTCCTGGACTATTTACACGTACAATCTCACGATGTTATCCCAAACCCCTGACGACGCTTTGAAAACCACACGGACAAACTCTGCCGGAACCTGGGAGTTCTTGCTGTGTGGGGATCAAAGGTGAAGAAGCTGAAGAGTCCTCTCTAAAAGATGGGTTTGAGAAATCTAGCTGCTGTTACAGAAATATCTATAATTAAAATTCGGGATTTTTAATTGCTTCTATAAGCCTCAGGAACTTAAATTACCAATTTAAATTTTAATGCTATTATGTCTTCACTGTTTTATTAAGGTAAGGTGTTTTCTCCCTCTTACAGGGCACAGGATACGCTACAAATCTGCATAGGTTCAAAAAGGGACTGGAAGGAAAAAACCAGACACTGAAGAAAATCCTTAGAGGGGGGAAAAAACCTGTCACATACAAAGATTCCTCCTCGGTTTCAGGAAATCCTTGAACCCACACACGGCTGCAGGCTGGGAAGGTACTGTGGGAAAAATCGTCGTGTTCGTGGCCTCTGCTTGTGTTCTTCTCTAAACACTGGCTGTGGGCAGCGCTGGAGGACACTGGACTCGACCTGCACGTTCAGTGTGAGCTGGTCCGGCTGTTCTCACCTTTCTGAGCTATTTCCTTACGCACGTTTCTGTAAAAATCCGTGAAAGACTCTGTATTTTTTTTTATTCCAACTCAGTCATTTTTCCGCGTCACATCGGGGAGGGAAACGCTGGAAGATCTTAGCGCTGTTGAAGTTTTCAGAAGTCAGCCGGCGGCTGGCAGCCGAGGGGAGGAGAACAGAGCCCGTGGTCTCGATGTTGTCCAGCCACCGGTGCTGGGAACAGCACAGCGCTCCTCAGCGAGATGCCTGGGGCAGAAAAGACTGAACAGGATTACTGTGAATAACATGGAACTGAAAAGAATTGATTTAGGGTATGTTCAAAACTATATGGGAAAAACCCTAAAAGGCCATAACAGGGAGACAACCTGTGGTGACCAATGACATGTTAAATAAATTGGAGTTTACAACAGGAGCTACCAAAGGCTGGAAAGACCAACGTTACAAATAACGGTGACCTGGATATACTAAGAGTAGCAACAGGCATGGCTCCTGAGTGCTTGCACAAACTGCGCTTTGTGTTTTTCTTCTCACGGTGGGGCTAGCTATGAAGCACTCTCACTCCTTTGGGAATGAAAGTCTCAGGAAGGAGCTGCATTTCTCCCAGCAGATCAATTATTATGCTTTAAAACAATGAAATAAGCAGTAACATATTATAAATTTAAATTATCCCACATGGTCTTAACTGTACAGATGCAAAGGTCATTAAGTAATGTCATTTTTAGCCATACGCCACAGGGAGCTATCTATCATATATTATCTAGCATTCTGATGGAAGTAAAAATGATTAACTTTTACTGTCTTGTATAATTTACTTATTACTGTTCCTTGCGGGAGAATCTGGGCTTGATCGTTTGGCTAATGCATACTGAAACTGAGCCCTGTGGTTTTCATTGGAGAGAGACTGGTTCCAGCTAATGCATGATAGCGACAGAAGTTTAGACCTAAAAACTTGTTTTTGAGTTACCCTTTTAGAGGGGTCATTGTTTTCTGTAAAGTGTGTGTACTTGATATCTTGAGTAATAAAATAGCTACTGAATAGCATTCTGTAGGAAAGAAAGGAAAACTAGGTGCTAAAGTGGGTCGTATAATCGGGATACTGATGAGGTCCCCAAATGTCCCATCTCAACGAGCACGCAGTAGCCTTTCACCAAAGACTAAGCTGAAATGTGCAGCTACTCCGTAAGGAGAAAAAACAAATTCCAATAGGTTTAAAAAGTTATCTGAAGAATATGTTTATACCATTAACCATTATTTTAGAAGAGATAATGGAAAAGCAGTACTCCACCCATAACTACTTTTACTTGAGAACTTTGTGATGTACAGAGACTTTGAGCTAGAGCATGACTAAAGCTTCTACCCCAAACATTTTTTGCAGTAAAAAGTTATGCTCAGCTCAACTCCTTGCTCCCCGTTTCATCTGCCAGGCTGCTCTGGCTGCCCTGGGGCAGTTCGAGTTCCTCGCCGTCCCCTCCTGCCCCTTTCTGGGGCCATTTCCCTGGGCAAGGCTTTTCCCTTCTTCCACCTTCTGGGACTCCAGATTTTGGTGGCCCTGACCGATGTGGATGTCAGCCAGGTGTTCTCCCTGAGCGTGTTGGATTTTGTATTTTTAAAGCAGTGCAACAGCTCACTTCTGTTCCTCTTTTTTTGTTTGCTTATCTCCCATGCAGTGAAGCTGCTGTAGGACCGGTTACACACCTCTTACAACAGAGAGATTTTTCTCTTAGTTCAGTACAAGTCTCTTTGCAATGAAGATCCCTTTCAGAGACAGACATTGGGCTTTTCTTGTCTTTTTAGCCCCAAAAGTATCTCTGTGAAGAAGTTTATGTATCCATACTACATATACCTTGATCCTGTAATGGGCAGGGTAAATGGAATCACATCATTTCCGTACAAATTGTGCAGATGCTTCCACAAAAGCCCATTCCTACCCATCCATTAAGTTTATGACTCCAGATTTAGAAATAATAGGAGCGGTGGGGGCAGCGGAGGGGAGCTCGGCAGGCACGCTTCGGCGAGGCAGTGTCTGCAAGGTGGACAGCACACACAGATCCATTCTGCTCCAGACCTAATGGACAGAAAGGAAATTGGGAATTTGCAGATTTAATTGTTTCTTCGTTTCTTGTCAGAAAGTGGCTTCTGTGCTCCCAAACTGATTCAGCCATAATCGGGCTGTGTTTTATTTTACTTATTTCTAAACCGTGCACGTATCTAAATACACATACCTTTCCGTCTAAAATGTTTTAATAAAAGCAAACGGGCAATAAAATGTTTCTAATAGGTAATTTCAGGCAGGCAGGCCGGTGAAACACTAGCACAGCAGAAAGCAAAGTAAGCAGCTGCTGATATTGCAGCAGAAATGTTTGTCTAGACCGACAGCGAATGCACACAGGACCAGGGGTTTAAAGTCACCTTTTGGCACTGAATGTGAATGGCTGTGATCATACCTCGTATTTTCCTAGCAGACAGGAGTACTTGGATAGTATTAAGATTTTTTTTATTTTTTATTTTTTTTATCCTGAGCTTGAGTACTTTATCCTGTACTACTTGAGTACAGTAGTAGATGCGGCAGCCTGGAAATAGGTTGCAATTAGGCCACCTGTATGGCAAAAGACATTTAGAGAAACAATGTTTTCTACACTTCATTAATGTTCAGGTAGTTTGTGGCAAAGTGATCTTAATTAAAATTCTTTCTGACAACTACCCTTTGACATGAAAATGCACGTGAGAACTTTACTTGGCGCCAGCACTATCAGAAATGAATTTAAAATAGAAACAAATGTTCTGTTGGACTTTTTGGATATTGCTAATGCTCTGCATTGGAAAACCTGACCCGTTTTTCCCCCTCCAGCGGTTTGGGAATTTCCCTTCTCTTTGAGGTCTCATCCTGCTACTCGCACCCCTGCCTTGGAAAAGCTAGATTGGCTTTTCTGTGGAAGTGTAAACAATTAATTTAGGGTATATTCAAAGTTCTATTGAAAACCGTCAGGTTGCCATAACAGGAAGCCAGCTTATCATGACCGACAAAATAGAAAATAAATTTTATATTAAAACTGAAACTGGGAATAAAACCCCACCATAACATATTAAACATAGATAGGGGATCACATTTATACTACCCCCTAAATGACATCTTTAACTACACTCACATTAACCTGTCTCAAATCAACACGTAAACTTCTCCAGCTCACTTAAAACGCTGCCCAGCATCTGAGATCATCCCAGGAGTCCCGGACCTCAGGCTGAGCTGGGGGTCTCGGCACCCCGACGTAGTGCCGCAATCCATGAACCCAAGCGGGATTATCTCCTAAGCGGTTTCCGCTCATCTGGAAGTCGGGTCTGCAAGCCAGCCGATGAAGCACATGGACGGGCTCGGTGCACAGGTCCTTGTACAGCACAGGTACAATTTGTTTTCTCCTTGAACAGTTAACGGAAACCTTAGAGTCGTATCGGACTATTAATTTATGGTCTTTGGTTGTTAGATCTGATGCTTGCAGAGAATGCATCTTCGAGTGAGATGAGTTGACCTTTTACAGTGCAAATCATTGCCGTATCTGAGGAATCTTGCCAATTTTTTGTGAGTAAATATTGATGGTAATAAATATAAGGTGATAATATATATTTAGCAATTGGCAGGTAAGAGAGGAGAAAAAAACTCCACCCTGACCTAATGAATATTTTTTTTTCCAATAAAACAAGAAACAAAACAAAAACATGCCTTGAAATGAGATGTTTTTCTGTAACGTACTTCTCTATTAACAGTGCTACAATTTACAATTATAGTCTCAAGCCAGATGCTTAGTTACGTACCTGACTATTTCCTATGATTTTGACCAATGGTACATTCCCATGCTCTACAAGCATTGTTTATCTCACCTTCCTTAGAAAACCTGTTACAGGAGCCTAAATTAAACCTTATTCCATATCTTTTCCTTGAAAACGAAAGACATTCAAAATTCCGTAGGTTTGTTTACCATAGTGCTTGCTAATCAGTCTGCTAAGGGGGCTGAGCCTCTTGGTCAGAGCTGAAAGAGCACTGTATTATAGAACCGTCAAGTAGCTTGAATGGTTTTTATTTTGTACATATCATCTGAATTAGTGATGAGGATGAATTTGTTCAGGGCAGAATTTGAGTTCCTGTGTGATATCACCAATACAGATACCCTTTTCATCGGTTTTGCAAAGGTCTTTGACTTTCCTTTTCAAGGTGAAAAACGCATCATTTTACGCTTCGTTCTTAGGGATGATTTTGTCAGATTATATGAATTTTTTCATCAAAATGAGCCCATAGTGTTTTTTCATCTTAAAGCCTGAAATGTAGCCCGGTTGATGTAAGGTTTATATGGTTTGGTGAGGTACCTTCTCAGTTTTTGGCTTTCTCCAAGGTCTAATTTCATTCCGCGTTAAATGCTGCTCTTCAAAATGCTCACTTTAATGAGTGGTGCGAGTTCCATATTGTTTCAATTAGGATCTATTTATAAAAAAACAGAAAATGTTTTAAATTTAGTATTGCTTATTGAACTATAGCTAAAATAATCATAATGCAGCTGTTGGGGTCGTATTGAAGGTTCTTGTGAGCTCTGAGCTAAATTTCTAACCCATAAACTACAAACATTTTATTTTTATTTCTTACATTTACACTATAATAAAATTAACTGCAAAAATAGGAGAAGAAACACATCTGTAAAAGAGTAAATACGTGATCTCATATCAATACCAGTGGTGCAGAATTTGTCTCATTCTGTTTCTTGTTGTCATCTTTCAGATTTGCAATTATACGGCTCTTCTGTCAAGCCTGGCAGATCATGCTGCTTGTCCATGAGATTTAACTTTGGCTTCCTTGCAAAGTTACCAAGTTCTTTTATATCTCTTTAGCACTTTACCTAAAGCTTGATCTCACTCCTAGTGAAGCAATGGATATGATGCTCCTTTTGTTTTAATTATCACTTTTCAATCTCTAACCCTCAAACTGAAACAAAATAATCTTTCTGCTGGATTACTTTTCTAATAAACATACCTAGTTCTGTGTCAGTAAAAATACATTTTCACAGCTATGCAGGATAATCACTAATGCCAGCTTGTTTGGAGAAGAATCAAAATGATGTGCCTCCAAATAACACAAATCAGAGGTGCTCCAAACCCAGAACGTGTTGAATTTCTACCAACAAGTTGCTTCGCTTGTCTTTTGAAATACTTCCCATTCCTTAATCAAACATTAGCACAACAGCAAGTTATGTCAGCCCCAGCCACTCCCTACGATGAAATAAAAAGCAGAGGTATTTGCAGAACCTTCAAAGCACATGAAACAAATATTGTGGCTGAGATAGTGCTTGGTTCCTTCCGCCTCCTTTGAACAGAGGTGGAAGCAGCTGGATGCATCGCGCTCTGAAGATCCTCACCTACAGATTATGGGGCTTTTAATAATCATATTCCTCCTTCTTCAGGAACTGACCAACCACGTGTAGTCCCAATAAGTATTTTCTGTAATTATTCCTTACCACATCCTGGCAAAAAGTTTGAGTCATTGGATACACTGTGGTCATCTGATTTTTGTCAACGTGCAAAGAATGTGAGCAGTGTTTATCTGAAAAAATTCGCTGTATAAAAATATATTAGATTCCACTTTTTTTTTTGCTACTCTGTATTTATAGAAGGAAATCTTGAATTCCTTAGAGTTGCTATAAATGTTTTCAAGTAAAATTATGTTTATCCTGAATTTTTACCAATAACTGCGTATGCAGAACAGGTTAGATAATACAGATTTCTGAAAATTTTTGTAGGTTTGAAAACTATTTCTGTGGTCCAGCGTTTTAGTCTTTAGCTCATTTAGCTGAGCACTGACCTCCTTTGCTATTGTAATTAAGTGGTCATTGCTCACCGCTCCAGCACATCTACATTTACACGTTCTTCCTTCTCATTAATTTTTTTTCAATTATTTTATCCCAAAGATATGTTATTTTGAAGCATTTGAAATTCAGCTCTTCCGTTGTGGCTTAAAACTGCTCTCCTCTTGAAAAATCTTCTGGTGGCTTCAAGAAATGTTTGGACATATGTGGTTGCAGTCTGAAATATGAAAAAAGTTGCTGCCCCTTGTTAATTGTTGTGAGTTCTACTGAATAATCACAATTGAATTTTAGGAAAGATAAATCCAAATCAGATTTTTTTTTTTATCTCAACACAGCAAAAACCTTGAAGAAAAGTCCGCAACCCAGCTAACGAATAAAACCAATGGTGTTAATTAGAATAATTCATCAGAATAAGAAATCCAATGCACATTTTGAATGAAAAAGGAAACAAAGTCAAAAGTGATGCCATCTTCATCCTGAAAATGCAATAAATGCACAGAAAAAGTAGTGTATAAAATTTAAATTACAATATTCCTACGAAACTCCATAAAAACAACTTCCTGCAGGGCTCTGTGTGGGTGCTACAAAGGACGGCTCATTACATCTCCCGGTTTGATTCAGGTATTTGCTAGACTACTTTTGACTGCTGATGCCTAGGCTTTAATTTTAATCCAGACTGCTGTTCCAGCAGCACCACTCTGAATCTCTCCGTGATTTCTTCAAAAGGAACTGTGGCTCCAGCGCCGGTAAGTATTGGCTTAAGTCTGACCGAGAAAATCATCTGCGTTTTCACTTCTTTTACCAGTCTTATTTTTACATTGGCTTCTGGGTTGAAACCCGCCCCCCAAAGCAGCCAAACCCCAGTTCTTTCTGTCTTTCGTGTGTGGACACAGCCCTTCCCTCTCAGCAGCCTTGGTGAGTGGGTGATGGATAGAAGAGGCAGGCTGAAGTGACAGCCTGTGTCTTTGTGTCCTACATATTCTTCCTCTGTTCTCATTTAACTAGGTGCAGAGCGAAGTTCCCACCGCAAAAGATGAGACTTATGGATAAATCCGCTTCATCGTACGTATAGGAGCTTGTCCAGTTTTCATGGGGGCCCAGCTGATGCCTGGAGTTGGAATTTCCTTGCAAGGTCCGTAAACATCTGTGTCTCTTTTCCACTTGTTCCTGGGCGCTGCCCGGCTTAATTTCCTCAGTCGCTGGCCGAGAGACAGGCGCTGGGCTGTGGGCTCGCACATCTCCGATCTGGCGACTGGGATCGCTGGACTGGCCGTGGACAGCAGCTGCCGCGTGGTTTGGAGGCAGCCGGCGTTGCTGCAGGAACCAGGTCTGTACGTGCTCCTTATTTCCTCCTGTTTCAGTTATGGCGGTAACGCAAATTCACCTAAGACACCTTCGCTTCTAATTAATGAACTCTCGCCTCTGGTTTATTGAGCTGAATCAGCTGATGAACAGGCCGAGGCAATACTGGGCTGTCAGGGAAGATTAACCGCTCATAACGCCAGGCGTGGGGGATTTTCCAGCGTGCAGGGTGGTCTGGAAGTTAAAAGCTACCGCAGAAAAGCCCGTGCTACTTGGCAATCACAGCAGTGAGTGTAGCACAGACATGCTATTAGGTATTTACTTTTCATGTTTTACCAGGTTTTAAAGCTAAATGCAGTGGATTTAAGAGGAAAATGGCCTTCTGGAGTGCTAGGAATTGAGCACTTGTGTTGAATTAGTTAAAAGCAAAGGACCTTCTTCCCTATTGCTTTGCATTTGTGTGGCTCTTTAGACCAGTACCATCCTAAAGCAAACCGTGTATAAACCGCTACAGAATGAAGATACTAATGTTTATTTCCTTTTCGTGCTGATATAAATTATCCTTCAGTGCTAAAGGTAATGAAGTAGCAACCTATGAATTATAAACAGGAGGGGAATGGAAACCTGTTTTCGCTGCGTGTATTTCTCCAGGCCGTATTACTGTCGTGTCTGAGAACGTCCTGAGCTATGGCTGTATCCTCATGGTCTCTCTTGGGCAGGTTATGTTTTTCCCACGATATAGATGGGACCTGAGATACCATGAGGTTAAATGACTTGCGGGACATGACACAAGCAGTCTGGAACAAAACCGAGAGCTGAACTGAACTCATTTGCCTCTCAGCTTAGTGCCTCAAGCACAAAATGATCCTGTAAAATAACTTTGCCAGGGAGCCATGAAAATTGGAAGGAATACCAAAGGCTTTTTGTTGAAATTATCAGATTCTTAGAAACTAGAAGGATAAATCTGCTAGACCAAGGTGGGAATGTGTCTCTTCATCTGCTGCTTTGCAGCTGCATCCTTCCCAAGGGTTGCTGAGGTCCTGACCCACTCACTGCTCTGTGCATAAAATCCCGCGCTCACGTGCTCGCTCCGGTAATTCAAAGCGCAAACATGCGATTAAACTCAAACTTACCCCATTAGTAAGTGCATAACCAGGGTCAGATCTACGTTCCTGCATGCCCAAGGCTGAAAGGTTGGCCTGTAGGAACGTCTACCTGTATCACAGACTAAAGCTGCTGCCACAGCTTTTGCCAACATTTCAACTTTACAGTCTATATTTGAACTATAACTTTGCTAGGGAAGCAAAAATGTTGTACATTAAAAGCTAGCATGGAAATCCATGCCAAAATACTTTATCTAGTATATATGTAAATGTTTGCATTTAAGTGACCCTTTAGAACAACATCGCTTTAAAGAACTCATGTTTAAAATGCTCCCAAATTGAGATATTAATGTTTCTCTCCTCCTTGTGCTGCTATGATTTACCCTTCAGTGCTCAAGCTAGTGAAGTATTAACTCATGAAGTGTAAGTAGGATGGAAGTAGGAAACCTATTTTCACTGTTGGTATTTACACAGCTTGTATTTTTGCTATTGAAAAGTTAAAATTATAACTAAAAATAGAAATCAGAGATGTGTCATTTTTTTATGTTGAAGGAAGGAGCCGTAACCAAAAGTAAAAACGCTTTAAGTTCATAGTTCATTGGAACAGGCTCAATCAATTATCTTATTTTAATGTATGAGGTAAAGGGATATTTAAAGTGCCTTACACCCATTTTAAGAACCGTTACTGTGTATTTTACATAACGTGATATATCCGTTTAGAGAAAATGGAGCATAACACACATCTTCAAGGTTTTTGATTTCTAAAGCGTAACTGCAACTACCAGAAGTGCAGGATCCATCCCCGTAAGATGTGTCAGATGTGCAAAACAAGGGTCTGTCTACGTAGTTAACCTCATTTGGTACTTAGGATGGTCTATTGCTACAGCATGAGTATTTTTTTAAATCGGACTAGTCCGGCCACAGGACCGAGACGACTGCGGCAGCTTGTAAATAGGGTAAAGAGCAATTCTGGCAGCCGTGGGGAGAGCCCCGGCTCGGGCAGGGTTGGCACTGGCAAGCAGCAAGGCAAGACCCATGAGATCCACACGTCTGTCAAACCCAACGCAGATTTTATTGCTGCAAGTGCTTGGCAGGAGCAGTGCCGCCTCTGACCTGCCTGTGTGTTTTGGAGATCTGGGTTTGACTTTGCCTGCTCCTGCTCTGTTGTAAAAAACCTGCTTCCACAGCCTGACCCAGGGGGAAAGAATTTGACCTTTAGATGACAATTCAGAGTGCCAGGGCTCCAGCTGCAGCACACATTAAATGCGCGAGCTGCTGTTACAACCGTTATATCAGCGATTTATTTTCAAGCAATTCTTTCTATTTGCTCCATCTTTCACTAAATATAATGCAGCTGATCGCCTAAGTCAGGCAGTCCGTCTTTCCTCTCGTGGCTGTTTTCAGACTCCCATTCACGCAGGAGGCCAGATTCCCCCCCCCCCCCCAAACCTCACCACTCTAACAGCGTGGTTCCAGGTGCTGATCCCTGGCCAGAAGCACAGCTTGAAGAGGAGCCACCCTGTTGCGGGGCAGAAGCTGGCCCAGGGCGGGCAACGGGCCTGATGGCAATGGAGATGGGGACAGATGGACGAAAGGTGGGGAAGGAAAGCAGTGTGGAGCTGGGACATCGTGCCCGCAGGCTGAGGAGGAAGGAGGCTGTACAAGCCGGACACAGGAAAAGTACCAGCAATGCCTACACAGTGCATCCCCACCTGAAAAATCAATGACCATGACGCGGCCTGAGCTCCGTGCTGCACAAGTCAAACTACGGCAGTTACCAGTTTTAATAATCCAGCCTGTGTTTGCTGTAGGTGCCGGCGGCTCTCCCTCGGCACCGGATGAGCGGCTGTGAAAAGCAGGAACCTGCATGGGTCTGGAGGAGCAGTGGGGACCGCGGTGTGGTCAGCCTGACCACACAGTTGTGTTTGGAGGGGACCACCATCATTCTGGCAAACACAGAGTGGGAGCCCAAGGCAGGCAATTGCAATTAAGTTATGATACTGGCTTTTTAGCTTTAAATTGAGCTTCAATATGTCTACGTGGCACGTTGGAGGTAGATACCTAAGGGTAGCGGGAAAAGTCATAGATACCCTGGAGGAAGTCAACCCATCTTAGTCCTCTTCAGGAGGGTCAGTTAGCCCAAGGAGCGCTAACGCGAGCTCTGCCGCAATCCCTGCAGCAGCCAGGTTGCTCCCTTGGGGCTGGTTTGGGTACCTTCGCCTGGGGCTGCGTTGTGATGGAGCAGCCAACACCATCGAGAAAGGTTTGAGCCGCTGAACAAACAGAGAGCTATCAGCGAGGTCATAGTGCTGTATTACTTTTGAACCAATTTCCTATTCATTATGAAAAGTTAAACAGTTTTTGTATTTTACTCAATCTTCATAATGAGCCTTGTTCCCTCTAATTTTGGCAGAGTGTGCTGCTCTGCTATTTAAGTTATGTAGTTTCTTGTTGTTATTTTTCATTAAAACAAAGAGGGTTTTCTTAAAGTAGGGTTGGCACAATGGCAAGAAAATTGTATATTCTTTTGGGGTTTTATTTAAATATTTTTAAGCCATATTAGGTAAAAAATTACTGCTCCGATATATCACACAGTTAACACTTAAAATTTCAAAACTCCACTTTTGTTGTCCAGATGAAATGAGGACCAGGCAGAGAAGAAAAGCTTATTCTTGGCACACTGAAAAAAGGGCTAAGCATTTCGGTTGCTTGCTCTTCCAGTGATCTCCTCTGACCTGGGCAAATCCAAAATTATTTAGGGCTCACACTTTAACGTCTTTTCTAAAAAGCTCAGAGTTTGGTTTGGCAAAGTTGCGCCACAGTGCTTTCAAAGGCGTTAATCACTCGTTTTGATGAGAACAGGAAAAGACTTGCATTTCTAAAAATTTGACCACATCATATACTTCTTTCCATTTGCAACGCAGGAACAAGAGCGTTACCTGCCCTCGCTCTAGCCTGGCACTTTAAAGTGTGACTTTTACGTTTGTCTCTCACTAGGTATTTGTACAGGACCCTGGGCTCTTATTACTGAAATATTGTTCAATTAGTACATGTTTGGAATTAGAAAAAATTTTGAATGCAATTAAAAAATTCTAAATGTTAATTGAAACTTACTATACAGCTCCAATAATATGTGAAAATTAAGATTATGAAAAATAGCTATGTGCTTAGTCAATCATGTCTTTTAATGTTTTTTTTTGTGAGGTCACAGCATAAACCTTTGTAATAGTAATGAGAAGTTTTCATTATTAATGCAATTCTATAGGTGGTTTTCAGAAAGTTTATTAATTCTAGTGAGTAGTTTATGCAACTGTAAGCTAACATGCAATGTTTCTTCCTGTGACATTTGAAAAAAATCAGAAATTAAATCCCAATAACAGCTGTCTCCTCTAAACCAAACAGCTGTTTGGCACAAATTTAGTATACATATCCATATATTATGTATAATAAATATACATATTTGCGTGCAACAGTCTGACTCTTGCAATTAGCCAGTCAGGTGGATAATCGTATTGTCCTCATCGGGATTGTAATGGGGCTACCAGATGAATATCCAGCTGTTCCCGTTCCTTTTAAGCGCAGCAACACAAACCTTCAGCCTTAGCTCCCACTTCTCCAGCTGTGGCCAGGTTTCCAGGAGGGGTTGAGCATCCAGTGCGGTAAATACTATCTATCTACCCCTTTAACCTGGTGCCCCAAGGGACGCTAAGCTCTTTGTCTTGAAAGTGGACCCTAACCTACAGTTCCTGGAAAAGCCTTTAAAGCCTCCCGAGATGCTGCCTGAGAAATCTGGCTTTCTCACTGAGGAGCTGAACTATGTTCTGGCGTATGTTTGGGTGCTGAAAACTTGTGAAAAATTAGTCATCGCTTGAGCTCCAGACCTGCATACGTGACGGGGCTGTATTACGTGCCCGACTATGGAGGAGGAAGGAGGTGACTCTGCCATCTTCTCTCTCAGAAAGCCAAAAGAAAGAAAGGGCTAAAGCTCTGTCTTGTCTTCCCTCAGTTTTGTCGAAATAATGAGCATATCGGCTCTGGTGCTAAGCTACTACAATTCTAAGAATAACTTAGAATAAAAGAAAAAGCGAAGGCAGTAAAGTGAAGGGGGGGGAAAATTGAGTTACGAAGACAGTGTGTTTATACCTTTTGCTGCCATTCCTATGTAAAGTAGTGTCAGAGTTTCTGCTTCCTGCTAAATTACATAAAACACAAGAGCCTCATTTAGTTCTTATCATTGTTAACTGTGAATTAAAGAAGGAAACCGACTTCACAAAAAGTTTCCTGATTTTTTTTCAAACTTTCAAGACAGGAGATTTATCCAGTCATTTCAAGACAGACTTTCCTTTTAAAAAGAGATGAGCCCAAAAGCAGAACTATAACAAACGTGCTCCATCCCACCCCTTTAGGAGTGGTGATCCGAGGCGGTACTACCCCAGCTGCCAGTGCAACTGTCTGCCGGAGAGACGGCACAAACCATCCTCATTGCACATTGACCAACATAAATCACCACCCTCCCCAAACACGGCGTTTTAACGAGGAATCGGCCCTATCAATGTTTTAAACTAATTTGCTGGATGGTGAGCTGGATAATAGGTGTATAAGTGTGTCTGGTTTTCTGGTGTTTGCTATAACGGAGGTAGACGTGAAAAGGGTTGCAAGGAGACCACTGGGTTCAAAAAAAAGTCTTGATCACAGCGAAAGCGTCCTCAGATCTCCAGTACTACCTTCGCACATGTGATTTAAGGCACCAGCTGACAATTTTAGGCATTTTTCCTCTTTCTGTTATTCAAAAAGTAATAAAGAAAAGTTGTATATGTCTTTATTTCAGGCCAACTTTCCCTGTAATTGGTTTCTTGTTACATTTATAATGGAGTGGTATTTGGTTTTTAGAAAATAATTTTTTGAAAAAGGCTTCATTTAGACTTCCTTTTGCTTGCAGAGCAATGAATGTTAGGCTTGTTTTTCATAGCTCACGATACCTATGAAAAGAGCATTTGCCTTCTTTGTATATGCAAGGTTCACTAGTTTCTAGTATTTCAAAAACTGCTGCTTCAGTATATTATTCCCAACTGAAAATTAAGTGTATGTAATATTAAGAAAATCAGGACAATATTGTTTTGAGGCCACATCATATCATTTATGCAAAGTGGTTTCAGAAGGAACAGAAGTAACAAATAGCCAGTTCTTTTAAGAATTTTTTTCACTGAAAAAAAAATCATGCTAAAAGATGTGGGGTTTCCCACTGGAATTAAGGTAATTTCATAAGCAAAGTAGTAATGGTTTTCTTACACATAAGTGTAATGAATTTGAGTGATATGCTTGTTCTGCATTCCTGGTAGGTGTAGCAGCAGATTGGCAAGGTGACATAACAACTATTTGCAAGTCTACATGCTGTCTGATGTTACTAAGGTAACTAAATTGCACAGCAATCTGCCTGAAGACCCTCAGAAGATAAAGGGGTCAGTGCTGCTGCGCTTTGAAAATGTCAGGTACTGACCCTTTTCCATATTACTTGGGATCTAACGAGAAGCAGAAATCATCTGGTCACAATATTACAGATAGCTTGCAGAAAAACTATAATATTCTATATTTCTTCCCCTCCTTCCAGCCCTGCTTTTTTACAGAATATTCCTGACCGGCTGAAATGTTACACAAGCAAAATTCAGTCTTGTACTTCTTCATCTGAAGCTGCCGAGAGGAACAAGACAGAGGAAGGTGTCTTGAAACCACTTTAGCAGCCTCCCGGTCCTAGGCCAGCCTAGAGGCAAACCAACTCCTTGTAATGCAGGATTTGTGCTCCATGGTGTGAAGAAGAGTCTGCCCCGGCAGCCCCTCATCCCGACCCGGGCATTGGAAGGAGAAAGAAACATCCCAGTGTGAGCGGGAATGCCTGCAGCTGGCACAGCTGTGGCTGGGAGAAGGCTTTGAACAAGCCTCATGCAACTGAAAAAAACATCAGGCGAAGCGAACTGAAGCCTTTCTCTTTCAAATGGGTTTTATACTGTGTGCCACGCTGCTCCACGCAGCGAGCAGCAGTCCTGGAAGGCTGTCTGTATGACGTATTGAGTTGGAGATCAAGGCTGCTTTAGCAGACTATAGTCCTGGATTTGGCATCAAGGGAATTTTGCCTATACGTGCAATGTCTCCTGCCTTCCTTTGGGAGAGCCACCTTTCTTCTCCATGTCCTGCCTGTTTCGGGAGCACCGCAGCAGTTCTCAGCCATAAGGACGAATTCAACACCTGATCGTTTCAGCAGATGGAGCCAGTTCACAAGCTCCTGCTAAGCCAATTTGAGTAGCGTGCCATAGGAACGACTGGAGCGGCTGCGGGGCCAGCTAACCAGCTCCAGCCATGGGGACACCAAGTGTCCTTCTGCCTTGCCCTGGCACTTGTGGTGCATCCTCTTCTCTGTTCTCGGTCAGTAGCTATTACGTTATTCATCTGCCATCTAGGATCCCTGCATGAAGAGTTGAGTCAAAATCAGTCGAATTAGCAAAAAGTGCTTAAAAAACCATCGCTAACCTGGCTGGGGTAGACTAGAACATGCTGGAGAGCCCTGGCAGAAGGTGCTTGGCTGTTCAATCGGGGAGGGAGGTCGTGACGACAGCTCAGAACAGCCACAGCAGTGTTGCCATGGCACAAAGAAGTTAGGAGAAGATGCCCCAAGCGAGCACAAAATGTCAGACCAGATCAGTCCTCCTTCCTGTTCAAAGCATGTCTCATACTGAGTCCCATGCTGCTCCAGAGTTTTTCTCTCGGGGTGCCCATGATGTTTACGCTGGGGTCGGCGTCGCTTTGCCTGTCCGTGAGATCTGCCATCATTAACGGTGGTGGCTTACAGGGTTCAGAAACCCAGCAGGAGTCTGAAAAGACATGAGATACAACCTCATAATTTATTGTGTAATAGCGAAGATGAAAATCTGAACAGCAGTCATTTAAATAATGACCAAGGTCATTACATTTTGAAAAAGTCACAGCGTTAATGCAATGTACTCTGGGCAGATTGCACATCCCGAGTGTTCGGCTGTATGGCATCTTTCAGTGCAACAACTGTTAGTACCCACAGAAAATCCTCTAGTGGCACATTTTATGGATAACGGTGTAAAACGGTCCAGTGACACTATTCACACAGGCAGATACCCAGTAACAAACTCCAAACGGGAATGAGAAAACCATGCATTTGCTAATTTTTCTCTGGGAAAAACCCCTTCCCTCCCAACACGCATCCCGCCCTCTGGGTTTTCCTTTGCTATCTTTTACAAGTATATAAAACCCAGCAGATGGGCAAGGGGGCAATCCTTGCCTCTGCTACCACCGCAGTACCAAAGAGGTTGTTAAACTTGGCTTCTAAGTTACTTAAATGGAATATTGTCAGGAAAAAAAAATAATATAGAGGTGCCGTTTGGTGGTTGGAGGGTTTTGTACCGGAGGGTAATGCAGGGGGTGAGGAAGGGGGAGCTGGGGTGGCAAGGCCCAGCTGGGGGTACCTGGTAGCGGGGGCTGGCAAAGAAAGGGTTGACTTAATGGTACGGCTTAATGGTACGGCTTAATGGGCGTTAATGGTAGAAGGAGAAAGAAGAAAGGGTCGTGTGGCGCTGAGGAGCCGCGCAGTAGGCCCCGCCGGCCCGGCCCGGCCCTTAACGGCTGCCGCCCCCTCAGCCGGCCCCCGCCCCGGGCAGCGGGCGGAAGAGCGGAGTGCTGCCCTCCGAGGGAGAGGAGCAGCTCGGCGGGTCTGTCTGAGGGAGGGGACGCACGGCGGGAGCTGTGCCCGGGAGCCCAGGTAGGCTTACGGCGGGCGGGCTGGCTGCCGGCCGGCGGGGCCTCGGCCGGTGCTGGGGCCGTCGGTGTCGGCTGCCATGCCGGCGGGCCCGGGGCCGGTCAGGTAGGCCGTGTTCTGGGGTTTGCTGAGGAATGAGCTGGTGTTGGGTTTTGAACCGTAATAGGATCAGGTGCAACAAAATGAAAAAAGTAAATCGTGAAGGAAGCGTGACCCTGCTCCATGGGCATTTCGGCTCCTGTGTCACGTCTTAATATCGGGAAATAAAAAGAACAGCGCGCTTATCTGAAAAGGACAAATGAAAACATCTCTTAGGACGCCTGAGTAGGAGGATGTTACGAGGCATTATCTGGTGTGTGTCTCAACTCCCTCCCACGCGTAGGAGTGCGTGTTGGTGAAGCGGAGCAAAACAAGTCGCTACCAACCCCGCGGAGAGGGGAGCGGGCTGCGGCGAGCCGGTACTGGGCGGGGTGATGGGCACGGTGCCTCTTTTACAAACCCTGCAGAGCCGTGGAAGCCTAAATAAGTCACAACTACTGTATGAAAACAAGTTGGGATCATTATTCACATGGATTACTCCTAAAGGATATGCTCATTTAAATTAGCTCTTGCTTACTAAATTGGCTAGGAAGAACAACCTCGTGTTAATATTTAGCTGCCCGAGAGAGGTAATCAACGGGAGGATAAAGTTATCATTAGCATTCAGCTTAATAAATATTTTAGGCTGCGCAATGCACGAATGTATGGAGATGCCGGTGCTCCTTCCGTGGCACAGCTCTCCCTGGAGGCGGGGTGGTCTCGGCTTAGGCCAGGCTTAGACTGGGCCTTTCATCGGGAACTTACTAAAACTGATAGTTGGCCACCTTTTTGGTATGTTCGGTGGGGTTTTTTGTTTGTTTCCTTTCCTTTGCCTTTGGGTTTTGGGAGAAATCTGCCTGCCCGGGTGCCCTGTCCGTCTGTGGCCGTGCTGGAGAGGACAGCTTTTCCCGTGGGTGCTCTGCTTGCCTCCTTCCCCTCGGCTTCTGAATGTTTCTGTACTCTTAGGAAAGAGGTGGGAAAGACTCCCTTCTCCCCTTTGCTCCTGTCCATCTTTCAACGACGATTCTTTTGTTTGAATCTCTGAAAAAAACAAGTTTCCAGAGTCCTGGGGCTTTCCCCCCTCCCCAGCTTACTTGCTTATTCTCTCAGCAGATGATCTTCTGCTTAAGCTTTGTGGGGGGTTTTTTGTTGTTGTTTTTTGGGTTTTTTTTTTTGGTTGGTTGGTTGGGGTTTTTTTTGTTTTTAGCAACTGCCTTCCCTAGGGATTTCCATCTCTATAAAGATGTTGGGTTATCTACTACTGGAAATGGGTAAATGTCCAGCTTAACAGCTCACTGATCGGTAGTTAGGTGCTAAATGCACCTAACCCATTGCTTCAGCTTTACCACAGTGTGGAGCAGAAAAGTGAGGAAGAAATCCTCTGCACTTGGAGTGGGTTTAGCAGTCTAACACAGCCATGCAGAGTATTTATGGTGTCCCTCAAATCCTTTTAAGTTCCACAGATGGCTTTTGCAATGCTGATTTGAAAAAAAATAGTAAAGCTTGGGAAGCAGAATGAAAGGACACCTTAAAAATAAAAGGATATATTTTAGAGGCTAAGAGGGTTTGGAGGTTAGCTTTAATCTTAACCACTGCTGTGGTTTTATTAAAAGATTTTGTCATAGTTGGTTTTTTCCTTTCCTTTCCTTTTTTTTTTTTTTCTTTTTTTTTTTCCCCCTCCTATATGGAGGCAGACTAATGAGTAAGCTGGCTTTTCCACTGACAACTGGCAGCTTGGTCTATAAATCTGCTTGGCTTCTACGGGTCCTTTCCTGGGCTTAGAAATTTTTGCGTGTTTTTCTACAAGAGGCAGCCTATGAACTACTGCTTGAGTGCAGGCTTGGAAGAGAAGCTCAGAGGCAGTCTTACTGATTTATAGTTGGCCGTGCATATGCAAGTCAAAGTATTTCTCCCTATTGCTTCCCAACTGAAGGGAGCTGCTTTGTCCTTTATGGTGTCTGAGCCACAACTATCCATTTATTCATGAAACCTGGGTAAGCAGCTCGGTAGGTCTGCATGACGAGCAGCTGGTTGGCTTTTATAGTAAAGGTTTAGTGCATCTTGAAGAGTCACTGTCTCCTAAAATCACTTGGAGCTATTTAACTGGCAGGGGTTTGCAGGAAGGCTGTTGCGAGGAGATGATGATAAAGCCTGTCCTTCTGGTCTGATCTACTGACAGGCTGAATTAGTTACCCCATTTTAGCGATGCTGGATGGTAATCGTGATGTGCTTATAAGTCATAGGTGCCTTTAGGATGCTGAGATTTTTCTTACTGTGTCGCTGCTTCAGCTGTAGTTCTGTACTTCTCTACCGCTTCTGTATCCTTTTAGAAGTGGAGAGGAAATTACAGAGTGCTCTTCAGAAAGTCATGGAGTGCTTTACAGTGAAAAACAGTTGAAATGTTCAACTGTTAACAGGTGAAAGAACAGGAAATATTTTTGTTTATTTTGAATGGAAGAACAGTTTGGTCTTTCCATGTGTCAACTGTGGAACTTGCTTCCTACTGAGGAATATAATTACAAAATGCTTTGAGCTCCCATTGTCTCAAGGTTATGGTTAGGACATATTAAACAGCCATCAGTGTCTCATAATGAATGATAAACTATACAAATTGATCGGCGGTCGCTGAAATGCACTGGCTTATAAATGTAAATAATTCATGTGCAAGTATAATTTACCTCAAAAATGATTGTAAAAATCAACCGGAAATTAAAGCTCACTTTTTCCTTAGTACTGTGAGAGACCGGAATGTTGCACGCAGTTGTGGACAGCTGGAGAGCTGGATTTCCGCCCGCTACCACGGTGCGGTGGAGGTTTGAGCTTGAGTGCAGTTGCGATCCTCTGCAGAGGGAACAGAGGCGACCTGCTGTACCCCAGATATGTCCAAGATGTAATGAATAAAAAAAAAAGCCACCCTCCAAAAAAAAACCACCCACAAAACAACCCAGCCGTTAATCTGATCTTGGTTTAAAACCTTTACGTTTTGTTACGCACTGTTTGGCAGGCTTGCTCATGGATTGACCAGAGCGTGTGTTTATGGACCCTTAGGTCTGGCAACGTTTTACCAAACAAACTTAAAAGTGCTAACAATGTATAACCATGTATCAGAATATTACCAAACATAACTCTTAGCAGGAAAACTGCCTTTATCTCAAAAAAATGAAGTCCTAGTAAGTTCTGGGTATCTGTTTTACTGATGGATTACTGATTTGAATTACTGATAGCAAAGGCCGCTTTGGCTGTTCCTACTGCCCCAACAGCCCTGGGGTGCTTGCTCAGGCCGGTACCCCTCTGGTCAAACAACTTCACCTTCCCCTCTGTAAAACACTGATTTTCAGCATTGCGCTACCCTGAAAACTCTTTCCTACTGTCACACTCTGCTGCAGCACCAATAAAGAGCTTGTAATCTAGCGTTAGGAATGAATATTTCAGCTTTTGACCAGCCATCAAGTTTATAAGTAGTCATTTGGCGTATTTACACAAATAGGCAATTTACTTCATGCAGCTCACTTAAGTGCGAGCATCTTTGTCCAAGAGCAGCAGCATTTAGGGAATACACGTTTTCAGCCAGTCCATTATTCCTTTGCTTCTTTTTTGACGGAAGTGAAATGTTGTCGGTTTTTTTTTTTTTTCCCCTCTGCTATTCAGAGCCTATTGTGAAAAATGGTTTTAAGTCAATATTGAGGAGAGAGACATGTGCTTTGTACAAATGCGTAACTTCAGGATGCCGAGGAGATGGTTTGAAAACATGGAAAGAGCAAAAAGAGAGAACTGCTGGAGTTCCTCCTCCAGACTTCTGTGCTGCCTGTCATGTTATCACTTCAGGGGAAAATCACCCCAGAAATGCTTCTGAAACTTGTATTGCAGGTCTTTTTCTGATTACCCACTGCTCCACAAAGTGGAGCAGAAAAAATGGAGAAGATGACTTCTGCTCTTGCGGTGGGTTCGGCGGGCGAATGCTGACAGGCAGGGTATTCCTGATGCCTGAAAAGATCTCCCAAGTTCAGCACAGTTGCATCCTGCAATACTGACTTGAGTCAAGTTTGGGAAATAGGAAGAAAGAACACTTTCAAACTAATGACTATCTGGCTTAGCACACTTTTTTCTCTCTTTCAAAAATTACTTTAAATTCGGTTTACTTTTTTTTTCCTCATTGCTCCAGTGTCTAGGTTTTGACTGGTTTTACTCCTTGAACTAGAATGAAACCACTGAGTGGTCAAGGAACAGCTGTGGTTCAGAGCTTTTTTTTATATATATATATATATATATATATTTTATTTTTTTTTTTGGTAGGTTCCTTGTAGCAACATAAAACCGTGGAAGTGAGAGATGAAGGCTGAGAGGTAGACAGCTGTCTTAAGTGTATCTCTTTATTCCCTGGTAACATGGAAGTTTGTTAGAAGTCAGCTCAGTTTTTCTACAGATAGTTTGTTGTTATGTCCATGCAATGTTTATCCTCTGAGGAAAAAAAAATAAAATGGAAATCTCTCTTGCTGCTTTTTTTTTTTTTTTTTTTTAATTTATTAGTGAATGTTTGGACAGGTAGATGACTTTCCTGAGGAATGTGTGTGTGTTTGTGAGTTTGGTTGGGTTTTCCCTCACTGTAAATTGTCATCTTTATTAAAAGGGGAAGGAGAAAGTTTTAATCTGTTTTTTGAAACACTAGTTAATAACAAAAGTGAAAGTAGATGTTAGATTAACAGGAAGATACAGTAATAAAGGATTTACCAGCCTTTATTCCAGTTGTTCTGAATTTCTTCAGCTAGGATGAGCTGACATGGTGCTGTGCCTCAAAGCAGAAAATTATTAGATTGCCTAAGCTTGCTTTCAATCTAAAGAACTACTGGAAATGTCCTCTCATGTTTTTTCAGCTTCCTGATACCCAGTGGTCAGTTTGGTGTATTTGTGAGCTATTCAAGCTCAGTCAGAGCCAGGAGGTACACACGTTTGTTTCAATCCTAGGCGGCCAGGGTAAAATGCTGTATGTATGGGCACAGATGATGCGGGGACCACACCTGCCTTCTTGGCTGCTCTGTAGTGGTTCCTCCTACAACTTGGGGGCATTTTTGCCAAGCGCGTAATGCTGAGCAAATCCCCGGGCTTCCAGAGGCCTGGCAAAGCTAAAAGCTAGTTTGGGGATTCATGAGAGCGTGGCAGATGTGCTGGCCGTCTTTGGAATCCAGCTGTTCTAGTGCTGGGGTACGCTCGCATGTGTCCCAGCGTAATGCACCTGAACGCACACTGTAAATTGGCAACAGGGATGTATAGGCGTTTATGTTGGTGAAAATATCCGTACAAATTCTCTGCTGTGTTCTGTGTTCTCTGGCTATCTGAGGGTGGTTCATCCTCGTTAAGTATCGCAAGTCTTTTAGGTGCTGAATGAACTGGTGAAACATTCAGACTGAAGGTGGACCACAGTCACCAAATGAAAAGAGTTCCTATAAATTGTGTTTGGGTAAGAAAGAAAATTGGAATACACGTCAGAATTAGCAGCAAGTAGATCTTAGCTTATGCCAGGCAGTTCCCACTCTGCCCAGTAACATAGGGAAGGGGGAAGAAGCAGACATCCAAAAGACACCACGTGTGGTTTTGCCCTTTTTGTGTGTGTTTGTTTTGTTCTGAATTACTGGTACAACTTTTCTAAGGGGAAAAATATGGCAAAGTTAGAACTCCCTCTAGAGTCTGTATATGTTTTATCCAACTCTGCTCAGAAGTTTCGCCTCCGTGTAACTGCATTTCAGCCACAGCAGCCTTGAGTTACTTCAGTGGCCCAGGAGGCTCATGCTGGTAGTGTGCAATAAATCACAACCTGCAGCTGAATCTTATGATTAGGCAAATAAGATGCTTAGTACTATATTTAAAATTCCTTTCTATTTTCCTTGAAAATAGTTAAAGATAGAAGTTTAAGTTGTTGGAATATAATATAGCTTTCTGAAATTGTTTGAAGGTGTTTAGTGTCCCATGCAGTGAAGAGGGGAATCTTTTTCTATGTTTTTTCCATATAAAGTGTCTTTTTTTTTTTTTTTCTTGATTTCCTGGGTGAAAATGTATAATGTTTGAGAAATGTGACTGAAAGCAGCAAGGACACAAGGTGATGGACTGTTTTCTATGTGGTATACTGGCAATTATTTAAAAGGTTTTGAATTAGTTTAAGTTGGAAAAAAATAGTTCTGTTAATCTCTAAATCTTCAGTTCTGAAATGATTTTTTTTTTTTTAACTTTAGTATCTCCTTTCTACTCCTTCATAATGTCTTTATTAAAAGGGCAAGCTGCTTTATGGCAGCCTATATTGACTTGGGAGAAAAAGGTCATGAAGTTAAAACAGCATCGTTGTGGGAAAAATGGCATATTATTGGTGGGAAGCCATGAATAGATTTCTCAAAATCCAGTCTTGCCCTTGTGAACTTAGTTTACAAAAGAAAAGTTCATTGCTTTCTGGAAAGATACCAGGTAGACAAAAGCAAACCACAATACCTAAGCATTGTCAGCTTATTTAAGCGTGGGTTAGATCTGCATCCAGCAGAAATTCAAACCCTGGAAAGAATTGGAGACTGAAACTCTACGGTTCACTTTGTTCCATATACTTGTCGTTATTCACAGAACTGCTGCATCTTTTCATGTCTGCATGAGTTTTTGTAAACAGTTCTTTTTTTTCTATGTTTGTTTTTTTCTTTTCTTAAAATATGATTGGGCAGTTGCATGTAATTTTTCTTCCTGTCTTTGGCACCTTTATGACCAAGTAGGCATCTGTGCGTGTAAAGAAGCACAAAAATGTCTAGTTACATAAATCAGGAGGCAGTATCCTAAACAGTGATGACAAGAAACCCAGTTACAACTGGATTCTTAAAAATCTAAAGTCACCGTAAAGAAGTTGAAGATGTTAAATTGCTTAGTATCCATGAAAAATAGCCATAAGTTGTGGTGAGCTTTTGTAGGTTAAAAGAAACTTAGTACAAATGTTAAAGCTTTTCAGCTTTAAAAGTCAGAACATGAGAAATGGACAGCATCTCTTTGCCCTCTCAGACGTATGTGAACGGTATGTTTGGACTCAAATAGTAGTATCTAAAAACTTACCATATCCTTACCACTAGTTCTGACAACTAGTATACAACTTTAGTTCCTTTCCTGCGTGCGCCTAGAATACTTCTTAATCTGTCATCGGGTGATCTACTGAGGCTGACGCTGAAGTTGTATGGGATGACTTAGTTACCAGGTAGCTTGAAATATTCCCATGTATATTTTACCCAGTTTCAACATCCCTTGTGCTTTTCCCCCTTTTTTCCTTCTGCTGCTTTCTAAGTTATTCTACCATTCAGGTAAAATAACAAAAGGACTTTATCATTGCTGTGAAATTGCTTCTGTCTCTTGCTTCAATAAAATGGCTTTGTTTTTTCATCTCAGAAATATATTCTAGTAGCCTAGAGAAATGCAGCACATGTGTGAGCTGACAGTGACCTTGGCAATGAGGTAGTTTTGGGGGACGCTTGTGTGGAGTCTATGAGGTTTTTTTCTTCCCCTAATAGTCTCTCTTGGTAGTGTATTATGTACTGAGATCTGGAATGAAAAAAAAAGCGATATGGGAAATGTGTGGTCTCTTGAGGTATAACTTACTCTAACTAAGCAAATTTGAACTGTGAGAAGTATTTTTTGTATGTCTCTATCAGAGGACAGATCCTCTCAGTACAGACTGGGGAAGACAGTAAAAATATGTCCTTTTGTTAATGCATAATACTTGTAGATAAAAATACTCCTCCTTTAGTGGCTTCATCTCAGTAGCATGCAAAGCTATTCTGTTCTTTTCCTCTTGTTGTGGCACAATTTTCTTGGTATAGTATTTTCTACAATGTGTACCCCAAGTGAATTCCAAAGGTGATGCAACTAGAATTAAATAACTAGTAGAAGCAGATAGGAAAGTTGGGGGTTGTTAAGAAGCTGGAAAAGATTTCAGGAGAGATGGAGGGGAGAGATGCTGCAGCTGTATTAAATCAGCGTGAGCTGAGGAGAGAAGGCTGTCAACCTAAGGCTGCAATGAGGGTATAAAGGAGTAGAGAGATTTGTAGTAGGCAAGTAGAAAGAGTAAGGAGAGAACTGAATTATGGGTATTTATCTTGCTGTTCTGCTACTAAAATTTATACGTGTGCATAAAATACAATCGGAGGTATGGAGCAGATGTACAATTTTTTAAATAAAACCTTTCTGCTCTCATTTTACATGTATTCAACTTTGCTAAAATCGATCTGGTCAGTGAGAGAGGAAAATGAAATCTGAAATATCTTCTGAATTAAGAGAAGTGATGCAGGAGCCTATGTTATTTTTGTTCCGTTTTATGCTTTCTGAATAACGTGTTTCTATGTAGATACAAACTTCTGCTTGCCTTATTTTCTTGGCACTTCTTAAGATGAATTGCAGAATATTGATGTTTGACATGAATAGTTCTGTAATGGCCACTAGAGTCAGAAAATAATCATCTTCAGTGCAATCACCTTGTAAAGCTTTCTCTTTGGGCAGGTTTTACATCGGTCCTTACTGGTACACCCTCTGAAGAACAGCAAGGGTTTTGTAATCAAGTCCCATTCTGACTCATTGTTTGTATTCCTGGTTGTTTTCTCTCAGCTAGTTGATGTGCTTTGCTGTGCATATTTTCATGTCTTCCAGCTGAATCATAGTTAAATTAAAACGATTCTGGCTTTTTTTTAAAGGTTTTCTTTTTTTGTGGGTTTTTTTTAGTGTATCTTGAAATCTTAGTTCTTCTGCAGTATTTGAAAGCAGAGCTGTGAAGACTGAGAAGCATAAGTCTACTCAATATTTGCTGCAACCATTTGCCATAGTTATGTTAAATCATGTTCTGTATGTTCTTAGTTTCCCAAGCAATAAGTTCTTTTGCTGGGGAAATTATTCTTTTCTTAATTATTCTTTTGCTTGAATTTTTTTCACTAAAAGTACACATGAGTTATGCATGCTTTCTAAGCAACCTTTTTTTCTGTGTCTGTTCATAATTTCAGGCTTTCCTTAGAGTTTTAGAAGCCCCATGTGTTGTCTTTTGTCTTCTGGATTTTAGGAAAACTGGCTTTCTTGAGAATACCGCAAAAAAAAAGGTAGATATTTAATATCTGGATTAGAAGTGCGATCCCCTACGTATATACCCTAATACTTCAGTGTTGGTAAATAACCCTAATAAAGATGGGTGTTCATGAACTTCTGATAAAGTTAGTGCTTTGTAAGCATTTTGATCAAAGTACGCTCTGAAGAGTGCTTTGAAAGTTGTTATGAAGACCCCTGTGATCATGACGCTTTATCATCGTGCTTTACAGATGATGAATCACCTTGGCTGCTAAGTACCAAAAGAAACCAGATAGTTGTTTGACTGTTAGGGTGAGATTTCTAAACACTAGAGCTTTACTTTTAATCACCCATCTAGGAAAATGCTGCAGAATTCTCCAGTGTTCATCTGAGGCCATACACATAAGCTTTCTGCTAATATAATAAATGTGCGTTCATGAAAATCTTTATAGATAGAGAGTCTGCAAATATTCCCACCGGTGGGACCCCAGTCCAAGCGTGCATCTGGTCAGACCTGACCCGTGCCGTTTTATCACGAAACTCGTTGAGAGCAGCCTCAAACTTCACCTTGCGGGTTGTCACCTGGCATTTGTTGGTGTTGCAAGGGCACGGCAAAAATTATTCAGTTAATGTTTGTTTGGCTGTCTTTTCCATCTGTTTTCAGATAACATGCAGATAGGAGGAGGAGGGAAAGGATATTTTGGGTGCTGGGCATGTAGCGCAACTGTGCAGGGAGATGAAACACGAGGTTACTATGGCCTGATGTTAAAACTGCAGCTGGCTACTGAGATAGCTTGTTATGTCAAATGCTAATAGTGTCCACTGGTGTTACACAGTTGTGTCCGTAGGTTCCTAGTAGTCTATGAGTCTTGAGCTGAGAATCTGTCTTTTGAAAGAATCACTTTCAAGGGAGAAAGTAACATCAAGGCAAAACAATAAAAGCAGGGCTTTCCCCATTTGTGTTAACAATGAAGGTTAAAATAATTATTTTTCCTGCTATGACTATTAAACAATCTGAACTTCAGAAGATGGTTGATCCCATCTGAAGGCGTCTGCATCGTCTTTTGCAATGCCTGTGAATATACAGTTACTTTCTCTCCCCATCCTGTGCAATTCCAAATTACAAAATGGAACAAGCAAACTCTTTTAAATCTGAATAATTAATCAAGAAAAGATTAATGCACTAATGGGAATATAAAATGCAGAAGATGTTTTTCTGCAAAGGTGGCTCAGTGGGGGATACAGCTATAAAAAAATCAAAACCATGGCACTTCATTTCTTGCTTGTTTTGATCTTGCCTTAATTTTGAAAAGCTCAATTAGTGTGGGGTTGGTTGTTTTTTTTTTTTTTAGCATTTCCTTCCTATTTAAAATCAGCCTAATTATTTTTCCCTTGCTTTCCAAAGCCTCCAATGGGTTATTCTTTTGGTGTTGTGGTTTCTGCATCTAGGAGCTGACAGGAAGGTGTCTATACAATTGTCTTTCTTGCAATAATTCTTTAGGAGAAGCAGGCCGAGACTGTACAAAAATACTTCCCTTAACCTATCTCCTGGCGCCGCAGGCAGGCGGTGTCGGACATGCTAAAGATCTATCAACAGTGCTCTGAAACTCTCCAGCTGTTAGTAGGAGAGATTTACGCTGATTTTCTCTTTTCCAGCCTGTGGATGAGGTTCTTGTATACAAATACGCATTTACAGTGCTCTTCCCTCAGCCGTTGTGGGTCTGGGACAGGCATGATGTTCTGTTAGTGGAGCTGGACGGTGAACTTTCCTTCTTGCCCACGTTATGAGAGTGGGGTATGCTTGGAGGCTCCGTGCTGTTGGGGTAGCTCTCATGCAGGGCTTTTCTTGGGCACTTGTAGCCTATGTTATCTAACCAGGAAGAGGACCCAAACTATGAAGATTTCTTTGCGTCATAGACAAGAAGTCACGTTCTGTTACCTGACACTTGCGTTTTATTAGGGAAAACCCCCATCACCTCCTTTCGCCTATCCCCCTCCCCACCCTGGCCCCCAAACCTTTCTGAAAGTTGGAGGAAACTTTTTTCTGCAACCGTTACTCTCCGAGGATTTGTGGCATCTGAAGGTGAAGAGGCATCCTGGTGTTGTTTCATCAGCTGAGATAAAGCAGAGAACGACAACTGGATCTTTACAGAAACTGTCTCCCCCTCCTCCCCTCCCTTCACATCAGAAGCATTTAAGTGAATTTGGAGGGAGCTTCTAATTAACTTAGGCAAAAAGAGAGGAGTTAATTTTGACTTGTTCTTGCTTATTGAACTGGGATAAGGTTGTTCCTTATCTTTCAAAATCTAAATTATTTTTCATATGCTGCCAGGTAACTTTTTTTTGGAGCATGTCACGGAGTTTTTCCTTAGCTTCTATGATTGAGAGCTGGAGGAAGAAGAGGATAAACTATCTGTTGTCAGAACTTTCTGATGGAAGGCGGTGCTATGAATTATGGAAGTTTAACTTCTGTTGCAGGATTGTCATCTGATGCAGGATTAGTAATACAAAAGGATATTTATCAACATTGTCACTAATTAAATAATCTAGATCTTTATTTGCAAATGGGAAGATGTGATGTGTTACTGCTATGTAAGTTTATTAAATCAGAAATTCAGAGTGACTGCAGCCAACCAATCCACCTTATTTCACGGTGAGTGACTCAAGAGTGGTAACATTTGCCTTCACACTTGTTAGGCTGATTCAGACACTTAACCAAGCGTTTTCATTTGTACACAATCAGTAGGTAAGTGATAATTTTCCGACCTTTTAAAGATAAATGTAAGATAAATGAACACAATATTAGGTTTTGTATTCTGTTACTTTCATGAATATTGAATGTGAAAACCATAGTTTATTGGATGTATTGAGACCAAAGGCTTTGCAGTGAATTAAAGTAGAAAGAAGAATTACTTCCAAAAAAAATGTGAGCATCATAAGCACAAAAAAGAACAACTGGATTTAAATCAGGTCAGGTTCACCCAGATTGGTTCAGGCAAATGTAATTGTTCTTTCTGGGCTTCCTGGGGCTTGCCTAATTATAGAAAAAGGAGCTAATGGTAAGTCAGGGCTGGCTCTGAACACTTCAGCTATTGTATTGTTTCAGATTTAATTCTTTTCTTCACTTGAAATATACACTTCTACTGTGCAATCACCACAGCTATTGAAAGGAGTCTCAAATATTGAGACTTTAGGATTACTGCCTTTCATATTCTCTTCTAGGATACAATAAAATCCCGGAGAACTTAGAACAATTCATTTCTAGGTGCAGTGTCTTTCTGAGTACTGCAAGCTTGTTAGTTTTCTAATGGTTGATTATACAGACTCCTTGGGGCTGAGCAAAAATTGCTGTTGAATAATTGTTCCTCAAATAGCTGTGGCAGTAACGTCTTCATATTTACCACTAAATAAAAGTGTAGAGGAGCAGCTGACTTGTGATAGAAGGGAGTAGTTACGGCATTTGAAGGCACAGTTCATTAAGTTGCTTTTTCCTGTGGTGCTCCCTAGTGAATGACTCTCGTGGATGTGTGGGGCTCATGCCTAAACTTCTGAAGTTTTCAACATTTTTAGCCGATTTTTCTCCAAAAGTTAGGAAATTAACTTTGAAGCTGCTAAACTATCGTGTTGTACTTCTCTCTGTTTTTTGCCAGCTGTCACTATTTTGCAGTTGAGTATAGTGTTTTGGTGTCATCTGGATACTGTATGTAGAATTTTGATGTTAGCAGATTTTTGAATTTATTTTTCTGGGTGCAAACTTGGCTGTGCTCTGTGTGTTGTTGTGTAGGAAGCCAGTCGAGTTCCTGAAGAGCTAGAACTGCATTTTGGTGGCCTTCTGGAAATGTGCTCTCTGTGCTACTGCTGTAAATGGTGAAACTTTAGCTGCTGGGAGTAAAGGTGGCCCAGGGACTGAAAAATCTGAAAAAAATAAATTAAAATCTTAATTTTACTGGCTTTTAAGCTGTTAAATTTATATATATATATATATATATGCACACACGGACAATATCTATATTATAAAGAAGTGAGAGGTAACATTGCAAAATCAAAACAACTTTTCCCTGCCTCTCGCAAAAATCCAGGCAGTCTGTTACAGTGGTGATTCCATAGCAAGCAGTGCTGTAGCAATCTCTAAATATAAATGCAACATAGTAATGATAATTAAAAATAATTCCAAAACCAAGCCCACTTTAATTATTTTTAGTCCAGAGTGAGGATTAAAGGGTGTTTTAAATAGATGGCAAACTTCCGTTACTTTTGCAAATTCATTATTCTTTGTCAAGATAACAATTAACATGTACATAATGGGCCTGAAACAAGTTCACCACTCATAAGAACAAAGCTAATTAGAATTGTGCTAAAAGTATGTGAGCTTGTTTGAAATTGCCTCAAGCAGCAGGGGAGGATTGAGGATTACCGTTGAACAGATACTACAAAACCCCCTGCCACCTAAGCAGCCAAGGCTGACTCCTGTTTCTAAGGAAAAGGCAAGAAAAACTATTAATTTGAAAGAAGCAAATTTGGTTTACAATATTTGTTTATTAAATGAGGTGTTTAAGTGGACGATGTAAATCTGTAGCCAAGCTCATGGGTTTCTGAAAAACAAACAAACAAACAAAAAAAACCTCAAAGCAAAAAAAAAACCCAAAAAAACCCCCAACAAACAAACAAAAACCCAAAAAAACCAAACCCCCAAACCACCCAAAACTTGCATATGGCTTTCAAAGTATGTGTTTTATTTTTATTTTTTTTTTTTCTTTTTTCTTTCCCTGAACATGATATTGTAAGGTAAACTTAATAGTATGGTGTTAATAGAGTGAGGCATATATCCTTCCAAAAATCTGCATCTTTGTTACATCATGGTGAGTTTTTCTTGGCTTGTTTTTAATTTTGGCAGAATTGGCACTGAACAGAAATACCCCATGCTCTTGAATATTTGTGGCTACTTTGCAAATGTTGTTTATCCACTACTAATGGTGGGCGGTCATTCTTGGACCTACTTCTCTGGTATTTATTTTTGTTTTTCCTGCCCTAGTCATAATAACAAGTTCAAATCAAAATTGCAGTTTGTCTCTTTCACGCTTTTGCGCTGTGCTCAAATGCTGAGCATCCATCCGTCCTAGCTTTACTTCCTTCATAAAGTGGCTTTCCATAGGTAAGGAAGCAGGCTTCTTTCCTCACGTCTGTGCTTAAAATTTCATAAATAGTAAAAACTTCAGTTATAGTGCCAGTGAGCTCAGAAAAATCAGTAGTTTTTCTCTGGACCGCTTCATTTATTGCAGAAGCGGTGAATGAATAGGCTTGTGCTTGGAGGATGAGTAGTTGTTCCTTTCCGAGCCATGTGTAAATAGAATTAGGCCTAAAGAAATACAGTAATCAAAATCAGCGTTTTCTATCGATAATGTCACACATTATAACCACAGTGCTTCTGCTGCAAGGATACTTTCAGAGACAATAGTAAGGTGCCTTTGAGAAGCATAATGGGATTGTTAAAACAGACCTGGGAATTAAGTCTGCAGGAATTCAATCAAATAATGATGTTCAAGACATTTAAATAAAGTATTAACATTTACTAGGAAGTAGTAAGACGATACCGTAACAGTCTCTGAATGAGGGCTGTTCATTAGGAAGTTTGTTGATGAATTCTGTTAATGTGGTAAAGGATTGGTCACTTGGTTTTTTGGCATCTTTCAGAATTCCAGGAGTTCAGTTAATAGTATAAACAATGAGTGGATAAGACAATAGGGTAAAAAATAAGATTAAAAAAAAAATCCTTTGGTCTGGATGAGGAAATATTCAAAGCAGTAATTGGCTTTCCATGTTTGCCTTCTGGTTGCTATTAACTTAAAGATTTTAGCTTTTGAAAACTTGAGGTAATAGCAGCTGGGATGGAGGGAGGCAGGAGGCTCTTGATCAAAGATTGCAGAAAGACATTGATTAAAACTTAGAGTAAATACGACTTCTCATATTAGAATCTTTATGAAATTGCTAGGCAATATTCTGGATATTGCAAAGCTTTCTGGGTTGAAAATTGTTTGGCCCCTCATTTTTGGGCACAGCTGCGGGGACACATTTCTTGTGTCTGTGTTAGATTCTGTGGAATGGGGCTCTGCAGGGCTGGTCCCAGCACGATGCTCTTGCTGGTGAGCCTGCGATGCTGCGCTGGCCCAGCAGCTCGAGAAACTGCTTTGATAAGGGGTTCTCAAATGAAAGTTTTATTAAGAGAGCTAGGGTTCAACTTCGATGAGTGTTTTCTTTTTTATATTCAGAATGAATACTTTGGCTGAAGTAAAGTAGAAGAATTCTAATGTAGTACTAATCCATTTAAACTGGTAGACCACATATAGCCTACATATAACTTTTTTTGTTTTTAAATATAGCTGCACTTCAGTCAAGCATTGCAATTTGCTGACAGATTTTGTTTCTGCATATTGACTTCAATTATTTTTGTGCCAAGTCTTCCCTTAAACTTCACAATAGACACATTTCTTCATCTGGACCTACATCTGTTTCTTATCTTTTATGTCAAGCTTACAGACTGCATCTATTGAAATATAGATTATTTTCTGTACTACAGCATTGAACATGCTTTTAAGATATAAGTGAGTATCTGAATCTCTACAGAATGGAAGACACTGTAAATGAACCAAGGAATGTTTGAAGAAAAAAACCCAAACAACAAAAAAACGCCCAACATAATATATAAAAACAGTTATTCTGTCTGCATGTCATCAAACATTAAATATTTAATATTAACCCCACACCCCCAACCTCCTAAACACCATATGGGAAATTAAATTAAACCCTTCATTTGTATTAAGTATTCTTGAGTGAAACACTATTCTAAAGAAATTTTATTGCAATAAACCCAGGATCAAATCTTGATTTTTGTATTTTACCACAGTTTTTCCTGTGTTCCCAGCTTTTGTTACTGAAGTACGAATGCTAAATTCCCTTGATGTAATATAATAAAGAAGCCATCTTCTGAGCATATTTGAGCTGAACAAAGAAATGATTTGCTCTAATTCACTTTATGGAGACCTCTTAGCAGCATCTTGTCTTACACAAATTGCAGTAGCTGAAGAGTCTGATCTCAAAGTTAAAATGCTTAAATTGATTTTTTCAGGTCTTTAATAATTTCTCACTGTTCTACATCTTGGTAATAAATGAAACTGACATTAAGAAATCTGTTTTTGTGCTGGAAATGAAAGCGTCGGGACTTATACACAAAGCAATGGCTGGTCGCTAGTTCTCCAGAAAAGCATTAACTGGTCTGACGTGGCTCACTACGGTTAAACTGTTATTTTATAGTTGTGCTTCTAATGCAAACTGGTGGGGGAAATGCTGCCTGGACCTCATGTAAGCTCTTGGAGAACGCTACAGCTGGAAGCCTGCTTCAGCCCTGCAGGGATTTGGAGAGGAGGTCTGAGGAACACGTCCCGTGGAACTGAGGCGAGTTACTTAATAGGAGTTTTGAATATTTTCTCGACCTATTAATACATACTCCACTCTACATGGCTGCCATGTCGTCACCCTTATTTAATGCATCTCAGTAATAAATTTAGCTGTCTTGATTCAGTAAGGCACTTAATCATGCAGGAAATGTGAGTGGAAGAGCTCGTTCAACAGATTTGTCCAAAGTTTGGCATATAAATTCTTGGAGCTTTAAGGAGAGATCCACAAAAGGCAAAGGTCCTGCTGAACCCTTCAAGTGGGCACATGAATCTCCAGAGGTTTCTGGAATAATTTCTGTCAAATCCAAACTTGTAGCCAGTTGCTGCTTGACCCTGAATGGGCTGATGTTATTAAACATGCTGGTAAAATTCTTGTGTTTTTAAACCCTGCCTCTTGACATTTGGAGAGGTTCCTACAGTACGTGGCCTCTGAGAGCCAAGTGCTGCATGTCAGGGTGCTCCACTCCTGCATACTCTGTGCTCGCTGGGTCGGTCAGGGCGGTCTGAGAGTCCCCGGGCAGAGACGATACCGCTGCCTTCGCCGGGTCCCTCTGCTCTTCCAAATCTCAGTGCCGAGAGCATTCACCTGCACTCGAGTATGGTCCTCAGTGTCCGCCGAGCTGTTAATCTGATCAGAAAATTCATGGAGGAGCTTTTCCCCTCCTCCCTGAAGATTTGGGATATGATTAAAAATTGGCAGAAGGTGTCTGGCTAGGCTGAATATTGTATCTAAGCTTCTGTGAGGAATTTCTTTGTGGCCATGTTTTGCTGTGTACGTAACCAAGGTCCGGCTCGCGGCTCCCTCCGGGCAGGGAGGTGTCCAAAGCCCTGGGAGCAGCACCGATCCTGACCTCCCTTCCGTAATGGTGAGTCCAGGGTGAGAGTGCTTCCCCCCTGGGGCTGGCATGTACTGCTCTGGGACGGAAACCTGGGAAGAGGGAACTCTTCTGAGAAGCTTCAGTTAAAAGAATAGTAAAATAACAATCTTCAGTGTATATTTTTTTTAGACGACGTTGGCAGTATAATTACAAACAGAACAACTTGGAACTATTATTGGTCAGTGTCTCAGATTAATCCATCATTTCATACCTTAAACTCACTGATATTTTACATCCGTATTATGATTTAAAGAATCTCATTTTCCACAGGAGTTAATGGAAACTTCATGGAACAAGAAAGATAATGTAATACGAAGAAAAAAAAGTTGCTATGAAAATTTGTCTAAATTAAGACTGTAATTGATCTCCTCAGATGTCATGTCTTGAGAAGCTGGCCAAATTTTATTGTGCATTTCTTACTAAATGACTGATTACAGGGTAGATGGAACATAGCAAGCACCATATGTTTTGTTTACCTAAAGGCTCATAAATTCAATGTCTGTTGGGTCTCTCAAACATGATATGTTAGCAGATTCCTTCTAGGAAAACAAAACCCAAGTACAAAGTCATCAGGTTGAAGTATTATCCTTTCAGATGCTTTTTCAACCCGATTCATTCTTTGGCTGTAAATACAAGCCAGATGCAGTACTGAGTTCTGATTAATTGTTTGTCAAAATAGGTGTAGCACGCTGAGCGTGGAGGGATCGTGGGCATCTCGGGTTTCTAATGAACTATACCCAACAGTCCCCACAGAGTCTGCGTGCGCATAAACAAACTCTCAGGAAGAGCGTATCCTTCAATAAACTGCGTTCTCTTATAATTCGCCATATGAACATCACAGGGATGTCAGGTCAAGCATTTTATAGAAGAATGTATACGTGTTATATTGTTTGAGTATTTGTTTTAAGCTAGCTTGTCAAAGGTTAGGAGAGGAGAGTGGGGTTATTGTGCTGCTTCTGCCTAGAGCAGGCCCTGGGAAATGAGAGTGAATGAATTCTCACTGTAACGACATCGCTGCAACCTTCCGAGGCAAACAAATAACTCTTTAGGTAGATAACTTGAAGCATATATAATGACTCGAGGCTGTATGTCAGGTCACTAATAGAGTACAATGAATCACTTGCTCGGGCAGTCCCTGTGTTTGGACCGGCAATCTGCTCTGCTTAATGTACTTATTCTGGATGTAACATGTATGTAATTCCTCTGTCTATAGCACTTACCTCTTCCATCTCATCTCGTTTGACGAGTTCAGTTGCAGGTAAAAGGTGAGCTCATGTTGTGCCCTTTTGGGGACCTATGGCGGTATATACTGCCCACCATTTCGACTTCCCTCCTCTACCAGAGAATCTGTCTGCAGAGCTGACAGCAGCTGTATGAGAACTTTGCATCCTACAGAATAAGCAAACGATGTCTCCTCTAATTTATATAATCTTTGAAGTGCAAAGTGTTAATGCCATTCAGATGAGACAACATGAAGATTTTTCCCTTATGTTAGCTGAAATTCAGATGTTATCTAAACTTTTAGAGTACTGCTGTGTAAACATACATGATGCTACAACAGAAATAAATTTAGAGAAGAGTTTGTATACCTACGCTTATTTTCACAGCTCTGTTTTACTTGCATTAAAGTTGGGGGTGGGGGGAAATGTTGCTGCTTTTTTTTTTTTTTCCTTACAGGTAATTACTTGGAAAAAAGTATTCCCTGCTGCTCCCTTTCGTGTGTCCCCATGCCCCTTCACCAAGGATTAGCACACCGCCCCAAGCTTCATTGTAGATCCAGTCTGCTCTTGAAAACTGTGATTTAACAAGGATTTCCAGGCGCGGTGAGGGCGCCCCAGTTGTGCAGATCCAATGAAGTTCCCTGTAGCAGCCATCACCTTTCTGACCAGAGAATTCGTAGGAGAGAAGGAAATCCCAAATATTCGACCTGCTGCCCTGTTGTGTTTGTTTAACAAACGGTTCTCACTTACGGTACAGTGAGGTTTCTGAAAAGCTGTGCGGTTTAAAATTTCCTGCGGAGAAGGATGGCTTTCTCCGCGGTTTGCTGAAACTTTTGCACATATCGCTCCCATTTACTCTTGGAGGGGTGAATGAGGTGAAATATCTATTCCTCTCCACTCTTTGAAGCTTTTTTTAGAGACAAGGTTGTCTTGCTCCTGAATGAATAACTTACCGCCAGGTCAAGCGGAGTGTGGGGATTTTTGTGTGTGCACACGGATAAATTGTGGGATTGGATCCCTGCTTTCAAATAAACCCGGTGATGTTAAAGCCTTCGTGAGTCTGATTCAGTTCGTGCTAAGCTCAGTGGGAGTTTTGCCTAGGGGAAAAACTGAGAACCTTCCCATTAACATTGATTTCATTCAAGCTCATTTTTGGAAAAACAGCTGATCCACCAGAATACTGTGAATACCACATCTGTGAACGCTAACGGCTGTTTCTGCTGTGTATGATTATCACAAAGCAGCTTTGAAAAATCTTAACGGTAGAATATGAGCCCTTGATTCCTCTCACTGGAATTAGCGCAGTTTTTCGTGAGCCCACGCGGAACGACAGACTATTAATTGCAGTTGTTCCCGACATCCTGAGCACTCCGGCACTGACACGGCGCGAAGGGGAAATACTTGGACTGCAACAATTGGAAATCAGGAGTTCCACCTAACTCCTTACAAGTTGCTGTGTCGGTGGGGTGAGAGGAAGAAACAAATGACTTCTAGGAAAATCAGTGATGGCATACTTGGTCAGCAGAAGCTCAGTTTGGACGTAGCAAAGTTAACTTGGATGTGTCTTGTAGAACAACCTTTCCCACCAGTGTGCAGCAGTGAAGAAATCTCAGTGCTGCTGCAAGGAGTCACGATCTTCTGGCTGGGATGAATATTCAGAAAGTAGCTGAAGTGATTGTCCAGAACTTTCTCGGAGAAATAAATGTGTCTGCAGTCAGCAGCATCACTTTCACTCGTTCTGGTCCTTTGATGTATTGCTCTGTGTCTGCTGCAGGAGGGATGAGGCAGCCAGGCTAGGAGGTGAGTCTCTGCAGGCTCCAGACAGCGGTGGAGAAAGCGGGATGAGAGTGCAGTTCAGATCAGGCGTCTAATTCATATGTTCTAAAAAATCCTCTGAAAGAAACTTTTTTCTTTTTTTTTTCTTTTTTTTTTTTTTTTCCCCCCCAGTGATTATATAAGAAGTGCGAGTTAGGTGACGTGAGTCCTCCTCAGGGTATTAGTCATAACACAGACACTGTCTTGAGACATCTCCAGTTGATACATCTGTACTTTTAACTTTAAAAAGGAATTGTTTGGCTGTGGTGGGACTTGTGAAGACTGTAGATCCTCGCTGGCTTTTCTGAATTTTTCTTATGTGGAACGTTTTGCGGCCCTGTGTTCCATATTTCTCCTAATTGCTCAGTATTGGAAAACCTGGTCAGTGGGGACTTGTTTTTATCTCTCTGAAATGACAAATACAAACTTAATTGAAAGGGAAATGATTTTCTGGATTTATAGATTTCTAAGGCTAAGAGTCTGCATGAGTAACTTCAATTAAATTCATTTTCCTGCAGAGCTGCTCATTGTTTCAGTTACTCAAATCTCTACACATGTTGCTCCTCCTCGCTTTTCGATTTGCTTTCAAGATGTTGTTCAAACGCTTGTCAGCTGCCTGAGAGAACCTAGAGGAGGAGGGGGGAAAAAAATTGTGGCCTTTCCTATTTTTGTTCTATTTTATATGGGCAAAACTAAGTCAACACCCATGTACGTGAGTTGAGTGATAAATCAAAACAAGATAACTGAAGAAAAACAACAGGACTATTGTTTGTCTTTGGCCTTTGGTTGTGTAACCAGGAGACCACACGGTAGCGATAATACTTTGAATACTGTTAAGTAGGTAATTAAGAATGCCTTGAGAGGATTATTCGGATATATAAGGTTAATGTGAGGGCTTAATGTATAGGGAGTAGCATGGCCAAAGCCAGTGGAGAGGAAGCATTGTTTGGCTCCTGAGAGATAGTTTAGCTGGAGAGAGAAAGGTGAGCATGGTGTTTCCACCAGGGCTACCAGGTACTTTGATGAAGTGGAGAAAAAGATGACTAGGAAATTGTGCAGACTGACAGTGTTTTATGGAAAGGAGACGTGACATGAGTTGTCTAGCTATGACGTTAGTGCAATAGAAAACAGTCAAACACAAAGAAAGAATTGTTTTATCAAAGCAGCAGCATGATCCCTACAGAGATTAAAGAAGGAATTACGGTCCCTGAGCTACCGGAGATTAAGAGGCAGATGCACGACACTTGTGTGAAGAGAAAGGCGGTTTTGTTCTCGCACAAAGGGTGCGCCTGGTACTTTCATTTCAGGCAGCAGTGACTCCTTTTTGATCGCAGAAAAATGCAAGAATGAGGGAAATTAAAAGTTCTTAATGTGTTTTCTTGTTTCCTTGTTGAGCTGTGCTTAGAAACCTTGTAATGCCACTGTCGCAGCTCTGTGCGTAAAGCAGGAGGCTGCCTCCCCAGGGGACGGAGACCTTGCCGAGAGAGAGCGATGTGCTGAAGCTGAGCCGCCGAGGAGGGCGGCAGGTCGGGTGGCGGTGCAGCAGGTAAACCGGCCCAAACAGCTGCCGATGCTGCCGTGTTCCCTAGGGAGGGGGTTTGTGCTCTCGGGCCTTTACTTCTGAGCCCTCGCTTTAAAATACGAGACTCAGTCCACTTTTGGTGAAAACCTGCTGTGTGGCAGGTCGCACGCGGCTTGTCCCAAGTGCCAGGGCAGAGATTGCCAGAGGAAATCCCTTTTGCTGGGTGCATGGAGTTTCAAAACTGCCTGTGAGTTAAAGTGTACAGGAGTCATGGCAAGGACTGTTTGCCCCCTTTTTTTTTTTTTTTTTAATTATTTCACCTTGAAATGAGGGAGAGAATTTTTTGGGGTGGGTTTTTTTTCTGGGTAAATACCTCTAAAATTTCTGCTCCATCTGGTATGAAAATTTGAGGGGAGACCAACAATAAAACACTGAGTGGAGGTGATTTTTATTAAAAAAAAAATTAAAAAAATCTTAGTTAAGTTCCTGAATAAGTCAAAGAGTAGTTATCACTGATGTGGTTAACATGCAGACTATTTATCTAAGGAAGGACAAAGACATCCAACTGTGAAGATAAGCTCTGAATTATCATAAACTCCATTTCATATGAGAAACTGGTATTTTAATTCAAAAGGAAATATTCATAAGCCATCTTAGTTTATAATTTGAATATAATATGATGAAACTTGTTAATAAGAGACCAGTATGATTTTTTTTTTTCCGTCACAACAGGTGGCTGTGTAATACGGTCTTAACAAAGTAGCCCTTCAGAAATAATAACCTCATGAATTTAAAGAGGAAATTCAAATACACATCAAGGATAGAGAAACCTTGATCTTGCCTTGCATGGTGAAGAAGTAAGAGTTCGTTCCAAAGGCCAAGGAGGTTCATGAGGAAACTCACGTTGACTGTGGTCGATGGGTTGGTTTGGTATTGAGCAAAGTGACAAAATACGTGCAGCTTTAGGCGATGGGTGTTTGCGTCTTGATCGGTGGAAATGAATGTTTATATTGTGAAAAGATGATTTGAACTCGTGTAGTGTGCAGCTGGTGGGGAAATTCAGTGTTTATTGGTGGGAAGTCTGATATAAGTAATGTCATGGAACAGTTCTAATTGCAAGAATTCACCATATGCTTTTATCTAAGCTTTATCATACACAATCAAAGTGAAAAAGTAAACAACTCGCAACACAATGAGCATAAACTTCGTTTGGATGAGAAACAGGTATTCTAATTCAATTGTGCATAAATATTTACAAACAACCTTGCCTGAGTTATGACTTTCTGTCTGCATTTGATTTCAGTGAAGTTCTTTCTGAATTTGTGGCTGGTGAAAGAAACTGTCCTTTCATCTTCAATTCCTGGTGCATCTTACTTCATTTAATTAGGTGATTCATCCACAGGGTAATGCCACAGTTGTCCTTGCTGAGATGCCCGTTAAGCACATCGCACAGCCGCTCCTTTTTATGCTTTTCAAAATAACGATACATTCAGATTTGTGCGTCAGATGGTCAAGGTTTAGGTAATGTCTTTTTAAGTGAGATATCCAGGTTGGAGCAATCTAGGGGAAAGAACGCTTTTCAAACCCATTCTTTTAACCATTTTTTCCAAATCTCTGACAGTGAAAACTTGAGTTTAAAACTGGGATTTGTGTTCACCTTTGTCTTTCAAAGAAGTTTCAAGCTTCTCTGTGGTACCTCGGTTTCTGCTACGTTGGTAAATACGCTGACAGAGCGGTTCTACTGCATCTGATCTACAATCGATTAAACTTGGTGTGGGAGGTAGTAAGCTTATTTTAAATTTCATTTTGCAATTACAGCAGTGCTGTTGGAGAGGGTTAGCGAGTAATGAGCGACAGTAAGAAACAATCTGTGCTTTTGACTGTTGGGGAAGGAATATTGAGTTTTGAAGAGGCTTAATGGCTTTGGTGGTGGTTTGGGAATGGTCAGTATGTTGGACATAAGCACTGAGAAGGAAAGGTCAGCAAAGTTACAGAGCAAACTGTGATTTGGGTAAACAAATGGTAGGAGGAAGCATCTGCTGCCTCTGTCAGGTTCCTGTTGTAAGCCCAAGTCCTGTAGAGCCCGTTCCTGTACAGGCTTTACCCAGCGCCTGCCAAAGTCAGTTGGGAAGTTCCCCAAGCTGCTTCAGATCATGTCCAGGTGGTCTTCCATGGTTGCCCTATGGCATGGCTCCCACTTCTGAGCAGCCAAATTCTGAGTTGTACGTTGCATGCTGAAACTGTCATGTTACATTCCAGGGCTTTGCGACTTGCCAGTTAGATTTAAGTGGCCTAAATGATCACTTTGTGGAAGACTTTTTCAGATCCTGTTCTTAATTTCACTGTTGATTCAGTGATTTTTCTAGTGGTGTTCAGTGTAATTCCAGCGTAATGGTTTTGCTAATGTGTTAGTATGCCTCAGTAGCAAGCTACTTAATATATCTTGAAATAGTGTATTTTATTTTTTTTTGGCATTACAGAGGACATGGAATTATATACATTATTCAGTACGTTCCCTGTTATTCCCTAAAGAGTATAAAAATAGGAATGAATAAAAAGTGGTTTAAGTGGATGTATGGTTATGAATGAGATTAAGACTGTGTGTACACACAGGTTTGTCTTTTTCCTGCTGTGACTTTGTTCTCTCTGACGTCAATGAATGAGATGACCTTCCCCTTGCAGAATAAAGACAAAGTGGGTTAGGAAATCTGTTTAATTTATAAAGTATTCTCTATAGATAAGAATGAATATCCTATATAAATCATTGCAGAAGTCAGGAAGAATTTTCAATTCTGTGAGCTGATGCAAACCACAAACTGTCAGTTTTCTGTCTTCTCAGAATATGTGTGTTGGATGAAAAATGGATCTGCCACAAAATGAAGATATCACAACATATTTTATTGGGTTTTGGGCCAGAGAAACAGTGTGTGTGTGTGTGTGTGGAAGTGAAACAGATCATGAAGAAACACAGAAATCCGTAATTTCCCTTTCCTCTTGAATTGTTTCTAAAGCCTCTTCGTGTCTCTTATTCTGCAACTTGACATTTAAATGCTGACTTCCTTAATTCAGTGTAGGTCACCAAAGTATATAATATTTTATTTTTAATGCTCACAGTTGGCATCAAACCCCACGGATTCAGCTCAGGCTGGATATGTCCTGTTTCTCTAGAGGTTGTGGGCTTTCAGCAGTGGATAGGGCGTAGGGAATGAGACGCAATTTCAGGAGAACACCCCTGAACGCCACCTGCGTTGCTGGCTGCTGCCAGAGCACAGAGAGGTGCGTGACCTGGGCAGCCGGAGCAGCAGCCGAAGGGCTCCGGAGGTGTACGGGAAGGGACGATGTGCTTCAAGCATCGGGATGTCTTGCTAAATATGTTTGTCTAACACATATTCTTCAGGGGCAGGAAGATAAATGCAAATCTGAAGACAGGCTTACAAACATGAACGATGGGGAGAACTGATGCCGGGCCATCTCCTGCAGTTTACAGAGGTGCAGACCGTTTTATTGATATTAGCAGGGGTCCGTTGGCTGTAATTACATAGCCACAGAGAATAGAACGTTTTTCCAAGATGCCATAGCATTTGCCGGTTTGCTGTAACCCACCGGCACACTTTTCTTCCTTATTCCAGCAGAACACGTGCCTGTGGCTGTTTCTTATTCCCTAGAGGTAAGCAAAAGGAGTTAATGGAATTAAATCCTGAATCTGGGTAGGTAGGAGTAAGGCAGACTGAAACCTGAAGCCTGAACTGCATTTGAGCTTGAAGAAAGACACGAGGAAGGTCTTGGAGGGCAAATCTATCTAGGCTACTTGGAGACCAAGAGGGCACGTGAAAGGTTTCAAAGGGGTACGGCGGAGACGGTTAAAAACTGAACGGAACAACTGAGAGGTGATCTGGTGTTGCACAGGGACTTGCAAATGGTCTCATCACAAAAAACTTAAAAGGAAAAAAAAAACAACCGTCTCATTCCCAGGCATGTACAATGAATTGTGTTACAGTAAAAAATCTTATAAGCCAGAAATAATTACCATATTCATATTTTGCCATGTGATGGTTTCTTCTGCAGAAATGTTTTTATTAATGAATTTTATGCTCGCAATTTTTTGTGGATGAAGTCATTATCTAAAATCAAGTATGAAAATCTGTTGCTCGTAATGACTCGGCTTAATTCTGAGCAGATTAACTAAATGGTCAAAACGGAGTGAGTCGGACTTTGCAGTGATTTTGTAAAATACTGAACATTTTCTTGTTTGTTGTTCTACCACGCGTACTTTTAAGGCAGTGAGTGTGTTCCCATTGGTGTGATAACAACACAAAAGCTTGGCAAGACAAGTGGGCTTCTATAACTTTTATAAATGATGAATATGGTGAAATATATTTATATAACAGAAAATGAGAGGACGACATCACAGGAAAAAAATGGTAGAAACCACAGAGAAGTCGAGAATGAGGTCATGGACAAATGGTGTTTGTTGGCAAGGTAAGCGTGGGAGGGATTATGTACTAGAAAATAACAAACTAAATCATTGCATCATTCTCGGTAGTTCTTCATATTTTCAGTACCTGTATGTATACCATTTTTTTTGTGACAAATAATATTTTAATACTTGTTTTCCCGTAGACTCTTATTTCTCCTGATTATCCTCAGCGGGGCAAGAATTTAGGTTAAAAAAGCGACCAGAGGGAAAAAATCATGAGGCTTGTCACTAAACTTTTCTTAAATTGCTAAGCTATCAATACATGAGTAAGGCGTGGGGTTTTTGTTTATCTATAGTCTGATGTTTATGCTGCATGGGTAACATGGTTTCAGTGCTTGCATTTCTCCCCTAAACACTCAAGATCGTATTACTTCAACTAAGTAGAAGCGAGTGATGAAATTTTGGCTTGCTGGCTGTGGAGAAGACAGTCTGTGCACGCACGGGTCTTGATCGCTGCGGGTAGAAGGCTGAAGAGTTTGCTGAGCTGCGTGCAAGTCGTGCGGTATTGCCAGTGGTTCCTTCCCAAACCTGACGCTTAGATACGGTGTGTTGCTTTTATATCAGTTCTCACCTAAACTCGGATTTTACTGTCACTTTGGAAACAACCACCTTCTGTTTAAGGCCTGAAGTTGTGTTATGCGTGAGCCGCGTACGTGCCAACGCTGCTTGAAAGGTTGTGGGTTTAGCTTGGGTGGACGCTGGACAGCTAATCCCTGCCTGCCGTGAAGTAGGCTATGCGGCTATTTAATGTGTGCAGATTTGCAACAAAAAAAAGAAAGCTTGATGAATAACTTCATTTTCAAGAACAAAATGCATCTTAATTTGAGACCGAGCTTTTAAAAATGTGTATTTCTACCCCCTTGTGTATTAACGTTGTGCTGGTACTCTCCCACCGGCTTCTCTTCCTTTCTCATTCGTGAGGAGCGAACAGGAGGCTGCTTGTGGTTACAGGAAAGGGTGGTTTGGTTTTTCCCCCCCTTTCTTTATGTTTTTAAGTCAGCTGAGCAACAAATTTGCTTTTTTCCTGAAGTTTTGTCCTCTAACTTCGGGAGAATTCTTCTCCTGCTATCAAATCCCGTTTGACACGTGCCCTTCCGTCCTCCTCGTCTGCCCGGCGCGGCAGTGGGTATCGCGCGCTTTCTGACTTGTTCTGTGCAGAGTTGGGAGCTGAATGGAAAAGGGCCAGGGATGTTTTTCTGATTTTACTCATTCGTATCACTTTACCACTGAAAAGTGTCCTGTCATTGTGCTATCTGTGATTCAAAACTTAGCAAGATATATTTCTGAGGTAGGGTGGTCCAGGGTGTGTTTTATTTACGCTACGTCACTGTGAAGAGTTTGGGATGTTGGATGAGGAACAAGGTACGTACCTTTCCTTCCCATCCGTTACGCGGGTGCTGTTCTGCTCAAGATGTCATCTGAGAGAAAAATTATGGTACCTTCCGGTATTGGTGTTGGCTTGTACCTCTTGGAACTTTAAAGTTTTGTATCACTTTACCCTTGTTTCTCAATCTCTACCGGCTTTTCATAAGTGCAGCTTATGTGGCAAGTGTTTTCGTTATCTTCTTCTAATTTCTGCGTGTAGGTTAATTACTTAAGATGTTTGACATCATGATATGTTGGGTTTACCAGAACTTGGGAGGTTTTTCCCATCACTTCTGAGCTAAGTATCGCCCCTCTCAGCTAAGAGTTCCTGGCACAACCTGTTGAATAATTTCAAATAGCATTTTCCCATCATCTTGCTGTGTATCATAGCAGTGTTTTCCTGTATAACTTTGGCAAATAAAATGCTGCGGCAAAAGACAACTGTCACTTCTGGTTCTTGTTGTCTTCTGTGAAGCAGATAGCTTCCTCCTGTGGGGGCTGGTGCTGAGCGTCAGGCAAAATTGCAGTCTAAGTCCTAGCAGCCCCAAAAGAAAGTACGCGTGGAAAAGCAGGGCAGAGCCAGCTCCTGTAACCCTGGCTTGAGCGGAGGTTTGTGCCAGCTGAGGACCTGGCCTCTACATCTGTTTCCATCCCCAACTAAGCAGACGTCGAGAGGTACTGACGGAAGTTTTGGAACTATAACCTCTGCTTCCAGCTGTCACCGTTGAACTGCAGTGTGGCTCGTTCCTCCTCTCACTTGACTATATGGTAGGAGAACCTGAGAACCTGATTTCAAGGACCCTGGGCTGTCCCTAAACTGCTGCTGAGGAGCAAAGTTGTCTCCTGCAGTGAGGAAACCTTATTTCTGTCCGGGAGCTTGCCCTGTGGCCGTATGCGGTTCTGGGGGAGCTGCGCTGAGTTTCAGCTGTGGCTCTGGCTCGGTCCTGGTGGGTTCAGGGCAGTATCCCGGCACCACGCCAACGCCGTTCCTTGCGGATTGGCTTCACGGAGCTGCCTGGGAAGCAGGTGCCCCGGGCCATGTTGGAGAGGGATGGTGGTACCACCAAACCAGGAGTGCCTCCGGGCAAGGAAGGTGGCGGGTGCCAACACACCCCCAGTGCAAATCACCGCTCTGCACCCAGGTGGAGCGGCGTACGTGTACGTACCTGTTCTGGCCGCTCTAGATACAATAGGAGCATTGCCTATGAACAGGTAACAATTGCAGGCTGCTGTTTGGATTGATTAATTTGTGGAGCTTGTAAATCGTTTTCCCTAATAATTACGCAGGCTGAAAATGATTAAAATTAATCATCAGCTGCTTCTGACAGTCAAGCTTGTGCTGTTTTATGTGGTAGGTGGAATAATTTATTTTAAAAGCTCATTTAAAAACTTTCTTGAAGAGATTAGTGACTGTCATCTTTATTTCTACTATCCTACTTTTCTAATATTTGTATTTCTACTCCTACTTCTACATCTTTGGACTATGATACTTTGTAGGGAGTGAAATAGGATACAGAGGCTGTGAGCACAACCGGTTTGTTCCAGGAACTGCAAGCCGCTGCGTGCCCTTGAAGCGTTGTGCAAGTGCAGACTCCTCGAACCAGTTCCAACGGCCGTAACTCATTCTTACGCCTGGAATTTGGGCATGCTGTAAATGATTTTGTGTGGTCGAGGTTTTAATCCTGGATTTCCTAAAGAAAAGGCCGCTAGAAAATTCAGAATCGTTTTGTCACAAAGCAAGAATTAGAACAATGTTATCAGTCAGCAACCTGAAAATAAACCAGGAGGAGTGCTCTGAGGACAAATCAATCTAGCTTCTTGTAGGCTGACGTAGGGGTCCTGCATGTGGACCTGTGGGCTGACCCTACGCTGGCAGTTCTCGTGTTCTGAAGTCAAACTTTTCACTAAAGAAGATGAGCACCTCTCTTGAAGAAAAAAAAAAAAAAGAAAATATCCCCAACTTTCTACTTCATGTGTTTCTAATTTCAGATCATAAAAAATATAAAAGACGGGTGAGCGTGGGACTTGCAGAGAACTGCATTTTCGTATTTAATTTCTTGAACTATGAGTAGGTCTGTTCAAATGGATGTTTTGTACTTCTTGCCGTATTTTCTTTAGATGCTCTACTGAACAGTGCTTTCCTTTTCTGACCCGTCACCTGCATACCTGGAATAAATCAACCTCCTGGCTGAAGAAAGATGCTGGAATAGGGAAAAGTGACTGACACAACTCCAGCGTTGTCATTCAGCTGATCTCTGTGACAGCTTTTACTGTCTCTTACAGAATTAGCAGCAGTGACTCTATTTTTCATTTGGCTCATGATGACAGCTCTCATTCTTAAAGAGCCGGAGATCTGCTTCCACTTGCTGTGTTGATGTTGCATTTTCTGTATAGCACCGGTGCTCGCTTTTTATTTCCTGGCGGTGGGCGAGGTACCGGTTCACCATTCAGCCAGAGTCTCCAACTTTGGTGTCTGTGGATGTGGGAACTTCCACACTGACATATTAAAATAATTGAACAGTCTGTTTTTGGAGAAATGCAGGTTCAAACTTAACTTAGAGCAAATTTAACTATTTGCCAGAGCACGCAACATCTATTATTACTAGAGAAGCCTCACTCTCCTGAGCTTTAATTAGAAAGACCCTCTTGTAGGTTGTCACAAGAATGCCAAAGTCGCCGTAATGAGAGTTGCTGCCATTCATCATTGTTCGAACTTCTCTGAACAGCGAGCAGTAGTGGAGCACAAAATTATAGCTAACCAAGCAATGAGAAATGGCAGGATGATTCACAAGTACTATCCCCATGCTTGGAGATTAATTGAGTGAAGGATACTCTCTGTGCAGCTTGAGTTAATGAATATAACCAATCATTCCGGGAAAACTCATAGCACGCACATCTTGATTGCTTTCCAGGGATGAAGAAAATCTCAGACAGCTTTTGTTATGCCTCGGCTAGTTACCTACTGCTAGCTAGTTGTCTGTGTGCTCACAGGCGAGGTAGATCACACAGACTTAAGGAATTTGGGCTTTTATAATTATCAACAGTATTACTTGAATAACCCAGTAAACAACCTGATGGCATCTGATTGTTATTCTGTCAGATGATTTCTAGATCAAATGGATAAGTTTGTGAGTAAAATGGTTTTTCTTATCCCACTGATTAAACCAAATAAAAACTAAAATTCATGCTAACTTTCTCCTTTCAATAATGAAAAAGTGAACTTGACATATTTGAGTTTCTTCTGCTTTCCAATTTTTTTGTGTCTAAAAGTTTCATTAGAACAGCTGTTTTCTTAGAGTCTGGTTGTTAAGCCTTTTTTTATTATTATTTTATTTGTAATAAGGAAATACTGAAGAGTGCAACAGAAGCCTTAGGTATGATTCCACAAAGCAGCAAGCAGGCTTAGCTGGCTTCAACCATGGATGAATGGTCAGGTAGGATCTTCTTTTATCCTAACAGCTTTGTACTTCTAGGGCTGTTTTCCGTTCCTCAGAAAAAATTAAACTCTATCCAGTGTTTTAAGTCCTCTGAGCTCCAAGGCAGAGAATATTGTCTCTGCAGACTTTTTTTTTTTTTTAAATGAAAAAAAGTGTTCTGTCTCCCATCAGATCTGAGGATTCCTAGTTGAAGAACACTCCTTGTTTGGATGTGCCTTCCATGCCCGTCATAGGCAACAGCCTTTCTCTTTGGTTTGATATATCGAACCTTGTTACCCCATCTGCTAAACTCTTTTTTTTTTTTTTTTTTTTTTTTTTTTAAATACTGAATAGATTTAATTAGAGGGGAAAGGTTTGTTTTCAAAATACCAGAGTGTTCCAGGCTCCTGTAATTAATTCACAACACAATGAAGTACTACAAAATGGTGAGGGTATAAGCCAGGTTTCTTTGATCAGCTGGCTAACGAAGAGCTGTGAAGCTGCTGCTCCTGTGAAATTAGTGGTGGATAGTGCTGGCAGTTCCTGGGGTTAAAAGGCAGCGGTCCAGCAGCTCAGAGGCATGGGGCAGGGAGAGGGGGCTGCTGTTATAACTTCAGATTTGGATTTTTTTTGTAGCCGGGTATGTAGAATAAAGGAAGAAAACTGCTTTAAGGTAGAGGCTATAAAGCTGTGTGTCAGGAGATAGATACACTTGCACATTTTAAATGTAGACATGCTGCTTCCTGCCAGTTGCTTTTTGCTTGAAAGGGGGTGGTTTGTGTCCTGGAGTTTGGCTTTTGTCTTCTCCGGGTTTGCGGATGTGGCACCGCTGTGATCACGCAGGCTGTCCTTCCCTGAGTGCAGCAGGCAGGGCTACCCCGAGCTGCTCATCTTTACATCGTACAATATCGTGGGGTTTTGGGGGGATAGGGATTTTGATTTTAGGCTGTTCTGTTATTTGAGCATCCATCACTACCTTTGGTAACCATTAGAAATGTGTTTGATATTTAAAAAACAAAACCCAACAAGCTTTAGCGATGTTTATTGTCACGCAGCCCTTTCACGTCAGTGTCAGAGGTGTGCGCTATTTTAGCCTTTTGAAGTTAAGGATTACATTTGGTGACAAACGTGAGTCTTTTTAGGACTCTCTCCATCTTGGCTTTTCTTCCCGTTTGTGAGAGAGGCTGTCGTTTACCTCAGCTGAGCATGGTAGGCTTCTCTTAGTACCCATGGTCAAAGAGCTTTCTTCAAAGGATCCAATGAAAAAGCCATTTTCAGGCTGCTAGGAGGAGAAGAGTGAAAGCAGCTACAAAACACTCCCCCCAACAGATACCTTTTTAATATGTTGGTTCCATGCTACAGATGAAGTTTACACTAATTAGAAATCATCTGGAGGCACCATAGCAGATTGAGTCTTCGGCTGGAAGTGCTTCCTGACAGGTGGTTTACCACAAAGCAACATTACAATTACCTAACACACTGTTTGATTTGTGTAAACCCTCATTACTACTCACATTATTTAATGAACTATGTGCATTCTCTCGCCTCCCTGCAGAACGCGATGCTCCCTTCCAAATCTGCAGCGCTTGCGCTCCAGGCTTAACCCTTCTCTTCCAAGGTAAAGAAATGTCACCGTTAATGAGGAGGTGAAAATTGAAATTTAAATGCCGAAATGTATTACGTTAAAAGGATGCGTGATACTTTGAAATTTTAACTGTATAATCCGGGGGTTTATTTTAGTGAACCGTGTAGATTGATGGCATTTTATGTAGCTTCTAGTTATAGTTCACTGCAAGCTTTTTTGTGAACTGTAAAAAGTGACTGGTTACTTGAATGTGTAATACAAAAGTAGAGATGATCACTTTGAGATTTTTCCTAATTTTTTTTCAGGAGTTCTGGTTTTGGCTGAGAGTTAAGTTTCTCCCTAGCGGCTGGTATTGTGCTGCGTTTTGGATTTAGGATGAGAGAATAATGTTGATAACACACTAATATTTTAGTTGTTGCCAAGCAGTCCAGGACTTCTCAGCTTCTCACCCTGCCCTGCCAATGAGAAGGCGGGGGGCACCCAAGGAGCTGGGGGGGGACACAGCCAGGACAGCTGACCCCACCTGGCCAGAGGGATATTGCCTACCATATGACGTCATGCTCAGTATATAACTGGGGGGTGAGCCGGGAGGTGGCGTGGCTCAGGAACCAGCTGAGCATCAGCTCCAGGTGGTGAGCAGTTGTGCTGTGCATCACTTGTTTTGTATATTCTATTATTATTGTTATTCTCCTCTTCCTTTTCTGTCCTATTAAACTGTCTCTAACGCAACCCACAAACTTTACCTTTTTCTTTTCGATTCTCTCCCCCATCCCGCTGGGGGGGCGGTGAGCAAACGGCTGGGGGGTTGTTTTAGCTGCCGGCCGGGTTAAACCACGACCAAAGTCCAACACAGATTTCATGGTTACTATAACCATACACAATCGAAAAGAGAAGATAAGGGTTTTGCTGGTCACGAAGGAATTCCTCAGCTTATCCTAACTTCCTGTATGTCTGTAAGTTTTGTATAAAATACCCTCAGGGTTACGGACTCTCTGTGTATTTGCAGTCCTCGTCAAAGTCTTGCTGTTTTAGCCCCACGGGAGGCATTCCATAGACTGAATTTATGTGGAGTAACACAGCTGCAGAATGGTCTGTGACCTATAGAAATATTCTCTTTCATGTGGTTCAAACTCTGATGCGATTACACTCTTCAGCAAACACATACATTGAAGTTCTCCCTCGAAGTGAACTTGACTGTTTGCTGTTTGTTACTGGAAAACCTCTTAGTGAAGCAAATGAAGTAAAAATCTGAATCCACAGGCGTGGGGAGATACGTATTTTGTGCTGTTTACTTACCTCACAGAATTATGTTAATCAGTCGCTATTTCTATTTGCTTCCTTTTGCGAATAACTTGAACCTTAAATCTTTCAGAAAAAAAATGAGAATAATTTCAGCAGTTCTAGAATTATGATCTCCCTCACGACTACAAACGACGCACTGTACAAAATAATACAGAAAGGGGTTTCCTGAACGGCAGTTGTTACCACACCACAAAATGTGTATAGGTTTCCTTGTGTGGTTTTACAAAACCTCCTGGGTTAAAGGGTGGTTCTTACAGAACGCATTTGCTGCATCCCTGTGAAGAAATATGTGAAGGAAAAGCCCCCCCCCCCCCTAAAATAACATTATATAAGTTGATAGTTTTATGTTGTATGTCATGGGTAATAACTAGCAGGTGTCCAGGGCACACTTAGGACTAAGTATTGGTGGTGTTCTACTTGGAAATGGTTATCATAAGGGAAGAATAAAGTGTAAATGAGCAGGAGAGGCTGAGCATCAGTGGCACAGGGAAGGAAATAGATCTGTGAAAATCGGAGGCAGCCGTGCGGTCGGTCAGTGGGCTGGCGGGTCAGTGCCAAGGGTAGGAAATCACGGCAGCACCCAGGCGCAACCCTGCTCCTCCCCAGAAAAAACCCGGTCCCTGAGTTACAGCGCTGACGTGTCCCCGCCGGGAAGCTGCGCAGGCAGGCACGGGAGAAGAGAGAGGCGAGACCCTCGTGTCACGGAAATAGTGGTTTAGTAAACATCATCGTCCGTAACGCGTGTCGGGCAGCGATGGTCCGTGGAAAACAAATGGCTTGCCCTTGTAATCCTCTCGACAGAAATGTTCTTGTTACAAATGTTTTGGCTGCTCTAAGTAATTGTCCTGTCTTCAGTGCAAGGTTTGAGGGGCTCTGACCCAAGGAGGAGTTTGGGAGACTGGGGAGACCTGATCAAGCCCCTGTGCTTGGAGGAAACCACTGGCGCTGAGCTGCAGCTGGGAACGGCCGCTGCTCGGGAGGAGCATTGAACTGGTCTCTTCAGGATAACAGGGCCTGTGAAGAGGGAGAATATTGTTTATCTTTGATTTTTACTAAGTCCTGGTGGTCTTAGGGGAGGACTGCAGCGGAAAGGGGCACGATGGTCCCCCTGGGTGGACTCTCCTCGGGCAGGGTTTTTACACCAGGTCCGTGCCCTTACACCCCTGCCCAGCTGGGGCTCAGGCACGCGTTTTCCTCGTGCGTTACGCGGGTGTTAGCAAAGTCGCCACTGCAATTTTTAAGGCCAGCGAGGAACCCTCAAGCTTTGAAGTAGGAACAGGCTCAGGCTGTCCCTGAGCTCTCAGAAGGACTTGTGTATCTTGAGGCCCCGAATCTACAAAAAGTGTGCATCTGTTTAGCAATATTGTCTGAGCCGCCCCTGTGAGTCAGTGAATTACTCATAGTGCACACAAGTACATTTATAGACCTCTGCCAGATTGGAGCCTGACAGCGTGGTGGGATGAGCAGCTTCTCGGATGCTGGCTGTAACATATATCGATAAAAAAGACTGGGACATCTTAAATTATTTTCCAAATCTAAGTCAGTTACATTCCTGAAGTAAAAAGGTATTTTATAGCATTAAATTAATTAAATTACCTTTGTAACGTATAGTCCTTCCGATCAGATGCATGTATCCATATTTCCCACGAAAAGTTGTAGTTTATTTGGGGGCAACACGTGTCCAAAGGGGGGTGTTACAGATATGTATTCTCAACCAGTCTTTCCTGTGCATGTTGCAGTGGAGACTGAATGAATTCATGGAAAGCTGATCTCTTCTAGTAGGTTTTGCTTGTTTTGTTTTTTTTCTGATGGGTTGTATAGTGGAGGAAATGGCTCTTTGATTTCTGCCCTCCTTAGCAGCTGCTCTTCTCACTGAAGAACTACTGCCTACGAAGTGCCAGCACCAGCACAAGATCAGGTTCAAGTGCAGCACTGCTGTTAATCAGGTTCAGTTAATTTGCGTCTCGCATGGAGCCTAATCCACCGCCTATTGAAGTCATTGGAAAAATTCTCTTTGACCTAGGCAGGCTCTGTAAAAACTGAAGCCTGGGTTTCATAACTAAAGCAATTTACAAAATCCACAGTAGACATGAAAACTATGCGGAATTTCGCAGCTGGCAAATCTGCTTGCATTTGCTTCCACAAAACAAATGGGTAATTTTCAAGAGTAGTGGGTTTTAAATGCTGGCAGTGTTTGCTGTCACTTTGAAATTTATGCTGTCAGCTGGTTAGAGCGTGTTTTGTTTTAAAAACCATAGAAAGGTGTGGCTTTCTTAAACCAACAGGAATGGGGTATAACTTGTCTGATCAGGGGAAAAAATGACACTGGTGAAATGAGAGGAATTAGCATATTGTGTCAAATGGATCAGCATAAGGCTGTTGGATTTTTTTTTTTTTAATGCTGATTTTTTTTTTTTTATTTATTCATGCTGATGTGAGCTTTGTGTGTGGAGGCAGGTGAGCAGCTGAGGGGGTGGGAAGGCACACCGGCGGTCTGGAAATGCAGTGTGCAGGTGGAGATTTCCTGACCAGCCCACGCACAGCGGCTGAGCTGTTGCGGTCACACGTGGAAAGATCCGCGGAGGCGGGTCTGTGATCAGAGCCTACCCTCCGTGGTGGCTGAGCCTTCTGAAGACAGGCTCTTGCTGAATCCAGTGAACGTTTGAAAGAAATGCCAGAAGGAAATGTGAGCTCTGCAGATTTCACATAGCTCGTGGTACTAAGAGGAACTGTTCATAATGAAAAAATAAAAACCCCAGCCTGTAATGTGCTCGGAAGGTCTAAGTAATCGTAACCATCTAAAAAATTGCTGCTGGTTTGCTACACGGAGCTTTGAAACAGAAGATACTGAGAAATGCCCAACGTGCATTGTCATACAGGCTTTCAGTAACTCCTGATGAACGCAGCAGGGAGTTAGCATCACCAAATATCCATGCAAAGCACATTCAGTCTTTCTGAACCCGTAGTTTATCTATGCAAACTGGTGCCAGCTCCTGAAATGTCACCCTCCCTTCTTTAATGTGGCATTTAAGTGGCTGGCTAGCTCATCAGAGAAGCTTCTCAGCTGCTGTAGTAGAGAGACGCCTCTCAACAAGGCACTAGCTACAACAAGCTACTTTAGTGTTTTTGTCGTTACTCATTGAAGAACCCGTGCAATCAGATGGACGTGTAGTGACAGAGAAAATCCACTTTTTGGGCTATGTGACTATTACCTGCTATACAAATCTGTTAAAAATAAAATTTTTACAGCCTCCTGTTTGAGGAATAACTATGTCCCGTGCTGTTCCCTATGGCAGGACTGTCTCCCATTTAAGACTCACAATTCTTTTGTGTTCCGAAAAGCAGCACATTAATATGTCTGTGCCTTTATTGTTAGCTCACTAGTTTGATTGGTCTGAGCTGAGAGCTGCGAAGCCCTGGTTCTCTCCACCCCAATGATTAACTAGGAGGGCAATTTTGAATTAAGTACCGAACTCTCTGTACTTCTGACTCTCTTCACGCTTTGACTATTTAAATGAAAAAAAAACCACCCTTTTTTCATCATGGATAATTTACCAAGAAGTATTTTGTTATTAAACTTAAAGAAGGTGCTTGTGAAAACCAGTGCATTCCATGTACTTCAGTGTGTTTCTGCAATACCATTTTGGGGTTTGTATCTTCTTTGAGGCTTGGTAGGAACGGTGTTTTGGCGAAAACGTGATTCTGTACCAGGTTTTATGATTCTATATTATAAAGTCCTGCAACGTGTGGGCAATTTAGGAAAATCTTGATTTAGCTGCCCTACCAGTATAGAATGCTATTTCAGAAGAAGTTCTTAAGAAGGGGGTGGGGGGGGGGGGGAAAGAAGTGGTGCATTACTAAGTTCTTGCAAAAATAACTTTCGAAGAGTTTTCATGCAAATGCCAAAAGCATGAAGTCAGTGACTGCAGAATAGCGTGCTTTATTCCATTTGTCTTCGGCCCACATCTGAGATGCTGAGGAAGGAAGTCGGAGCTGGTATTTTGAGCTTTAGTTAGGAGATTGCCCTTATCAGAAACTCACACCTTTAGCCCAGAAGTGAACACAGGCTGAATGGAAAGGTGGTGCCGCTGCAGCGGTTGTGACAGCCGGTGTGACTGATGGTGGCCAGGCTCCAGTATCGGGGATGCGTGACAAGCAAAGGCGTGTAGTGGTAAAAACCTTCTTGCTCCAGGCTGAGGGTTAGGAAGAAAAATCAGAATTTCAGTCACTATAAAAAAGATTATTGGATTCTTAAAATACAGTCGTCACAGACAAAATTAGCACTGAATGCTTCTGCATTGACTAAGGTGCAAGCAAATCATCTCGAGGCAGTTCCTGGGAAACAGCTTGCCAGTTGAGTGCAAAAGAAAGAAGGAACCAACGTGTGTAGAAAGAGCAGTTTGCAGAGCGTGGGTCCCCGCGGATGGCCTGGCACACGGCGCGCTGCTGCGCACAGCTTCGTCTTGGAGCTCCCTGCGCCGCATCCCTTCCAGCAGACAGGTATCCGAATGGTGGAGGGTCAAGGATGCTGTGACCCTTTAATGTAACGAGAGCTGAGAAACCACCTGGGTACCCAGCTCTGGGAAAAATTGCTTTAGACTATTCAATCGCTGTATGTAATAAACATTTAGTACGTGCTTTGTGCTGGATAGCATGAGAAGTCCTGCTTAGTATTTAATACAGGACGTTGTGCTGTTTTCGTACATATTAATGAAATAGTCCAATTCATGAAGCATTTTCTTGGTGGAAGTAGAGTAAGAGGACATGAAGGGGAACTGTAGCTATGGACTGTTCTGGTTTCGTGGGTTTTTGGTCTTTGTGATTTATTTCAAAACAGCTTTGGAGAGCCCACTTTCATAATCTGGCCCATACAAAAGGTGGCGGTCAATCCTCCAGCTCCCGGACAGGGATATTCTGCTGAATCAGCAAGTGGTCTCGCAGGAACATCCAGCGGTGCGATGGGAGTCTTTGGTTACAAGCTGTAAACGTGCAACAGCTAAAAAAGCAGTTCAGTCCGTCATACAAAGGCAGCACGTGTTCGGGAATAATGGAAAATACATCTTAAAGACCAGATGTTCATGACAGTCTAAAGGGGTATCTTGGATTTCCAGCCACCCCAATGCCGCACTTTGCTGGGTTTTTTGGTAGATTGTAGAGTTAAACATCCACGTTTATTCCATCCTGGAGCTGAGTTACTGCAGGAGTTAAAACGCTTGCTTGGCAACAAGCAGATCTGGTCTTTTTCCAGTGAAGGCATAAGATCACGTTGTAGGGTCCCAGATATCAGTGCAATTTTCAGGTTCAGTAGCTGTGCCAGTAGAAGCCAGATGTCAGGGACAACTCTCACTTTAGGAGTATTGAAGTCACCGTAGTTAAGCCGCATTTAGCTGCGAAGGTTTCGTGCCCCCAGAACTGTAACTGTCGCTGTGAATCGATGGGGATCCCCCAAGTAGATGGAGCGGAGGGATGGACTTTCTCATTAAAAATGAGTGGTAAAATTGTAACTTGCGTTAGGAACTCTCTGGAGCAAATGTGAGTATTAACAGATTTTGGGGATGTGTTGGATAATTCTGATAGTTTTAAGAGGTTATCTCTAAGATTTTATGCATCTGATGTCTCAAGTTTTATATGCTTCAGTTCTTCAGTGAAATTCTGTTTCTTTTACACTAAACTTTTATCTGTTTGCATTTGATGGAATTTTTTTCTTTACTAATTTCGAAAATTATATATAGAATTTAACATTTCTACAGCTTGCACCTCAAGTTTGAATATGAGCCTGACAATGGTTTATCAATTAGAACTATTACTTGGCATACTAGATGAGAAAATTAATAAATATTGCATGCCTGACGCCTTGAAAAAAATTAGTGTTTAACAAGATTATCTTCTTAACCCTAAATGTGATAATTTTCAGGCATGTTTCACAGACTTGTAACCACGCATATACCCGAAGGATTCTCCAGTAATGCATAGCTTCATCTGGTTCTTGAAACAGGATACTTGCATAAAACTGGTACAAAATCCATATGATGTGGTAACGTGCACATCCCCCATCAAATACTTTAAAAATATAACCAGAAAGGGACTATATAGTATGTAGCACAGATGCTGGACTAGGTTTGCTCCTGCAATCTGGATATAAGGGCAAGACTACTCACTTCCAAGGCATGAGGTACTGTTTGCTTTTAGGGCTCTGCCATCCTGGAGTGCAGAAAAAAAAGAGGTGAGCTCGGCCAGCAGAGACTCTGATGGAGGTACCCCTGGGACCGACAAACGGATTCACCCCTGGTGAGGGGAAGGCAATGTTCAAGTAACCGGGCACGTAATGGCTACTGGGCTAGCATATTTCTGTGTGACTCGTTGGTAGAAACAGGTACTCTTCTTCAGCCTGGGAGTGCTGAACTAAAATGCTGTTTTGTTCTTCCCCCCACACGACAGTGTTAGAGGCAAGCTTGACGTGAGCATCTTCTGTTGAAATTAAGTTGTCTTATTTGTTACTCACAAGTTAGAAAACAAGACAACAGCGCATCATGGAGTAGCAAGTAATTATTTCTAGCATATGCGCGTGCAGTGTAGACTTAAAGGATAGCATTGCTTTTTGAACCTTGGTAATGAGATGGCACTTAAATTTCTGAAGAACGTCTCTATTATTACCTTGGATTGTCTGACACCCACCACCCGTTTCCTTTCCTGAAGAATTCCTATTGTCAGTTATTGCTATTGTCAATTATAAAAGTGAGGCTTCTTGTTTTGGAAGACAAGGGGATAGAGGCAGGGGGAAAAAGATGATTCCCCCCCCAGGAACTTCTCCCTACAAGAAAAAGCTGTCTTCCTTCAAAATCCTTTGGGTTATGGGGTAGCTTTTGCCACTGGTAGGTATGACCCTAAGGACGTGGTGGCATGGTGGCACGAGGCTGCTGTTGCTGCTTTTCTGGGCGCTTTGGGGCAAATTGGTTTGGTTTTACCCTGTGGCAGGAGTTGGTGTTGGGTAACTGCAGTTGTCCTGGTCAGCCAGGACGTTCTTCCAGCTGGTGGGACCAGAGGAGAGGTTGCGGCAGCGGGGTTGGGGGGTTTTGTTCGTCTGTTCATTTAGTTTTTTGAGGTTTGAGGTTTTTGCTTGTTCTGCATATTCTTTAAAAAATGTTCTGGAGATTCTCCTTCACCAGCAGGCAGAGTCTCTTTCTGGACTGGTGTGAGAATGATGACTTGAAGCTGGATCTGTGCTGGCATGACGCAGTGACTTGTGTTCCCTGAAACACTGTGCATACCTCAGCTCACCTTCCTTCCTTCCCAAAGTTGTGTTTTTACATCGCTTACTATTGGCAGAAAAAACAAGTTTGGAGGTATGAAACTGAGTATCTGTTCTTCATCAATACTGTGGTAGGATCTCTAAGATACTGTGGCACCACCTGCTACACTTTTAATTTTGCTTTCTTTTTCAATTAACAAAGTCTAGCTCAATGGCTACGTTTGTTTCTCTCTGGGATAGTTTGTACCATACAGATGCAAAGAAGGGGAGTTAGTGTTCTGTTATTTGTGTGAGTGATCTTTGACAGGGTTTAATATTTATCAATGAAAGATAAACTCAGAGAGGTCGCTGTCTTGATGCTTTGCACAGATCTGGGTGGGGAGAGTTTTGCCAGGTTGACTCATTCTGAAATGGTTTGAGATCTGGAAATTCAGCCTATAATCTTACTACAGGGAAATATTACTGTTAATATCCAAAGCCTATTAAAAAAGGATTTCACATCTTTGGAATTTATTATCAAATCTCAAATATGTGAAGCCCCTTTTTAATAGGCTTTGGACTTTATAGTCTCTCTGTCAGGAAATAATATTGTTGATGCGGTTTAGAGATTGTGAAATAAATTCTTCTTCCCTTTCATGACAGTTGTTTTAAATTAGCATTCTACCACTTTTTTGAGGAGGCTTCCTTTTTTTTTTTTAAATTAACTTTTTTTTGTGTGTAACAAATTTTATAAGTACTGGAAATCACCTCATGCATTGGAGAGATCTGCTGTTCCCGTAAGGATAACTTTTTCCCCCTCTGCCGGTCCCATGAGTATTCGATGGCATTGAACCCTGTTTTCTTTACTGTGTCTTCATAATAAATTCTGTAATACCAGTAAGGTACTTAGAAATACACTAAATGTACTTATTATAGCAACTGCAACTACGATTCATACGGTTTCAGTAATTAGCCATGCTAATTACAGTTGGGATGTAGGATGGGAGATTGTGTGCTACATTAAAACTAGAGAAATTAAAACAGAGCCATTTTATGGAACTATTATGTTCTTTTGGGGACTGCAGATCTTAGTGAAGCATTAGCTAATTAAAAACACCAGGATAGTTCCTGAATAAACCATTAAAGCTAAAGGTTACTTTCACACTTGAGTGGTATATGTCAAAACATTTTTTTCCCTATTTGTGGCCCTTGTGGAATATAGATATAAAAATACTGTGCACAAAAATTCTTCAGTATTATAATGGCACAAATCTATGCTGGTTAAGGGATCTCGTTAAGACTTTTCCTGTGTTACTGAGTTTCAGTGTCTGTTCCTGAAGGATGGAGATACCTTTTAGGCATCAGCCCTGCAATTCTGTCCCCTTCGCGCTTGCTTCACCGCTCTCCAGCCAGGCTGAAGGACTGGATCCCCACGGTGGTAAGCAGGGCTGCTGTCCTAACACATGGTCCTCAGAAACCCTCTGAGATACTCTCTGGGGTTGTGCTGCTCTACAGCTTGCTCTCCTTAGCCTTACCGAATCCTGGATACAGACACACTTTTTCTCTATTGCTGGATTAATCTTCTCCTCAGCAACAGGAGGCAAGCGAAGAAATTCAGGTCTTTGCAGAGGATTTTTAAAGCTACGGTGACATTGACTCTTAGGAGAGGACGGGTGATGGGCAAGCCGTAGTGTTTAACAGCTCATTGCAGAAGAAAATTCTTTTGCCTTTACAAGACGGTACATCAGTGCTTGGACTGTGTTTCTAATATCCATGATTAAAAAGCATCAGATTTAGGAGACGAAGTATACATGCGACAAAGATTTTTTTTTTTTTTCCCCCACTGGCATGTAGAGGTTTAAAAAAAAACGAACAAAAAATAGCTGCCGAGGCGAGGTGTGTTGGTTCTGCTTATGGCCTGACTGACGATACGCCGTTCCCTATGTAACCGTAGGCAGTCATCAAATCCCACCTTGAAAGATTTGAGTTTCCTCCTCTTGGAGCAGTACCAGCGATCATCTGTTCAAAGGTTTGGGGAAATCTGACTGATACGTGACTCGGGCATGTTTTAGATCTCTGTAAAATGAGCATCACTCAAGTACTGATGTATCTGAAGAAGTTCCATGACTTTATTGTTCATGTTGTGGAGAAATCTGTTCCTACAATCTGGATACTAAAATACTCCTGCCTGGTTGCAATGCTAATTCTTCTGTTCTTGCTTTACATTTTAGTGGGGAATAAATTTCCAACTGAGCACAATGCGGATGAGTGAGTAGGAGGGGCAGAGCGAAGGCTATGCAGGTGGGGGAGTTATTAAGTTGCCAAACTGTCTTTCATGTCTTTAAGATTTTTCCACCTTTTTCAAAAGGACAGGTATATCTTTAAGAAAAGTAGACGGGTCCTTGCGTTTGGAAGGGAAAGATAACAAAAGTATTAGGAAGAGGTGTACTGCAGCAGAAGAGATCAGAGCAGAAGTATCTGGAGATTCACGTTATAGAAGAGAAGACTTTGTGTTACCAAAAAGACTCTTCAGAAACTTCCTCTTGCATCATTCCAGTGCATATTCTCTTTAGAAAATATACGCTACAGATTACTTACATTTAAAAAGATTTCAGCACGGGAGGTTTAGTTTTCTCTGGTAATAATTACAGAATTAGAAAACCGGCAAGCGGTCAGACTGGTTCTTTTAATGATTTAGGGGGGGGAGTTGGAAAGTTAATAGAGATAGCAAAAGCAGTTTTAACCCTCTGGCAAGATACTCGCCTGCCCAGCAACTGATCAGAGCAGGGCACAATTTTCCATCTTTCAAAAAAATACACAGAAAAAGCTTTTCTCATGCAAGACAAGTCTTGTCTGCTACTGATAGCTTAAAGTATTCAGAAAGCTGACGGCTTCTGCCCAGAGAAGAAGTGTTCGTATTATGAGACAGCATACAAAGAGCAGGAATTTCAGTCGTCTTAATTCTGATTTGTGTAATTAGGTGTTCTGTATTTTTTCAAATCATATTTATAGAAGGAAGACTCCAAGGAAGAATACTAATGATTGATCAGATTAATACACCAATTCTGTTAAAATAACGGGTGAAAGTACTATGGAAAATATTCTGAAGGGTTTGAATAGAGTGCTGCAGTGGAAACCTTTGGAAACCTTTTTTTTTTCCTTCTGAAGAAATTGCTGGAGGAGCCCAGGCATGGTTCCCATTAAGGTGTTTTGATTGTTCCAGCCAAACCTTGTACACAAAAATGTACGCCTCACCTTCTGATGCTGCCTGGCAGGAAAGGAATTGCAGTCTTGTGATGAGAGAATTTCATTATCTTGCGGTCCGAGACGAGGAGATTGCTCGCCGGAGCAGCGGCTCTGAGTTGGAGCGAAGCATCGTGAGAGAGGGGATTTGCAGTGACTCGTGCGTGAGGTCGCGATCAGCATGGCTGTGGATTACGACGTTCCTGTCAGTAGGGTCTTCTGTCTGCAGGTGAGCCAGCATCTCACAAGGGAAAGAGATGGAGTTGAGACATGAACGGGAATGTTTGAAAACAGGGTAGCGGAAAAGAAATGTAATAAATCTGTAATAGTCAGAGCTGATGAAATGGGTCGGTGTTATTTCTGAGCTGCAAGCTGGTCGCTTTATTTTCCTTTCCTTGTTTTCATTGTTTGTTTGAGGAGATAAGCAAGCAAAGACTGAGGAGGAGAAGCGATTTCTTGTTTGAAAAAGAGAAGTAATGTAAAAATACAGATCTGAAGTGCAATCCTCCTACTACTCTATTTGAATAGCAATTTTGTAGAGGCTTTCCACAAGGAGCTGTAGATGAGTATTGGTTAGTATTTCCCTGTTAATGTCATTCACGTATCGGGCAAATGAACATCGAGAAATGTAATATGTTCAAATAATCAAGAAACTTAAATCTGGGGGTTTGAGCCATAAAATTTCAATCAACCTGTAACCCTTTGAGGAAAACTCATGCTCTTGTTTCAGGTCAGTCTCTGTAAAGAAACACCCTAAAATTACCAAAAAAAGGCGTCTGATATTGGTGACTGACTCAACAGTAGGAAGCAGAAACTTCCTTACTGTCATCTGAGACCTGCCACTTTGTATTTCTGAGACAGATCACTTCGCCGCACTGCATTAACTTTCTGCTCCGTGCCTTCTGCTGGCTGTCCTTCAGCGGCACAGAGCCGAGACTGGATGGCAAACGTGAAGCGCTGGAAGGCGGCAGGCTGTTTGACTTCTGGATTATACAAAAGGCTAAGACAATGCTTCCGTTCAAAACGGAAAGAAAAGCAAACCCCGACAAACAACCAACAACCCCCCCCCTACAACACAAAGGGGTTTGTCAGAGGGGTGTCAGAAAGGGATCGATTTAGATTTAGATAATTCACAATTGAGAGAAGTTAAAAAAAAGCAACCGATCAAAAACCAAAAAAACCCACTAAAAAAACCCAACAACCCAACACCTTCTGGGGCTTTTCCTTGCTTCTCTTTGTTTTTATGCAACTAACAGATTTTATGGCAGTTTTAATCCAAACCCATCATCCAGGTACAGAGGATGAGTAGAAATCTGGCATGGGTGGAGAATAACTAGTGAGGCCAGATGGTAGGAAACATAAAGCTACAGTATACAAGCAAAGAGAGAGTTTAAAAGAGATTATATTTTAAGTCCATAAACAAATTGGCAAAAGACACTGTCAGACCTTTAAAAACAGAGTGACATTTCTTCAGAGAAGGTAGACGTCGCTTAAAACCACCCATTTTGTCTGTCTTTCTAAAGACAAGCATCAAAAGTCATCACTAAATCTGAATTTCCAAAGGCGAATAACTGTTTGAAACAGAAATGAGATCATGGTAAGAAAGGGATCTAAAAATAAAAATGACCCAAAACTATTGAAATATCTGCATCTGCCCAGATTTTATAATATTTTGGAGGAGACGTGGGCCTAAAGGGAGATGAGGGGTCTATATTCAGCGGACAAGAGGAGGCTCCGTTAGGGATGTCCCAGGGAACACTAAACTTTCTGTCCTGACATCAGAGTTGTGAAGGCTCCAGCAGTGAGAGGCTTGGGAAGAGGATTATCTTCAAAGTTGTGGTTACCGAAACATCCAGCAATGGATTCATAACTGGTCATTTCTAGTGGAGCTAAACCTTCTAAAAATAAACACCAGGGAAGGGCCGGATGGTATGGCCTTTGCGTAGTTCACCTGCGTGTTCACAGGATTGTACGATAGCCACATGGCTAATAATTATGGGAAGGAGTTAAACTTCTTAATTAGAGAAATAATTAGTTTTAGGGTGAAAGGCACAGATTTTCAAGCGAAAGCAGATCATGAGGGAAGAAAATAAGTAGGTAGCCAAATGCAGTTGTAGAAGTAATTGCCTTCTGTACGATAGCGGCTTGCATTTGGGCAGGAAGTTCATTGCTCCGAAGCTGTCAGGATGCCGGGTATTGGACTGAGGATAAAAGGAGCTGGAAGTGGACAGGAGACTGAATTGCAAAAGTCAGGGAACCATGAGGTGGAAACAAGGGGAGGAAATGAGCAGTAATTTCCCTGCTTACATGCTGTGAAATGTTCAAGAGAGACATCTGGGGCTCTGGGGACTCGAGCAAAAAAGAGGATCCTTGGAGTAATGCTGAACTGGGGAGCAGGGTGAGAAGGGGTAAGGAGCAAAATGCTTTTTATTAACCAGATAGTTATGGGCTGTAGTTGACACTGGTTTTTTTGAGCCTTGTGCAAAGGTCTGTTAATTTGGGTATGCACTGTAATTTGCACAGTGTTCAGTTTATCTCACCTTGTTATCACAAAATAACATCGGTGCCTGGGTGGTAAGGGTCTTTGGAGGGAAATCAGCCCTTTACAGACACTCTGGAGTTAACTTCTTCTAAAAAGCAAAAATTGTCTTGTAGTGTGGTGGCATTTTGTGCTCATGAATAGGCATTTCAAGGTCCTTAATCCATTTCTCAGTTCAAACGTGTTGACAAAGGAAATACATCTTTTAGGAAAATGAGGTAGAAATGGGTCTTTGGATTGACGGATTGGGTGGGTTTGTTGACTGGAGAGGATGAGTTGGGGAAAGCTGAGAAAGGCAGGAAAGAATCAGCATGACAGCAGGTTTTGATTTCATGAACACAAATAAAGGCACTGCAGCAGGTGACCGTGCTCGTTCTCTTGTTCATGATTCTTCTCACGTGCTCTTTGGAGGGTGCAGAAAGAGTTCCCTGGGGTTTTGTTCTGGTAATGCAAGTGCCTGTGCTGAGGGATGCACGAGAGACGTTCTACCGGGAGGTATAAAATCCTGGTGCAATCTCACCACTGAAAGCCTGGGGATTTCTTCAGACGTGGGAATTTGTCATGAGAGGAAAGACGAGGGAACGTTAACCAAGGATGAGCAGAGAGCAAGGGAAAATGATGCTGCTGGAAAAGCAAAACCAGACCAGCGGGTGGAATTTTTTCTTCAGCTTTTGCAGCCAGGTGGAATATGATGGCTCTATCGGTAAAGGGGTCAAATGAAAAGCAATCCAACCTACTGACATGAAAAAATAAGGCCTAATAAAATATTAAATTGACATTTGAAAAATTATAAAGAAATCTGTCAGGGATTGGTTAAAATGAGACTGTTTCTGTAGAGATAAATGGATGCTGACATTAAATATAAAGGCTAGACTGATCATTAAGTGCAGAATATAAAACTCATTTTGTAGGTAGAGCACAAAACATCCACTTTGATTTACTCATCAGAATTGTGATCTGACAGATTAAAATGGAGTGATAACAAGATCGCTCCTTCTCCAGGGCAACATCTCTTCTTCCTATAGAAAGTTTGAAACTGACCTTATTTGTCAAATGTAATTCCTGCTATAAAATGTGTGTGTGGGGATCAATAATGAAGAAGGTGCATGATTTAATATCGCAAACATCTGAGAATTAAGCAGGATTTAAAAATAATGGAAGGATTAGGTAATCTGGAAACATCAAATTAAACTTCTTTGGGAGTGATCAGAACCCATGGGCTTAAAACCCCGATGGAGCTTAAGAAGTGACGGTGAAGAAAAAAGGGCCTAAGAAGTGTTTTTGCTGTACGACGGGGATGCCATCTGTTTGAAGGTTTACTGCCGAGGTGCTGCGGTCCTAAACTGTCAAAGTATTTAGTTTAGAGTTTATATAAGCGTATTAGTGAAATGAGGAAAGTTGCACGTGTACCTAAATTGGCTTGCTGAAGTCCCACAAATTATAATTTTTTGGGGAGGCAGTAGACCGTGAAATTGGAAAATTGATATTGCAGCTTCATTCAAAGAATGCATACCTGTGTGAGGAAATACGATGTTTCTGTGGGGCTTGTTTTGAAAAGAGAACTAATGGCCTACGCTTATTTTATTGGGAGAGAGCACGCAAAGCGTGTCGGGGCAGATCGATGAGAGAGGCAGCGGTTGTCCCTGCAGTGCTCCCACTGTTACTGGGTGAATAACCGGGTTCAGCTTTAGGCAGATCAGCAGAAAGTTAACTCCTTGGTAGCGTGAATAAAAGGCAGGTGTGTATATGTTTACGGTTCCTTAGAAAAAGAAAAGAAAATGTAGAATTATATAAGTGGACGTCAGGCATCCAGGTAAGAAAAGATAATTATAAATAGAATTTTAAAGAGTGATTCAAGCTGAAACAACGGCTGGTGCTGCACGGGTAGCTGCGCGCTCTGCAGCACGTCTCTGCAGCGGTGCGGTCATCTCCGTGCAGCACTTGGGTCACCCTGCTGACACCCATTCGTCTAGGTAAAGAGGTCAAGAGTATGAACACATCTCAAGAAATTTAATCTGCCGAACAAAGGGACCTCGAGCATCAGTGTTCTCTGCTCTTGGTGAGAGGGATGTTACTAAGAAGAGTCTCTCCGAGTTCATCACAGTTTAGCCAGTGCTGCCATGGAAAGGGAAAATCCTGGGCTGGTTTGTCCAGGGATTTTGTCACACACCCCAAGTTGGGGCTCTCTCCCTCTTCGATTAAGAAATTGGTAGGACTGTAAGAGTAATTAGGAGTCGGAGACATCCCAGAAAATTACTTTGCATAAACTGAAAGCTGAACCGTATTGAGTTTGACACCACGGACGATATTTCTTGTTGGGAAATTAGTTCAGCTCGGCTTGAAGATAGCACAACGGATCAAAATGTGATGTCAAAATCTGTAGCTGGTGGGTTGGGTTGGTGGGTTGTTTCTAACACCCTTTGTGGCAAGTCAATATTTTTCCAGCATCCTGGGAGTAGGTGTTGCGTCATTAGATAGATTCTCTTAATCACTTTGTCTTGAAGATTTCGCTTAACAAGGAACAAGTAGGAGTACTTTAAATACGACTGTTGAAGATGTGGATTTTCATCCTCTGACGCTCCTTTTCTGAGACTGGCTGCATTTTTAATTCATCTCTGCCTGATGTCGTGGCTTCCAGAGGAGAGGGGAGGGAATGCCGGTGCATCCCTCTGCTGGAAAATTAAGGCAATTTCTCTCAATGAGAAAAGTGATGTAGATATGAGACCCTGCATGGGGGGAATTGAGTCCAGGTATTCCAGGGTGAATCCTGTAACTGTTGGGCTAATGGCAGAAAATACCTACAGCATTTTTGAAAGAAAAATGTTTTAAGTTATTTTGAGATCTAACTCGAGTGTATAGCTGGATTTCTGCTGCTCTTCTGTGGTGGTGTGAGGTCGGAAAGGTGTACCCGCATCGCTCTTCAGTGCACGCAGAGCTTGGCTTGGCTTCTGTACACAAACGTGGCTCAATCCAGCAAACCGATTATCTTTTAAAGAAAATCCGTGGAATTTCATTGATTAGGACTGGATATTCAGGAATTATGGGGCTAGTTATCCAAGGTTGTGGTGGGTGCCTAAAAAAAAAAGAGTTGAAAACCCCCAAACAACCCCAAGTTGGATCATGTTTTGTTAGACTAATGCTTTTATTAGTGACACATTATAGGAAATTCATTTGCTTAAGATACAGCTATTAAGTTTTACTCTATTCCATAAAAAAATATATTAATAGCTCTGCCTTTAAAGCAGCTTCAACAAAAATGTATTAATCTTGTCACTTCCTCCTCCCCCTTGCATTGCAACGTTTTAATGTGGCTGCTATGAATATTTTCATAACATTTGCTTAAAATAATTTTATATGATATATAGCAGTGAGCTGCCACAGCACAGCGCTATTTCTGTATTTTCAAACTTCATTTTCATTTCTGAGGTGCGTACCTGATTTTACTCTCTCTCCAATTTAACAGTCGAATGGTCATTATAAAATGGCTGCGCTTATAGTAACGCGTAGGGAGGTAACTTTGTCGTGGGGAAAAAAACGCGTTTCAGTTCTCACGATGAAACAGTGGAGGCTTCTAGTGCCTCATCCAGGAGGGTGCGTACAGCACAACCTGCTTTTCTGCTCAGAATGGTCTCCAAGGGGTATATTTAGAATTGTTACATGTCACAATTCTTGGGAGCATTGTCCTGAATAAAAAAAAAAGGGAAAAAGATAATGTATTAATGCAGACTCCGCCGTGGTTAAATACGTAGTGTCTGGTAACGCCTGCAGTTCTGAAAGTTCACAGCGTTTTCTGATACGGTAAATGAAAAGAATCCATCAAACCAGACAGGGAGATGCCTTTTATTTCTACAAGTTTTTCTCGCTGAAAAGTAAAACATACCAAATGACAGATGGGTGGAAAATACCAGTAAATCGTGCAAGGGCTGTACATTAGCAGGTTTGTAAAGCTCTGCTTTGTGTTTGGACATTTCCATTAGCATTTTCTTCACATAATTGTCAGGCTGTATCCATCTGGAACTAATTTGAAAATCAGAGGTTAATGGTCACAAAAGATGACTTGTACCAATTAACTGGAATATTTATAAGTTCAGTCTCTACGTGATTTTCTATTATAAATACAGTTTTCACTTATCTGGCACTGACAATAATAATTTTTAACTATTAAATTATGATTTGCATAACAAATATACAATCAAAATTTTTGAAGCTTGCTATTTGTCAAAGGATGCCTATTCTCTAAAACATATTCTTTTAAACTTGTAGGAAAAATACAGATTATTTGAGGAACATCAAAGCTGTTGTAATCTCTGTGTATGGGGATTTACTCTCCTTTGAAGTTCCTGCAGTGGAACTCCCTGACTTTGTTAGACTATCTGACTACTTGTATGTTTATAGAAAATAATAACAAAACTGTGAATCATTCTCCTTCCATTTGCACTTTCTTCGAGTTGGGTTTTCAAGCTCTAAGATAGCAAATTAATTGGATGTCCTGCTTTATTTAAAAGTCAATGTCATGGTGACAACTGGCAATTTGTAAAACTTTCCCAAGCGCCCTATTGCTGAAAAGTTTTGAGGGTTTCCATTCGCAGCCTTACCCGCGCAGGCTGGGTAGGGACGGAGTTGGAAACACACGCTCTGGGTGTTACACGCTGCTCCTCGGTGTAATCAAACGTCTGTGCTTTACGAAGGAGATTGCTTCATCACCGAGGCCCTGAAACCTGCCCCGCACAGCCTCTTAGGATGTTGTTCGGTGGGAGACACGGAATTTGATTTGACTTTCTCACATTTGTTAGCTGCTGAAATGTGGAAAACAAGACGTGTCAACCATGGCTCTAGGCAGATTGCTGTGGTTAAACGCAAACCTAGATTTCACAGTGTTTACTGAAGCACTGAATTAAAGAAATCTAAATAAATGGATTATTATGACAGGGTGGGGGGAACTCTTAAACCTAGGAAAAAATACTTAAAGTGGGTGTTGATACTCTCGCTTCACATTGTTGATTAGGTGATGCATGAATGTTTTTCTATTTCTACTGCAAAAGGAACATTAATTATGTTCAAGGAGGAAAATATACTGCATGTGTGTTGCTTTTCATTCTCTTAAAGTGTAAACAAGATGCATTGAACTGGAAGATAGCGTATCTTCATGTTTAAACCAAACCTGCGGGATTTGGCAATGTTGTTAAATGACTTGGGCAATACAAGAGGCGTATTTAATTCTAGGGAGGTCAAATTATCCCGGTTTGAGGTATTTCTGATGGGTTTTCTTGCAACGGTGAGTGCCAAGATGAATTGGCATAATTGTAGGCGCCAAGCCTCCAGGATGTGTGCAACACACTTAAATTTGCACTGCTTGCCATTAAACCCAATTACTTCTTAGTGGATGTTCTGGAGGACTGACTCCTCAGCATGGTCCCCCAAGGATGTGAGGCTATTCATTTTTTTTTAAAGTAGTGGTGCTGTAAGATGGTTTTCTTTCCTTGCCCCTGCAGAAAGGCATTCTCACAGGGGCTAAGGAGGCCTGCAAACGGGGAAAAACGTGGTGGGATTAACTGAATCTTTGTCAACAGTTTGGAAACCTTGCTCTAGTTTGTGGAGGATGGAGGATCTGGCCAGTTCAGCTTTTTCCTCACAACACAACAAGATCTTGTCACTTGTGAAGCTACTCAGCAGCTCCGGTCTGCCTCGCTGCAGAAGCTACGTGTTGGGATGTGTGCCCAAGCTCCTGGTGGAGGGAGGACCGTGTTCCTCGAGTCAAAGCACCACGTGTGTCCAACGTGCCTTGATCTGATCGATCATCTGCTGTTGACCACTCAGCAACATCTGGCACGTAGGGTCTGTGGGCGGACGAGAGGTGATGATGCCTTGCTGCGTGCCAGTTTAGTACGGGCAGAAGGAGCTTGAAGTTTGTAGGAGACCTCTTGGTCCTGCACTCATCTGTGTGAGCTGTGTTTGGGCTAGTCTGTTTTGCTGATGATCTGTCTGCAAGATTTGTGTCTCTAGGTACACTTACAAAAGACTTAACATACTTGTGGACAGGGTGAGGTTTGGTTGGGAATCAGCCAAGCGTGCACAAAGTGTTTTACATGCATCAAGTGAAAATCTTGAATTGGGGCCCAAATAAGAAAATGTCCCTTTATAGGTATAGTTTAACCAAGTTGACAGGTCTAAAAGTAGAATGAAACTTTTAGTAGAATCAGGTGGATTGGAAGGAGCTCTAAGTGTGGCCATCTATAGTGTAAATATTTATATAACTTCTGATGTAGAATGGCAAAAGTTTTGCATTTATATCTGAGTTAGGAATATCTCAGGTGTGTTTTGTTTTTTGAATCAGTCTTTATAATGTATTTTTGGGCATCATTTTAATGTTATGATGACTTATCAAAATTGACCTTAGTGGGTTGTTAAAGTCCATCTACTTGAAATACACAAAGCAGTTAGCAGAGCAAGTCTGTCCGGTAACAAGGGCAAGCTTAAAATATTGTAAGACAAAAGTACCATTACTATGATGGATTTTTACTATCATTCTCGTGCAAATAGCTGCGTAAAGCACAGCGCTGGGTCACCTTTGAAGAATTTCCATTGACTTTCATGGGACACATGATTATGTATGAAGGAATCCAAATACCTTTACTTAATTTCTAAATATTCTGAGATATTTAGAATATCTGTATATTCTTCCTTATTTTTTTTGCTTCTCCAGGCTCATAGCAACTTGATAGTAGTCTGTGGTAGGAATTATTTGGCCCGATTTTTGGTTTGGTCTTGATCCTGAAAGACGACTTTTGCTGTTAACAGCTGTGCGCATTTGAAAGAACTGAGTGCACGTTCTTTTTGCTGACAAAAATTTAGTACAGCAGTATCATGTTTTTGTACAGGTATAACATAATAAACCGGGACTTGAAGGTATTGTGACAATGCAAGTAGAAAATAATAATTTACAGGAAGGAAACTGAAGTATTTTTGAGAGTTCAAAGCCCATCATTTGTCCATCAGTGTCTCCTCCTGTCTCCATCTATGTCATACTGGTGACAAAAACAAGGAAAACTTTTAATGATTCTTTTGCTGCAGTAATCGTCAAGCATGATGTGTGACACCGTTGGCTGTTACTTGTACTTAGATAGTGACTTACACTGCCACCAGTAACGAAGCGAAAACTGGTAAGAATTTCTTGATTTGCAACATGCTTTCATTTCTCCTTAGGGGAGAGAATCTTGCTGTAATTGCTAAAATACATAGCTTTAAAGATGCATGATTTATTCCTGATCCTTCATTCCCCCTTACCGTTTGCTGGCCGTGCCCATCAGTAGCACTTGCAGCTTGCGTAGGAAAAGCAGCGTAGCACAGACAAGGTCTTTTGCTGTCCCTCACCTCGTGTTTGCACACTTTCTACCCAAATGCAGTAGGAACAGTTTTCAGGTGCAAGTGTTGAGCTTGATTAGGAGTATTAAATAAAGTTTTTATTGAACTTCAGTTCTCACTTGGCAGTCCAATACAGGATTTTGGGAGGAACCAGCATCTGTATCCCGACTTCCGTCCACCTCACCAAGAGAAGAGCAGTGATGCATCCTGGAAAGCACTGTGATGCTGTAAATTATTATATATATGGTGAGTTCAGTGTTAACATAGTGATTAACAACCGGCCAATGTTCTGCCCTTCGGTTTTGCTGTACAGATTACTAAGAAAGTACAGAGCAGACTGGATTACTAGGTTATTGAATTAGACACATAATCCAGAGTCTCGTACCATTTGCTTTATATTGCAAACAAAACCACGGGGCAGTAAGTTTTGAGCACGTAGAAGAAATAGTCTGGATGAGTACCAGAGAGGAGATATTAAGCTACATTTCTTTTTCTGTGTTTCTTGGCATATAATGTGCTTCAGTCAATACCAAATGGTGTTTTGAATATCATCCAGAATGTGTCTTAGTTTTTGACCTCAGCTCATGTTTCCAAAGCTGATGTCATGAGCACAAAATAAGTTGGGCAGCGGTCTGGCATTAACAACCTCATCTTGTGAGTTAAATAAACCAAGAACATTTTATTGGTTATTCAGTTTAGACCTTTTCCATTTGAGTTCCAATAAACTACAAATATGTGCCTTTGCCTGCTCAGCTGTATATTGTTTTATGATGTCTCTGGTTGATATAATCCTTTGATCTGTATTTTTATTTAATGTAAATGAGCTAAGGCAAGTTAAAAAAAAAAAAAAAAAAGATAAAAAGGGAGAGAATTCTCCTTTCTGTAGCATTTCAGGTAGGTCGCTCCCTCCCCCAGGTTTCCTATTGACTGTGTTAAAGATTGTGTTATGTAGAGCTGCTGCCAGTTTTCAGGATGACCTCAATATTTCAAACTCTGAGGTACCTGAAATTCCTATCCAAACCAGGGCGATGTCTCCCTTCTGATATCACTCTCTTTTACGGTTGTTTTAGCCAAATGAAGTCAAAGTTTTCTGCTAAATTTGTGTAGCTGGAAAAGCAGGTTTTCCTGCTGAATAGGTAAATCCCATTTACTCAGCCTTTCACACACCACTTTCTTAGCTGCTATTTGAGAAACAATTTGAATTATTCAAGCGGGCTGGAGAAGTCGTACCCTGAACGCTGAAACCATGGCTAAATTCTCTAGTTTCCCAGAAATGAGGGAAAGTTTGGCCGTGACAGGGTCACCGTCAGGACCCCGACAGAAGATCATTGCAGTTTAGAACAAAGGTGCTTGGGGATCAAGTGTTAAATCACTGGAGTATTTAAACTCCTGCCCCTGAGTTACGCCTCAATCTAGGTGGTTTTTTTCCCCTGTGTCTTGTTGGAGGTTTCAGATGAATGAGGACTTAAACGTTTCGAGTCAGCTGCTCGTCCTTCTGATGTGAACTCTTGATGTCAAGTTCATTCTCCTTGAGCATACTTAAACAGCCGAAACCCACGATTTTACAAACACTCTCCCCTCCAAAATCTAACCAAAAAACCTGCTGTTGGATGTCATACATATTTCACTTTTATTTATAGAAGTTATTTTAGAAAAGGACCAGGGAAACGGAGACACAAAGAACCTGCTCACTTAATACTTTTATCATTTCCAGTGTGGTGAAGGCGTGGTGTCAGCCAAGACGGCTCGGAGATTGGCAGGTCAGAAGACCAGCATCGCTTAGCTTTGGGGTGTTGTAAGCTGTGCGGTAGGTTTTACTTCATGTTGTCTCACTTGAGGAAGAAACTTCTTCCTCTTCTCACCTCATTCTCGTTTGAATGAAGCCACACGTTCGGTGCTGTGTAGCAATTAACTGATGCTATTTCTGAAAACCCGTTCTGCTGTCTGACCCTTTCAGACGCTCTTTTCCATGTGCGCTCATCTTCGTGCTTTTGTTAGAAAGTTTTGCACTACTCTGTCGTGGTTTAAGCCTAGCCGGTGACTGAGCACCAGGCAGCCGCTCGCTCACCGCTCCCCCCCCCGCGGTGGGATGAGGAGGAGAATGGAAAAAAGACCTTGTGGGTTGAGATAAAGACAGTTTAACAGCATAACAAAGGAAGACGATAATAATGATGATAATTCTCATTCTAAATCCAAAACACAGCACTATACTGGCTACTGGAATGAAAATTAACTCAGCCGAAACCAGGACAACTCTTACATCTATGATACGGTTAAACTAGACCTTGTTTCGCAGCTGGCTGTAGAGCTGTGTCTTCCAGTGTCTTCCAGAATATCTCATGGGGTGTTCTCTTAAATGCCATCGAAAAACTATCTGTGGTTCAGAGGAACTGCAAAACTAGTGCTACTGGTCTCTCATATGTACAGAACCAAGTCAAGTGTATTCCGTTTGGGTCAATGCTTCCCCATGAAAGTTGTTATACTCATGAAGAGAACTACTCAGTAGTTGCAAGAAATTACTTTCAGCGAACACCTTAAAGATCTTAAGTGACTTAGTCACAGAAAAAAAAATAAAATTCAAGCAGTAGTGAAAAGTCCTTGTGCTATCTTTTTGGCAGATTTCCAGAGTGGAAAAAAGAATGTGTGTCAAACCTTCAAATTTTGAGGCTCCAGCTCAAAAAAAGAGGCAGATCCCCGAAAAAAGAGTAGTAGTCCAATTGAAGTTGGTAAATCCACTCTGGTGTAGCAAATCCTGCAATTACAGAAAAAGGCCTAAAAAAGTAGAAACCCAGAAGTCCAAAATTGCAACTGAAGAACACTGAAATGGGGAACATCAAATGTTATCACTTGCAAAACTATTACTTTGTGTTACATGTTGATTTACCGAAGAAAAGAGACAAAAGTGCATTAGATTTCAGGTAATAGCCTACTATTTACTAACAAAACTTTACATTCGATTAGAAACAGTTGATGTAGATATTCCTTGTTTTGTTTTCAGTCCTTTTTCCTTAATCTAAAGAGAAGACGGCGGTAAGCCAGGGAGCAGGGTAAGGTTCTGCCGTGGCATTTATTTTCTGCTCTCCTCCTCTTCCTCCCTCCCTCCCCTGATGAAGCAGAGTAGTTGTGGAGGAAGCAGAGGGGAGAGCAGCGAGACCAGCTGCGGGGAAGAACAGGGTGGGTGGTGCAGGGAGCAGGAGGAGAGGGACCACACGGAGCTTTTAGCTGCATCCAGCACTCCAGCAGCTTGCTTGGAGTGGAGTATTGAAGCTATTTTTAACTCAGAACTATCACAGTGGAATGCATTTGATTCATCAAAAAAAGAAACAAAACCTTTTCTGGAGCTCCATGTCCCAAGTAGGATTTAGACAAGCTCTAGGGATTTTGCCATTGGAAATGGCAGTTGTAACGCAGTGACCTCGAGAAACCTTATCTTCCCACGAAAAGCATTTGCCTAAGCAAAAAAAACCTAAACAAAAACCCCACAACTCAGCAGTTTTTCTTCTTTATCTAAATGGTTATATCATCTCCACTACGAGTATTTTTTTTTTTTTTTAATTCCTTGCAAGTGCTGTAAGATTACAAATAAATATCCATGGCACAAGCCATTGGCATTTGTGTAAGAGTGGCCGTTGCCTTCAGGAGGAGTTATAAACTAGGCATTTAGTGTGTTATGTAGGTGATCATGAGGACATAAATGTGTGCAGAAATGCAAAGAATGTTTGAGGTTTGATGGTTGTGGGAGGAAATAAGTATCGGAGAAGTATTTTCATCTGAAGTGGCGGAATACGAGACTTCTTGTAGGATTGCGTTGTTCTGGGTATTGGAAGAAAAATGTGGATTTTAAAATGGAAGATTGGTTTGTATTTAAAACCTTTTTTGACTGTGTGGTCAGTTTGTAGAAGGGAGTTGTACCCTCTGGATGCTGTTTATTTTCCTGGAGTAACTTGCAAATGTATTTTGGAAGTATATCCTTGTTTCATAGCTGAATTCCACGGAGTGCAGAAGTCCTGCCTGTGAGGCTGAGCTCTTTGCTACGTTAGGAGGTTTGTCAAACCCTGGTGTTGACATCGGGCTCGTTGCCTTGCAGTGCCTATCACCGTCGCCTTGTAGCGGGCACGCGAGAAGCTCCTGCAGCCCTGCCGTGGAGCAAACCTCAGCCTGATTAGGGAGTGTAATGTACTCATCCGTTCCTATCTTCAGAGAAATCCTCAAACAGATGGGAAAGATGAATGGGATTAGTCACTTTAAACAAAAAGCACTAATGAGTAAAGCGGTTTTTTTCACAGGCATGAATGTAATGCCACCAGTTGTAGAATTCAGAGTGTTGTCAGCTCAGGAAGAACAAACTGATGCTGTAATTTTGCTTGAGAGACCAGTGAAAAGAAACATTGATTAAAATAATACTATGGGGATCCTGGTGTTCTTGGAGTAGGTCAGAGAGAGACGAGTCTTCTGACTCAATATGTTTTCTCTTTGCTCATTCCTAAGACATCAGACTGGTTTTGTAACAGACTATTTGTTCTATGCATTTGTGGAGGCTGAAAGCTCGGCATAATATGTATACTGCAAAATGAATATTTTTCTATGGATGAGAGCTTTTTCTTTAGCCTTTCTTATTCCATCTACCTTTCCTTCATCAATTTGTGCTGTATAACCTGCACCGGAGCTGTGCAAGAGCAGCCTCATACTATTCCTCTTTCTAAACGACAGACAGCCCCGTTCCTTGAAACCTGAAGATCTAACAGCCAAGCCCTGCTTGCCCTCCCCAAGACTCTGCTGCTCCCCAGCGTCTTCACTTTGTGCGTCTTCACTTCACTAGTGGGACTCTTCTCCACCATAATAAATCTTCTGCGGCGTTTCAAGAGCATTGCAGAGTTGTTTTACGGAGAGGATTTGTTTGCATAGTATTGATTTTTGTTGTTGCTTTTAAGCTTTGATACTAATTTTTTTTTTTTTTTTTTTTTTTGAATGCCTGTAAAGATGGAAAGCGTTTTCCCCAGCCTAGTGAAATCAAGTTAAAAATAGGAAAAAGAGGTGCCTGGAATAGGACTTAGGCCTCCAGTGTCTTATGTCTCAAAACTATAAGAAGAGTTGTGCCTTTTGTAATTTTTCTATAGCAGTGAAGAAAAAGTGATTCTTACCACTTTACAAAATAGCCTGTTAAGTTTGAGCCTAGGTACAAAGAACGGCTGGTGAACTTCTCTACAATTCTCACTTCATTTTGTATTCTGCAGCTTTGGAGAAGTACAAAGTATTACAGCACTTGCCCAAATTCTGTGCTAGTTTGAACTACTGCTAGGCTATTTCCCCAAATTATTTCCAAAATGCATTTAGGAGTCTGGTTTTGCCAACACCCTTTGTGAACCTGTAGAGTTTCAACAGCAGAAGTCCAAGTTAGAGACCAATCATTGCAACTGCGGCGTGCACCCCAAATCGACAGAACGGGTACGTTTTGGCTGCTTCCTAAATTCAGTGTGTACTGCAGGTACTGTGCTGCACCGAGGCTGCGAGGGATTTCCTGTGGTCTCTTCTGCAATATTTTCTTGTTTCTTTGAGATAATATTTTATCAAAAAGATTACTACTCTCTCCTTAAAGGAAAAAAAAAACAAACAAACCAACTCCTCCTTCCATGATTCATGTTACAGACTATAGTAACTGGATATTGGTTATATTTTAATAGCTAAACCCAAAATCTGGTCTGGGTCACAGTGGAATGATACTTGCAAAAATATCAGTCAGTTTAAAGTTTTGAGGACTTGGAAGCCAGAAATAAAACTTGACTTTGTTGTTGAGATTAAACTTCCAGAACAATGTCCTCGTGCATGGATAACGTTTCAAACAAAGTCTCGATTTAGTGATTTTGTTTCAGAATGACTTCTTATGTTACTGGCTCCGGTGGCTCTTCTGCTTGTAAAAAATTTCTCTTTGGTGCAGCGGTGCACGTATTAGTGTTTACTTCAGATTGGCTCTTGGTTATATACCCAGTTGGAAAATGAACGCTTTTTGTGGCAAGCAACCCCACCAGGCAAGAACATAAAAAAATTTGTGTGCTCTGAGGGTGCCTGGCCTTGTTCCCCCAGCTCTGTGAAACGTGATTTCCAGCTAAGAGTGCCTTTGGAGTCTTCCCCTCCAATGTGAAGTAGAAAAGACCAGAGCTGGACAGCTCTGACCTCAGCTCTCAGCCACACTGACGTTAAGTTTAGAGGTAAAAGGTGTCAGCTGGGGAGTGACACGGAGTTTTGGTACAAATCTGCACGTCCCGAAGGTCACATCTAGAATTGTGCTTCCAACAGCACGCAGCAGCCAGCAAACATAGCGAGCAACTAGTACAATTAAGAATATTTTTTTTCTGTAATGACTGGGGGGGTTTGGTTTCTTGGTAGCTTTTGAGGAAGCATCTTTAATTTTAATGCTTCTATATAGAAATGCATTTAGTCGGCGTCAGTGCTGTTCTTCAGCTGCCTCATTAGTGCTGGCTGTTGCAGTGATGCCAATAGCAAATGACCGGTGATTACAGCCGGGAGCTGCGGGCTCTCACTGCTCTCCGCAGACGTGTTATCATGTTTTCTCCTGCAATCCTGTCTGCCTCCACCCGTCTAATCCATAAATTATAAACTGCTCTGTGGGATAGGGACTCTGCTTTGTGCAGTCTGTACAGTGCTTTCTACAACAGGTCCTAATCGATTATGAGGATTTATAAACATTATTAGAATTCAGGTCCATGAATAAAGAACTTCTTTGAATAAAAACTGGGATGAGTATGCTCAGTGGGCAGTACTGAGAAGGCTAGGTTAAATTCCCGACAAATAGATTATTTCATGTCCTGATTTTTTTCCCCTCTCTCTCTCTCTTTTTTTTTTTTTTTTTTTTTTAGATTGAAAATTCATAATGTCACTGGGCCCTCATCCACCTTGTGTCTGTGTAACGTACACACCTCTGTGTGCTATCAGCTGTCTTCTACTGTTGGCCTCTAATTATGCAGCTACACTAATGAAGATAGTGAGCAGAACAGAGGGTTTGGAGCAAGTTACAAAACACCAATCAATTAATATACTGACATTTCTTTCAAGGCTAGAGACAGATGAACTGAGAAGGCGGCTGCATAATGATTTTGCCCTCCTCCTACCTAGAAAGACTAATGTTCAGAAATTTTTAAATTAGGCTGCAGCTGCCTATCTCTGATGTGAAGTGTCAGTAAGGTTTCTCCCAGGTTACTGAGTACGCTTTTCAAAGAACGTTATCAGGTTTTACTGTGTCCATTGGTTTAGAAAACAGCATCTATAGCCTTCGGGTTAAATGGCTTCTCGTTATTTCTCATGAGCTGCCTTTGATTGCACACTGCTGGGCTGAGGGCATTAATCTACTGGGTCACTTAGAGAATCATAGAGTGGTTTGGGTTGGAAGGGACCTTAAAGACCATCTAGTTCCAACCCCCGCCCCTGCCATGGGCAAGGACTTTGGTAAACCATTGATTTGGTATAAACCGTATGCTTTGGTAAACCATTGTATTTGTTCTTTATAAAATCACAAGATAATTTATATATGTCACAGAGGAAATAGGCTTTTGTGTCACATTACTTCTCTGAGTAGATCATGAATTACACCAAGCAGGCATGGATTTTAGACAGGATGCTTAGAAAATAAAGCAGAAGATCTTTATCAAGGAAATCAGTATAACATTTGATTGTTGTTTTCTTCAGCACAGGAGATGCTATAATTTAAAACTTTGACTTTTGGCTTTAAAGCTTTAGAGCTGTAACTGTGGAAGTGTGATTCATACATAGCAGAAAGCATCAAAATACCAGGGAGAAGGTCCATGTGCAGCAGTAGAGTCTGGGGTGATGATGGTAACTGTGCTCCCCTGGGAGTTTGCTCCCTTTCACTTCAGCACACTTCGTTTGACCCTCGAAAGCCACTTGGGATTAATCTTCTAGTAATGCTTTATAAACAAGGGGATTATTTTAGCAACTGAAAGAATTAGAATGAAAGGCTCTTTCTATTGCAGTCCTAAATTAAACAAAAGGAAAATAAAATCCTTGAATATTATTCATAACATTCTATTTAAGTGTATTTTAAGCTGAATTTTTAGTCACTTAAGGACTCATTCAGAATATCTTTACAAAATAGTAGCAGTTTGGAAAATGTGAGCACAGTATTTCCTCTCGTAATATTGTATGTCAATGTGCTATTGGGCTCAGTCATACAGAACATTTACTTGGTTCATGGGGTCTCAAAATGTCATTTAGAATATTGATACCAATAATCTTTCTGATTTAAAAGGATTTTTCTTTTGTTTTTGTTAAGAGGCTTAATTCCTGGCAAGTTTAAGGTACGAACTGGTGGCATCAGAGAATATAAAACCCCCTGTCTTACTAAAGTATGATTTTTTTAAAAACCAAAATGGATTAAAAAAGTAGGTTTTCTCTGGAATGATGATAGCCCATTGTCTGAAATAATTTCCCATGCGCTTGCTTAGAAAGAAAAATAAACTCAATCTGCATTACCCAAAAATGATAAATGTATGATCCTTTTTGACATCTACATGGAATTGTAAAACAGTGAAATCCCAATTTGTGATAGATATGAAACCTAACGCTCGTGTTATCTTTTTGAAAAAAGTCTAGTAAGAACGGAAAGGTTTCTTACTCTAGCTTTGACCTGAAAATACATGACTTTCAATCTTACTGCTGTCAGTTGCATCAGTACATTAAGGGAAGAACAGATCTGTAATATGTTGAAACGCTTAAAGCTCAAACTAAAATGGCAAGGTGGAATTGAAATCATTTAAACTTTCAGCAAAGGTTCCATGAAATAATGTTAGGGGCCAGTTCAGAGAAATACTGCGTCCGCATCCTGAGGAGCTGAGCCAAAGCCAGGAGGGACGGAGGCTCCCCTGGTGTGGAGAACCTCTGCTTTTCTCCGACGTGGCTGCTGGGAGAGGGTTACCACTGACTTTGCAGCTTTTTAGCCCCTCTTCAGCGATAAAAGTTCCGGGAAGAGCTTCATCTTTACCCCGGCTGCAGCCGAGGGCTGGGTGGTCCCTGGGTGCTGCCTGCTGGGGAGCCGGGAGACGCTGGACTGAGGGAGGTCAGAGCGGCTTTGGGGATGGAAGCAACTCTGTGACCGACAGCTTCATCCTTGTCAGCAAAGCGTGTGTTGCATTTGGTCTTGAACGAGAAGGAGAAATAGTTCCTGGTGGTAACACCTCACGGGTAACCTATTGCTACTGGGAAAGGGAGCTCCTTCCCCCTTTGCTTTCAGGGATTCAGCAGTGGGAAAGCCCAAGAGCTGCTGTTTGACCTTCCGAGTACAACCACAAAGCCCAGTTTCTTCAGCTGTGGGGTTCTTGTAGTTTGTGTGGCCGTAGAGAGGGAGAGAGAAAAGGAAATGGTGGGGTGGCATAAGCTGGGTTTGGCCTTGCAGGTGGGAAGCGGTTACTGATGCTCTTCCTCCTCCCGTTACATGCTCTTCTGCTAAAACTTTTCTCACAGCCAAAAGGAGCGGGTTTCGGTTTCAAGCAGGAAAATGATACCACGCTCTGGGACTGAGCAAGAGAGACGTCTTCAGTCCCTGGCTAAGCTGAAGGTCCCTCAGATTTCCTTTGCTCCATGTCCAGTCCTTTTCTGGCATGAATGTGATTACACGCACACCACGCGAAATCTGCTGGTTTCAGGTGAAACTACGGAAGGGCTGTGGTGAGGGAATCTAGGAGAGGTGTGGAGGAGTTTGAAGAAGGGAAGGAGTTATTTGCACTGTCTGATCTTTGGCACTTGGTTGTGCCTGGCTACAAGTAGTTGGTTGGATTACACCTAGAACCGGGTATGTCCGTACAGACTCATTTATTGTATGTCATTCTGAGCACGTAGATGACCCTCCTGCCTGGAGCCTTTAAGTGCAGATGAAGTTCAAGATGGGGATTCAGTTGCAGGGGAAAGATTTCAGCTTCACTTTTTAAATTCTCTAACCACTCCACTGGATTATTATACACATGCCTACCCTCACAAATGCCGAGGCTACTGTTATTCCAGCTGCAGGATAAAGTTGTTTTCCATATATACTTCATCCTCCGTGAGCAATCTGGCACTCTCTAAAGGGCTCTTAGCTGAGATGAATGGATGCTAACGCTTGTACTTCTCCTAAAAGTCATGGAGGCCTTTTGCTCTGAGCCATAGATCAGAGAAAACCAACAGTGAATCAAAGCTGACAGGTGAGAAGAAATAATTGTAAATTTTCCACATATGTAAGAATATTCTGTAGAAGTAAATTTACTGAACATCGTCAGCCAGACTTTGTTTCTTCAAAAGCCTTGTTAAAAGTGTGCATCTGAACAATACTGTTCAAAATCTGTTTCTTCCCTCGTGCCCATCAGCTATGTTAATTTATTATTATTTACCATAGTGTAATTCTAACTCCAATTAACTTATAATTAATAAGCACTTGACATTTTCAGAGTACTTCAAAATTAATCCTCTCAACGCGTCTCTAAGTAGTTGTTGTTGTTAAAGATGAGAGAACTAATTTCAGATTTCATATTTATTGAAATGAAATATATCACAAGAAAAAGAAAAAAAGAAAATGCAGCAAGTGAAATCCCAGTTTTACCGAACGCAAAGCTGCACAGAAGTCAAAAAAAGTATGAATTGAAATGGTTTGGGAGTGTTCCCAAACCCGGAGCAAGCGATGCTGCCCCAGCGGGTCTGTGGCGTGGAGGAGGAGGAGGAGGAGCAGCGGTGCCGGGGTGAGGGGTGCAGGATGCAGGTTGGCTGCAGGACTCTTGGTTTGGGGTCTCCAAACCCTTGTTTACCCTGGTGGAGGGCACCTTAACTCACCCGTGGAGCAGAAAGGCTTCAGCGTGGCCCTTCCCTCACCTTGACAGAGCAGCGGGGCTGAAAGCCCGAGTCGAGAGGGTTTGGCTGGAAACCGTCGCAGTGAAAACGTGAGTCTGAGCCCTACGGTAGGAGCATCCCTGGGCGTCGCGTGGCCGGGAGCATCCGTGTCCTGCGCTGGCAGCGCTCCGTCTTCGCACATCTGGGCTGTGCCGATTTTCCATGTTAGCATCGCACCTGTGTCATTCTCCCTCTTGTCTTTGGCTAAACACTCATGATAGCTTTTGCGGCCAATATGCTGTTGGGTTTTATTATTCTTCTTTTTTGGGGTGTATGAAATCGGAGTTGTTACTAACAGAATCTATTTGTGCTTTCGCACTCCTTATGAGTTTTCAGTTAGAATAAGCAAGACTGTTACTTGGCATGTTACAAGCGAAGGGCTGTTTGCTAACAAACCTGACGGTGGGTGCCGAGATGTACCAGCGCCCTGGATGCCGGGACCGTTAGCAGGCACGTCGCACTGGTGACGGCTGGTCGTGGGTTGGAAAGGGTGGAATGGGTCAGGTGAGCGTACTGCACGTCGCTTCCTACTAACGCGCTGCGTGGGGTGGTACTGTTAGCTGCTAAAACGAAGGGCTGTTCAGCTGCTAAATAAATTCTGGCTCTGGAAAGCAGGCTGTGTTATTTGCTGTTATCTTTGGACTGCTCTTACTGGTGATGGGACCCGCACGGGAGATGTGTGCCTAGATGTCTGCTCCTTGCAGCGTGGCACTCGGGCATCAGCGGGTTGGTCCTGTCACTCGCCATTCAGTGGGCTACTGAGAAGGATGTCTTCATCCATACCGAGCAATGGATAAATGATATATACGCTTGTTCATTTTTGTTGCCTCAACTCCTCAGTGATATTTTTTCTGTTTTAACCACTCACCTCCAGGTTTCGCTTTGCCCTCTGACCGCCTGTGTGCGAGAACCTCGATGTGTCAGCGTACACGGGAGTGAAAGGCACTCCCTACCGCAGCCCGAAGACAGATTCTCTTGGCATCTGAAGCATTCCCAGCTCCTGTGGTACAGGCTGCAGTTCAATTCCTTTCACGTAACGCTGATAAACCTTTGTAGAACCCTACTACTCTCCCACCAATCCGTCGTTACTTATTGCAAGTACTCAACAGGTTGATAGTTTGTGGGGGCTTTCCCAGCCATAACCTAATTCTTACAGTTCTTTTGTAGGAGGAACAAAACCATTATCCCCTCCTCAGGAAAGAAAAAGGACCCTCAGAAATGGGGCACTGAACAGAATTTTCCGAGAGGTGCTGAACGCCTGCTTTACGGGTGCTGTGCCTAGCCGCAGGGCCAGGAGCTGGACCCAAGGGCTTCAGCTGAGCTTTGCCTTCATACGAAACATATGCATGAATTTTCCCCATCCAGTTCTCATTACCAGTAAATGTAAACACAACCTGACTTGACTAATTTGTTTTGAGTAACAGGACCTGAGAGAGATGCTTTAATCTGTAGGGCTGGATCTCAGAAAATATTCTCTCGAATCCTTTCTTTTAGCATCTTAAGTTCTGAGTGCTTCATTGCCTCCTGGAATTTACGTGATTAGGTGCAAACATGATCTTATGGGGTTAGAGAGTTGTGGGAAAGTACTGCTGCTGGCAACAATTTGATTTTGGTTTTTTAATATATATTTTGAGATACACGCGTCAGTTTGGGGCTTTTGCCGCCTCCTATTTCTTCTCACGTAGGTGAGTCCTGTTTGGTTTTTGCTTCAAATTACTGTGATGTGTGTGAACGCTCATCAAATCCAGTGTCCCCGCTGTGGTGTGAGTTCCTAACTGCTTTCCTCTACCTTTTTGTGGATGTTTCAGCAGATGATGGAGAGAGGAGAAGGTCTGAGCCGTACTGGTCCCAGCAGTGCGGAGGGATGGCCGGTGTCATTCGGGTCCCTGTTGCCCAACTCTCCTGTCCAGGTGTGTGTCCTGCCTGGGGCCTCCGCTCCTCCTGCAATCTTTCTGTTCTGTTGTTTCCCACCATTAAACATTCCAGAAACACCTTTTTTTTTTTTTTTTTTTCCCCATGTCTGTGAAGAAAGAACAAACCACAAAAATCATTGCATATTTTAATTGAAGTGGGTAATTTTCCAATTTTTTGGTCAGGCTACAATTGACAAATCAGTTTTTCACACAGCCTTAACTGAAAGACCAATTTATCACTTGGACGTAATAGGAGAAAAAAAAAATCCCTCTTATAAATCAATTTTAACAGGTCAGAACTGTAATCCTTTCACTTTTTCATTCCCTGTAGATACTCCATGCAGCTGCTATTTAAAAAACAAACAAGCAACCTGCTATTGACTTCAGTAAGGACTAGATAAGACCCTATCTATGGATGAGGAAGAAAATTCTTGCAGGAGATCTAGAATATAAGACAAGTAGATTATCTCCTGTGCAGAGTTATTTCTGCTTTTAAATAATAAGAGATTAGCATGCCAGCTTCTAAATCAATAAAGCGACTTGAACTTTCTCCCAAAGTTCACTTACTAAACCTTTCAAATATTTTTTTTTCTGTTATGCTAAGATAAAATTTTCAAGCACCAACATTTAGTTTATTTTGAAATAGTGCTTTTATACTTATTTTATAGGACCTGCTTAAATTATTCACATCCTTTAGAGTACACAGATTCTTCATTTATTAACTTACTCAGGTAAAACAGCAAATCTATAGATTTGTAGGAGTTTTGATGTAATTCTTTCACAATCAAGAACTCCCAAGTTCACAGATACGCGCCTAAGATGAAGGTATGAGACATGTGTAAGTGACGTATTAAATAAATGTCAAAAAATGTCCTTTCTCTTCTCAACAAATTTTCAATTAAATTGATTTAAGTTTTGTTTGTTTTTTTTTTTTTTTTTTTAAAAAAAAGCAATACTTGCCTCACTCAGTTTGGAATGCGCCTGTCAATCCCAGCGTGAGCCCTGAAGGTGAGTTTAATGCCTGGTCACTTATTGCTTCGTGCACCTGAGGTGTGGAGAGCCTCTTTTTGCTCAGCAAACTGTATTTAAAAAACAAATAAATAAAAATTTCTCCTATTGAAGTCCCAAAGTTTCTCTGTTGTGAATGACTCCCCCATTCTTGATTTCTCCTCTGAGTAATGTAACTTAAAAACACCCCCCCCCCCAAGCTTACAAAAACCCCTCCAGAACAAATAAACAAAAAGATAAAAACAAAGATTTATTTACAGTGTTTCATTTTATGTAGTAGGGCTAAATCTGCACTTTTTAAAAATTCCAGAGCAATAACAAGCTGAAGGTATAAGTGGAAGCTGCTAGAAAAGTAAATAAATTAAACAAGTTCTTTAACCGTTGAGTCTTCTTTTTTTCTTTCCTTGGTTCAGTAAATCACTTTTGTGGCTGGCAAAGATCCAGAAGTGTACATCATGTACAAACAGTAAACAAGCAGGAGTAAAGATGGGAATGAAATCCGTTATTATTTTCTGGGGGTTTTTTGGGTTTTTTTTAAGTCAGTTGATCTGATGAAATCATTTACTGCAACATTTGAAATAAAATAAGGCTTCTTACAAATTAGGTGTCTTTAGGAAAAATAAATCAATGGTTGGGTGGCAAGAAGTAAAATAATTGGTTGGCATTGATTTCTTAAATAATTTTGGGATGCATTGTTCTATTTAGGTCGTATTAAACTGTTTCAAGAGAGGAGAGTCTGCAAAAAGCCCGCCACCCTCACCGCACCCAGCCTGTGGCGGTTAGCCTACACGACGTTTCAGGTAAGGGAAATAATCTGGTGGATCCCTGAGGGAACGGGGGAAGGATTAGCTCAGATTTATTAGGGCTACTTCTCCATTTCCTGAGAAGGTCACATCATTGGAAACTTTTATAAAAATTTCAAGCCAATCTCTAACTTTTCCATGTATAATTCATCTCTGGTCTCTTGCATTCCTTTTCTTTATGCTAGGTCCTAAACCTTTCAACTGATATTATAAAATCCAAGATGAAACGAGTGTTCTGAGATGGGAACCAATAAGACACGCTTGTTGCTGAGATTTGTAAAGATCAGCTTTTAATAGTTGTGCCTATTATCAGCTTTGATGTGATCACTTAAAAAATGAAGGTGTCTTTCTCCGTGGACATTTAGAGCAGCTAGTGCAATGCAGCAGGCCGCTTAAAATGACGGTGTTTGTCACCGGAAATCAGGGAAAAACTTTTTGCAAAAAAATCTGAGCTCATTCCCGTGCAGTATAAAACGCTGGAGAATTCCGAGGTGTATACAGCTGCCCATTTCTGCTCACCTGAAGCCGGAGGGATGTCTCCAACGTACTGGAACGAACCTGTGTTTTCTAGATCTTGTATGTATGAAATGAGCCAATGGCTCAGAGAAGACTATTGGTATTGCTCACACAGCTGTGTTTGCCTGATTTCCTACCGTCTATATTGTGTATTCCCACAAGTTACGTTTCACCAGGCTGGAGAGACCTTCAAATGTGCAGCTATCGGTGTTAGTGCAAATTTGGAAGTGACCGTGGGTGCTTAGTCACAAACAAGTATAAACCTAATTGCCTTTTCTAAAAACAACAGAATATACGATAGATGGGAAGACTCCAAGGGCTTGTTAAAACAGCTGCAGGCTAAGGAAGAAGGTTCCTTAAAAGGAACCATGCTCAGCACCTATTTGATGCGTGCCCGGGTAAACGAAGCGCTAGCGCTACAGCGGCGTTCTGAATCTTCCTTACTTTTGCATTTGCTCATTCCAGACTGAGCTGCAGCGCTGTACTTTACGATTGATAGATTATACATACTATGCAGTCGTTGCCGAGGTGCGCGCTAAGTGACAGCTCTTTGGTGATGAGTTGACAGTAAAGCTGAGCAGCAGGCTTTTTGTCTGTAGTCCCAGGTGCTCCTCGGAGACAGAGATATCAAACAGATGTCAGTAGTACATTTAGCTGTTTGCTAATAACCGATGTTGCAGTACTTTTCAAAACAACATTGAAGAGTAACTTCCATTTAATAGTAAGCTTAGAGTTTCCATAAAAGCATAAACCGAAATTGGAGGCAACAAGCTCTTAAGAAGATGAGGTATGTGTTTGGCTTAAACTCTGAACAAAACAGGAGAGGTGTTTATCAAAACGTAATAAAAGATTTTTGTGAGTGGTACGGGAGATGCGGCAACCTCAATCTTCTCCCTGCAGGAGGGAGCAGGGCAAAGCTCTGTCACTTGACTGCTGGAACTGTTGGGTCCAGATGAGATAACCAAACCCAAGATGTCTCATTTCCAAAGAGAGTCTAAAGAGATGGAAAAAGAATGGTCGTTAAGTAGTGTGGCTTAGTGACGGCGGGCATTGTAATGCGCTACGGACATTAACTGCTTTTGCACTGAGAAGATAAAATAGAAAGCCCGAGGTCAGTTTGGTAGCCAAAGCGAGCTTCTCCCAGAACAAAGAAATGACCGCCGCCAGGTACGGTGACGCTTGGGGCTCTGCGGTACCTGTGTGTTTCTAGCAGCTCGGGAGCATGACTGCTTTTAGAGGGGCCTGTGCAGATGGACACCCACACTCGCATGTTTTGGAAATGAATCTTCAATACTTCAGGACTTCAAGGTTTTAAACGTCCCTCTGAGTGAGCAACCTGAAAAGTCATATGCTGGGTCAAGGTGGTTCTTCAGAGACAGGTGAGCTCCTTTGGAGGTGCACAAGCCTGTGCTTTCTCAGTGCAACTATTTCTGCTGAAAAACTGGTGAGACCATGATGATTTTTTTATCTTAATTTTCCCACTCTGGAGATTTTCTGCTGCCTGATCTCAGTTCAGCACCTCTCTTGCAGCTTTTCAGCTGTCTGTGGATGTCGTAATTGCAGATGAGCATGGTGTGCCATTGTAGTTACAAAAAACCTTGTTCCTAGCGCCGTGGTCACCGCTCTGGTGCTCCTCTCCAGGGAGAGCGAAGCCTCCACAGAGATCGTGTGTCATGTAACGTAAGGAAATGGTCCGGTAGGTTATTCAGGAAATTCTTTATTCCTGGAGGTTGTTTCCTTTTAACTTCAGGATCGCTCTTTGAGGCTGTCCTGTGGTTCATCTCCAACACCTTAATCAACTAGCAATTGAGAAGCTATGCCCCATTTTTCAAAGTGTTGACAATTCAGTGGATTTTAAATTGGCTGTGTTGAAATTATACTTTCAGTTGGGTAAGATGTAGAGATGCGGTACATCCGCCATAGTTTTGCGTTTTCCAAATGCGGTTTCCAGTATGCTAGTTGGTTGTCACGACCAGAGGGGAAAAAAAAACCTTTGTGAATCTGGGCTGCAAGTGGTTTCCTGTTCCCGCATCTCGGTGGGCCGTAGCTCCTTTGATCGTGGGACTGCTGAGGTTGCTCCGGAGCTCAGCTGATCTGTGCAGCTGCAGAGGAGACGGCGAGCTGAATCCTGCTCCTCGCAGCTAAATGTGCTGAACGGGTTCAATTGCAAAGATGGAAGGAAGCTCAAAGAATTCCCTTGCCCCAGGAAGAGCATATTGGTTCATTATATCATGGAGAAATATTTGGCAATTAAAGCTAAAATTTATCCGCAAAGGAAATAATTAAAATTATTATTATATATTTATGCTAATACATTTAACTGGAGTATATGTATAAGTTTTGCTCAGCTCATAATGATTATGTTGTGCAAAAAAGAACAAAGTTATTCTAATTAATAAGAAATATGAACTGAGATGATTTGCTAGGGAATGTTTTACTGTATTTCGATGTTACAAAGTATTTGAGATTTGAAAATTCATTTGCTTAATTTATGTTAGGTGGTATACACACATGGATTCCATTACAACTAACATTAAATAATAAAAACACGAGTAGCTAAAATACAGCTTGACTCATAAGTAAAGCTTGAAATGTAAAATAACATATTTTTTTGTAATAAAGCTATTCCAACCCTGTGCGGTGGGGAATTAACCTGAACCCGCGTTGTTCTGAAGTGCCAAAACCTGCTCTGCTGCATCCCTGCTCTGCGCCCGCATCCCTGTAGCAACTCAGCCCAGTTACGCAGGCTTCACCCCTCCTCTCGAATCGTGATGGTAGGCTGCCCAGGAGCTTTGCTGAAACCAGAAGGTTGGCCTGCAAAGTTCCCGTCAAAGTTTTCCAGGGGAAGGTGGCAGATGTTGCTTGTAGCTAAAGGAGACAAATCATCTTTAGTTGGTATGAGGAAAGATCGGCTGTGTCATAATCGTAAAAGGGATTTTCAAGGTCCTGGCGATAGCATACTTTGTCTTCATTAATAAATTATGATACTGAACTGCAATGTTTAATTATTTGCAAGGATCTCTATGTTTTTCCCTGTCTCTAGAGCTATGCTCCCACTGTAATATGGAGGGAGGGGAACAATTCCCGATTTCAGCTTCTCTATATGTTTAAACACATCAAAGCAAGTCCTAATGAATTTTGTATTTAAAAATTTATATTACCTGACTGTACGCTTAGCATTTCAAGAACGTGCCCTTACTTGGCTTGCTTTTCTAGGAAAGGTGCGGATTTGGAGGTTGAGAGCTGAAATGAGGCAGGGTTAGGTTCCCTTCTGCACGTTATTTCCAACTGGCACAGCAAAGTCGTTAAAGGAAAGCTTCAAGAACTGTAAGTTAAAAGTTCATCATCTAAAAAGTTGTTCATCAGGAACAAGAAATGTCTCCTGAACCCTCACCAAATGAGAGTTACGGGGAGGAGGATCATAAAGGTGTCACAGAGGACAGTTATAGTTCCCAACGTAACTGGGATGCCCCTGTTTCACGTGAATTTTAAGGGATGCAGCATACAAAAGCTTTCCCAAATCATAATATAGTTTTCATCCAATGATTTCGGAAAATAAGTTGGTAGTTTGAGAAAGCTACTGCATGGATTTGATAATTTTATTATACTGGTAATATGCACACCAAAAATATATTTTAAAAGGGATATGCATGGGTTGAAAAGTCAATCTGAGAATCTTTTCTGAATTATTTAGAGTATTGACAGGAGGAGGAAACTGCTTAGTAGTTTCCACCATGTCCATAATGCAACGTGATCAATAAATACAAGCTCTTCTTAACTTAACCCTCTGATTTATGACTTTATTAATAAAGATGCATGAAATTTCTTTTATTCATTACTTATTCAAGTAGTTTGGAGAAAATACATATTTTAAATAGAATGCAATGGAATTTCTAATGAAGCCTCCAGGGAAACATGGAGTGAATATGCAAAGAAAGATTATATATACTAATTCTAGAATAGTTTAATATCACAGTAAGGCAAAAAAATTATCCCAGCTCGCTCATACCATGTAGGATTTCTAATCACCTAATGTGATGGCTAGAACTAGTGTTCAATTGCTGAAAATATTTTTAAGATAAAATACCAAGTATTCAATACATACAGAGTTGTTTTGTGTGGGTGGTATGTGCTGTCGTCGGTAAGAGCACCCACGGGATTACAGAAGGTGTCAGAAGAAATCCTGAAGGTGAGATATCCTGGGAGCATATATGCAATTTGCTTTTTGTGGGGTTTTTAGGGGGTTTTTGTTTTGTTTTTTTTTAAGAACTCAGCACTTGCCCGGCCTGGGGCACGTTGCCACGGGAGGAGGAAGTGGCACCTCTGTGATCCATCTGCTGACCTTGGGTGCTCTGCCGCTAAAAGGTGCTGGGTCTCCTGCATCTGGAGTCGAACTGGGGCAGAAAATATTGGTCTGTAGTGACAAAAAGAGGAATTTAAAGTCGGAGATTACGGGTGTGCCCTCAAATCTGCCCCAAGGGAGCTGTGCCTAGGGAGATGGACTGCAGATTTACGGAGGCTGCGTTCCAGCTGCACATGGGTGACGGCTGACGCCTCCTCTCTTGGCCGGCCGCGCGGGTGATGCTCCCAGGCCCCAACTGGTGCCACTGGCGAGTAAAGCCAGAGCCCGGTGAGTAGGCAGACTTGTCGTAGGAGCTGTTGGATCACTTCTCATTTGAGGACATCAATTTGTTACTTTTTTGGAAGAATATTTTTATAATTTCCTTTAATTAATTTCTAGAATGATAGACAAATTCTGCAGCGTTAGTTCAATCTGAAGTAAAGGGTGTGATTTTAGAGTCAGACGCATTTTCAGCAATCTGCATTTGCCAAAAAATACATTTATAATTAAAGACTTGAATGAGAACGCTAACAAACTTCTATATTACTTTAGACTCCCATTTTGTTCTTGACAAAGAAAGAGAATGTCTTTGGGGTTTTTTTTCAGCTTTTGAGGAATAAAAATCATTCTTCCAACGCTTTTTTTATAATACAAATCTATGGTAGGAATAAGGGAGGGAATGAAAGCCCGGTGGAGAACTCCTCTTGCCATGCCCACCCCACTGCACTGCTGCGATGGGGAAGGCTCCCACGGCGATTCTGCTCTCATTGTTCGCTCTTCTCCCTAACCTGTTGTCCGTGTCCGAGTTGTGTTTTTGTATATAACGACCTGTTTCTATTAATTAACAAAAAGTTAGGAGTGAATTTCACAAGAGAAATTAGTGTCATAATCAGCTTATAGAAATAACTTCACCTGCTGCTTGATCCCATTTCTGTACTATTTTAAACATCTAGAGTTTAATTTTTAAAAATTCTGGCACTGGGTTATTTAAAGCCAGCGGAATGTCTGCTCTGACGTACTGGCAGTGAAAATGGTGGTTTTCAGTGCAGCAGCTAAAACGACTTTTCACCTAGAGAGGGAACTTCCATTTTTATAATTACATTTTGACTAATGAAGGTTTATTTTCATGTTAGGCATTAAAGGCCGAACCCAAGTAGCAGCTTTACAGCCAGCGCTGTTCGCCTTGCTGCGGCTGCCTTCTGTGCTTGCATATCAAATGCAGCCACCGTGTTTTACTAGTGAGGGAGGAATTCACAGTTGGTTTGCACTGCGGCTTTTAGTAAATGAACGGAGCAATATATCTGACGCTTTATTGTGCCCGTTTATGACTTTAATGGAGAATGTTTCCATATTCTGAGTTCCTGCTGGAACTTTCCTTTATATGTTTTTAAATTGCTTGTTTTCCTTTGCTTGTTTGTAGATCATCATCCCTTCTGGTGTAAATATCAGTGTGTATTAGCCAAGGCACGGACAAATACAAATAGCGTCTCAGAAGTGATGAAAGTCCACGGATGTGGGGGAGAACTCCTTGGAGGTACACCTGGGATGAGAGACAGCGGAATGGCTGTGAAGATTGGGATTCCCTTCCTAAGTACCTTTTGCCAATATAATCTGCATTTCTGCCTCAGGTAGTGTGTACATAATCATCTTACCGTGCTGCCTCCCCCCCTCAGAAGAGGGCTGTGGTGGGCTGTGAGAGGGCTAGCTTCATGGATAGTAAATATTGCAAGGAAATTACTATTAGTTTGGACATCTTAAGATGATAATAGAAGCCTAAATTACAGTCTGGACCATCATTGAGATGAAGGTCCCATACTTTATTAGTAACTTGGAATCCGACCCAATCGGTGTTGAGGCCATCGGATGCTGTGAAGCAGATCTGAAGACCAGGGATGGAAGTCCCCACGTCCGTGCAGGCAGTGTGGGGCAGCAGAAAAATCTTTCCATTGCCTGTGATGAAGCCTAGATTTTTTTCCTACAATGCAGATTGCTCTTATTTCTTCATTCTGTGAAATCCAGAGACATAGTCGTTTTAGATTGCTTACCCTTTAATAAATGAACCAGTAAGAATTGCACTGAGAGAACTAGAGCTTCCAGAAAGAAAATCTGTGGGGTTTTTTGTTTTAAAAATCTTTGGTAATTTTCAAAAGTGGTTTAAATACTGAGACACGGTAGAGTAGGACAGTTTTATTTTTTGTAACTGCTAATTTGTGCTCTTTAAATTATTTCCTTTTAGATGGCAAAGATCTTTAAGGATGATTACTTCATTCATCTTCAGTCTGTGAGGGCCAGGCGCTGAGTGAGAAATTAGAATTGAACGTTTTTATGTGTGTAGGCTATCGCCAGGCTGATCCCACTCCTCCTGCTTATGCCATCAGCAGTGAAATAAATTTACAAACTTTGACTTGTTTTTAAAAATTATTTTGACAGATGGCATATGCATGGGCAATTTAAAATCTGACTTTTATTGTGTGTTTATGATTCTTTGTAAATAATTGCATAGTTTCTTCTGAAGAAATAACATCTTAAAAGATGATTACATCGGAGGATGTTCTGCTTAGTTCAGTGTATCACAAATCACAGTGTCTTTCTATTAAAGCAAGTCTTCCTGCTTATTGTATTTTATTGTACAGCAGCAGTGCATATAATGATTACTTCCTTTTGTGTTGTACTATAGCAAAGTAGTTACTGAAATCTACTGTGTACTTACCACCTGCCAGATTTCATGCACCAGCATTTTTCTTTTCCTTTTATTTTCCTCCTCAGCTCCCTGTACTCCCCCGAAAGGATTGAGCAGCTTGCTTTCCCATCTACTCCGTTGCGTGAAGGGAGAGAGCGTGGAACCAGGGCGAAACCGAAGCTCTGTAAATCCAGTGAAGCTTCAGATGTTTGTGGGCAAGGTGGCCTTCATACGTATTCGTGAGAGAACTCCAAATACGCTCGCGAGGGTGGCTGCTGGCATTGCCTGATGCCTGCTGTACCCCACTGGTGTCTCTTTGTCCCGTGGAACGGTCTCACATTGACTAAACATATAGTTATATTACTTATTAGTCTCTAGTTTCCTCAGTTGCTTGTTCTCAGCGCTGTGCTAAATCTGTTCACTTCGTGGCTCACATCTCCATGGCTTTGCTCTCCATTTCATCTCTTTTCATTGGGCATAGCCATTCTGAATTATGATACGTATTTTCTGTGACAACACACGCTTTGCAGTGACCCTGATCCTGCAAGGTCGCTGCCTTCAGAAGCACCCTCTGAAGTCAAGGCGAGTTCTGAAAAGTTCGTGCCTGTAGGATAGATTTTACACTATTGAATGTCTTTTGCCATAAAGTAGGATTTGGAGTTTGGTCTTGCTTATTAAAACATAATAAAATGATGCAAAATCAATACTAGAGAGGAAGTTCAAACCCACTGTGCAATGTTCAGAGTTAATATTTCACCTTATTTATAGGAGCGCTACATCATATTGAAGGAGTTATACATTACCCTACTCAAATATTATATAGTGGGGGGAAGTGATATAAGTTATTTCCTTGTCCTGTGAAACCAGAAAAATTGTAACAATGCTTTTGGAGAGTCACTGAAGAGGATAAGTAATGTTTTGGTTGAAAGTACTACTGGATGTTATCTGCCAATATTTATGCCTTGTTGGACCAAAGTTCCTTTGCTACTCTCTGGAAATGTGGACTGCAGGTAGAAAATCGGAGATTATCATTGTCTCCATTCCCTCTAAGCATAAATCCAGCTGAAAGTTAAGCACCTGGAACTTGACTTGGATGGCTGCAGAAGTTGAAGTCCATTGCCTTAACCTGCAGCGAACATCAGGTACTTCTCTGGTGTTTTCCTTTGGCCCTTGAGGTTCCCTAGGGGCAAAAGCTCTTCTGTTGCAAAGTCCCTGAAGTGCCTCGGTCTTGATTCGGGAGCTGTGTGTCTCCCAGACTGGAACGGTGGAGCGCCTGTCCCAGCAAACAGAGCGGGCTCTGCAAAGGCTGCAGCAGGCACAGAGCCCTTGTGCACCTGAAAAAAAATAATGTCGTACAGATCTCCTCTGTCCTGAGGGATGTCAGGGCCACCCAGCTGCGGGTAGCACTTCAGCGGCGTGCCCTCACATGCCTTTTGAAACTTCTCCCATGCATAAAATAATGAAAAATTCGCATTGTTTTAGAGAGGAGGAACGGAAGGGTGTGATGCCGTAAGCGTTGTTCTGGAGATGGTGCTTTGTGAGGGGTGTGTGGGGCTCCTCTGCCTCCAGGGCTTCCTGTGGCCTCGCAGAAACATCTGCTGGAAGCTGTAGGCTCCACTCCAGGAGGTCAACACATAGAGGCCATTTGGCTTTATCGCCAAAAAGAAGTTATTTCCACCCTGAGCATTGCACTGCACTGCTAGAAAGATAAGGACAACCGAAGCTCTCCTGAGCTTTGCATAGCCGTTAACATGTCCTGTAAAGAGACTTTGCCTGTAGAACATGGAAGCAGGGCTGATAATTGAATTTCCAGGACACAAACTGTGTTAATATGTCTTCACTGATGTGCTGGAGCTCCCAGACACAATCAAGAACAGAACAAGTATGACTTCAGCTGTTTCTAATCTAATTTCTGTGCAGCAGATGACTACAGGTACCACCTCGTGAAACCCAAAGCCTCAGCAATTGCATTTGAGTGCTGTTGGCACTGTTTGGAGCTGTAAAGCCCTGCGTGGGTTTCTGTACGTGCATGGCTTTGGATGTCCATCATGGCAAGGGGCTGTCGGTTCTGCCTATTATTTTGGGCCTTCACACAGCTCCCCAACAAAACTAGGTTATGATGTTGAAAATGTGGCCATTTGGGGTTTATCTTTATTAAAGAAAGAAACTGGACAGCTCGGCTTTAGCTGCTGTCCCGGCTCCTATTTCAAATAGGCTAAGCTGTACCGTACATCTTGCCTCTCTAGAGTCGCGCTCTCTTTTTGTGATATCCACATGTTTGTATCTGAACTTCCTGCTCCTGCGGGTGCTTGGCGGGGCGGGATTGAGTATTTGCAGGTTTGCCCTCCTCGTATAAACGCAACAGCCGCTCCCAGAGCCTGCTTGATCTCCAAGTGACTTAAGGTGTCCCAGCAATTCCAAAGACCGTGGAAGCGCCTAGCTGCTTTTGAGTTCTTGTAGGAGTTACAGTGCCTTTTAGCCATGGGTGCATGCCGTGGTTTCCTTCACACCAAAGAAAGCGTCCTGTGTGAAACCAGGATGAAGGACAGGAACGTTTAATGCAGAGGTGGTTGGACGCAACAAAGTTGTTGACGGTATTCAGCAGCTTTGTGAGAAACTGCGATGTGATTTAATGGTCTTCCAGAATATGAAACTAGAAATCAGTCTTGGCTCTGTTAGGTGTTCCTGGCAGAGGTGTGTGGGGCACACGTGTCACCCAGGTGCTTAGGTCAACTTTGCTGCACGCACTGAGCTCCAGGCTGCTGCATCTGTGCATCTGATGAGGCAGCGTAAAGCTAGCCGGGGAACGTCTGTGTTCTTCTGCTGTCGTACCACTCCACACGTAGACACGGGGGTAAATGATGACATATACATTCCACTAAATTTCTTTAAATTTAATCACATCAAATGCACTAATGCATAGTGGACAAAATTGGTGGAAGTGGCTTTCTGGGAAGAAGTACCAGTTAAGTGAGAGTGGGCGTGAGTTAGAGAGTAACACAGCTTCTAATCGCACAGCCGTATAATCCAACAGCTCCTTGGATTATTGTTTTATGACTTTACATCTTGTTAAATCCTCTCTTTTCACAGAAGCACTTAAAACATCACTCTAGTTCATGATCAGAGAAGTCCTGAAGGAGACTACTAGTTATTGTAAGGTGATTAATTTGCATCCACTGATGTATGACTTTGGAATTTGTCCCTATGCCTTCTCTGATGATAATGATGAAAACATACTCTTCTTAATTTGTTTCACATAGCACAACTTTTCTCCCTAAAATCTGATGTAATCCTTGGCCGCTGATCTGTAGAATCCTACAGTAATCCCTTTATGATAATATTATCTCTTGAACTGACCGTTCAAAGGCCGTAGGAACTGCAGAGTGCTCCTAATTAGCTTCTCTGAGACACTGTTTATTCCATTTGTCTTTTTTCTATCTTATTTTTCACTGTCGCTGTGGCACCTGTTTGTTCTCATTCCCCCCCCTCCCGCTAATTATAGATAGGGGAAATAAAAATCTAACCTTGCTGGAAATTCATTAATATTAAAATATTCCCTAGATAAGCCTATAAATCTCTAAGCTGCATAGTTTGTCAGTACCTTACTCAGGAATTCACCTTTGGAGTGAATGCAGGTCTGCAGCCCAAATTAGTAACCATTTCTTGCATATTTAAATTTACTTTTCAACTTAGAAACCTGAACAAAATTTCTGTTTTCATGCTGAGAATTGGCAGGGATGAACTGTTCCAATCTTAAGGCAAAATGAACAAATAACTTTTAAGAAATTATAACTTGAATATGTCCTTTTAACAAGAACTCAAAGTTATTTGCTACTGCTATTATAATCATTATTAAATATACATGTAACACTGTACAAATACAGTGGGTACAGAGGTCGGTGTTGTAAAAACTAAGAATTAGACAGCAGTATCCTCACTCATGGGACTTTTCAAGATGATTTCTTTGGGACTTTGAGTAATATGAGATGGACATTTGACCCTTTGGTATCGGTCTGTCTGCTTTTCTTTTGATTAAAAAATACAAATTTAATAAGAAAAAATACAAACAAAATAACCCAACTGAAATTACATTCTGAATTATTTAGAATTGCACAGGAGATGAAAGCTTAGAAATTTCCAGGTTGGAGATAATGCATCATGATCGATAAATGAATCTATCCTTCCTAAACCCAAATATACTTGGCATACATTATTAAAAAGGTATAAAATTGTCTGATTTCATTATTAATGCAAGGTTATACTATAGCTTACGTGTATGGCTAAGGAGGTCATCCAGTACAAAGTTTGCATTTGGATTCATAGTTTTTATTTTTTAAATTTTTTAAAGGATTGTAGAAGACCAGATTTTGATCTTCACCTTCTTTTCAGTCTTTCTGTGTCGGTTAAGTCCTCCTTGTTCTTGGAGAGAGCTGTGGGATTGGAGGGGCACGAAACAGCTCTTAACTGTAGGAGTACTTGGGGAGCATGGCTTCCCGAAGGCCATCCCTAAACCACTCCTTCCATTACAAAGGAGAAGGAGAACAGGCGGATGGAAAGGAAGTGTTGCCACTGCACTTGCATTGTTCATACCTCAGTGCGTTCGCAGCAGTACGCTTTGTTTTCTAAATTGCGCTTTTTCTTCAGCAGCTCTGTTTTAACATCTTCACGATGCCCCAGTTGGTTGGGTCGGGCACCTTCTAGCACTTTCTATACGACTGATTTTCCTCCCTCAAACACTCTGTTCTTTCCCTTCTCTATCTACCCTCATCTCTTCTTGACAGCGATGGTAAATGTCAGCTCGTCTGGCCGATCACTTGCTGTTTGAGGGTACGCGACTCTGGAGCAACATTCTAATGCTTGTTATGGCACGGCCATATTATTTCATTGAGTTTGCTCCTGTCATCAGCTAATGTGCTTCAAAGCTATTTTTACAGGATATATGAAATGTCTGTAGATATTTCTAAAGTTTTGGGTATATTTTCAACTCCTTTTCTTGCAGAGACTCAGCTGTCACGGGAATCCCACTGTGCCGGCATTTCTTGACGTAACTCTGCCCAGACAGACAGCGCCTGCCCTGAAGACGTTGCCTTGTGAGTACGGCTAGGAGAGTCACGGCACGCTGAACTTACGCAGAGAAGGGTAGTTCATTATTTTCAAAAAAGATCACGGGTCGTGTGACTGCAGATGCAGCTTGAACTCTAACTTGGGCTCTGTGCATCATTTGAGGGTCTCCGTTTGAGGGTTTCTATCTTTAAAGGTTACTGTTACTTTACAGGTTGTATGTTGTGGTTTTGCTTGATTTTTACTCTCTCTGCCAAACTGTTGGAAGTCCACATGTTTACTGCCCTGAACTATGTGCGTTTTCTTTAGTGGAACTGTTTGGGAGAATACTGTGGGATGAGAGTGGAGGAATTCTGTACACCTTTGTAATTGAAAATTACTCTTTTAGGTAGAAGAGGTATAGTTGGTTTGTGTTTCCCACTGTTCAAAAATAGTAGGTTGGCTACCTATTTTTTTTTTCCACTAACTTTTTCTAAGTGGCACTATTCTCTGCAGTAATGTATTTCTTCCTGCCAGCTAGAGGTGTCCCGTGGAGTTCAAATCCATCTCTAGAGATTAAAGAGACCTTCTTCTCATGTGGACAGCAGAGTATACCCTCTTCTCATAAACTCCAAAGCAGTGAATTTATTTAATTCTTTCTACTATGGAAGTACTCAGTGCTGTATGTCATTCCAAGAGAGACTGTCTCAAGATTCCAGTACTTTATAATTGAGCAAGTAATGTTGAGAACTGTTTTTCTTACAGGTAACATGATCATTTTCTTCTTAACTTTCATGTCAACTTTTGTGTTTTGAAGCTGTGCCTCTTGGGTAATTTAACTCCTGCATTTTTTTCTTTTTTTTTCTTTTTTTTCTGCAGAGCATAAATCTTGCAAATTTCTCTGAGAGATCTAATTTCCCGGTCGCTCTTAGTGATAGTTGACAGACTTGTAAATCTTATTCAGGATTGTTCACACATAAACTTAAAAAAGCAGGAAAAATGGAAACTTTTAAAGCTTCTTACTCTACTATGAAATGAATAGGTACAGTGAAGCCTTCTGCAGCTTTAAAAGTGTTTTTGCTTCCTATGTAACGGGTGAGTTACCCTAAATCGTTAAAAATAACTGTATCTGTGCTAAAATTTTCAAAGACATTCAGGAAAATATGAACTGAGGTAGAAACGTATCTTCTAATACTGTTATTTTTTATTAGTATATGCAAACTGATGCTTCCTGTGTTAAAAAAAGGTTATCAAAAGAAAACAAGAACCATTTATATGTCTGTATATGTATACAGCATTTCAATTCTTTATCATAGCACAATGATTAGATTTTTCTTGATGCTTTAGGTAGCAGCTGTGTGCTTTTACAGGGATAGCGTTATCAATAGAAATACCAACACTAGCAGAAATAAAGAAGGAAAGAGGCATCTTTCTTTCCATTATCGGCTAGCTCCTTTAAAGTACTTTCAGCTCTTCCACTTTCTCAGTAATCACTGCCATCATCGAAGTCAAACAGAAATACAAAAGAAAGAATAAGCAGCACTTACTTATCTTTTTTCACCTAATTTATTTTGCAGTTCCTTTTTATAGTCGTGCATCCTACTTTTTATTTTGTATGTAGTATTGAAACTGTGAAGTCATCGCTAAGCATGCGGATGAAACCAAATTTCAAATGCGATGGGTAAAATTGATTAAGTGTTCTTACCAGAGATAATCGGTTCCAAGGTCTCTGGCTGCTCCAAGGCCACAACCCTTGCTGGAAATAGAATGCAGCAATAAATTGAAAGAAACCAATGATTCAACCTTAAAAGTTCAGAAAACCTGAGAAGAAATACACTTCAAGCTTCCAGTAGCAGTATGTGCACATACTACTTTTTTCTCCTTTTTTACTTTTTTTTTCATTAAAGTTTAAGAAGATTTGGAGCAGATCTTGTATGAAATATATCCCGTTCAGAATGCAGACAGTGTAATCCTTATCTCTGTCAAAATTCATCCCAATCCTATCATCTATTAATCTACTCTGTAGACCATAGAATAAGATTGTCACGGTCCGTATTCTTCTGTCTTTGCCTACTCTGGGCCAGTCACAAGAGGACATTCGGGAGATGGATCCTGGTACAACTCTTTGTATGTTACTCAAGCCAGGAGGAGTGTGCAGTAGAGGAAGATCCAGTTCTGGGTCTCTTCTCCATATGAGCTGCTTTTTACAAATAAAGTAAGCTGGAGATTTGGTCCCTGGCAAGCTGTCCATCTCTGGTAATCCACCTCTCTACATGCCTATCTCTATGTATAGTCCCATGCGGTTTCGAAATGAGAATACTATTGGAAATACATTCTAGGAGCCTAAATAAAATAGGAGAAAGATCTCTATACAGGACTAAGATCAACCTTGGAGTAAGGATACCTTTGAATTTCTGTGAATGCTGTTCCTTCCTGCTCGTGTCCCTCATCTCTTGGGATGCATAGGTTTAATTAGTTGCCTTTAAAAATTCACACTGGCATCAAGGTCCCATAAATGTTGGCAAAAAGTCCCACTTAGATTCCATTGTTCTAAGATTGAGAGACCGAATCTGGCAAATCTGTCTGCATAGCTACAACTGCCCCAAATTCTGTGTGAATTGATAGCTCTGACCTGCACCTGCCTGATTTCTGCAATGGCTGTGTGTGGTGATCGGAATTGCACATAATTTTCCAGATGAGCTTTCAATAGCATCTTTGCCATTGCCAGGGTGCCTTTCCATGATTTATGCTTCATTCCCTTGTTTGCCCAGCGTAGTGCTTCTTATTACTGGACAGATGGTTTTATTATTTGCAATCACCACAAGATCTCCCGTATGACTTTTTTGTATTCAACAATGATTTCCATGTTTATTTTTGGTACCCAGATAATTGCCTTGCTTTTGCCAGCACTGGGCTGTCTGTATCCACCCATAAACCACATCTACTCCATCACTGGTGGTTCTGCGGTATTTTACTATTTTTGTGTTGTCGTTAAAAGTAGTCCTTCTGGAAACTGAACACTTCTCTGCCTCGTTTGCATACCAGATAATTCCATCGTGCTGACCCAGCAGCTTTGCTTCAGATGCTTATTTTCTCCCTAACATTTTGCCATTTGCCAGTGCCTCTGGCCTTGCCTAAATACAAGAATATTTTAATTTACCCGTGGAAATTCATATTTTTCTGCTTTACACTTGCATAACATAAACAGGGGTTTTTTTTAGAAGTACAAATAGGACTCATTTGATGGCCCACCACCCTTTTTCCTTTTGAGTACTAAACTAGTTAGATGAAGTAGAGGAAGTATTTTTTTTTCCACCAGTAAATCTGTGCCATTCATCAAGTGGTGTGGTTCTATATTTGTGTTTGCACAAACATTTTCTTTTAATACCAGTTTCTCTCTTAACATTTGGGGTTCTTCTGTAGTACAAAATCCAGTTAGAGCGCTGTCATCACTTGAAACGGATAACGTGATTTAGTCTGTTAGTGTAGATGGGTGCCATGTTATACCACTGCCCCTGAGTCAAGTTACAGTTTAGACATAAAAATAGGGATGATTAGGTAACATGGTTAAAATGCGATTTAGTTATGCCTCAGTTGCAAAACATTTTCAGTCTGGGCAAAAAGCGACCTTTCTGGTACTCGGGTAGAGTGTTTATTTTGGCAGCAGTGCTGAGCCTGGGATAGCAGCTCCCCTGCCATCTCCATGATTTATCAGAGAAACATATCAATAAAGGATTTGTTTACTTCTGCAAATCCTCTGTTAGCAGCATTTATGAGTCGTGATACCCTCAGAAATAAATTTAATCTACATCTGATGAACACTATTGCCTCATTCCATCTACTGTTGTCTTCTGCATGGAGTGGAAAGGACTTAATGCTCGAAGAACGAGCACCCACCTTGTCTTCTAGAAGACGCCCCTGTAAATCAATCTCTTTTGATAGAAAGGCCGCAGGTTGTTTTATACGTAATCTAGAAACTACTAGTAATTGAGAAAGATGTAGGATTAACATCCAAGTGCACTGTCACTAGAAATGACCAAAGAAATGAAGTAGATCTCCTATTTTATTTCTCTATATGTTTAACTTTTATCCAAAGGAGCTCCATTTCCTCATTCTGTCAGACTGCAAAGTCTTTACTTCACGACTGTTTGCAATGACTCGAATAAATTGCTGCTCCGAGTACTCCCTCAGAATTACTGTTCTTCATCAATAGGAAAATACAGCCTCACTAAATACCAATACAAGTTTCTCGAACCGAGATCGTGAAGCACTTGCAGTCACCTTGGAATTGATTTGATAAATACACTGTTCCCATTAGTAACCCTGATACGTCTTTTAAAAAATTGAAAGAACTCTAATCCATATAAATTAGAGCAGATCAATGCCTTTTCTTGAGCAATCCAGCAGTCCTTTCTGGAGTGTTAGCAACGATCAGCAGTAATGGGGCTGCTGGAAAGTGGGAAGCAAAGGCAGAAGAGCAGCGTAGGGTTGGGTGAGGGAAGAGCAGTGTGAACTCAGGGTGTAGTAGCTCCTCCCTGGATTTTGTGTAAGATGCTGGTAGACAAACCTTTTTTCAGCATCAGAAATAAAGCCCTGAAACTTGGGTCTTGCTTTAGGCCGGTGAGGCTGGGGTTTCCGTGCTGCTCTGACCACGCTGGGTGCGACTCACTAGCAGTAGGTGATGGAAGAAATGAGCAGAAATACGAAGTGTGTTGTATGATGGCACCAGGCTCCTGCGTCTTTGCTTTTCTCCTCTCTACGATATGCTGGCAGTCACTCGTGTCTCCAGACTTGGGTGGTGGCATGAACAAACGTTGGGTTAGCAGCACAGAGACACGTGTATCAGCTGATGACTTCATGGTGCGGCGTGAGGAACATCTTGCCTCACTCCAGGTTTTCTCCTTCGGTTTCCTGCATGGGGTGGGTATGCTGTAAAGTATTCCTGGCCTGCGCTGTCTGTAGCTGCAGGATGCGGTTCCAGCTCTTTATTTTCAGTCGAGACATCCAGTTAACTGGTGTTCATCATTGGATGTGCCTGTCTTTTGATCTCATGTTTTTGGCTTTTTATCTGAGCACCATGATTAGATTGCTTTTTGAATGGAATCCAAGTCTTCTGTGCTGCACTTGACGGTTTCCAATAAGCCTACATTTCTGATTCATGGATACCACAGCTATAAAATTTGGCACAGGATAATTTTCCGTAGCAGTAAACAAGAGCCCTTGTTGCTCTTTTTATTTCTTTTCTTTTTCTATTTTAAAGGCCTTTGCAGAACTCGACTTCCCTGTTACATTGTACTACATCCCAGTTTCATTTAAGTACAGAAAATACCTTTTCATTCATTCAACCATGAAGCTATTGCTCTTACAAATGGATTTTTCTATAAACATCATCCCATGTAGTCAGGTCTGGATCACATCAAAACAACCTGCTTGAAAAGCGCCGTTGTAATGCTGCCTAACCTTTTGTTTCTCCTTTGCCATCAGAAGTTCTTCTATTAAGCGCCTCAATATCCTCAAATCTTACGTATCTTTATATCCTTTTTTTCAGTGCGCAGTTTGCAACTTCAGCTGCCTCTGATGTCTGTTTTTCTATAGCTGATCACCAGACTGGAAGTGTTTCACAGTAACGTCCACGGTCTGTCCAAATTATCCATCCTTGCCACCCCTTTTGACGGTCGCTTACATTTTCTGCTTCCTCCATGAATATGCCCCATTTTTCCTTGGAAAATGTCAGTAACCTTTCACAACTCCTCTTCTGCCTGAACCACAAACCTCTTTTTGAGTTACCAGCCGTTTCGTTCCTTTGCTTTCTCTCTTCTTGGCAACCTGTGTAACCAGCCTCTCTTTTCAGAGATATGCCTTCATGCACGTGGTATCCAATCTAACCGCGCGTGGCTGTGGAAATGCCTGTTTTCCGATTGCAAATTGTGGTGCAGCATCCAGACAGAGCTGTATCGCTTTGAGATTAAACACTAACGCCAGTTACTTAAACTTTTCTTCGAAACTAACAGGAAGGATGATTGGTAAGTGGAAGTAAGGGTTTCAGTTCATATTACATTTCCTGACTTCATGGTGTTAAATCAAATAATGCCACTGTGGTAAATGTAGGTGAGGAACGTGAAAACAGAAAGCTCAAGCACAGTGGCAGAGAAGAGGGCAGAATGGGGCAGGCTAGTGAACGGAGAGACTTCGCTTTGCTCCCACCACGTGCAGTTGGTGGTTTAATCCTTCCTAGGCTGAGACAAGCATCAGAGAGTTAATAAACCGTTAGAAGACCTTGGGCCTGGCAGAGGAAATAGAGGTGAATGAGTAGGCAGCAGCAGGCTGGTGGAGCGGTTGGAGCTGCTTGAAGGACGTGCTGCTTCCCTCAACACAGCGGCGGTGCAAAGTCTGTGAGCGAAACTAATTGAGTCTCTCTTGCAAGGGAAGTTTCATGTTTAAGTAAAAAAAAGATAAAAATATTAAAAAGTGCTTTGTTGTGTTTTACCCTTTGTTTTGTTCCATAGGCTCTGCAGCCTGCCAGGAGCAGAGGACACCGGAGGGGTTGGTGGTGCTGAGCTAAGAGCTGCGCCCAAGGGATATGACTCAGGGTTAGTAAATCCCCGTGTTCCCAGTAATCATGTGGCAAATGGGCCACATCTGGAATGAAAGCCACAAACAGCAGTGGCAAGCACGGGGCTGGCTTATCATTCGCAGCTCTGTTTGAGGTGCTGCACTGTGAGCAACGGGAAGTGGAGTTGTAAGTCAGAAAGAAGAATGATACGGAATTATGATACAGTGATTTTTATTTTTAGAAACTGTCGGAAAGTTGAAAAGTAACATCTGCCTTTCCAAACTAAGGTGCCACAGTTGTTGATTTCTATTAAGACAATTTATAACTCTTTGTATGTGAACGTGTTTTCTCGGCCTGTCAACATCTCTTCTTCCTTATTCTTAACTGTGGGAATTAAACAAACAGGATAAAACTTGCATCATCCGATTCAGTGGAAGTTCTTGCCAGCTGCTACCATGTTATTGAGTAATATATCATCAGGATGGTAGTGCATTTGTAATGATGCATTGCATTGATGCATCATTAGGGGAACTGTATTCTTTGATATATTAGTCAATAACAGTCTTTAGGAGGAAAATATTTTGAAAAGTCAAACTCCAAAATTTTATTTTAAAAGTGATCCATAAATGCACTGTGAATGGAAGACACTGACAACTCATGTTCTTACGTTAGCTTTCTCTGTGTGAAAGTCTGTATACCAGGTGACTTGTGAAATCACCCGAATCCGTTTTCTGCGTTTTTCCTTACTACAGCCCTGAGTATAACTAGGTATAAAAAGAAAGAATGGTAGAAGGAGAAGAAAGCATCACTGCCTGCAGTGAGCTGGGGACAAGGGCAGAGAGAGGGCCCTCGCGACCTGCGGGGGATGTCTTGCCGGCCCAATTCGGGTGTTGGGTGGACTTCTCTTGTGGAAGGTCCTTGCAGGATTTAGACTTGAAATCTTTATCAGACTGTGTAATGATCCTTTTAATTTTCTGTTTAAGTGAGTTTTGAATAGAAACAATCTTAACATACTGTCATCATCTGTCCCCTTTCTCTCTAATTAACATCCTGTGCTGATGATTACAGTTTTAGGCTGTGGCACAGCTTTGTTACTTATCTAGGTAATTGCTATACCTATAGATGCATCCATTAGAAGCAAATTGAAAGGGATAAATGGGGCTTAATTTAAAGCAGTCGTTACCTCATGTTGAGTGGATGCGAATGTGAAGTATGGGTGAACAATTACGAGTGTCGTCTAATACACGTAAATGTATTTTGTTTACCATTCTTGAACCCCTTGTTTGTACTTTTTCCAGTTTTCAAGCATAGACAAAAATACGTTTTACTGTATAGAGATAAGAATTTAACCTTCAATATGCAAATTATTTAATAAGCATCATGACCTTATTAAAACAAAGTGTTTTTCCTCCATTCTTGGCTCTGTAAAGAAACTCCATTTAAGCAAGACTGACAATAAAATGATTGTTCCTCTGTGGTTATGCCCGCAAATAAATAACTTAGTACATGACTAATCTCATCTTAGGCAAAAATCTTTTCTACTGAGCAATTTTTCAAATTCATTTCTTAATTGGCAAAGATATATATATATATGTTTTTTCTAAGTTGTGTAATAGCTAGTGAATAAATGGGGAAACATGAAATACCAAAGAAGAGAAATAGTTGCACAGTGCCAAAAGGCTAAATTAACGTTTATTTGGGAATTTTTTTAAGCCAACGTTTTTTACAGTGATTTGAAAACTGTGAGTAAAGATTTATAAGTTTTTCTTGTTATTAAGCATTTTGCAGTGCAGGGCTCCTTCTGTAAGGTGGTTCTTTTCCAACATGAAGGGCAGCTGCCTCAGTGTTCATCTGCTGAGCAATAGCCAAATCTCCAAGGTTCATAATTTGGAGATGGGGCTGTAGAGTTTCCATATTTGATGTCTTACCAGTTTGAAGAGCATGAAAATGAGCTTTCATGCTATATTTTGACCCAAATACTGTTAAATAAGAGAAGAAAAGAATTAACTATATCTGCATATTTATTTTACAGTCATAAGACCTTGATTGTATATAACAGGTATTTGGGCTGGAGAACTGGTTTCATACATCTGTTCTTCACTAGATGAACCTGAACCTATATCCAGGATCCGCAACAGCCTTCTCACAGACAGCAACGGTCAGGTCCAGAGCTAAATTGCAGTAATCCATCTGCCTTTAAAAGCATATTGAAGTGGACAATCGTTCAAAATTATGCAGCTTTTCCCTTTCTGAGGATTAATATATAATATTTTATCCAGAAAGTTGACATTGAAATAAATTGGGTTCTGCTGTTGATTGAAAACACAAAAGTTTACCTGCCTACGTGAGGTCAGTCTGCGTTTTCAGGTAAATTATTTATTCCAGAAGCAGAAAAGGAAGACTAAGTTTCTGTGGTCAAATTGAAGGTTGGGCTTTAGAAGCTGCCTGCAATTTTTATTTGCAGTTTGACCACAGCAAATGTCATGATCCTATATCTTAAGCCTGTTTTGTATATATTTTGTGCAGCTGACACAGTCTTTTCCATTAAATGGGAATAAAGAAAAACATGACTGTCCACCCTATGGAAACAGGGGCAAGAAAAATATGAAGCTGCATAAACCGATGCAGTTCTGACATGACGAAAGCAGTTTCACTTTGCAAATTTTGTAACTAGTATACTACAACACATAGAACATATATTTAGTCTGGAAACGCACATATGGTAAGTCAGGTGGACTTTCACCTTTCTAATTGACCTCTGCGGTCTGAGAACCCACTCCAGCCCATTGCAATAAGGTCATCTTTCAGCAGATCTTTCTCATTCACTGCGTTTTACTGTCCTTGAATTGCCTGGAATTATCACCTCCTGGACACAGAAGTCTATAACAAACCTCAAACAATTCCTCAGATCAGAATGAAAGATTAAAATCTAAAAAAAACCCCTGAGATTGGAAACGAAATAGATCTCCTCAATTCATATGAGTGTCTTGCTTCAGTTGTCCAAGAACATTGCCATTCACTTTTGACACTCTCGTGGTTGCTATAATTAGCGTGACTCCCAAATTGAAAAGTTGTTTTACAGAAAAAGTCTGAGAAATTTGTCAGAACTGTCATTCTTACAAAAAGTTTTGGCTTGATAGCGTCAGCATTTTCTGACTAAAATGATTTGTAGAAACAAAAAAATCCTGACACCAGATTTATTAATGTTTTTCCCCAGAATCAAGCCAACAGGAAGAAAATTATCATTCAGAGAGATAGATGTATTTGAGACACAGTAGTTCTCAAGCTATCCCTGAGGACACTGTAGTTCTGCACTAGTGGAGGTCTTTTCAAAAAACCCTGTTTTTTTGGGTCACATTTTTCTCTCACGTGAAGAACCACTACAGAGTTTCACCTATAATAGTGAAATGAATCTTAGTAAAACTGAATTTTTCTTCTATTGATTACTGACCTGATAGCGCAAATAATTTTTGAACTAAATCAACAAATTATTTTAATCTATTTTTCTCTATTTTATTGACCATTTGGCAGATGAGATACAAAAAAAAAAAATTCATCAGGTTAAAAGAGAAAACCGCGTCCCTGATCAATGTTTATCTTTCTGTTTAATTTTTAAATTATCTTTGGTGTCTTGGCTCTCCAAAGCAGATGGACTGTAGGCTCACTGTAAATCAACCTTGAAGTAGCCGTCTCTCTTACTGCGTTGGGTTGGGAAATGTAGGTGCCACTGGAATCGTGTGGAGTCCACAGTGCCTCTTCCCCAATTTTGCTGTCATTTCTTTATTACTTCTTCACGCCACTGTTTGTAATGTCAACATGACTTAATTTGGTTTTCCTAATAACTAAAAATGTGATCCTAGGTTGTTTGATAAACAGTTCACTGAGTACATTCCCGTCGCCGCTTCTGTGGCGGTGCCTGTACGCACACGTTTACCTCCTGAAGCTCTTCTGATCCTACCTTCTCCCCACCAAACGGTGCTGGCATTGCCATCCCTACGTAGCAAACTGCCATCCCAAATAAACCAGCAAATTGCCTGCTCTTTAACAACTCCAGGAGAGGACAGCACCGGACACACAAATCTGAATATTCAGATTTCCCTGAAGTTTATTGTTCTGATAGTTTGTGGATCTGTACTACGCTTCTGCCCCTTTTTTGTCACCCTGGTTTTAGCACTTTTTATGTAGCGGTAAAATAGTTTCTATAAGCTGCAGTCTGAAAAACGAGCTGGGAAAGGAAGAGCCAAGCTGCAGCCGGATTACACGAATAGCTTGGGACAGAGCAGTCGGTGAGTTGTACAAAGTTATCCGTCTCCTGATTTTGCCAGGAGCTCATCGTTCGATGATGTGTTACAGTAAAAGAACAGTATATAGAAACTTTGATTACATGAATAAGAACTGTCTCCATTTCCAGCAGACAGAATGCAAAGCTTAGGTTTTATTTAACTTCCTCATTTTGCTTTTGTTTCCATTGTGCCTTTGGGTCAGCTTTGAACTTGATGGTAAAGAGTCTAATTCACCATTTTTGGATTTCTGAAGCTGCACAGTAATGTTTCTTCATCATGTCAACAAAGTCACCAGTTTTGCAAGCAGGTCTCCGTTCAGTTTTTTTTAGGAAGGGCTCCATATGTGCAATATAACTGCTGGAACATATTAGGAAATAAAGAGGAATTCTTAAATTCAGATCTGAAATTAGCATCTTTGAATTTCACCTGAATTAAAGAAAAAGATTCCTTTACCTATCATTTCCCCCGCTTACGTTGCATGTGTTTCATCAGTAGGCAAGGAGCATCAAGGAGCATGTAATTTTACCGAAACTGGGAAAAATACGAAACCCCAAATAAACTTTGGTTTTGTCAATATAACTAAGAAGCAGGAATAAAATTTAATAGTTTGGGGGAAAAAGTCACAGCTTTGGCATAGCTGTACGGGAGAAAATTATCCAGATCTCCAGCAAACTAATACAAATCAGTCCTTCACAGGCAACGTAGGAACTGGGGGGATACAAAAATGGGGTTAAGCTGCTACAGTTTAGCTATTTTTCATTGTAATTATTCAACCATATTTCAAACCAATGTCTTTGGACTTTTTAACTTTTGTAGCTTGCTTTGAGGAAAAATCATACTATTTCTTAATAACAGAAAGTCTCATACTGACATTCCTCTCTTTTTCCAAAGGTTTGCCTGTTTTTACTTGCTCATGCATTGAGTAGCTGCAGGAAGAATTAATATATTTGATATACCAAGCCAGCTCATTTTTCTTCTGTCACTTTTGCCGTGATTAATGATAGTGAAAGTGTGTTTAACTCTGTTCCAAGTGACACTTCTGCTATTGCTCAGTGCTTGGATTTTTTTGAGTCTGTTATCATTAACTAAAAATAAATTCAAGTTAAACTGCAAAGGCAGATAAACCTATTTCCTTCTCTTCCTTGTTTATTCTTGTTTTGTCCTTTTGGAATAACTGCATTTATGCATTCAAATATGTTGAACGTTTCCAGCAACTGTAAAGATTTTGCAAATAAGCAGCATTTAAGCTTACTGTATTTTATAAATACAAGATGATATATTGATATCTTCTTAAGCGGACAGCTTCAAACTCATAATTTCTAATGTACTAAAAGAGCTCTGGGCCCTGAGGTGAGTGGGAAATGAAAATCTGTCTCCCAATCTGAGAAATCAGCTTTAAAGAGAACTGATACCTAAATCTACCACGTGTTTTTGTAACAATATGCAGCCCTGTCACGCCGCGCGACAAAATAGCCGGGAAACCGTGGAGTACAGGAAATGCTTCTAATCAGGTCTCTCGTGAACCAGAAAAAGGGATCAGGAGGGGGAAGGAGGCAAAGGGGTCGTTGGTCGAATCGCAACGAAAGACTTTTAAGGCTCGGAGCGCCCTTGGGTTGGGTGTCAGTCCCCTCCTTGCAGGATGTAAATCCCTGGGACCTCTTGAGCTCTACTTAGAACCTGCAGGTCCTCTCAGGATGTTAACAGATAAGAGCGAGGTAATGATTATCACTGATTTTTCCCTTCTTATGAATGTGAAATGATTTTAAGTTGTATTCCTACCAGTAGGTGGGGGTAGAAATTCCCACCGCTGATCAGTAGGAGGGTGAGCGTCTCCAGTATTTATTCAGACAGCACTGAAAAGCCTTGAAAGAAGTGCTCGACAGGTGTATACTAAGGTGTTCTTCTTACCAAGACGATAGTAGATTGATAGATGTTATCCTTAGTGAATATTTACAACATATCATGAGTCTCTCCTGGTTTTGAGTCACTGCAAAGGAAAACTACCTATTATCAAAGCATATTATTTCATAAGCAGCCTGCCCATCAACCAGCTAGAAAGAGGGTGGGGGGGAAGCGTTATTAATGCAGGTTGGTAATACTGTGTGAAAACTGTTCAGCCACTGTGAAAACTGCTCATCCACCAACAGGCAAAAAGAAAATTTGAATTATTAATGTGTATTATTAATTCTACCCAAAATCCCTTAAAGGGAAATGAAAGGTTTCAGCATTTCTTTTGAAGAGATTTTGAGAGTGGTGAAACCAGTATATGCATAGGAGCTGTCTACAGCATATTAAAAGAATATAAATAATGAATGAGTTATGGAGCATCATCCCACAAGAAAAGCAAAATATGCGGTGTTAATGTCTATTATTTGTATTAAATCCCAAGAAAGATAATTTTAGGAACTGGAGAGTGACTGTCTTTTGCAGACTTACTGAATAATCAATGGGCAGAATGAAATCATGTATCATGAAAGCGCTTTATCTGTCTTACCACCTTGGTTTGGAAGATTTCAAAGTCCCATTTGAAAATTGATTTGACTCAGTGGAAGTTACTGTTAGTGTTGCTGTGGTGAGGGGTCAAAAACAGAATATGGTGCATTCAGTTGACCCCGCACTAAGTGTTGCCCACGTGGTCGGGGATGTGTACTGCTGAAAGAGGAAAGAAGGGGAAGAAAACCAGTGCAGATTAGTAAACAGATATTTTGTAAGGTTGATGCACAACTCAACTGTTTGTCCTGTTAAGGGTGGACAGCTATTTATTTTTTTCTTTTTTTTTTTAATGACAAGATACAGGTAAATAGATAGGAATATGGAAGTTGATGTAAAAGATGAAGGGTAAAGTGATGTACCAGCTGGACTTCATCCTTCATTAGCTTGTGCTTTTGCTCCAAAAAGCTTTTCTGTTTTTCCTCGTCTTTGAGGATGTGCCTTCGGCTTTAGTCGTAAAGCAGAATCAAACGTGCACAAATGTCCTATTTACGTCATCTTTGAAACTGTAGAGTACATAGCCCAAGAGCTTCAGCAAAGCTATTAAAACTATAATCTATGTCAAATATTCTAGGTCAAGAAAATAAATTAGATGCATTTAATGTCACAGAATCTCTTGGTTTCAGGTCACTGAGCCCATTTCTTAAAACATGATACATATTTAAGCTCATTTTATAGTATTTGAACACATTATCAGGTGTAGCCTGCGGATCAAGCCTTACCTATCTCGACGGTTTACTGAGTCGTGATGTTTTTATTGAATGTCTAGTCTGTTCTGTCAACAGAAATTTCGAATGGGAGATCTCCAAGGCTGGATTTGGTCTGGTACTGGGAAAGCTAAAGGTGACAGTAAGTCTGTCAAGCACTTTTTGAGAGCCTGGTGGCAGCGCAAACACTGGAGTCCGTGGAGATGGTCCAGGCACGTGGCCTAAAACCCCACTAGAAGCGTACGTGAGCAGGTCTGTGTAAAGCCCAGGCAACAACTGCGTGGACTGATTGTGTAGCTACGCGTGTCCAGGTGAAAAGCATTCCTACATCTGGAGTAGTAGACGTCTTCTGTGTCTCTCTGCGTTGTCCTGCTAATGGCTGGGTGACACTTCACCTGTAAAGTGGTTCTATTGATCTAGTAAAAGGATTATTTTTGAGCATGGATGTGGTCTTATCCAGCCTTGTGAACTTTTTATTCATCTGCATAGTCCCAGAGGAGATTATCTATCTGTCTTTCTATCTGTGGTGCTTTTATGGTTGTGATCCACACCGGCTGAATGCTCTCGGCCTTCAGTGCCTTTAACTGCTCAGCCTGGGGAGACCAAGGCAGAGACGGGGTAAATGGCTTTGGGAAGGTCCTTGAGGGAGTTTGTGTTGGGAAAGTGCAAAAACAAGGTCTGAAGATGTAAGATCAGATGCCCTGTCTGTCCTCTCCAGTGAGGAGTACCCGTGGAGTGAGGGGCAGCAGGGGAGCGAGGACCTCGTGGATGGATGTGAAGGGATGTGCAGGACAGGGTCAACAGCACGTCCCTTCTGTCACGGACTCGGGGTTAGACAAGATCAGACTTTTCTTTGAATCTTCATCTTAAATTTGGTTTGCAGGTTTATTTTGGTTACATTGTTAAACACTGAAAATGTATTATTATTTTTAAATATCAGAAGAAACTCCTTTACCCAGCAGACTGGCTAAGACATAACACATTGTAGTTTGTACACTGCTGGTTTTGCAGACCTGGACAACTGCGGAACAGATGGTTCAGCTGGTAACAGAGGTAAAAGGCTCTGAAGATTAAAAATTGTTGGGCTATTTTTATTCCATTTTTGCTTTGGCATTGTGCCCCACTTTTGCATCATTTCGTGTCATCTAAAATGAGACATTGCTGAATGTTCTCAACTTTTTAAAACTCCTCCTCGTGATGCATGCTTTATTCTGTGTAGGAGATCAGACAACCTCAGAAGTGAAAGTTGACCCAAAGACATAAAGTTACAGAGTTAAAAGTAATGGACTCTCTCTGGAATTTCTAATTAATATTTTGGTTTAGTATTTTTTCTCCTTTCATTAAAGTCACTTGCCTTAAACAGGCTTAAACAGGTAAGAATTTGCTCTCTGAAAATTTTTTTGTCTCAACCCCTATTATCCATCGTAATATGAACATAGGTAACCTTTTATGCCAAATAAGGATTTAAGGGAGTTAAAAAAATGATAACTTGTCTTCGTGCTGTCACAGCTCATGGTCGGTGTCGACTTAAAGAACTTTAGGTTGTGTTGGTTGTGTCTTGCTGCTCGTGCCATCCTTCAGGAAAATGTCATGCTCCTCTCGGGCTTCTTGGGTGGTTTGTTACAAGGTACCTGTAAATAGTCAAAACCCAAAGTGTTTACATACGTGGCAGTCTCACCAAAACCCGTGGGGCTGTTTATGCATTTAAAGTGAAATGGCCACTTAAATGTTTTGCTGAATCAGTGTCTGGATCTGAAGAGCGACGAGGATGCTCTCTGCCTCCGGTCCTTGTGTGCCGTGCGGTTCCGTACGGTCAAAAAATCTGCTTTTCTGCAGCATCGGCTGCTCTGGAGGTTGCACTACTGATCTCTGAGATCCGGCAAATGTTTTTTTAATGCATTGACCTGAGTGTTAGATTTTCGTAGTGTAGCCGGTGTATTAATGCCAGAAACATGGATAGATTTGTCAGCAATAATTGATTACGCCGAAGAATCCTCTCTGAAGTTCTGTAGAGATTAAGTTTAAAAATAGCTTACAACTCCCTTTTTCTATTGAGAAGTCTTCGGCTGCCGATCTTCCCCTCCGGCCGTATGCCAAGGGGACCCTTCTCCTTTGCTGTGCCGGGAGGCACGTGGCTGCTGGCTAAAGTTCCGAGGGTCGGTGCTTGGAGCAACGTAGACGAGAGATCCTCAGAAAAATGCCTGGGTTTCCTCGTGTGCCTGCAAAGAAGTTCTGGCTTGTCCTCAGTGCCCCTGCACAAATCCTTCACTTTGCTCACATCTTTTTTCCCCACCACCTGTACTGTCAGTTCTGTTTGTTTCCTCTCTTTTCAATGGGCACCGCTTTTTTAATAATCAATGTGATATCCGTGGGGACAGTATTCAAGAAATCTGAATACTTAGAACCTTCTTACCTTAATTGAGTGTTTATCTCAGCTATTAAATATTCTTGAGAGTTCTTTTGTAGAAGAACTTTGAGGTACTCATTAAAATTAATGCGCGTGGTTGGTTTGTTTATCTGCCAGAAGAGGAAAACGTGCACAAGTGTTCCAAGTCTCCCTGCGAACGTGCAAAGGTGAGAACTAGGATGCGACTGCGGTGGGTGCGATGAAATTGGGAGCAGGCAGAAACTGGTTTTCTAGTCCTACAAATGTTCAAGTGCTTTTGTGGGTACAGCACTGGCTAATGAGAGGGATATTTTTATTAAAGATACTCTGCAAAATTAAGGGGAAAAGGAATAATTAAGGTAAATTCTCAGTATTGAAACTGGAAGGTTAGCAAGAGTTTTGAGGCGCACGAGGCAGTTATTCGACTTGGTGCTGGAGCCCTGTGTCACAAGAGATTTGAAACTGCGTTAAATCACAGTGCTGACATGGGAGGCACTAGAAAGGCCAAGAAAAAATAGATTCTGTGGGTAGGGATCAAATATTTTAGACAAGCTAATTACATCATGCAGAAAATGAGCTACCACTTAATACTTGCAACATCCTTATAAATTGTTTCCTACTTTAGGATTCATTTTCAGTAATTTTTTTGCATTCTGAATTAAGGTACTTTGCATTATGAGCGCTCACTAGTGCAGAGGAGTTAAGCTTGCCGGTGACAGAAATCAGACTTGTGGGTGCTGAAAGAACATGAAATTGCGGAGATCACAGAGCCTACTCTTTTATCTCGAAAGTGCAAAAGATGAAAGTGGAGACCTGTAATCTTAAACATAAGGAACCACGAAAAGGTAAATATGAGCACCATGGTAGTGGTATGCGTGTGCGCGTGTCTGAAATTGTGGTATTTGGTGAGGAAAAACTCGGAAACGGTGAGTTAGACCCTGAAATGAGAAAAGACTCCGTAGCTCGAGGGCTGGATCAGTGAAATTACGTTTCAGCGGTTTAGCTGTGCTGGTCCTGAGACAGGTAGTAGGGATGCTCATTTGTGACATCTGCATTTTGGAATGTAACAGGGTGAAATTGAGGTGGTTCATCCTGGAGAAGAGAAGGCTCCGGGGAGACCTTAGAGCAGCCTTGCAGTCCCTAAAGGGGCTCCAGGAAAGCTGGAGAGGGACTGTTTATCAGGATGTGTAGTGACAGGACAAGGGGAATGGGTTTAAGCTGAAGGAGGGTCGATTTAGATTAGATGTTAAAAAGAAATCCTTCCCGGTGAGGGTGCTGAGGCCCTGGCACAGGGTGCCCAGAGAAGCTGTGGCTGCCCCTGGCTCCCTGGCAGTGTCCAAGGCCAGGTTGGATGGGGCTTTGGGCAACCTGGGCTAGTGGAGGGTGTCCCTGCCCATGGCAGGGGTGGCACTGGATGGGCTGGGAGGTCCCTGCCCACCCAAACCAGTCTGGGATTCTATAAAAATCACAGTTAAGATCATTACTAAACCAAGTAAAAAGTATCTATTGCTAGGGTGAATCTGTGTTAGGCAAAATTTTATCACTTTTTCCTGCTAACCTTTTGTCATGACATTCTAATATCCAGGTGACTGCAATTCGTTAAAGCACAAACGAGAGATGATAACAGTATCTTAAGGAACTGGACAGGAAAAAAGGATATTGAAAACTGGCTTACAGTGGTTCCTAATGTACTGGTTTGTCTGGGTTCAAGGCTACTTTTTGAAGCAGTAATGTAATTATTACTGGCACTGATAATGCTGACAACAAGGCTGTTTCAAGAATGATAGTGGAAGATAAAGGGAGTTTGGCAGTCATTTGAATAATTGGTTTGAGAAATGCAGAATAGGCAACCAACAATTTAAATAAATGCAGATTCTAAGTAGTGAGTTTGGGGATTTCCATTAGTCAGAATACAGAAGAAAGAGTAAAAGGTTTAAAAGGTTAATTATTATTTAAAAAAAAAAAAAAAAAGTAAACGGCCTAAAAGAAAAATTGGATGAATAGAAAATTACTAAAGTATTAACTTAGCAAAATGATCTTACAGTGAATAGATTGAACTCTCTTTTAAATTGAGAATATATGTATTTCTTTTGGATTCTTATAAGAAAACAAGCTTTACTGTTTCAGGATAAATGAATTGTTTGCAAGAATATGGGAACTCAAGTAGCATGGTAAAGGTTTAGCAAAATAAATAAAATGGAGAAAGTTCACAAGAGTTGCAGTGTCTAGACTTCACTGATACATCTGTACAGAATAGCAATAAGGTTTCATGGCTTGGAATCATCTATGGGTCATAAATTTGTGGGATGAATCCCATTAATTTTCCATCAGGACCCAAGGAAAAGGTACTAGGAAGGAATAACAAGAATGTTCAGAAGACATCGCAACTACAATTCCAAGAAAATTCAGTTGTGTAATCTGCGCTCACCATCAGTTGGACGTACGTTCACAATAAATAAAACATTATCCTCACTTTAAATACTTCTGTTGAAACAGCTAGGGTGGAAACGATGATAGTTAGGGTCATTATTGCCGGTGTCAGTGCTTCCATTAACCAAGCAGATACAGACCATGTCCTTATTCGCAAGGCAGTCTCTCCTGCTTGTGGCGTGAGTGACGGATCCGAGGCCTTTGGGCTTCATTTAGGGATGTTTTGTGGATGAAGACTTCGGCCCTAGTACACTCGCATGGTTCCACTGAGTACACCGCTTAGCTTGGAACCTCGAACACTGAATATAGTTAACATATCATCTGCCAAGGAAGAATAGACGAGTTCCTTCCTTTGACTTGAACTCAAGGCTCATTGTTGACCCTCTCACGGTATTTTTTCCCTCCTTTAATTACAGCTGGGATCTAACTGTAAAGGAGGTAAAGCAATTATAAAAGCAATGATAAAAATGCTTCTGCTACTGTATGCCTGAAATGTTGCTGGAGATCCCTGCAAGTCCATGCTCTGAATTGTAGAAAAGCAAAGGGACTGATTGTATAGGTGAACTGAATAGCAAATAGCGGTGTTTAGTTTGCTGAAGTTCTTATGGCTAAGACATCACTAGTGGTTGTTCACGTGCTCTTAACAGACAACATCTAAGGGATGAGGAAGGAGAACTGTCATTAGAAATGGAGCTTTTTAGTTTTGTCTTCTGTGCTCCAGTCCTTCGTTTCATCCTCTGTTCCTCCTTTCCTTCCCTCCCCTTCTCTGCTGCAGTAGGTATTGATTTGTGGGCAGGAACGGCAAGGTCTTTGCCTGTGCACATTCTGATCTCATCGGAGAGGGAGGTGAATAGGAAAGGGCAATCCTTAACGGCATTTTCCTGAGCCCAGAAATTACTCTGATATTTAAAAAACAGCATTATGCTGAAAAACGAAAATAGCTGTCATTCGAATCAGAGGTAGACTTGTGCTGCTGAAGAGTTCTTAAAGGTGGAACTCTCAAAGAAGCTCCTTAAGTACTACATAAACTGCCTAGTACTACTAAGAACAGTTTTATTTTATTTTTAAAACATAAATGTGAGTATAAGAGTGCGTATGGGGAAAAGAGATAGCAATTTAATTGGCACTGTAACGGATTACAAGTGTGATTCTGTAGTCCTGCCTACTGGAGAGCTCCATCCAGGGTGATGTTCTTACAAATCAGGTCAGTGGCCTGACCCCGCTCTCAGTGAAGGTAGAAATGACAACGTTATCTAAGGCTTGTTGTGGGGCTATTGCATTGTTTTACACACGGCTGGCCTCCTGGGTTTTTATCTTATTAAAGTATGTGGCACATAGACGGTTCCAAGCGTGAGCTGCGCTGAGTGCCCGTGCATGGTGTGCTGCGCGGGGAATTGCTCGTCGGTCATCAGCTGGAGAATGATCCAGATCAGACCTTGACACTTCAGAATTATGACAGCATGTGCTGGGTAAACGGTAAGTTCTTGCTTACAGCAGAGACGTATTTCATCTGTTTAAATGTCATACCAGTGCCGTTAGGGTTCAGGGGTTCAGAAGAGGTCAGGTTCTCGGCTGCTTCTTGTATGACCTCACAAAACGCAAGCTTCAAGTCAGTCTTGCAGCTCAGATGCTCAACGTGATTCTCAGCCACACACAAGTAACAGTGGTCTCAAAACCTTCATGTAGTACGTCATCTGCTATTTGATTTCTTTCCAAACCCACCTATATTCCTTAGGAATCTCAGGTTTGTATCTTAATCAGTTTTCTTCCATCGGTAACGCCAGACCGAGGAAGCTTTCTCAGGAGAGCCAGGCCGGTTAGCTTACGAACCGCCGCGCACCTCGGTTCACTGTCACGCCCGAATGCACGGTGCAGCGATACCAGGGGGAATGCGTTTGGTATAACCGAGACTTCAGAGTTACGGTCACGAGAACAACCAGACCAGCACTTCACACTGGTACTCCGTTCGTTAGAAAAAAGAAAGACTTGATTTAACGAGGTAGTTAACGGTATTTCTAACTTTAGGTCTGCTGATGTTGTTAAATTTGGGCAGATGCCCAACCGCTTTGCTTATCAGGCCTCAGCTGCCATCAGAGTCGTTACACTCCGTTGGTTTTAATTTTCTGAGAAAGCACGTACCTATCTTCATGCAGATCTCTGCTGTTCAGTTTTAGTCTGTTCCCTTTTCTGCAGTTAGTCTGAAACTCGGGCTGATGTCCATCTTTGTGCGTGCAAACCACCTCAGACATTTAATAATCATAAAAAATAAGTTGGAAACCAACTGGGAGAGTTCGTTACTGCCTAGACCAGGAGCTCGAGTACTCAAAAAGAATCATCGTGGTGTTGGTGACTTAAAAGACACGTGCTGATATAGCAGGCGGTAGGATCTGTAGTCCAATAACCTTGAGAAATTAGTGAAGACAGAAAGATAAAGCCACTGTTAAGGAAAAATTCATTAGGTAACGCTTTTGTTTCTGATGCATCAATGGATGCAATTAAATTTTTGGCAAGAGCAACGGTATTAAACATTTTGTCCAGAAGGTTATTATAGCTTGAATTGAGAGGCTGGACAGCTAAACAACTATTGTCATCAAAGCACATGGGAGAAAAGTTGGCAGTTTAGCAAAGTGTGAGACCAAGTGCTGACCTCCCAGTGGGATACTGCAGGCTGGCTTCCCGTCGGAGACGGTGTTCCCGATCCTGCCCTGTGCGAGGGTGGAAGAACCTGCTTCCACAGCGAGGATACAGCCTGACCTGAAAAGTCAAAGCGCAGATGTGGTATATAATTATTTCTCTATCATGTGAAACGTTTCATCCCATTATCCTGCATTCTACAAAATAACAGCCAGGAAAAAAGGGAAAGGAATACATTATTTCTGCATGCAATTAAATCAGATCCTTTTTATAAAATATAGAGTCTTCATTTCTTATCTGACTTCAGCAACAGAGACCTTAGTTATCACATAAATTATGCAGATTTGCTTTTGGAGACTCGTTTTTTTTCTCCTTTCCTTTACCACAATTGTGTCTTTTACAGAAAGCTCATTAAAATGATACGTACTTTGAAGAGAGGATGCAGTTCTAACTGGTGCGCACCCTCTTTGAACAGCCTGAAGAGTGGTGTTTGTTGCCCACCAAAAGAGACGGATCTCTGCAGTGATGGTTTAGTGCCGCTGCTCCTTCTGCAGCTGGGTGTAAAGTGAATTATGGAGGGCAGTCATACTTCTTGTCACATGTAAAACATTTCAAAAGGATGCGTGGCTGTTCCGTGTGTAGTTCTGTTGCCCTTGCAAAAAGGAAGTGTTCCTTGTCTTATGTTCATGTAGAGTACTTTGTTCTTTTTGGACCGAGGTAAAAGATATTCATCCACTCTGGTTTATCTAAATAAAGGGTGAAACAAAGACTTTTCTGTTTTGTAAAAAGAAGTTGCAAAGTAAGACAAATAAATACATCACTGAGCTGAAACAGATCTCTATTTAGAAGCTTCAGGTCTTCTCATGGACTTCAACTGAAGAGTGCGTCCAGCCCCTCCGCAGAGCTTTGGTTAAGAGCTTAGCTTAATAAAACGATTCATCAGGGCACTGCACAGTGGTAGGTGGCTCCAAGCCTGATAAACATGTATTACTTGTCCTTTAGATGTGGCTTACAGAATAACATCTTGCTTTCCTTTCAGTGTAATAAAAGGAAAGTATCAAAGCATTCCTCTGGGGATTTCCCCTGGCTGCCAGGCTAATTAACAGAGTGGAACTCTTTGTAACATGACTTTAGACTTTACTGATTATATTTATCGAGGAAGATCAGCAAAGGGTTTTCTATTGTTTTATTTTGGGGCTTTTTGCTTACTGAATTAAGTGAGATGGAAATTAGACGCGTTCTGGTTGGGGTGGTCTGCCTCGTTCCGTATGCAGGGATGTGAATTCTCTCACCTCTCTGGTACTCCCCTGGTAATCCACGGTTTATTTTCACTAATCCTGCTGACTACTGTTCCATACAGCTTAAAACCAAATAGGTACATGAACGTAACTTCAGAAATACAAGTCGGTTCTTAAGAGCACCGAAAGAGTAAGGAACCATAGTCACGGCGGGAAGAGGGCTGAGGACTGACCTGCCAGGAGTGTTTCTGACTGAAAGAGTCGGACGACCATGTCATGTGTCACAACCTTCCTTCCTCGCAGATCAAAAGAAAAAATTGTGTGAGAGTAGGTTTTCGAGAAGGGCCATACTTCATGGAAAATCCCTGAAACACCACAGCTTTTGTTCTTAAAAAGTTAGCATTTATTAGACCTGTGGACTGACGTCATCCTCCGTTTGTACGAGTTGAGGCGTACAGGCTGTACGATGCTGCAGCAACTCCCTTTCTTAATGTAACAGGCATCATAACTGAACAGTCACCGAACCAGCGCAGCTTCAACTGCCCGAGTAGATTGCGTGATAGCTTCACTGAATCGACTGGGACGAATCTAGAGTTGCAACATAGACGTACCAGCAAATGCCCCCAGGAAATTCAAGGTGAAGTGCACTTCAGTAGGTATTGGTGCTGTTAAAATATTAATAGGCTAAAGTTCAGCTACAAAGTCTTTATCTCAGTATCTATAGAAAGTAACTACATGTTATTTAATGCTACCTGTGTCCCAGAGCTTACTGGGGATAAAGAAGATGATTTGTCTTTATTTTTAGTTTTCTTCTCAACTTGATGCTCAGAAGAAAATCAGGCTCATAAGTTTAGGAAGAATGTAAGTGCTCACTGTTGTAATGAATTTAAATTCTTGTAATCATGAATTTAAATCCAGCAGTGCTACTGAAGAAGCTCTTAATAAATTAAACACATTAATTTCACCTTCCCAGATTATTAAAACACTTAAATATTATTAGCTAGATAGCCTAAGAGCGGCGGGCTTCTGGATGGAAGTGTGTGCAGCGTAAGGCTTGCAAAAATTCCCAGTAGATGGAGGAAGCTTAGTCATTCTTTCAACTTATTCCTCATTCCTTTCTGAATTCTCTTGTAGCAGTCTGGATTTTTCTTGAAATTAATTGTTTTAATTATGGCAAATGGCTTGAATGGCTTCTGTGTGAAGAAAGAATTAAAACTCTGGGACGGTTTAGTGTGGAGAGGGGACGTAAAGAGGGCACACGATGGAGATACACAAATAATGAATTGCATATACAGAAAGTAAATCTGGCACTTTCACTTATCCTTTCTTATAATACAAGAACCAGGGGACTTATAATGAAACCAAAAGGCAGCAAAATTAAAACCATTAAAGAAAATAAGTATTTACACAAATGCATAATTAACCTGTGGAATTAATTCCCACAAGAGTTCAGTGAAGCCAAGAGCTTAGTGGGGTTCAGAAAAGGATTAGACATTTGTACGGATAATGGAAACATCTGCAGTTGTATTGGATGGCGTGAGAAGTATAAAGGGACCGCGGGACCGCAGCTCCTGCTGAAGCCGGTGGCAGGGAGATGAAGTGTATCAACTCTCAGGGAAACAGCACTGGCAAGCCAAAACTGACACAGGGAGGGAGAAAATGTATGAGGTAGGGAGTAACCCTTCAATAATTGTTCAGTTCACTTGGGTAAATGTGACTGTTCCGTTTCCTTTTGAAGGAGATTACACTGTGGTGAAGCGATGTGAAAATGGCACGCGGTTGTCTACTTATTTTACCCCAACTGAGCCAAAGAATTGAGGTTTTATCATCAGGGGAAAATTAATTCAGAGCGAACTGATTGATGCTATCACATACAATTGTTATCACAGCATTCCTGAAGAAATGCAGAATAAATAAATATAATTCATCTTTGAGAACCAGATTAATTTTCCAAGTCGGATGAGATGCGGTGCGATGAGGACTGTGTGGCGGCAGCATTGCTGGTACTGAATCTCTGTGCGTGCTGCTTTTCCCATCCAGTGTTTTAGTGTATTGAATTTTTCTGAGGCGCTAATATTTTAAATCCTGTAATAACATAATTTCTACAGCCATAAGTTGTCTACAGTTCATTGAGTTCCTAAAATAATCCATGTTAGCTTTTCTTGTCAGGGATCTCTGCCAACATTCTGGAGACCAAGGCAATTCCATGACCTACATGACATTACTATTAAGCCTATTTTCCCCTTTGCTAATAATAATATTATCCAAACCAGGTTCTCGAAAGCTCTCTATCAGTGTGTGCAGGGACTTGTTCGCTGCAAACACAGATGTTGCGGAAATGCAGCAGACATATGGCAGGTTGGAGGTGGATTTCCATTTCTATTTCGTTCATTAACCTTTTCAGGATCTCTGCCAAAAGGAGCCTGAGGTATTTTGACCCCTCCATTGATGGTCTTCATTAACCCACTTGCGTGAGAAGGCTTTTTGGTTGATCATCAGCATTTTGAATCAAAGTGGGAATTCCACCTCAGCGCTGCTAGACATGGCAGAAGGCTTCTCATTCATGCTCAGGTGATGTTGCAGCAATCTTAAAAGTTTTCCAGACTGTTTATTTATGACCTGTTTCATTCTAGGTGCTACTTGAAAGCTCTGAAACATGATGGATATGATCTAAGGGAGGTTGGTAGCTTCCCTACAGCTGGGTGTCTAATCTGTAATTTGTTATTCCTCGGGTGACGCAAAGTCTGAATGCTGTCAGCGTTTGTAAGGCAAATATTTTAACTTTGAGTAACAAATTCCTTCTGCGTTGGAAATTAAAAATTCTGACTCACAACTCTAGATTTTTAAAATTGCGTGGTTTTAACCAGTGTTTGTATTTGTGGTTCCAATTGTTAGGGTAGTTAGAAATAAGATTCACGAAGAACTTGGACCTAAAATCCTTCCCTGAGCTGGTAATGTCACGATTATAGACAAGATAAGGAACACGTACCAAGTGAAAACTCCTTCCGGACATCTTGTACTTTCTCCCAGCAGACTGTAGCATTCGGGCAGCCGCGTGAGGACCCTCTCCACCGCAGCCCTCGCTGGCCCCGGCTCTTCTCCCACTCCCCAGCGCTGTGACCATCGCTGTCCTGCCCGGGCAGGGTCACCTCCCGGCTTTGTGCTCCGCGTTGCAGAAGTTCACTTCTACGTCTGGAAGAGGGTCCTTTAAACTCCAAGGCGTTCTCACTTACAGCTGCCTAAACCACACCGGTAAGACCTCGTTATAAGTTATATTTATACACAGACTGGCATTGTCTGAGGGAGCATGCACAGCTGAGTAGTCCTTCAGAGCATTGTCCTCTTTAAACTCATCTTTAATGTGTTCTTTGTTTGAGAGTTCCTTTTGTAATTTACTTGAAGCTGAATTATGAAAGAATCCTGATCTAAATGAGTCACTGTCCCACTAGGAAGAATGCGACAAATATTAAATATTCTTATGTAGCTTGCAGATCTGAAAGTAAAATTCATTCTTCTCCTTTAATGCTGTTTCTTCCTTTATATTCTGATGACTCATTTGGTGAAACGTTACGGTGCCAATTTTTTCCTTCTTCCCAAAGCTAACAGGTGTCTCTTGGATTTGCCTCATCTGTTACGAATCCAGTTGAGTCCAACTGGAAATTTTCCATCCGATGGTCAGGCAGTGCCCTGCGCATTGGCGTGCCGCGCCTGGTCCCACCATACCCAGCCCACCCCCAGCATCGCGGCTGAGCCTGGCTGGTCAGTGCTCGACAGCTGGTTCATCAGATCCACGTCATCGTCCGCGCAGGGTGGATTTATTGTTCCGAGAGCCCAGGGCACCTTTATCACGTTATGTAAATGCAACCGCTTCTGCCCTGAGATGATGTTTGCTGTGGGAATGTGGTTAAAAGCAGGTCCTAGTCCTGATTTTTTTCCTTTGCTAAATAGATCAACAGTTGAAAACAGTAACATCAACAATTATCCTTAGGCAAGAGTTTGTTTTTAGCAGTGCAGTGAAAGCTTATTTAATAAGGTTATATTGTCCAAACTCTCATCTTTTTAAACTAAAATGCTCTGCCAGAATGAGATGAATGAGTTGATTATTCAAAATACAGCACACGTACAAGTTCTTATCGGCCTTTACTTTGGCAGACTGTGTTTACACACATCTAAAATCATATGGAGCAAAACTGTCCCCATTTGGTAGCAAATGCCAAACGGCATTTGACAAACATTAATTTGGTTTGATCTGATTGTAGTGCAATATTTTATTTGCGAGATGCTCAGACTTAATTAAAAAAATATTTTTTGACATATTAAAATCTCATGGAAAACATCAGGCTCCTCGAGTTGTGATCTGATAAACTAAGAACCCGGCATAATCAGCCCCATTTTAATCTGACACTATAGGAGCAATAACAGCCGTAATGCCCATTAAAAAAGGACTGAAAAAAAAGACTTGAGTCTACTTTTTATTCTGGTCTGTTTGGTTTTGTGATTTTGTTTTTTTATATTTAAGTTGTCTCTAGGAAATGTAGGGAAATTTATTTCTTTCAAAATTACTATTATTACATTTTAGAACTCTAAAAAGAGAGAGTAGTATATCAATTTATCCTCATCTTGTGACACTGATATTGTGACAAAAATATAACTCTGGTTTTGCTGTTATTCATCATTATAACAATTCACTCCCGTTAAATAAAGCAGTTTACACCTTGACTTTGCCTTACATACCATTTTAAAGAGTGCACAGGCAAAGTCTTGACCAAATGCTCATTTCTCGTTGAAAAAAAAGAGGTGTATAGAAAAGTTAGTACTGGTTTTAAAATTTCTAAAACTTTAAAAATTTCAGAAAACCAAACACGTGTCCTTTGGATGGTTTGTATTTAGAGAAGGCTCAAAATAAGAAAAAAAAAAAATAAAAAATTCTTGCATCGTCCGTCTTTGAAGTAGAGTAATGGGAAGACCAGGCAGACTTGAAAACAGTCTGGTGCGGCGGTTGTCAATTTAACAAATCATTTCCGTGCTCTTGGAGAACCAGTGTGAATTAGGCTTGAAAACCATAGCTACACGTCGTGAATTTCATCAACCAGAAGAAAGGATTAAGCAGGGTAAAGAACTCATGCAGTTTCTGTGTTTATTACCACTCCCATGGACAACATAACTACTATTGCTATCTTTTTGTGTTTTTTCAGTTATTCCTATTTCTCATTTGTTACTATCCTGCGAGCGAAGGTGGTGGGATTAGTCTCACAAGCGCACAGGTGCTTTGCAAGTTTCTTTGCAAAATAAAATCACTGGCAAGGTTAATTAGAAACAGGAATATTTCACTGTAGGTTTAGCACTCTTGAAATGTGCTGATTCAGGTGACACCACTGGCAGACTTACTACTATGGCTGATTATATATACCTTAATTATTATATAATTCAATTCAGTATAAATAAGACCTTCTTGGTATAATGGCTCTCTGCCATTTGTGATTAATATTTCATTAGGCATGAAGCCATGAAAGCACTTAAGCAGGTGCTCAATTTTAGCCACTTTAGTCAATTATACTTAGAATTAGGCATATGTTCCAATGCTTTGCTTGACTGGACCGCTGTTCCCCAAAGCTGAGCTGACCTTAATGTATGTCATTTATATCAGTGAACGTTTTTTGCGTTTGTTATCACTAAAGATTAAAAATAAGAAATTCTGTTATTTCACCTGCAAATTAAATGCTGTTACGATTTCTAGGAGGAGGTCGACTCTTTTTTTTGCAGTATATCATATGATTGAAAGGATGATTTTCCTAAAAACTTTGCTTTTCTTGTATCCTTGGCAGTCACGTTAATACGTTACGGTTTACCAGCCTGTAGAGAGACAAGCCTATGAATGGTGTGTGCCTGTTGATGGAGGGTAAAGTTTTCTAAATCTTTTTTCCTCATAGTAAATACATTAAAATAGCGATGTACCTTTTCCATAATCCAGCAGACAAATCTCACCCTTTGTCTTCTTCACGTGCTGGTCTTTGCATCACTAGCCGGTTTTTACACCTATTTCAATTACTTTCTTTTGATGGCCGGTATTTCAAAAGTTACCAGAAGTAAGCAATTAAAAATCATAGGCTAAAAAAATGCAAGCCTAAAGTCTGTGGTCAGTTTAATAGATATTTTCCAGCCCTTTGGTGGGTCCTGTTTCTGCAGAAGTCGATGGCAGAAGCCCGTTGGAGAAATACACTGGAGCAGGGCAGGCCTGTCGTTATTTATTTGTCTCGTAGCACGATGCTGTGCAGTCCGATGCTTTAGCTCGGGCTGAACAAACTGGCTTCACGACCTGAAGCAGCACAGTACTGTAAATTTGGGAATGGCAGAGCTCGAAGAAACCAGTTACCCAACAAAAGGGTGAAGTGGCACATACATGGCAGAAAAATCCAAATGGGTTTACAAGTACCATACAGTATAAAACACATTCTTTAAAACAAAGTGTGAAACCGTCACAATTGTGAATTTTATGGCCTTGGTTTTTTTCCCCCTGGGAGCTCTGCCCGGTGCCCACATGGTGCCAGCTCGGGCATCTGCTCTGCGAGTGATGCCGCTCCTCTGGGCAGCGGGACCGGAGCGCCTGCGAACTGGAGTCGTTCCTGTCCTCTCTGCTGCGTGAATGAAAAAATAGGATAATGAGGATCTCTTTGTGCAGTGAAAAAGGGAAACGTGACAATGCTGAGTGTAAGAAATACTGGCCGTGGTGCAGCATTGGCCTGAGGGCTCCTGAACCCGCAGCCAGCCCTCGCAGGACGTCGGCCTGAGCGAAAACGTGAGATCGGGGTGTGCGGCTCTGCTCCACAGCGAGCAGGGCTGGGGCTGCCTCCCTCCTCGGGGCAGCTCCCCGGGGCAGGGCTTTCCTCCTGCCTGCAGAGGCTGCTGCCGAGGACGTTCACTCCCCGAGAGCTGACACCCAGCACCCCTGAAATCGGTGGTGACGCTCCCTTAGGCTGACACCAACAGTGAAACCGTTTTTCCCCTCTGATGATGAGCTAAATTCAGATCAAAGTTTACCTGCTCTGTACTGCGATGTTTATCTGAACTGCATTTTACTTTTATTTATGATAAAATTCAGTAAATGGACAAAGAAGGCTTGGATTGCTTTTTTGGATAGAAATCCTGGCTTAAGTAGTTTGCCCGTCATTGACCAGCTCTCGTGGCAGCAGCACTCAGATGCTCAGCAGAGCTTTCCAAGGGGAAGTAAAACAAAGTCCGCTGCATTTTGAAAAGCACTTAACTAGTTTTGAAAAATGCCTTTTCTAATAATAGTTTATTTTTCTATACCGGGTGTTGCTTCCCTATAAAACTGTTTTCCCCAACATGGAGAAATTACCCTACAAAAGTTAATATTAGTATTGACTCCAGGTTTTCAGCTCTCTATGGATGTTGGCGTGCCGGCGTGTAGTCGGATCTGTGCAGTAAGCAGGGCATGAGGAAGGATTGAGGTGTCCCCTAGTCATAGCTGGAGAAACATCAAGTTATGAGACAAGTTTGTGAAATAAGAAAAAGTCTTTGTTAAACTTATTTATGATTGCATTCTGTTTAGTTTGTTACCTTTCTCATTGCAGTTGAATAATTTCCAAAGCTCGTGTTCTCATTACTGTTCTGATTTTGACTTCTTTATGCTTTGAAACGCAGTGCTGCCACATCTCAGTGTCTCTGCTCTTCTCTCTTCTTCCCAGAACATCGTATTAAAGCCTTGTCCTCCATTTGTACTTCCATCACCCTGTGGTCCTGCTCCACATCTGTTGTTACAAAAGCAGGAATGGTGCCTTTCCAGAGACGGTCATGAAGTCTATAGATTGTCCTGTCCATTTTGAAAAGGATTGAGGTCTGGAAAAAGAGCGTAAGTGATTTGTAATTGTGTTGCATGGGTGAGAAGTGAAACAAAAGACACGGATCAAGTTGCAAATGGACAATTTGTCCATGAAACGGTTTCACTGTGGTAACAGACACGGGTCAGGGTGTATTTGCTGCAGCTTTAATGTTTTCAAATCTTTATGAATCTTAACGGTAGGAGAGGATGGTTCTACGAAGATAGCTTTTGAAAACAGAATTTGACCAGTTTTATTCACAAGTAGCAAAATCCTTAGAGAAGTTCAGGTGAATCCGAAAGCATTACTGGTTTTCATCCACTGGAGAAAGTAAAGGGATTTATCTCATATTTGCATAATTTATAGGATATCTGGACCTGGGATTTCCTATCATATGCTGAGGACTTTGCAATCTGAAATGAAAGATCGAGATGCTTCTTGCTCCACAAGGAAAACTTGCAAATATTGGAGAAATATCAATCGTGGTTTTCAGAAGTGTCGGTCTGCTGGAGGGTTATATCCATGGTAGACGGGATTGTATAACAGTATTTATTAAGACATTGTTGCAATGTATTGGTTAGCCATCATGAGTTAAATGATTGTGGCTCAAGAGAAGAAAGAGAAAATAGGAAATCAGCTAAGATGGCATCTAGAGAGGAGCCAGAGAGGCAGGTAGTGTGATCTGGATTAGGTTTTTTATTTTGGTATTGTTTCTTTCTGTTTTGTGTCATTAAACTATAGGAAAAGTGTATTGTTTAACTTACTGCAAGTTTCTGGATTATGTCTGGATTACATGAGAGATCACATATTCATGGAGTTTATATCTCCACATGCGAGACATGTGGATGTCTGAATGGAGCACAGTAGGTAACAAAAAAAAAAAGAAAAAAAAAGCTTAGCAAATGTGTGGCATGTTTGTTATTATTTTGTTGTTATTATTTGTATTACGAGAATGGGGAATTCTAAGAAGTATTTTTAAAACTCAGGTTGAAAATGTGAACTGCTCTTCCCCTCGTTTACATATGCTATATGTACCCATATAGCAAAAGACAGCCCAGCAGAATCCGTACATCCGGGTAGTAACAAGATTCTGCTGGATTCCGGCTCGCCTGCAAAAGTGCTTCCTAAATCCCTCTCCTGATAAAATCAACTCCAAATTCTGTGGAAATTAACAGACAAATGGAAATAAATGATTAGGGAGAATAAGCACAAAGTTCCCCCTTGCAGTGACTACAAGGCAGAATTGTGTGCTGGCTCCTGCAGACCGTAGCTGTCTGTTCTTGCTGAGGACATCGATCCTGTGATATTCCAGTCTCAGGAGCTGTCTCTTTGTCTTCCTTTTTCATCCCAGAACAAAGTAATGTGTTCTTCAACTTTGACCAATGAGGCTGGCAGTATTACAGGAGGACTAATCTTATCTGTCCAAGAACCGTTAATACTAACAAAAATATGCTCTAAATGAGACATTTATACAAATCAATATACATTAAAATGTATGGTGTGCCAAGGCAAGTCAAGCAGAACTTGTTCTTTAATCTTCATTAAAAACAAAAGATTAAAAATTTATCTTTTCCTTCCTAATGCAGAAAGGTATGGTGAAGGGAATGTGACTCGAAATTTTAATGTAACAGCACCTAAATTATATTATCTATACAAAATAGGATTTTCAAAGCGAAGAAAATGGCTAATGCATTTAAAAAAAAAAAAAAACAACAACAAACCAACAACAAAACAAGCAAACAAAAGTGTTTATGGTCCGTATTACCCTATAATGGCAACGGCATTTTGGGGCGAGATAGAGAGGCTTATGGTTGGGAAGAATTAGGCTTTTTGGCACCGGACATGCTGAACCGAGCTCTGTGTCCCCACAGCAGTGTTTCTCTTTTTATCTGTGCGTCTGTAAGGTGCTCGCTTCCACGCCTCGGCTTCACTGGGTTGCTCATGTCAAAGAAAATTCCATGCATAAATACGGAACCCATATTTTGATGGGAAGAGGAGAATAAAAGAAATTGAGGGGAGGACTAGGGCTGTACTGATATCTCACATCTGATCATCTGCATTCGATGGCACTTTATATGTATGGCAGCCTTGTTTGAGAATTATTGATAGACCAAAACTTCAGCACCCAGGAAAATACTGCGATCGGTGGCTTGCAGCAAGCTAATGTTGCCTTTGTCCGTTCCCTCACCGTACGCTCGTGTTGCAGACTGATTAAATAAATTACTGCCACCAATTCTGTTTCATCTTGTGAAGCGGCATTTCAATAAAACGAGAAGGAAAAAAAGAAAAAAGATCAGAGCTTGAGTAAGGTACTGAGCCTAACCTCTAACCTCGGGCAGTTTGCACCACATTGCATTAAATGAGGTGATAAGTTAGGCAAGGTGGAGGCAGCGCGTGGTTGAAGCCTGCATTCATAATCCTGAAGTATTAAGTAGGAATAAAAGCATGCTGCTGATTTCCATTCCCACTTCTGTGCCACTTGGGTGATTTTTTTTATTTTTTTTTTTCTTTTCTTTTTTGCTTTCCCCTTGACAGCTACCTGAATCATTTCAGCCCGCACCGTGTCATTACGGTCACCCTCATCGCTTACCGTGTGCCAGCCAGCATCCCTAGGCAAAGCGCAACAGCACGAGCAGAAACGAATCCTTCAGCGGGCCCTGCGAGGAGCAGGAGAGGACTGCAACCCTTTCTTTTCTTCCTTTATACTGCGTTTTTTAAGTGTGTCTACTCTTTTAGATGTGACCAACTAAAGTACTTTGCAGTTGTTACCCTTCTCACTTCTTTATCGGAGCAGTTGCCCATGAGCATGACAGTGTGGAGCAGGGCTTTCGTATCGAGGTTCGAGGAGCTTTTGTGTCGAAAAGCAAGCTGCTTGTCTTACCCATTAGTCTGTCACGTTGTTTTTGCTCCCAGATACACTTTTTTCTTCTTTTCCATTTCTTAGGACTTACAGCCTTCCAACAGTTTGCAGGAATTTTGGGGTGAGCATTAAGAATACTGTGTCAAAAGAGCGTAAAATGCTTTGTAGCCATAAGATAAAACTCCTTTCCAACTGGTTTATTTTCTATGGAGATTTAAACAGCGCAAAAGAAGCAATAGTCGCCAATCGGGACGAATCCTCAGTAACTCTGAGGATTATAACTGATTACAGTCCTCAGTAACTCCCACTGTAGCTTCCTCAGAAGCTATAATCCCACCGACAGAACGCGAGGGCATCTGCTAGGAGGAGCAGCAAGAAAGTTTCCCTGGGGTTTTCGGCAGAGAAGCGATCCTCCTTTCACCGGTACATTGAGTGAATTTACAGCTCGCTTGGCTCGTTAGGTTCTGGGAGCTTGGTCCCTGGTCTTCTGGAGTTGAAACAAAGACATCCCCTAAAGTATGGTCAGTCCTTGCTAGTTCTGCCTGGTAAGTAACCGAAATCCTGATCTTCACAAGCAGGGAAGCTTTATAAATTTCCTCTCAATTGCACAAAGGATTTATTTATTTATTTATTTTTACACCTGTTTGGGATGCATGTTATTTTCTGCTCACCCAGTTCTCTACACCGTGCTCTTAATTGCACCCTCGGTTGCGGTTAAGGAGCTTTGGTTCCTGCTGGTGTCGTGGGAAACCAACCCGCAGCCCCTCCGTCCCAGGAGCGGGCTGCCAGCAGACTGGGGGAGGAACCTGGTTCACCAGTGCCATAGTTACTCAGGGACTTATCCTAGTATTAATTTCTTTCCCAGGTCACAGGGCAAATCCATCCTCAGGTGAGTATCAGAATAGTCCTGCTTTCCTTCCTGACTCCTTCTTGCCCCAAATCGAGAAAGCCAAAGAGCTCAGCACATATTTTTTTTATTTTAACCTCTTATCACATAGCTGGGTGCAGGTTTGGATTTCCTCTACCTATCTGTTTGCTTTCCATGTTTCTTAATTTTAAATGCATTATTAGTATAATAATGTGTTTTAGTAACACTAAACCTAAGGAAACTAGAAAAGGAAAAAGGTGTTCTAGCCATGTTTTGCATACAAATGGACAAAACCATCAGTACATCCCTTTTTTTATGTGCTGGATTATTTGTCAAGGTTTTTTCCACTGCCAACAGCTAAGGCATCCATTTTTTTTCCAGTAAAGGGAAGGCTTGCACTGTGACTGCACTTTTTATCCTCTAAAAATCCGACGTAAAAGCTAAGCTAGTCTGGCTCTTAACAGGAGGCAGAATTGAGATCAAGTTGTAAGGAAAATTGATAGCAAATTTCTGTTCTGAAGCATGCAGCTGTGGTGCACTGCCTGAAATGTTACTTTTTAAAATGTGCAGCTCATCCTTGGAACGCTGGAATAATCTGAGGTCCTCATCACTGAAGGCTAAGTAAAATCATCTCTTCTCTTCTTAAGTGTTTTGGCCAAACGGATGAGAATCTTTGACCCAAGTAATTTCTTTCCTCAAGCTCATTTAGCTGCCACCTGAATGCTTTGAGAAATCCCAAGGAAGCAGCGAACATTTTCATACTTTCAAAGGTTCTTGTCGCAAGTGAAACAGGATAATTGAGGGTTTATAGCTCATGCACTGGGTCATCACACTTCTCTTTCTAATTCATTTTAGGGGTAAAGATACCGTGTGTGTATGTAACTACGACATCACAAATTGCTTTACAAAGGAAACCCCAAGCTCGGTAGTTCTTTTCTCCCTTCGATGCTTCCTGTGCTATCAGAAACCAACCATATGATTAACCAGGACGGTGTAATCCAACGCATTCCTCTTATTTGGATTGTTCTGTCAATCATTTTGATGGAAATAAGAGATCGATTGTGCGATGAACGCAAACCTCGGTGTATTCCATAGTGTGGTAACAGGGCTTATGCTGTCGAGACCAGCACTCGGATGCCCCGGCTTCCGTGTGGACAGGGGCTCCTTCCTCGACCTCGTCCCCTCGCGGGTGGTCCCCTGCCCCGGGTGCTCCTCGGGTGCTCCTCAAGCCCCCTTCTCCTCCTGACAGCGGTGGGCGATGTGAGCAGGACCCGAGGCTGAGCTGGGAGAGAAAGCCAAAGTGTTGAGGAGCGCTTTGAAAATTCAGCCCTTTACAGGAGTTTTTTAGATAACCTCCAGGAACTCGGATGAGCCCTTCATTTTTTAAAACCAGCCAAATGATTTTTTTTTTTTTTTTTTTTTTTTTGGTTCTCCTATTGATTTCCCCAGGAGTAGGGAAAGGTCAGTGAATGGAAAAAATTACTAAATGTGATAGGAATTACTCCAGTTTCTTTGAAATCCAAAGAGATTCAGACTATCAGCATCTGTTAAGGGTTACAGAAGATGAATTTTGAGCAATTAAGATGTGAAGAGTCTGATAGGTTTTTCTTCAGATTCAGTAAGAAGGAAATGTAGGTGAGTGCTTGCTGGGAACTGGAGTGAAAGGCAGCATGCAGAAAAATGGACTTCTCTGGGAAGTTTAGTTCTGAGAGAGGCAGGTAGGCAAGATTACCTCGGGGGGGTAAAAAGGAAACTCAAGTGATTTGTGTGAGACTTCAGAATTAGGTTTAAATACACCAATTGATTTATTTTATTATTTTTTTTCTTTCCCAAAAGACATGAAATACTTGATTTCTGTAATCAAATCTGCTTATCTCTGCTTACCACTAAAGATGCAGGCTAGCAGCGAGGTGATGCTCTGCGACCTATCTTGTAACTTTTTCTTTTCTTAGGGAAGCACATCGTCCTCTCAGCACACAACTGGCTCAAACTGCAGTGCTTCTGGTTTAGTCTATGTGAAATACAGATAGGTATTTTTTCCCTCAGAAAACCTATCCCTGAGGTGGGCCGAATAAAACTAGAGAGCAACCGTTACTTTAAAATCAGTGTGCTAAGTATATCCAATAGTCTATGCATGTTAAGTAATGATTCACATTTATTTATTTATTACAGTACATTGACATTTGGATGCTAGTTAGGATGCCGATATCCTAAGGCTCAGCCACTGCAAATGCTGGGCTAAGAAGCAATTTTCACACCAGATCAAATTCCAGAGTGGTAAGGTGTCCTTTGGTGTCAGGAATTTTTACTAAAGGATGTTCCGTGTTTATTGTTTTCCGTAGAGGTGGTTCTACACGAAGTGCTGCTTTAAAAGATAGTGACATGGGAACGGAAAAATTAATAGCCATTTATGTCTGTATTGGCAAACTCATTCATATGCGGAGAAAAATTAAATTTCAACATTAAACTGTTCAGGTGAAGTAACAACACTTTTAAGCATTGACACAAACTAGGTACTGAAAATCTCACAAGAATTTTTGGAAGAGGGTAGCAGAAAAACCCTGAGAGAGATGTTTTACCATGGTTCCTTTAGAGAGGCTGAAGGGCAGAAAGAATAGGTAACCGAGCGTATCCTTTGCATACGAATAATTTCTCATTCTGCATACAGTTGAGGTACTGCAAGATGGAGGAGGGAATTGGAAACAGGGCACTTATATAAAGCTACTGTGTTTCCTTGAAGTAAAATGTTATACATCATCCTAAGCCCTGCAGTGGAAAAGCAGAACGTACACTGCCGAAAGCATGAGGAGAAAAGACGTTAAACTGATAAAGAGACTGTGTTAAACGTCAGTGAGGAAACTCGTAACACTTACTGCATAGGAAAAAAGAACAAGTACTCTCTATTACCAGTTAAAAAAATAGGAAAAGTTACTATTAATGAGAAAGACTTTGTTATTACTAGATAATAAAAATAAATTAGAACTTTTAAGGTGTAAATTTAATTGTCGATGCATCAGTATTTGCTATAACTGGTAAGTTATGACTCCGTTATGCTATCTAGTGTGACGGTCCACTTGTAGAGTGTTTCATGTCCGTTCCTACAGTTACTGACCATTTTAATACTCGGTCTAGTTGATTTAAAATATAGCTTAAGTTAATTAACTATTTCAGCATTAAGATTATCTCTAGGAGCCAAAAAGTTACATTTCAGTGTTAATCACAGTATAGTTGAGCTTGTTAATTTGATGGTTTTGTTATTGGAGATTCAAGACTAGTAGAATGCCCAGTAGTGCAGATACCAAGTTTTTCATTTAATCCAATCTAGTAATTATCTACAATTCATCCTGAAGGCTAAACACATAACAAACGATGTGACTGTACTCGGCTTATAATTGAAAACCAATCCCAAGACAAACATTGTTATTTACAGTTTAAAATAGAAGCCTGTGTTCAATAACATTATTCTGCTATTTTCCTGCACTATAATTTCTCCTGAAAGATTTTTGTGCTCTATGATTTCACAGTGTTCATCCTTCCGGTTAGATTTTTCTCTAGATTGCTATTAACAATACTGAGCTTGGTCTGAATTTGTTTGGAGTAAATTGAAAGAGATCTCTGAATCCTGTGGTAAGAGGAATAAATTCAAGAGCTGAATTTCGTTCCCAATACAAGAACTAGTTCTAAATCTGTCATATTCATAACGGCAGGTAATAATATTTTAATATTACACGAAAGTAGCATCACTGACCACACCCCCAAAAAATAACCTTGCGGGGGCCGATCCCATCGCCCTGGGCTGAGCAGTGCCACCGGCATCAAGGCTGCAGCCAGATCTCCTGCTGTTGCATCCTGGGTTCACCCTCCCAGTTAAAACTCCGCGTGCTGGGACCCGGCTCCGGTAGCGGTACGTTTGTTTGGGTTGGAGTTGATGGTTTGCCTTGTGGCCGCAGGGCAGGTCCTGCTCCTCTCTGCGCTCCCCGTTGCAGCAAAGCGTCTCTGTGGAATTTCCTTCTGTTGAGAGCAGTGCTTTGATTACCTCCTGTGATTTCACACAGTTGGAAACACAGCTTACTGTAATCTTCGTTTAACAGCCTCTTCAAGACTGGTCAGATTTCCAGCTAAGCAGCTCTTCGAAACCTCAGCTAATACTTTTTGTCTCAGAGGGAAGCAAAAGATTTTGCCACCCTTGATTGTAAGATAAATGGATCAAATATTACGTTTCACAAGAGATTTCCCAGGTTTTTCACTTGCATCTCATCACCCTATTCCCTTGGTTTCAAAGGTGATGTGTTAGCATACGTATTTTCTATCGCCCTGTCTTATCTAGGCGACACGTTCTCTCCATTTCTTTCTGGTTTTGTTTAATTGTGATTGCACATCTCTTATGCCTCTCAGTTACCTGCTGTGATTTTTGTATCTAATCACAGAAAGATTTGATGGTTTTCAGGAGTGCTGCTGCTCTTAAGAAATATCTAAAAAAGATGAACTTGCTGGTATGTTTGAATGTATATCTACCACTTTTGGCCCCATTATTTTACTGAATAATGATCCAGTCTCGCAAAGACTTTAGAGCATGTTAAATTACAAACTGCCTGTAGTTTGTGGGTGCCCTGTTTAATTCTTTCCAGTGTTGAGACAAAAAAAAATGCTTAAATACATGAAATATCTTTTGGCCAGAACACATCTTCCTTCTGTGTTTACTCTCTGAAAGCATACTGGGGTGAAACTAGGTCTTTAATTCGTTGCCTAAAGATGAGACTAAAGGATTAGTCTTTATTTTAGACTGGAAAACTTGTTTTTTCAAAAATGTTTGGAAGATAGACATTTCCCGCTGCATGATATCAGAGGTTTACACATTTTCTCATGGAAGCTTGCTTTCTCCCTCAGACTTGTAAGCAACAATCCTTTTTTTTTTTTTTTTTTTTTTTTAAGTTTATCCCCCATCTTTCAATGTAGAGGTGGATGAAGTTGCAGAGATACCTCAGGAACCAACTGAGAGCTCTGTCAGTCTTTTGAGACTTCAGAATTTCAATTTCTGCTGCTGGGCTACTTTTCCCCACGCGTTTGCACATCCCTGCGGCTAACGTCAAAGCGAGGAAACACAGCGTGAGGCCCTTTCCGGAGTTCGGGCTTGGCGTCTCTCATAAAGCTGTTTGAGATAAAAAGTTGTCTTCTCTGGATACGGAATCCTGCAAGCCCAGAATATGAGTCCTATTTTCTATGAACAGGAGAAGTCTATTATTCTGGAATTACATGTAAACGACTTTACAAGTAACAACTCAGTAGAGAGAGAGATTTTCAGTGATGCATCCTGTGTTCTCGCAACAGCTCCTTCTTCAGAAACCCCTCACAGCATCCTTCACCCCGTGGCTGTGGCCCGTGGCTGCAGAGGCACAGCTTCCCATTTTCAGATAAATAAGTACTTACTTACATTTCTTATTTTCATATCCTTCTAACTATCAAGTTCATTTTCAAAATACTGACCTTCGTGCTAGTCTGAGTGCGCTGAATTCCCCTTTGGGAGGAGGTATGTGTGGCGCTTTGTATAAATAAGACATCTTTGTAAGCAGAGCTTGTTCTTCTGCACAGAGAAGACAGGAGGGCTGTGGATTCCTTCATCCTTCACTGTAAGCCCAGCGTGAAGATCCCCGTTTCCTTCGGTCCGTGAGGAGAGGGTCAGTGCTGTGACTATGGCGAGGAGGGAATGGCAAATGAGTGCCAAGCAGGAGCAAGAGGATGGCTCCAGCACCGGTTGGCAAGGCTGGAGATACCCCAAGGTATGGGCAGGGCTGTGGGCAGCAGCTGACCGGCCGAAGGAAGGGCTCGCAGGGACGATGCAAACCTCCTGCATCCCTCCGAGCCATCGGTTCTTTCCCTCATCGGGCTTTCTCCAACTGTATCGCAAAAAGATTTTATGGTTTGTTCAGGATTTTGTCTGTCGAGATTGAAATATCACCTCTCTCGTCCTGCTGTTTTAAAATGCAAGTTAAAAACAAAAGGTGATGGTAAACTTGTTTTAAAATATATATCAGGAACAAAATAAGAAAATACTCAAACTATTTAGCAGCCAGCAGCTTTGGCAGCAGTATATACCTCCACCAGTATGAATCATTGCAAACATAAAGAGAACCACATTGAAACAAATACAAGGCCAGATTCAGACAGTGACTCCATTTTGGCAGCTGCAGTTTATTTTTATTTCCTTTTTCATTTTTCCTGAGGTTGCTGGCACCTTGCTAACGATAGACAGCCCTGATTTAAATTCTCCATCACAGAAATGTGATAGACACTGTAAAGAAGACAGTGATTGTGCTTTGGCGGTGTATTTTACTTCATCGCATTCCTCTGAACCGATAAACTCAAAACCAGAAGAGTGAGATCTGGAATGGTGGATACTGGGAGGCTCCTCTGAGCAGATGTACTTTCATCCTGATTCTTAAAAAATACAGAAATTAGGAAATGGGTAAACCAGAGGTTGGTTGATGTGAATTAAGGAAGCTGAAGCAGATATGTCATCGTATCCACTTTAATTTTGGAATCAGTAAAATTATGTGGGCTAATTTGGTATCAATGTCTAGGTGTTCTTTTAGAGCGAAGGATGAACCTGGTCTAGTATTCTGCTGTTTACATTGCAATGAGACAACGTATGTGCTTTCCCCCCCCGTATGCCAGCTACAAACTGCAGCATACCAATATTAATGTAAATCCACGCAAATGGAACATTTTTTGGAATAGCATTTACAATTCAGAGTGCTTTAAAAGGAGATTTTGCATGTATTTACATTTCGGTCATGCAACAGGAGCGTGTGTTGGGGTCGTACGTCCCTGATCGATGCAAACTTGAATTCCACCGAGCTCCTCCGTTGCCTTCCCGTCTCTGCAGCTGGGCTGGAGGGAGCAGTACTTGCTTCTGGCTACCAGCAGTTTTGGGTGGCCCGTACAAGCAATCTCTGCTTTAGTAAGGACCATTGTTTAGAATCAAATTTTGACTCCATGTAATCTGTAATAAAGAGAAGCAATTCCTGGCGAGGGATTCTCTGTGCACGTGCCTATGCGAGCGTTCACATTCAGCGTAATCTGAATGTTCAGGAAATAATTCTTCCTTTTGACAAACCGAATTGGAACACAGAGGGGTACTGACTAGGACAAATACAGCATTTATTCAAAAACCCTCTCTCTATTATCATTTCAGTTTTGTTTGCCTGAATTCTGCCTGCAAACAGGACTCGCTTGCAATTCTGAGCCAAATTTTAGTTCAATAGAAATCATCGTGAAGGTAGCCATGATAGAATTGCAGCTTTTTATTTGTGTAGAAAGTGTTGAAAGAGTTTCACAGCCAAGCCAAACCATTTGTTTGCAGCTTTTTAGTCAACATTTTACAGCCTTCCTTTAGTACAGGCCGTTCATTTAAAAGAGGGGGGGAGAAGAGAGAAACTGGTCATCGAATGATGCCAGTGGTTGTCTGCTTCCCTTGAATAGAGAACCAACTTTGTCTCCCCCTACAAAAGATTGTTCAGGAAGCCTTCAGATACTCTGACAAAAGTTACCAAATACTTTAGATTTGAGGTGAAGGACTAGAGAAATCTGTGCTGTTATACTGGAAAGTTAGTGTTGGCTTGGCTGTTCCTATTGTTGTGTCTTCCTGAAATGAGAACGTAATAAAATGTTCCCTGAAATGAGAGTCCACTGAGCTGCTCTTCGTATGAGTGCTGAGGGGATTCACCTGAAACTGGCTGATTTATTTGCGAATTCATTATGCAGTCCTGTTGACTCCGAGGAGAAAGCCTTTGGCGTACTGAGCTTCAACTTCTAAAAAACGAGATAGGAGAAAGTGGTACCCACATTTTTTCCTTCCTTTAAGTATGTGAGACTTCTGGCTGTTAAGAGCAGATGAGCACCTGGGGGTGCTTCTCAGTGGCCAGAGGTTTTGCCTCGGTGCCTGGGCTGAGATGGATGTTGGAGCTCCTCGGGGATTATCAGCTCTGGGGAAGCGGGGCCAGCCAAAGGCAACGAGCAGCTCTGTTCAGCGCAACGACTGATCCCAAATGGAGCTTGACTGGGTTGCTGTTGCTTTGTTTGAGGCGGAGGATTTTAATCCCTTACAGCAAATTCGGTGGTTCATTTTGTAAGATGCTTACCAGACAGTTGGTTTTTGTCATGCCTGTTTGGGCAGTGCTCGCGTCGCTCTTCGCTCTCAGGTCTTTTACACGGTTTTTTCTGGGACGAAGTTGTAATTGAATGGGATTGGGGATTAGAGGTTAAGGCAAGGTTTACTCAGTGCTATTCTGCTAAATGAAGCATAGTTATTTTATAAAACTTCTATCTTTCTTATTCCTGTGCTAATGCCCTCCTGTGCTTGAAAATATATTCCGTGTTGCAAGGTGTCCTACTTCCGACGGCGCTTCAGTTTGCTGTTAGTTTAGCTTTGACTTATTCTGAAAATCTTCAGCATTTTCTTCTGTAGGTTTTCTGCTTAGCAATTTTATAGCATTGCGGAGAGAAAGTTGCCAGAGGTCTTGGCGCTTCTGTTAAAGATTGTGCTTTGGAGACTGAGCTGCAATGTGGTTAGAGGCTTTCAGCTTACCAGCAGACAGTCGTATCGATGCTCTCCGTTATTACATTTGAAATGTTAGAATGTGGCTCTAATATCAATAACATCAAATTTCCTGCTTGCACACGTTATTATTTGCAATAGTAATTAAGAGATAGGCATAACAGGAGTGTGTCATACTCATAGAAGTTTCCAAAGAAAATTTAATTTGACATTGGTGGTAAGAGTACTAAAGCTATGTTATTTCGGGTGCTGGATTTCAGTTTTCATCTAGCAGCTTGCTTTCAAGCTGAAATTCTCCTTTTTGGGCTAATTACAGTGTTGCTTATCTGTTGGGTTTTTTTTTAACAAAAGCTACCCTCAGCACAACTGGAATGACTTTCACCTGCTTCTTTGGATCTGAGTTAAGGGCAGTGCGGTTAGAAGATGGTAACGGCACGAGGAGACAGGAGCAGAGAGCGCGAGGGTTTCGGTGAGGCAGCCCTGACCCACAGAATAAGTAGGAGTGATGCTGATGCCCTCTCTAATTTCTTTCCAAATCTGGTCCCCATTGCTTCCTCACATGCTCATCAGACTAAAAATTTAGGGCATCATTGTTCATTTGTAGAACCTTTTGTCTTCACTGACTAAATAATATGGGACTGATAAATAGAAAAGTGATTTTTTTGGGGGGTAGAAATCCAGAATTATCATGTGATTTAAAAAAAATATATGTAGAATTTTGCCTATTACTATATTTGTCTATCAACAAAGCAACAAAGTTTCATGAAATTATATCTGCAACAATAATAAGCCTAAAAAAGGATAATAAAAAAAGTAAAGAGAATACTTTCAGGTTTTGGCAGTCTGTTGTGAAAGCAGGTGGCTAGTCCTAAATCTAATTCCTGGGTTTTTATAGCGTAGCAGTAAAGAGGAAAGCAGACAGCGTTGTTACCCACCGAGTTTGAATTAAATTCAGATTTGTTTCAGCAGGGTATTAATGGGGTTCCTGTGAGAGAGAATCTCTGGCTTTGAGTGTGTTACTGGGCGGAAAAATCATCTGGACAGGTTGGGTTTTTTTAACCTATGAGAATATGTTTACAGTTTGAATTTTTACAAATTAAATTCATTGTGCCCATTAACCCATTTCCATGTGAGATGTAGCATCAATTATCTTTTTTCTAAAGCCTTTTATAATAACTAAGCAGGATTTCCTTTTTCTTTACTTGTCATGTACGTGTGATTCACGTGTAAATTACTAAATGAAAAAATTCAAGTAGCTCTACTGAGTTTACCGTCTGGAAAATACATTCTGAAAAATATTCTGAAACATAAAACAGGTCAGTTCCAGTTGCCCACTTCAGGTAACCTGACAAAATGCCTTCTCTAAAGATTTTAAAGACAGAATTTTGAGTCAAAATAACGATTCATCAAAAAAAGAGGAGCATCGCAAACATGCGTCACGTTATGAGCTTGCTGGTTTTGAAAAAAATATATTTTTATTCATTTGTTGTGGGTTTACGTAGAATAAAACCCATTTACAGGGATTCATAATGTTTTCTACAACTGTAAGGGCTATAGTATTTAGGTAGAATAACTAAAGCAGAAATATTCTGCGTTGGCCCTACCCAGCACCGCAGGAGCACAGAAGCACAGGTACAAATCACGTTTCTGGGTTACCTGACCGACCCACGCTGCAGCGAGTGTTCTGTGGTTTTACCGCCTGCCATCTGCATCTCCTTTTTCTTTTGTTTAAATGCTTAATTTTGATATATTTTCTAGTTTAACAGGAAGACTCCTTTAGCACGGTGGTTGTCCAGCTTGAAGAACAAATAGTAAAGGTTTGGTCATACAATTCCAGTGAAATTCTTTGTGGGTTTCTGAACCTTGTAGTTATTTACTGGTATTTGGGGCAAATTGAAGTCAACAGTGCCCTTCAGCAGCTGCTTGTAGGGGCTGGTCATCGATATTTTTAGCTTTGGCCTTCTTTAAGGGAAAATTATTTGAATCACTATGCCAATATACTTCCATTCCAGCTAACGACATGAGCATCTATAATCATTACTGTATTTTCGTGCTCACACTTCCAATTTTTTAAACCTCTGAAAATAGCATATATCTCAAGAGCTAGGCAGAAACACTAAAATGGTGAATGTACTGTAAACTATATTGGTCCAACAAGAACAGGAGTTGAGATGAGTGTGACACTGATAAATGTTAACATATGGATAAATTGGTCATTTTTAGCTGGTATCCCATTTTAGTCAATCATTTTAATTTGGTACCTCGTATCCAAAGAAGGCTGTGGATGAAAAAAAGAAGTGAAAGTTTAATCATTGTATTATTTTGGGAAACTGAATTAGCATGGATGCAGAGATGTATGTCCTCACAAGGGTAACTGGATAGCACTTATTTCATTCTATCAGCAAGACTGATAGTGGTAAAATCATTTTACAAAATTAAACTACATACCAAAACTACATGAACCTATTACTTTATGCAGACTCTTGATTTAAAAAAACCTCCTAGTTTTCCTTCTTAATTTTACTGGTCAAATACCTAGTTTGAGTTATCTAAATATGCTTAAAATGAACAGAGTACCGAAATTAATTTTTCTGTTTCATTGTTTCAGATTTTTGCAATGGCAGCAAAACACTTCTTAATCCTAAACCAGAAACTCACCTGGAAGAGGTAAGTGGGTTTATACTTGAAGACACCACTTGACTTCAGATGTTATGGAAAGATTAATGACACTTAGATCTCAATATCTAGTAACAAAGCAGATACAGAAGATAAAATAGCCTTTTTTTCTTTCCTCTGCTACAGAAATGTGTGTAAACAAGTTAACAGTAACGCAGGTTTTGGGGTTTTTTTAAAGAAGGCATATTTTAAGAATTTCTAACTGATGAACAGAATTGTGATCTCTTACCATTTTGAAAGCGATGCAATAGCTCTGATGGAAGTTTCCTGTTCATAGAAATTAACCATTTATAAAATTATGTATTTTGGATGAATTGGCATAAACACATGCCTTGTCTGACTACCTGACATACTTTCTTATCCCTGAACATCTGGCCTGATTTTCAAGTCCATTGGCTCATTCATTTCAGTGGGTATTTCAACACTTAGAGAGGAGGTAACGTAACGCGCGTTTAAGTTCCAGTCGTTTAATCCCTGGCCTTCGATCGTAGGGATGATTAGCGATAGATGAAAAAAAAATAATTGTATTAATAAGAATTGAAGTGGTTTGTAGGGACTGCCATGTCACTAGGATGTGCGATATGACATCACTGTTGTTCGTGATGGCACGTCACTGTTGTTTGTGATCCCAGAGACGTCCCAGTACATCTGCAGTATTTGGTTGATCTGGAAAAGGACTGCGTACTGGTGGAGTGAGGTGTGAATCTCTCAGACACATGGCGCTCTGTATCTGTACATAAGTAGCGAAATGAGTTTATGTTTGGAAATTTGATAAATGGATGAGCAGATGGCAGTTTGTACATGTGATGAACTGATTTGCAGTGATTAAGACAAGTGTAAAATTGGATTTTGAGCATCTTACAAAGTGCATGGCTCTCTTACTTTAAATTTCATGTAAAATAACAGCAAGTTCTGTAGCAATTCATTAATTTGGCTGAAGGAAAGCCCTTAATAATCCTGGTAGCTGTCTTACTTCTTGAGTGATGTAAATGTTACATTCTCCTGTGGTGGAAAAGGCAAGAATTTACCAAAATTATATTAGTAAGAGTACTTTTATCCAACTGGAAACAGGAGTTAAAAATGAACTTTCATGTTATTTATTGTTTATAATTTTATTTTCAGTGTTATGTGAAAAACTAATTCACAGAATGAGGCTTCAGGCCCTGTCTATAATTTATAGTAAAAAGTCAAATATTCTATATAAATATCAAAATTTCATACCTATATGATTGCACATGAAGGACTGGATGGATTTTCAGCATTTAATCAAGTTTGCCTTTTGGTTTCAGCATGACTTTTCTAACTCCCCAGACTTTTGAATTCATTTTGACTGATCCGTTGTGAACCTCAGCTGTTGTTTGTACCCGGTGTCATTTCCGTAAAGGATTGCTGTTTAGTTAGGATTGAATTAGATGACACAACCCAACCTCGACTCCTAAATGTCACCATCTTTGATTCCTTCAGGACAACGCTATCAGGTACCTTTTGTAAAGTCCTATGTGTAGGACTTAGATATAGCTACAGCACATACTGTGAGGGCACTGACACGCACCTATACCGGTACTTAAAATTCTGACTCACGAATGTCAGCAATTGCATATTCACCGCAGAACTGCTCCTGTATATTTATTGTGGCTTCTCTCTGAACAAACAGTTCCAGTAGATATTATCAAGGGGAATGCTGAAATAATATTAGAGAGTCAACACGTACCTTAACTTGACCTTTTTTTCAAGTCCAGAAATATAAATGTAGCCAGTCTGCAGTTACGAAAGTAAATTAGGCAAACCATTAAGCAGCCTTAGCTCTGTGTTGTTACAGCTTTTTGGATAATAATTTTCTAGTCTAAACAACAAAACAATTTTGCTGTAACCCGAGACTCCTACCCCCATCCCCAGGCCAGCTTGTGCGTGACACAGCTTCCCAGGTCAGGAGTGGGACGCCCCGTTCCCGAGATCTCAGTGATGCACCAAGTGCTTCATCCTAGACAGGGGCTCGGAGGTCAAGGGCTGTTGATGAAATCTAACTTCAAAAACCCTCTCAGAAGTCCCAGAATTGTGGTCAGTAAGGACTAGATCTTCATTTTAATTGTGCAGATAAAAATGCCGTTCTAGCCTTTCCAGTACAAAGTCTAGACATTCAAGGTTTTAGTGGTAATGGCATTGCAGTTATCTAAGTTCAGATAGATTATGGAAACGCTGATTGAAAGGGACCTCTGAGTCAAGTACCTCGTCCTGAATACCGCTTCAACCATCGCTGGATCAGGTCAGCTGTGCCCTTGTCTAGTTGAATCTTGAAAACCTCCAAGGATGGAGATGAGTCGCCAAGCAGCATTTCTACATTAACAAGCCAAAAAAAAAAAAAAAAAAAAAAAAAGTGATAAACCTATGTCTGAATTAAATCATATCTTCACTTTCTATTTAAGCTAACATCTGTGGCCTTTGAAAGAATGTAGTGAAAGGGAAACTAGCAGGATTTTGCATAAAGAAATTCATTAAATCTTGGGTCTAAAATTCTGAAGAAACAAACAGCTGGTGAAACTGGTGAAGCCTGAAGTGCCAGTAGATGAAATAACGGTGAAATACACATATTTGAGAAAAATACCTAATTTCAGTGTGCCACCATCCTAGCAAAGGCAAAATGGAATTAATGTCATGATCATTTGGAACATGTTATTCTACATTTTGCTTATACAAATGCTGTGAACTGCGTGCTACGCAACATTTACCTTACTCACAAATGTGAATTTTAATAGAATGTTTTTATTTGGAAAAGATATTTGCATATGCACTTTTTTTTTTTTTTTTCTTCTGGAAGATAAATTATTCCCTTTAATACACAGGAGAAATAAACTGGCTTCCCACCAGCATCCGTAGAAAATGTAGTTCAAAAGTCCTTGTGATGTAGAGGGAGATGAGCATCTCCACAGAAAATAAGAGGCTGTCATTTTTTCCTTTGTTTAAAGCAGTTCTATTTTTTCTTTCCTTCTCCTACCTGTTACTTTATTGAATTTGGAACTAATTTAGTTTCGAAGAAAATGTGGTAAATGAGTGGAAAAAAATATTGATAAATTTTGCCACCACTAAACATCTTCCATCCGGGAAATATTTATGCTTGTAAATAAGATAACACTTAAAGTTTCTCTTTTGAAAGCCAGGAAATGTGTCTTACATTTGGAAAAAAATACCTTTCTAACAAGATGTATCTGCACATGTTGCATGGGATATTAGACAATAATTTATACAGCTGAAAGTGTGTTCACCTATTTTCAGTTTACGAGCACAGATATACTGGGAACAAAGATAGACCTTCTGAGAAGATAAGTGCTTTTTAGAGATCTCTGGGGTCCCTGGGGTTTTAATTAGGGATTTTTATAGCTTTTGTATACTAGCTTCTAAGACCTTTTTACTTCAAAATAAAATTCAGATTTTTGTGTCCTCCCTTGATCAATTTTAAGGCCAACAATAAAGGTGGGAAGAATCTATTTCTAAATACTAATGAGTGCCTTTCTAAAATGAGAAAAAATCTTTGACAGTGTATATGGGTAGGTGTATAGATATATATAAATTGGTATTTGATATATATATATATAATGAATTGTAGAGCATTTGTAATTAAAGGGAGCATTTGTAATTAAAGGAATCATTAGTTATGCTCCTAAACTTAGGCACTGCTGGTAAACGCTGCGTGGTAGGGCATCCTGTTCCAAGCAAGCCTTACGATGTGAGTGATGTGTGTGTTTATCTATACATCCCGCTGTCTAAAATTCATCCCGTTCCTTGTGCTGTTGATTAAATTTTTTTGGTTGGTTGTGGCTGAGATGGCGGTGGGGTTGAAAAACACCCAAATGTGCATAAGGACCTTGGCATTTAAGCTATTGTAAGTATAAATGAAGACATAGCTTGCTCCCTGAGTGCTGTAACAGCCTCCTGAGCCTCATCAATCATGCAGCAGCCCATGCCGAGACTGAAAAATGAAGAACCTGTACAAAATGTGTAAATATATAAACAGTGATTTTTGGGAAGGGTCCATGCTCTCCTGCCCTTCCCATCCAGCATGCATCAGCTTCTGCCTTGGGAGCACCCATCGCTCCGTGAGAGGCTCCGCGTGTTAGCAAATGTCCCACCTGCGTGGTCTTCCTCCAGTGCTCCCCTCTGCGGAGCAGGATCAGGATTTAGCCTTTCGGTGGCACGCAGGCTGTGCAGGGGGCCACCAGTAGCCATTGCCAACCTCTCCCGGCCCCGCTGGGTGCTGAGGTGTTGTGGAAAGCCCGCGCGCGAATTGCCTTGGGTCGGGTGAATTTAATTCTTCTGAGTTTCAAATGAACGCTCATCTAGATATCTTGAGAGCTGGGCGCGATACGTTCAGTTAAGCAGTTTTATAAGGGTTGAAATTAAATGTCTTGGAATATCATTATCTGCCACTGAAAGCTTGTGCCGGTGATGAAACTGGCTGCCTGGGAATTACGAGAGCTGAATGAGATCACATGCGAAGTGACGGGTGAGCTTAATGGGTTTTGACTGACACAAGCAGAGCTGACACGTAAAGGCTGCATTTCTCAGCCGCAAACTCGGTCTGATTACAGGCGAGATATTATAAATTCTTTCTTTGCAGAAAAGTGGCTCAGCAAGGTCTCGGCTATTAAAACCAGCCTCCGTCGAAGGCACTAAGTGTTCAGGGCAATGCAGTCACCCTGAAAAACAAAGTTTGTTCATGTTTCCACCATAATTACAAAGCTAGAAACATATCAACAACCGCGCCCTTCACGCTGAGAATTCTTTCTATTACAAAGGCAAATAGTCGCAAGGAATGAAGAAACAGGAAAGGGGGAAAATTGGCTGTACTCCCAGGTAACTGTAACTTTCAGAAACTGCGGTTCTGCCCAGCGCTAGCACAGACTCAAACAGCTACAGCAGCGATGTGAGAAAAAACAAGCAGATGAAGAACAAAAGAGAGAATAAAGCCAACGGGCACCGCATAAACGAGAATCCGTTTTCTATGGATAGTGCCAAGGGCCTGGTTTTACCTGAAAATGTCAAGAAACCGCAATTAAAATGTAAATTACGCAGGGATTTTTTCAACAGGATGGGGAAGGTGATGTAGCAAGGTCGGGCGGAGCGGGTTTTGTGGGGCTCCGAGACTCTTCGAGCACCTATGGGTGCCACGGAAAGGTGTCGTCCTGTTTGGGGTTTGGGGACACCTCTGAACTGTTGGAGGGGAAAGTGGAGGCTGGGTTGGAGGTACCTGCTCAGCCTGGGTGACTCGGAGGTAGGTCAGCACCACCGCAAACACAACCTGATACCTCTGATGCCTTCTGCGGCTTGGTGGAAGGTGTGCTCTTGTCCCACAAATGCATTTGGCCATCTCCAGAGAAGGACTGACGGACAACTCTGCTGTCAGAAGCTTATTTAGAGATTAGAAGGATATAAAGTTCCTTTTGCTAGAAATAATTTATGGTCTCCAGTTTTCATAGCCATTTTGAAATGTTGTCTTCAGCTGGGGTTTAGATGATAGCTCTGTCAAAAGCTTTTATAGTCAGCAAAATATTAATAAATAGTTCATGGCAAATATCATAACGTATCTTATAAGTATGACTTATCCTTGAAAAAGAGCATAAATCAAAGTAATTGTTGAAAATCTAATTCAGATTTTTTTTTTTTTTTTTTTAAACACACTTTGTGCATCATCTACCAAAAGAAACCCCCCAGACTGTGGAAGTTAGACTCGGTGCGTGATGCAATGGGAAGCAGATGGCAAACTCTTAACAGGTTTTAGGTTTAGGCCGTGTTGGGTGTAACCCTGTAGCAAAATTCATTTTTTTAAATATTAGTGACCTCATTTTTGAAACTGCTGGCAAAGGGTGTTTTTCTTACACATTTAATACTTTCTTTAGTGCAAGTAAATGCTTACTTGAAAATAGGGATTCATGGGTTCCTTCACTGTTTTTTTTGTTTAGTTTTTGGTTTTCGAATAAAAAAAGATCTGTTCAAGAATTTTATTTTTAAAAAAAGTAATCCAAAATCTTTCCTCAATTCCTAAATGCTCTTATGACTATTACTGTAGGATATTATTGCAGTTTTTACAACTTATGGTCTCTAATTGTGTCTTCCTTATTAGAGCCTTGTATTTGTATACAGTCTTAACACGAAGGCTCTGGCATGCATTATGGGAAAAGGTTGGGACTTGTAGGATAAGCCTATGATGACAAATAGGAAAAAATAGGAAAATAAGATACTAAAATTGTTTAGTAACTTTTGTTAGACTCAGAGGAATGTTCTTCCTCCAAAAATACCTTTCCACAGAAATATTTATAGCTGAATTGTCTGAACAGTCGTGAAGTCAACAGAAGAGCTATGTGTAGTATCTTCAGCCACAAATACATGCCAGAAGCCTTTCTGACTACAAAAAGAATTCATGTTATATTGTATTTTTATCTTTTATATTTGACTAAGTTATAAACTAGGAGGCAGCTGCAGATTTCTTGGCTAAAGCATTCCTTGCGACCCTGAAAGTCATGTAAGCGTTTCATCCTACATCTACATAGAGTTAAAATCTCATTTGACTTCAGTGTGCGTTGGCCCCCACAGTTGCTGGCATCACCTGCGGGTTCTGACAGAGAGTACCTACTTAAGTGAACTGAAGAAAATTTATTTCTTAATGTTGTAATGGAAATTCAATCTTCTGCCATCACAGAACCCCAGAAACTGGTACATATAGAGGTAATGCAGATGGCAAGATCACTATATCTTGATATATATTTTAAGTGTCATTTCTTTGAGAGGTGTGAATCAGCATCTTTACAGAAAATAACTCCCAACAAATTAAATAACAAAAGTTACCTTTGCGGATTTTTTAGCCTTCATAGTGGAATTTCTAAAATGAGGGAGAAGAGTACCGATTCTCCTCTGGTAGAAGCTGTATTTGTTTTCACAGATAGAAATCTGCGCAGAGATGGAAACATTGGCCATAGGGAAAAAGTGAATACACTTACATGGGAATATCACGACTTTTCTTACAATTTGTGGTTTTTCAGCGAGTGGAATTCATTTGTGGTAAGAGCTTTGTACGTGATGCTGTTTCTGCTGGGGCAGATTCGTTGCGGTGTGGCGGCTGGTGTGCTTTATCTGTGTTGGCTTTATGAGCTGGGAAGTCTGGGAAGCACGCGTTGTCAATAAATCTCTGCTTTTCCATTTTGTTTCCAACCTAAACTTTTTAAACTTGGCAGCAGTAAATGAAGTGTTTCTCGGGTGACCCAAGACCGTTGCAGATGCTGTGCTCCATCCCTGATGCATTTGCGGTCATTTTTGCTATAACCTCTGTCCACTTGGCCTGATCTTGTCTGTCGTGCCGGTACCCACCTGGCTTCCACAAAGGTCACTGCATCTGCTCTAAAGGGACTTCAGATGCTTTAATTGAGGAATTTCTAAAATCATGTTGTTTTAATGAAGCCAAGGGTTTTCATTTGGCTTTGGGCACATTTCTATCAACCTGTAAGCATGTACTGCAGTTCTTTTTATTGAATGACAGGTGATATTACAGCAGTCAGTCAAGTGGCTGTTTTAAGATGCCTTGGATGATTTGTCTATGCTGTGATGATTCATAGCTCCATTTTTATTTCATAATAAAGAGAAAGTGAGAAAGATTCTGTCTTCTACTGCAGTCCTCACTGCGCTGGATTGCCTACCTGTATCCGTGACCTCTTTTATCCTATTTTAAAGTTCAGCAAAAAAATAAGTGTGAGGTATCACAAGAACTTCTTTACAAAATGTGTATCTCCCATTTGTTTCTGGCAATTGGCTCTTTGCTGCCTGCAAGTTGTCTTTAATACCTGGCTCAGTCTTGGGTAGGTTTTTGACATCTTAAAAGCAAATGTGGTATAGAACTGCCAAAAGCTTACTTTAGCCAAACTTCTCAGTGTTTGAACCGTTTTTCTGTAGTGTGTCTCTGCTTTGTATTTCATGTCACAGCACAGCTGCTTCTTTGGAAAAACACGCTGACTCTGATACATCAATAGCATCCAATAGCTGAGTATGCTAATGACATTTCTTGTCCAGAACAAACCATTAATTCTCAAAAAATATTACTCTGTATTGTGAAACAGCAAGCATAGTAAAATGGTGATGGATGTGAGACATTACACACAATTTCACACTTCTTCAGGTTATGATTGATGGATGTTACTGATTTTACCGAACACTTACATGTTCTGCAGAAATCCTAAGGTCTAATTATCGAAGGTGGTGCTCATGTACAGCTCTAACTAAAATTAAGTCACGACCTTTTTGAAAATTGTCCTGTAAATGATTTGCCAGTTTCTACCCAGATTTATCAAATAAACTCTTATGGAAAGAAAAAAAAAATAAAATAAATTGATGGCATGTCTGCTTATGACAGTCCAAAAGACCAGAAATGTGGAGCAATATGTGATTAACATCATTAGATTACTTAATGCAGCATCAAAAGGAATATTAGAGGGCAAATATAAAACTAAAACTCCACTCTGAGCTGTAGATAACTCTGTAGAAGAGATAGAGGCAAAAAACAAATAGGAGTGCTAAGGAGCTTGTATGTGGATGTCCATGTTTAAAGTCTGTATATGTAGAGGGAGTAGGTACAGGCTCAGTCCTTGGGGAATTCTGCCTCTGTCTTCAATCAAACTGGGACACTAAATAGATCATAAAACATGAAGAAAACTGTTGTTACCATGTAATCCAGCAGCCATGGCTTAATTTCCTGATTTAAATTATCTCATACCATTTAGAAAATACTGCCTGGATTAGAATATTTTCAGCTTTAAATAGTCACTTAAAGCATCATGATTAATTCTAGTCACTGTTTTAAAAATATCTCTAGTTTTAAGTATACTTTTCTATACCAGTGTCCAAAACCTAAATCTTATCTCTTTCTGCCGGCCCTGAATAATACATTTTCAATCTTGTTCACCATGTAGTTTCTGGTAGGCTTTTAAGTTTGTTTTGATTTGCACTGCGAGGAACTCTGAGACTCAAATACGGAATTTCTGAAGAATCAATCTAAGAACTGATCTTATTTGATGTTTTCTCTAGTCCTCTGGAGAGAAATGGGAGGATGCTAATGGAGTTGGTTGAAAAAATGGGATATGTTGTGAAAAGAGGAGGGCGGCAATATCACAGAGAAGTTCTTGAATGACATTTGACAAATAAATAGTAGGCACTGTTTAAAACCTAAGAGGATGAAGTGCAGTGTCATACACTGAAGGATGAACAATTTAAAAATGAACAAATTGGAAGACTTTATCAGGTGAACATGATTGATAAACATGGGGATTCATCACTCAAACTGGGACAGGCGTAGGAGATAAACTATAGGGATCTTAGAAAGGGAAGGGGAGATGGAGAATAGAGAGCAAATGAATATGGGCAAACATTGTAAGTGATCAATTTATAGTGGCTTAATAAATTACCACTCACCGGCTTAGTCACAGGAACTGTGGTGCACGTGTTCCCCTCCTGCTCCTGGTGCATCGTACGGTGTGCTGGTGCAAACTGTCCTGTGTGTGGTGGTGACCCACAAAGAGCCTCCAGACGTGCACCCCGGGCAATGGCGTCCTGACTGATTGTTCACAGGTAGGGCTCTCGGGAGATAATCAAGCTCGTTCCGTTGTTTACCATGTTCATTTCTAATTTTACTTTTTTAAATGAAGCATCCAGGACCTAAAATAAATGTTTCTTATGTTTTCACCTTTCATTAATCAACCTATAATCTTACAAAGAGGCACCTCGTTAGTTGGGCAATGATCTAGTCTTTATAAACTTGAGTTTGATTGGCATTAATTACACTTTTTTAGTTCTGTGCTTAATGAGCTCTGCATCAGTCATTCCCTTACTTGGCCTGGAATCATTCTCAGACTGATAATTATATAATTACTTTGTCATTCTGTTTATCTCCTTTATATGCTGACACAACATTGCATTCCTTTTACTAGTCCAGAAATTTGCTAGTTTTTGAATAGGCATTAAAAGTCGATGATAATAAATAAGACTTGTTTGAAACCTACGGAAGGAGCATATTTTGGCCCTCCTCATTGTATGATACCTATCTTTAATAGCTGCTGCTTGGCATTGTCAATTAAATTTTTAAAAGAAAGTGACTCATCATCCCAAGAACAGAGTAAATCACTTGGCTTTTAGCAAAATAACAGGTAAGCTACTGTACACTGAATTTATTGATGTTAATTTTTGTACCACTTTTGCCTAGGTATGGAGAAATCCCCTTTTTGGAATTCCCTACCTCTCTACCATGCATTACAGAGTTTTCTGAACTTTGGGAAGGATGTTGTAGTTCTAACTATAATGTTTTTTGAAATCAGATGGCCAGAGGCTTAACCCTATGCCCCTTCCTTATCAGCTTTCCATGGTTTCCAGCTTCTGCTTCAAATTCATTGCATTGGTTTCCGATTTCTTCTCACAGTCAGGTATGTTATTTAACTACTTTTGCTCCCCAACCTTCTTTCTACATTGTTTTTTTCAGGTTTGGTTGTACTTTTCTAATGTGGCCTATTTATTATTTGAGACCCTTGCAATTTCAGTCTAAAAAAGTCAGTCACAAGTATGGCTTACTGGTTGATATCGTAGGAAGTTGGGCACCCAGACTTCTAGCCCTGGAACCTTCTTGTTCAACCCTTTGCTCAACTCTTTGCGTATCAGCAGGCTGGGATGACCTCTTCTTTCCAGGATACAAATTTTTGTCTCTCTCTTTTGTGTTACTGCAATGTATTGACTATGTAAGCAAATACTACTTAATTTAATCAAGTCTGCTTTTCTAGTACTGGTTTAAAAAAAAAAAAAAAAAGTTTATAAACTGGTGATTATGGTTTTCCTGTTCTTTTGTGCAATTTGGTATCCTAAAGAACAGCAGCTACTAAGTACTCTTCTTGCGTGTTAGCACATTGCTGCATAGGTTCTTCAGGGCATTTTGTTAAGAACAGTGAGTTACAGGATGCTATTTCCTTCTTCCTTTTGGCTCACTCATCCTTTCTAAATTATAAGTTTATGAACTTGAATCAATGACCTTCATTATTCCCATGATTACTTCCCACCAGCATTTACTAAAACCAGCTAGGTCAAAAATACTCATTGAGGGGAAAGCAGATGGATCACATTACCTGTGCGCTGGAATAGGTGCAACTGAAGTGCTCCATAGCCTTCGCTTAATTTTATTTCTGTCATCGTGATTTTGTGTATAACGGGTTTATTCATTCCCTCCTTGTTCAAACCACTCTGTGTACCAAACTTTGCATGAGATTTGTACATCTCTAAGCAGTCTGTCTCCTAGGACGTTTTTCAGTCTGAATCAATCATTATTATACCATGTCTGTCTGGCAAAGATGGACTGATAGCCTCAAAATCCAAACCATCCACTTAGAGCACTCATCTGGCCACTACTGCATGTTCAACTCTTTAGCCTTCTGCCTTTTTTTGTTTGTAAGAGTTGACGTATTGCCACAGAAGTCATTTAAATATTCATCTTCTACTGTTACAGAGTTACTCGAAGGTCATCTACAGCCATTTATGCTAAGAAATCTCTTTTTTTTTTTTTTTTTTTTTTTTTAAGTTCTGGAAAAGTAGCACACCATCCCACCACCATTGTCCCCATCGAGGGCTATTGCCGTTTGCAGTATGGCATCTCTCAGGCACTGCGCTGCGTTCCTGCCTGCCTGGGGGTACCTCTGCACGTACATGAGCATCTCACTTCTGTGCCTTTTGGTTCTCCCCAGCTGTGTCCTGGAAACCGCTCCGCTCTTTCCAACCAAATGCATGCTCACGGGTCGCTGGGCAGGATGCTCCCCAGGTCACCTGGAACTGACAGAATATGTAATGCCCAGGGAATTGCCTGCGCTGCTGGTCCCGCAAAATGATTTTGCGGTGCTTCCCAAAACCGGAGTGTCCCACTTGGTTGCCTTGCACCAGGTCTGTCCTTGTTCCTTTTTACACAGCAAAGAGGGGAAGTGAAGAACGATACATCCACAGCTCACAGCCACTGCCATCACCCGACCTGGAGCAAACCTGCCAAGGAAGAGAGCCTCCTGCAGTCATTCTTCAGACTCCTTTGTTCATCAGTCACAGTTTTGACAAGCTGCTAACTCTCGCTAAGAGTCACTCCGTCTCCATGCTAGAAAGAAATGACAATTCACTCAAAGTTTAGGCAACAAGTTGATCAAAGACTCAGCGGTGATAATGCTGCAATTCTTAGTGGTGGCAACAACCCCAGCCTCCTACCGAAATAGCTTGTCGGCTCTGCTTCCTTCAGGTATTCACCCCCCCAGATACAGGCAGGCAAACACCGTGCCTCAAACACGAGTGCCTTCGACATCAGAGACGGAGCTCCCCACCCCTGCCAATGCGCCTTTTGGTTGCCTCACCCATTTGCTGCTCGTGCCCCTTGCCGATGTCCTCTCCCCATCTCTGCAGCGGCACACTGGCTCAATATTGATGACTTTGAAACTTGAAAAAAGCAAACTTTACAGCCTTTCCAAGTGTTTATAACTTGGGTTTTAATGCGTGTATAGAGCCGGATTTTGGCTACGTAAATTCTTGAGTCCCAAAGTCACTTGAGTGAGTATCCACATTTAGGAGATAACGGCTTTCAAAGTGTGTTTGATATCCCTTGGCAATCTTTTTTTTATAAGACTACTTTTTGCTTGTTTTTTCCGACTGCTTATGTCACGCAGTGGAGGAGACAGCAGTGGTATAAAAAGAGAAGGTAATGCGTAGTAAAATGGAGAGAGCTATTAAGTGATTCTCTTCAAATAGGAAAGTTTACCTTGGAAAATTCGCATACTAATCATAGCTCAGGGACACACGCTGTTTTATTAAAATGAAAACATATTACTGTAGAGCATGAACTAAAAAAAAAAAAATAAAATCATCTTGTGCTCCAGTGACCAGCAATTATGCTGTGGAACTACACGATCCTGTATGTGCAAAGTATGGTTAGCAAACATTTTTGTAGAGGGTTTGTTTTTTTTTTTATAGCAATGTAAGAAGACTTAAAAAAAGACTGGTCTTTCTTAGCTAATAAAGAATCTGTCTCATGTTTTATGGACTCCAGTTGCAAGAGATTAGATATGCATATACTGGTATCGCTGTCAGTACCAGTATGGGTTCTTTTACCCATCAACAATTAACCTTTCTCTGCAAATAACCCTCAAACCATCAGAGTGAAATTTGGATTTTATGTCCTGCTACAAGCTCTGACATTTCAGTAGTTATTTTTAATTGCTTGCAATTCCAAGGCAAAGAGGATATTGGATATTTCTGGAATAAAACTCTCGGTATTGTTCTGTTGCCCACTTTTCGAGGTAAGCCAGTGTTACATTTTATCCTCCCGTTTTATTGCTGTTGTGTAGGACAGAAGCACGCAATCTTGCACGATACTCAGTGGACTCTGCCTCCCTTCTCACCGTGTTTGCCTTTGCCTTGGCTTGGTGTCCTCCCATGCTGAACTCGGCTGACCGAGTGAGCTATAATAGCAGCTTGCTTCTTTTAAGTGAGTATTCATTTTTCAGGATAATCATGACAATTAAATCCTACCTGTGTTTTCCACATGAAATAAAAGAATAGTCGGTGTCATAAAAATCAGAAGAATGTCAGCATCGAAAGTACAATAAGCAAGAAAACCAAAATTGTAGGCTCCGGGTCCTGTGTTTCTGTCTTTGTCCTTGCAGTATTGGTGGCAATGTTGTGTCTGTACTTACTTATTTATGTGATTTTAAACTGTGTTGGAATCTGTTAATGAAATCTATTCTGTCCACTTAATCTTCCCTGTACCTGGTGTGTATCTAATGCCGTCTTAACTAATTTTACCCTTAGGATAAAGTGGTAATGTAGTAAAGTGACGATGACGTGTGACTTTGTGCAACAGCACAATTCACAGTTGTCATAGTGTTTTTGAAGGTTTGGTGTGTAGAGGCTTAAATATAGCCTTGTAACTCTTAGGCATGGAGGGTGAATAATAGAACTCTATTTTTGATATTAAAATAGATAATGATATAACATAGATAAGACACACTGATTATTTCATTATTTTTATAACTTCACTTCAAAAATTTAGTTCATAGTTTCAATTACAGATGTTTATACAGGAATTTCGTTAGCAGTCCTCAGTTCCTTGCAAATTATTTATCCAGGGAAGGAGAGGGGGTGAAGTACAGCCACAATATCGTATCATTTTTTAGACTTTGGACAGCAGTGGCTTGGATATGAACTCTATTGAAAGACATCCTAGGGGTCCATGTACTTGAAGATGAAAGTTCATTAACTACATTGTAAACCAAGCTCTAATATTTTGAAAATCTAGCCCGGGATTTCTTTGTGTGCCACAGATTCATTATTTCAGTAGCTTTTTCAGAACAAAGCAATGCAATAGTAAATCATTGGCATTGCCACAGACAGTTCTTGATGTTGTCTGCTGCACTTGCTGTTTTATCGCATCAATCAAAGGTGTAGCATTGAAACTCCAAATGACAACTCAGACTCATTCAGCTAAAAACTAATACACTGAAGAAAGAGGAGAAATCAAAGAGAAAAAGGGAATGAATTGGACTGAAATAGCAGAACTTCATAATGATCAGTCTGGTTTGGTACATACTGAGCAAATATACATCAAAGTTAGCAGCTCTAAACGTACGAGTAGCCTTCTCATTCACCTGCCTTACAGCAAAACAGCATACAAAACGCTTCGGTTTATGGAGATGTTAATTAACTATTTCTGGTTTTTCTCCACAGCATGCCATTCTTCAGTGCTGAGTGAATATTCTACGAAAGACAATCCAATATATTTCCAGTCAATATGAAGACCTGATAGCTAAAGCAGAGCTAAAGTGGAATTGAAGTGTTCAAGTCAAAAATTTCCAGCCCCAAAATGCATCAGTTATCATTTATATACTGAAACTGGGTACTTTTCCTGTGATTTTCAAGTTCTGCAGGGACCTGGAATTACACTCCTGTGGTTGGGGAAGTCTTGGAATCTGAGCCCTCTATTTCCTTCGTGCCCTGTCCAACTGCTGGCCTACGGTATAAAATAAAGGATGAAAAATGGAAGAAAAAAAGTAGAAGAAATTACAATTCTTCCGCCTCCACTTTTTTGCTTTTCTTCTGGAGAAGACACTGTCAAAGTGTTAGACTTGCTGAGTTGGTAGGACATGCGTCCATCTCCAGGAGAGCTTTCCAGGTCCCGCATTTGCCTTCTGAATATTGGGTTCCTTCGTTTGAGAAAGCGGCAGCGGTTCGGGCAGCCATCGGCATCCCTTCCTGACAGAACACCTAACGCCGTGACGCTTGTCTTTTCCAACTCACGCCTCAAATTATAACTTCTCCACGTGCAGAACAGGGTTTGAATTGATTGAACAGCACTTTTGAGCATCGTTATCTGCCTGCTGAGCCAGGTTCCTTCTTTGCGAAGAACGGTTAGAACTGCAACCAGCCAAACATTGCCTTGGCATTTTCTACATCATTTCAATTTGAAAAATTCTTTTCAGTCCGACTCTTCACTCTTCTAGAGTCTGATAGGTCCAAATCTGTCTTTAATTTCCCTGTTGCTTTAGGTACTTTTCTTTCCATTCTCACTATATCCGTGATGCTTTTTCTTCTTTTGAGAAGATTCTGCCTCGTTCTTTCATGCTGCGATTTTCATGATACTTTCCCATTTACGTTACTCTCTTTCAGGTCAATCTTCACTTATTTGCACAACAGCTTCCCTTAAAATCCTAGTGCAGCCCTCTCTACATGCAGGTAAAAGAATTTATCATTCTAATAGACTTGAAAAATATTTTTATTTTCTAATCACATATTTAAATATTATCTCTTCTAAAAATAACCAAAGTACTGTATGAATATACAAGTTACTAATGGATAATGTTTTTGAATCATCCCCAATTTCCTGTGTACTAAGCTAAGTCCAATTTTCTTAATTATTGGTTACATCTTATTCTGACTGTGCTACATGTAAAGAGGAAGAAGAAACTGAGACTTTGATTAAACTTTTGTAATAACTAATTGCAAACCAAAGAGAAGTGAAATTTAGTGTTGGAAAAGTAACAAATTGGATTTTGCTGTGATAGTTTTCTATCTAAGTTCATGCTTAATACTGTGAAATCACTATGAAATTGCCATTATTCTTCTTCAATACAGTGCCCAGAAATTCTTTAATACAATCTCTGCAGGTAATTTACTCCAGAGAACAAGTAGGTGTTACAACATGATAAAATGAAATTTCCATAAAACCCCCTGTTTCCTATTTCAGGCCACTCTTGTATTCCCAGTGGTTAGCATGGCAGCTAAGGTTTGGGGTTTCTTTTTTTTTTTTAAATAAAAGTGCACTTGACCACCATGCCAATGGGGGGAAAAAAAAAAAAGAAAAAAAAACAAGCGGCAGCAATGTGTATAAAGTTATCTTAATTTTGGTGGAGCTACAGCAGCTCTTAGCTCACACTGAAGCAATTTTTTGAGGCAAGAAATTTCCATTTAAATAAAAGTAAACTATTTCTTATAAATTAGTAAATGTGAACTGACAGTGGGAAAGGAAAGGACACTCTTACTTATCCTTGTGTTGTGCTTGAAGCTGACTGAGAAATTAAGGAAATCCAGAATGGCTTATCTATGTCTGTAAGGAAAATCAGCTTTTTAAGTGTATCATCAGCACACGTTAACCCCCGGCTTGCTGTGCCACCTCACAGAATTGCATCTACATTGCGTTCCCGCTGGGATGGTTCACTGGTGCAATCTGCAGGCCTGCACTGAAAGAAAGAAAGCCGAAGCTTTCTTCCAAAGCTCATCTCATCAGCCGTGCCTTCAGCCTCTGGGAGTGAGTGATGACGGCGGGCCCTGCCAGAGGGGTTGATCGTACCCCCGAGATGTTTTACTTCGGTCGTGGCAGGGTCAGCCGTCCCCTTCCCTGGACCTGCTGCGGGCCTGGTGGAGGTTGTACGTCCCGGGCAGCGTGCGGCACCCTCTCCATCCTGCGCTGCTTTCCACATCAGGTGGTTTCTGCAAGTATCGTGCTTAGGTTATTAAAATGATATTTGCTGAGGTTATTAAAATGATATTTTATCCTGGGGGTGAGGCAAGGACATACTGAAGCATATTTACTAGCGTAGCGTTGCGTTAGGTACGTGGCAAGGGAGGTCAGAGAACAAGTTCTGTTAAGTGCACCCCCTGAGAAGGGGTACAGGTTACACTTTTGGAACAGCGTGTTTTAAGTCTGGACGTGCATTCATAATGCCAGCAGGAGAAGCAGCGAAGAGGCTTTCTGCCTTTCCCAGCGGGGCAGGGGCGGCTGCGGGAGCCTCAGGGGATGCTCTGCCATGCCGAGCGAGGGAACCACGCTGCACCGCGTTCTGCCCATGTACCGGGGAGCTGCCTCACCCCGGGACACCTTTTTGGAAGCAACACCTCCACGGGCTATGGCAGTTGGCTACGGGACATCTCCCCCACTCTACAAGTCGTGACGTGGGGGGATTTTGGGTGGTTCTAGAGCAGCCCCCGAGTTCTGACGTGGTGCTGCTGAAGTACGGGGGGTTTGGAAGAGCGGCGTTCAGGTGTGCTAGCCTCGCTCAGCACCTCCTGCCTGCGTTACTCTACAGGCCGTGAAGGTGACAGTTTGCCTGGAAACATTGCTTTTTTTTTTTGCTTTGTAAATATAGACAAGTAGTGGTGTCTTTTGCCATAAGTACCACCTTTATACAGTGCATTTGTTTCGGTGAGCTTCCGTGTGCGTGTGCTGGCAGTGGGGTCCCATCTGTAACACCATCGCCTTCTCGCAGAGACCCCCAGCAAGAGGCAGCGTTGCCCAGCGCAGTCGGGGCGCAGCGTGCCCGCCGGGGAAGGAACCGGGCTCGGCCGGCGTTCGGTCAGCCACGAATCGCTCCTGCTGGGCTCTTCCTCCCGGGCTTGGGCACGTGGGTTGTTTACCTGTCTCCAATCCTTTAAATTCCTTAAGTGTCAGCCTCTCTGATATTTGTGGCTGAGAATGGCAGAGGTTATCGATGTCAGGCTGTGTATATAGAGACGTGTGTCAATTCACCGGTTTTGCCTTTAGTAGGTTCCTGGAAGTTTAAATACCTTTGACTTTTCTCGCCCCCTCTTCTTTTTTCCCCTTGTCCTTTCTCTAAATTCCCTCTTCTCCATCCACAGCGAAATTTAACTGGGATGTTTAAGCATTGGGGGTACGGCTGAGGGCAGAAAAGGATTCCTGAGAGATCTGAGGTGCGGTGCTAAGAAAATAGAAGGAAGCATACTCGGCTGTTTCTGCCGCCTTGTGCTTTTCTTTAAAACATCCACCTGTCACTGAAATTCGGGAATGAAGGAAAACTCCTTAACACCAATTTAGCATGAAGAAGCAGGCATTTCCTTTATTGCAGCGCTGGGTGTCAGGAGGAGAGTTCCTCAAACCAGGCACACCTAATGCTGGTTCTCTTGTCATATTTATACACAAACGTTACAAAGATTACAAAGTGGTACGCTCCCCGTTACAATAATTGGTTCCTATTTCTTCGCCTAGAATGCAAACTAGAAGGCCTGCTCAGTTCCTTTCTCCGCCTCTATCTTTTGAGTAGGTGATATAATTTGGGTAGGGGGCTTATGGGTCGGTGGTCATGGGGACCCTGGCCCAAATTACCTTTCCCCTAGTTTCTCAGTACTTCTATGTTGATAATTGTTTGCTATATGCCTCAGGAAGATAAGGATGCTGCTGGAGGCAATTGATGTCCTCCCTTTCTGAAAAGTATGTACATAAGGACCTTGAAGTGTCTTGTAATTCCTTCTTTTTATCATGATGCGTAGCAGGTGCTCATTCTAAAAAAAAATTTAGCCTTCTACCTAAAGTAACAATGAATAGTTTCTTATCACATATAATACAAGTAGGCCTTCATTGCAGGCCCTTCTTCTTGGCTACATTTTCTTATTACGTATAATACAAGCAGGCCTTCGTTACAGGCCTATCTTTTTGGCTACACACCAACAAACCAACCTCTGGTGCATGGTTCGTTTTTGAGTGACTTAAAAGAAAGAGAGGAGGAGAGGGCAATAACTCTTCCAGGGTTTCAGAAGAAACGTGGGGGGAAAAAAAAAAAGGGAATTTTCTGTGATTTCAGCAATACTGACAATTTCCTCCTACAGCCCAAGGAGATGCTGTACCTTAGAAAGCAGTTGCATTTAAATTCACCAAAGGCTACTTTCTGGGGAGAGATGCTTTACTTTCCTGTTTGTCTTCTGATTTGTTGTAACTGATTAGTGCTTTTTCAATGTAAGTGTGGAATTTTCAGCACGCTCGTGGAATGTATGTCTTTTCATGTACCTGTTTTAATACACTTCAGCAGAAGATATTTGTAGCCACTAAGGTAATTTCCATCTGTTAGCTTGTAGTACTTGCAGACGCAACAGCAAAATCGTATGATTTAGAGGCACTAGACTGGTTTAAAAAAAAAAAAAAGTCACCAAGTGTCTGCTACATTGTAATAGTTCTCTAAAGTGATTTATATTTTCCATAGTTGCTCAGAAAAGCTAAAAGGAATGTGGTAGGGGATTTTACTTCAGTCTTTCTAATGGTTCATAATTAACTTTGCAGGAAAACGATATTTTTAACTTCAGATTTGCATTGCACGTCAAAACTGATAGCTTAGTCATTACTGAACTCTGTTACCAACATCCTCCAAAGGCAGTGGCTATTTTTATTCCTCGGCTGTCTGGGTCTGGCTGCGGCGATGGGAAGGGGGGAGCAGTGACCCCCTGCAGCAGCGGTTGCGCGGGGTTGGCGCTGAGCTGGGCTGCGACAGCCGCCCCTGAGTTTTGTTCTTCCCCTTGCCTCTTCGCTGCAGAAGATCCGAGGCTCGGAACCGCGGTGAACTTCCACGAGGACAAGGAGTGAAAGGTGGATCTCCCTGGGCTTTGCTTTCCTTCTCCCAGATGCCCCCAACCCTTACACGGGGTGACACGTGAAATAACCACGAAGGCAGCGAAACAGGTCGGGTGCCCGTGCAGAGGCAGGCAGGTACAGTCGGTTCTCCCCGTACCCACGCGCTCCTGGTCAGGATGAGTTTAAATCCTGTGCTCAGAGGATGGGAGAGAGATATACTTAATTTATCACCTATTTGATTTATTTAACCCCGCCAAAATGAACAGATTTACTCCAGAGGAAGAGCAGAGTAACGTGGGGTTTAATCAAACCGTGTCTCACTTCTGCTTGAGCTCACTCCTGATTTTCTTCTTGAATGCTGCATGCAGGTAGTCTGCTAAAATAATCAAAGGATGTGTTATTTAATACACGGTTGTTGAAAACATTTAAATCCTGTCTGGATCGTTGTGCACATTATTACTATTTTGAATATTACACAAGTGTATCTCTTGATACAAACAAATGAAATTGCTTTCCTGTATATAAAATATAATTATACTCCGCAAGGGATAAAGCAGTAAACACAATGTCTCAGTGCTCGATATGCATTGTTTAACATTTAAACTATTGATTAAAGATGCAGATAATCTATTCTACATTATTTTATCGTAATCCCATTTCTTCCTAGGAACATAGCCCTGCCGCCTATGCTCTGTGCTGTTGGCACGCCAAGGGATTCAGTAGATTAAAACTGCAGAAGACAACTGGCGGCGTTATTAATTGCATTCCCTGAAATGGAGGCAACTCTTGCTCAAGGTTTCTCCAGAAACTAAAGACTGAGTTTCCTGAACCACCTTACTGTTAAAATCTGGACAACAAGAGGGAAAGCTATGTTTTCTCTATCTTTAAAATACGTGCTAGGGTTGAGCTCAGGAGTTACAAACCAATGGGCCTTACTTCAGTATTTAGTAAATTAGCTGAAAAACAGCTATAGAGTTATAATGAGCGTGATATTATAAGGACAAATTGCAGCGCTCCCAAAAGGAAAATTTTCTTTCCTCCAGGGTGTCAGCAAAATAACGGATAACTGAGAGGCGATACATATAATTTACTTTGGGTTTTAAAAAGCTGAAGAGGCCATTAAGGAAACTAAGAGTAATCACAGAGTAGGACATAACGGACTTTTATGGACTAGCAACTGATTAAAGGAAGGAAACAAAGAATGAAATAAATGGGTTTAGCAAGTTAAAAATTGGACTGTGAACTTAATTCTGTTTTAATATCCAGTGGATTTTATTTATGGCATTGGGTGGTATAGTGTCGTACATACACTCGCGATTCAGATAAATGGGCAGTGAAAAGTCCTTTCTATCCATCAAGACAAACTATTCCTCATTTGGGTTTTTTTGCAGCTTTACTGAAATACCAATAGCTGTCATTCCCAGAAAATCTGAATAGCTCTAGATGGGAAAAGTTTTTATTACTTGATAGATGAATAACATTTTCAAGTCTACAGTTTAGATGTTACAGTCTAAAAAAAATCCACCTCTATTTATTTGCTTTTATTATTAGAATGACAGCTGGTGTAATAATGAACTTGCATTTGGATATAAACCTGTAATTAAAAAAATCACAGGTGTTAGGAGGAAAAAAATTTACAGTATATCATGCAGTTGATGTTCCTGTCCAAACAGAAAACTTTGCTCAGGAATGCTTTTGTGTGTTTTGTGGAGGCAGCTTCTGAGTGACAGCATTGAGCATTTAATGAGTTTTGCTTTCTCCAGTCTCAAGGATTGCATCGTTAGACTTGTTCATATTTGAGCTCTTCAAATTACCTGCAATGTCAACAATGAAGTACTATTCTCAGTCTGAACACAAGGATGTGCTTCATAAAACAAGATTTCTTTCATTTTTAGTCTCTAGGCCGTATGCGTGCTCGTGAATTCACGCACAGACACGCGTGGAAAGGGATGGTCGGCGGGTGTTAGCCAGCAGAAGGAGTTCCATGTGTTGAATGCACCTTCCAAGGGCTGTCACGGCTTGGGAAAGCTGCAGGACAGTTGAAGGCTTTTACAAAAACAGGTGACGACACACTAGGGTGAATAATTGTCAAGAAAAAATATTTAGAGCATTAGGAAGAAAGGCTTCTAACCCCGGGGAGTGGAAGGCGCAGGAAGGGTTTGCAGGCAGCGGTTAAAGACGGTGCTTCGCTGGAGATCCTCAGAGCTGGAGGAACATCCCCGAGGGTAGATGCAACAGCAGAGCTGATTGAATTCAGAACGGTGTCTTGACATTTAAGCTCAATTATGGTAATTGGTGAGACAGTTGAGGATAGGGAGTGGTTGGCGTCTCTGCTTTGAGGGTGTTCAAAAGAGGCAGGAGTGCTCTTTGGGACAGTGGTACCCATCTGAATTTCTGTTACCAGTGGACTCAAGAGATTTATGAATTTCAGTTCCTTAATGAGCTTCTCAAAAGTGTTTTTAAGCCTCAGAATCCCCTGTTGTAAAACCCTCCCTTGTTTACAGACTTGTATCGCCACAACAACTCTTGTTACTCTCATTCATTTAGGTCTTGGAGATCTGGGTCAATGTAAAGGAAAGGTTTAGGCTGGGACCGTAGCGACTTTATATGGCTGCAGAGTTTTGTATGAAGCTCCCCTTGTCATTACTATGGAAAGGATTCGTTCACTGTGTTGAATTCCACAATTGCATTGATTTTTGTCATATGTTTGAAGGTGCTTCTTAGTCTCGTAGAGCTTTTTAATTTTAATATTGGACAGTCTGAACTTCAGTTTGATGTTGTGTAAAATTACTTTTCTATGTATCTGTGAGGGTTGAACAGAGGGTGAATATGTTCTATCACTGCCTCTCAGGATGTTGCTATGTAATGATGCTAACTCCCTTTTATTTGATTAGGGACTTAGTGCTATCAAAACAGTCATGCAGATTTTATTACAGGTGTACAGAGATGCTGTTTCATTCTATTCCTTGGATGGATGAATAGTTTTTTGCACAGATCTGTGTGAACACCTTTATTCTTCATTATTTTATAAAGAGGCCACCCAGTGAGCTATTTCAGTGGAAGGAAAAAAAAAAAAAAGTGTTTACATGTACCTAGGGAGGATGATTTGATGTAACAATAATAATAAAATATGCTGATGCGATCATAATATCATTTTCATTGCATGCGGGTGGAAACTGAAACTTGTGTTACTGATGAGATACTGATGATGAATAATCAGCTTCACATCCTAGAGAGGTAAACACAATCTGTGTCTGAATGTATACCAAGGGAAATCCTTCATGTATTTTCATGAGTCTTCGTGCGCGGATGATATTCTTAGATTCTTTTTCAGCATGATTCTTTTTCATTCGGCCCATTCATTTCCATTCTAATGGTCGTGCTGGAGCATCCCTCCCCCGTGCAGAGCCCTGGTCTCACCGCGGGCAGGGAGGTGGCCATGGCAGGGGAGCTGGTCATGCAGCGTCCTCACGGCTGGGCACTGGAGAAAGCCAGGAGTCGTCTCCAAAAAGGAAGGCAGAGGAACAGCATCAGATGCAAGGGGAGAAATAACTGCAGAATTTCACAGTGGGGAGAGATGGAGCAAAGAGATATCCCAGCAGAGGCTGTGGAGAGGCAGTTCTGCCCAGACTGGCAAGGAACAGATACGGAAATAATGTTTGCAGCTAAATTTTTAATATTAAGAAAGCAACACTGGAGACCTGGGCATTCAACTTCCACTTTACCTGGAAAAGATTAACGGCTGCAGTGATGCAGATACAGGTTAAGCATCATATCATCCCAGTTTTCAACACAGGCCGATTTCTGTAAAAATGATAGCTACTTACTGAAACATCTTTCCATACAGTCTTTTTCAATACTAATTACTGCACTAAGCATTCAATAGATAAGACAATTTATCTCTTCATCTCACATATAAATATGTGCCTGAATTTTATCACCCATGTGTAATAAATGAAATTATGCCATATTGTAGCGGAACGCAAGAAGGCAGTATATATAAACAGGTATTTTAAGACCACGATAAAAACCAGTTTGAATGGTAGAAGCCATTTATAAAGATCAGCTCACTGGTGAAACTTTACATAACTTTATTTTTCCCTAGCTTTCTTGTACAGCAGTGTGGGCCTTACCTTGTGTTTACCAAGTAAAGCCCCCATTTTAGTAGAAATTCCTAAATGGGGTTTATTGGTTTTAAAGTTCTGAGGTACTCCCTCACCAAGGGCATAAAAGATACCATGAAGGCACACCTGAGAGTATCTTCCTAGTAATGACTCTACTGCTAAATGCTGCTGACAATATAGAAACTGGATTAAGTTACAATGATGTTCAAGTTAAGCATGAGAAATATGTGTCGTATACTTACCTGGTAATATAGTATATATTATAGTATATAATATATATTATAGTATATTATATTATAGTATATAGTATATTACCAGGTAATATAGTAATAAGTGTAATATACTTACCTGGTATTGGAAAATTGGTTCTTCCAAAAGGAATTGTTCATTTTAAGATGTAAATTTCTTTCAGTTCCAGTTTAGGGATTAAGCTGTAAATTTCTTTCAGTTCCAGTTTAGGGATTAAGCTGTAAGTTTCTTTCAGTTCCAGTTTAGGGATTACTAGACAGAGTTACACCAGCTTCAGAAAAATGCTGGAAAGTAGGTCAGAATCTTAGTCACAAAAAATGCTGAAAAACTGCCAATATTTTTTTTTATGTTAGTTTAATTTTCTATTTCATCCTCTACCTGATAGTCCTAAGGTGCTTTTTTTTTTTTTTCAGGGCTACTACTATGCAAATAAATGTGCACATTTTTAGTTCAGATGAATCTATTTTTCCACTGTGGGAGGACTATGGAGTAATAAAAAGTGGACAAACCAAATTCTTGAGTTGTTAGCAGTTTGGGCTTCCGCTTGGATTCTGGAGTACTGATTCAAAATAAGATTTTCTGTTTCAAATCAGTTCAGGTTTTCCTAGGTGAATGTGGTGTTTTCTTTTTTAATTACATATTTAACAGTAAAAACTTTACTTGTTGACTTACTGCAGCAATATTTGCAGCTGATAACAACTGATGCTGAAGAAACCTCTCGTGTGCTTTTTATCTAGTTGTTATCACAGTGTTTGGAATGTAAGTAATTAAAATGTTAATGTTTATGGATTTATTTGTTTGCTTTTAGTTATCTGTGTGCAAAAATGTTGGAATTTGGCCATTTTGTTCTGATGCTGTTGCACAGCTTAGCTTAGAAATGAAAATATGACTTTTACAGGTATCGTAGGCTTCTTTCTTGAATTATGTATTAATAACTTAACCTCACTTTACTTGAAGACAAGGTTCTAGCACTTAAGTTGCAAAAGGACAATATTTGAAATAAGTACTAGAATTAAGACGATGTCAAGTATGTGTTCACATGGTTCGTAATGGATATTTAGTGGTGTATGGGGGCATTCGGAAGATACCAGACAGTAAAAAAAATGAATTTATTTCTTTGCCACTTTGTGATTCACCACGGCCAGGATATTTTTTTGGTGTAGTGGCCAAATTCTGCAGACCTGTAACTTAGATATACCTTCCCTAAATGTAAGCTGATGAAACCAGCTTCACAAGGAAAGGAGATATCGAACAATTTTTCCCTTTGACATTGAGTTTTCATTTTTTTGCTGGAAAAATACAATATTTTGGTTTCTTTTTTTGCAAGGTACTGTGATTTCCCAATAAAATGCAAAATACAATTAAACAACATAATTAAAACATTAACGAGGGCATCTGGAATACATAGAACAACTAAAGTTTACCAGTAGGGGATGGCAAAGCTTTCGACAATTTCTGTAGCGTGGCTTTACCCGCAGTGGTGCCTCCTCCAGAAGGCAAACTGTAGTCAGGAGAGAGTTTGTGGTGAATGCTCACTTCCAGGCTGGCTAACAGATGGCGTTTGGCTACCTATGACTAATACAGATAATTTTTTACCTCTTGATGCTGTGAGTACGACAGATTCAAGAAAACAGTTATGCCTGGGAAAGTGGCTGCGTTGCAGGGAGAAGCAATTCTTCTGCGGACCATTAGCAGCTGGTGTGTATTGAGTACTCTGCTTTGATCTCTTTTCCGACTTCTATCCGTAGGTGTTTGAATCTGGCATGACTTGTTCCTTTGTCTTCTCTAAAATCCCTCCCCGATCTTGGGGAATTTCTAGAAACCTGGCATGCACAGACATTTTGAGTTGTGTCCACAGCTCTGCAGAGCCAACCCAGTTCAGCAGTGCTCAGGGTTTTTTCCTACATAGTAGTCAAATGAAAAACGTCGCACTCAATTAAATCCGCTTTCTCTCATTCCTGTAAGTCAGAGACCATACCTTTAAATTGCTTTCTGGTAATATTTAAGATGGTAAGTGCCAACAGTGATGCTCCATGTGTGGCTGTTATGGGAAGAAGATGTGTCAGTGGATGGTGGGTGAATTTGGCTCAACTCACAAAAAGGATCATTGTTTCGGTGTAGGTAATGTCAGTGTAGGGTATGAACCAAAATCTTCCTGACTGGAACTTCTGGTTTTATCCTTTGCGTACACAAATGTGAAAACTGTGAAAAAACAAAAATGAAATCCATAAAGGTCAACCTAAATGTGCAACATTTCCTGTATTTTTAGCCAACACTAAATTTATGCTTTACACCAAATATTAAATCTTCCAACAATTTGTACAAAACTTTTGTACAGAAACAGCATTGTACAAAAGCCATGCTCAGAAAAGAGAATCTAAAAAGTTATATTAATACCTTCAAAACTTTGTCTTTTGTGCTATTGTTGGTTATCAAAATTGTTTTGAAAGGCAGAGGGTTGCAATTCACTGTGTAAAAAGACCTCATTCTCCTTTTACTGATACTAAAGCCTATGATGGTATTGTAATGTTGGTAAAGAATTATGTCAATACAGTATTTTTGCACTTTTATTCTATCCTCACTTTGTGTTTCTTTCATCAGCTTCTTTTTATTATTCTAGAAAGAAGTTTTCTGTGGGATTTTTTTTTTATGAGGAAGGAGAGAGGGAGATGGAGAGCTGCTTTGGTTTATTTTTATCCTATTTACAGTTCTTAGTACAATTAAACTTTGACCAGTGAACGGGCACACCATAAGGATATAAATAGTTATATTGATAACTGCTGTTCTAACAAGAAGCAGTAACAATTGCTTCATAACAGAGCGAAGGGAGGAAGGGAGGACAGAGAATACTACCTGTGATAACCGCTTTAAAATGTAAGGATAATTGGCTGGAAAATGGATAAGAAATTAAACCCAAGGAATTAAGGCAACATCCAGTTGTTGCGATGGAATAGCCAGTGTCTCTGCGACAGGCATCGTAGCATCCCGGGCACGGCTTCTGGAAGATGTGGTCTGATACCCAGGTCCCGCTGAAGTGGCCGAAGTCAAACGCTGCTCGGCTGCATTCCAGAATTGCCTTCTTCATTAAATTCCTTTCCTAAATTGGTCCATAATCCCAGCTTAAAAACTTCCTGGTGAAAAAGCTCATGGCTGCTACCAGCTATGAAATTAGACAATCCTTAGTTTAAATTCATTAAACAGTTGTGTGGAAAGGGGGGCAAGCCATCTGTAATAAGCTAAAATTGCTGACACAGTACTCATAATAGGTTCTTTCCCAGAGGTTTTTATTGCGGTTATATAAGAAATCTTCGACTTATGAAGTTCAAAGAAACTTTCAAAATAGATCTTTTTCCGTTATATTTTTGAGCTATGTAGCAGGAGACCAGGAAGATATTGCTCATAATAATTAGAGCTGTGAAACCTTGGGAAAATATGCCTAGGGATGAGGGAAACTTTTTTATTTACAGAAAGTTTGAAGAACACTCTAAAATGGAGGAATGTATTCAAAATCCGAGCTAAAGTAGCCCCTGACTCTGGAAATCACTGCAGTTAGGTACATGCCTTTTGTCTTAACAGTAATTCCTAGAGAGTAGTATGCCGACCTCAGCTACAAAATCATGATGCACTTGTGCAACGCAGTCTAGATTTTGGGTTCTCGTTCCTCATACGACAGGTAACTCCAGGATGAGACCAGTGGGGTTTACTACGTGGGTAATTCCAGGTTGTAACTAAAGAACGTGGAGTTGCAGACTGGAGCAGGAGATGCCTTCCTCAGCCTCCAGCGTGGGCACCACAGCCCAGTAAATAACCCACTGACAGTTCTCACACGTTGGAACAAGCGAATTACTGTGCTGGCCAAGGCCATGGAAATGAGGTCTGGGAGCAGAAGAGGCCTGGAGGCTTTACTGGAGTTGTTTCAACTTGAGATAGAGGACAACATTTGAAACGAGCTGGGAAGTGAGCTGTTTCATAACTCTTTTACCTTTCTTAGGGAGCTAGCCACAGAAAATATACCACTCTGGGGACTTGACGTACTTTGTTTCGTTATTCTTGTTACAACAAACAAATAATGTCTTTTTTTAGTTCAGCTATCTCCCTGACTTCAGGCGTTTGTGGCCTTATATTCCAGTCTACATTTTCTAACCTCTTGCTCATACATCTATTAATATTCATGCTGGACCGATGCTACAATTCAATGGGAACAAATGCACCGAGAAATGATTTCTTTCAGACTGCACAGTGCACTACAAATGACATCCTGACCTCTAGAGCAGCAGATTCATTAATTTTGGCAGAAAATCACGATTTCTACTTTGAAACTATTGATTTCCCAAGAAAATACTGAAATGCATTGTCAGTGACACCTATTTAGACAACTATAGAAATGGTACATCCAGGTCATTTAGACAAGATTAACTAATTAATGCTGGGGTTTTGGGGTGGGTTTTTTTGGTAAGAGGAGGCCCTGTGAGCACATACACAATAACCACTGAACATCAGTTAAATTTTTTTTTCATCAGCATCCATAAATAAAACTCTCAGCCTAAGGGGAAAAAAAAAAATAATCCAATTTTCTCTGTTTCAGGAAAAAGTCTGAATAGTCAATGAACCTTGCACCATGCCAACACACATTCAAGATCAGTTAAACAAAATCCAGTAACAGTTGTATTTTAACTTTTTTTTTTTTTTTTAAGTTCGGATCTAGAAATGGAAGCAAGCAGCTTCACAGGGATATCAGGATCCAATAATAGTAAATATAATTTGAACAGCAGTTTCAAGAACACAAGAAGTCAGAGTTTACAGAGAAAGGGAGCTAGAAGGATCTTTAGTCATTTACAATTGTAATATTTTTGAAGATTTAACACAGATATGTTGTTTTCAGATTCTTGACACAGACTTGTGTTTAGAAAACTGACAGGATGGAGATTCCTCCAGGCATTTCACCAGCCTGTCCTGTAAAAGGTGGCAGGTATTTCTTTGTAGTTTTTAACTTTTCTGTGTGACCAGGTACCTACATCTTGACTGCTTAAACTTGGTTCCATCCCTGCCTTGCTGTTACCATCACCCGTGGGCAGACAGGACCAGCCGTGCTCCTGCCAGTGCCATGTCCCTTCCTCCTCCTTGCTGATGTGACAGCCAACTTCATCCCTGTTGAAGATCTAATATCTTGGTATGTGCATCCTTTTTGTCATGCTCTTCTTCACTGCCTACCACTGCAGGTGTTTAATCTGGTGTAGACATCATCACGTTTGTTTGGCCATGCATGTTGGCTGGATGCTGAGTGACTTTATCCCCACTGCTTGGTACCCAGGACACTCAGCAAGCTTAACGTGACTGCAGAGGCAGGACAGATTTAGTCAGAGGCTGTAAACTGTTCCTCCTCCAAGCAGTAATGCTCAGTGTCTACTTTTCTGTAGCAATGAAGTAGTCGCAGTTCCTTTTTTATTCATGAAATTATTTCTAGTTCCCTTTGTACTGAAAGCATAGGTAACTTAGTTTGAACCAGATTTTTTTTTTTTTTTCCCCCTAACTGGTTTTAGGTAGTCTTAGTTTTATCTAGTTCTAGTTAAGAAGTTACAATTTTTAACTTTGTACAATTCTGGTGTTTATGAAGTTTCAAGTGTGCCATCATTTAACCATTACATGATAACCGGTGAAACCTTTGGAAACATGTGCTTGTTGATTTATAACTGGATTTGTATTAAGAGGTCCAGTTTAAAACCCACACAGTTGTAATCAGTGTCACAAAAGTAACTTCAATATTTTGTGTCAGTATCAAGTACTGGAATGATTATTCTGTAGATTAAAAATTCTTGGCATAAACTTTGGGACATGCTGAGAATCTGGAGAAGTTAATCGGTTTGATGGTTGAGTTATGTTAGCTCTGGGCCCACATAAAGCTCAGTTTTATAAAGGAGAAGAGGACCATTGACTTCAGTGGGATACTTCATAGTGTTTGGCATTTGGAGAGGTGAAAAAAGTCTTTGAATAATTGGAATTGCAGTTAGCAATAATGTGCATGTCCTGTCACTCCTATTGAGTGAACATTTGAAGGACAGTTTTCTTATCTGTGACTCCAACATTTATAAAGGAACTGCCATTTATTCTCTCCAGTATCTCTCCATACCAACCTCTGACATTTTGTGAGACAGGGAAAACTCTTTCTCTTCCACCTGTCCCAACTGCACAGTGAGACTGCTCATGTATGTGAAATAAGCCATGGGTTCGGGCATCTTTCTCAGTACTTTTACACCAGTTGTACAAACTTCCCTCCTTCCCACAAGGATTCACAAGGTGTATAAAGATATCATAAAGCTTCCCAAAATTATTAGAACGTGAACACGTGGAGACCGGAGGTCTGACTTCTGGGGAGTGTTGTACGCAGCCGGTGCCAGGTGACGTGATGTGATGTACGCCCTCGAGCAGAATTCAAAAGGTCTTCGTAATCCATCGTAACAAAGATGATCTGTAGCGATACTTTCTTGAAGAGTCATGCTAAAGAAAACTGCACCACACACTAAGGTATTTCTTTTAGCTACGTATTTTTTCAAAGAGATATTTTAGGAATACTGAAGCTATTAAAATCTACTTTAGGTACCTGTGCTAAATATGTTTAACTAGCTCTACTTGTTAAATTTCTTTTCATTTATGACAGAATATAGAAGATGAGGAGGAAAAAAAGGGAAAAGATCTGTTAAATCTGTAACATGCATTGTTGAAAAAAAGGAACTTTTTTCATAGGCATTTTCAAATGACTGAGAAAAATGTTGTTAATTTCAATATTTTAAAAAAAAGGTTTGGCAAAATATACAAGAAGAACTACCCAAATACTGGATATGCTTTCTGTATAAATTGAGATGATACAGATGGGAGGTCCGGTATATAAATTTGTCAGCAGCCTGTATCGCATCACTCGCTGGGTCATAGACTTCCATTAACATAGTCGCTCGCTCAAGGCAAGCCATTCTGTTTTGCACAGAATATTGTTATATCGGAGCCTAGCTGTACTTGAGAAATGAGCAAACCCAGAATTTCGGAATTCCTTGGGCAGCGTGCGGCTGAAGCTGGCTCGTCTGCGGGTAAGGACAGCTGCTGAGGAGCTGGTCAGACAAATTGCTGCGTGAACTCTGCCAGCATCAATGACACTGAAATATCTTCCTGTAATAGAGGTCAGTAAACCCCAAGAAAATTGCTTTATCATAATTTTTCTTATCTACTTTCTGGTCTTGACAGAAAAGAGAATTAGATTGCTAGATCTAAGGTATTAGAAAATAGAGATGTTGCTGGTTTAGGGCTGCATAATGTAGGCTTTGTGCAGGTAGGCAGTTAATAGTATTAATGCAAAATATAGTTCAGGTCGTTAGTTAAATTCCATCTAAATATAGTGTATTTATGCTAAAAAGTGTGAATTCAAATAGGAACTTGTACAGAGGAAGACTGTTAGGGTGATAGGGAGAACAGAGAACCTAATTTATGGTTTGCTTAGTCTACCAAAATGAAAGGTGAAAAAGGATAAGACTTTTATCTTCAAATACCTCAAGGAGTTAAGAGTTGGGAGAAGATAATAGAAGATGCTGCTGCTGGCACAATAACCAATGGGTCACAAATTAACGGAGGTTGGAAGGAAGATGAATTTTAATTGCCCAAGGAGACAGGTTTCGAATCTGTCTCCCAGTGACTGTGGTGGCGTAAACGTCTCAACATTTTAACTGACAATGTTATGAAAGTGCTTATGAAAGCGGTTATCCTCTAACTACAAAGCCAGCGTGGGGTTGCAGATGCTGATAGGCAGTAGGCAGGAGAAGGGACAGGTTGCACCATTCGGCTGGCTGTGGAGGTTCATTTCGCATCCTGACAGCAGAAACAGCAAGGTGATGTAGTGCTCGTGGAAAGCCCCAGCTTCTCCTGTAACGTCTCGGCAGACTGAGAAGCAAACCCATGCATCAGAGCCACCCAGAGAGCCATGCGGTGGTTAGAGCAGGCCCCCATGGCCCTGGAGGGACCACTGGCCCGTCAGCACTCCTTGCTAGTCCTGCCCTCTGGAGGGATGAAAAGATTTCAGGTTTGCTGTGGCGAGCAGGAAAAAAAGTCTTGGCTTGCCAAGGATGCTTTGTCTTCAGAGGTGGAGGCAGGAGGGCGTAGGGGATGAGGAACACAAGCCCTGGTGCATTATCGCTCAGAAGAGGAGCAAGAAACTTTCCTCTGAGAGAGATGGATGCAGATAGCCTTATGGATCTGTGCGGCTTTCCACTTGTGCTGGCATCCAAGTTGTCCCATAGGGCTCATACTTTGTGGCTTGATGACTAAATCCGGCTTTGAGCCCAGCCCTATTCTTACAGATTCAGTTTCTGGATGAACCAAGTGGGTGATCTACCATAATTTCTGCATGGTCCAGCTCCTACTGCAGGTAAGAGCTGTTCCAGCGCTGCAGAGTGACATCTTGGTCTTACATCAACCTGGAAAAAAAAGATACAGCCTTGTCCAGTGAATAAGTGAGAAGCTCTCTAAACCCCTGCTATCATCTACATGGTTAACACTCCTGACAGTGCCCATCTGTGGCGGTCCTTTCCTTGCGGAAGTATGCCTTTTGCAGTTCAGAGGACTTGCAGTGGTTATCCGTGAGGTTTTGGTAGTGAGAGTGAGAGCCACCAAGTTTCTGGTGGGGATGTAGTGACAGCCTGCACATAGCTGACGAGCCTGTGATTAGCACATGTCACTGCGACCTCTGCTATTCATAATTAGCTTCTTGGATCGTCATCCAGATGGGTTGGGGGCTCCTGAGATCCTACCCAGTGTGCTTTTTTGTATGCTGAATATTGTCCTGCGGGAACCGAGGTCAGTGGTGAAGCCTGAAGCATCAAAGTGAAATTGTAGTATCATGCTCAAGAATGGCTCTGTAAAAATGAAAATAATGTCACAGCATTCTGTATTCCATTTTTCCACTTCAAATGCAACCACTTTATAGATTAAAAGAGTTATTTCACTAAAACCAGCCTTACTAACTCAAGCTTAGATCTTTAGCTCACACTTGGATCTGAAAGTCAAAGAGTTTTCTTTCTGGTGCCCTGTCATCAGTAATAAATGTTTTGCAGCCCCTAACTTGCACCTTTCATGGCCTCATTGCCTTCAGTAGGTTGATCAGATGTAATTAATACACTCTGGAGTTGTTTAATGATGCATAAGAAGGAATAGATTCTAGCTCAGTCTCGTAAAGGCTTTGCCTCTGAAATCTAACAGGATTAAGGCACCATTAAAAAAAAAATAAAAAACTCCAAGTAGTTCTGTGAGCAGTGAAGCTAATGAAGCCAGGATTCCTATGGATTTGTGTCTCTTGGTTGATTGACTATTTAACTGATTTATATGAAGATTATGTTATCTCTGCATATACCTATAATCCCTTTCTGCTGAATATTTCGGCAGTGACATGCTGGTCGCTGCAGAAATTCCCCAGTAGGATCAATAGTTATTAGGACAAAATTGTTCAAAACGTGGTTTCTCTTTTACCTAACCCCCTACTTTTACAAAATTGGAACAATTTGATTTTTTTCTTTGCATCTTTTGCTGCTATATTTTGACGGGAAAAAGCACAAAGAGACATAGTCATGAGCTTGATAAATCATGATACCATAAAACAAGATAAATAAATAAGAAAGACCAAAAAAGTAAAATAAAGAGTATGTCCTGTAATATAATTTACAGGACTGTGAGAATAACAAGAAGCTATCCAGAGATGTCTCACAGAGCAATCTGGAAAACTGCCAAAAGGCTAACAGTGTTAGGAAGAAAATGCTTATGACGAAGACAAAATTGTTGGAAGTCAGATCAAGGATTCGGGCTAGAGAACCACACTTTTATTTTTACAAAACCTGTTCTTTTACAAACCTTTGGAAAATAGTTATGCTTACATGGAAGAGTAAGCTTTGAGGTCACCTTGCTCATGAACAGGGGACAAATATAGGCGCTGTATTTTTCCTTTTTGCTACAAAAATTTGTAGCAAAATAGTTACTGGATCTTATTCAGCCGTCAGATTTGGTTGAAGTTGACCTGTGAGCTCCAAAGCCATTTTCAGCATACTTACGCAAGTTTTGGTCATTGAGGCTAAATCCAGTCCCCCAAAAACTTTGAAAATACTTTCACTGTGCCCTTGGTCATGTCTCTAGACTTCATTCATCACCTAGTCCGTGCCTACCTGTCACTGCCTCCGTGTTTGAGGGAGCGACATCTTGGTCTCCGGTTTGGTAATTCTGTATTTTAAGGAACTGTGTTAGTTTCTTCAATGGAGGGATTTTTAGTAAGTACTGATTTTGATTAATTTCTCATATGCACATATTCAGTCAGCTAATGGTGTTTAAAGTTTGCAGAATTATATATATGTCAAAAAGGAATTTCACCAAAATATATAAGTCCTAGAAAATACACTAATATACCTGGCTAAACAGTTACCCAGGATGACAAAAACCTCTATTAAATCTTTGTGGGTTTGCCAGTTGTAAAAGTAGTGCGTGTATAATTCAGAAATATAATAAATCATATTTTAAGTGTCATGTCACTTGCCGCTCACCAAGTTTTAGAAAACTCGAGCTACAGTAGTTGAAAAATTTTCAAAGCATTGTAATTTATGGAAGTAAAGAAACAGGGAAGTCAGGGAAAAGCCCAATACCCGGGAATGAAATTAATCTACCTAATTTCATACAGATAAAAGAACGAATCACATTCATGTGTGTGTTCATTACAGCATTTCTACAAAATCAATATTGGTATTTTTTTCAGTGTAAAAAAGTTGTGGGTTTTTTCTGTTGTTTTTTTTGTGTGTGTGTGTGTGTGTAATTCTAGATTGATTCTCAAGCAACACTTTTCATATCTAAGAATCACAGTCCCTGCATATTCCATAACTCACTAAAAGAGACTTGCCAAGTGTAGCCATAACTATAAAATTAATCATATTAGAATAATGTACTTTATTGTCTATGTCATGGATATCGCTGCTGTATCGCAGCAAGAGCAATACATGCATTCAAACTATGTACCTCATGTAATTTGGGGAATATAATTTTTGCAATCATAGCTGAGATTAGAACAGACAATGCGTGTTTAGTTCAAAGTCATTTGTCCATTTTGCTGCTTCTGATTCTTGACTACAAGAGCAGTTTAGATTGCATTAACGTGCTTTTTGTTCAGCTAGAGGAAAATTCATTACAAAAGAATTCAATAAAAATGGGTAATTTTAATCAAATTGATATATTTCTGCTAGGCTACTATAGTATGAATCAATAGTAGTAAATCCATAGTCAGGACTATAACCTGCAAGCTCTTGCATGAGGATCCGATGACTTCTGTGTTTCAGGGTCTTGAAGAAAACTGCAGAGAAATACTAATGCAAGTTTAATGTCCGAAATCCTTCCAATGAAAAGATATCTTCTATTTCTTTTCAAAATCTTTGATTAATAGAGAAATGCTATATAGCATTTTTCACTGTAAATATTCAATGTAACTAATTTCTTTATTCCTCCCTGATTATTTCTCTGCCCCTCTTTTGATGCTGCAGATTTCTGTGAATGAAATTCTGTGGCAGAATTCATGGTCTGGAGGTGGAGGGTGAAGTGGTGGTGAAAGGTAGTTGCTTAATGATGAATTCACATCCTTTAGCTCCTCTGCTTTGGGAAGCTCTTCCTTTAGGAAGCTCAGAAGAGCGATGGGTCTCCCTGCCAAACTGAGGAGGATTTGCAGGCATCTTTCAAGATAAATGTAAATGTATAAAATGAAAGATTTTGTTCTATCTACGTGAGACAATTTCTGAGAGAACAAGTTGAGTATATTTCTTTGGCTGATGTGAAGGATGAAACCTAAGGTGAAATTAGCAGAACAGAACTTGGCTAAAATACATCTCTAACAGAGAATTTCCCTAATTAAATTGAAAAGTTGGCACATTTGTCAGACATTAAACATTAAAAGAGAATAATTTATGATTCATGGCAATCCCTGTTTAATGGTACAAGTTTCAGACAAAGCATTTCCTAGACCTTGTGAGATCGGATCTCAAGAACTAGGACCTGGAATTCTTAAAAACAAGTAACACAAAGCTATTTTAAGGTTGGCAGCTTCTAATGATGTAGATCAGGACAGTACAAGACAGAGGAGTTATGTTCCACTTGTGGAAGAGTACTAAATGAGTTGGATTCGTTGCTTATTGCTCATCTCTCTTCCTGTGTGAGGTGATACAAGGAATGGCCACATTCCCAGCTATCCTGAAAATATAGGAGAGCCAGATTTTGTATGCTTTCCATACAAATCATCAAAGTTAATTCTATAAAGTGGAACATCCCCTAGTTTAATCCATGTATTGAATTTATTTAAAACAGAAACTACATGCACTTGTGACATAGTTTAGGATTTTTTAAAAAATTTTTTTAGATACTTTTATTTAGATAGGTTTTTTTAATTATTTTTTTAGACAGTTTAGGAATTTTTTTTACTCAATTCGTTGATACTGAATACCAAAAAGATCAATCTACATTTTGGTTTTGGAATAGACCCCCCGAACAATTTCTAGACAATAGCAGATATGCTTTTTTCTAAATTGATGAATTCACTCAAGACAATACTAGAATCAGAAGCTACTGCTGACTATTAAAAAATAGACAAAGTAACATGGTGGGGGGGCAGCCAAAAAAAATGAAATTGAACCAATTAGAAAATTGCAGCCACCCTGATTTTGGTGTTATTGGCTTAACTGGTTAGTCAGCTGTGAGAGGAGACACTGAAGATCCTCTCCAATATTAAGACAAGACACTTGTTTTTCAATAGCCGGCTAATATTTATCATTGAGATCAAAATTGTTCTTCATGCAAGGGGAAAAAAATCTTGACAGATTCAAAGCTCTATCTCACTTTAAATCTATAAAAAATTGAAGACTTCGGCCTTTTTTCTTCACCACCTATGAAAAATGTATAATCTTGGACATGAAGCTTGAGAAATTTTGTTTGACTCAGTCCAAGTAATCAAATTGCAGAAATAGAAATATTGCTTGGCAGCTAACAGAAAAGGAAACGGTTTTGGTCATTATTAGTATGTCTGAATATCGTTAAAACCTTGCTTGCAGTATTAAAATGGTATAGAGCAGGACCATGTCTCTCCGTAACTGGAAGAGTAACTAGTACGGGTGAGTAAGGCAGATCTCTTTGGGGGCCCCCTGAAATGATTTTCATTGCAGGCAGGGTGGTCCCATCCCAAAGAATCAGATAACACCACAGTCCCAATCTTCATCCAGTCCTTTAATAAAGCCTCACTGGCCAAGATGAATTAAGACAGGCAATATTGTTTTCAGCCTAGTAAATCATTTGTGGACAAAAATGTTGAGATCACAATTTATCAGCAGAATTAGGTAATAACAGAAGTACATACTGGTAAGTTTATCAAGCTCCAAGTAATTGGAAGGAGCAGCGGTTTGATAGGTGGGTGGCAATGTTTCACTGCGTCTTTGATACTAACTCATTTCTGCTGCTCGAGTGGTAGCGATTTTTACAAGGTTTTAATAAGGGGGACATCTGTGACTGTAGCCTTAGTAGAGTTCATGTCCTTTATAGCATCAATAATTTATGATTATTTAATAAAGGACTTGTGGATTATAAAACAATCCTAGTGGAAGATGACTTTATTGAAACCATCTTCAATGAGTGAAGATTCTTTTAAGTACCTAGTTTCAATGAAACACTAAATACACGTCCTTTATACTTTTATTATTGTGCAAGAAAGAAACCTTGTTCAACATTCTTTTGGTGACTAGAGTTATTACATTTCACTTGTTTTAGTGTGCAGAGAACAATTTCTCATCTTTGGTCTGCTTCTGAAAAATCGCTATTATGACTTGAACAGAAAAGCATTTAATAATTTATGGAATATCTGGCTTAAAAAACATGTGCCTAAAGAAACAGTTTATATGTTGTTCACATAGTGCTCAGTAAAATGTGTAGACCCAGTTCTAATCTTGATGACATCCTCCATCCTCCTAAAAACACCAGAATACTTCTAGTGATTTTAACAGAATAATCTTTACAGGGCTAGAACTGGGAGCAAATCCGAGTTGCAGTACCCTGGCATATGTTGAGTACACGACATGGCTGGAGGGGCAGCCTGTGTATTTGAATCTCAGAGGTGCTGAAGCCGATGTTCTAGCATCGTACCTCGTTTTATCCTGGGGTCTGAAGACTTACATGACCGTTCTTTACAATTTTTTGTCTCTATATGTTAACTCCTTGCCTTCACTGGTTTTGAATCTGTTTATCAATCTTGTCTCAAAGAGAGTGACCTATCAGTATTTTCTAAAACCAAAAATCTGGACAGAGTGAAATCCTTTTATAGATCCCACTGTGATGAAGGCTGGGGTTGCGTTCAGCCTGTTTTGTTCATCAGATGATCTACACGGGAAATCATCCTCAGACAAATGCTCGGGAAATTACTTTGTGTTACTTCTACTGCTCATACAGCTCCTTGCTTTATGATTCTCTTAATCACTTGGTTTTTACAAAAAGAGTAATATGAGAAAACAAATAACGAGCAAAATGTTTTCTATGGTCATATTATTCTTAGTTATTTGATGTATATTCTAGTCTATTCTGGATCCTTTTCATCAACTTTGGCAATAATTCAATTGTCTCTAGACCCTGCAGCCTTTCAGGAGCCTTTTTTGGTGTTAATTCCCTCTGAAGTCGACTGAATTTGGCTGGGGAATTCTGAAGGTTATAAACTCATTTCTAGTCTCCTGGAAATCTTTCCATTTTCATTGTTGTCACAAGACTTTTTCTACATTACCATTACATAAGTTAAATTAAGAACATAGGTCTAGTCATAGTCATAATCAATTTTCTGATTATGTAGAGAAGGAAAAAATGCTGGAGCATTAACAATTTTTAAAAGTACATTTAAATCATTATTCATTTATAGGGTTGCATTAATTTCTGAATAATGCAGCACTGGAGATGGATGATTCACAGCGATGTAAAGTCTTTTGTAGTCATTTAGAGCCTCATTATATGAATCTATCACTCACTGTTTCCACCCACAGACACTTCTTGAACTGCTGAGGCAAAATCATTATCATGCAGATAAAAGGGAGAGCCTGACAAAACAAATACAACAACAATTTTAATTAGGCTAATGTTTTTAAATTCCCACAAGGTTATAAAAGTACACTTCAAGCACAAACGGATGAGGGCTCAATTCTTCCCAGTTTGGGTGAAGGGCTGCATCCAGCTGCAGCACCCGCAGCATCCAGCAGTGTCACAGCTCTTCCTGAAATGGGTCTCCGCTACCCCAGCGCCAGGAAAAACGGCATATCCAGGTTGACGAGGATGTGCTGATTTAGCACGTAAGCCTGCCAGAAGTCTTCTTTAGCCACCAAACACATCGAAATGAAAAAAAAAAAAAAAAAAGAAAAAAAAGAACCCAAACCAAAGCAGTAAAGACAGTATAAAAACCTAGAGACACTTGCATTCACCAGGAACCGCAAAGGGATGGAGATTTGGCTCCGAAGTGCTGACTCTCACGTTGCTTTGCTTGATTTCTATCTGATCAGCGGAAAGGTTTTTTTTCTGTTTACTTCCTCAAATAAGGTCACTTATGCATTGATTTTTTTTCTTCTTTGTTTTCACTTTTGAAAATGTAATCTTTTGTTAGAGGTAGGACTGTGTTACTAACGGGAAGATGAGCCTGTTGAGGGAGGCTAAAATGCTTCGTCGACCAGAAACAACACATTTGGTTTCATTTCCCTCCCCATGGATAAGATTAGAGAGATGAACAAGTTCAGGTGAAGTGCAACCAAGGGCTTTGAAAAGAAAGAAAAAAATCTGCTAAATTTAATATGAATATTTTTTAAAGATCTCTATGAGTTATTTTATGTGCCATTTTTAAACATTAATTTTTGTGCAGTTATCAGTTTTCACATTGAAACTACAGAAATCAGGAATTTCTATGCAACTGTCTTTGAGCAGTTCTTGTTTGAAAGAAATTTTATATTTTAGAGACATACTTCTTTTCAATTGTATGCATTTTCTTAAAAGGTGGGGGATTTAATTCTTTAGTTCTGAGTTAACTTTTCACCGTGTCTTCCTTTTACATTTAGAACATCTTGATGCTCAGCATCTGCTGTAGCCTCTGTGAGCACCTAACTGCTGAGGTAAGGAGACGGGTGTTCAGGAGGCTGAACTCTGCCACTGGAGGTAAGGATGGAAACGTGTTTGTTTGCTTAGGACACCCACAGTAATTGCGAGCACAAATGCTCTTGTCTGTATCTGTTTGCTGTGAACATTAATTGCATCTCTTGCACCACCAGGCCAGAAAGGGACCATTAAAGGAAATCTGATTATCCTGTCCGTGTTCAGAAATGTTTTCCATGTCAGGAAGTGAGCTGGAATTGTGCAACTAAGGTTTGGCAGAATAAATTCCTCTCTGGATTAACCTTTGCTAGGCAGAAGCTCTTTCACTGCTGTGCACATCAGCACCGCTCTCCAGTCAAAGCCTACTTTGGAGCCACGGCTTCTTACACGAAGAAATCCTTTCTCCAGGCATTATTTTCTCCAAAACACAAAAAAGATATGCAGTAAAGCACTGTAGCATTTGTAGTGCCTCCAAGTGACTGCAAATTTACCCAAATACCTGCTCCACAAATACGCTTGGGAACCTGCTCTGCATCAGCTTGCAGCGATTGCTCGAAGGACTAACTCCCACATCCTTGGATGGTCACGGAAGGCAATCAAGAGGCACGTTGGTGGCGTTACAGATGCTGGTGATGTTTAGAGAGAAGAAGCTGTTCGGGGCCTCCTTTCTTGATATATGTGACCTTCTAAGATCAGGAGAGATCAAATCCACCATGTGATTATAAGATGTGCAGAAGCAAACAGTGCAGGCTCACTGGAAATAGCTGTTGACACATTATTTGTTCTTAATGTTATACATACAAAGGGTTCACGTTGTTTGGTTATTTATTTGCTTTAGGTAATTGAGCACAAGTACGAAAAGGCTGCGTAGTACAACTCGCTTGTAAAGTCTTACGCTCTAGAGAGCGTTAGCAGTGCTGCTGAGATCAGCACCGAGGACCCCGTGTATTAATGGAAAGCTTCCTAGTAATAAACTCCCTGCATGTTTGTAATTTTCCCTGGAAGTTTAATTTTTTTAGAAAGGCAAAGAGATTTTTGGTGGCTGGACTGAAATTAGTAAGGCACAGCTTGTACATTCAGGAGGAGTGTGGAAGGCTTTGTGTAACACTGGGCAGAGCCTCTTCTTCCTCCCCACAGCGAGACCCCGAGTGTGACATTTTGGACCCCAGGCAAAAAGGACAAATCTCACCTTTTTTTTAGCCCAAACCTTGCTGCAGCATGTCCTGTGGTAGGTTATTTGCTTCATCAGCAAGACCGTACCTACTGAAGCTGCTTTGCAGATTGATGGAGACGACAGAAGTGCTCTCTGCTAATAATTCCTGGCTGGTATTATCCTTATCTGCCATTTTTTCACTTCTGAGCAGGAGGGGACAAAGAGTCCGTGTGCGAAGTGACCTCTTGCGTTCCTCACTGTGAACAGGCCATTTTCTCATGTTTTAGCCCAAAATGGTCACCGAGTGCTTCAACCTTGACTTTCCCTGTTGAGATGAGGGAATATGAAGCACTTTTTGCAATTAGCTGTTCCTACCAAGGGTCTCCCTCCCAGCTATCATCGTCCTTTAAGCGTTTTTTCCGAGTGGTTTATGCAATAATACTACAGGGGGTGGCACGGCAGATAAGGTCTGCGTGGTGTTTGTACCAGTTACCTCAGATTATTGGATCTGGCCGATGTCAGTTACTGTGTAAATGAGATTATTATTGCTCCTCCAAAAATAATAAAGTGTGCATAAGTCAGAAGCGATACATGAATATGTAAATGATGCAGAAGGCCATTAATATCATAAAATTTTGCAGCTTAGTGCTTTGCTTGGAAACCACAGTGGTTTTATTTTGTACGTATCTGAACACAGACAGCAGATTGGTTTCCCTGAGGAAAGCCAGGTTATGGAGAAGTTATATTTCTATTACGCAGCATTTGCATAGAAATGATTGTTTCCTATGGGGCTTGATGTAGAAAGGGAGCAAGAGAAAGAGGAACTGCAATGGTAAAACACCGTGATACCGTGATTATTTTTTAAACATAGAAAGGAGGACTTGTTATACCCACTTGTAGTGGTAATGATGGTATCAGTATGAGGCTCCTTTAAATATAGCCTCAGATATAATCACCTTGGATTAATGCATGTTATTTGTCTGCCACTTACCAAAAACTGATAATGGTTAGTGATATATTAGAAAAAAATCCACAAAAAAGTCTATTTTCTAGTTCTCAGGAACCAAACTTACTTTTACATCCTTGATGCAATGTGTAGTAGAGAAGCCGGGAACAGAATAAGACACTTTCACATGCGGGAGCCACTTTTCTCCAGGGTATGTTTGACATACGTTAGTAAGGAAACCCTGGGAAGCTTTAAAAATACCGCTTTTCGCGTGGAATTAAAAACATTAGACATGTTTCTAAGTGCAGAAATGCCATCTGGGGCTCGGGTGGTCCTTAGTGGGGCTCACTGAACGCTGGGCACGGAGGCTGCAGAAGTCACTTTGGGTGGGTGGGCAGCAGCTGAGCAGCTGCCGGAGCAGGACGGAGCCGCTCTCCCAGCACAGCCCGTCCACGGCTCTGCGGCATCTGCGCGCGAGGGGCTGGGGCTGAGCTCCGGGGAGCTTTGTCCAAGGGTGATCTGGGTTTTGGGGTGTTACAGAGGAAAAATAAAATCTTGTTCTGATGGTTTCGCTAGTGGGCGTGCTTTTAATGGTGGATTTAATGTCTCGTCATTTAGATAGGCTTGCTTAGCTTTTATTTGTAATTGTTCATGCTTCTTTCCTAATTACTCCTTGCCCGCTAGAGAATTTGGATGTGTGTTTTACAAACCAAGTGGGAAACAGGAGTCATGGCAGAGGGCAGCTGGAGGCCACGCCGGATGATTCAGCGGAGTTGTTTTCGTGGCGGAGAGAGGACAGGCAAATCGATTGATCACGCAAAGTTCTCGAAATGTGTAATGTGCAAACATGGGTCGAATCCTTCATGGCCCTGGTACAAAAGCATATTTTCCCTCCTTGAAGAGATATTGAAGAGGAGGAGAATATTCTCATTACAATTTTAGTCGTGAGGACAGATTGCTTTCTCTTTTTCCATTCTCATTAAAATCTATGTCAAAAAGAAGCCATTTGGAATTTTAATGCTTTATATTTCTTGTAATTCATGATGTTTAGGCTGTAAGAATCTGACCTTTCCACTACTCTGTGATTTGACTGGCTGATTACTTCTTCTTCAAGATACCACCCATTTTTTTTTCCATGTTACAAAGAGAGGTAATTAAGGAAGATTTACATGTCTGTTCATCATTTCTTTCAGTGGTGTAGGTCAGACATGTCTTATTGTTGCATTGAAGTTAAGAGGTATTAATCACTTTGGGTGAACTTACTTACAAAGCATCCGTTCCTTTTTTTTTGGTGTTCATTGTTCTCAGGTATTCTAAATGAGAATAAAATATGCAAGACTACTTTCAGGCATGAAAATTAATGATGAAGACAGAAATTCACTATAGTCGAAACTTTGCATGGAGCCCTGGTGTTGGCTGTGATTTCAAAATAGCTGTTTTCAACAACTTAATGATCTTTCCACTCCAACAACAGATTCCTTTTCTTTGCTGAATAACTCACAGAGAAATTTAATGCATTTTATAAACACCTTCTAACTGAGTTTTCAATTTATTTAAGTTGCTTTTCATGATTCTCTGTTGCGGGTGTTTATATAGCCATCGTACCGGCATTAACAAAGTATCTCTGTTGACATTGTCCTAACCTTTGAATATTGCTAAGGTGAAATCCTCTCCCTAGCTGACATTTATATTAAACTATTTGCAGCATGCATGCTTGAATAAAAGTCCTGAATAAAATTTGTTCCTGTTTGGCTACACAGCATCTGCTTTGGAAACCACAGCATCCTAATAAAAACATATACCTGGAAAGGAGACGATAAGTTTACACGCACCCATTTTTGAGCTTGACAAGTTTGTTAGATCTAAGTGCTGTAAGCTAATGTAAAACATTACCAGCATTCTGTGTGGACAGAACTTTTATTAATACGGAGAAAAAATTATTGTGAAGCTTCATTCATCTTGCATTTGCCTGAGACATTGTCTCTTCAGTGCTTTGTGTTTGGTAGAGAAACACTCTTGTTTCTAAGGGGTTGTCCTCTGTGTTTGAACAACCTGCGTTCCCATTTCACTGGCCAAAGGTATTTTCAGTTCTTCTCTTTGTAATTCTTGGTAACGTTTTGGTACTAACACACCTGTATGAGAGTAACGGAACTAAATGTAAGGAGAACTGCGGCACCTCTGCCATCGGAGGAGGGAGAGAGCCTGGTTTACTGTTCAGCCCCATGGCTGAGTTTGAAGCAACCTTTCGGGTAATTACGTCAGAGATTTTGGTGTGTGGGCTGGTAAACATGTCTAAAGCCACTTCTGTGGATAGCTTTTCAGATTCTTACCGAATCTGAACCCACCGTGACCACCACCTCCACAAAACTCACTGCAGAACCGGGCGTTTTGGTTAAAGAGGCTCATCTGAGCTTCAGCCTGGACCAGCCTCACTTATGTTACATCTTCAGCTAGGATCATGTTAAGAGCTACTTCTGCTTCCTTCTTACTAGGTTTAGGACTTGGTAGAGAAGTAAGCGAAACATTTTTTGTAGCCTGATATAAATACTGTATCACTCTGCCTGCAGCTTCTTGACAACTGCATTTATTCACATTTAAAAACCAAATGAACTCAATCATTCTCACTCCTTCTTTTCCCAGGGTTGTCCGAGGGCTTCCTTGCAGTGCTGCTGCCCAGGTCTGTGGCTGTAGGTGGACAACCTGTTGCTAAGCTCTGTGTTACACCCCACTCACGCCTGATGCATGGGTCTCCTGTGTATTGGTACCAGTGCTGGCACTGGGCATCCTGTGTTCAGTGACATTTTATTGGCTATAAAACTCTGGAAAGGCTACTTCTTCATACGCAGAGGTGGGAAAATCTCCAGTCTTCCTTCTGTAGGATCCTGTAGGTTTGTAAAAGTCTGTTAATGACAAGGCTGCATTTCAATGCACGTCGGAAGGCTGCAGTTGTGACGTGACATTTCATTTCCCTTGACAATCATTGTCGCAAAAATAGCTGTGCGCTCTCTGCAGAGAGTGGCGGGGAGCGTTTTCTTCTGGCTGGCTGGTGACATTATTACAGACAAAAGGTTTAATGGAGCTCGTGCCGGGTGCTCACTTGAATAGAAAAATTAATTAATTGAATAATCATTAAAGTTTATAGGCCAAATTCCTAAATGTGTCCATGTTCAGAGGGAATCTAAGCAGAAGTAGCTTGTAACTCACGCCTTCTGCTAATCCCCTCGTGTACATGAGATGTCCCCTTCCATTTTCTCAGAGCGGTGTGGACTCACTCTCACCAACGCATAACCATATTTACAGTCACCTATTCTGCCCTCTAATGCTAAAAGAATCTAAATTTAACTCTGCTTGAATATAAAAGGAAGGAGTATAGTTGCTAAGGCATGTAATATGAGTGTGAAATGTTTTGAGAGTTTAAATTGGTTATTTTTAATTAAGCTTGTGCATTGGTCTGCTCTGCAACGTACAAGTCATGGCACTTTAGTACCTATGCAATGCTCACATCTCCGCTGGTTTAAAGTTGTTGTAATTTGGTCTTAAATCTCAAGGTTTCTAATTTCAATCCCTTTATCTTCTGAATTTATTTCACCCTATAACTTCTCTTCAGAATTCAGTGAAGAAGCTCTGAGACAGATAACAAGAATGATCAATCAGTTTGTCAGGTTGGGAATGAAAATGCTGTTTGGGAAATGAAATCACAGTGTATATTGAGGAGAGCAAATTAGAAATTATTCAGCAAACTCATAGATGTTTTTTACTGAAATAAAATGTTTCTGAGGGACCACCTTCTTTGGACACATTTGGTTATGAAAGTTTCTTTCAATTCCTCTCTGGAAGGACAGGAAAAACTGAATTAAAAGACCCTTTTGGATAAGTCATTTGCTTTGGACATCAGGGATGTACACTGCAGGTTCCACCGTTTGCTGCTCACAGGGATGAGGCATCTGCTGGGGTGATAGGAGGGGGCAGCTCCCGTGCTCTGGGAAGGGCATCGGAGCTTTTCATTTGGGGTGGCAGATTGGGTCTTAACATCATAAGATATACTTGTGATCCTAATTAACCTGAGCCGCCTTCTACCTGGCATCAGCTAACATCCAGAAATACTTAGAAACCAATGTTTCCAGCCAAAGTTTTATTTGCCTAATACTTCCTTTTCTCTCTGATTGTGCAGCTTTGATGCTAACCCCTTTTTGTGTTGCCCCAGTAAGTATGATCATTTCAAAGTCTTCTGGGAACTACTGTCTAGATCACCGTATCATTGGAAAATTTAGGAAGAATTCAGACAAGTGAGATATCGTGCTCCTGCTTTTGCTCAGGAAATTCCCAATGAAATCTGGCTGGAGCAGGTTTGTCACCTGCACTTGTACTGAGTCTTCCTGATAATTTGAGAAACATCAAGAGAGTTGACTAATCTTTTTTTTTGTCTAAGTCTCTTGAGCGTCTGAAGAGACTTAGATGAATCTGCAGGGGGAAAACTTTGCTGTAGGCAAGGGAAAAGCTTGAAATAGTACCTGGAAAAGGTGAACGTTTTGGCAGATGGAGTTTCAGAGACCTATGAAGTGGGACTGAGATTAAACTTTTTTGTAAGATCAGGTGCAACATGTACTATTTAATTCCTGCCTTGGTGTAGCAGTAGCTTTCTGAAAAATAGGATAAGATTTAGTGTTTTCATTGGTTTACTTACACGTTTAAAGCAATTTATTGTTTAAATGGCTATAGCATGCATTTTTTCTCCCCTTGCTGACAGAATTGTCTTAAATTGCTAGCTGTTTTTGGAAGTCTGTGTCTTCACATTTTTCTTTAAAGTTTATATTTCAAATCTGCGTAGGAAATTACTGATGAACTGAAGATATTTTCTCTGGAACTTGCAAACTTTGCTGTGCCTTGATTCCTGCAAACAACAGCAAAGACTGTTCCCCATTTAAATGAATGAGAGAAGTCATCGTAGAAGATTTATTTCTGCTGCCCCATTTTTCTTATTTATTCCTAACATTCTGCCCATTTGCCATGAGCTTCTTCACATTTCAGAAACAGCTAGTCTTCTGTGAGAACAAATTGTGCTATTTACTTCTGTCCTCGGAGGAAACTAATGGTTTAGTGGGTGAAATGTCCAGGACAATAAGGAGAACTGGTGCTGCGTATTCCCAGCCGAAGAAATACATCTTAAGTAAATTGCTCTCAGCTGAAATCATGGGATGTCATGGAAGTAGGAACTGATTTGTGTTCTGCTCTTTGTGCTTCTGAAGCATCAGAGCCTGCCCGTGGGGAGGAAAAGGACGGCCTGGGCACCGCTATGCAAATAGTTGGCTTTTTGTGGGGGAAAAAAATGGCAAATGGATTTTTATTGCATTTTTCAAATGCAGTGTTTACCCTTCATCTTTAAGAGGATATAGCTCTGTTATGAACCAAGAGAGAAACAGCAAATTTAAAAGGAAAAAAATAGTTGTTTGAAATTGCAAATATATCTGTGCTGTCAAAAGCTGAGCTCCTTGGTTTGGTCCCAAGCCCCAATCCTCCACACTTACCTGTTAATATTCGTGATTTTGCTCAGTAAGGCTCAGCTTGTTTCAAAGTAAATTAAAAGCCAGGAATTTTTCCCTTCTAAAAATCACAGAACCTTGTTCTTAGAAACACGGGGAGAAGAGATGAGCCCCAGGACTGGCCTGGGTCGGGGGCCGTGCCATGGCAGACATCTTCGGAAGACAACCAGCGCTGAGCCCTGCTGCCTGCTGGCCACCCGTGGCTGCCCGGGGCAGACCCTCTCTGTACGTGTAACGCAGATGTCCGTATACGTGCCACTGAAGTTATTTCGCAAAAGTTATTTTTAAATGGGATGGAAGGTAATAAGTGGGCGATGAGATGTGAATCCTGAAGATACGTGTCTTACCTCAACCCGGGAAGCGTGTGCGCCAGCAGCCAGCGCAGAGTGGGGGTGGATTCGTAGAAATTCCAGTTCCGCCTCTTTTTAGGCTAAAAAGGCAGTTTTAAAAATCTCATTAGGCACCTCCAGGCCTTGGAAATTTAGACCTTTACTGTTGCTATGTGTATTTAACATGATTAGTAATGTCTCCCAAATGATCTTGCCCTACATTTACTTTGCACATTGCATAATTTCATTTGACACTTTGTTGACAGTCACTGGTATATTCTCACGCTGAGTCTGGCAGCAGGTGAATCCTGACGAGAAATTTGCCATTTCCTTTGCAAATATGTACATCTGTATGCTAATACAAAACGACTCCTGATGCCACTGATACATAAAGGATCTGATACTCAGGAAAGCAGTTTCCCCTATGAACATGGTTACTATAAGAGTCTTTTTTTTTTTTTTTTTTTAATTGTAGGAATAAGTTTTGGAGGGACTGTAGTTATAAAGACATTTCTTTTGAACAATTTCTATTTGTTTCTGTTTCCTCCAACGTGCTTTGCAAGAGGAATAACCTGTGTGGTAAATACAATTCTGTGCTTTCCGCAGAGCAGATATACCCCGTAAGCCTAATGTGGATTGCCTGGATTTGAGGACAGTCCAGACAAAATTCATTTCCTACATCCAAATAGACTTCTGGATGACTTGTGGTATCACAGCGTATCTTTGAGAGAAGTTTAAAAGTTGAGGGGCTGAGTTTTGCAGAAAGAAAATCAACTAACTTTCCTGGGTGGGTATTGAAAAGGGAAAAATTCCTCAGAGTTCTGCACAAGAGGTGTGATTTACTGCCAAGACGGTGGAGCAGGAGGTTTCACTAAATGGCTGTTGTGCAATACACCGTCTAGATTTTCATTACAAGTTCACTCATGATGTGAAGAAACTTACAGAAAACATAAATAGCAAATTCAAATATATTTTTGAAATTTCCAGAGCTGCGTAAGTCACAGGAGTTCATTCCATCGGATGCTATACTTTCCCCCTAACATGGAAAAAAGAAAAGGCTCCTGGAAAGTAGCAAAATGAGAGTCTTTTAATTAAAAGTTGTGAACAGAGTAATTATTTCAGTTCTCACAACATTTGGGAGAGAGCTGAAGTGTGATGTTTATATATATATACACACATATATGTGCACACGTACATATATATATATAATCTAGCCTCTTCAATTTTTGTTATTGTTATTCATCTGCATTGTATGGTATAAGACAGTAAAAAAACCAACTTCATTTGAGCTGATGCTGGTCTGTTCAGAAAGCTGGTGGAACACCTCTGACACAGCCACAGGTCACTGCTGTGTGCTTGCAGAGCAATGAAAGTTCACCTGAATTCCCACACCCACAGTCTGCTCTCATTTATACACAGATATATCTGTGTTGCTAAGGCCAGTGTGTTCCAGGAATGCCTCGTAGGTAGCTGGTATTTCCAGTGCTCTCACTGGAGAAATATTGGAGGACGAGGTACCTGGTTAGGCGAAGCGGTCATCTCTGTTACGCGGACACTGCAGAACAAAAACCACCACTCCAAGCTCTGGCTCTTGACGTCTGAGTCTCGTTGGGTCTAGGTAAAAATCAACTGATCAACTGTCCTGCTCTCCCGCAGAGTCATCTTCTGTGCTCGACGCGTTCTGGCCATTGTCCGCCAGCTCCTGGACGTGCATGGGGAGCTGTGGATGCAGATGATGGCACTGACCTCGTCCCATCAGCCTGCTTAGCAGAGACCCAAGCGGCTGCTCCCCCAGACCAACAGCAAACACCAATAAACCCAGGGTAAGAGTTGAAGGCGGTATCGATACCTCCAGTGAGACTCGGAGGGGCATCGGCCGGTGACCGTGTGGCTGCAGTACCTCTGCCTCTTCCTGAGGGGCCGCTTCCTTCATGAACTGCAGAGCGCTGCCGTCCCTGGCACGGTTCTTGTTGGCCTGGGAAGAGTGAGAGTTTAATGGCGATCCTGATTCAGAAAGGAACGTTGCTTTGCATAACCCAAACCAGCAAAGCGTGGGTTAAATGGGAAATTCCATCTCAACAGAGAGATTTTAAACTTCTCACCAACCTCTTCCACCAGACTACTCCGTTGCAAAACATTGGCCAGCAAGGGCAATACTGCAAACCGTGAGGACGGTGCCTGCTGCTGAGCGTGGCGGCAGTCGGGATTGATGGATATTGGTTACGACTGACTTATTCTGAGGCCTTGCTCTCCTCTTTTTCGCACGGCAGAGCCCGATGTCAGAAGGGGCAGCTCTGGGATTTCAGCAAGCCCCTGCTCTGCCGTGAAGCCCGTGGGCATCCCTGACAGCCCCGCAGCTCTGCCGCCCCATCCGCCTCCTTAGCTCGGTGGCAGTGGGGCTGCATGAGGCTTCCAGATTTTCTGGATTTTTTTTTTTTTTTTTAACCCCCTTAGGCTTGAATGTACAATCAGATGTGTACAATTAGTTCCCTGTTATTTAACTCTTTTCTGCAGCTACCTCTACATAAAGTGGCTGTAAGAAAGGGAAAAGGATCGCTTTGTTGAACTGTCAGACCCGTACCCAACACTCTCAGTTTCGTCTTTTGCTCACCTGGAAGCATCTTTTGCCACTTTTAAGATGAAAAAATAGCAATTCCAGTTTTTCAGCATTTTTTTTTCTTTCTGTTCAAATTACAAACTGTTTGGAACAAAGACTGTCATTTGTTATATGTTTGAACATTTGCTCCTGTAATGGAGTCCTTGAACATTTTGGGGGGCTATTTAGAACATAAATCATAACTATGCATTAAGCAGAGGGAAGAGAAGCTTTAATTTTGCATATCCACAGATCTGTAAAATTAAACAAATTGGAAAACAAAACCAGTGCAAGCCCTCTTTTGATATTACAAAGCAGTAAGCATGCCATCTGTTACCCAGCACTCTTCTGTCTGCTGGAGTCCCACAGCAGTTAAGAAAAATGGTCTTTGTGAGACCCTCAGAGAAATATGTCCCAGCGACTTGAGAAATTGAATCAGAATAATATCAGAATGTGAAGATTCTGCTATGGAAATCCAATTATGATCTGTTACAGGATTTATTGTGTTGCCTCGAGAAGTTAGCAGCTCTATGGAAACACATCCTTCCCAGAGAGCTCTCTTCTTGGCCTGGTCTCCTCTTCTCGATGTAAATATGATTGAGAGCTTCAGTTTTATTTCTTTTCTTTGGTTGAAGTCCTGCTTTTCCCAGTGAGCTTTCAGGAACTCTACACACAAATGCCTGAAGTATGATATGACGTGTTGTAAAGACCCAGTTATTTTTTAAGGTCTAATTCACGTATTAGACTGACTCTAAGGAGTCTAAGTTGAAGGAAAGTCTGTTACTTAATTTTTCTTCTCTAGTGCACTCTACTGTGAATTTCGGTTTTATTTCATTTTATGTTTTAAAAGTAATCATAGCACTCTGGAATTTGTTTTCCGTCTCCTAGATTTGGTGAAAGATATTTATCTATTTCTTAGTTTTTTAAAGTTTGTGGTGTTTGTTGTTTTTTTCCTAGGATGGAGCTCTCCCTCCTTCATGCATTTATCCTTCCTCTACCACTGAGAAGCAGGAATGCCTTTTTCTCCCTGTTTGACTTGCAAGAGCGTCCTTTGGGGGTGGTTTTGTTCTCAGGCTTCTTTTCAAAGAATAAGTATGCTAATGGACTAACTCTTTGAGGTTTGGAGAGATGGTTTGGGATTGTATCTGTCATTAGGCAGAAGTCATGAGGATAAATCTGTCTGGTGACATGCTTGCTATAATTTTGAAACACTTACTTAGCTGTTGAAAACAGAGGTTTTATCCAAGTAGCTTTTCTCCTGATCGCTAGCTAGAGTTCAGGTGAAGTGATGTCTTCTTCCAGGTTTTGTCTCAGTGTTTTACAGGGTTTGTGAACTCTTTATAACAAACTCCACATGTTGAAATTGTGATCAGGATGGAAAAAAAAGTTGTTAATAGTTTCCTATAAATTCTTATAATATTGCTTGAGAAATTCTCTTAATGCAGATGGCTGACTGAATGCTTTGTTTCTCTTATGTGAAAAAAAATAATGCTAAAATCTGATGTTTCCCAAATATTCTTGGTTTGTGGTGTGTGGCTTAGAAGTAAAGACTCGTACCTCCAAGGTAAATGTTTAGAAACGGTGTGACACAGAGTTTCTTGTGTGCTGGCTGGCTGGGGAAAACAAGTGCATCTCCTATGATCAAGCTGATGGCTTTGTTCGAGTCAGACAGGCAGGCAGGCTCCTTCCCCACAAAGAGGTAAGCTCTTTCCTTAGCAAGTAGGTCACAGAATCTTAAAAGGAGAAGAAAGTATAGAAAATAAAGGAAAGGAAATAAAACCAGAAACAAACACCATTTCAGCTCTTAAACTATGCTATCTACATTTCTGTGACCAAGCCAGAGAAGAAGCAGAAGCTTCAAAAATGCATACTTGCTCTCAGTATTTTAGTGTCTTTGCATAAAAATATTTGTATGAAGTATATGTAAATATATATGTAATTATAATACATGATAAGAGATATACAATAGGCAAGTAGCACATATAAATGCACGCACACACAAGCACACCAGAAGCTCAGAACTTGCAGAATATGACATCAGGCTGTTGTTTGCATGAGGTCCTGTTGACCCGAGTTATTCGATAGCTCTGCCAAAAATAAGAAAAGAAAAATGAAACTTTATTAAAAGTACACTTTGAGGAATGAGGGGACACACACACACATTACAATATGATATGAGCATTTGACTATTTTATTTATCAAGTGATGGGATATAGGTTCTCATAGTCTCTGAATTGTGTAGTTATGAACGATATGGTTACCTGATCCTTGTTTTGCTAGGTGAGTGAAAAACACCTCAGACAGCTAGTGGCTTGTTTTATGTTAATCTAAACTATTTTCATTAACTTCTCTAACAAAACAAAAATCTTAAAAATGTCTTTATGTTTTACTCTTTAAAAAAAGAAGTACTTTGAAATGAAACATTGAAAGTAAAAAATAGAAACAATTTTGCTTTGAAATGTTGAAACAAAATAAAACACTTTGATGTCTACTAAAACTTTTTTCCTCAGATGAGACAGTCTTGTGAATTAGGTATAAATAGTTCTGTTGACCTGAATCTGCATTTTTCCACAAATACATTCTTAGACCAAATCTTAGTCCATTGTTAGCAACGTTAAGAATGCCATCTAGCACAGAGGAAATGGCACAAAACTTTATAAGACCACACGTATTACTGTTAAAGGATCAAATCTATTAATATTTGTTATTCTAAATATAGCTGAACTGCTGAATCTTCACGTTCGCTGCTAGCGAATTGGCTTGCTACCATTTCTTTCTGTTCCCTTTACATTAGAAGTTATTTTGAAGACATCTCAATAGGCAAACAGAATGCTGAAAACTTCTGAATGTCCAAAAACTCCCTCTTCATTCCTAACATCAGTGTGGAAAGTAATCCCATTTTCCCAATACTTTTTAATTAACACAAGCAAGCTGTTGGATTTCTGATACAGCACTCCCAGGAAAATAATTTTCCATCATGTTTTGTGCCCAAATATTTCCTTCTAGTATTTTCGTTTCTTGCCTGGTTCTGTTTAATTTCTTGCAAAGCCACCCACTGAGCTCCAATGGCAATTCTTTATGATTTTATACTGAAACACCTCACCTGCTCATAGTTGTATTATTCAGGGATCATTAGATGATCATTAGATTTAATCCTGAGCTTTTAAAGCGGTCAGCGGTTGTGCAGTTTGAAATGTCCAATTTTACTTGAGAAAATGTGTCAGGAAGGCAGGAAAATGATTGGGTCAAACACGGGTTTTCCCCACCGACTTAGGCACCCAGTGCTTTCACCCTTATGAATTTGGAATCATGGGACCTCTAAGTAATCCAGGGTGCTTGGGTTCCTGTATTTTCCTTTTCTTTTTTTTTTTTTTTTCTTCTTTTTTTTCCCCACCTGGATCCTCTAAAATAGCACTGTAGCTGAAATTAGACGTGTTACACCTCTGCACGTTCTGCAGCGCTCTGCGAGTCTTCTGGTCATGACCCCTTTTCTGAAAGGACCGAGTTCTCAAATCAAGAAGTATAGCAATGCTTCCGTCTGTCCTTCCTTCCTTCTCTGTCTGTCTTTTTCTCCCTTTCCCTTCTGCCAGTGCCACTGGGAGATCGGGGCCAGGCTGTGCAATATCTGCACGAGTTTTTCCAGGTCAAAAGAACCAACCAACTTCATGGATAATGAGGATTTGAGTGTACCAGAGGATACGAGTCTACCAAGACGGTAAAAATGTCTTCCGCTTAGAGGCTGCACTAAGTCAAATAGGTTTCAGAATGATTTTAGGTAGATCTAGAAATAAGTTTATGGGAAAAAAATAAATTACCAGACAGTGAACGTACTCATTTTAGGTGGTCTCTTCAGGCAATACTTAGTGCAGAATTGATTGCTTTTTGATTTTTTAATTTGTTTTTAAAACCAGCATTTATAAATATATTGCAGTAAACAAGCCTCCACATTGTTCTGCAAAAGAAATTGCTAGTAGGTAGTTTTGTGCAGCGTGACTGTTCAGATGCACATTGCGAACTATATTGACAGATCCTCTGTAGTTTTTGAAAAATCCTGTACATACACCTCTAATTAAGGATACATATGCCATGATAAAAGAATAATTTGTATTTATGTATATGAAAGGAATCTCTTATTTCAAAGCAAGATGTTTGCTTGCTTTCTATTTTTTATTTATTTTCTTCTATTTTTAATACCCTTTTGGTTTTATATAATGTATGTATGTATCCGACAACATACCCTAGCTGAGACTAATTTAGTGGGAAAGGCAGACATTTTTATTTTTAGATACTTGATCTGAGTAAATGTTGAAAAATGTACGGTAACCCAAAGTTTTCTTTTCTCTTACAGCATTTCTATTCTTGTGATATTTCATAAGGTTTTTCCTTTCCTTGCTTGTTGTGAAGTCAACACACCTTGACATTTTGAAAACTTACGGGGTGTTATTGTTAAGGGGGACACCAAATGACAAAAATACACAGAGACATATCCTCTAGTCACTCCCTATTAACCTCACAAAGCATATTTTTAATCTGTCACTCATTGTATTAGAATATTTTGATCTACTGAATTTCTTTTCAATATATGCAAAATTATTTAAAAAATAGATTCATCAAAATAGCCAAAATCATGCATAACTACACACGAAAATCTTGATTTGAACTGACAAAAGGCAGGGGATCCCAGTTAAAGCAGCTACAGATTTTTCCTGTTTTGTAGCACATCTGTTTCTACAGTCATCATGCGTTTCTGGCCCTACAATACCTGTCCTAAACTGGATAAACATAAGGTAGAATGACAGTTTTGCACAAGTGACTCCCAATAGCAAAATTTTAGTTCAGCTGAGGCCAGATCTTGCAACAGCGTGGAGGAGTCAATTTTTTTTTGAATCCAACTGCGTTATCCAAATAGTAGAATTATTTAAAAATGTTTCCATTAAGATATCTCCCTTCACAACTTTTTTGTACTTTCAGGGTCCTCGGCAAAGCACATCCCACTTTCTGTGCATGTAGAAGTGGAGAGGGAGCAATCATTAATATTATATATGATTTTCTACATGTAAAAAGTTTAATTCACAATGAATTGTAAGGAGCGAACGAGAATTTTGCTGCTTTATCCAGAAATGTGTGTTTGGTTATTTTAGCAATCATAGCCACTGTCATCCTAATATCCTCTTCTTTTGCACAATTTATAATAGAAAAGGCATGTTAAATCCATTTCAGCCCATGTGGGGCAATCTCAGGGTGAGCTACTCAATATCACACATTTTAGTACAAAGGTATAGGGAAATAGAATAAAGGGGATTCCTTACCTCTATTCCTTTCTCTTTTGAGTTTTTTTCATATTATTTCATACAGAATATTATGCGAAGTTTAGCAAATTGCCTCCAGGCTAGATCCAGTCCATACCTCTTGCTGCTGGAGAAGTGGTGGGATTGCCTCTGAGCAGTGTGGAGAAGACAAGCCACCAGCAAAGAGAGGGGGCTCTGCGTTGGGTTTAGCCGATGATTTTAGTTCTAGATTTGAAAATTCTCATCATACGTGTATATGCACACATATATACGATAGTCATGTTACCTCTTATTTGCTTTTAATTATAGAGGTAGAGGTTACATGAAATAAATAATCTTTTCATGTATTTAAATGACTTGTGTAATCCCAGTATTCAGCATCTCAAACTTTTGTTGCAAAAGCTGCTGGCTTATGTTTTTAATTTCCTTGAAATGTCCTTTTTTCCTAACAGAAAGAATGTGCTGAAATATTTATCAAGGCTTGCTCTTTTCCCTGAGAAACTCAAAGTATAATTACATTTCATAATTATCCGCCTTTGCCTATAAAAGCATTGTTCACCCTCTGGACCTGTTGTTCTGTTGCTCTTCTGTCTCGTGCAGTGAAAGTCTCTTCAGCTTACTTAAACAATATTAATCCCATCAAAAGTGACTCAGATAATGTCATCAGCTATGACACAGTGTTCTCCAAATTTCCTGCTTATGCTGTGGTATAATGTCCTCTTAGGTGTAATTAAATTATGTCAAGAGGATTTTCTTAGTGAGAATAGAAACAGAGCATTTAGGTACCAGATTGTTTAATTGCAGCCTGAGCCTTGACTGCTGGCTCTAGATGACTGTTTATCTTCGCCTCGTTGTTCAGTGTGTTGTGATAGCTCTTCCTCTCCCAACTGAAGGTGCCGCGGCGTCGGGGCAGGGAGCAGCAGCCAGAGCCTTATCTGATGGGGACGGAACTGCCCCGGCTGGCGAGGGAGGCTCCTGCGGGACCTGCGAACGCTGTCCTGCTCTGGGAACATTTGGTGCACCATTCCTAAGGACCCTCTCTCCCCATTCACAAAATCCATTAGTCTACGCGAAGGGGAGTCATAACATTTTGGCTTATATTTGGCTCTGATGGTCCAAAGTTTGCTAGTGGGAGTAGCCCCACTAGCTTCAGTGGGAGAATATCACCAACGGTGTGAGTAAAAGAGCCATAATTTGGTCATCTGCTAGTTTTATTAGCGTACTAAATAATACTGCAGTGACCTGTTATTTATGTAGTACTGAGTGCATTAACTGCTAGATATATTGCGCCTAGTTGCTTCATTATCTATTTAAGATGCAAAGCAAACCATTACATTTGTTGTATTATCTTCTTCAAACTTTATTACTTTTGTAGTTGGCAAGAGCTTTAAATGTGTTACACCACATCTTTGTTAGCAATAATTCTTCACGTTTTTTTCTAGCCATCTACTTTCTTTGAAATGCTGTGGAAGCTTAATAACAGCAATAGTCGCACTTACTAAATCATGAATTTGATCTAAAATATTATAGAAAGAATGTGTTCATTCTAACAAGGTATTTGTCTTTTTTTCTGTAGGCAGCTTCTGTTTAAAAGCATTTCAGAAGGGAAATACTCATGAGAAAATAGATCTGTTTAAACTTCAGTCTGCAAATGAAAGCTGTCTTCTGCTGGTTGTCCTAAGATGCATCCACTTAAAAAAGAAAAGAGGCCATGAAATCTAGATGCGATCCAGATAGATATCCCCAGAATCTGAGGAGAATCTGGAGGTTGAGTTCCTTCCTATCCATGTTGTAGTTAGTCTTTGTAAGTGAAATGAGTCTGTACCCAATACGTTCACCTTCTCAGTGTCAACCATGATTTCTGCTATGAGAGCAATTTTTTTGAATTTGCAATGAAGGCAAACAAAAGTTCTCGGTGTATGATAGATTCTGTCCATCTCTTTTTTTTTTTTTTTTAACAGAGAAGTTTTTATTCACCCAAAGTGTTCATGATCTACCTGAACTTCTGTGCGTGGCATTTAAAAAACAATGTACTCAAAACTGAAGTTAGCTTTCATTATTGTTAATTGCCTCCCACAGAAGTTCAAGTAGGTTTTGAATTGTTTGAAGAAGGTACAAGAATATCTGAAGAGTTCTGGTATTTCAAAAAAAAAAAAAGATTGACAAATTACATTTGTACATCAAGAGCCCTAACATTTCTTCATCAATCATGTAGACTTGCTCTCTATTGTGCTTTTCAGAAATGGAACTTAGTTTTCCACTGCGAGTGTAATATTGCTTCATCATCTAAGACAATTGATAATTCTTTCCTTTCAGAATAGTTTATTAGAATGATGGAAAACAGTCAAACACTTAGCATGTTATGACTATGAATAGAGAAAAACTATTAATACTTGATGATAATATTTCTGCAGTAGTCCAAACAAAATTCTCTGCAAAGTGAAATCAAATGCATAATAGCTGAGCCTGCAAAGGAAATGCCCTGACCTCAGTATGCAATTGTCTTATTTTTAATAATTTGTTAAATTGTGTGATCACTATAACAAATAACGTACATGGCAAACCTGAATGCTGCATATATTGTTTCTGGGTGCAAAATATATGATCTGGTGGCCTTTTTCTTAAAGTTTCTCGTAACTCTCATAGCAAAATCATCAAAACTACTCCGGGCAGCTGTGGTCTACAGAGATTACAGGCACAAAAAAGATTTTGTTAGCTTTCCCATAAACAAGGTGTATTTTATAGCATTCCTAACACAGCCATAAGGCTTGGTTGGAGCTTGAATCTTAGCACTAAAGTTTCCATCAGTGCATTTTGGTTTTTATTTTTGTCTTCAATAGTGATAAGTTCATGGAGGATTGGTTTTATGGTAGAGAGAAATAAAAATGTGGACAAAAAAGCCACCAGACCAGTGTTCTTTCATGTAGCAGGTACAATTTTAAGAGCTCTCTCAAACAGATAGACAAGGTATTACTGTTAAGTTCAAGGAAAACAAGTAGAAGAGCACAAGGACTCTTCTTTATTTGTAAGATAAAGTTGTACAAATCTACCTCATTAAAAAGTTTGAAGAGAGAAAATGCAAAAAACCAAGTTACAGCAGAAAATACAACCTGATTCAGAAAGGTCTGTACCAGGCGTCTGCGCAAACGTGCCGCTGCCCAGTGGTGCGAGGCTGGGAGGAATAAATACTCCCTGTTCCCATCGATGGAGTAACGTCACACCTTGTGCAGCTTTCCTGCTCAGAAAAGGGCTTTTTGCTTGTAGATTTTTCTCCACTCAGACTAATAAACATCACACCTTTTGCCTGGAGAGTCATTTCAGCCGTCAGCAAAGACTCTCAATTTGCCAGGTGGGCCGACGGTCTCGTGGCAGAAGCAAGTCAAGCAGCAGAGCAGGAACACAAAGGTGTCCTCGTGAAGCAGTCTGGTGACAGGTTTTGTACATATTAGGTCTGTAGGATGGATAAAAATTCAAATTTACTTGTAAAAAAATTGTTATTTTCTCCCAGATTTAGTTTCCCCAGAGGGTCACCTCTTCCATGGCTTTTCTCTTTGTTATTTAAGAATATCTAGTAGGAGACTGTCTTTATTCTCAAATGTCTTTTAATTTGCTTTGTAGTCATTTTAGCCAAAATTTCTAGTGTAGCATCTAAAACCTAAGGCTGTTTCATAATTGCATAGAGAAAGCATTAGAAGACGGTCCATAAAATGCCCAATATTTTTCAGACTTTATGTCATTTACAGAAGAGAAAAACTTTTGGCAGCTATAATAGTGGAATGATTAAAGAGCTCTATAGCAAGCATATCAAATAATTGCTGATTTCACAATACTGAGAAAAAGAAAAACAAATCACCATAGTTAGGAAAAAAAAAGCAGTAGGATTTATTACTACCAGAACCAGTGGGTCAGTATAATGAGCCTGCACAGACCTCCTGATCACATAACCCAGTGTGCCCCATCCCTGGAAGGGTTTAAGACCAGGTTGGATGAGGCTTTGGGCAACGTGGTCTAGGGGAAGGTGTCCCTGCCCACAGCAGGGGGGTTGGAACTAGATAATCTTTGTGGTCCCTTCCAACCCAAACCATTCTGTGATTCTACGATTCCATGATTCTGTAAGTAGATGTGAACTCCAACGCCTGCATTTCTTCTCATGATGCTCCTTCAAACTGCAAGTTCAACCTTTTTGTGAGAGAGAATTGAGGTTTATATTACTAATTTGTTCACTGATTTTCTAGCCCACTGAAATCCCTTGGCTGCTAGCTTGCCTCTCACCAAGAGGCCAGGAGAACATCTCAACTCTTCGTACTGGCGACTGCCCAGGAAGCCTTTCTGCAAGAGTTATGGGGAACTGACAGAGGATCTTCAGCACTCCGAATGATGTTTTATCAATATTTACCTGCACATACTAGAAATGCCTGAGGACAACCAGGCTGTGTGATGGATTTTGCTACAGGGGCTAAGTGCAGGTCCTCACTTGTGTACATAAGGGATTTGAAGCTGTTCTGCAATAATATGTGAAAACTGTTGAGATTTGTTGTTGTTTGGTGGGTTTATTGTGGTTTGTTTTTTTTTTCTTTTTTTCCCCCTACTTTTAGCAGTCACCAATGTTTGCAGTTATTTATTAACTCTGCAGAAGTTATTTGGAAAAGAAAAGTGAGAAAGGGCTGGAGTATCTCAAGGCAGGCTACTGCTTAGCCAGTGCTTGAGAGTTATTAAGGGACAGTGGTGGAATGATTTTTTCTTCCTCCATTGCCAGTGGAAAATACCATTAAAATAAAAGTGGAAAATTCCCACAAGAGAGAAAAGTAAGTTGTTTGGAAAAGGCTGATGGAGACAGAGGGATGTGTTATATCCCTTTAGAGAAGCTAAACCAACTTGTCGCCATCAAATGCGCGTGGTTTTCATTCATTGCTGTAGAAAGCTTCGTCTCAGCTCTTAAATTAGACAATAATTTTGTTGTGGATGGTTTTGCCGTTGGGCTGTCAAATGAGCCGAGTGAAGTGGCACTTGCTGTTATCTGTTCTGATTGCTTGCTGCGCTTCGATCTTTTCAGTCATTTTCTAATAAGTATAAATTTGGAAGAGAAGGCAATCTCCGACTTGATATAGACGTATTTTTAGATACACTCCGAGTGAAATCGGTTATTTGGTCTGTGCTCCCTTCTGCTAAGGAAGGCTCCGATACAGCTACCTACCGTCTCTGACTGTGGGCACTGGTGGTCCCTCCATCCCCTGGAGGCCCGTGACGCTGATTTCTGCTAAGTCAAGCTCAGCCAGGCTTCACTTTAGTCTCTGCTCATCCGTTAACCTATTCACTGCAGCAGTTTGTGGGAAGTCAGCCCATTACCTGTACAAGGAAATAACCACGGTGGTAAAGCCATGGCTGCTGGAAAGTAGATCAGGAATTGTTCTCTTGCGTGGACTTCTCTCTGATCAAAGGCATCTCCAGTTTTAAGCAGCAATTTGTACTTTAATGCTTTGTTTGTTTACACCATTAACTTGTGTAAACACGCATGACAGTCAAGAGAAGATTTTTCTTTTTAAGATGTATCAGATGCTGCAGTATCGTGGTGAAGGTTATTGCTGAAGGAAATGGAAGGTGTTCACCAGTCCATAAATAAACCAGGTGCGCCTGACTTTCAGTACTATCTAAACAAGAAGAAAACCCATATATTTAAGATATATTTGTTAATGTTATAATTGTAATATCATGGTATAGAAATGAACAATGGACGACTCAGGTTTTTGCCCATTATTTCTCAAAATCAGACAAACATCTAGTTATAAATAACAGATACTGTAAATCTGCAGTTCAGCAGCACCAGACTATCCACTGAGGACATCGTGGGCAATACAACAAATGCTTGAAACCCAGGGGGGTTTTGTTTGAAGACAATTATAGACAAATAAAAATAAAAAGGAATTTTGCTATTTAATAAAAAGGAATTTTGCTATTTACTTCTTTAAGTATTAGTGGTAAAAACCTTGAAAGTATAGCTGAGCTCTCAAACTAATGTCAATGGTGCAGTTCCTTTTTAAATAAAGCTAAACATTCTTGTATGGTTTCTTCATTTCAAACACCTTATTTTACTAAAAGTATTATTGTCTCACAATGGTTTTTTCTCTTCCTGAAAATAAAATTGTGTTAAGGAAACAGAGACATTTAGCTTGAGTAAAGATCTGGGATGCAGTCCCTAGAAAGGTTACCTGACATCAGTAGCGCCGAGGTTTCGCCATCCCCATTTGTGGTGGTACTTCCACAACTGGAAAAGGACAATTGCATCAAAATTTATTTTATTCTTTCTGCGCATTTTTATGAAGATGCAGTCAACTGTGTGAGAAATAAAGAATGCATGCAACATTTTTTTAGCATTTTAACATTTTATTTCACATGCATTGAGGTTTCTAGAATTGTTAAAAGAGAAATATGGAGCAGGAAACCATTTTCACAGAAAGTCTTATCCCGCTCCCCACACCTTTCCCTATTTTTGCACCATAGGCCACTGTAGTGGGGGTCTGAAAACCAGGTGGTTAATGAGATTGAATTTAGGAGTGAATTTGAACTGATGCCGAATGCCCTAAAATCTGCATTTTTTTTTACTTTGGGATGGGAAGGTGGTCATGAAATTCTTAGGCCATGGTTGAAGTTAGTCATATTTTCTTCTCTGCACTTTTTAAATGGCTCTTATGATATTCTTTTCCTTATTCCCCATTTCTATCTTGTAGCCATGCTTTATCCGTTTCACTAGTAAGTTCCAGGATGTCACATTTAGTACATTCTTTTCCATTTTCCCTAACTCCTTAATGTTATCTTTAAAAATGGGTGCAGTGGGAGGACATTCAGAGCATGGTAAAAATGTTAACAATAAATGTGTTGGCAGGGGCTAGTAACATTCAAAATGCACAGTTTTTTTAGTGGATGGGGGTAAAGGCTTGCATCTAACGTGGGCTATTCCAAGTGAACAGCACTCCCTTTCCTCCCGCTGCTGGCTGGCGATTTTGGGGGATGATTTCGGAGATTCCCAGCTCCTTTCAACAGGACTGCCGAGAGGATGTTGCTTTTTCCAGTTAGCAGAAACCTCTCTGTGTTCGTTCCCAAGATGTCCAGCACTCGGCGCAGTGGATGCCCCTGCCGTTTGGTAAGGTGAGGAAACAGTTTCATGTAACTTGGGTGGGTCTGAAATACTTGACATCAAATGCCAGATTTCTGGATTTTTCTCCAGACACAACTCTTGGAGGTGGTTTCTGTTCCGAATTATCCTGCCATCGAATCCAGAGTCAGTCGAGCGGCTGAGTCCTCTAACACATTACTCCCCCAACTTCCCATCCTGAAGTTATTTCCAACTCACCTGTAATATATGCAGCCCTGCTAAGCTGTTAAATAAGAAAGAGGCTGCAGAGCGCTAAAAATATTTAAATTGCTGCCTTTTCAGATTCTCTCGTTGCTGTCTAATGGGCCTTCAAACGCGCCTTCATTGTTTCTCCAAGCACATTGTGCTGCGAGCCCTTGCAGATAGATTCCTTCTGCTTCCAGAACTCATCTCTGTACCCTGCCCGAGATCAAAATGAATGCTTATTTCAAACTAATAAACAGGCTGCATTTTCTGACAGACCGTATTCACCAGAGTAATATCATAATGTATTTCTTTTGATGTGTTTGTTTCCCAAGTTGTCAATTAGCTGGAGAGAAAGTGTCACTCTCCCCACCATCTTTATTTCTGTGACCAGATCTTTTTTGGTACATCATTTGTCAAAATGTCAGCCATGGAAGCTTGCTGGGGGTTTTTTATGTGTCTGAAAGTATTCTTAAAAGATGTTCTTTCATTATCTAGTGTACATTTAAACCAAATGCTTTTGAAGTAATGTTGTTAGGCTTTGGAAACTTCTGAAGTTGACAACAAAAAAGACGGCTGGGAAGTTGAAATTCTTTGGTTTCAACAATAATGGTGGTTTTTTCCTATTGTTAAAATATGTGACTTGGAATTAAAAAATAAAAAAACTTTTCCTGTTTTTCGTATTTTCCCACAGTATTACATGATAACTCCCCCCGCCCCCAATTTGCAGCTATCGGGGTGCAGGGCAGTGCTGCTCCCCTTCTCATGGCCTCAGGGATGCAGTTTCCCATCTGCCCCGGGAGCCGTGGGCATGTAGGGATGGAGGTAGGGATGGATGTAGGGATGGAGGTAGGGATGGACGTAGGGATGGACGTAGGGAGCCCTCGGGATTTCAGGAGGCTCCACCTGGGCTGAACTTCCTCATCTCGCACGTTTCCCTGTGTCTATGCTCTTCAGTAGGATGGCAATAAAATCTTTAATTGTACCTGAAAGTTAAACTAAATAACCACTCGGTCACCTTGTACTGCAAGCTCGTTTTATTCCATGGGTCCTGCTAAAATTAAATATTTATAAGGTGCCTATAAAGTAAATAAGAATAAAAGCATGACACTTGCAGTAAAGGGACTGAGGGATTAAAGTTTCTCAGCAGCGTTCTCTCACCGTGTCCAACAGTTCTCTCCGCTGTTTGGCTGCAGCGTGTTTCAAAACTGCTGCGGATTTCTGCAGCGCAATCCTATTTTCATTTACAGCAAATGATACCCAACACTATCGTAGGTAAGCACCTAAGCATGATGATGTGCAATAAGTGCACAGCTGCTACTTCTTACTTTTACGTGATAGTGAAACAAACTGAAGGATTTTTTTTTCTATTTTATTAGAAAAAAATTAATAAAATATCAAGCTGTAGGAAATTATCTATTTTGTCATCATTCTTGAGGATAATTACCAAAACATTAAGAATATACTATTTCAAGCCTTGCTACTACAGATGTACTGATTTATTAAATTTCATGATTATATAAAATTATCTCAAAAAACCCCACCGTTTATAGCTGTACATCTACACAGCTGAACTGATAGATCTGCATGTGGATACAGGACATATAGATAGCTGTGGGTTTTCTAAGCATAAATATCCATAAACCCAAACATGCATAATCTCTAAACATGTTAACTTCTTACAGAATCACCATAGTATGAAAACAGTATACATCATAGATGCTGGAAAGCACATTACAATATGTTATATTTTTATTATATGCATTATGTATTAAAAAAAGAGAAAAAAATGCTATCTTCTCTCAAGTAACTAAATAGTTTCCTGTTGACATAATCAGTTCTGCATAATATGTAGATCCATGTCTGTGTGTGTAAATATTTATTGTGATTGAACATTCTATATAGGTATATACTATACATGAATGTGAAAGACACATTTCTAGCAGCTGAAAATATTTCCTCTCTGGGGTGTTGTTTCTACACAACAACAACAACAAAAATAATATGATGATTTATTACCCAATATGTAAAGGAACTTTGAATCTATCTGTGTTGGAAATATATACTCTCGAAGTTTGACATTTTCAATGTGTAGCCATTAAAAAAAAGCTTCCTTTGGTTTTGCTCCCCCTTTATTTAAGGAAAAAATAAATTTCCTTTTTGACCCATATATGTATTTGTATTCTCGTAAATATACTTTATGGTATGGTGGAAAGTATATTCCCTATCTAACATCTATTAGTCATAAATAAAAAAAAAATCTCATAAGATTCATCTAGCAGCAGGTAGAGAATTCCAGCTTTTGTTCTTCTCTTGCAAGGAAATATTGAATAGAAGGAAAGTATGAATTACCTCTCCAGAACTGTAATGGAAGACTCAATAAGAAATGCATTAAAATGCATTATGAGAGGCAAAAAGCCTGACCCAAAATTCTTCTCATAAGATATTAATGAATGGTTCTATTTTCTAGGTAGTGAGAGAGTATTTAAATAATCGCTCTGGTCATGCATGTGGTGCTGCCAGCGAAAGCCTGCACTGCCTGATGGCAATATTCATTTTTTCAAAGTCATAAAAGCATAAAAACTTCTGAAGAAATATCAAAAACTTCGGCTTGTTGGAAGTCGGTATAACAAGGCATCAGATACAGCCAGTAAGGGGACCGCTGAGCTGGGAAAAGTTGTCAGTAAGCAGATGAGAAACAGCAAACTTTGAGAAACAGTCAGAATATCCACTGCTAGAAAAGACACGAGCACCGTCCTCTAGTATGTTTTTTCAGTGTAATTCCAGAGGAGATTTCAGTGAAGTCCTACCTGACTTACACCCTATGAGAATATCCAAGTCCAAAAAAATACTAAGAAAACGCAGAGATATTTGTACCGACCCCATGAAAGCCATGCATCTACCTGCTCCTATATTCCCGTATTAACACCCGGGAATTTCGCTTGCTGAGGCTTTGGGGAATCATTTCTGGTGCATGTTTGCTGGCTTTTCCCACTAATGCTTCTGACCTGCTCTTTGCAGCGCTGGTCCGGAGCAGTGCCGTGCCCTGGGGCTCTGCCAGTGCAGGGAAGGAAAGGAAAACTATTTCCACTATATTCAGTCATGTACACATACCATATATCAATATATTCCACTATATTCAGTCATGTGCCATGGGAACAGCTATATAATGTTGTGTCAGCGTAGTTGTGTAGTACTTGTGTGGAGTTATAATACTGATATATCTGTATATCAGTGGGGGGGGTGGGTGTAAATATATGCATAATATTTTTAAATTATTTGCAAATTAGTTTTTTAATGGAACCATCAAAGCAAAATAAAATGCACTGAGACTTAGATTGTCTCATTAGCTTGAACTACGCAAATGTTTGTTTTCTCTCACGGTCATAATATCCAGTGCTATAAATTATTCTAGTATGTTGACTATCTCTGTGCTGCAGTTTATTTTGGGTTTGGTTAGTTAGTTCTCCGTGGTCAGAGGATGCACACCAGAATCATCTACATCTTTACTGGTTTGGCTGCCTCGTACCAGAAAGATCCGTACGTGATGCTCCGCGCCCGCATCCTGCCGCACGGCGCGGCAAGGCGATGTGCCTGGTACCTCCAGCTCCCGGGAACACCCATCACACGGTTCTGGGATAGGTGCCCACCAGCAGGCAGGTCCCTCGCCCTGCGCGGACCAGTCAGGCTGTGGGTACCAGCCTGCAGCCCTGCCAGCACGTGGCTGCGATGTAAACGTACAGGAGGTTCCCCCCTTACCAACGTGCTTGTCCTGTCCTGCTCCTGGGGCGTTCACAGAGTTGGGAGAAAAAGCATTACATATAGTCTATTTTTCATCTCGGAGAATAAAGGAGAAAAAAAAAAAGAAAAAAAAAAGAAGAGGTACTCTTCAAGCTCCCTGTTATAAAACAATATACAGGGGCTCACAGCCTGCTTCACCTTAGCACATAACTTGTTTAAAATGAGCCTGGTTAAATCATGTTTACAAGCGTATCTGCAGGTGTGAAAATCACTGGGTCAGGCAAAATATTTTAACTGTGGGTATTTTTATAACTGCAAATCAACATTCCTCACACTCTCATGCACTTTTTACGGCCTTCAGTTCTACAGGCAGCTTTTTCTGACTGAAATGTCACCCTGCACTACCATACTTGAGCAATATTAGTATATGTGATTCATAATTAAAGCACACTATAAAATATTGCCTGAGCATGGAGGTGTCGTCCCAGAGAAATAAGGCACGTGAATGAGCAGTCTCGTGAGGTTTTTATGCACAGTAGAACCAGCATAAAGAAGCTCAAAAAAGGATTCAATTGAACTTTGCAGTCCCAGACTCTCCCGAGTCTCGCCTCACTTACCCTCTGAGCAGTATTGTTTAACATCTATTTTTAGTTTCAATAAGATGATCCTTCTTTATGATCATCTTGGTAATGTCCTTCAGTTTCAGAAATAATTTAATTTCAGATTATTTTATTAAAACCATCTCTTTTCGCTTTATTCGCTAGGTGCTGCCGTGCAGAACACGCTGAGACGAAAAGAGCCAGCAAGACGCCGAGCATCCTCAGGAGCCCTGGCAGCGAGGACCCAGCAGAGCTTTCCTTGGTGGCAAATCACCTCGCCCTAATGCCGGCTCTTTCACCATTGTTCATTAACGTTACGATGTCCTTGTGAACTTGCCACTCAACGGAGGTTAATCAATTAGGTCAACCTATGGAGAAACAGTTCTCAAAATGAACCAAACCGACGGGTTATTTCAGTAGCAGAAGTTTTTCTCCATGTTCCTATTTCAGTTTGGAAACGTTGAAGTAAGCCTCTGCCTGTGACTGCTGCATTAACGAAGAAATGCACAGGGAATAAATTGTCCTGATACACCTTCGCATAAGCGGGCGGAAAGGTAGATATGCACCGAGAGACCGGTGGTCTCTCCAGCTATATTCAGCGTACCTTTTGAAATGAGATACGTAGCCTTGCCTGTAACAAAGTCAGCGTCAAAACAGACCGTGAGCCAAGACTCTAGTGAGCAGGTTCAGTCCAGGTCATTTCGTCCTTCCAGGTATCTTGCCCTGACGGGCAACTCTGCTCTCTGGTTTTCTGAGAGACCACTCCCAACATGGGAGGATTCATGAGTAACTTTGTAATCAGCTTTTTTATAATTCATTTTTATGTGCACACTGGGTAAGAAAATATTTACTCTTCATCTGGGATATATAGAGAAAGAAGTGGGGTGGGATGTGTGATGAAACAGGATATTTCAAAGAAAAAAAACCAAAACACCTTTGTACATGCGCCAGCTCTTCAAGTGCCGTATGAATTATAAATCGCTTAGATCTGTAGAGTTTGAAACTATTTGGGGAAAAGGGGATTGATAACTGTTTACTAGTCCATGCATTATGAGTACAGAAATTCAGTTCTCTGTTCTGAATTCATTTGGAGACAAGTATTAATAAGGAAGATTGTTACCTGCATCTATCCTGAAGCAAGAAATCATTTCATGCGAGCACTTAAGGTAACGAATGGTTTAGAACAGTCTAAGTAAGTCATGCATTGCTGATACAAAAAAAATAAAAAATCAGACCATGCCACAATTTTTAACATGTTAATTTTTTTACCTTAAATGTTTTTTAATTATTTACTTTTTAATTTAATATTTTTAATTATTATTAGTATTATTTGTGTAACCACATGTACTTTTGATATACTAACAACTCGGGAGGATTTGATGATATATTGGCAAGCATATATATTCTGAAATGGAATATTTAAAACTTGTTAATCGACTGTAAGTGCTGGGTTGGTACCAACACCAAAAGTTCGGTGCCTGAGTGACGAAACGCGTGGCGTGTCGCCTCACTCCAGCGGGTCTCTTCGAGCCGTTTAAGAGCTGGTTTTCCCCGCAGTCGTTTGTGTAGGAGAAGTTTACTTCAGCTTTGTACAAATGGGCTGCTGAAACCCCAAACAACCCGCTTGTCACTTGTTCCCCCCCTCCCTGCATCACCAGGGGTGGTTTGCACGATCAGAGGGAGGGGAAAGGAGAGGCATAAGCCGGCATAATTCCGGAAAAAAAGTGCCAATCCAATTAAACAGCATGTCATCGTTGTCTTTTTTAGCTGCTACTGCTGATTTACTTTATCTTGAGGTTTCTGAGTCCTAGCAGGAAAGCGGAGCCTCCTGAAGGGTGGGAGTAACGCAGAAGGGCAGGAGGTCCCCCCGCCACCCCAGGGGCGGGCATTCGGCTGTGGTTGGTCTCTGAGGGCGACGGGAGGGAGGTCGGGGCCGTGGAGCAGGCTGGGCAAGGTCGGCCACAGACACGCTGACTTTTCAGACAGAACCTGGAATATCAATATTAGAGTCAGGGCTTTTGCTTTTTTTTTTTTTTTTTTTGGCAATACTGACCCTATCTCTACAGTGGTTATATTCAAAAGCAAAAGGACAAAGTGACTGAAACCATCACTGTGAAGAAAAAAAAAAGTTACTTCACCTAAGAGAATTCTAATTTGATTTATAGGGTGCAGTTACACAAGAGCGATGGAGAAATGGGACAAGGATAACAAGAAGGGGATAGTAATCCAAGAGTTCAAAGGTAGGTAGCTGATCAAAGGTTAAATACAAGAAAAGGAAATATTCTATTCAAGTTAAAGATAGGACATTGTAACCTAAATAAATATTTAGCTTCAATTAAAACTCTTGGAAAAGGCTTTTGTGCTGTGGGTAAAAGTTCTCAAAGTCAGGCAAACTTTTTTTTTTTTTATTGCTTGAAATGTTATATGGGAAGAGTGAGAGATTAGGCTATCACTGAAGGATGCGATATCTCAATTTTCATTTGAAAGTGTTTCTAGTTATAAAAGGTAGAGGGCAGAACCGATTAGATCCATTTAAAATTGCGGTGTGTAGAGGCAGCATGAAAATATTTCGTTTTCTAAAGTCAGAGATGGAATAGGTAGAACCCGTAAAAGCATTTTCTTAAGACTGATAGCAGCACAGAGCGAACAGAAGGCAGAGGCTGGCAGTGAAAATGAGAAAAGGAGGAGCTGCGGGAGAGATTAGCTCAATTGTGAGAGGTATTTCATTAAAGGAATCAGATGGGAACTTGTAGAGGAAGCAAGAGCTGCCTGGTATGAAAAATAACAAAACATGCTTCCCGAGCATCCCTGCCTGCTGCAACGGAAAATGAATCCGGGAATACCGGATAGCAATAAAATTAATCTGAGAGCTTGTATATGCAGTGTAGGAAATTCTATTTTCTTTTCACTCATTATTTAATAGGAGGGAAATGTATAACTTTGAAACATCAGAACACCCTTTGACTGATGCCCTGCCGTAAGGAAGCGTTCCGCCTTTGCACCTCGGGGCTTCTGCCGAGCCCAGGACGGGGCTGCCCGGCGTGTCCAGACACGAGGCACCTGCCGAGCCGCTGTTTGGCTCTCTCGGTCCTGCAGGGACGGGGGGATGGACCCCACGGGACTGGGGGCGAGGGGTGCCCGGGGCCACCCGGAATTGGAAGGCAGAGTTGTCGGGGTGAAGGGGGGATGGCACAGGAGGAGGGGAGGGGAAAGCTCCCCCGTTGCTTGCGAGCGAAGGCTCTCTGCGAGTTGCTGGAGAACCATTTCAATGAGGGTTGCTGTTTCTCCTAGGATTCCCAAACAGCGTTATGATGTTATACCCAAGGAGATATTATTTAGTGGTATTAGTGCAGGAGGAAAACCTTTCCCTTTCCCTGGCTCTGATTAATTAGCTTTACCCTTGGTCACGTCTGGCCCAGCTAGAGCTGGCCAAGTCCCTCCTCTCATCGCTCACCCCCAAGAAGTGACAACGGGGAGGGAGTGGGACGCCTTAATCCTGGCGCAGCGGATAAGAGCGTCGGGATTCACCAACAAACCCAGCCGCGTTTCCTAACAGGACAGATCCTCCCGGAGCTGTTTTTTCTGTCTGTTCTAATCCAACCGGCCCTACAGAAATGATAAGATATAGGTGTCGGGATGTTGCGAGGAGTTGTGTAGATCAAATAGGAGACATCAGAGAGGAGAAAAGAGATGTTGCAGCTGTTATTTTAAATGAATGTACTGAGCTGTGCAGTCTTTTCAGAGGAGGCAGCAAGTGTCGTTACAGATAACACTTATTAAATACATATCTGACTGCAAATATTGTTAAAAATGCTATTTATTTCCACATGAATCTGTTAAAAATGATAACTGATAGAATTAAATATATTAGTGAAGGTAATAATAAGTGAGGCAAAATGGTTGGGCCTGAAAAAGAGCCTAATTCTCTCTCAAATTTCTGTTTGCTGGCTTCATGTCAAACATTGCAATCACCAGTCACAGTCTGTTACTCTCCATTGCATTCATATTCAGGAGAAAATAACAGAAGCCATCACATTTCTGCATTTTTTAGGCAGCAGCTCTCCTAGATTCAAAACATCAGATTGGACTCCTCAGTTCTAGACCTTTATCCAAATATGAAAGCCAGACACGAGGTTATTCTTTTAACTGGCTGTTTCAAAGTGAATCAAACTGTCCTGGTGACACCTCGTGCAGGAACAATCCCCAAATACAAGGGATTGGAAGGCTGTTGTAGCAACTCCGGTACACATCTGATTTAACTCCAACTCCTGTGGCTGTGCCCTGATGAGCCCTAGGTTTGGATATTCAGGTCTACATAGGAGTTGAACATTTTCTACGTTCCACAGCAGATCCTCCAGCTCAGCTCTTCCCATGCCAGCAAAGCAAGCCACGGACCTGGAGGGACTCCTCTAGACCACGTTCTTTGCTCTCCCCCATCCCCATGGTATTTTTAAGAAGCAATTTATGGCAAATAATGTTTTTAACAAATACTTTTTGGTCATCCCTCATGAACGCCACTTTTATTTGCCTTTTCTGCATTGAGTGCTCAATGCAAATTGCTTCCGTTTTTAGAAATGGCTGGAATATATTAGTATCAGCTGCTTTATGGCCTGACCCCGAATACAGGGTTTGTATGGGTGGGAGTAAACGGTGCACCATATCCGCCTGAAAGGTCTCACGAGATTATTAAAAGGGAACCACTGGTCAGAGAGCATTTCTAAATTGCTTATTACATAATTATTATAATGTGCATAATGCCTCATACGCATTAAAAATTCAACTGAAAAGACTCTGGATTTGAGAATAACCATATAATAAGTAACCCCCCCCCTTATTTTACATAATAGAAATTAAAATATTAATAACAAAGAATTTATATAGTGCATGCATAAGTGTATATACTTACACATTCACTTATGAATTACATATATGTAACATATACCAAATATGTATTTAAACACATAACATTTCCACATAGGATAATTTGAAGCGTTATATCCCATTGGATTCACTTTTATCAATTCCAGTTCATCATCACTCAAAAATTCATAACAATTCATATTGTAATATATTCATATTACTAATAGCAGTGAGCAAACCATCAAGCTTGGCTTAATCCTCAGAATACGAGATTAGTATTTTTGGTAAATGTGAAGAGCAAGGAACAAACTCTTCGTTACTGGTGTAGCTTCTTACCAAAATTTCCTGGTTTAGCTAAAGAAAACCCAAAAAGTTCATCAACTGATAGTACAAAAAGCCTTGCATTTTTGAAAAACAGAATGAAAATGTTTCTCTCAGTGCCTGTCACTGGAGTTGGGAGACGCTTTAAAACATAAAACCATGCTGACTGGGTCACCACCTCGAGATAAATAAGACCTAAGGAGGGAAGGAAGAACTCCTCGTCCCAGAAGGGAGGTAGAGCTGAGCCCCCCGTGCTGGAGCAGTGAAGACATTTGAAAACTTCACCCCGCCGTGCTCTCCCGAATGGAGAGATGCCGCTCACTTGGCAAAGCCAGACCACGCTCCCGCCGTGGTGCCAGATGTTGCCATCCAGCTGTTACTTCTAGACTCCAGGGAAAAATCCAATTAACTGCGCTTGTGTGTGGCAGTTTCATTAGAACAAGCACAGCCAAGTGTGACATGGTTTTGTCTTTTACATTAGTGGAATAGTAATTTCAGGGCCGTAAATGTCTCTTTAGTGCAGTGATACCTGCTCCTGTTCAACAGAGATACCCCACCCCAGGCAGCCCATCCACTCACTCGTGTACGTTGTACCCAAGAGAAGTCCTTCAGAGTAGCTAAGAGCATCATTTGGAAACCCTTTGGCATCATGCTGAAGGTAAATGTGAGTTGATTATTTACAATTTCCTTCCCACACCAATTAGTGGCGGTTTTCCTGTAAGTTGGCATAACTGAACACTTCTTTTTAGCAGCAAAAGAGCTGCTTTCAAAATGCAATACTTTCATGGAGGAAGATCTTAGCTAAGGGAGAAGATCTTGTATTGAACACCTCGCTGCTAAGGATGGACAATCACACAGCAGCATCTTCCAAAAGGCAAAACTTGCGAGCATCCCGACAACATTTTAACCCACAAGAACCGCAAATATTTAGAAAATCCACTATTTATGCTATATATGGTATAAGAAAGCTATCACTGAAATCTGTAGCTTCTGTCATCTTCCCAGAAGTAATATCAGGTGTGATACTGCAGGAATTAACCCTACAGCTTGGAAACCTGGGTTCTGACCCAAAAGCATCCTGGAAACACCAGTATTTCATTATCATTTCCATAGGTTTTTGAGTCAGAATCTGTTTAAGGTAAGTCACCCTCTGGTTATTACATGGTGCTCCTCAGAAAATGTCCTCCAGCTACTCGTCTGGCAAGGATGTAATTTACAGAGCTGTCACCTCGATAGCGCTCATCACGTTATGGTTGCTAGGAAGAAAGCTCCCAGCTCTTTCCAGGCTTGTGCTTCACGTGTTGTATTATTGAAGCATTCTTGGACTCTTCCACTTTCCAAGCATGAGAAAGGTAATTAGATCTGAATACCACACATTGCTACAGCCATGTAATGGTATTTAAAAAACAAAGATAAACTACTAAATGGTGTGGCAGACTGCAGAGAGGTCTGCTATGCTTCCTATTTGAGAAATAGGAGGGAAAAAAGGAGTGAAATGAAAACCCAGGGTTTTTTTGAAAACCCAGTTTTGCGGTTATCTCTGCTTTCTCTCTCTTTAAGACCAAAAGCAGAGCTTTCATAGCAGGAAACACAGAGGCCAGGTGGAAATCCACCCAGAAAAACCCACCTTGACCTTTGCAACCCAAACATGCCGTGTTCTGTCAGAGCACGTTCTCCTTCATGTTGGCTGAGTGGGCTCAGTGCACAAGGGCAAACACAGCGGTTGCCCGGCCGGTTGATGAATTAGTAATAATTGGATATAAAAATGCTTCTGTTCTGCGAGGTATTGAAGGTCGTGCTACCTGTCATTGGAAATGTAATTTCCTCTTGATTTGTGGTGGAGTTATGGACCTGGCCTCCAGCAGTCCCGTTGCCGGCTGGCCGGTGGCCTTGCGCTCAGGCTATTTCGGGGAGCTGGACCACAGCTCAGGCTTGTGCGGCACCTTCACCGGTGTGGGGGTAAATAACTGCAGCATTAACCATTCCTCACGTGTGTAAAAAAATACTTGCTTTTCTTTAAAACAGTCAGGATAATCTGCCAGGATGTGAAAAGCTGTCATCTGGAGAGGGATTCACCGGGCATTGCCTCTGTATGCGCTGCACTCCTACAGCGAGAACACTCGCGTTTGTTCCTCCTGCAGCAGCTTTTTTCCACCACCACCAGGTTTTAAGTGCAATCGCTGTGCGCTGCTGCGTTTCCTAGCTCCTCTGTATGCCGAGGTTAGAGACACTTGGAATGCCAAAGGTTTTGTTTGATGACAGCTCCTAATTACACAGCTAGGAGAGCCAGTTTCATAAAGTTCATTAACCTGTTACTTGACCTTGATTTAATCTCCAGGCTGCGTTCTAGGTCTGCAAGAATGGATTCCACGGCCGTTGTTGCTCTGGTAAATGAAGCTGTACCTGTGCTGGGAGCCGTGCCAGGGGCAGGAAACACAGGTTTTCAAAAACAGACCTAATCTTTCAGGAGTCGATCCAAAGCCCAAAGAAAAAAACCTTGTTGATTCCCATGAGGTTTGGGATGAGCTACTTAAACCTTGAACATTTTTTTCAAGGGAAAAAGGTGTACACTGTTTGCATCTGGCTGTTCTCTGGTGTGGTTCCCCTCAAACCTGAACATTACTAAAATTTTTTAAAAGTCTCAGTAGACTGGAACTCCACTTATTAATGATGAAATAAAACACATGTATTTACGTATGCATATATATGCACATATATGTGTGTGTATATATCATGGTTAAATAGATATGTATATACATATTTCTGTATACATATGTGTGTATGCATATATAATGATGTGTGTATATATTTATAGAATATCTATATTTATATCTATCTATAAATATATATGCACTCTCCCTCCCTTTCAGGCAGATTTCAGCTGTACATATGACAGAGAACCCTGCTGAAAATGGTTTGCTGAAAATTTTAATATACCAATATATTTCACGGGTACTGTTTGCTTTGGATTTATTTTTTAAGAATGCCCAGGACAGCAGCCAATAAAGTACAGAAAAAGGACAGTGAAAGCAGAACTTTATGGCCTTCAGGGAAGATGCTGTGCCTTCCGTGAGAATCTTCTGGTGCAACGGGCAGCAGGATTACGTCAAACCTGTGTGTGGTGTTTCGCTATTTTACGAGTAATTTTTTTAAGTGCTAGAAAGTCAAACTACTCAGAGAATGATAGTCAAAAATATCCTATCCTCGACACAAATAGTATGTTTGGTGCTGCTCACTTAATTCGGTTGAAAACTGCCCCACAAACTATTTGGCACGGCTCATGGACTTTAACGGGACTTTGAGCAGCAGGAGATGTTTCACAACACGCGTCCGTATCTGACCCAAAAAGAAACATGGCATGAAGAGCTACTACCGACCTGAGAAAAATGCCACCCGGTTCAGCATATAGCTTCTTTGGTCTCCAGCAGAGGACCGTGACGCTGCACGTGCCTGTACCAGCTGCGGGAGGGGATGCTCACTTCCCGGCCTTTGGAAGAGACACAGCAGGGAGCACCTCTGTAAGATGGCCGATGCCTGTTTGAAGCTGTGATTTCTCAGTCTGTATGAGTTCCTCATGAATTATTACTATCTCGGGGACTCAGTAAAAAAGCGCCTTCCCCTGTGGCTGAAATGCAGGTAGTTCAGCTGATGTGCTGAGCCTCTCAAAGCCGAGAAAACGGAACAATGAGGCTCCCCACATAAAACTAATAAGGAAAATGATGAAAATAAGCTCTTGGAAGCCTTTGGCTGTACCTAGTGTTTCACACGTCAGTGGGGTGGGCAGAAAGTGGGAGGACATAACGTGATGGGGAATGGGTCGAAGGGTCGGTAACCTGCACCTCCCCTCTGCAGCAATGGGACATGTCCTTGCATCTGCTAACTTACGGAGCTGGTCACCACTGGCTCTGGAGTAACAGTGTAGTTTGTTCCTTCAGACAAACATATTTGTCAAAATGGCAACTTTAGTCCTAAATTCTCATTTTCCCTGGATTGCCAATTTCATTATAACTTTACAGGGAAGTTTCAATAAATTCAGCCCTTACAGTGATCCACCTACAAGATGTTGGCTACTTAGCTGTTTTAACAAAAAAATTTTAAAGCAGAGAGGAATCCTTTGAATGAATCCTTAAGCACAGTCACTAGAGATTACTACTACCTCTGACAGCAGTTTATTCCCATTAAATTTAATTGTAAACATGCTTTACCAATCTGTTTAGATCATATGCTGCACTCTTGGGATACAAAGAGTCTTTAACATGAATTACTATTATAGTAAACATAGAACAACATTTCCTTCAATGAAATAAACACTGAGACACCAACGTTCATTAATTAACCTTGAAACTTCAGGTTTAATTTTACAGCTTTGGATCAAAACACCGGGGAACACAAATGTCTGGCTAAAGTCATACGGAAAGACCCCTACAAATTAGTTTTGAAAGTACTTTCGTACTTTATAGATCAACAACATGAATTATCATTTTGTGCTAAATCAGTAATCTGAAAACATTTACTTTTACTTTGTCTGGCCTTAAATACTTCTCTGTAGTGGTGACTTATATAGGCATAATTAAAATTAAGATGAAAGCTAAATATACGCAAAATTATGGCTGCAAATCCATGCAGGTGACACCAACTATATCTTTTTTTACAAAATTTGGCATGCGTGAAGCCAGTCAATTTCTACTCTGAGAAAACAGGGAGTTTTACACACAGTTGTCAGTTTTGAAAGATGAAGTTACACGGAAGTGTCATACGGTTTAAAATACAGGTTTTGCTTCACATCTTGTAACCTTCAACAATACTGAAACGTGACTGCTTTATACACATAATACCTTCATATGAACTGACTGTAACTAGTATGTTTTCATAGTAAAAAAGTATTCTAAGATGACAAAGAGGCACTCTGAAAACTGAAAAATTGAAAGTTTTAGAACAACGAGAAAATTCAGTGGTATGGCCAATGTTGTTTTGCAGCATTTTAGCTCCATTGTACAGTGTACTCTTTGCCTAATTCAAGTTGAAGCCTGCTGATTGTCAGGACCTGTGAAAAAAATAAACAAAATGAACAGTTAGTAACTCTGCCCTGAAGATCCACTGTTTTTTTCTGTGTTCAATAGAGGATATCGTGTCTTCTCATTTTAGGTTACAAGAATTTATTCCTCTTCCTTTGCTTTTGTGTTTGTATCACTATAAACATAGTTTAACCAGCATAGATTTGGTATGTCTGATCATGAGGCTCTGATCTGTTCCCTTCATTCAAAGGCTCTTTTGGAGCTGAGTTTCCTTTTATTTTTTATTTTTAAGGAAAAAAAAAAAAAAAGAATTTTAAAAAGGCAGCAAAACTTGACCACAAATAATTCAACTGTGCATATGAATTCACTTTTTTCCATCCAAAAGTCCACAGCAGAGTGAAATACTTCCATTCCCTTTTACATTTTTAACTCCTCTTCTTGGTTATGTACAAAATTTACACAGTTCTGGCTTTCCGTGAAAGAGAGAAAGAACTAAGACTTAACAGAATACTGAGTTTCAAAGGAAGCGTAGTAAGATCCCACTAACAGAAGAGGTGAGGCAGTCTCCCTCTACCAGAAGGCTGGCAAGACTGAACGCCTCAGCAGTTCCGTTCATATTTAAAAGATGCTCCACAGGAGTGCCGTCTTGAGCAGCAATACAAGTAAACACATTTATTTCAGCTGCCTTTAGGAGTGCTTGCCTTGATTGTCCGGGGAAGCAGGAGGGCAGAAATGCCCTGGGCAGCATGACCCATGCAGATAGAAACCCCCTTGCTCTGAAGTTGGTCGAAGGTATGCCCATAACTTTAGAAGAAGCAGGATTTGACTTTTACGTGTACGAACCCTGTGCTGCAATGCCTACAGCCGAAATGTGACATGACAGAATGAGAAATGGTCGTAGGTAAACAGGGCTGGGAAATGAAAATGTTGTCAGACAAGACTGACAACAACAGGGTCATGTAGAGACTATGAAAAGACTTGTAGTTGTTGTTCCTTCCTTCAGATCTCACAGGGCCCAAGTAAGCTATTAGGAAAGCAAGCACAAACCAAAATCCACCACTTTTCCACTGTCAGAAGCAGTTTGGGTTCCTCAGCAGTAATTTCCATGCTTAAAAGCCCTACCACAGTTACTGCACAATATTCACTATATATCAAACAGTGTATTATATAGTCGTTACCTGATGGTAGCTGACGTATCTTGCTGAAATACATTTTAAATATGCTATTACAGCTGAGAGCTGAATCTCCAAAGGTTTAAGAGCACATACGCAGTTGTGAAGGTAGCATTACCCTGCAACTGGCATCTCACCTTCTTGGTGGTGTTGTAGTCCACAGTGTGAGACGATGCAATTGTCCCGTTGCTCTGTGATACAGTCACCTGCTGAACATTGGTGGACACCCCCAGGACTTTAATGTCAGTAAACATTAAGTTGTTTGGATCAGTGTAACCTGGATGCAAAACCTTGATATCTAAAACACTCTGAAAGAAAAAGGAAAAAAAAAAAAAAATCAGATATTGTCATTAGATTGGTACAAATCACCTCGAGCTTTTCAATTACTTTCCTCTTTTCCATTTTTTTTAATTATTTTTTTAAAAAACTACCTGTATGTTGTTATTTATTTTTCAAATGCTGAAGGCTTCAGTTTTCTTTACATCGTTATTCTGGCTAGATCCTGAGCTCTGCTGTGTCTCTAATTGCTGCTTGGCTGATAGATGTGAGGAGCAAAGCAACCAGATGCTCTTAACCCCTGACACGGGCAGCAAGCGCTGCGTGGACAAACGCCTCCATCACTGTCACAGGGGCAGCGGTTATGCCTCGTCTCCTGGCTCCTATGAGGCCTGATCCAGGCTCTGCTTTCCCTGCTTTATGCCCTCCCAGAACAGCTTCCTCCACCACCATCATCTCCCTCAGCACTCACAGCTCCCCTCCCATTTCCAGCTGCTGTGATTTGAAGTAGACTATGGGCACAGGGTTTCTACAGGGTGCACCCAGGACCAGCAGGTCTCCAGAGAGTGAATGCCATGTTAAGCAGCCCAGAGATGGTGCCTGCACGTTCCTAGTCCAAGTGTGATCCCATGCAATTGGGCTATGATGTAATTCTGCACTTTTAGTGCTCAGAGGGTATTACTTTTAGCGTCTTTTTCATTGTTGGTTGATTCAAGACCTCTTTAATTATACTTTTCCTTACCAACTTTCTGTGAGAGCAGGGGAAGGTGCATTTATTTTATAATCTCCTTGCAACTGCAAATAGTGAATATTAGCAAAACAAACTTCTCTTCCTTAGTAATTAACATCCAATTATTTGACAAAGACAGAATTAAATGACAAGAAAGAACAGTACAGATAAAATTAGAAGACATTCTGGCACCCTAGAAAACTAATGAAATAACAAAGTGTGTTTTCTATTAAAATAGAAAAAGCATTTCTTTTAAACCAAAAGTCCATATAATTACAGTCTAATTTAATTCCAGATATGCAACTGGTTATGATAAAAATTGAAACCTGACAACCTAGAAACACCAGCACTTAAAATAAACACTCCTTTTCATTGACTTAGTTACCCAGGAATGCATGCCAGATTTTCTGTGCTGAAGAATAAAGGGAAAAAACAATCCTGAACCGAGGGAGTGACTCCACACTGGCCACTGTGCAAAGCTGTGGCTGGGACTAAGCCAAAGCTCTGCTCTCCTATCAGGCTGCCCCTCGTGGGCTTTGCAACGTGATACGGCCACAGCAGCAAAACCCACCATCTCCTACAGGATGCAGAGATGTATTCTATAGAATACGTCATCCTAGGACTGGGACTCAAGTTTATGACTCATAACCACTAAGACATCTCTGGTTTGTCATCGATGGGAGGGCATGAGTAGGACTCATGAATGAGGCAGGTCCTGTGCCCCCCTCTTTGCCATTTTAGAGAGTGATTTCTTTTGTGGTTGCCAATTACTCTGTATTCTCCTGCTTCCTCCCAGAATTAAGATTGCACACAATAAATACATTCTACAGTGAATACAGGCAAATGCACTACTAACAGAAACGCTCTCCTTCTGACCCTGTGAACTTTTCTTTTTTGAAGCAGCAACATAGCTTGAGCAACACGGTAGAGAATAGCAAGGAGGACCCTGACTTGCAAAATGAGCTAGAAACAATGTTAGGTGCCCATTCTTGAGAAGAAACCCAAATTGTTTGCTGGGCAGAGGTACTTCTCTGTAGTTAAGGTACTTCTCCTAAGCCAGGGTCAAAGCCTTTAGTCCTTAAAGCTTCCTGTCTGCAACCTCCAGCTTCCTTCTCACCAGCAAGGGCTGGTTTTCCTGGCACAGCTGTTCTGACCCATCTGCAAGCTCCAGATGTTCTGCATTGATATGTGCTTTCACTTTATAGAAATCATTTATGAACTAAACTTGTACTTTCAGAATCATATCAGAAATTACAATGCCATAAATGTACACTCTAATAATTCGCTGAAATTGGTATCTTCAGAATCATTCTTAAATTTGTTCTTACACCGTTTAATCATTTTACTTATAATCCATTCAGTCATGAGCACAGATCAGTGTTAGGGTGGGATATCTAGACACTGGGAAGTCCCAGATTAAAATATGTATAGTTAAAAATACAATAATAATCACCTAAAGTGATTATTCAGAAATGGTGAGATAGTATTGCATACCTGATTAGCAGTAAATGACGTTAGCAGATACACACCATCTTCATATGCATCTGTTAAAAAGAAAGAATAAAATAAAATGTATTTGCTATTCACCTTAGTTAACACATTATCAAAACTTCAGCTCAGGAATTGTGTCCATTTTCTATATACGCGTGACCACGATAGATGATGATGTTTCTTTGAAATTGCTGTTGTACATTTTATCAGTCGTCTTATTCAGCACTAAATGCACTCAAAGTAGTGCTGATAATCATGAACATTGCAGGTTCTCGCCTTTCTGCACTACCAAAACCAGATCACAGGCACCCTGGTGAGATGCACCTTGTAATCTATGCTAATTTCGTTTATCACCCGACTTCCATATACGTAGCCATCACTTCTGAATTCCAGTGCTAACAGGCATTGGTGTATGTGAAGCACCTTGGAATACACTAAGAGCATCCCGCAAACTTCCCTACACATCATTATGCAAAATAATACCATTTTCTGCATTACTTTCAGTAATCTCGGGTGATAGCTTATTGTTATTACAAAGGTAATATACTCTGGATGGAAAGGATAAATGGCATTTAAGTATCTCTTATCTGAAGACGATTTAAATGAATTAATGTTGAGGAAATTAGTTAAAGCTTCCCACATGATATAGGGTTGTGGTTCCCATAAGTTTGAGAGCAAGTCTTATCTGTGTTGCCTTAGGTCCAGGGCAAAATTTCATTTCTATAACGTATTAATTCTATAAGTCATAGCATTATGCAGTTTAAATCAGGAAAACTCATTTTACTATAATGCTAATCTGAAGGTTTAATTCAGTTTTGTCTCTGAAGGCATGTTCAGATATGTCCTCAAGAAATGTGATTGGTTTGGCCAGAGTCCATCATTTCCATCTGCTCCTATTGCTCCTCCTCAAACCCACCACACTACGCTGAGGACTTCTAAGGCAGAAGTAACCACCAGCACTTCTTTTCCAAAGCGACAGCTAAGCGAATCAGTTTCTTACAGCTTGGAGTTTCCACTTTGAGAACCGTGTTATTGTTAAAAACTGCAGACAGAAAAGCTCGTAAGTCAGCAACTGAGTATTACGTGGTTTTCAAGGACTGCTGTAATTTGTTCCATCTCTTCCCACTCTTCCCAGTTCATACTTCCCACTTGTGTTTTGTTTTGTCTGTTTTAGTTTAGGCCACGGGTGGAGGCTCTATGGCCTCTCTAGGCAACCTGTTTTATTGCCTGACCATTCTCATAGCAAAAAAAGAATTTTGTGAGGGCAAGAAACATCATACATACCAATGCGAACCCCATCATCCCAATAAAGCTGTCCTTCTGCAAACAGATTGTCATTCAAAGCGACAGTGAGTCCCATAGGGTTTTTGCGGCTATGGAAGACAGAATAATGTTTCCTCAGTTCCTTCAGCTAATCACATTTCATATTTATCAAATGTTAGAATTTTTAAAGAAATATCGTATGCCATTCAATTGATCTCCCATACTCATCTTCCTAAGCCCATACTATTAAATTAAAAGAGACCATCAGGAGGAAACCAAAAAGAAAAACCAGCCATAAAGTTTCAGTGTATCATAGATGTAGCTTCTCTGAGGACTGGTAGTATTTAGATGTAATTGTGCAAAAGTAAATTTTAAATTTTCAGCTAATCTTACCTGTAAAAAGTTGTATTTGCAGGTCTTTGCCAAGGAAGGATGTATCCACCTCGGATATGCAGGTTGATATGATCCAAAGGAGCTTGTAAAATTTTGAACTCTCCCCTAAAGCCAATATCTTCATCCTATTTACAAAAAAATAAAAGAGTGTTCTACTGAATTGCCTTCACTTTATAGGTTTTTTTAGAATGAAATGATCATTTTTTGCTGGACAGATTAATTAGGAGTTGTTACTACAGGAGTAACTACATAATGCTTTTAAGAGAAACTGAAATTCTGTATCTATAAAAGGCTGGCTTGGCCATAGATGACAGCAGCTGAACCAAAGGGGCCAGTCAGGTGAAATACGAACTTGTGATTAATGAAGTGACTTTTGATGCCTGCTCTTCCTGTTACCAAAGCTTTTCTTATTTTCTGTGAAAGATGATGCAGCTAAACCTGTTTTGTCTTCCTCCATTCCAGCATTCCTTATAAAGACATTATGTATATCATTTGAGGGTTAAAAAAAGTAAATAGAAGGACTTCAAATTAAAGGTATTAGATCACCTTTTAAGTTACCCTAACCGTGATCATGTTGTTATACATTATTATACAGGAATCCAGGATTTTTTTTTATCAGCTAAAAAGATGTTACATTGCTAAGAACTGATACTGAATGCAAGTTTGTAAAAGGAAGAGAGACAGTTCACACCTCAGCACCACTCTCAGCGCACCCTGCTGCTGTCTGAAGCACCGTGAAGAAGATGTATAATTTTTAAAATGACTTACTGTGTAGTAATCGTACCAGCGGGCATTGGGTAAGTAAGCATTCACTGTTACAGCACTCTGGAATTAAACATACTTGTTTTAGCCACCTTAAATCAAAAAGCGAAGTTTAGCTAAAGTGACTTTAATATTTTCATAAGTGCTTAAAAACGTACCTGCTGCATCACAGGGCTGATGAGCAGTGCAGGTCCCCAGAGGAACTGCTCATATATTTCCCAGGTTGTTGTGTCTTCTACAAACCTGCAAGTGAACACAATAAAGATTAGGCATTGGGTGCTGAATTTTTCCAAAGTGTTCCTTCTTCAAGACGCTTTTTGTCAGTAATTGAATCTACTATTCCTAGTATCTACTATTTCCTCATCTTTAATCTAGTATTAATAATTCATAGATCAATTAATGCTTGCCAGGAATGCATAAAGATCCTAATGTGAAACTCATTAGAGAAATGCAAGCTATTACTTAGCTTTTTTTTTTTTGCCATTTCTTTGCATTTGCTTTTCAGTATATTTAGATCACGAAACTCAGAAGGTCTGTTGTGCTTGGCCAGTATTAGAAATAATAAGATTAAGTAGTGGACAAACTAGGAACCACTTTCTTCTTAGAGTTTCTTTGAAAAAAGGCAAGTCAATACATGCAAACGACACAGTGTTCCTCAGCCAAGACATGTATGCAGATACTAGACCAAATCTTTTAATAGAAGGAATTAAAGCTTTTGCAGGTACTGCACCTCCTGGCCAGGAACAGAGAAGGCTTTGTGTGTCTAACAACATTTTTTTTAAAAAATCTGCTATATCAGCTTGGACATCCATTAAAGCAAGCTATTTCTCCCTGCAAATCTCTCATGACTTGTGGCAGAATTCTCTCTTTTTTTGCTTAAAGTTGTTGTCCGACTGTTTGCAACATTTGTTTTTTTGATTCTACATGTACCCAGCATCACATGAAACTTATGTTGCTTCCTCCTAAAGAGGTTAAGGGTGAGCTTTAAAATTTAAATATTACTCCTAGAGAAGCAAATGTTCAATTTTGCATAGTGAAAAATGGAAAACTATCACTGTTCAAGTGAGACTTGATATCGAAAGCTTATATTCTCAGTCTTGTGCTTTTTTTTTCTTTTAAATAAAAATTACTGTAACTAAAAGAAAAATTTATTGTTAGAAGGATAGTAACTACAGAAGTTTGAGTGCAAATTCCTGATAAGGAGAGCAAAGGATTCGCACTTACTCATGGAGTACGGGGCGGATCACAGTGCTGCCATGGGCATGGGCATCGTACATTAATGTGTAGAAATAGGGCAACAGGGTGTATCTTATGTTCAGTACATTTCTGGAAATGTCCTCAAATGTTGAGTTCCAAGAAACAGGATCTTGCCTCTGAAAGAGAAGAGACCATTGTTAGTCGAGCTGGATTGTTTTGTTCAGAAAAGCTAAAAAACCCCTGAAACCAAAAAGTAAAAAGCCAAAGAACAGGTCAAAGAATTTGCTAATGTTTACAAGAAAGTTCACATTCATTCATTTTATGTTTCCCTCCAGACTTCATATAACCTATTACTGTTAGTAATTACGAAATGTGCATTAAAATCCACGCAGCAAGACAAGGCCAGGGAAATTTCTCCTTCGAACTAGAGCACCTTCATTTACTTATTCTTCAATTAAGGAGTAAATGACACTAAAAGCAGTAGGTACCACTGTCAGCCCTAAGAGAGGAACTAGAAAGAGGGAAGGTGAGAAAAAAATGGTGGGGGGGGGGAGGGGAAGAGTGTAAAAAATGTCTAATGCAAGGTGTCCCAAAGGCATGACACATCCCAGTGTACATCATTTATTCTCACTCTTTTCTGCAGGGCAACACTCAGGACTTGCAAGAAGAGACCAAAGCACTAATGACTGATGTCAGGGAGCACTTCCCATCTTTATTAAATGTATTGAACAATACCTTGGCAAATTGGGTAAGACTGGAAGCAACATGATAACCCTGAATCTGCATTTTTAAAGGCTTTAAAAGCCCCATCGAAAGGTGTGCCGCTGCAAGATAAAGCACACGCTTTTTGAAAAGGAGACTTTAATCCATTAGATATATGCCATATAAAGAGCTCTACTCTGCTAGACCTGAAACTTTGACTGGAATAGAAGTGCTGTTTCATTTTTTTTTTTTTTTTATTTTTCCAGTTATCTTGTTTTACAGCTTTCTACAATATAGTCCTTAGCCAGCATAACCCTACATTTAGGCAATTATTTGCCTTTACTCTTAAAAGAAATACAGTATCTGATGGTGGCAAATGTGCAAAGCACAGAAATTGCCAAGTCTTACTCCAGAATCTTATTACACTCTTCCATTTTCTCATTTGTTGTATAATTATGGACAATTAGGGCTGAGAGCACCAAGGTCAGTTTTGCTCCTTTAAGTGTGTTTGCCATAAAACCACTCTATTTTAGTCTTGCCGCTGCAGTGCCTCTCAACAAAAACGGCACACAGGGAAAAATATGTGGGAGTTTGATTCAGTCAAAGCAAACTTAGAATACGCTTCCTTCAAGTGGTTCGAATGCCAGAGCAGCCCCTCGGTGGGCATAAAACCTCCCAGGTGAGGGGGAGGCTTACAGTGGAGCTAGCCTATACATAAAGACGACTTTTATTTGATAAAGAGCCAGACGTGGTCTCTTCTCGTCCATTTTGCTTGGAATGCACTTTTTTTTTTGAGCCAGCCCAGCTTGTGTGATCTTCTGGTCTGGTCTGGTCTCTACATCTGTGTGGCAAAGGCCCCTTAACAACCGTTAAAAAATTGCAACTCACCTTTGTCCCTTTCTCATTGTGATTCCTGGAGTATGGGTAAAATGCACCCAGCTGCATCCAGCGAAGACACAGCTCATACTCTGAATCTTTGAAGAAGCCACAGATATCGGCTCCTGTCTGAAAGTTTAAAAATAATCCAATTGGAATATTATAAATTCTTGTACAGCATCAAGATAATTAAATGTAAGGTAATAACTCATTAGCTTACATAAGATATTCCAAAGAGACTGAACTCCATCATACCTGAAAGGAAAAATAATTCAACATTACTAGTTGTTGGGGTTTTGCTCCTCTTTGGTATGCTAATGGTTGCATAGATAATACATATTGTAATGCTGAATGAGAAGGAAAAAATCCAAACACAAACCCCGCGGTTTCTCTAATGTGTCATGCTCTTCTGTAGCAGAAGAAGATGGGAGCTGGCTGGTCAGGAGCAAACAAAGAAATGAGTAGCAGGACACAGGGCATGAAGGTGGCCAGTCCCAAGGGGATAAAAGAGCTCCCAGCACCCGGTGCAGAAGCAAAGAAGCAGCAGTAAAAAATGCATTGACCACAAATTGTGGTTGCTGAACTAAAGGGCTTCTTTCAGCTAAAAAACACATGGATACTAAAAGCAAATAGATGAAGAAAAAGAAATAACTGCACACAGTGAATTGAATACAGATACTTTTCCTTCTACATACCAATAATAGATTTAGCCAGCTGATCCCAAGCTGCCGTGTTATCACCAAGCCAGTGTCCTGCCCATCTTCCACTACTGGGATATGTGGAACGGGTGATAACGATCCCACGCTCCTTGGTGGCACTCTGCAAACCACTGACATTGAAAATAGACAAAAAACCCCAAACAAATTACATGAGAAATATTACATTACTTATTATATAACATCATCTTTGAAAATAAACCTAAGAGCTTATATTTTCATAGCGAAGGGCAGCATTGTGGTATGCATAAACATGCACACATCCAATCTAGATGTGATTTTTACGGCATTTCACTATGATTCACACATGCACAGGAACTCAGCAGTGTCAGCCAACCTGTAGCTGGAAAGAGAATTGGCAAAACAAGGAGGTGCTAAGATAAATTTCCAGTACAGGTTAACTACTGTGTGGGGAAAGTATGAATGTAGTCCAGCTTGCACATTTTCTAAGGGCTTTACAATGTGGTCCCGGGCACATCATTCCTTTCTTAAAGTACCTGAAAACTTGCAGCAACAGTTGAAAATAGTTTAACAAAACTCATACCGAAAAGATCATACGGGGGGAAATAGAGGTGCCGGGAATATTGGACTCTAGTTGCCAAAAAGGTATTGGAACAAAAAGTAAGCCATGGTTCTGTAGTCACTTCAGAATCACCAACACAAATTTCATCTACATGAAATGACTAACACAGATTTGTCTAGAAGCAAACGTATTGAATCAGTGGGTTTCTGCTCAGGGCAGGTAACGGGCCTCACAGCTAAGGAATGACTACCAATGTCTGTAACTGCCTTGGCATTAGCTGACCTCTTGGTCTGATCACATTTGGCTTCCTCATAAGCAGAAGAGATTTTGGTCAGAGGTTAGTAACCTTAGGAGGTTGGTGGAACTTATTTCTCTTTCCCAAATTAGAGGCAAAAACCTGCAGGGCAGGAAACACAGAGGCACTTGGGGTTGGGGGATAGAAGGAAAGAGCTGGCACCAGGCAAGGACTGCCACGGACTTTTCAAGATGCTCTAGCACTAAAACCCAATGGCCTTGCTCAGGATCACTGCTGTTGGGAGGGGAGACTGCGGCTTGCCGATGATTCAGGAGAGAAGAGCTCCTGAGGCCCCCGAGCTGCGGGCACGAATGAGCTGGATGCAGAACTGATGCACCAATTAACCCCATTACCTCAAATAATTTTAAAAAAATAATTTCTTAAATAAAGCCTTGGCCATTGCCACAAAGTACCTGGAAAGGTAACTAAGTAAGCTTTAGGAAAAAAAAAAAAAAATTAGCTGAGTTAAAGGGAATTTATGCTTCCTAATTGCTCCACCAAGGATTCAAGCACCTTCCTCTGCAGCACGTGCTGTTGGTCTGTGCTGTGTGACTGGTACGGATGCATTACTGCTCCACTTTGTTAGAACAATTCCTCTGCAGCCACGCACACGTACTCTGAACTATTACAGCAAAATACTAAACCACAATACTAGTTAGAAAGCTACACTGATTAACTCACACTGCTCTCCAATGCTAGCTCCACAATAATTGCCTAAACAGCTGCTTCAATAAGGCAGCAAAAATTAATTTTTTAGAGGATTTGCAGCTTTATTGCACCTAAAATTCCAAATGTAAAGAAAATGTACGTCATGCATAGAGCTGCTCAAGTATGAGCATGACTCAAGTGTTTTGCTGACGCGAAGTGCCAGCTCTCTGCTCCAGGACTGAGCCATAGCTGTATCCATGAAAAGCAATTACTCATGTCACAAGGCCCAAATTTACCTCCAAATGGTTACTGCATTCACTGGTAAGGGTTCTGGCTTTCAAGTCTGTGCAAAAGCCTCATTATGAAAGAAGCCAATATCTAGATGTTCCTTTTACCCAATGGATAGAGAACCAAAATAGAATCATAGAATAACAGAGTCACAGAATCATAGAACGGTTTGGGTTAGAAGTGTCCTTAAAGATCATCTAGTTCCAACCCCCACATAAGTTACATAAAAAATTGCTGTTCACTTTTAGAGTTACAGGCTTTTGTGAGTTTGGCATGCAAGCAATCTTCCTGTTTGGATGGTTTAGTGTTAGAATAAATTATTATTACAACATGTCTTCGGTCGCACAATTACTCCTTCAGTTAGCACCAAAGAATAAATTGGGACCTGATAGATATACATAGCTATGTATGTTTCTGGGTTTTTTGAAACTTACATTTTTCAATAAGTTTAAAGTGCGAGAATATCTGTATAAGCTGTGTAATTTATCACAGTCCTTTCTGTTACGGTACCTCTCAAAGCAGAAGGAAATATTTCGCGACATTTCAGTTCATGCTTAATACACGGAAAAGATGGCAATATTCCTCCTAGTGTTAAATTAGTGTCTACTTACAATGCCCAAATCGCATGTGATTTGGCTGACAGCAGAGGCATCAGACATTCCTTCCTGTCCTGTCAGCAATTTCGCTCCTGCCTTGACTGGCAGAGCTGCAATGGCACGCTGCCAAATGCAACATCCACTCCCTCAAAAATTCAAGCAGCCTTGATATTCTCTTCCTTTATGGTAATATCAAAGGTACCAAGGGCTTTAAGGTTCTTAAGACCTATAAAGAAACACTGTTTCCTTGCTTACGCCTTGAGTTGGAAACGCAACAGCGCAGATCTGTTATCATTAGATCAGATGCTATCTAAAGTAGGCTGGGGTACTATTCAGAAAGGAACAGATAACGACGCCTGCCTTGGAACCAAGAGAATTAAAAGTAAAGCCTTCTGCACAGTTTGCATTTTAAAAGTCACTGTTCCCCCTTTTCACTACTACTAAATTCATTTGAAATAGAGGACATAAGCGAGCCCTTCTTAAATTAACATGGTTAAAAAAAACTATAGTCATTTTCCCTCTCTAGATGTATAGTGTAAGGCAAAACCAATATCCACCCTAGGAGTAAACCGGGCTACCCCAGCAAAATGGAGAAACACAAAAGTATGTTGTATTTTAACTACAGTAATTATGTGAGACTATCATTCAGTAATTACTGTTCCCAGCAGCTGATCAAAACGTTCAGACCTGCTCTCCACTCTGCCTTGTGCAGGAATGCCCAAGCGGTGCCTTTTGACTGACTGCTCTCGGTCACAATGCAGAGCATCGCCCTGGGACGCCCTTGCCGGCTGTCTCACAACAGAAACCTCTAGCTGAAAAGGCAATGTGTTGTGTTTGAATGCGTTGGGACAAGGAAATGCTCGATGGCGAGTAATTATATCCAAATTAAACTATATGAGAAATAGCACCATGGCCATCTGGTTTCATCATGCAGGTCAGCACTCGAGCTTGCACAACATGGCATTTATATGAATGAAGTCCTCAGAACTGGTATACAACGAATTGCTCCCCAGCTAGGTGAGCAGTAAGTTTCTTTGCTGTCCAACTTGGGTAAACTGTCTTTAACACCCACCTGGAAAAGTGTGTCTGCTCAGGGCCAGTGATTTTAAAGCAGCTAAACTCAAAATGAAAACTTTGCCTGCTTGCCCTGAGACAGTCAGTGAGGCAGCTGCAGGTGTAGATATGCTTGAGCAGGTGGCGGCTTTTCCTTCTAGCTAGCTCCAGTTACAGAAGGTGTTTATTGCAGTGAAACCACAGAAGCACAGCTTCAGCTCAGACCTGCGCAGACCCGCCTCACCTTCTCCAGCACATCCTTTCCGGCAGCAGCTCAAGTTCATACCACCCTGCTTGCATCACGGGTGAGATCACTGCGCTAACTGAGCAATAACATGATGGAAAATAACACCAACTGCAAGAGCTATAGCACTGCTGCTCAAACTTCTGAGCACCAAACTCCACTTCCAGCTGAACTGAAGAATCAAAGATATTGGGATGAAAAGAAAGATTTCTCAGGAGTGTTAAATAAACTGATGAAAGTTTTGGCCTTAAGAGTATAGACACAGAATATTCATCTACAATGTATTTTGGAAACAAAAACAAAGTATGCAAATTTCACTTACTCTAAGGTAGGTTTTGTTTGTGACCATCCATAAAGACTGTGGACATCGTAGTGTCTAACTGGGGTACCATCTGGAAGATATTGCTGACCCTCCATGCATGGAGTTTTGACAATTAATCCCTGTGACCGGTATCCCAAATCTAACAGAAAAGGAACAAAAATATTTACTACTGAATATTCAATAATAATTTGAGTTACTTTTTCTTAATTTTCATAATCTCTTAGAGTTTCAATCTCTTTTAGGCATGTATACTGTCATTAATTTATTTATAATTATAAAAAATATTATTTCCAAAATAGAATATTTCTAATGTAGGTATCTGGGTCTGTAAGTGTGTCAATAGTTCAGTTACAGATTCTCTTCCTGGAAAGGCCCAAAGAGTAAACAGAGTATACCCAAATTCAGAAGATATTGCAAATCTTTGTAAACACTGTCATATCATCCATATAAACAGAAAAATGGGTGGGGTGGGGGGAAGGTCTGTGTCTGTATATTAACTTCCTGACAGTTCCTGAGAAACTATTCATAATAACTGAAGACAACAGTAAGCAACAGGAGTATGCTAATAAACCTTTAATAAATAATTACTAATTACTACTACTTTACACTAGTACTTAAGTAAAACCAAGTTAAGAAAGCTAAGTATTACAAGTGTTCGACTGTATAGATAAATTGTAATGAGAGGAGACAGAAGGATATTTTCTAAATTTTAAATTGATTGCCTTATTCATCTGAGAAAAACTGCAAAGCAGAGAACTACATTCTCTACCATGCCTAAAGCAAAGGACCTAGATATAAAATAGGTATCAAAATCCATATGCAGGCAAGTAGCTGAAAATAACTTTATTTTTAAAAAGTGTCATGCAGTTACTGCTCCCACTGAAATAGATGGGGTTGAAGTGTGCCCATTATCTCAAAAAAAAAACCCAAACAAACCCCACATTCATTTAGGAGTTGTGGTTTTATATATCTAACTTCAGGCAGTTATACCACATAAACCATATAAGAAATTACGTAGTAACCAGAATGACCTAAAACTGTTTTAAGGAGCGATCAGACTTACAAGGTATATATGGTGGCATATTTAGGAGGTCATTTCTACAGCCGCCAATGGCGCCATTCAGAAAAGTTGCCGGTTCATTCATGTCCTAAAAACATTGAGCAAAACCTGTATTTGCTTCAAACCTACAAAGCACACTAAATATTAAATTACAAACAAGCAGCATTGTAGAAGTCTTCAGGAGTCCTCGCAGCTGCAGTCTCAGTCTGCTTTTCTATGTTTTGTTGACAAGTTCACGTGTGATACGGTTAGGGACAGGGAGCTGCGAAGCGTTTCAAGGGAAGAACAGTGCGTCCGGACACTGTTTCTGCTGTGCAAACAGCATCACAGTGGAGGAAGAAAGTCGTGATATAACAAGGCACTGCAAGTGTACAACCTAGAGCCAAAATGTGCCTTTGCCTGGGGGCTCAGGTTCTGCCTGCTGCTCTGCTTGCTTTCTTCCAGCTAGGTTTTTATTTTACTTAATGGCAATTTAACACCAGATATCCTCTAAGTTTCAACAGCAGTACATATACTGTGAAATGTGGCCCTCTGATAGCGTCTAGCAGAGAAAAAAAATCCAGAAATCAAATGCATTTCTATGCTTACAATCCACAGGCCATCAAACTTGATGCTTTTTGAGGCGTCGGTGGGATTGTTGTAGAACTCCAGGATTTCCCTCTTCCACCACTCCACTGTGGAATTGCGGAAGAAGTCTGGGAAAGCAGCATGTGCTCCATACAGCTATAAAAACAGTAGGAAAACAAAACAGATACAGGACTGAAAGCATACTGCTGTTAAAATACTGCAATTTATTTTAAAAAATTAGAAATTAAAAAAATTTAAAAATTACTCATTCACTAACTTTTTTGGCTCTGTTAGGAAGGCTAGCAAGTTTCTGCACCTTATTCCTTCCACAAGATTTATCAGTTAGTTTGCTGCTATATTTCTTAATTAATGTACTGTCTATATTTGAGTCCATAACAAAACCATATCAACATTTACCTGGATTTGGGTTTGCTCAGGCAGGGACTCATTGACTTCTACATTGGGAAGAAATGGCCAGACCTAATGGGACAAAGGACATTTTAAAGTAATCAAACCACACTGAATGTAAACTGAGCGTCAGCAACAGGCGGATATAACCATTCTTCCCTGATACCTATGTGAATGACAACACAAACTGAAGACAATTCAGTTTGTAGTATTTATTCAATATGTCATTTACAGCCAAGCGTGAATATACCATTAGCAGACTTTCCCCCTATGGCTAGCGCTGGAGTCAAGGATGACACGTTGCTCACTTGGATACAGCATGTCTCTATTGTCATCAACTTTTTAAGAACAGTACCTTGGAATATATAATGTCATTGGTATTCGGCCATTTTATGAAGACGTCATCCTGCACACCTCTTGAGAAGGTGGGATAATTGGTTTCGTTTCCAGAGATGGTTGGATCCTACGATTAAAAACATATTTACCCTTCTGCTTAAAAAACAAGTTTAGAAATGCTGTTGAATGTATTCTGCATTCTGCAATGATATATTGAAATTTAAAAGCAGTATTCAAAACTGACCAGGATAATGATAAATCTCATTCCGTCTTTTTTTATTTTGTCGATCAGAGCCGGTAATCCAGCGAAGCGTGCGCCAATGGTGAAGTCCAGTTGCCTTTCCATATGGTCAATATCTACATATTGGACATCCTGCAGTTCACAAAAACAATTAATTTAAAATGATTTTTTTTGTTCCAAAGACATATGTATTGAAAATCTGCCAAAATAAGTAAAATACTGAACTTTTGAACTGTAAATTTGGAAGTAGCTTTAAGCTTAACTTTAAGCTAAAGCTCTTAAATGAATATTCAACCTATCAGCAAGTCCAATACAAAAAACCCCTTTCACTACTGCATCTAGTCTGAAGGTAGAAATTAATACATAATAGAGAAAAAAGTCCTGGATTTGTACATATGTGTATGTAATACAGAAACTGTGCGTTCGTTACCATATCTATAAGGAAATAGAGGAAACAGTTGCTCTCTATTGAAATAGCGATGTTAATTACATTTAAAATGAAGAGTCACATTAAATTTACAGTATAATTTTGTTAGATCGATGTGCTATTCCAACTTTCCCAATGACAACCTGGGCCAAATCACAGCTGACTTGACTCAGAGCAATATACCATCGAAATGATGCTGTTTCATTTTCTTTCCTGCTGTTTTTTCTTGTTGATCATTGCTCCTTCATAGCCAGCATGACGAGAGCCCATGACTGACTAAGGCATCTGGGTGCTTCTTTGGTATGAGTGATAAGGAAAATAAAGCAGCCTAAGGACTACTTTTAATATGACCCAGAGTGTGCAGAGATGTTCAGTTCTGGCATAAACCATAGTCTGCTCTACTGTGGTGGTGGTTTTTTTGGTTGGTTCTTTAATTTTGTCTTTAAACGGTCTTAGTTAATACTCTGAAGTTAAAAGTTCAGGCACAAGCTCAAATGTTAACTGCTACCAGCATACTTGGGGAATATTAGCTTTCTTCATGTCCTCCACCAGCTGGGCGATTTCTGAGTCATTCCTGTATCCATAGCGGCACAACTGGAATCCCAAAGACCAGTAGGGTGGCATGACTGGTCGTCCAATCAGCTAAAAATAAGAATGAATATTTGTGGTGAGAAGGTGAAAATAGAACAAACCAACCAACCAGCCAAAAAAACAGCATTAGTTTGTAATAGAGTAAGAATCCTACTGCAGTGTACTCCTGAACAACAAGTTCTGGTGTTGGGCCCAAAACCATGTAGAAGTCGAGAATTCCTCCAATGGTGCGATATGTCAGGGCAGGGGTCGGCTGGAACGTCACATCTGGAAGTGGGGGAAGTAAAATGAGAAAAGGGTGCCTGGATTCACCACTGTTGCAAAACACTGACCATAAAAATAAAATACATTGAGAAAATAAAGTGAAGGTTTTCTTACCCATTGCATTGCTGTTAAGCAAGAGAACTCCATGGGCATTGGCATCTTGTTCAAGAGCCATGTAAAATGGTTGATAACCATAGGAATTCATCTTGTACTGCAAACAAAACAAAATACATTCTACTGGGGAAACATCACAAACGTTCACTTATTTACATTTATTAATAAATTTAGTAAAAGACGAGACACACATCTGCCAAATATACAACAAATAACTCCGAAATTATATACTTACACCCTATGTACCTACAAAACATACCTACAGAAGATCACTTTCAACTTCACAATTTGAGTCAGTCCTGGACAGACTGACCAGGCAGGAAGGAAAGCAAAGGTATTTCTGCCTTTATAACTTGCTAATGAGAAAGTGCTTCCCGAGGACAAAACTTCCATTCTTTTCAAACAGTAGCCAATGTCTATATTATCAGGAGATGCTGGTGACATTTGGTTATCTTTCATTTACTCAAAAATATGAAACCTGAACTGGAAATTAGAGCTATAATTAACCATCACTACTTCCTTGGTCATTCCCTGCAAATTGCAAACATTGTACTATCTCACAGGAAATAGCACACATAGGATATACATAGACGTAAGATTTCTGATTTACCTCTGTAAGTACTAATTTAATCTCAGAGTAATGGGAGTTGTCTTGACCCATGTCTAGCTTTCAGAATAATTAGCTGAGAAGAATAACAAAAAGGAGGAATGTGCTGTTATTGTTAAACCATTTTTTGTTTCCAATGCCTGTATGAGGGCCTGAGCTCCACACATTGGTCTCGCTGGTCACAAGGAATAGGGTTTGAGAAGACCATTGCCATTGAGACACCATCCAAATTATAAGCCATGATAAACATGACCAAAGTCAATGTGTGTCCAGTACCAGTGGACATCCACTGGACTTTAAAGTCCTTCTGAACACCTCTGCACTTTAGGCTCATTTGTCCAAAAGCTACATTTGCTTTTACTTACAGTAGGAGGCTGATCCCTTGTGAAAATTCCCCAGGTGTGCCAGTTCATGTCACGTCGAAACGTGGTGTGCTCAGTTTCTCCAAATCCATATATATACTGGGATGCTAAGCGGGTAGAAATCTGAATGAACATGTCACTGAACGTGAAGGTGGGTAACTGCGAATCCCAGCTAAAATGGAAAGAGGAAAACAAACCCAAGAATATAGTGTCTTCAGTGCGATGTTTAGCTGGTAGACACTATTTTTAGGCTACTCTTTTTCTTTGAAAATCTCCCCCTTGAGCAAAGGTGGAATAAAACTGTTGTGGTTACCAAGAAAACTTAAAGCACTTGAAATGGGGATGTCTAAGAATTTGATACACAGTTTAGAGACACAAAGTCCTCTGTATCTCTCAGAGAGATGTATATTATGCATAGGCGTAATGCATGACAAGTTGCATGATATTTTGGCAATTTAGTGAGAAAATGTGTTTCAGGAGACTATGATCATATTTTCCTCCCAGACTGATCCTTGGTGCCATGTGGAATATAGTAAAGAGGGTGCTTTTTACAGTTCAGTGGACTTTCTGTGCAGATTACACTGAAACTGTATTCATAGGTTTCATTTGTTGTAAATCAGCATCTTTACATTCAGAAACCAAACTGCAAGCTGATGGTTCCCTGCCAAAGAATGACATTGTTCCAGGAGGCTGAATTGCGATTGGAATGATTACTCTGGTTGGTAAAAAGGAACTCCGCTTGCAATTAAGTTTTGAGTACTTTAAAAAATGACATAAAAATTTATTATTTTTTTAAATAAAAAACACAACACAAGCAACTGCTAACATCATTGTTCTCTGTTTTCTAGCTTTGACTTAAACTTAATCAAGGAAAGAAATGAAGCTCCTGTCAGACCAGTTAGCTATCATGTTACAAAAATCCCTCTGCAAGTTAGTTGAGACACTACTTTCTTCTAATTTTTTTTTTTTTCCTAACCATTCCCCCAAACCTAACCAAATGATCAATCCTTAATGATCACCTGTGGTCACCTAAGGAAAATTTTAGAAAATGTAGAAAATCATTGGGCCTCCCAGAGACTTGGGAACTATACGAGAAATGGCCTTTGGAGTTGTCTACATTCCACACTTCAACATGTTGTAGAGGACACTTAGCTAGTGACAGATTATGAAGTTACAGGGGAAAAACCTTAGATAATTATGAGAAAAATAGGATATTGCTCAGGGCACCTTCTCCATCCTCCCCCTGGGCAGTGCTCTCATACAATGCAATGGTGAAACCATCTCCGCTGGAGCAGCACCTGGCATTTGGCAGGGTCATTTTATGGGAAGGATACAAAAGCCAGTCTTAAGGTATTTAAAAACATAGTACACAAGAAAATAGTTTGGCTTGAAAAGAGCTAATAAAATCAAGTGAAATAAAATAAAATGACTATGGCTTACATGACTGTTCCTGTGCTTTTGCGCCGAATCTGTATACCAAATGGTTTTTTCTGAACTGATACTTCGTAGAGTCGTTCCTTGTCCGTGCTCGTTGGGGAGCTTGGGAGATTTAGTGGTACTGGAACCTCATATCGTGCGTTTTGATAATCGTAAATCTGTGAAGTAAAAATCAATTCATTTCAATGAATGAGTTTTTTGAAATCTTACCTATAGCGATAGAAATATGAATTAGTTAAAATGAATACAACAAGTTGTTGGAAACACTAAACAATAGTGTATTAAAAATTTTAAAATAGAGGTAGAATGATTAATGCAAAAATAACTGTACATGATAATGCTTATAGATAAATTTACCTTAATACTAATAAAATGTCTTTAGTTCCAGAGTTTCTGGTTGACATTACACGTATATATTGACATTATACCTTTGATTCATATAATTTCATCATATAACCAAGTACAGAATTATAGGACAAAAAAAGATGTGAGCTAAGAACAATAGCAACTACTTGGTTAGAAAGAGAAACATATTTAGGAAAGGGTGCTACAGTCTATGTAATATAAAATTGACTATAAATACCCCTTATAATTTTCATAAATAAGAATATTTTTAATAATAGGATATTAAACACTCATAGAAATTCTGGAATGACATTACCTTAAATTGCAGCATGTTGTTAAGATGATATTTCACTTCCAAGCGTAGTGTACTAATTGGTGCAGTGAAGTTGTCATTAGCTCTGGTCTGGGCACTGTTTAAGGTGAGGTTGGCTGACAAACCTGACGAGGTGTATTCTACATTGTCTATAGAGTAGGCATTGTCAGAGCTGTAATAGCAGGGTGGGACATCTGAGTTTGATGTTACCGGCTGCAAACAGAAATAAGTTTCAGGTGAGTGAACTGGCCTGCTGTATTTTTTTGTTAGAGGAATCCAAAGCTCCCATTTTTATCAGATATCTGTCAAATGTAGAATTTGAGAAAAAAATTTATTGCAACTAGTGAACTATAAAGCAGTAATACAGAACCCTTTGATCTCTACACTAAATCAGATAAAATCAAACAATACAGTCACGGCTGTACAAAACAGTTCAGTAAAGAAACTGAATCCTTACATACTGGAGGTGGATTTAATTTCCCTATATCTGTGATCTTCAGCTCAATCCCACAACATGGCTTAGCCTTGGCCTGTTGAAATTCCTAAAGCTTCCTCTCTCTTAACCCCATTGCTCTCTGGTCTCTGGCTCACACAAGGTGATGTACCCAAATCGCATTAGTTATTCAGGCAACATCAGATGAGACCTTTCCATTGGCTTTATTCACACGAATTATCCTTAAAATATCCACTGAGAATTACATCCTATTTATCTAAGATCTCCTGACAGCAAGACCCAAATTACTTTCAGTTTCCTGCTACAGTTGAACATAAACACTCTAACTAGCTATGCTGAGGTTAGATGAGATGATTAGGTTAATGCATTAGCCTTCCACCTCTGGATACTTACCATCAATCCTGCCTAGCTGTTCAAACGAAGCTACGCCCGCTCTGCACATCTGAATCGCTAATGAATATTTATTCAGCTGTCGTCACCAAATTCAAAGCACCTTTCAGCTTGAGCAAGTGTTCAAAACATACCCAGTCCATAACAGGACCAGAGCTCAATTTCACAGGAACAGCCATTTCCAAACATCCAAAATTGCAAAAAATACTCCTAACAGTGCAACAAAATCAGGACAGTCCCTCAACCACTTCAGCTGAGGTTGGTTCAAGAGCAGCTGACAGAGAACTTTGGTCTTCAAGCCTAGGAGACGTGTCCAAGCTGTAATATTTAGATTTAGAGGAGAGCGTGGAGTGATTTAATTGGAGGGACCCCCTGAAGTTCAATCCTGCCAAGGCACGCTGCTCTTTGAATGTTTCTAGCCATGGGATATTCATACATGAAACTAGGTGGTAAAGAACTGCATATTGGGGATTACGATTTGGAAATACCTCCTCGACACGGATATAAACGACCAAGTTCACATAGGAATCAACATTTCATGGGTATTGAAGGATTTCTTCTCAAAGTGAGACCCAGAGGAGTCGGTCTGACTTAAAATGTGCTTCAGTGACAATGAAGGTGAGACAAAGGGGATAAGCCTTGAGGGCCATGGTGCCAATGAAGCAGAAGAGGTAGCTGAAGATGCTGATCTGAAGTCTATTCCCTTTATTCATCGCTCCATATTATTTCTTTCCACCTTTCAAGAAATGCCACCTTTTTCCTCCGTTTCTGATGTACTTTGGAAGAACTTACAGGGTTGCCAAGTACCTTAGTTTTAGTGAGGTAAATTAAATCTGTGAGTACAGGACCAGCTGATGTCTGTGTCCCCATTTTATTTAAATCTGATAATTCTGCCAGACTACTTTTTCCACTGTAACAACTATAAAGAGAAAACTATGATTCTGGAAACGTTTCTTTCTCAATAGTTTAGAGAAGTAACTTTTACTTACTTCCCAGGTACAGCCAAGTTGTTCACATTTTTCTTGTGTTGGATCAGAACTGGGATAACAATTAAACCTGTCATTGACAGTCACTTGTTGAGTCCATGTTATTGTGTAAGATTTCCCCAGTTCAAGCTGAAGTCCTGTTATATGAGCAACCTATAAATATGAAACAATAAACAATTATTAAATCCCACATCACATCCATCTTTCCTTCAGTCAGCAGAGATGCTAGTCCTCAGGAACAATACATTTTGCTGTGTCACAACTATCAAAAAACCCTGTCCTGTAGTATTTGATACTCTCACTTTTACAAACACACACAACTGATATTCTGGCTGATAAAATCTGAAAAATTGAGAATCTAAAAAAATTGAGTCATTCCCACAGCTTCCTTGGAAGCAGACAGGAATAAAGTTAAGGGCACAGGTCCTTCATGTTTCAAAATATGAATGTAAGAGGTAAGAAAAAGTTAAAATATTGTTATTTTGATTCAGTAACTGAGATAACATAACGGGTAACTCAGGTGCTTCTAATAAGTAAAGATGATGTACAATGCAAGTTGAAAGCAACGTCAGCACTATCCTTAGTGTGGAAAGTACTTTCATGAAAGCTTCCCACTAGCAGCAGCATGTTTGCTTGCTTTGCACATAAATGCACTGTGTTGCTGCTTTCCTGTATTCATCCTGTGAAGAACTCTGTAAAGTGATAAAGGAAGTTTATCTGTGCGCTTGATTTTGTTTAAAAAAAATAATAATAATAAAAAAAAAATCAATGCACAAATACTTATCTAAACCATAAATATTTTGTATCCTCCTCTAATATCAAACAAAATCACAAAGCTATTCCTCCTCTTAGAAATTAAATTTTGCTACATGAATAACTGTATAACTAAACTTTCTGTTGCACTGAGGGTCTGAGAGCAAAACTTAGATGTACTTTGTATGCAGCTGAATTGAATGCAATTGTACTTCTGTTCTGTAATAAAATACACAATGTATTCTGTTGAAACAACATTAGTGCTGAGTACTGTCCTTACCAATATATAAAATAAAGGTGATGCAGTTTCAAAGATTTTTACTTCCCATTTTCCTGTTATTGTTTTACCTTTTCTAGAGGATAATAGGTGATCTTATGTGGCGAATTTTCCACGACATTGTTCTGTGATACAGTAACTGATGTTATTTCCTGGACTGCTCCTAGTATCTTGATTTCTTCAAACTTCAAGTTGTTTGGATCAACATAATTGCTGTTTATAGCATTCATTTGTAGAACATTCTGAAAAAAAAAATATAGTGATCATATTCTTATAAACAAAATCGGCCCCAAACCCTGCAAATTTAACAATTTTTCCTAATTAGACCTTCATACTGTAGAATAAAGTCCATACCTTTTTTCTAACATATTAATTATTGCCCTGCTTATTGTTCCCACAATAATGCCTTTCTAACATATATATATAATATGCTTCATAGCTGTGTTTCAGCTTCTTTTTGTGCTTGATTTGGAAATAGGAAAAGGCTGACACAAGTCTGTGACAGAGCAGCCTCTACTCAACTGGGATCTCACTGGGATCTAACAAGTGAAGGTTCATTTCACTTTTCCTGATATAAAAACAGCAGTTGCTACTAAATTGCATTAGTTGTTATTAGATTAAAAGTCCAAAGAGCAGAACTGTACCACGGCTGTCACATATGTCAGTGTATAACTTTCTTATTACTCTCCATGTGAAATTTTATGTTAATTTTTAATTCAACATCATTACAGTCAACTGATGATTTGGCTAAAAGAGTTTCAAACTCCAATAGTAACTATGGTTTCTTATCTACAAATGATTGCGTGATTACATGTGATTAAAAAATAATTAATGCATGTGCTTCCACCTTCTATTCCATTGCTTTCACTCCCACGTTTCTATGCATTCTCTCTCAGTTCTTGCCCTGCTGTTTCACCATGGCAAGGGAAAGAATACCTTTAGTAGATATTACTATTATTATTATTATTATTCAAAATGTATGTTATATTACTTGGAATCTTTGTCACATGGTATCTGTGGTGAACATTGAATAGAAATATTATCTGGACTTCACTCTGCCATAAATTAACCCTGCCAAGGCTGTTTCAGTTCAAAAAAAATATTAAACCCCTAAAACTTAGTCATGAAGGGGATTCTGTGGGTTCAAACAAGGCATAGGTCTTCCCCTCGCTCTTTGGAAACATTCAGCTACAACAAAGACGTGTTTCAAATTTCCAATATTTTGAGAATCACAAACACTACCTTCACCTCCTCTCTGACCCTGTTTTAACTGCTACTGATGCTTACAGGTCTCTTGCTCAATACATATTGCTCCTGAGTTTGTTATGTGAAAGGAAACAGGGAGAAGAAAAGGCAAATAGCAGATTTGCATCCCAGTTAAATTACAGTAATTTAAACATGACTCTGCTTTGACTTTGTCAAATATTTTGCTTCTCAGTAAATCTTGTAGGAGAAAAGAATGCCCTTTGAAGATACTATTGACAAAACTTGAATGAAAATAAGATCATTTAAAATAAAATACTTACATTGGAAACTGTAAACTGATAGTAAATGTAGGCTTTACTCTCAACTGTACCTAAAAGGTAAAGAAAGTAGTTACACTTGCAGAACAGAAAGGACCGGCATTAAAAACTGGACCGTGCCACTGCTAGAGACCAATAAATTGTTATTTGTTATCTTTACTGCATTTAGAGGATGCACTGAGCAACTCAAATATTTATTAATATTTCTTTGAGGAACTCTAATTTCTCTTTTTCTTTTCTCCTTAGGCTTTCTTTCCTTTTCTCTCCTTTCTTTTCTCCTTTCTTTTCTTTTATCCTAGGAGATCCAAATTTTCCAAAAATTCATTGAAATCAGCTTTTCTAAAATGTACTACGTTTTATTTTACTGTTATTCCTTCTTAGCTTCTCTTAAATGTAGATCTATGGCTGAAAGTTAATCCTTTAAAATATCCTAAATAAGAAATTTTCATGCAAAAGTGACAATAATATTAATGATCTATGCCATGGAACCATAAGAGAGGAAATAACAGGCCATCGGGAAAAGGAAATACAAAAGTTGAAGCGATCAGGCATTTTTTTTTTCCACGTACAAAAAGAAAAATTCTGTCATCACAAACAAATTGCAAACAGTTTCCCTGAAAAGACTGCAACCTGTATGTTTTGGGCAGGAAATAAAATCATAAGATGTTTTATTGTTTTGTTTCTCAACAGAAGTGAGTGGAATAACAGCTTCGTTATTTTAGGCCTTGACAAAGGAGTACATATAGCTGTCACCCATACGTATAGCAACCACCCAAGGCCTTCGATATTTATGGCAGCAATAATCAGCCAAATCACAGCTCTATTTCTTAAAAGCATCCCAAACTTTCACAAAAGTTAAAAATAGTAGAGGCTTGAAAGTTTTTCTGGGAGATATGATTGATATAGTTAAAATAACAAAAGGGAGTTATACAGGTTGAATGCATAACGTAGAGGACAAGGTAGCTATGCAATTAGGAAAAGGGGGGATGCAATTTTGAACCCCAGGAGCTGCTTGCTTTCATGGAAGTTTAGTCAGAGCCCTGGGCCCTGCACAAGTTAAACAAATAGATTGTGACTGAGGATAAAGGTAGCTTTTAGCAGCTGGAGGATAAGGATATATTCTAACCTACATTTTATTCCAGTGTAGCTAAAGAAAGCTCTGACACTTTTGCCACTGACAGCAGTCTATGGACACAGTAGGACACGAATTAGAGAAGATTTGATCTACTTGGAATGCAGCACTATTAACGGGCAGATGTCATAAACCAAAGTCCTTAGCTCCAAATGATATGGTTCATTGCAAATAAAACAGTAAAATCTGTCAGATAGAACTCCTTAAATCATTTTAATACAAGCCTGAGTATTTTGTAAAAGTTCTTCAAAAAATCATTTCAGAATAACTGATTGGACTGCTTGCTGACTTTTCTAAAAAGTTTATAATAAGGAAAAAAGGCTGCGAAAGCAGCCTGAAGGATTTAAATACCCCAGACTCTTTCAGTTTAATGGACACAAGATGCCTAACTAAAACCTCAGAAATCCCACAAAAAATGCCACAGTTCAAGGTACCTCATTTTTCAAAATTTCCTATATCTCAAGATTAAAATGAAGAAAATACCTGATTTTTTGCAAAGTTCTTCCATTCCTTTAGAATAAGCTCTGCTCCCCTTAGACAGCATGTATTCCAAAAGCAGGTTTAATCTTAAATTAGAGGTTTGTGTCTTTTTTTTTAAATTTCAATGGAATTAAGTTGCAACCTTATTCTTACCCTAAGCAAAAAAGGTATGTATGTTGTAAATTCCTTGACAGAAAAAAACACTGGTGAGGTAAGTAGTATCGATGCCAGTACATCACAAGAGATGAGGTTGACAGGCCTTAGTGTAATTATAGCGACTATCCCAGGGGGAAACAAGATCTCTGGCAGCTTTACTAAGGCGAGGTTGGCAACGTGACAGATACAGCCCGTACACACTTACTCGCGTGCTTATGCGCCAGTATGCCGTGGAAACCAGACGGCAAAAAAAGTTGGCTCCGATGCCATACTTTTGGGTTAACAAAATTTCTACTGTTTTCACAAGCAATTTAAACAATTCCAGAGAGTTAATAACAGTGCTAGTTTTTTTCATTTTCTTCTGATTCTTAGTGCCTAACAATAATTAAATGCATTCTTGCACCCGTTGAAACTAATTTGGATATATACCAGAATATATATCAATCTTGACAGCACAGTTTAACAGTCAGCATGCTAATGTACCAAACCTTTACACATTTAAGGCTATAGTGAAACTTGAAGAAAGAAAAAAAAAATAAATTAATAATAGTTTCAGTTTTCCACTTTAAAGTGGTGAAAAACTATTGATGTACAAGGAAGTACTAATAGCGTGTTACAACGTCTTATTCTTGCTCAATGAAATCCGCAGGAAGATTGACACTTTTAAGTATTAATGCCTTGTTAATCATTCTTATTTCATTATTGATAACTGCTCACCTGTAGATTCTCCATCATCCCAGAACAAGTCCCCAGAAGCTGCACTGTTGTCATCCAGGGCAATTATAAGTCCCATGGGATTCTTGCGGCTGTGGAAAGTTACTTTCTGTCTTACATGTATCATTTATCTAATCAGTCTTAATACATCCTTCATGTTCGTGTTAAGAATATGACACTCAACAGGGTTGCAATACTTTGCGAATTGCCTTAGATTAGTCCTTGGTTGCCTTTCATTTTCATGTAAACAGATTAAAATACATGGCAAGTTTACAAAATGCTATGCAAAAACCCCTGTAGGTAATCACTGAAACTGTAATTTAAGGAGTTGTGGAAGTGAGGTATGGCTCACAGCTACTCCCGTATTTCAAGGTGAAATTGCTAAATGCAATAGGCTGCTACTGATTTGTAACCTGAAAGTCCTCAGCTCAGTCTTGGAAAAAAAAAAACGCATAAAAGCAATCGTTTTTGAAGCATACCTGGCAACAGTTGTGTTAGCTGGTTGTTGAGTAGGGTAAATGTAGCCTCCTCTCAAATGAAGTCCCAGTTTGTCTGCTGGCAGGTACATACTGGACCATTGCTTTCTCGCTGAGATTTTTGCCCCCTTATTGAGAGGGATGTAAAAGAGAACAGGTATGTTGCATAACTCGTGGCTGTGAACATTTTCTTAAGTCCTGAATTTCACCTTAATGTTTCTTCCTAGAAAAGGCTTTCAGTTATGTAAATATCTGTGTGCCAAGGGCACATAAAGATAAACCAACTACCTATCAATATGATTAAGCGACATAAATCAGCTCATAAATCAACATCTCTCACTCTTTAGTTTTTGCTTAGTCAATGCAGAGAGCAAGTCCTGTTGGAACTCTGACATGAATGTTTCTATTTATTTTATTTCAAACATGGCCTTTGCTAAAGTTTCCACTCAATCTGTCTCCTGTGCTATATTCCATACCTCTGTGTCCTTTCTTGAGATGTATATTTATGTACTTATCCCACCATCCCTTCATCCCTTGTCTCACCATTTCCTTCCTATGGGCTTTACTTTAGGTCTCTGTCACCAAAGCAGGGCTGACAATCTTATTTCGTCACATAGCCATTTAAAAAAAATCTCCCTATAGTAGCCTCTGCATTTACTTACCGTATCATACTCGTACCATACTGCATCAGGAATATATGCTTGAATTGTATCCACACCCTGAAAAGTGAACAAAGAAACGACTTCCATATTTGAAAGCAACTTAATCTACTAAATTATATTGTCCAAGAAAACTAAAGTTCACATTGAGAAAATCATTGATACTTCTCCTCTTCACTGTTTTCTCTAATGGTTTTATGATGATGTCCAGAAAGGAAGGCAGCTATCCAAGTACAATTTCTGCAAATTATTTACAAGATTCTGCCACACAATAAGCCACGATCCATTTGTTTTCTTGTGGCGTCCCAGACAAGCCGAAAGGCAGCAAGAAAAGCTGATTCTGAATGAAATTCAGGAATGACACAAAGTTGAGGTGAATCAGAATATCAAACCAGATGCCTTTGACTCCATAAAGGACTGGAAAATAGGAGTGGGATTTAATAGCACAAAGTGCCATTTTCCATTTTGGCAGTGACAAAAATATGCTGTGGGCTCTCTCACTGGAAGCAATAAATGAAGGAGGGAGGAAAAAAAAAAAAAGAAAAAAGAAGCAAAACCTAGGCTTGTTAGGAATCCATCAACAGCCATAAGTCAGTAATGTGATGTACCCATGAAAAAATAAATGTAAACTAAGGATCTCGCAAAAACCATGTTTGCACTGGAGGGAAATTTGTGTCAATGCTAATAAACAAGGCCCTCTGCAATCTCTTTGCCAATCGAGTTTACGGGTCTGGTCAAGACAGAAGAGTTCATGCTAGAATAGGACCAGGATTTCTTGGGATCCCTGGGGAAATGGCCGAGCCTATTCTTGCGGTTCAGCTCGTTCAGCATAAAAAAGGAGAGAGAGTGTGATTTTGGCAGGAAATACGTATGCAGTAGAGGAGCTATAACCTTTAAGCTGATTAACAGGGTTGTCACAAGACTGGAAAGGCCCAGAACTGGAAGGTGGTTTCGAATCAGAGCAATAAAGGAGTGACAGGAATAGTGTAACTTGGGGATTTGATGTTGCAAGCCCCTGCCAGAAAAGAGAGCTGGAACTGGAGACTCGACGTGTCCCTGTGCCTCGCGAAGTGCTTATGAGATAGATACCAAAACAGCCAAACCTACCGGGTCAAGTACAGGGGAAATGAGCAGCCCAGGACCCCACAGGAACTGCTTATCGACACTCCACGTCACGTCATCAGAGTAGAACCTGAGAGAATGGGAAGGATAGAGCAGTAAATGGCTTTTAATGAATTACGCCATCATCAGCAATCCCACTATTTCAGGGTACTGTCTAGAGGCATGACTGAAGAACGGCAGATAAAAATTGCCCTTTTTTTTTTAAGTGTCAGATACTCTAAAGATGAGGAGGTCTTAATTGTTTAGTTAGTATTCTCTACACATGTGTGAAAGTGTAGGTGTGCGTGTGCTCTTGACACAGCTTGTTCAAGAGTTTCCAGGCAAGGAAACATATATTCTAATATATATCTATACCTGGTGGTGGAGAATAATTTGATTAGCTGACAACAACAGCTCATAGCAACTCCTAAGAGTGACTGACAAGAATATATGCGTATATGCAGAAATTACAGATGGTTTCTGATTACTCTTCTGATTACTCCAAAATGGTGTTCCATGAATTGAAAAGTTGTCTATATATAAACACATTCCAATGTGCATTTTCAGAGACTACATCAGTGTTTAGAGAGTCCCTAGCAATGTTTAATGTCTCTGATTTTTTTTATTCCTCATAAAACTATCACAAAGACTGATGAGTAAACTTACTCATGCAAAACTGGCCGCACAACTGTGTCTCCTTGAGTGTGAGCTTTATAAAAGAGTGTATACAGGTAGGGCAGCAAAGTGTAGCGAATATTCAAGTAATACTTGGAGGTTTTCACCAAGACTGAATCAGGTCCAAACACAGCCGGATCTTGATCCTGAAAACAAATATCAGATGATTATTATTTTCATCATGCAGAAAACACTCTGCCAAACATGTGAAAAGTGGCTGTGGTTTCAGAAAAGCAGAAATTCAGTGGTGCACATCTGCACAGTGTTTGCCTTCTGGGTGGTGTGACCTGAGGTCCTGCTCCTCCAGGATCCCCGTGCTTTACACTGCGTGTCCTTCCTTGCCCATCTACATTGAAGGCTCATTGGGGTTAGGCCCAGGATTCACCCTGGCATGCAGGCAGGTGCATGCTGAAGGGATCCCAAAAGTCAATCTAATGGGTCATACAGCAGTAAGTGCTTGCCCTTGATGGTATGCACAACCCATGGTGATGAAACTGTTGCCAAATAAGTGTAGTCTTAAAGTATATATAATTAACCCTTATGAAGTTGAACCTCTGAGATCTAGGATTTCATAAAGAGAGCTTAGGTTCTGCCATTTCAAACTGGTCAGCTATGTAATCATCAGTGATAGTAATCATTACTAGCAATACTATTAAAGGGAATGTGGTAGTGTAACACAAAGCATTTTGTAAAAGAAAGCACAACTTACTATGAATCCTTCAGAATTGTGATTCCTGGAAAATGGGTAAAATGCTCCTACTTGCATCCATCGTCTGCAAAGTTCTTCTGTGGTGTCATCAAAGAAGCCACAAATATCTGCTCCAATCTTTAAATAAAAACAGGTTGTGTTGGATGTGCAGTACATTGCACCTCTAATCCCTACACAAAACTTCTAGTTTTCAGAAATGCATTAATTCAGCCTTAATTGCTAGCCAGAGTGACTGAACCATTCAACATATTTGTATCTTTCTTCTTTCAAATTCAACCTTGTTGTACAAAAAATTCAACTGATTACTAGCTAATGCTGCCCATCGCTCTGTTTCTTCCAAACTTTTACCTTCCTGTTTGGTGTTAATATACATACATTAGGAAAAAAGCTGAAAAGTCATGCAAGTTTAAATCATGGAAAGGAATTTGGCTATTTCCCTTATAAATGGATGTCTCTAATTTGAAATAAGAAAAACAGTGAAATGTTTCACATTGATCACTAGTAGGTGATCACAACAGGTAGCTTGGGATATACAAGATAACATGTTTGTTACCACCATACACACAGACACAATAATCAAAATAAGTGGCCTAAATCAAAAATCAGTAATTGGAAAAAGAAATCATAGAATCATAGCGTGATTTGAGTTGGAAGTGACCTTAAAGCCCATTTAGGTCCAGCCCCCTGCCATGGTAAGGAACATCCTCCACCAGACCAGGTTGCCCAAAGGCCCCATCCAATCTGGCCTTGAACACTTCCAAGTGTGGGGCATCCACAGCTTCTCCGGGCAACCTGTGCCAGGGCCTCGCCACCTTCACAGGGAAGAATTTCTTCCTAATATCTCATCTCAATCTCTCCTCCTCCAGTTTAAGGCCATTCCCCTTTGTCCTATCACTCCATGCCCCTGTAAACAGTCCCTCTCCAGCTTTCTTGTAAGCCCCTTTAGTTACTGGAAGGCTGCTCTAAGGTCTCCCTGGAGCCTTCTCTTCTCCAGGCTGAACAACCCCAGCTCTCTCAGCCTGTCTTCATAGTAGAGGTGCTCCAGCCTTCTGAGCATCTTTGTGGCCCTCCTGTGTTAAAGGGAGATTCCTAAAGGGGATTCATTTGAAGCTGAAAATGTAAGATGGTTATCTAGATAGCGTTTGATTAGATCATCTATTATCATAGAGGTAGAGCTACTGTTTATCCATATGTTTTGAAAGGATGTCACAAAAATAATGTCATACATAAGGAATTCCAAAGAGGTTAAAGTCCAGTATTCCAGGTATTGCCCATTTTAAGTGATCCCATGTTGCTGCATTATCTCCCAGCCAGTGTCCTGTGTGCTTTCCTGATCCAACAAAAGTAGACCTCGAAATAAGGAAGCTTCGTTTTCCAGGAAACAGTGCTTCGATAACTCTTAAAAGGAAACAAGACTGGAATTATGCAAAAGTAAAAAGACAATTTGGACATCAATAGTTTTATATAAGGCAGATTTACACTGACTGATTTACAATAATTGTTCATCCCAGGGATGTGGACTCCTTTACAGTTAATCAGGTGTCTTTTAGCCGAGGTCAAGACATTAATTTTAAACAATCTTTTTATACAGCTTTGACAACCAATGTGTGGCTTTTATTACCAACTTTAGTTAGCAGCTTTAGCTGCATTGGCTTAAATATAATACAGTGTTTTCCAGGAATTGGGTTCCTTTAGAAGTGAAATCTCTTGCTTTTTTGAAAATGCAGGCCATGTACTTTTCTGAAATCCTTTTGTAAAGATTTTAGGATGTATTCCTTACTTCTGCGTTGATATGGCCATGGAATATCCATAAAGACTGTGGACGTCGTAATGTTTCCCCCATGTCTGCACTGCATCCATACAAAGTGTCTTGGAAAACATGAGCTTATCAAGAATACCTTCAATAAAGGAATAGAAATACCACTTTTAAAGTACATTTTGATTCTGACTACTTGCAATCTTTTCTTTAATGCACATGCATGACATTTAAGCCCTTTTTCTCTTTAATGTTTGTACTAAGGCCGGTATTACTGCTACAAAAACAAAACGCTACTCTTGGCTGCTGGTTTGATTCATCTTTGCTCTGTGACCTTTTCTACTCTTGAACTTTGCACCCATGCAAAGAATAACTGAGAACTACACTCTAAATTTCTGAATCATTATCTGACAACAGGTTGGCAATAGTTACTTAAACCTACTACTTAATACAAATTATGAACTCCATTTTAATTCTGCATATATCTCAAAAACTACTGATAGTGAAATAAGATCATTATATTATCAGACATAATTAAGGCAATAATAATATTCAGTAATAATTTGAAAAGGGAAAAAAGCTGGTTACATGAACCATGCCTTCCACAAGGGCCAAAGTATACTGTTATTTTCTGTCAATAGTAATTTTCAAACTCCACCCATAAGACCTACCCTAAAATCACTTTGCATCCTTGTAGCCAATTGCTCAGTAATTCATAAACTTTTTGGTATTTTGCTTTCTGGTTAAAGCAGATGGACTTACTGGGAGTGAAAGGAGGATAGTTCAAGTCATTCGGCGCACAACCTGTTTTTGAGCCTTGAACGAAGTTGGATATTTCATTCATATCCTGAAAAGATAAGATGCAGAATGTAATAAAGTTTCCTCAAGTACATTTTTGTAACAAAGTCTTACATTCTATTTTCTTATCCTTTAAGGAATAATTACTTAGAACTAATACAATGCAATTAGGCAAGAACAATATAGCTCAGACACTGACCTGGTCTAATCCTGTATTAATGTAGGTCTCAGTGTTGGATAGACTTCTATATCCAGGTGAGCATCATGTCACCTTATCCCTCCCCAGAAAGAAACTGCAAGAAGTGTTCATCTGTACATCGTCCCTACCTATGACCAGCTCCACACATCGCTCAATGAAATGTCTTTGGTATGGAGCATGTGTTTGCAGAGAAACACAGAACCAGCAAACGTACGCTGTGACTTTCTGTCAAAATACCCAAGGTGACTAGATGTTCTGAAACATCTCATTTATAATACTTTCCAAGTCATTATGCTTTCAAATTTTGCTGTCTTCTTCCATGAATATTGTATTTGGCAATGCCGTAAGTGCATTTCTGTGTGCATCCTTGAACGTGCTGCAGGAACAGCATGCATGGAAGAAGAGAGCAAATTCATCATGGAGGCACTGTAGTCTACTGACCAATTTGCTTCACTCAAATTATTTGATCTCTGTAAAAGAGCTGTGCAGTCTTACACTTCATAGCTTGACTTGATGGAACCACAGAGTCAGAAAAAATAAGTGAGAAAAACCTCATTCTATCACGTAGCAGCTGAAGGACTGTATTTTGCCATACAGGTTAATTTAAAATTGTTACAGCTTTTTAAAATGTATGACAAAATTTTCAGTAGATTCTTGTTTTAATTCAAAATATATATTTATTTTTAAGTAAAAGGAAGTAGGAAAAACACAAAAAGAATAAAAGGAAGAAGGTGCTGAGACAGGGATTGAGAAGTTTAAGCACAGATTTCTTTCAGGCATCCACTTTTAGAAGCTTTATTACAGGATATTCCTTTAAAAAATGAATCTAGTCAGTCAAAATGGTTCTTAATCTCATCTGATTTGCATGAACTGTACCTAAAATCCATCGTGCCAGACTGTATTTTAGTCCTTTCCTGGGACAACCTGTCTAGGGAGCCTGAATTTTCCAAATCCTTATCTGGAAGAGCAATTGCAGATTCACTAATTCCACAAGCTACTTGGAGCATAGATACAGAGATTGTATGAAATACACTGTGTATTCAGGCCCTGCTTAGGACACATGCACTGAGCAAGCGTGCAGGTCTCTAAATGTTGCCATTTTGAGTGCAGGAGTGGGCTAGCATTTGCCTTTAGCAATGGTTCATCAGTTGAAGCATTTTAAAGTGTCACTGGACAACCAAAAAAATAGCACACTGATCATTTAAATGCCATGACTAATGATTCAAATTAAAATTTAAACTTCAAATTTGAATTGCAAATTCAACTCCAGAAGACATCCACATCCTGCGCTGATTTCAGGTTAGTAATAGTAAACATCCCTTTCAAATTCAATGCAAAAAGAATTTGATAAACTTCTATCCTTAGCTAGTAATAAAAATTAAAGTTCTGTATTACTTACAATCCAGATCCCATCATATGGCACTGTGTTATAGAACAGTTTGCATTCTTCCACCCACCAGCTAGTGCACTCTGGGTTGGTGAAATCTGGGAAGACAGTTTCCCCTGGCCACACCTGCAATATTAAAAGGGAAATAATTAATTAAACTTTTAATTATGTTAAAAAGAGTTCATAGAATCATAGAACAGCCCAAGTTGGAAGGCACCCTGAAAGATCATCTGGTCCCACCTTTCATGAGAAAGGGAACCCAGATGAGATCATTCTGCACCCTGTCCAATTGCATCTTGGAAACTCCCAGTGATGGGGACTCTACCACGTCCCTGGGGAGGGTGTTCCAGTGATTGATTGTTCTCATTGTAAAAAGTTTCCAGTGCAACTTGTACCTGTTGCCCCTCGTATTCTCCATGTGGTTCCTCGTGAAGAGAGAGCCTCTGTTCTCTTTGTAGCTGCCCTTTAAATACAGGTACATTGTGATGAAGTCCCCCCAAACCTTCTCTTCTCTAGGGAGAAGACACCTAACTCCTTCAGTCTTTCCTAACAGAGCAGGTTCTCCAGCCTTTTGATCATCTTTGTGGTCCTCCTTTGGATCCTCTCCAGTCTGTCTGTCTTTTTTGAATTGTGGGGACCAGAACTGGACACAGTACTCCGGGTGCAGCCTGACAAGAGCTGAGTAGAGTGGAATGGTAGATAGAGATCACATCTCTATCTCTGCTAGTTATGGCCCTGCGGATGATCACCAGGACCCCCCATAGTTGGGACATCGAGGGCAGTGCTCACATAGTGCTCTGCTGAAGACTTTTGAACAACAAATTGCTAGAGCGACAATAGCTTGTGTGCAGAAAGAAGTCAGAAAGAGTATGAGTTTCTTAACTTCAGAGTTTTCAATTGGTTTTCTTTTAAGCCATAGAAGGAACAATACACAACAGAAAAAAATCTCAATAGAAGTTAAAATTATATATTAAAAGGACAATGTGGGAGCTGGCTCTTCAGTCACTACTGAAAATAGATAGGAGCTGGCTGATGAATTGTCCCTTGAGACTTCAAGTTACCTTAGTTTTCCTTTTTGTTTAATGTAAAAAACTGAAAAAAAAATATCCAGAAAGTTTGAGAAGTATCATATCCTAAATGAGACCTTATAAACTTAGTTCTTACTGACAGGTAATTTTACTGAAAGCAGCAACTTAGAAAATGAGAGTTTAAAAGGATGCTCCTGACCTAAATTAAACCATAATAGTGACAACAGACCAAGTTCAAATTCATAAAAATGCAATTACCTCCCCAAGTAATGGTGTTACTCCATCTGATTCATTAACCCAGACTTTTTTGCTCTGTCCCCTGATGTAGCTTCCATATGGACTACCGTCAACTAGATTTTGTGTGCTAATAGCAGGATCCTAAAAAAAAACAAGAAAAACCACAAACAAAAAAACCAAGACACATTCCATCAATTATTATAGACTACTAGAATGTTAGACAATAAATCTAATAATTACATAGAATAAGCAAAGAATAATAATAGTTATAGTATTTACAAGGGAAAAAAATAGCTAAATGCTTACCAATATGATAATATATTTTTGTCCATATTCATGCATATAAGCTGCAAAATTAGGGAGATCTTGAAACTTCACTTTATCATAAGTAAAATCTTTCCTTTCCTCCATATAGTCAATATCGGTGATCTGAGCATCCTGAAAGAGAAGGGAGTTCAGCTTTAACACGAGAAGTGATGTGTAAAGATTTGGTATGTTAGTTCAACGTAATTTCTTCCGACAATTCCTGGTTATCCTATAGTGAATTTATTGTTGGGACTTTACTGCAGCCTGGCAGAACTTATGCTGTCAGGACCACTAGCAAACAATGTGCATCTCATCTCGTACTTACATACCTAATTAATGGTACTGACACATCTTTTGTGCCTAAAAAGACTCGCATTTACCATTAACAGAATTTAAATGAATGTGTATATTGGCATCCTTTCTAATAGCCCCTGGGCGTGTAGCTATTTCATTACAGTTGCCTGACTTCAAGAGCTATCCCCTTAAATCCAAACATTTTTTCCTCAACTCTCAGCTTAACATTAGGGTATTTTTATTCTATATAAGCCATCAGACTAATGTGTCCTGAAATCTAATTTCAAAAGTTAATTGTACTTTACCTTTGGCTCTCAATTAAGAATAATATATGGTCCTATAATTGTCCACTGGACAATTAAAAAAAAAATAATCATGGATTAGGTAACATGAGAAGATAAGTGGATATAGTTGGAAAGTATAACTGAAAAACTATTACAACAAATTGCTTAAATATAACTTCCTGTAATTAAGCCCCATCATGTCCCATGTTCTGATAATGGGTCTACCATTAAAATGCATAAAAACCTTTGACACCAAAAGCTTATATATTAGAAATTTACTAATTTAAACTGATATGAAATGCGCCAGTTGCAGAACACCATGGTCAGGATACCTCTGGGTCATTTCTCCTGCAGAGCTCTACCTTCACAGGGTTGCTGTGCTCCTCAAACCCCATACTTACGTAAGGGAGTCCAATCGCCCTGTTCCTCTCCACAACTTTCTTCACCTCATCCAAAGACCCGTAATTCCAGCGGCTGATCTGGAAGCCCAGGCTCCAGTAGGAAGGCAATACTGGCAGTCCCACGAGCTGCAAGTTGAGAGCAAAAATCCCATGCACTGTCAGTGGACACCGCATGTGTCACCTCAGCGCCCGTTTCTCTAGATCCATACTCCTCAAATCTATTTGAATAATATACACTAAGCTTGAGTGTGTGAAATGAGCAGCCCACACCCAAATATAATATTTTTCTATGGTGGTTTTTTTTTAAAAATTTTAAGAAATAGAAATAGTTTGGGACAATGCGCATTCTTTAAGGTGTCACTGAAATGTAAGCAGATCTCAAGAAGTACGAGAGATATCAATGATACTTTTTGACCATAAAATCATGACATACCTTTAAGCATGTTATCTACCCTATAATACTGCCAAATGAACAGGAATTTGTGCCTATAACAGTAATGAGCCCCAGCAAGGAAGCGTAAGTTATTCCATGTAGACCATCTCAGACTCCAATGACCACTGTGTAAATGAGTCAGGCCATACAGACAGATGGATTTAGCAGCTTCAGACTTCTTGGACCTCGAGCTGCCGCATGGTCTCTGCTCCAGCGTCTCCAGAGAAAGTAGTGCTTGAGTTCCAGCTGCCCGTAGCAGGACAGCTAAAAACATTTACACCCCATCTTAACCCCAGCTAGCTATTTCTAATGACAGCAGTCACATTAGGGACATACTAGCAGCTATTCTTAATTAAATATATACTGAGTCATATTTTGAGTTAATGTATAAGATAGTGAAGACATACTGTTATATAAAGTGGAAAAAAAAATACCAACCACCAAAAAATCCCAAGCGCTTTTAAAAATCTGTTCAATGCATAGTCTCTCGAGCTAAAGGTACCTGCAGGTACTCCTGGACTACTTGCTCTGGAGTGTTCCCCAAGAAGATATAGAAATCAAGGATCCCACCAGAAGTTCTGTAGGTCACTGCTGGAGCAGGCTGCACTGCAAACTCTGCCGGACAAGAGTCACGAAACCAATTATGAATATCAGCTAATTCTAAAAGAACATTGTGATTTTCTAATTGATGATTAGACAAATTACTTAAGAAAAAAACCCACAAAACAAAACTACCTAAGAAACCCAAAACCATTAATTGAACTTGTAATGAAGGGGGAATGTATTCAGATGACTCTTTTGAATATCTATATTTCCATTCATTTACATCCTACAGAAAAAAGAATCAGAAGAAATCCAATGGCTCAACCTTTTTTCTTTAAATTTTTAGTACAACTTTCTGGCATCAAGAGAGGTGAAGAGCTCTGTAAAGTAGACATATATGCATGCTTATCTATAGAGACTAAAGAACATTTACTTTCAAGTATTGCTTACTCCAAATTTAGGCTCCGATTCCAGAGTCCTGCACATCTGCACAGAGCTGCACAGGCTTCGGATAGCTTTCTGATCCTCAGGTTTCCAGCGCAATCTTCACGTTAACTGTGCGCTACTCACTGCTTACGTTGCGTACGCTAAACACTACAGTTTTGATCCCAGTCCCACAGTTCATTTACAAAGTTATTTAACTGCAATGCTCAGAGCGATAGAGAAAGCTTTCTTACCCATGGCATTGCTATTCATTAGGAAAACACCAAAGGAGGCTCCAGTGCTGTCTTCCAAACACAGGAAGAAAGTCTGAACTCCATACAAGTTATGCATTTCCTTAAAGGATAAAAAGAAAAAGTAAGCTGATTAAAATCTAATAACAGTATCTGTTCTGGGATATTTCAAAATATATCCCAGGTAGAACTTGAAACTTCTCAAAATATTAGCAAACAACAAAAATAAAAATCCTGACACCTTCCTACATTTCTGCTTTCTCTTTCCTGGCATTCCTCTCCTTTATGAGAACATTGTCAATTAAAACAAACATTTCCCCAAATACACAGATAACATAAGCAAGCAGATATGACGGATCTTCAGGCAAGTCTGCATATATTGCAGCACTATTTCTGGGTAATGTATATGCGCATCAAACGAACAATAGAACTTGAAGGGTGATTGCATCACCTTTCACCACAGATTAGATTTTACACCTCGTCTATATTTCTATTAATCCTGCAAGGTAATCATTTTTATGTCTAATCTATGGAAATAAGAGAGTGCCTTGCTTCTTATTTATTTCCTTTCTAATGTTGGTTTTTTTTTTTTTTTCCCCCATTATTATTACTGGCAAAAACCTTGGAAATTTTAACAATTGTTTTAATAGTTGTGCTTCTTCCCCTGCAAAAGAAAACTCAGAACAAAGTAATGAGAAACAGAACTTGATCAATTTGAAATTATCCTAACTTGATTCTGTTCACTGTTAGTTTAACTTAATGAGTCCACGCTCAATAGAGCCATTCAGGTAAGAAGTATCTTCGACAAGAGACCATAGTGAGGTGTCTCAAGGCAAGGGGTACAAATTCCAAATTATTAATACATATAGTGGTTTCATCCTGTAGCTTGTGTTAGTGTAGCTCCTATTTCAGCAAAACACTGAAGTGCTCTCTAGAAGTAAACCATATGAGTTGTTGCTTTATGAAGCTTGAGGTAATAGTGACAAATAGTTTTACAATTACCAAAAAATGGGTGCCCTGGAAATTGTTTTGGAAAGAGACAGCCATACAGACTATAGAAACAAATAATTGCTGACAGACATATTTTATCTTGTAAAGAGACAGCTGTTAAACAGAACTTTTCCATCATTTGACGAGCTACAAGGATGTTAACTGAAGAAGCGTGTGTCATCTGTACTGAAGGCTGCACACAGCAATACATTAGGACATATTGTTATTTATTTTGTTTATCAGTAGAAACTGAAGACTCCTATATTAATGTTTATCAAACAGTTTTCAACTGCACATCAACACAAAAATCAAAATATTTATAAAAAGCTATTCCTCAGGGAACTTTTGTCAGTACCATCTAGCTTTCAGTAATAACATGCAGTGCCTGAAAAGTCTTTGGGGAAAAACTCGATGGATATCATTAATGAGTCTCTTGCATAATAGCTTGAATTCCAGAAGTCATCTGCAAAGAATGAAACGTAATAAAGCCAGTCCTTACTCCAGAGGGGCCAATATCTCTGCTGAACATGGGCCAGGTTTTCCAGTTAACATCGTGCCGGTACTGCTTATGCACATGCTCTCCCACACCATAAATGTTGCTGCTAGGTAGTTTGATTGATAGCTGTAAAAACTGGTCAGCATACTGCAGTGGTCCTATGGTAGTATCAAACCTGATGAAACAATTTAAAAAAAAAAAAAAAAGAAAGTATTTTACCAAAAATTGTTGCAGTAGTTGTTTCTACTCCTTTTAGTTAGAGCTGGATAGAGGGAGGTAGGACAGTGTGGGGCTGGAGCAGAGCGACCCTTGCACAGACGACAAGATGAACGGTGCCTGTTGATCCTACAGAAACCTCTCGTCCAAGTGGCGCATTGGTTTTGGGGGGTACATTTGCTCTCCCCTCTTCCACCACAACTTCCCACCCTGCATCTGCTGCACTGAATCCTGAATCCACTCTCTGCAGCCACTCACAGTAACAGGGCAGATGGAAAATTCCCGTGGGTGGACAGAAACACAAAAATAATCCACTCCATCAGATCTTGCAAATCAATAACAGCTTTTGCTTGCCAGCAAAAATGAACAATACCTGCTCTTGAGTCCTGCTCGGCCACAGGGAACGGCAGACTACAGCTACATGCTGGCTCTCGAATAAACCATTTGATGGCTATCACACCTCTGGTAGCAAATTCTGCATAAAGCAACTGCTAAGCTTTCTAAGGAACCTGAAGGTGGTGGTGTTGAAAATAAATACAGAGGCTATTGTATATATCTGTGCAAACAGGACAAGCCCAAGATCAATATTCCTCCTTTACAGCTATTAGCAAAACACACACAGGAAAAGTCAATTTCTATTAATAAAGTTTCCTCTATTAATTTAATTTTGCACCTTTCACCATTCCCCTTTATTACAGACAAACAATTCATCTTCCAAATAAGAATGACGGGAGCTTTATGTACTTAAGCAAAACCTGGTTTCACTCCTTGTTTCTGCGGGAGGGACTCGGGAAATGGTGGGGAAATCTGAGCAGTGCTGAGGCAGAGGGCAGCAGGAGGCAGCCCAATTCCTGCTGCAAGGTGCACCGAGGAGCAGCTCCCTCCACGGCAACCGACTCATTTTGTTGCTCTCCTTCCTTTAGCTCTGCTGAGCTCTCACAGCTGGAATGGTCAACCAGACTCTAGACACCCTCGACCAGAAACTTCTCAGGTTGTGACCCCACCTGCGGTCCCCAATGGTGCCAAAAAGGCTTCGTTGGGCATCTTAGGCATCCTCGCTCCTGATGGATGGAGGGGACCATCCGTAGGCATCTTTTTCTACAGCCAGGTGTGTGCCACAACGCCACCAAAACGTGGTCATTTTCCGTCATGTGACAAGAACGCTGGGATTGTGGTCATGTTAATTTTAGAGTTAAACCAGATTGAAAGCAGTGAGAAATTGAAAGAAGCTGATCCTCAGATTTGAAGGTTATCTTCAGCTTCACTAAAGCAAGAGCTTAGAGGGATCTGGAGAAACACAGTCCTTCCCCAAAAGCAGAGAAAATGACTTACTTTCAGATGGCAAACTACCTTGGTATGTATTAACATCATACACAATTTCAAAGGAATATGCTTTTATCTCCTCACTTTATGTAGTTTTAATTAGAATCTCTTTCTACAATTGTATTTTCCTGTGATTTTTGTGACATTTCACAGTCATGATATTCGTATAGGGGAGAGTAACACAACTTTCTCTTGACTTATGCAAACACAGCCACATTAATTTTAAGGGACTTTATCACTTCAGATGTATTAGTACACTATGAGTACATTTAGCACGATGAGTATATCACTATCACTAAAATCTTTGAGGCATAAAGATGTCCTTAAACTATTAAATACACAGTGCATTAGTAATTACAAACACTGCAGAAACAAGAGACAGAAACAGGGGAGTTCGGACTTGCTACAATTTTAAGCTGCTCATATTTTTTTAAAGTTAAAAATACTAACACTTAATGGAGGCTTCATAGGCCAAATCCTCATCTGATGTATTTCTGTCCATTTTCATTAATTCCAAGGACTATCTTGCCCATCTGCTCACAAACTGTCCTGAAACTAGCTTTTTTTTGGAGAGGAAGGTCTGCATTTCTGATGAAACTATGGAAATCTTCCAGGTTTTCTTGCAAATGGTGATAGTAATAGACCAATCAGAACTCTAACTCTTTTGAGGCTCTCAAGTCCCACAAACAATGATGGAAAGTCATAGGCTTTAAAACAGGATTTTTGTAATGAACTGCAGTAACACATTCATCCCCACTCTTTCCTTTCCAAAGGGGTCTCACATTTATTTGGTTGTTTAAGACTTGGGGGAAAGCACTCATCTTGTGTAAACAAATTTATCAAGGATTTGTCTTTGAGAAGCTGCCCTTATCCCATGCTAACCACAGCTTTCTTTGAGATACTCAAACTCTGAGTCAAGCATTGTTTTATTTTTTTTCTTTAGAAACAGAAAATGCAACTACTTTTATCAAATTAAAGAAAAGCCTAAGGAAAATATAGGCAATCTTCCAGAGCACTGTTTCAACATGGTTCTATTAGACTAGATTTCTTATTCCCCCCCCATATACCTGTTTAATCAGTCATGCACTACTGAATATCAAGTCCATCTTTTGTGCTCTCTATAATGCAAATCAATCATTATAGAGGATTCTAAGCAAGAAAACAATACTAATAAGAGCACAAAAGTAACTGCTAATTAATTAAACTTGAAGCATTGATAATCCAACTGACCTAGCACTCTGACAGTTAATCATTCTTGGACTGATTTAATAAGCATGTTCATCCTGACACTTCCCCCTTCTAATGGGTCTTAAAGCCATGCTGTTACGTTTCTAGGTTTGTTTTATTTATTTATTTTTAGAACCTAAATGGGATGAAAGCATTCAATAAACAAGCTCAAATATTTTACTTACAGCATTACATGACCAGCTTATCAGTGGCTTGCACCAGCTATTCTTGGATATCATAAGTCTAAAGGGCAACCCAGTTTTGGCAATTCAGGGCTTCAGCATGATTGCAACAAATAAGATAAAACACACAATGAAGAGTGTTCCAACGCAATTTGAAGCACTGGCAAGGAGTCCTTCCTATAATAAAAATTCCCTCAATTGATAAAACAAAGTAGCTGTAAAGATTTCCCTGATATCGAGGGAGATAGACAGCCAGATTGAAAACCTTTCAGACAGACTTCTCCATATCAGACAAGTTATTTCCAAAGGCCTCACAAGAGTCCTGTAGAACAAGCATCAGCAAAACAAGAGAAGTAGATTACATGTCCAAGAGGGCACCTCACACATGGCATCTTGGACATACACTGTGTGGCAATGTGGGCTTTCAGAGAAAACCAATGACATCCGTGCTATTCAGAAAAAGCGCAAACGTTACTTACAGCACTCTACCATTGCTCACTCTGGTCACCACGATGCCAAAGGGGTTCTGCTTCACATCCACTTTATAGTTTAAATTGGAGGCTGCGGATCCAGTGAAAGATTGCACATGCTCATGAGGGACTTCAAATCTTTGTGCGTTAGGATCAGTGATCTGCACATATTTAAACAACCAAAGTGTTGGGCCTTTAAAAACTAATGTCTAATTCAAACATTTTCCAGCATTAACATGTAGTTCTGACTTAGGATATTCCCACCCTATCCCAGTTTCCTCTTCTACCTTCATTGTTATTCATTTCCAACTTTCATCACTCATTTTCAGCTGTTTCCCTCATAATACTGGACCCTGTGTTTCCCTGGCTCAGCAAGAACCCACCACAAGAGGAAGTTCTCCCACAGAAGAAGATCTGGCTCAACCCCAGAACCCATTGATATCCCACATTCACCGCACAGACTATTGAGTTTTCCATAGATAACAGAAATCATTGGAAGAGCTAATGTTGTCTGTCAAAATCATTGAGAGATATGGCCAGGCCATAAATAAATAAGTAAACACATTTATCCCAAAAATTTTCCTACAATGAGGAAAAAAGATAGATACCATAAAAGCTGAGCTTTTCAAAGGTCTCAGTAATTTTTCATGCAGAAATCCCACTGTGCTAAACCCTCGTTAACCCAATGCATTGCAACAGCGGAGAGCACAAAGAAAGGAGGAGCCAAGCACTTCAGTGGGAGCCATGAGAATGCATCAGAGGGATTAATCCAGCCCTCCTAACCTCACTGCACAGTAACAGCCAGCCTAAAATCTTGCACAGAACATGAACCTTAAAACAGCATAGGAAAAAGATTAACCTTGAACCGGAAGCGATTTGGTGTCTGATACTCTCCTGTGAGGAGGACGGTGTTGATATCATTCCCAAAGAGGGAAGGTGACGATAGCCTTGTTAACGTAGTCTCGAAGCCTTGGAAAAAAAACACATATTGCAATGTTTTGTGTTGAATTGGACATCAGCACGTGCATAAATTGGGGAACTGAGCCCACAGCTTACCTGCCCGAGTTGATCTTGTTGACCCATCCACTTTGTACCCATGTTTTGAAGAGAAGAAACACCAGGGCACACTGGTATCGCTCTGAGGACTCCAGCAGCAGCCACGCAGAGTACAGATGCTCTGATTCAAGGACATGAGGGGCACAAATGAGCTGATTTTACACAAATAAATCCTCTATACTAAAACAGTAAAAATGCACATGGAGTGTATTTTACCCCAAACACCAGAAACCTTAAATAACATTTGAAATCAGATCAACTCCTCTGAAAATCTATCAGGCAAATTCAGTGGCATAGAACACACTAAATAGAAAGGATATTTTTCTGGATTCAGAGTAGAAACGTGCTTACTAAACATTCATTCTTTCTAAAACTCACAAGATTCACAGGCAAAATGAACATTTAAAAAGAATTATTGAAACATTTGAGCTGTGACAGATGTAGTATAGTCTGACCAAAAGTCATACACTGGAGAGGGAGTAAAAGTTATAATTGGCTTAACATCTGGTAAACATCTGGTCGATAAACATCTACATAAGCATAATTGATCATAATGTATAATATCTATATTTTAATGTAATTTTCCAATATCAGAAATGTTCAGATTGCTTCTGCAGAATCTCAGATGGAGGGTTTTCCCCCCCTAAAAAAAAATCCCAAGCAAATAAACTTGTTTAAAGCATGTATCTCAGCATAGTGGCACCAACCTTCACACTACCTTTCAGTAGTACAGTAAGCTGCAGTACCTTTGCTTTGCTGTTAGAAATTAACTTACTCACGTGCTGTCTGCGTGAGTTTTATGCTTGAAGATAAGATTTGGGTAATACATCACTAAGTTTCTGCATATTTTCTCACATTAAAAATCCGACTCATTACTTAGGGCAAAGGGCAGTAGTAATACAAGCTTCACTGAGGGCAAAGGACAGTGTCCATAAGTGATGTCAGGTATCCAAATCCAACATGCAGATCTTTAAACCTTTTCCTCCAGCTGCTAACTAACAGAAGCTGCTTCTTCCTTCATCTGATTGCGGTCAAATGTTTCTGGTGTTTATGCCATGCTTATTTAAAAATATTCTGCAGCTTGAAACAGGTGGAGATGATCCAAAATCTCTATTGCTGCTGACCTGACTGGCACTTGGTTTTGGGTTATAGAGCCCAACCTGACCAGTGCAGGTCAAATGCTTTTCTCAGCCTCTGAAGAAAGCAAAGGTAGGCCAGCTCCAGCCCAGAAATCGTGCAAGTACTGAAGGAAAGCACAGAGGGAGCTCACAGAGCCACTGGCTTGGGAAGTCACGTTTTCGTTCAGTAGCGATTGCACAGAGTACAGAAATCTCTGCCAAACCACCCAAGATTAAACCTAGATTCACCAATCTAGGTGTCATGGACTGATCACATCAGAAAACATGTATGCTGTCATTTTCATTAGGTTCCAAGCAAAAAACTCAGTTGGAGGAGAGATATAAGGACTCCTTTTCCCCCACTTTGATCCACAAATCGATGCACTAAGGCTGTGAAAAACCCATGCTCACTTTCCACCTTCCCAACTCCCACCACGAGAGCTCCCTATTTCTCATTGTATAAACTATTTCAGAGTAAATGAGAAGCACCCATCCCCTTCAAGACAGCAGAGATCACAGCTCTGCTCCCTTACTTCATTTCATTCATACATAGGGGAATGTACTAAATACATAAGAACAGGCTTGCTACCTGCATCCTCTTATCCCTTCCTGGACCAGTGACTATCCCATCCAATGGAGAATAGCTTGAACAACAGGTTCTCCTAAAGCCTTATAGTTCAAGTATCTGTGTTCCAAACTCCATAAGCATGCTTTTCTTTTTCTCCAGCTACTTCTCATGAATACTGGTTGACTATTTTCAGCAGTCACTTTACAGTTCAGTGGTACTCTTCTAGCTAGATCTTATTCTAGTGGATTTGTAAGCTATAGCTCTGCATTTTTGTGGCACATTGAGCTTACTGCATAAGGAAGTAAATACAGAAGCGTAAGATCAGTTATGCCTGACACAGGGAATGGAGCAGAGTTCATCCAAAGACACTGGAGAGGCTGTTATAAAAGCTATCATTTAGTGCAAATAAAGATGTGAGCTGATCACAGCCTCTGAGCTATAAAACCAGCACAATAGATACCAATACCTAATAAAGCCAAAGAGAAAAATCAAAGCTTAATTAGAAATAATCCTGGATACGCAGAAACAGTTTACACTGCAGTATATACAGCATGAGATGGCTTCTGAACATGGAACTGAGCACCAAGGATTAAAAGAATAGCTTTTCTATGTGCTGAACTAAAATGTTTCCCTTATGTACACCCAAACAAACCTCTGCCAGCAGGATATTTTGGAAAAAAAACCCCAAACAAACCAAACCCAAACCAATACACCCTTCCCCCAAGCTTTCAGAGGTATCAGTCCAATAATGGGCTACTACTCTGCTCATAGTAGTTGCTTTTTTACTGGTGCATTCTTCTTGTCTAATCAAACTTCATGACAATTCTCCACAGGAGTGAACAGTTAACTATCTACTACCTTTCAGCATGTCTGTCTTCGTTGATCCTGTGATTGGTTAATAAATATCTATTTGTTTTCCAAACTTTTATCCTCTGCAATCCTACCCATTTTCTGGCTTCATCTAGGACATCTTCAGTGAATAAAGAAACCAAGACAGACATTAACCTGCTATAGGAGTGTAGGCAAATCACAATTTTCCCAGCTTCTGTTTATTCTGAAAAACCACTAATGGAAACCACTGCAGAAGAGTTATGTTATTCTAAGCAGGTACCTGTAGTTTTACAGCTCTGCTGGTTGCTGCATTAGAATTGCCGAAAGAAGGACAACCAAAATGCTTCCAGGAGAAAATTTATACAGGAATGAATGGATGCATTGGGGTGGGACTCTGGCTCGTGTCAGGCATGCACAGGATAAAGGTGATATCTACCTCTAACCCTGTGAAAACTGCTGCCTGTTCTTCACTAAGGGAAGAACAGATTCAGGAATCATTGATTTTACCTCTAATTCCAGAGCACGTATCCCAGTGTTCAAATCTGCATCTGGCCCTACTTTCTGCTAGTATCTATAATTTGATTATTTTTAGTTTTTTCTAATCTGTGATGGTAAAAAGCAAGGGCTGACTTACAATAAGGCTTACAGTTGTAACCAAAGCAAAACTATTTCCCTCACTGTATGATGAGTGCAGCACATAATGTGGGGTGACTGGTTCAAAAACAGTAATTAAAGATTAAAGTGATCTGCATGACTGCTCCTACTGTGGTGTGCTTGCTCCTGGGCTGGGGGTGTGTGTGTGTGTGTGTGTGTGAAGGAACCAAAAGAGTAGAGGAACAGGCTGTGATTTGAGCCTTTATTAACCTGTTTGCCCAGAGGACTTTATTGAACTATATATCATAACAAAACCCATGGTATGACAGAAGCTTTAACAACTGCCATTTCTGGAATTAGACTGGGAATTTCCTCAGAAATTGAGACAGCTGGGTAATAATTTTTTATACCTCTGTGAATGACATAAACATCATACATCATAACATATTCACTATTTTTTCTCCTAAGCTGCTCTCCTAAACCAAAGAAAGATGCCATGCATCCACCAGCTTCCATCAGAAAGTGAGAATATCTACCGTAAAGATGAACAATAATAATGATAATAAAAATAATAATAGCCTTTCAAGACCAACCACAACAAAAATGTTCTGAATGTGAGAGCACTGAAAAAATAAGATGATACTTTTCACTGGGAATCTTAAGTCATAGATTCTTAAGCCAAAAGGTCAAAACTCTATGGTCTCCCAGATAAGAGATACCACAACTGAGAAAGGAAGACACTGAGATTCAAATTGGTTCTGAAAGGAAACTGTCACTATGTCTTTTGCATTTGGGTAAAGTGCATCTTCACCTGCTATTTCTGAACTATTATAAATGCTAGTACTTGACCATCAGACAAAAAGAAAACCTTCAGGCAAAGTTGTTAAAAGTAAAGAGTGACTTTTTTAACTGGTTCATGTCTGACTAATTATGTTTCCACCTATCCCAAAACCAAACTGCTGGGGAGTACTTTGGCAGCGGTCTTCAACCTTTGACAGCAAACTGCTACAGACGTTCTGTTAATGGGCTGAAACGCGTTATACAGGAGTTACGCTTCCCTGCAAAGCGTTCAGGCAATCACAGATTAAAAAAGGTTGAGAAAACAACTGATATAGCAGAGACAAGTTAAATTTTTCAGACCTTTGTTGCTACTTGATCCGGGATGCAGTCAATTCTCTCTGCTATTAATACGTTCGGACATTCTGGTGTATATTCTGTTAGGGAAATAAATTAATGGGTTATGATCAGTATTTCCAAAATGTATACTCTAATCATTAATATGGATGCAAATGAGTGTAAACTATTGCTAGTGAGATTTATCGTACCTTTGACAAATTGCATACATCTATTCAGATAAAGGGTTTTTCTTAAAGGTTTTGAACATACAGGTGACGTTGATAATTTTATTTCTTAAGGTATACATTCATCCAGTTTTCAGTAAGTCCTGTAGCTCAACATGCATTGCTGCTTCTGAAAATACATGCTAAGTTAAATTTGGAAGGACTATTCTTAAATGGTACAGTGCTGCTGCTCTCACAGGTGCTCCTTCCTCTGAAATTCTGTTCTTCCACAGGAGCTTGAATTAGAACATCAGGTAAAAGCACCCTAAATCTCCATTAAGATTCTCCATTGGATTTCAGGTTTGTTGGACCAAATTTAAGGTGACCTCTTGGCACCTTTAGCAGGCAAAAGGGTACACGACTGTTGTTTTCTATTTTCCTTTACATATTTGGGAACACTGTATATGTTTGGAACGTGAATTGCGAAGTGTAGGAATCTTGTTTCAGGTGGAGATGCACATAAATACATGGACTCGCCCGTTTGCATTATCTGCGATATATGCACTTGTACTTTTTGCCCAGGGAGACTCATACTCATCTTGTGACAGAAATGGGCAGAAAATATGCAGATATTAGTCTGTATGGGTAGTTTTACTAAAAAACCAAAGTGTTTGATTTTTATAAGAAATTATTTTTATTTTACTGCCATTTTTACCTCCAAGCTTTTTGCTTTACCTCCATGTGTAAATGGGATTACTCACACAAAATGGAACTGTAGGTAAAGCAGGGTGCTCTATGTTACATTCCTGTAAGACCAGTGGTTTCTAATGTACCCATACATTAGCAGGAAACACTATAGGTTTTTGTGGTTATAATGTATATTCCACACAATTTGGCTGCTCCCACATAGTCTCCCTGAACCCTTTTTTTTTTTTTCAGTGCTATCTTTTTTTTATATTCAAAAATTTCGACATCATACCAGTTCTAGGTTTATAAAACAAGTCCAGTCTTGGGAGGAAGGGATAAAAGTTTTTTTCATGCCAATAAATTCTGAATCATGCTATTTATTATGTTAATGACTGGTAACTTTACTCATATTATCTGTAGGAAAGATTGATCATGATTCACCTTTGGGTAATGATAAGAACACATAGTAACAGTGCTTTTTTTTTTTTTTTCATCATGTGAATGTCCACATTCTTGAAAAGTCTAAATCAGTGACAGAAATTATGCCAATGGTTAGTTCCAGAAGCTCTGTGGCATTTACAATAGTCTCAGCAAGAAGAGATGAGCAGTTATCACTTAAGGTTTTTGCTCTGGTCCAACAGCAGCAATGGGAAGTACTTACCTGTAGTTTTGACTCCAGATTGTCCTGATGCTAAAAGCCCAATGAGGACACAGGCTACGATCACGACCAGGCAGAAGAGGACGATCAAGGTGATTTCCAGCCCACTGAACTTCCTCTTGCCCATCTAGACCCAGAGAAACACCGTTGGTATAAAGAAAACAGAAGGAACAGCTATGAAAACTCTATAAATCACATTAGTAATTTAATAAATTAGCAAAATTTATAAATGAATCAGGTTTTAAACCATGTTCCCTAATCCAAGGATTTAAATAAAACATTCCTTAAGGACTACATGAAATAAATCTCCAATTCAGGATAATTCACACAGTGCAGATTACTGCATTATTACACTAGTGGGCAATCACTGAGAAATGTATTTTGTTCCCTGCAAACCATATTACACACAAAACACAATTTTCTCCTGAGATTAACTATGGAGGTTTTTATGTTTCTGAAATTCCTGAAACAGAAAACCAACAAAATCAACTTCCTTTTTTTTTTCTTCACCAGTTTTCTTTCCTTCTTTAGAACAAACTATAAAGGAAGATGTTGATTTGTTAAAAATGTACTTGACAAAGCCTCTAATGAGCTCTGATAGCATGCTCGTGACACGTGGGAAAGGCAAGACGTAGGTAACTGGGTAAGTTACTTATTTGTAAAGTGGATGCACATGTCACGTGTATAATCCCATGGGGTTTCACAGGGGCCGCAGTTCAGTGAAAACAGAAGAAACTGCACACTAGTTGCTGCTGAAAGCACAACCAGAATGAGGGTGAGTACATAGGTGGAGTCAGTGCCTTAAAAGTCCGTGTAAAACTTGTGTTTTTCCCAGTATTGCTTTTTTGTGAGGCACAGTGGAACAAGGCGTGCTGCGGCAAGGGGGCTGCGCTGGCTGCAGAACCGGCTGCTCAGCCCCGTGCGAAGAACACCACTGTGCCATTAACGTTGGACTGCGCACCAGCAGTAAAACTAATTAAAACTAATCTCCAGCATCCAGATCAATAGACATTGGCAGCAGCTACTGCATTTAACATTTGGTTAGGGACATTTAACCTGCTAAAACAGCCTTAAATACAGAGAAACTGGTTCTTTTTAGTCAAAGCAAGAAGGTGCGGGAATACACGTGCGTTGCACTGGCATGTCAAAACACGTTCACGTGTTTTAGGGATGACCCAAAGGAACGAGAAATACTTTAGAAGAAGCTTTTGTTTGTGCAAAAGAACAGTCTAAGTCTATTGTATATTATTGCCTCCCATTTCTTCCAAGTATAACCTATCACCCCACCTGCACCCCTGTTCACGGAAACCCCACAGCCACAGGGAAAGAACAACGACTAAAAGCAATACCGGCCCACCAACAGTCCCCAGAAGGGGAAAGCCAGTACTTTGGTAACTAAGTGCTTTTCAGTGTGGGGATTAACAAAGAAGCTTTTATAAATAGCATAGTGCTACTCATATCAAATTGCCATTCATATCAAAACATGGAGCCATTTTTAATATTACGATTATTTTTACTCCCCTGGGGAACGTTGTCTTTAAAGCCTGCAACTACACTGTATATTGAGAAGCGTACATTTTAAGGCCTGTTCCTTGCAATGAGGAAATGATACACCAGCAGTTCCTCTCCTGAGTTCCCCTTAACATTGCCTGAATACATGTTGACTAGCAGCCTTAAATCATAACTTGGATGCAATAGAAGGAATGACATACCTTAAAGCCCCTCTGCTTCCTTCATCTGCTGCTCTTGATTATAAAGCCCAACATCAAATCCGATGCTTTATGCTTTGCTGTTATCACTTCGTTGCATTGTTTGCTCACCAACCTACCAATGGCAGGTACATACATAATTGCAGGCAGATTGCAGAAACTCTTTGGACTAAACACAGTTACTGTGATTATTGCAGCCAAGGAATGGCTGGTTAATTAATAATATTTTGGTTCAATATGATGCATCAGGCTCTGCAAATGAGAGAAAAGCAGCAATAAAACACCAGTAAGCTTATCCATGTTGCATGACTAAAGAGCTTTTATTATCTTCTTTTTCTATATCTTTGTTACTAGAACCTTCATGGAACTTTCTCATTCTTTGTCTATCATTTCTGCTTTAAGCACGACCAGAAGGCATTAAAATGTTCCCAAATGAGGCAAAGAGCTATTAAAATAGTTGCAGGAGATAACTGAATTTATGATCATTAAAATGTTTTTTAGGAATGAGCTATAAAGTATTAATTTCAATATCAATATAAACAGATTTCATGGGATACTACCAATAAATGTCAAAAGCAGAAGAAAAAGATGAAAGACTAACATGGAAAAGAGTTTATAGGGAAGAAGCTTCAATCATAATCTTAATTTGAGACTTTTGTATGTAACTGGGTTTTGTCTTTTTCTCACAACAGATACATAGAATCTTAACATTAAATCTTCATTTTCCAAAGGAAAGCTTTCAATCCATGTTATTAAAGTATTTACAAGTTATTTGTCAGTAACCTAGAAATGGCTGAGAAGTGCCATTTGTATTTTTTGAACTGTTGACAAATCTATTCAATTTCTTGAATATGTCACTGCCCACTGTGAAGCGCAGGAATGAGATGGGTCCTCTCATCACAAAGGGAATGGTCCTCTTGTCCTTGGTCAGCACTCAAAAGAAAGAAAATCAATTGTACATATAGAGCACTGGGGCTCTCCTGTAACCATCCATCTTTACACAAATCAATGCCACCACTCTGAATGACGCTGTTTTTGAAATGCAGCCTGTTATTTAGCTATCGCACCCTCTCCATTTCATTGTAACATCATGCATATCTGCATGCGTGCAAGTAAGCTCTGGAAATGTAATTCTAACATCCCTCTCGATATTGCTAATATGCTGCTTTCTGAGTGCTTATTCAGAAATAATGGTTTCACATGGATTATGAAGATATCAATGGTTTGGGAGGCCTAGGGGTTTTGTTTGATGTTTTCCAAGTTTTATATCTTCCTTTAACTGTTCCAGGAAAGCACTCAGTCCGGAAAGCATATGGCAATGTGTTTCATTTAAACATGCCTGCAATCACCCTGCCATCAATATAACCATTTGCTTAAGTGCTTTCCTGAGTTCACGGTGCTACAAACTTATATTATCAATCACCTAGTGAACACATTTTCTATGCAACTTGAGGGCGTAAAAGCTCTGAACGAAAAGGTCTCACAAGAGGGTTAACCAGCAGGTTTCCTAGCTGAGTATATTTTCATTAGTCTACAAAGGATGTCAACAACAGGGCTTTCAGGTCAAGATGTGATATTGAACTCCAAGAAGCAGGAACGGGGAAGGCTCTTCAGACAGGGATGCTGAGAGACCATAAAGACAACCAAGAATTCTATTAAATCAAGAGCTGGAACACCATGGTGTCTGCTGTGTCCTGATTTAGTTTCCAGAAATTAAGAGCTGATTTGTTTCTGACAGCTGGTAAGCAGAATTACTAGAAGTCCACGAGCATAGGCTAGACTGTAGAGAACAGTGTAGGAAAACAAGCTGTGTACTGTTAAAAATGCAGTCATTTAAAAAGAGACTTTTATCTCTTAATTTTTACCAGGTCCATTTTTAATTAAGTCATATACAACTTGAAAAACTTGCTACCTGGTTATAGTTAGCTCCTTGGTTGTATTCATTCAGAGAGTTGTGCTAATAATTGAGTTTTTAGCTAAGGGACTATGTTAGGAAAAAGAAATTGCTTATGCTTTTTCTACAGTTTCATGAGATTTGTTTTTTTTCACTGTTTTGGTATTAAACATTTACTTTAAGTTACAGTTTGGAGCCCTTAATTCCTGCAAGAAGCGGCCTGCAGATTACCAGTTCAGTCAGGAACATAATCATTAACCATCATAGAAGGACATCTATCACAGATCCAATGGGAGCACACTCCTGTACTCCTCACATGTGATGTTTGTATGGTTGAAACCACTCTGCAATCAAAGTTCAGCAAACTGGGAGCTCTTCAGCACAGCTATGGTCATATCCAGGGAAGAAAGAAGGCTGAGCAGTTTTTAGAGGCAGCCATGGAGAACTCTGAGCTCAAAGACTCATCCCTCAAGCCTGGGAAAAATAAACCATCTTGATTTACCTTCTGCACATGACAAGGCAGCTGCCAACTGAGGTCTCCTCCTTCTCTGAAATACTAGATGCAGCTCTTGTTCCTTCAGAAGAAGGAGGAGATACTAGCCCTTATCACCTTTCTGTGTACTGAAGTGCAAGTGATTGTTCAGTACAAAGAGCCATAGGTCTGCACTCCACTCCCAGGTCAGCTACCCATTAGCAGATTGTCAGCTGCCAATCATCACACACCCATCATCTGCTTGCTTCATGATTTTTACATATGGGTAATGAAGATGAAAATGGTTCTATGAATGCTTCTAAAGTCTTTAGATGAAAGGCACTGTGTGAAAGCAGGATAATGGCCTTACCAAGGCACAACCTGAGACAAAACCAGGCAAAGCTTCAGAGAAGCTGTGAGAAGATTCTGCTTTAACGACTTATACAGTTCAGATCTGAACAGATTTGCATTACTCTGGTGTGAACAGAATATTGCAGGGCCTCAATGAAACATATATATCACTGTGAGGTCACATTAAGCGAGTTATGGTTTGATTGGAGATATATAGAGCTTTTTACCTAGAGAACAGAAGACGGTTCAGCCTCTCCAAGGAGTCACTGGGTTGTTGTCCCACAGAGCCTTACAGTCCCTGAAGTTTCTGGCTGCTATGCCCTGCTGAACAAATGTCTCGTGATCTCTGACCTGAGGTGCTGGTCCCCAGTCACCTGCTCTGGTAGAAGTTCATGGCTTCCCTGACTCAGGCTCTTCTCCCAGGTATGTGGACAGAGGGACCATACACAAGTCCCTCCCTGGCAATACAGGCACAGTTGTACTACAGGTTATATCTAAATATATCTGAATAGATCTGAACATTACCGACCCTGCATAGATTGGGTAATAACTTACTTTTCCTAAGACAAAACAGATATCGTAGTTGGGCAAAAGTTAATAATTGGGTCAAATCAACATTTTGGTGAGAGTCTCAGATTCTACGTGATACGATTGAGCAGGTGGTTGGCAGGAGACCCAGTCTGCTCCTGCTGTAGCTCTGCTGCTGTAAGTCAGTATATATTGATGATGAATTTGCTCCCAAGAATTTCAGGACATGTTGAAAAACTAATGAGGCAGATGCGCGCAAGCAGGAAAACCAGTCCAAATTCAGCACAGCTCTTAGAGGGCTCCTGGGAACACCTTGATAAAATTCCACCATCAAAAAACATGCAAATTGCATGGATGCTACTCCTGCACCCAAAATCTTTCTCTTTGACAATGAAATCACAGAAGACTTGTTACAGAGTTCAACTAAAAAAAAAAAAAAAACACACTTCAAAAAATAAAAGCACAGGTCCTCTTCATACTGAAAAAGGTCAGGTTTTAGAAATTCCATTAGAACAATCCCAGCCCATAGAGAGAGCTAAGAGAAAGTATATAATTTTTTTTTTCCCCATTCTTATATTCATCTGGAGAGAAGACTGGGTACTTTACATAAACAGTGAATAAAATACACAGTGCTTAAGCAGAAGTTGGACACGAGGACTCTAATTTGAAGACTATCTTAGCCTTTCAGCTGAAGTCATTGCATGTTCTCTCTGGCTTGATCAGCATTGAATTATTAAACTACCTTGGCACTACTAAACAGGAGCAAAGGAAAAATTAGGTTGGTGCCTCTTCCCCTTTATTTTTTATAGATTGTACCTTATTTTCTTTATCATGTGAGTAAATGGAAACCTGGATAAAGTCCTCAAACCTTTGGAGAACATCACCAAGCAATGTAAGGTGTGATGACTTTGGCGGAATTCAACATGAAGAAGGTTCTGCACACACCTTAACCAGTTCTTCAGCACTCTCCAAGATTGCAGTGAACATCTGGAATGAGTAATGTGGTTCACAGAACAGCTTCATCCACTGCACCACCACCCTCCAGGGCTCTACCAGCACCTGTGAGCTCGGTAGGAAGATGAACTGCGAAAAAAACACCTTCAGAAAGTTCATTAATGGCTATAACAAAGTAGATCTTGCCACACCATAGGTATCTTTTTCCTCTTTTAAGCATCAATAACCAATGCTCAGAACAGAGCTTTGAAAACCAGGGTGAGGCAGCTTTGTTATGGAAATTTCTGGACAGAAGCCTTACCAGAGCTCCCTGGAATTGCAGCTCCAAATCTGAGCATGAAGGCACACTGTTGTTCAGTTTTGCAACATGTTACAGACTGCTGAAAAGGACACAGAAGATTCCTATGTTTAGGAAAAAAAAACAACAAACAAAACCCAAAACAAGTGTGAATCAATTTAAAGGAGAAATTGAGCAAGAAAACTCCTCATGAAGAAATAAGACTAAAAAATACATACCTCCCCTGGATTCTCCTTCAGACACCAAAGTGAGATTAATCCAAATCTGGCCAAGCAAGACAAAGAACTGGGAAAGCTTCACAAATTCATTGCAAATACTTTTTAACCCCAAAGAGACTCTGGAGAGAATGAATTTGAATTAATTCAAAAGTTGTGTCATTTTCCCAAAGCACCTCATAGTTCCAGACCTGGTATTATGAGCTTGGTCTCAGACAAATATAGTTTTCATTTTATAGCAACTGACAGCCAAAAGATTTTTATTTTATTTAGTAACCAGATACAGAAATAACGTCAATTGAATAATTTCGTGGTCATAGAAAAGTAGAACGTTTGAAGTTCATTTTCAAAGTATGTGTAGTTCATCTAAAAGAAATGCAATTAGACATTGTATAAACTCTATCATTTTGTAGATAAATAGGTTTCTGTATGTCTAAACTATGGGCCTTTATCCTCCTCCAAATTTTGAGCCAACACAGAGGAGGTAATGAACATAGTCTAAAATTGAATCCCAGTGTTATTTATGAATTATTAAGTCAAATTAGAGACCAGTTCAAGCCATGATAGTTCATTACAAAGATATGAATTCCAACTGAACATACACTGTATAGAAAGAAGAAATTTTGCAGCTTTTAGTGCAAATGGGGAAATTACTTGTTGTGAATCTCTAAAATATAGCAATCATTGCTAAAAGTCTTACTGTAGTTAGTGCAGTACATATGCCTCAGGTGCTTGTGATGATCAGTTGTTAAGACCTGAAATCAGAGCAAAAATGTTATAACAAAGCTTCTAAAAAAAGCCCGAAATCTCTCATTCTTTTTTTAAAGCTAGTGAACACAAAATACAGAAACTGAGAAGGCATCTGATATAGAAGGAACAAGTGTCATGATAGTTTGAACCATAATCATGAATATAAATCACTTGATTATGTCTGTAAATTAATAACTGCTGTTCTTCAAGATAGCAAGTGGTAGGTCTTAGTAGAGCCAAATTGCCAATATTTATTATCTGTCCTTTCAGCTGAGAAAGGAATTACAAGATTGCTTGAAAAAAATATTTTTTCTTTGGCCATTCATGCATCAAGATGTGGAAATATCAAAATGTGTTTGACAGCATTACTTGATCAAAATCTATTGTCTGCTTTTTTATTTTCTAAGCTGTAATGAGATAGCATTAGGGATATTAAAAAATGTAAAGTGTCCTACAACCGACTGATTTGAACTTGTCATTTGTAGCTGACAACGTTAACTTTAGGACAGACTTCACTGCCTATAAAAGGAGAATTAATATTTGCTTCCAGCTAATTGCTAGCTCGTGATAGCACATAAAGTTCAAAAGTATACCACCAGTAACTCTCAGCTGCATCCTCACAGCTCGCTCTGCCATCTCAAGGATGCTCCAAAGGGGATAGCACTGTCCGTGCCCTTAAGGAAGCTTTGGGCTGCTGCAGCACATTCACACTGAAGCCTGCTGAGGGCTTTTGCGGGTCTATGAGGTTTAACAGCTGCTTCCGTGCCAGCCACCACCCCCACCCACCCTTACATTTCTTCATGTCTCCCCTCCTTCACCTTGACGTTCTCAAGAGTCAGTCTCTTTAGCAGCGACCTTGATCTTCCTGCTCTGGGCAATGTGCAGAGCATGGAAAGGCATTCTTGATTTGCAGTTTGATGAAAACACCAATCATAGCAAAGCTGAAAAGAAACCCCAAACGAACAGAGAGAAGTTTAATTCATTAGTACTTATTCCTCCTCAAATATCTGAATTCACAGTTTGAGTCAGCTAGCAAAATTATTTTAATGGAGCTCGGATGCTTTTTCAAGAAGTGCTGACTTTTCAGAAAATGAAGGCATTATTGAAGGGTGGAACTTGGCAGTGTGCTAAGTCTGAATTGTTCACAAGGCATGTTGTAAGCTGACAGACCAAGCCCATTGCAGGTGCTTGTTTTGGAGTCTTATTGCTTGGAACAGCTGTTTTAATCTCAAGTCTTCATTCACTCAAGTTCTTCAGCCTTATGTGATTTTTTTTTTTTTTTGGGGGGGTATTCCTCCCTATCTGAAATGTACCAGCAGAAAGGAATTATCACTTCTGATAGCAGATCTAGAGACATCAAAGACATTTTCTGAACATGGACACATCAAGGTTAACATTCAACTTACAGTTCATTGCTCTGAGGAAAAAATGTGTATTGCTTCACGTGAAACCTAATTGGTGAAAAATTGAATAACTGGTTTCAGAAAACAAAAATGCATGTATCAGGTATTAAATCTTTTTAAAAAGAGAGTCCTCTCCCCTCTCTTTTGAGTCCTTACAAAAGAGAGGAAACTATTTCTTAAACCTCCCAAGGCATGTCACTAATTTTTTGCCTTCTAGAAACTGATAAATTCACATGTGTCCTTAACTAAAGCATTAGCTTTAACATTAACTAATAATTCAACCATAGGCAAAAGAGAGTCTGGGATTTAAGAGCCAAAATCACTCCAGTCTGTATTTAGGCTGTCAAAATGCACACTAACATAAAATAAATACTTCTATGACTACCTACTTGTGACAGTTTGACGACACATATGCACAGACCACTAGGAAGTCCAAGAGTCTGCCAGCTCCAAAGATTCTTGAGTCATACATCAGACAGATCCAAAATAGCAATGGATATATGGATAAATTTTCTAATGCTACTAAAAAAATAAAAAACCCACAAAAAAACCCCAAACCCAACACAAAAATAACTCCCCAAAAAACAAACCTGGGGACTCTCTCTAACTTTCTTGGTTTGTGAAGCTGCAAACATGCAATTTTTACTCTTTTTTGCAACCAGGAAGGCCAAAAGCTTTAGTTAATTCTTTTTAAATGAAGGTTACTATTTTCACTTCATTAGAATAATAATAATAAAAAAAAAAAGATACTAAGTATTTTAAGGTGAATTTACGGAGCTGCAATACTGACATTTACCTAAAAGCAATAAAAAACTCCAGTTAGCAAATAATACTCAAAACACACCTTAATAAATCCTAATTTTGTTATCCACAATTCCTAATCTATTACATTTTTTTCAGGTCACTATTGAACAAAAGCTGAAATGACAGATTGTCTCCCAGCTTTTGGAGTGAGGGAAAGATAATTCTGAAAGTAGCTGCTTAATGAAATGTTTTGACCCTTTGCATTTTTTGTCAAAGCTTGTCTGCTGACTGTTTCTATGACTTTCCTTGTCCTTGCTGCAGATGGTTCTCCAGCCAGCGCCTGTGCTTCTTGCTGCTACTGAGCAGGAAACAAAGCAAAGCCACCATTATTATAAACTGATTCCTCGCCAGTTTTTTTACTTATTTAGACATTTTATTACAGTTATTATTCAGCTTTGCTTTTTCTTTTTCCCCAATAAAATAATAGATGGTCATTGTAAGAAAACAAAAGGATTAAAGACTTGGAAGCTTTTTTTTAAAAAAGGGTGAATATTTAATATTTGCATATTTGTAATAATAAGTGAAAGATGTGAATAAGATCGGTGCCAAGAATCTAATTTTCTTACGCCTCCGTTTCTATATGGTAATTTAGTAACCACTCAACAGGCGGTTTGGTCTGCATAAGTGACATGAGGGCTCATGCAGACAGTGTGGATCAGCTCATGCACCATTCCAGACGTGGAAAACCTCAAAGTTCAAAGACATATGGTCACCATTAGCATAGTCCCCTCCATGTCATTTAACCTATACAGTGACCGCTAAACTGCAGCCTTGCACCTAGTGGTAATGTTTGCATCACTATGATGAAGGATTAAAATCCTGAAATGTTAAATAATCGCCTTGGATTCTTCTGTTTTACACACACATTCCTTACAAATCCTTAAAGATTCTGATCATCCTGGTTTCAAAGTTTTTTGCTCTAAACATAACTGCTGGAAGCTTTTTTTAAAAAACAAACCAAAACACCACCTGATATTTTTACAGTCATTTGTAATCTCAAGTGGAAGTCTGAATGAAAACATTAAATAGTGCCAGACTTTGAACAAAGCTTTGGGGGCCAGCAACGCTGCAAGTAGTGTTGTGTAAGTGCTGTGCATCACACCTTCCACAAACAACGATGCAGAGGGAGCTGTGCTTACACCCAGCACAGACAAACCTCAGCCTTCCTCTTGGGCAAATCTGTATGCATCGACTGATTTTGTTTAACTGAATCATTTTCTACTTGCTGAAGACCTGATCTCTTCAGTAGAAACTTAAAACTTGTTTTCTCTCTTCCAGATGTCTGGATTAGAAAATGTGATCCTTCTCTTCGGCCCATTAGATCTTCCTCTGCAAGCTCCATAAGTACACTGATCCTTCTTTGAGTCCTACATGAGTTCAGAGGCAGAAGCAGCAAACAATACGAAGGTACATGGTGCAGAGCATTTACTGGGCTGCTGTTCTCTCTCAATGTTTATTTCTTGACACTCTGGTCACATTATGGGTACAGCAAACACCACAAAAACCCAGTTAAGATACAGCAGCTGAAATTTGTTAGAAGTGGCTCCAAAATCAGCAGGTACAGATTTTACATGTGCAAGGAAGACACAAACAGCCCTTCCCTCTACACCTGCAGGTGTTCACACCATCATTCATTAACCAGAAGACTCATGTATCTTGCAGCTCATTTGAGGTCCTTTAATATCACTGTCACCGCTAGGCTCAGCACCATAAATTTTTGCATTGCTCTATCCCATTAATACACAATGTTTTTTACCTTGTTCTTAAGATGTGTTTACGCTCTCCACATGACAAATCTCCCGGCACAAGTATATTACCTTGTGGCCACTTTATTTCCATTCTAAGACACTCTCTCACACAGTCTCCTCTCCTTTAAACATCACTGCAAAATCACGAGCCCAAACCACATCATTTGCATAGCAAATCGTTTTAGCACTGAATTCCTTGACTCAAGCTCTTGCCATTACTTAATATAATCAGAAATAGGGAAGAAAATACCTTTGTGACTCCGTCTGGGGTAGAAAGCTACTAGGACCAGGCAATCCTCTCCTCTTCGATGGCTGCTGGCAGAGCAAAGCTCCCAGTCTAGCCTGCGGCTGAATGGTCTTGCCACTGGAGCGGCCCCATGGTGCACAGGAGGGTCTGAACAGAGTCACGCTCTGCGGAGAATCGGACACTTAGGTGTCCCAGGAGATCAGCAGTAAATAATGACCCCAGAAAGAGAAAACTGCAGGGGAGACATGGAGACAGAATGGAAAGGCAGGAGCAGGGAAGTAGACAAACCGAGGAAAAAAAACTCAATGCCATAATTTTTGTAGTCTTAAGTTCATGTCTCTACAGGATGTAAAAGTGGCTATGGACCATAATGATAACATTTTTTCCTCAGAGCAGGGTAACTTTTATGATAGGTACGTATGTGACTCCCATAAGGAGCCCTGGTTGCTACACTGCCAGCAGAAGAAAGGAGTTTCTGAAATATCCTTGGGCAAACAGCAAAGCTATGGGTTATGCTAGAGCCAAAATGAGTTGCAAATTATTTTTATAGTGACCAGCATACAAGTAGCACCCTAAGAAATACCCTTTAAATTACCAAAACTTTAGCAGTAGTTCTGCAGCGCCTTGGTAAACAGTTATCCTCACAGTTAATATTGAACTGTGTTATTACGGAAGCATTGATAAAAACTCTATAGATTTAACAGTGCATCACTCTAGGAAAACTTTGTTCCAAGGAAGGAGTAGCTTGACTACCAGTGTGACCTTGTACTGTCTGTAAAGTTTACTAGAGTTGAATAAAGAATTTCATTTCAGTTGATAATACACTTTTGTGAACATATATAATTAACCCAAATTAATTTTGAAATGAATAAAGAAATGGGGAAATTAAAGCAAATGAAATCGTTACTGTAATAATATGAAACTTCGCATAACAGTCCTAATTTATCATGAAGGAAATATGAAAGCTAATGAATTCAGTACATGACATCTTTTCACAAAGGAGTAATTTCACCTAATTTTAGCCTGAGAAGACTTTTTGTAACACTTATTGAAATCCTATTTCCTGTAACGAAGGGCTCTACAGCTAGGAAATTTTCCCAGAAAGATTTTCCAAATTAGGAATGCAGTATGACTTTTTTCTCCCTGAAGCATCACCAAGAAGATCTCCCAATGCTAATGTGTTTATATTTTGTTATATCCAGTAGTTTCATGGTATTACTGTGTCATAAGGAGGATGAAAAGAGAAGGTAAGGTGGTCTTTAAAAATAGGTGTAGTCTTTTAAAATAGGTATGGGGCCATATGTGTAGTGTAGGACGAATAGAGTCTTCTGTATTTTTTTTTTTTCAGTATCTTTTTATGCATGAAGGAAAAAGCATAAGCTTCAGAATACATTGGGTCACTTTCCATATGATTTTAGTACTTCTGCTTCTGGTTCAAGTTCTGTCCAGTACTATTATCCCAAAGCTGTGTTCTAATAATATTTACCTCAAATTAAAGACCTGATTGTAAAATAGGACACTTCCTTGCACTATAATAGCTTTAGCCATTGTCTGACATGACACTGTCAGACACAAGCCAAAGAAGAACAGGAATGGAACTATTTTCAGATGGGAGAGACTATTCCCACAGCAAAGTACTACTACGAATAATTGTGTTAATTGCAGGTTCTGTAAGATCATGCTTTTAAAAGACAGATCATATCCATTGAAAATGTTTCTACCTGTTAAATAATCTGTAGATTATTAAAAATCCACATAACTAAACTTAAAAAAAAAATCAGTTTGCACAATGACATATAAAATTGTACCTAGGTTATTAACAACAGTTTAATGACAAATAATGTTAGAAAAAATACATGCTCTTCAAATATATTCTATAATTTTCTCTTTTTTTAAATTCATGAAATCCAGAAATTCCTAAAAATCTTTCCAAAGTTACAAGTGTCAGAGTTGCAGTTGTAAGGATCACTGTCTCCTCCAGAGGGATCCAAGAAAATCATCTACTAGTTTATTAGAAAAGAAGAATGGTCTCCTTTCCCAGTAAGCATGCTACTGGGAACTGCAGATGGTGCTGCACCTCAGTCTGATTTTCTTTTTTCCCCAGATTTCTTCCCAGGGTACTACTCCAACTCTGCCTCCTTCCCTTTTATTCGAGTCCAGTGATCACTACTGTGATCAAAGCACTAATGACTACAGTGACCAAAGCACTAATGACTGATGTCAGGGAGCACTTCCCATCTTTATTAAATGTACTGAACAATACCTTGGCAAATTGGGTAAGACTGGAAGCAACATGATAACCCTGAATCTGCATTTTTAAAGGCTTTAAAAGCCCCATGGAAAGGTGTGCCGCTGCAAGATAAAGCACACGCTTTTTGAAAAGGAGACTTTAATCCATTAGATATATGCCATATAAAGAGCTCTACTCTGCTAGACCTGAAGCTTTGACTGGAATAGAAGTGCTGTTTCATTTTTTTTTTTTATTTTTCCAGTTATCTTGTTTTACAGCTTTCTACAATATAGTCCTTAGCCAGCATAACCCTACATTTAGGCAATTATTTGCCTTTACTCTTAAAAGAAATACAGTATCTGATGGTGGCAAATGTGCAAAGCACAGAAATTGCCAAGTCTTACTCCAGAATCTTATTACACTCTTCCATTTTCTCATTTGTTGTATAATTATGGACAATTAGGGCTGAGAGCACCAAGGTCAGTTTTGCTCCTTTAAGTGCGTTTGCCATAAAAACGCTCTATTTTAGTCTTGCCACTGCAGTGCCTCTCAATAAAACATGGCACACAGGGAAAAATATGTGGGAGTTTGATTCAGTCAAAGCAAACTTAGAATACGCTTCCTTCAAGTGGTTCGAATGCCAGAGCAGCCCCTCGGTGGGCATAAAACCTCCCAGGTGAGGGGGAGGCTTACAGTGGAGCTAGCCTATACATAAAGACGACTTTTATTTGATAAAGAGCCAGACGTGGTCTCTTCTCGTCCATTTTGCTTGGAATGCACTTTTTTTTTTTGAGCCAGCCCAGCTTGTGTGATCTTCTGGTCTGGTCTCTACATCTGTGTGGCAAAGGCCCCTTAACAACCGTTAAAAAATTGCAACTCACCTTTGTCCCTTTCTCATTGTGATTCCTGGAGTATGGGTAAAATGCACCCAGCTGCATCCAGCGAAGGCACAGCTCATACTCTGAATCTTTGAAGAAGCCACAGATATCGGCTCCTGTCTGAAAGTTTAAAAATAATCCAATTGGAATATTATAAATTCTTGTACAGCATCAAGATAATTAAATGTAAGGTAATAACTCATTAGCTTACATAAGATATTCCAAAGAGACTGAACTCCATCATACCTGAAAGGAAAAATAATTAATTACATATTCCTCCCCTTTCTTATGCTAATGGATACATAGATAATACATAATTAACAATTAACCTCATTCATCAAATAATAATAAAAAAATTTCTTATATAAAGCCTTGGCAAATGCTGCAAAGTACCTACAAAGGTTACCAAGTAAGCTTTAGGAAAAAAAAAAAATTAAAAAATAAACTGAGTTAAGGGGAATTGATGCTCTCTAGTTGCTCCACCAAGGATACAATCACCTTCCTCTGCAGCACGTGCTGTTGGTCTGTGCTGTGTGACTGGTACGGATGCATTACTGCTCCACTTTGTTAGAACAATTCCTCTGCAGCCACGCACACGTACTCTGAACCATTACAGCAAAATACTAAACCACAATACTAGTTAGAAAGCTACACTGATTAACTCACACTGCTCTCCAATGCTAGCTCCACAATAATTGCCTAAACAGCTGCTTCAATAAAGCACTATTTATTTATTTTTCTACAGGATTTGCAGCTTTAGTGACACTATAATTACAGCACAAATATACAAGTCACTTAAATTACCATAGTAATTAAACTAGACTAATATGCTGTAATTATTTCTTCCAAGACAAACAGTAAGTTTTCTAGCATCTTTTATTTCTTTACAACATACTATCAAACATTTTCAGCCTCTGCTTGGTTTATCTTTCTTCAACAATGCTTTGGAAATTGCAGCTAAAATTTCAAATGTAAAAAAGTGTACGTAGCACATAGAACTGCTCAAGGATGAGCATGGCCCGAGTGTTTTGCTGAAGCGAGGTGCCAGCTCTCTGCTCCAGAGCCATAGCTGTATCCATGAAAAGCAATTACTCATGTCACAAAGCCCAAATTTACCTCCAAATGGTTACTGCATTCACTGGTAAGGGTTCTGGCTATAAGGCTGTGCAAAAGCCTCATTATGAAAGAATAGCGTGAAACCAATATCCAGAAGTTCCTTCTACCTGATGTATGAAGAACCGAAATTACATCAAGTTACATAAAAAAAATGGTGTTCACTTTTAGAGTTACAGGCTTTTGTGAGTTTGGCATGCAAGCAATCTTCCTGTTTGGATGGTTTAGTGTTAGAATAAATTATTATTACAACATGTCTTCGGTCGCACAATTACTCCTTCAGTTAGCACCAAAGAATAAATTGGGACCTGATAGATATACATATCTATGTATGTTTCTGGGTTTTTTGAAACTTACATTTTTCAATAAGTTTAAAGTGCGAGAATATCTGTACAAGCCGTGTAATTTATCACAGTCCTTTCTGTTACGGTACCTCTCAAAGCAGAAGGAAATATTTTGCAACGTTTCAGTTCATGCTTAATACATGGAAAAGATGGCACTATTCCTCCTAGTGTTAAATTAGTGTCTACTTACAATGCCCAAATCGCATGTGATTTGGCTGACAGCAGAGGCATCAGACATTCCTTCCTGTCCTGTCAGCAATTTCGCTCCTGCCTTGACTGGCAGAGCTGCAATGGCACGCTGCCAAATACAACATCCACTCCCTCAAAAATTCAAGCAGCCTTGATATTCTCTTCCTTTATGGTAATATCAAAGGTACCAAGGGCTTTAAGGTCGTTAAGACCTATAAAGAAACACTGTTTCCTTGCTCACGCCTTGAGTTGGAAACGCAACAGCACAGATCTGTTATCATGAGATCAGATGCTATCTAAAGTAGGCTGGGGTACTATTCAGAAAGGAACAGATAACGACGCCTGCCTTGGAACCGAGAGAATTAAAAGTAAAGCCTTCTGCACACAGTTTGCATTTTAAAAGTCACTGTTCCCCCTTTTCACTACTACTAAATTCATTTGAATTAGAGGACATAAGCGAGCCCTTCTTAAATTAACATGGTTAAAAAACTATAGTCATTTTCCCTCTCTAGATGTATAGTGTAAGGCAAAACCAATATCCACCCTAGGAGTAAACCGGGCTACCCCAGCAAAATGGAGAAACACAAAAGTATGTTGTATTTTAACTACAGTAATTATGTGAGACTATCATTCAGTAATTACTGTTCCCAGCAGCTGATCAAAACGTTCAGACCTGCTCTCCACTCTGCCTTGTGCAGGAATGCCCAAGCGGTGCCTTTTGACTGACTGCTCTCGGTCACAATGCAGAGCATCGCCCTGGGACGCCCTTGCTGGCTGTCTCACAACAGAAACCTCTAGCTGAAAAGGCAACGTGTTGTGTTTGAATGCGTTGGGACAAGGAAATGCTCAATGGCGAGTAATTATATCCAAATTAAACTATAAGAGAAATAGCACCGTGGCCATCTGGTTTCATCATGCAGGTCAGCACTTGAGCTTGCACAACATGGTATTTATATGAATGAAGTCATCAGAACTGGTATACAATGAATTGCTCCCCAGCTAGGTGAGCAGTAAGTTTCTTTGCTGTCCAACTTGGGTAAACTGTCTTTAACACCCACCTGGAAAAGTGTGTCTGCTCAGGGCCAGTGATTTTAAAGCAGCTAAACTCAAAATGAAAACTTTGCCTGCTTGCCCTGAGACAGTCAGTGAGGCAGCTGCAGGTGTAGATATGCTTGAGCAGGTGGCGGCTTTTCCTTCTAGCTAGCTCCAGTTACAGAAGGTGTTTATTGCAGTGAAACCACAGAAGCACAGCTTCAGCTCAGACCTGCGCAGACCCGCCTCACCTTCTCCAGCACATCCTTTCCGGCAGCAGCTCAGGTTCATACCACCCTGCTTGCATCACGGGTGAGATCACTGCGCTAACTGAGCAATAACATGACGGAAAATAACACCAACTGCAAGAGCTATAGCACTGCTGCTCAAACTTCTGAGCACCAAACTCATATATATAGTATAGACACAGAATATTCATTTGCTAAATATTTTGAAAATACTAAGACAATATAAAGAGACTATATACTAATTTAGAAGATACTGCAAATCTTGGTAAATGCTGCCACATCATCTATATGAACAAAAAATTGAGTTAGGTGGGGAGAAGGTCTGTGTCTGAATCACAGAACCACAGACTGGTTTGGGTTGGAAGGGACCTCAAAGCCCATCTAGTTCCAAGCCCCTGCCATGGGCAGGGACATCCTCCACTAGACCAGGTTGCCCAAAGCCTCATCCAACCTGGCCTTGCACGGGGCATCCACAGTTTCTCTGGACAACCTTTGCCAGTGCCTCGCCACCCTCACAGGGAAGAAGTTCTTCCTAATATCTCTCTAAATCTCCCCTCGTTCAGTTTGAGGCCATTACCCCTTGTCCTATCGCTCCATGCTCTTGTAAACAGTCCTTCTCCAGCTTTCCTGTACACCCGTTTTATTCACTGGAAGGTGCTATAAGTTCTCCCTGGAGCCTTCTCTTCTCCAGGCTGAACAACCCCAACTCTCTCAGCCTGTCTTCATAGGAGAGGTGCTCCAGCCCTCTGAGCATCAGAATATTAACTTCCTGAAAATTCCTGAGAAACTGTTAAAAAAATCTGAATACAACCATAAGCAACAGTAGTCCTTTTATAAACCATTAATAAATAATTGCTAATTAGTACTACTTTACATTTGTACTTAAAGCCAAGCTCAGAAAGTTAAGTATTTCAAGTATTTTGCTCTATAGATAAATGCTAATGAGAGGATAAAAAAGAGATGTACCCAAATCGCATTAGTTATTCAGACAACATCAGATGAGACCTTTCCATTGGCTTTCTTCACACGAATTATCCTTAAAATATCGGCTGAGAATTACATCCTATTTATCTAAGATCTCCTGACAGCAAGACCCAAATTACTTTCAGTTTCCTGCTACAGTTGAACATAAACACTCTAACTAGCTATGCTGAGGTTAGATGAGATGATTAGGTTAATGCATTAGCCTTCCACCTCTGGATACTTACCATCAATGCTGCCTAGCTGTTCAAATGAAGCTACGCCCGCTCCGCACATCTGAATCGCTAATGAATATTTATTCAGCTGTCGTCACCAAATTCAAAGCACCTTTCAGCTTGAGCAAGTGTTCAAAACATACTGGTTTTGAACAGCTGGTTCAAGGGCAGCTGACAGAGAACTTTGGTCTTCAAGCCTAGGAGACGTGTCCAAGCTGTAGTATTTAGATTTAGAGGAGAGCGTGGAGTGATTTAATTGGAGGGACCCTCTGAAGTTCAATCCTGCCAAGGCACGCTGCTCTTTGAATGTTTCTAGCCATGGGATATTCATACATGAAACTAGGTGGTAAAGAACTGCATGTTGGGGATTACGATTTGGAAATACCTCCTCGACACGGATATAAACAACCAGGTTCACATAGGAATCAACATTTCATGGGTATTGAAGGATTTCTTCTCAAAGTGAGACCCAGAGGAGTCGGTCTGACTTAAAATGTGCTTCAGTGACAATGAAGGTGAGACAAAGGGGATAAGCCTTGAGGGCCATGGTGCCAATGAAGCAGAAGAGGTAGCTGAAGATGCTGATCTGAAGTCTATTCCCTTTATTCATCGCTCCATATTATTTCTTTCCACCTTTCAAGAAATGCCACCTTTTTCCTCCGTTTCTGATGTACTTTGGAAGAACTTACAGGGTTGCCAAGTACCTTAGTTTTAGTGAGGTAAATTAAATCTCTGAGTACAGGACCAGCTGATGTCTGTGTCCCCATTTTATTTAAATCTGATAATTCTGCCAGACTACTTTTTCCACTGTAACAACTATAAAGAGAAAACTATGATTCTGGAAATGTTTCTTTCTCAATAGTTTAGAGACATCGTTCCAGACACAGCCAAGTTCTTCACTTGTTTCCTTGTGTTGGATCAGGACTGTGTTAACAACTAAACCTTTTGTCAATATTTGTACCAAAAATATGTTATCATATTACTCTGAAGTCCTTGTCACATGGTATCTCTGGTGAACATTGAATAGAAATACTATCTGGACTTCACTCTGCCATAAATTAGCCCTGCCAAGGCTGTTTCAGTTCAAAAAAAAAAATATTAAAACCCTAAAACTTAGTCATGAAGGGGATTCTGTGGGTTCAAACAAGGCATAGGTCTTCCCCTCGCTCTTTGGAAACATTCAGCTACAACAAAGACATGTTTCAAATTTCCAGTATTTTGAGAATCACAAACACTACATTCACCTCCTCTCTGACCCTGTTTTAACTGCTCCTGATGTTTACAGGTCTCTTGCTCAATACATATTGCTCCTGAGTTTGTTATGTGAAAGGAAACAGGGAGAAGAAAAGGCAAATAACAGATTTTCATCCCAGTTAAATTACAGTAATTTAAACATGACTCTGCTTTGACTTTGTCAAATATTTTGCTTCTCAGTAAATCTTGTAGGAGAAAAGAATGCCCTTTGAAGATACTATTGACAAAACTTGAATGAAAATAAGATCATTTAAAATAAAATACTTACATTGGAAACTGTAAACTGATAGTAAATGTAGGCTTTACTCTCAACTGTACCTAAAAGGTAAAGAAAGTAGTTACACTTGCAGAACAGAAAGGACCGGCATTAAAAACTGGACCGTGCCACTGCTAGAGACCAATAAATTGTTATTTGTTATCTTTACTGCATTCCGAAGCTGCACCGACTGGATTCTGCACAAATTGCAAGATAATATAGAATTATATTTTTCAATGAGAGAAAAAATGAATATTTAACATGCTACCAACTAATATTTAGTTTAGTTTATCCAGTTTTACTGGTGGTTTCAGCTTGTTCTCTAGTACTGATTCTTATTTTGTACTCTTTTAAAGCTCAGAATTTAAGATTCATTGTCTTAACCCTTGTGGTAAAGCATTTCCCATTTCTAACAGAAAGCAATTAAAGCCTTTTCTTTCTCCCTGTTCATTGCGAATGTGGGAGGTTATTTGCCATTGTACCAGCCTTTTACATTTTCAGAATCTCTTTAGTATTTTCTCTCTTCTCTTGCAGTTTAGATAACTTTTTCCCATGAGGCATGTTTTCTAGACCTGTAGATGTTCTTGCTGTTCTCTTCTGGTCTTCTATTTACCTGAATTAGAGGAGCGAAATTTGTAATCAAATTGGGCTCTCCAGCTAAGGCTCACCAAAGTTAAGAGGAACGATTACTCATTGCTTTTCTGCTATAACCTTAAGCACAGATCTTCTGCCTAGAAACTCATTTTCCACAGGAATGAAGGAATGTAAATTACACATACATTTATGTATATTAAGGCTACGTATATGTTGTAGTAACTTGATTTGGTTTGCTCTCTGTATGTTTTCTTCTTCAGGGCAAAGAGAAGCTCATGATTTAGCCAGGTTAAAAATTTACTACAATTTCCATCTAAAAGGTTGTTAGTTTTGCTCTTACTATTGCTTTTTTGAGGAACTGACAGTTCTTTTACACTTCTTTTTTCCTTAGGCCAGTATCCCAGGAGATCCAAATTTTCCAAACTTTTCCAAAAATTTATTGACATGAGCTTTTCTAAAATGTACTACTTTTTTTTAATATTGTTATTCCTTCTTAGCTTCTCTTAAATGTAGATCTATGGCTGAAAGTTAATCCTTTAAAATATCCTAAATAAGAAATTTTCATGCAAAAGTGACAATAATATTAATGATCTATGCCATGGAACCATAAGAGAGGAAATAACAGGCCATCGGGAAAAGGAAATACAAAAGTTGAAGCGATCAGGCATTTTTTTTTTTTTCCATGTACAAAAAGAAAAATTCTGTCATCACAAACAAATTGCAAACAGTTTCCCTGAAAAGACTGCAACCTGTATGTTTTGGGCAGGAAATAAAATCATAAGATGTTTTATTGTTTTGTTTCTCAACAGAAGTGAGTGGAATAACAGCTTCGTTATTTTAGGCCTTGACAAAGGAGTACATATAGCTGTCACCCATACGTATAGCAACCACCCAAGGCCTTCGATATTTATGGCAGCAATAATCAGCCAAATCACAGCTCTATTTCTTAAAAGCATCCCAAACTTTCACAAAATTTAAAAATAGTAGAGGCTTGAAAGTTTTTCTGGGAGATATGATTGATATAGTTAAAATAACAAAAAGGAGTTATGCTTTCTAAGGTTTTTTTTTTTTCTTTCCATTTAATTTTCTAATATTGCCACTACTTTACCTCTGGATAGCAAGTATCTAACTTCTTTGCATTTTCTGTAGTTGTCCCACTAACAGACTGCACAATAACCCCCACCAGCATTTTCTCCTGCAGGGTGCAGAAACCCTTCAGACTACAGATTTCCAAGTTGAGATTTCTCATGTCTATGTCCTGCCAGGAAATATCCGAGGGGGAGTTTGGTACTTCAAGGAGACAACTGAAGTTGAAGGCTTTAACATAGGGGCTCTGGTCAATGGAGTCGAGTGTTTCCTTGCCTTGCCTCCTCCAGCTGTCTGTCCCAACCTTCTCCTGGGATGAAACCTCACAGTATCAGCTGAGGCATGGGAAGTGAAACATAATCCCATTTTCCCTTCTGCTTTTGTTAGAAGGACAGTGAACTCCAGCAGAGGACAAGGAGGGGATGAAGTTTTGAATCTGAGGAACTGCTTGTTTTAATGGAAGTTTAGTCAGAGCCCAGACCCTGCAGAAGTGAAATAGATTGTTAATGAGGATAAAGGTAGCTTTGAGCAACTGGAGGATAAGGCAGAGAAGCTGGACCCCTTCAGTATCCGGAAGATGGTTAGTTGTATGAAAAGACAGAGGTAAGAATGCACCAATTCGGATCCCGCACGTGGATCTGCATAGTTAGACAAATACCTCCATAAACAACTGTCTGCAGTATATGGATCTAATTTTCAGGATTAAAATTAAACATTCACATAATATTGTAGCTTTATTTTTACCTCAATGGTAATATTACTCCTACGCTATTCTTATATGTACATTCTAACTGTTGCAGATTTAGCTATTTTCTAACCTACATTTTATTCCAGTGTAGCTAAAGAAAGCTCTGACACTTTTGCCACTGACAGCAGTCTATGGACACAGTAGGACACGAATTAGAGAAGACTGGGTATACTTGGAACACAGCAGTATGAACTGGCATATGCCATAAACCAAAGTCCTTAGCTCTGAATGATATCGTTCATTGCAAATAAAATAGTAAAATCTGTCAGATAGAACTCCTTAAATCATTTTAATACAAGCTTGAGTATTTTGTAAAAGTTCTTCAAAAAATCATTTCAGAATAACTGATTTGACCGCTTGCTGACTTTTCTAAAAGCTATATAATAAAAGACAAAAGCTGCAAAAGCAGCCTGAAGGATTTAAGTACCCCAAAACCCTTTAATGGAAACAGGATGCCTAACTAAAACCTCAGAAATTTAACACTTCAAGATACCTCACTTTTGAAAATTTCCTATATCTCAAAATTGAAATGAAGAATATATCTATGGATATATAATGGAAAGGTTCTTTCCATTGCTCTAGAATAAACTCTGCTTTCCTTTGACATGCATGTATTCCAAAAACATTAGCTTTACTGAAAGTCAAAATAAATTTAACCTTATAGTAGAGGTTTGTGTTGTGATTGGATAGTAGTGGGTTTTTTTATTATTTTAACTTCAGTTGAATTAAGTTGCAACCTTATTCTTACCCTAAGCAAAAAAGGTATGTATGTTGTAAATTCCTTGACAGAAAAAAACACTGGTGAGGTAAGTAGTATCGATGCCAGTACATCACAAGAGATGAGGTTGACAGGCCTTAGTGTAATTATAGCGACTATCCCAGGGGGAAACAAGATCTCTGGCAGCTTTACTAAGGCGAGGTTGGCAACGTGACAGATACAGCCCGTACGCACTTACTCGCGTGCTTATGCGCCAGTATGCCGTGGAAACCAGACGGCAAAAAAAGTTGGCTCCGATGCCATACTTTTGGGTTAACAAAATTTCTACTGTTTTCACAAGCAATTTAAACAATTCCAGAGAGTTAATAACAGTGCTAGTTTTTTTCATTTTCTACTGATTCTTAGTGCCTAACAATAATTAAATGTGTTCTTGCACCCATTGAAACTAATTTGGATATATACCAGAATATATATCAATCTTGACAGCACAGTTTAACAGTCAGCATGCTAATGTACCAAACCTTTACACATTTAAGACGATAGTGAAACTTGAAGAAAGAAAAAAAAATTAATAAAAGTTACAGTTTTCCACTCTAAAGTGGTGGAAAACTACTAAACAACATTTTCCAATAAAACTAAATTTCACATTGAGAAAATCATTGATACTTCTCTTCTTCACTGTTTTCTCTAAGGGTTTTATGATGATGTCCAGAAAGGAAGGCAACTATCTGAGCACAATTTCTGCAAAGCTACTGGGAGACAGCTGAATCACTGATCTACAATGTGGCAACCCAAAGTCACAGGGCTTCAAATCAAATGGCTCAGATCAAATCCACAAGTATCTCTGTATCTTCCCAATTTTCACATTTTTCTGGGCTGGCATCTTTCAGATTCTTGCTTTCATTTTACGTCTTTTATAAATGTTTTGTGTTTCTCTATGGCATATGTGTTACTGGCATTAACAATCATTATTTACAAGATTCTGCCACACAATAAGCCACGATCCATTTGTTTTCTTGTGGCGTCCCAGACAAGCCAAAAGGCAGCAAGAAAAGCTGATTCTGAATGAAATTCAGGAATGACACAAAGTTGAGGTGAATCAGAATATCAAACCAGATGCCTTTGACTCCATAAAGGACTGGAAAATAGGAGTGGGATTTAATAGCACAAAGTGCAATTTTCCATTTTGGCAGTGACAAAAATATGCTGTGGGCTCTCTCACTGGAAGCAATAAATGAAGGAGGGAGGAAAAAAAAAAAAGAAGCAAAACCCAGGCTTGTTAGGAATCCATCAACAGCCATAAGTCAGTAATGTGATGTAACCATGAAAAAATAAATGTAAACTAAGGATCTCGCAAAAACCATGTTTGCACTGGAGGGAAATTTGTGTCAATGCTAATAAACAAGGCCCTCTGCAATCTCTTTGCCAATCGAGTTTACGGGTCTGGTCAAGACAGAAGAGTTCATGCTAGAATAGGACCAGGATTTCCTGGGATCCCTGGGGAAATGGCCGAGCCTATTCTTGCAGTTCAGCTCATTCAGCATAAAAAAGGAGAGAGAGTGTGATTTTGGCAGGAAATACGTATGCAGTAGAGGAGCTATAACCTTTAAGCTGATTAACAGGGTTGTCACAAGATTGGAAAGGCCCAGAACTGGAAGGTGGTTTCGAATCAGAGCAATAAAGGAGTGACAGGAATAGTGTAACTTGGGGATTTGATGTTGCAAGCCCCTGCCAGAAAAGAGAGCTGGAACTGGAGACTCGACGTGTCCCTGTGCCTCGCGAAGTGCTTATGAGATAGATACCAAAACAGCCAAACCTACCGGGTCAAGTACAGGGGAAATGAGCAGCCCAGGACCCCACAGGAACTGCTTATCGACACTCCACGTCACGTCATCAGAGTAGAACCTGAGAGAATGGGAAGGATAGAGCAGTAAATGGCTTTTAATGAATTACGCCATCATCAGCAATCCCACTATTTCAGGGTACTGTCTAGAGGCATGACTGAAGAACGGCAGATAAAAATTGCCCTTTTTTTTTTTTTTTTTTAAGTGTCAGATACTCTGAAGATGAGAAGGTCTTAATCGTTTAGTTAGTATTCTCTACACATGTGTGAAAGTGTAGGTGTGCGTGTGCTCTTGACACAGCTTGTTCAAGAGTTTCCAGGCAAGGAAACATATATTCTAATATATATCTATACCTGGTGGTGGAGAATCATTTGATTAGCTGACAACAACAGCTCATAGCAACTCCTAAGAGCGACTGACAAGAATATATGCGTATATGCAGAAATTACAGATGGTTTCTGATTACTCTTCTGATTACTCCAAAATGGTGTTCCATGAATTGAAAAGTTGTCTATATATAAACACATTCCAATGTGCATTTTCAGAGACTACATCAGTGTTTAGAGAGTCCCTAGCAATGTTTAATGTCTCTGATTTTTTTTATTCCTCATAAAACTATCACAAAGACTGATGAGTAAACTTACTCATGCAAAACTGGCCGCACAACTGTGTCTCCTTGAGTGTGAGCTTTATAAAAGAGTGTATACAGGTAGGGCAGCAAAGTACAGCGAATATTCAAGTAATACTTTTCACCAAGACTGAATCAGGTCCAGACACAGTTGGATCTGACAAACATGTGAAAAGCCACGTCTGTTTCAGAGAGGCAGAAATTCAGTGGTGCACATCTGTGTGGTGTTTGCATTCTGGGTGGTGTGATCTGAGGTCCTGTTCCTCCAGGCTCATTGTGTTTGTACTGCACATCCCTCCTTGCCCACCTTCAATAACTGAGCCATTCAACACATTTTTACCTTTCTTCTTTCAAATTCAACTACATATTGTCAATAAAAAAAAAGAAACTGACTTCTAGCTAACACTATCCATAATTCTATTTCTTCCACATCTTTACCTTCCTGTTTGATGCTAATGTGCGTACATTAGGAAAAAAGACAAGAGTCAAACAAATTTGAATCATGGAAAGGAATTTGTCTATTTCCCTTATAAATGGATGTCTGTCTCATTTGAAATGATAAGAAAAACACCAAAGTGTTTCAGATCGATCACTAGTGTTTAAAAAAATCAGGAGAATTAACAGGTAGCTTGAGATATATAAGATAGCATGTTCATTATCCACATTTATCTCACCATACACACACAGCCACAGCAATCAAAATAAGTGGCCTAAACCAAAAATCAATAACTGGAAAAAAGGTATTGGGTTTTTTTTCTTAAAGGGGATTAATTTAGAAGTGAGAACGCTTGCTGTTTTGGAAAATGCAGGCAACGTACTGTTCTGAAATTTTTTGTAAATGTTTTAGGATACATTCCTTACTGTCATGTTGATATGGCCATGGAATATTCATAAAGACTGTGTACACCATAATGTTTCCCCCATGTCTGCACTGCATTCATACAAAGTGTCTTGGAAAACATGAGCTTATCAAGAATACCTTCAGTAAAGGAATAGAAATACCACTTCTAAAGAACATTTCGATTCTGACTACTTGCAATCTTTTCTTTAATGCACATGCATGACATTCAAGCCCTTTTTTTTCTCTTTAATGTTTGCTCTAAGGCCGGTATTACTACTACAAAACCAAAACGCTACTCTTGGCTGCTGTTGATTCATCTTTGCTTTGTGATGTTTTTTGCTCCTGAGCTTTGTATACCTCATGACAACACACAAATAGCAAAGGAATCCACCCATTGCAGCTAACACCTCCATAAATGCAGCTTTGCTAAGGGCGTGGAATTTAGTACACCTATGGATAATGTGCTTCAGTTCATTCAGTGCACAAAATTATTAACTCGCTGATTAACTCGGCTTACTGCTCAGGCTCCAGATAGCTTTCTGACCCTCGGGTTTTCATCACGATTTTCAAGTTAACTGTGAGCTACTCACTGCTGGTATTGTGTATGCAAAATACTACTAAACGCTTACAGTAATTACTGCCATGAGATAGCTGGATACAACTTTTTGTAAAAAGTTACATGCTACAGTATTTAAAAAAAGATACCTACATCAGCTCAGTTTTGATCCCAATCCCACAGATCATTTTAAAAATTATTTAACTGCAATGTTCAGAGCGATAGAGAAAGCTTTCTTACCCATGGCATTGCTATTCATTAGGAAAACACCAAAGGAGGCTCCAGTGCTGTCTTCCAAACACAGGAAGAAAGTCTGAACTCCATACAAGTTATGCATTTCCTTAAAGGATAAAAAAAGAAGTAAGCTGATTAAAATCTAATAACAGTATCTGTTCTGGGATATTTCAAAATATATCCCAGGTAGAACTTGAAACTTCTCAAAATATTAGCAAACAACAAAAATAAAAATCCTGACACCTTCCTACATTTCTGCTTTCTCTTTCCTGGCATTCCTCTCCTTTATGAGAACATTGTCAATTAAAACAAACATTTCCCCAAATACACAGATAACATAAGCAAGCAGATATGACGGATCTTCAGGCAAGTCTGCGTATATTGCAGCACTATTTCTGGGTAATGTATATGCGCATCAAACGAACAATAGAACTTGAAGGGTGATTGCATCACCTTTCACCACAGCTTAGATTTTACACCTCGTCTATATTTCTATTAATCCTGCAAGGTAATCATTTTTATGTCTAATCTATGGAAATAAGAGAGTGCCTTGCTTCTTTTTTATTTCCTTTCTAATGTTGTGTGTTTTTTTTTTCCCATTATTATTACTGGCAAAAACCTTGGAAATTTTAACAATTGTTTTAATAGTTGTGCTTCTTCCCCTGCAAAAGAAAACTCAGAACAAAGTAATGAGAAACAGAACTTGATCAATTTGAAATTATCCTAACTTGATTCTGTTCACTGTTAGTTTAACTTAATGAGTCCACGCTCAATAGAGCCATTCAGGTAAGAAGTATCTTTAAATCTCAATATACTAATCATTAAGAAGAGGCAGTTTATAAGAGGAATATTTAGTAGAGATAGAATATAAGCAAGATTTTTTCTATAATAGAACTTGTTTATAGTCAGACAATGTTAACTAATTTAGATTTTGGTCCTGAAGACAAAAATGAGCTTCATGATATTTCACCAGGCCAAATCACATTCTATGTTGCCTTGTCTACTAACTATATGTTGACAGTGCATAATTAGTTTCTCCTGTCAAATTCCCCCCACAGCTATCAAATTTGCAAAGAAAATAAAAAATATAATCAAAACAGAGAAAAGGTAGGAGACTCGGAAGACACAAGAAATAGAAGCCATGTATGTTTATTTCAGTGACTCATGGGGCTGCTGATATATAATTACAGTTGTCGTAACTCCAGCTGGATCTAGACAAGAAGCAGGTCCTGTTGAGCTCCTGAGTGTCGTCCCCAGTGAGCTCAATCAGACAGTGCTCACCTTGCTACACATCAACCTAACATCGCAATCCCTTCTCAAAAAAAACTACCAGAAAAGGTGTCTCAAGGTAAAGGGTATGAATTTCAAATTATTAATTAATTATATATGGTACCCTCTCCCCCTAGTTTCTGTTAGTATAGCTCCTATTTCAGGAAACCACTGAAGTACTCTCTCAAAATAAAGCAAATGGATTGTTTCTTTATGAAGTTGAGATAATACTGACAAATGGCCTTTATTTGAGGCTCGTTAGCTAATTATAAATAAACTACTTTAGGAACTCCAATAAAAAAACAAACCAAATATATTAATGTTAAGAAATATTCTTTCATTCATGCTCTACATAGATTTCTTTCTCCAAAATGTCCATAATGTGTTACGTACTAGATATGTAGTGTTTTCAGCGGTTTTTGCATAGCACTAACTCAAGTGCTTACAAGCATTAGCAAATATTTCCCCAGTCAAAGCAAAGATATTAATGAAGATAGCAATAAGATATGATAGTTTACATCCCTGAAGTAGAGGACAGACTGTCTTTGGGTATACAAAGTCAGAAAAGGCAACAAGCAGAAAATGAGTATCGTTTGAATCGGCACCTCACCTGATTTTAACTCACGTACACGCAGTGTATCTCTGTTAGGAAATCACTGCAGTGAGGAACTGACGGAGCAACACCACATACCTGTGTGTGCCACTATTAAGAGAACTTGGATAAAAGCCTAAGGAAGGCTCCATGTAGATGATAGAGTCTTCTTTTATAATTGTTGAAAAATGAGTGCCCTAGAAATTGTTTTGGAAAGAGACAGCCATACAGACTATAGAAACAAATAACTGCTGACAGACATATTTTATCTTGTAAAGAGACAGCTGTTAAACAGAACTTTTCCATCATTTGACGAGCTACAAGGATGTTAACTGAAGAAGCGTGTGTCATCTGTACTGAAGGCTGCACACAGCAATACATTAGGACATATTGTTATTTATTTTGTTTATCAGTAGAAACTGAAGACTCCTATATTAATGTTTATCAAACAGTTTTCAACTGCACATCAACAGAAAAATCAGAAGTCAGGAAACTTTCATCAGTACCATCTAGCTTTATAGTAATAACATGCAGTGCTGTTCCACAGGGAACAGCAGACTACAGCTACATGCTGGCTCTCGAATAAACCATTTGATGGCTATCACAATTCTGCATAAAGCAACTGCTAAGCTTTCTAAGGAACCTGAAGGTGGTGGTGTTGAAAATAGATACAGAGGCTATTGTATATATCTGTGCAAACAGGACAAGCCCAAGATCAATATTCCTCCTTTACAGCTATTAGCAAAACACACACAGGAAAAGTCAATTTCTATTAATAAAGTTTCCTCTGTTAATTTAATTTTGCACCTTTCACCATTCCCCTTTATTACAGACAAACAATTCATCTTCCAAATAAGAATGACGGGAGCTTTATGTACTTAAGCAAAACCTGGTTTCACTCCTTGTTTCTGCGGGAAGGACTCGGGAAATGGTGGGGAAATCTGAGCAGTGCTGAGGCAGAGGGCAGCAGGAGGCAGCCCAATTCCTGCTGCAAGGTGCACCGAGGAGCAGCTCCCTCCAGGGCAACCGACTCATTGAGTTGCTCTCCTTCCTTTAGCTCTGCTGAGCTCTCGCAGCTGGAAGGGTCAACCAGACTCTAGACACCCTCGACCAGAAACTTCTCAGGTTGTGACCCCACCTGCGGTCCCCAATGGTGCCAAAAAGGCTTTGTTGGGTATCTTAGGCATCCTCGCTCCTGATGGATGGAGGAGACCATCCGTAGGCATCTTTTTCTACAGCCAGGTGTGTGCCCACAATGCCACCAAAACGTGGTCATTTTCCATCACGTGACAAGAACACTGGGATTGTGGTCATGTTAATTTTAGAGTTAAACCAGATTGAAAGCAGAGAGAAATTGGAAAGAAGCCGATCCTCAGATTTGAAGGTTATCTTCAGCTTCACTAAAGCAAAAGCTTAGAGGGATCTGGAGAAACACAGTCCTTCCCCAAAAGCAGAGAAAATGACTTACTTTCAGATGGCAAACTACCTTGGTATGTATTATCATACACAATTTCAAAAGAAATGGTGTACATTTCCTGAAACAGAAAACCAAGAAAATGCCCTTTTTTCTTGCCAGTTTTCTTTCCTTCTTTAGAACAAACAGAAACTATATCCTGTTTTATAATGGAGGATGCTGACTTGTTAAAAATGTACTTGACAAAGCCTCTAATGAGCTCTGATAGCATGCTCGTGACACATGGGAAAGGCAAGGTGTAGGTAACCGGGTAAGTTACTTATTTGTAAAGTGGATGCACATGTCACATGTATAATCCCATGGGGTTTCACAGGGGCTGCAGTTCAGTGAAAACAGAAGAAACCGCACACTAGTTGCTGCTGAAAGCACAACCGGAATGAGGGTGAGTACGTAGGTGGAGTCAGTGCCTTAAAAGTCCGTGTAAAACTTGTGTTTTTCCCAGTATTGCTTTTTTGTGAGGCACAGTGGAACAAGGCGTGCTGCGGCAAGGGGGCTGCGCTGGCTGCAGAGCCGGCTGCTCAGCCCCGTGCGAAGAACACCACCGTGCCATTAATGTTGGACTGCGCACCAGCAGTAAAACTAATTAAAACTCACCTCCAGCATCCAGATCAATAGACATTGGCAGCAACTACTGCATTTAACATTTGGTTAGGGACATTTAACCTGCTAAAACAGCCTTAAATACAGAGAAACTGGTTCTTTTTAGTCAAAGCAAGAAGGTGCGGGAATACACGTGCGTTGCACTGGCATGTCAAAACACGTTCACGTGTTTTAGGGATGACCCAAAGGAACGAGAAATACTTTAGAAGAAGCTTTTGTTTGTGCAAAAGAACAGTCTAAGTCTATTGTATATTATTGCCTCCCATTTCTTCCAAGTATAACCTATCACCCCACCTGCACCCCTGTTCACGGAAACCCCACAGCCACAGGGAAGAACAACGACTAAAAGCAATACCGGCCCACCAACAGTCCCCAGAAGGGGAAACCCAGTACTTTGGTAACTAAGTGCTTTTCAGTGTGGGGATTAACAAAGAAGCTTTTATAAATAGCATAGTGCTACTCATATCAAATTGCCATTCATATCAAAACATGTAGCCATTTTTAATATTACGATTATTTTTACTCCCCTGGGGAACGTTGTCTTTAAAGCCTGCAACTACACTGTATATTGAGAAGCATACATTTTAAGGCCTGTTCCTTGCAATGAGGAAATGATACACCAGCAGTTCCTCTCCTGAGTTCCCCTTATCATTGCCTGAATACATGTTGACTAGCAGCCTTAAATCATAACTTGGATGCAATAGAAGGAATGACATACCTTAAAGCCCCTCTGCTCTCTTCATCTGCTGCTCTTGATTATAAAGCCCAACATCAAACCCGATGCTTTATGCTTTGCTGTTATCACTTTGTTGCATTGTTTGCTCACCAACCTACCAATGGCAGGTACATACATAATTGCAGGCCGGTTGCCTTCCCAGAGATGGAGGTGAGGCTGACCGGCCTGTAGTTCCCTGCTTCTTCCTTCTTGCCCTTTCTGTAGAAGTGACATTTGCTTTTCACAGGATCGTAGAATGGTTTGGGTGGGAAGGGACCTCAGAGCCCATCCAGTCCCACCCCTGCCATGGGCAGGGACACCCTCCACTAGCCCAGGTTGCCCAAAGCCCCATCCAACCTGGCCTTGACACTGCCAGGGAGCCAGGGGCAGCCACAGCTTCTCTGGGCAACCTGTGCCAGGGCCTCAGCACCCTCACTGGAAAGAATTTCTTCCTTAGATCTCATCTCAATCTCCCCGCCTTCAGCTTCAGGTCATTACCCCTTGCCCTGTCACTACACACCCAGTCTTCAGGCACTTCTTCACAGACAGACCCCATTTTGTTGATGTGGTGATCCCTCCCTGCCACATCAGCCCAGGCCGTACCTCCCTCACAGGTTCCCTGTCACTCCCTCACAGGATCCCCAGCACTCTTCATTTAAAGTCATCCTCATGGCAAACTGCTCCGCAGCACATCACCACCAAACCCGAGATAGTAAATGGTGGTACAAATCCAGCTTCAGCCCCTTCTACACAAACTGCTGTGCTCAGGCCTCTCCCAGCCCTGGCTAATGGCTGCCTGACCCTCCCTGATCAGGAACAGCTGCAAGAAGTCACTAAACCTTCCCACATGAGGAAAAGGCCTATTTTATAGTTGTAAGACTATCAAATTTATGACAAAGAAATAATAATTTATTAATATTTGTATAAATAGATTGAATGGTATTCTAAAAATAAATGTCAAAAGCATAAGGAAAATGTGAAAGATTACCATGGAAAAGAGTTCATAGGGAAGAAGTTTCAGGAATAAATGGAAGATGATCTCTTAATTTGTAACTGGGTCTTGTCTTTTCCTTGTAACAGATCTAATCTTAGACAGAAATCTTTATTTTCCAAAGCAAAGTTTTGGAATAACTATGCATGTCATTTCCCTACACAGTGACCGCTGAACTGCAGCCTTGCACCCTTCTGATCATCCCAGTTTCAAGGTTTTCTGTCTAAACACAATAGCTGGAAGTTTGTTTTGTTTTTTTTTTTTAAAAGAAAAACACAACATGTGATATTTTTACAATCATTTATAGGGAGAGTTGTATTTATACCCAGTGCAGACAAACCTCCACCTTCCTCTTGTGCAAATCTGTATGCATCAACTGATTTTGCTTAACTGAACTGCAAAGGGACAGTAGCTGAAATTTGTTAGAAGTGGCTCCAAAATCAGCAGGTACAGATTTTACATGTGCAAGGAAGACACAAACAGCCCTTCCCTCTACACCTGCAGGTGTTCACACCATCATTCATTAACCAGAAGACTCATGTATCTTGCAGCTCATTTGAGGTCCTTTAATATCACTGTCACCGCTAGGCTCAGCACCATAAATTTTTGCATTGCTCTATCCCATTAATACACAATGTTTTTTACCTTGTTCTTAAGATGTGTTTACGCTCTCCACATGACAAATCTCCCGGCACAAGTATATTACCTTGTGGCCACTTTATTTCCATTCTAAGACACTCTCTCACACAGTCTCCTCTCCTTTAAACATCACTGCAAAATCACGAGCCCAAACTACGTCATTTGCATAGCAAATCGTTTTAGCACTGAATTCCTTGACTCAAGCTCTTGCCATTACTTAATATAATCAGAAATAGGGAAGAAAATACCTTTGTGACTCCATCTGGGGTAGAAAGCTACTAGGACCAGGCAATCCTCTCCTCTTCGATGGCTGCTGGCAGAGCAAAGCTCCCAGTCTAGCCTGCGGCTGAATGGTCTTGCCACTGGAGCGGCCCCATGGTGCACAGGAGGGTCTGAACAGAGTCACGATCTGCGGAGAATCGGACACTTAGGTGTCCCAGGAGATCAGCAGTAAATAATGACCCTGGAAAGAGAAAACTACAGGGGAGACATGGAGACAGAATGGAAAGGCAGGAGCAGGGAACCAGCCAAGACAAGGAGAGAACTCGATCCCAAGCAAGAAAAGCATCAAACCCCATTAAAGACCACAGTATAGCTTAAGTGGAAAAGATTCTGGAAATGTGCATGATGAAAATTGAAATTAAAGAGTTACATTATCACCTTTACAATGATGAAAATGAAGTTTGCTGCTGTAAACTGTCTTTTTGTATACAAAAGGTAAATCTAAGGTGAAAAATTATTTGCATTTTTATCTTTTAAATATTATGTGTGGTGCTTCTTCCTGCAGTTTGAAAGGCTTTACAGAACAGCAAGCAGGAAGAAAAGTTTTGTCATGATTTATTTGCTACACTAAAGGAAAAAGCAAACGAAGCTGGCAAAGTGTTTCTGTTTATAACAGCTGGAGGAAGAGGTAATTTCTGTTTTTATAGTCTCTTCTCCTTCAGAGTCTAAGCTAAACACATTCAAATATTCTCTGAAAAACCTGAAAACCCAAAGAGCACTGTCTGGGCATCCCACAACTCTTTCCCCCCCACTACTATGAGGGAAGCAAAGGAATCCCAGAGAATGTTGCTGTGGGCACGTAAAGGAAAGGCAGCCTGGTCAGTACAGCACTAGTTTGTAAGATTACCATCCAGGGGCCCATGTTTATCATAACTTTGCCTTATAGCCAAGCACCCCTTATTTTCTACTTTTTTTACTTCTGTGCTGGCACAAAGATGACAAAGAATTAAAGACTCTCCAAAGGAAAACTTGTTAATAGTACTTACATGAAAGAGATGCCATCAGGATGTCAACCAATGCCCATGTATATGGCATTACCACCAGTTTCTAGTGTTTATGGATAGTGACAGTTCAAAAATAGCATAAGGCACTTTGCTGTGCATGATGTAGAGTTTGTAACCACACCCCAGGAAAGCTATTGGTTATGTTGGAGCCAAGAGGAGTATGCTGGTCACTGTGAAAGTGATTGCCAACAAGAAGAAACCTAAGCAATCCACATTAAATTACCAAAACTGCAGCAGCTCTGTGGGAACTTAGTTATCCTTATAGTTAATATTGCTTCTTTATTAATACTTCCTTGAAAATGTGGTTCAATCTTTTATTAAACTCCACAGATTTAACAATGCATCGCTCACATTTACAGAAAACTTTGCTCCAAGGAAGAAATAGCTTTACTACTGATGTAACCTTGTTGTGGAGACACTCTTGCTACCATCAGATAAATTACTCTTAAACATATGAGCCAAGATCCCTTTAGGAAGTGGAGGGTATTACAGTATCCTTTGTTTCAACTGTGGCATTACTCAAAAAGCTTGTTTTTATGCTAGATACCACACTGCTACCAATGAAATAACATGCTAATATCTGAAGTGATAGATTTCTGTAAAATGGTCCTAGAATGTTGCCTAAATTCCTTAAGGGCTATATTTCAGAAAATGTATGACTATATATTCATTTTTTCCTTTGAACTGCTATCTGTTTTCAGCAGAACTTCCAAAATATCCTAGAAGCCCTCCAGGTTACGAAGACTTAAAAATAAAAAAATCATAATAATTAAAAATTAGTAAATCACCATTTCAACTAGTCTATTTATAGCTTTATCAAACCCAAACATTTACCAAATTTTCATTCATTCAATTCATATTGAAACTGATAGTAACCCAGTGAGACCTAACCCTCGAACCAAGTCTCAAACAGAAATCCTCAGATATCCCTCTTCCCAACTCTAACACAAGAAAGATTTAAAACATGCATTTACAGGAATGAAGACTCTTACATAGTATCAGCACTGTACTTGCTCCAAAAGGATAGTAGCTGGCGGGGGGGGGGGGGGAGAGACACCTCTATATTTTTTAAACCTTTGATTAAGCTGCACAAGCAGCATAAAATCAACTGACTTTTGAAAGAAAAGGTATCATCAGTATATTTGCCTAATGGCACTGGCTATTTCAAATATGCTTCACTGTACATTTTCTGTATTTGTCTGCTATCTCTGTACTTTCAGATCTGCCTCTTATTTTCATAGATTGGATCCATAATATCAGTTCCTTTGTCTCCTCATTATTACTAAGAGGAGGATGAAGGGCACGCCAACGCTTCTAGCTACATGATGTTTTCTGTGCGGGCCATGCCCTGCTTCCTCAGTGGAAACAGTCATGAAAAAATGAGATCCTGTCTTGGTTCAGTACAAACATATTCCAGTCCTCACTTGAAAAAAAAAAAAAACTTCATGGGGTTTTATGTGTTATTCAAAAGCCTTCAATGTTTCTTCTCTTTCTTCGCTGCAGACAGCATCTTGAAGAAAACATAACTGGTGATTAGTGTGGGTCAGACAAAGATTGCAATCTGTTAAGTCCTGTGCTGTAAACTTAAAATCCCCAGACCCAAATTGTCAAATTCAGGTACATATGAAAGGCAGAGTCCATGAAGAAATTACAACAAGAGATGTTATAGTGAAAAAAATAGGATTGAAGGAAAATTCTAATTACATGGAGAAAAAACAGAGGGCAAGGTATACCATCGTTCTAAATAGAGGCTTACTATATCTGGTAGAGTTTGGGTACCTCTACTACAAATACAGGATGGCTTTAAATGAGAAAAATCCGTACATAGCCAAATAGGAATGAATTACTGCAGAACCTTCCCGTTCTCTAATATGAATTCAAATTCTGATTTTGATCACAAATACATAAAAAAAGGTTATTAAGTTAACCCCCATCTCCCTTAGCCTTTCAAATAATTTAAAATACTGCAGTAGAAGAATATTTTCATTGATGGCAAAGACCCAGAGGGATTTACTCAACCAGACGTGAATTCTAAAAATCCACAAAAGTCTTCTAATTAAGACCTTGAAAAGCCACAGGTAGAGAACTCAAAGCTGTATATCAACACCTGGGCACTACAGCAGCAAGAAACACATTGGGTTGAATGGCCCTGCTGAGCACCTGAGTGTCTTCCCCTTCAGTACCTTCTTATTTCAGCAGAAACCTGGAGCTCAAGGACCTCATGGCTGGTCAAGAGACAATGTGGAGTATGCCCTGTTGGTGGGTGTTTATGTGCCTGCTGATTGGCTGGCCAGGCAAAATGTGCAATCTGATTGGCTGGGAACCAGGTGTGTTTCAATTTGCTGGTGACCTGCAGCTTCTACAGACCAGAAGCCCAGACACAAGGTCTGGGGGTTTTGGTTATTATCAAGCCAACTTTGTGGTTTGGCTTTGCTCACCCAGGAAGAGGCAGATATACATCCAGCACCTACAGAGGTTTAAGCACATCCACGTGATTTCCTATTAGAGGCAATAGGGACAAAGATTTAGAGATGCCTTCCAACCCTCTAAGAAGGGGTGTGGGAAGCCATGAAATAAGGTGAAGTAAGCAATGAGGATTAGAAAAAGACTCATGTGATACAGATTGTAAAAGAAAACTCAAAAAAAAAAAAAATTATGCTATGTATCTTTCACCTCTAAAGTGTATTGTTTAAACGTGAAACAGGAGGAAGGACAAGGAAATATTTAATGAAAAAAAATTTATCTGACCTAGTTATTTACTGGGTTGACATTTGAAAAGACTATTGGGAGGAAAATTTACTGCCATTCACTTGTAATTCATGACTTGTTTTTGTTACTTGTTTCAGCCAGGATTGGAAGTCAGGAACCAGAAGCTGCAGCCCCCAGCAGCTGACAATATAATCACAAATGGGATTATTTCTTAGGCAGTCTGGTGACCTGTGCTTACATATCCCCTCTTCCTGGAAGGATGGTAAGGTTCCTCTCACCTGTGCTGCCACTAGTCTGTAGTGCCCTTGCTCACGCATGGTTCTCCTGGTACTGCATGAGGCTTCTTGGTTTTCAGAGCTGCTGTCACTCATTTCTGTGGCCAAGGGCTCACTTACTGCTGCAGCTTAGTCTCTACAGAAACAACCTGGTGTCAGAAACGTTCCGGTGTGATGCCAGACTAAATGAGACATGTCACTAACCTCCTCTCTGTCATCGTCCGTGCCTCTTGCACAAAGGGGGCTTAGCCTTGTCTTCAGATTTGCTATTTGCTCCAGGTAAGGATTCAGACATTTCTCATACCTTCAGCTCCCACTGTTCGTATTGGAGCTTTCAGGTGACTAACTGCTTTTCAGAAAGCTGCTTTTCACACACCCAGGGAGCAGCCACACTTTGTAGTATCACACCTGCAGGCACGGCTCTTGCTCTGGAGTTGAGTGACCTGACCCTGAACGGGTGACATTGATGGATCTTTTCTTTTTCTTTAGTTGCTGCTTTCTCGTCCCTTTCTTCCTTCCACAGTAAAAGGAGCAAGCGAAAAATTGGCTTCCTCAGGGGGTGAAGTCAGCACATTGAATTTACTGGTGGCTTGCTCAGCTAAACCCCCCCAATGTTCATGGTGCTTGGAGAAGTACTGCTTGTAGCCTGTGCTGCCAGCACCCGTCCCAAAATGCTATGGATGCTGGGGGGAACTGCACCACCAAATCAATTCAAAGGCAAATAATAACAACATTTTTAAACATTTGAACACTCAACTGTTTGTCTTGAAACTACTTTACTGAAACAAACAAACTAAAATAATTATTGCTATTTTGCAGTCGCCCAGCAGACCGAGATTTGGCATCTGCACATGGCAGAAAGCACAGCAGAGGGACCAGATCCCTGAACCTTGCCTTGGGAAGGCTGGTTTGAAAATGCAGGGACAGTTCAGGTGCCGTTTCCACCTTCAGCCTGAGCGATCACTGCCAAAAGGCATCAGTTAGCACCAAATGATGAAGTTGTAGGTACTTGGACGGGAGGAATTTGACCGAGGCCAACTACTCTAGCCACGTACAGAATGAACTAGAACAACTTTTTGACCAACCCTAAACTAAATTTGAACTCCAAAAAGATGTTAAAAGGCCTAATTAATATGCATATTATTCTGAAAGTAGAAAGCATTATGTAACTGTAAATTATTTTTAGACAATGAACTGTTGGTTCTTAACATGTAGTCTTTCCTATCTGAAGACTAACACAGACACTTTTTTCTAATTTTCTAAAATAAATCCTATCCCAAGAGTGAAAGTAAAAGCTGGTTAAATGCAGTGTCAGAGGGGAGAGACAGTATGCCTGATCCATATACATTTCTTGAATTTACCTTGCATGTACCAACAGCTGATGTGCAGAATCACTGGGGTCATGGGGCAAAACTACCTTTTTTTTTTTTTTTTCCCCTCATGTGAAATGTCTTCCAGGAGACAGCAACAAACCTTTTCCTCAGCAAGCCCCATCTTAGTTGCTTTTCTTTTACATGGATGTTCCCCTTTGTCAAACTCATAGTTTCAGCTTGTACAATGGCAATCTCTTGGTGGGTTGTGGTGTTTTATATGCACTTAATCCAGGACTGAGTGGCCGCAGATTAAACAAGCTTTGTTTAGCTTGTTCTTGTCAATGAGTTCAGGCTCTGGAGAAATGAACTTCATGTGTTTTTTTCTGTCATTCTTCCCTGGGAGCAGCAAGGGGACAACTTGGAATTCACAGGCCCAAAGCTTTGTTGTGGGTTGATGCAGCACCACAAAAGCTCAGACTTGCTTAAAGGACAAATAATACTGCAAATAAGCTTGCATATATTTGAAAGTATTGTTTCACCTTGCTCTTAAAGTTGCTGTAGTCCCACCTACGCAGTCATGGTCACCTGTGTAGGGTGGGATGGGACTGCTTTCCTTGAGGTCTGTCTCTGCCTTTCCACCGTTAGCTCTAATGTCTTTAAATTGCGTCTTGGTGAGGAATAGTTGATGAAGAATACTGCTTTGTCCTATCTGAGACCTGGCAAAAACATCCCCAAGGATGATTGTGGTCACGATGTGCAGGAGCTACATCTTCTGGCTCTACCACAAGGTCTCGTGGCATTGCGGCAGTTGCTGGAGAAGGAAGAGTTTCCTCACCCTGACTGCCTGTGCATGTGGTTTGCAACATGATCCCAGCTCTTCCCTGAAGGAGTTGCTGTTGGTAGCAAGATGAGTAACTAAGCTTTGCTTAGGAACTTGGAGGAACATCAAGTCTGCTTCTCAGTTAGCATTTTAAGCATCTCAAAATAAGGAAAAAGAGCAGATGCAAACAGATAAGCACACTCTATTGCCTAAGGTTTTAGAGTTATTTCTGTTGATTTAGTAAATTGCTGCTTGGTCAGCTATTGCTATAACTGATGAGCTAGTTCCATCTTTCAGGTATACTTTTACTGTTCAGAAAAGAATATGCAGTTTAGTTAACAACATTACTGGAGATCTATTTTGTTAATTACCATAACTCTTCAATATCTGTTAGGGATGCCTGCCCCTGCCAGAATGAATAAATTAATTGATACAAAATGCATCTAGCTGGATCTAGTATTAGTAAAAAAATATTGTCAGTTCAAAAAGGATTAAGTTCTTGCTGCCTCTTCAAACATATATCACATTTGTGATTAAAAAGGAAAAAGAAGAAATGTGCTAAAATTTTTGCAACATGAGTCTTGGAAGAATCAGTCCGCTATTGTCCAAAGCCAGAAGGACCTCTACCTTGCGTCCTTCCGACACAGCAGGCCCGCTTTCAAAAAAAACCGATAGAAAGCCAAGAAGCCCTTCAGATGACAGCAACCCTGACCAAGACACTGCAGATTCAATTTTTGGAGAATTTCACTGCCTGTCTTGATATTTTACAATTCCCTGTCCAGATTCAGATCTTCAGTCTGAAGTTGTAGCCTGGAAACTACAGAAAGCTTTCAGGCTCAGTGTTTCTTTCTGCTTTTTTGGGGTACCCAAAAAGTTATCACTGCAACTGAAAAAGCTCCATACAGACCCCAGTCTCAATCCGTCTGTACTTGCACAAATTCTCCACAACTGGAGTGTTTTACCCAGTGAAATATTTGATGTTTGTGCTTTTGAGTCTCATTTCCATTCAGTTTTGTGGTTGTGTTACTTACACAAAATGACTGTTTGTACTTAAATACAGAATATGTCTTTTTAAACATATAATTAAACCCAAGATATTTCCTACGAGTGCATAGAAATCCATGTGCCCAAACTCAAGGCTAGATCCCTGTCACATTTCGAATTTGTGTTAAAACCCCTTTTTAATAAAAAATCTGTTTTCTATTATGTTCTATGCATATTTTTCTTACATGAAAACTGGAGCTTGTTGGGTGTCATTTGCTTAAGACCAGAAAGGGGAAAAAAAAATAATCATTTGAGCGTAAATAATGCCCAAATAATTTCAGTCTGAAGATTGAAGACAAAGGGCCTCTGGTATTGTAACGGCTGTGGACTTTTGATTCACCAGCTACAACGAACAATTCATTCATGTCCTTTGGGAAAAATGTAGTTGGAAAATATCACATGTTCCTGACCTTTGGTTGATAATAAAGCAAGCCTCTACCTCACATACTCCGGAAAATATGTGAAGTCTCCATCAAAAGAAAAGGAATGATCAGGTGACATGGAGGTGAGCTCTGCTGAAAACCTGAGATCTGCAAATAGTGAGAACACTGGTAAAACAGGCAGTGGAGAAAAAGCTCAGGTTTTTCTGTATACTAATACTATCTTAAGAGCGACATCACCAGTAGAAGATTAAGCATAGTTTCCTCAGTATAATTTTCAAGTGGGGGATTAGATTTCCTTCTAACTCACATCTATTTATGGCTAAACACAGCTGAACATATGCTTATTTCCAACAGAAAATGTTAAACAACTCAGGGGTGTAAATGTAGTAAGCATTCGATGGAACAAATGCTTGTTTATAAACCAAGACTGTACGTTGGGAATTTTCTCCTGACAGTTCAGTGCTTTGCATCAAAATCACATCTTCTGAAAATTAGCATCAAAGTAATTCAGGTTGTTATGGTGGTGTTTCAGTGAAGACAGTCTGCTACACCTCTGTAAATTAAAACTGAATAACTGATATCAACGTTATATTTACTATTACAATTATATTGTAAAATGTCCGATCCAAAGTAGAGAAATGTTTAAGGAGATGCAAAAAATTTCTGTCTTCAAAAGACAAGAATTTGGTTTTACTTTCCTATTATGATATCTAACAAATAGTGAAACTGCCACAAGTACAGCGCCCACAGTCTGGTCCTGAAGACATAACACAGGATTTAATCAGTCCTGCACAGCATTTTCCTTAGGTAGACAAAATGCCTGGTCAGGGACTTCATGAAACAGTGGCAATCTTATAAGAAGAAAATGAGCAGAATTTGGCTTTCTGTTGTTATATTATATATATAATATAGCCAGATTATATTTTTAACAGATTTTGGTCTATCTGGAAAAGAGTTCAAGTCCCATGGATGTTGTGAAGTCCTGAAGATGTCTGCAAAATGATTGCAATATGTGTGGTTTATATATACATAGGTATATATAAATAAAATTGTTAGGGTTTTTTTTTGGTTTTTTTTTTTTAATACATATAAACATATGTTCACATATAAAAATGAGTGAATTTTGAGAGGTCACTAACTTTTTGCTTGATTTAAAACTGCTTCAGTTCTGCTGAAATGGTCTGGGGTTTGTGTGGTTTCTTTTCCTGAAATATCATGTGATCTTTATGTATTTTTTTCAGTTAGTTTCAAAAGATCATCAATTAACAAGTAAAAGAGTTATCCATTGATACTAGTGGAGATTCTCATGTAGCAAGATACTACTGACTCATAATTTTAACCTCATAGTAACAGCCTTGATTTGGCCACTTTGTAATCTTGTACTTATTTTATGATTTGAAAATCAATATAAAAATGTAAACATAAGCATGACTCATATTATAGGCATATTCTCCAAAAGATGCTTACCCAGTATTTTTAAATGTTTGCTATTTTATGGTTCTATATCCTGGAGATATTTAGAGAAATAATTAGGACTAGGAAGATGCAAAGCTACTACTTTTATTAATAATGCAAGAAACTGTGACATCCAACAACTTGTACACAGTTACTTAAAGCATCGAAATGCTCCAAAAGTACTCTATAGGTTTTACGTGAATATTATCTTCCTGAAAGCTTTAATATTCTGGATTTTCAGCCAATCCAATTTCTCAATTTATTACTACAGCTCAGATAAAAGATTAACAAATGTGTAAACTTTTAATGAACTTTCAATGAAACTTTAATGTAAACTTTTAAAGGTTTTTTTTTTTTAATCTTTATTTCTTATACGTCTATGTATTTTTTTCTGTTGAATACATGCTTTGCATTACAGTACATTTTTTATTCCAGTCACTGAAATGTAACCTTCATGATCAATACAGCATCGGTCTTTTAGTTGCTCTGACTGCTTAGTTACCCTCATTGGAAATTCTGATCACACACAAATCCACATCATCTACTGAGGTTTTCCAACCCTTCAGATGGGACATTCTGTTGAATAATACTAGATACTATTACAAAAGAGACAAAACCAACTGAAACATGGCCTTTAGGGTTGCAAGCTTTTAAAACACAGCTAGTGATTTTGAGTGGTTTTTTGCCTACATAACTTTCATGAATTTTTACTTTTTCATCAGTAACATGCACAGTCTGGGACAATATGATAAAATAGTGAGTCCACCAGGAAATCATTTCAGGGATTTTTCTGAATGTTGCAAACTGCTTTACTGGCTGCAAACTAACTTATTTCATCAAAAGGATTCTTCTTACATCTTGTTTCTATGAATTGCCATGCAGTAGTCAGACCTCACTTTGCTGGGGCTTTGTGTGTCCACAGGGATGTGCCCACACAAAATCATCCAAGGAACCGTGCCCTAGAAAAGCAATAATCTGAAGAATGTCTTTCTGCTTGTAACCCTACCGTTAAGTGGTTATTGTTTCTCAAACACAGAAAGAGGAAATGCATCACATCTTTGTTCCTCTTTTTAAGGACTATTCTGCAATCTTCAGTTCAAATTTGCTTGTGAAAAATATTGAAAATAAAACACGATTATCCATAATACCTTCTAGCCTAATTTCATTCAGCATTTACTGCTGATGCAAGCTGACATTCGCAGTAACTGAGGACTAAGTTTACCCTCCGAACGTGCACGTTGCATGCAGTTTCATCACTATTCCCTGCGGACACGTATGTGCCTTGACTTAGAGGGATGTAATCTGCTCAGTCCGGCTAAGATGTACACGCAGTTTCTACAATACTGGAACAAAGAAGATCATCTGTGGCAGCACCTCCAGGCTACGGTGCAGATCTGTATGTGCAGTGCTGCCGACGGCTGCCAGCCACGCTCCCCCAGCCCCTGGCGCGCAGGTGCCTGCGCTAGCCCCAGCCCTTCTCTTTGGTACCGAGAGAACGCGCCGCTGCTTCACAGGCATATCCCACAGGGTGTCTCTCCGGTGGGAAAGCTGACGCAGAAACGTTGGCCCAAATAGGAATTACACCCAAGGTGGGAGGGAATCATTTTCACATTGATTTAATTTTAGGCTAAAGTACAGGGGTTTTTTTTCATAGCCTACTGTTGCCCTGGAACACAATGCAGATGTTATTTCAAACCCCTGAAGACAGGCGAAATTATTAATCAGATCCCAAACACTCCTCCCTTTTTAACAACTTCTCACTCCAGCTGGCAGCATGCTGTTTTGAATAGAAACCTCCGTCCTCTTTCTCAGTGGCTTTGCTGGTGGACACGTCCCAGCATTTCTGCAGAGCACTGTGGCCACAGTGCCCCCAGTCCCCACTTCTCCCTCCCCACTCCCCATTTCTGGCCCTCTGCTCGTTTCTGTATCTGGCTCTTGGGGACCAGCACGTCCCCTTTAGACCAGCTGCGACTAATTCCCAGCTTTTATGTTACGCTTTCCATACACGGAATTGTTCTTTAAAAAAAAACGTTCTATAGATGAGGAGAGGGAGACGTGCAAAAGCTACCGGATTTTTCCAAGTGGCTGATGTAGGCTGAGACCTAGATCTCCAAAATTCAAGTACCCCACCCCAGCTTGGGCCAAGCTGCTATCTTCCTGTTTTCCTTGCGAACCATCTTTAGTCCTATCTGAAGACTTAAAACGTGATGAGCTGTTGACTGCAAGAAAGCCAGTGGCCGGGATAGTAAATAAATCTTCCGTGCCATTCTGCTGCCTCTAAAATGAGAATCTAAAGATGACACGTCTCTCACTACTTTGTGTTGTTTCTTATGTAATTTATGAATCTACATTGCGTGTGTATTGAGTTGTAAATGTGATCTGCATCTGTATTTGACGTAAGGCATGCAAAGGACAGCTCCCAATAACGCTGTTAGTCGTTTATGTGCAGAGTTACAGTAAATAACGCTTAATGTGAAATATATAGTGTCATAATAAACACGATGGAGGGCTAAGGTTACTTACACTGAGGATGCTGAGACTACTGGCGCTGAGGTGCACTGATAAGGAGCTACATCAAGGACCGGGGACCAGGGTTCACGGGTTCTTTGCAGACTCCCAATTTCTTGCTACCTCTAAAACCCCACACTTCAGGTAAAAGAGCTAGATTTGATACTTCTGTTACAATAAATTGTAAGAGCTCTGTCTAGATAAAATAATATCTGGTCTTCACTCCATTAAAGCCACTCAGAAGCAGCTCCAGGTAATCCAAGCCAATTAATCCAATGAAAATGTGGATGTAACTCATACTCTGGTAAAGATGAACACAATGTCTCCAACCAGGGCAATTTTTCACCAAATTCAGAGATTTGTCTCAACATTCTCTCTAACTGCCTCCTTAAACCCAAACAGGAAGACTAAACAAGAGCCTGACCTTTTCTTTTAGGGTGCACTCACGTATCGAGGTATGTGGGATACCAATCACTGCAGGACAAAATTCTCTCTCTGTAAGGCACCTAGCATAGCAAGAATTGCTATAGTTTCTGAATTGTGGAAACCACAGGAATCAATGTTCACTCTTAAACCACAACTAAAATGCATTTTTTAAATTTCTGAATAGCACCGTAGGTAAATTCTGCTTTAAATTACACTCACATGAATCTATAGAAACTCAAGGGCTGATCCTGCAGCTTCTGATCTTTCCTAAGTCCACTGGGAATCTGCTCTTTATAGATAGAGCTCTGCCAGTGCCCAGCAATGGTACTATTTATTTCCCATGCCACACAAGATGTGTTTAAAAGGTCAGCTGAAAGTGAAAATACCTGAATGTGACTTCTCCAGTGCCGCTTGCAATATTTATCAGTGCTTGATAAAGGTGTTGCCCAGATCTTCCCCGGTGCTAAACTTTCAGCAAGCGCACAAGAAGTCCAGAGTTTGTGTATTTGGGGATTTCATTGTAAATATTTAGCTCAGTCTACAATATATTACAAATATTTCTCAACACAGACAGCAGCACTGTATATTTCCACCATGCCTCCACAGTACAGAGAAAAGCATTCTACAGAGAAGTAAACTAAACCCCACAATATTAAAGGAATTATCTAAATCCACACAGCCAATCAGTATCAAAGCATCCTTTTTATGCAATTACAGAAAAACCATTGCAGCAACTTTTGATGTTGTCTACATTTGCTATTCTGGTAATGGTATCCACCAGGAAAGGAATATGATCTTCCACAAGTGATCTCTCCTTAATACACCCATATTTCAGCCATAATACGTGACCAAATTAGATATGACTTCTGATCACAGTTTTCAAAACTGGCTGTAATGGCTTGTGATGATACGTCACATTTCACAAGATTTGCAGGAGATGGATAAACAGAAATGTGTACCAAGTTACCCATCAAAAAAACCTAGTCCTCCCCAGAATCATTATATTTAAAAATCTTGGCTTCTGATCTTAGTTTTATATTGTCAGCCTATTACTTTAGCCTCCTTTGGAAAGAATGTGGTAATAACCTAGAGGCATCAAATCAAATCTATGAACATCACTTTCAATATATTTTTTATTTTCCCTGCCATCCTCCAAAACGAGGCCATCAGCCAGGTTCATTACTGAAGATATACTACATCTCTTCTGAGTTTAAAAAAAACCCACCAAATTAATAGAAATGGATTAATGCATTTGTTTTCAGAACTTCTCTGTCTAGTAGCAGTTTCTCTTTTCCTGCCCTCCCTCAGCCTGTGTTTAATGCACTTTAGTACTTTTCTCAAATTAAACATTTTTTCTTAAAAAAAAAAAACAACAAAAACCCACCTTGTTATTGATGCAAAAAGTAATTAATAGCCTCCTCTGAAAAGCTTGCTTGAGGATTTTGGATGTATCCTCTCTCCCAAACACAATAAACTGCAATCTTCTTTTATTGTTCTGCTATGTGCATATCCAGTCTACTGAGATGGGTCCAGAGCAGATAGTAAACACTATTATTTAATTTTATTTTTTTTTAAATTTCATACAAGAGGAAATAGTCTTCAAGAGCCTGCACTTGGCTCCCACTTTTCTACTCAAGAAGTGTTGTAGAAGTACTTGTTCTTTTCAGTTCCATTTTAGAATCATAGAATCGTTCTGGTTGGAAAAGACCTTGAAGATCATCACTTAAAAAAATATTTTCTATGGTGTTTACTCAAAAAAAGGAATAGAAACTTTAGTTCATAGTTTTCAAAAATATCTGATTTGGTCCACTTGGCTTAAGAAGTGAAGAAGACATGTAATGATTTCTGAGCTGGATTTTTAATGAGCTAGGAATTAAATGAAACTAGCCACCAGCATTGCATGGGCCACCACTTGGCTTTTGGCTTTCAGGTACTCACCAGTCACGCAAGCAGAAGAGAGCTTAAAAGGCTTAAAATATTACTAACTTCTCCTTGAAGATGCTAGATGCTGCCTCCTGGCAAATATAAATCACTTACCTGGTTATCCTCAAAATCTGAATTACAGGGTTCGAATTTTTTTGTAATCAAGTCACTGTGCTCATTTAGGTGACCCCGACCGACCCAGAGAGCTCTTTTCTTCTTTGGACCAGCTCCAGCTACTGTCTGCAATGACTCTACATTTTGCCAGTATCTCCCTCTTCCAGAATTCAACAAATCATCCGATACACACAGGGCTGTGTCTTCACCACTCACCTCATGCCTGTCCGCTCAGACTCTGCGGTGTATTGTTTAATCGGTGACTGTCATCCTCCGTCCAGCTTCATGTTCCCAGCAACAGACTCTTCTCTATTGATTTATGCTTTTGGCACTTTCATTCACTGGATTTAAGGATTTTCATGATGTTTACATTGTAATAAATTAAGGCTATAAAGATAAACATTTCTAAATTAATGTTGTGGTTGATTTAGCAGGGGCCTGATCCTCTGAAGTCATTAAGAACGTGGGAAAATTTCCAGCGACTTGCTCATATGGCAGATCACAGGCCTGGATGTATTTTTCCCCCTCCTTATCTGATGGAAATTTCACTTTACAAATGTAGATTGCATCTTAAACTTAGTAGTGTCATTTTAAGATAACCAGTGAATTTACACCTCTATCAAATGCATTCTGTGCCCGGGAGTGGCGTACCACAGCAACCAGCGAGCATCTGGATCAAAGTCCACCACGGTGAAGAGTAACCAGCTGTGAGAGCTTTGGGATATTGTTTAAATGAACAATGTCATGATATTCAGACAAAACTAACCAAAATCATCTATACTCCATCAGAGGGAATATTCTTCAAGCACAATCACAAAAGCCAACAACTTCCAACACTTTGAATATTTTCTACATGTGAAACATTCCACATTTATTCAGGCACTGGCCATGGATATCTGCTCTGAATCCATGGGCTCATGAATTGGCTTTCTAAGCTTTTCGAGCTTAGGCTACTAAAAAATCCACTCTTATTCAAGACAGTCACTGTAAAAATTAATGCTGCTATTTCTGCATGAGGGATAATGGGGAGCTATTCTATCAGATATGGTAATGGACATTGTTTTGAAGAAGGATATATTTGAAGTTAAGGTTGTCTTTGCTGGTACTTACCTGCAAATAAACACATGAAGCCGATCCACGCTTGAGCGCTGACTCCCTATCATCTGCAAATAATGCCAACGCTAGCGTGTGAATCGTCACAGAAAGGCAATACACTTTAAACCTTTAAATGTTATCATGCTCACACAATATCTGACTCAAATGTTAGTTCTCCTAAATATGATAGAGCTAGAAGGTTATAAACAATTTGAGAGGTACCAAACGTACTGGGTGTCAGCTGCATACCTCTAGAGTTTGGCACTTCCTGAATATTTGAGTTTTCTTTACTTACTACAAGGAATTGCAAAGTTAAGAATTGGAAAGCAGTCCAAAATGCAAGCAACTTTTCATCTGGAAGGCTTCAGGATTGCAGCTTTTTTTCAAACATTTATTTATCTCCAGGGGTGCATTTCCCTGCTTGGGCTCTCTCTGCCCAGCCCACCACGGCACCAGGAAACTGGGAAAACATTTTGCAGAGAATTATAATTTTAAGATTTTTGTATTCCCTGATTTAGCTGGGAAAAGAAGCAGGCAAATGTAAAGAGATCCACCCACTCCAAGCACATTAATTATAGGTACTGAAAATCAGCCAATAAGGAAGGTAAGAAAGAAATTCAATGCATTAACAGCTTAATAATGTTCATTCTTTTAACGTTTACCCACACCCGCAAGTGTGTACAGCACATGCTTTGCCTTTGCAGTGGCTAATTTGACTTTGGCAGCAAGTGTTCATTTTTATAAGTATATTATGCTGCCATGCCTGTCCTATGCACATATAGATTTTCAGCCTGTACACACCTTTTATGTTTCAGGCACAAATAAACAGATGAAAATCAGTTTGTATGCACTCCTTCCAGGAGCATAATATCATTCAGGACTCTAGATGCTGCACAAAACCTAAAAAAAAAAAAAAAAAATTAAAAAAAAAAAAAAGGTCATTGAGACCATTCTCCTGATATTGCAGTGACATTCTTCCTGTGGAAAAAAACAGTAAAAGAGTCAGACATCAGAAAAATCATCTTATTTCTGGTGTTAACCAGTCCTAGCAGCCAAGGACTTGCCCATACGCAGATGAATGCCAGCACGTCAACTAAAGAGCACATTTGGACTTTTTTCTCCTTCTCCTCTCCATGATCGGTCATTTATTTTTACTGTTACTTCACTAATTTGGATACACATAGCATAACATTCGGTTTTAGCGTTGCACATCACCAGAAAAACAAAGTAACTGCAATTTTCTCGGGGTTCTATTATACCCACTCTTACATTTTCCCGGAACTGTTACTTACAGTAATGACAAGATGGACAACAAAAGAATTATGAACTCAGTCATAGCTTGCATTTGGAATAATGTAGTAACAGAAGTGAGTAAATCGTCTGATATTCATTCAAAAGGATTATGCATTCACAAACCCCTGTTGATTACGCCCACACTTCTTGGCAAGGGAAGCTCAGTTTTGGAACTTTAAGCCCTTTGCCAGCAATATTTCTGTTATTCTTTCCTTCAATACTTCTGTCCTTTATTTGTTATCCATCCTTCTTTCTTCCTTAAAGTAGTAAATTACTGAAGTTATAGTACATGCAATATCTTTTATTAGGAAAATTGATGCAGGTAGACAAAGTTTTTGAGCACAGAAAACAAAACTCTACGCTTCTGAGTGGGGTTTTTCCTTCATAATACCAGCAAAATTAAAGATACTTGTTTTCCCTACAAACAACATTTACACAAACCAGAGCACATAAAAGTTAGTGTGGTTTTTTTGTAGGGAAAAGAGGGAAAAAATTGCTCTACTTCTATCAGTAAAAAGTCCTGTTTAAAAACAGTTTCTTCTAAATCAGTATTATTTTCCAAAAGCTTATGCTTCAAAAAGGAGTTTTCTTAAGCTGAAAAATATGTTTTCTTAAGATGAAAACAATGTTGAAAAGATTTTGGGTTGCAGCAACATTCAAGAAGTCACATTTTTTTTGGCTACCAAATAATCATAAAAAAATCTGTTTGAGGATTTTGTTTTCCAATTAAAAATAGTAATTTTTCAGTGGAAAATCTTTGAAGATGAAAAATCTTCAGCAACTAAATCACTATTTTAACTGTTCAGAATGTAATCCTTTTCCATCAAGGCATAACACTGTCACCTGAATATCCAGAGCTGTCAGTGATTTATTACCATAGCTCGGTATTTAGATAAAATAATAATTATTTTGATAATAATTTAACTTCTTGTTTGTTTAATTTTACGTAATTCTTAAAATCCCTTACCTACAGAAAGAAATACTAGTAATATACTTTTTCCATTTTTATATATATGCATTGTTCCATTAAACAGAGTATTCATACGTCTAATAACACACATTCTACTCACAATAATTTTATGAGACAGGAAATTTTCACTCTCTTCCCCATGGAGATAGAAAATTGGGAACAGAAACTTAGTTCCAGTGAAATTCTAATTAATTTCAGTTATCTAAATGTTTAGATACAACACAATCGCCCAAAGCTCCAGGTAAGATGAAGGGGTGGGATAAGCAGAGCAAAACATTCCCAGGGAGAGGTTTAAGACACGAAACTCTTGAGATCACCGTCCTTTCCCATACGCCACTTGGGGAACAAATGGCACCTCGTTAAAGGGGGATGAGTCTGCTCCAAAGTGATTTACAGAGGGAAGGAGAGGAAAAATAAAGACTTTGTCAGAGGAAAAATTGGTAGGTGTCTATTACATGCCAGACAAGACCTCGGCAGTCAGTACCTGTTATTTGTTAATAAAATGTACTATATAAGGGCTTTAATATTATTATTACTGTGAAAATATGTTTTAAAGCTCAGAAGATAACTATTTTCTTTCATGGAATTTTACCGCATCTTTAGCAACATAGCAGCGAGATTTCAGGAAGGCACTTGTCACCTGCTTACCCCAAAGCTATCGGTCGCTGCTGCCTTCGAGTTAAGCTTTGCTGATTCGGGCCGGTGGTTCGAACCAAAGGCTGCTGCTCTCCAGGACCGCACACCTTCCGTAAACATCACCCCCACGGACAGGGACCGCAAAATTTGGGGAGAGGCTGAACAGCAGGGCAGCGCCTCACGGCTCGGCAGAGACGCCACGGAAGAAGGAGCAATAGTCATAACGAGAGCATCTTTGTGCTCCAGCCTGGCCACACAGCTGCCAGGGCTTCCCTGACGGCTGCTGTCTCTGCTCATCGCCTGCCTTTAGAACCATCACAACCGCAGCTTCGCGAGCTCAGCCACTGCATCCGAAGAGCCACATCTAACCTTAGGCCATCTTTTTTTTTTTTTTTTTTTTTCGGGTTTTATTTTGGTAACATCAGTACTCAGCTCCAAAGCTGCTCAGTCATTAAGTGCTTTACAACAAATAATTATTCTTTGGAACAGGCCTCTGAGACATCTTGTTTTCACAGGAATTGCAGGAGCCTAATTCCTGTAAATTCATAGTGTATCCTAGCAGAGTGCCACTGTCCTTTTCACTTAACAATTACTTTATGGATTGGTTTAGGCAGGATTTAATAGAGAGAGATTTTTCTTAGGGAATTTGTGTTTGCCTGGTTTGGTGGGTTTTGTCCAACACACAAAGACAGAAGCGAGTTTTAGGTGGGCACAGAAGCTCGTGCAGAATTTGGATAGGAACCGTTGTCATTGCAAGTTGCCACCCTGTCCACGAGCCAGGTGATACTGGCATCGCCACAGATCATCACAGAGCAACGGCTTCAGAGTTTTGTAGTCCCACGGGAAGAAAATCACCAGCTGGGTGGAAAGGGAGAAGATTGCCACGTACAGGGTCAAGGTCCCCACCAGCACCAAGGAGCCCGAGCACTTTGCTGGGCTGACACCAGCTCACATGAGCTGAGAAACTGGATTTATTCATCTTCCTTTTTAAAATTAACAAAATACTAATGGCTGCATAGAAAGCCCTCCAGAGAAACTGCTACACCAGCAGATACCAAACACCTTTGAATCATCTCCCCAGCACAAGGACACGAGCACTGCTGTGCTGAGAGCAACGGAGCTGCAATGATTTATGCCACCGGAGCCTTGGGCACCTACGTGCTTTGGGTCATGTAATTTATTTGGATGTCTGTCTATAGCAGCAACGTCATTCTGTATGTCTGATCCTCAAACCACACTGTTCCTTTCCTAAATATAAAGTGGTATAGCAAAAATTCAACTATATGGAAGGCAGGGTTGGTTTGTTGTTTCTTTAGAGCAACAGTGCCAGTAGCCCAGGTTCGCGACAAACCCGTCCTGCGAGGAAGAGATTGCAACAGAGAATGAGGAGATTTGCAAACGTCATCATTCCTTTACTGGCTTCAGTTTGTGAGCTTCTTGCGAGAATGGCTGCTTTCCTGAGGATATGGACGTCTAGGCATCTTCTTTAACAAGTGACATCACAAAAAACTCATTTCCCAAAGTCTCCAGATGCTCAGCAAAGCAGCAGCCCTCTGAGCTTTGTGATTTACTGTGCTTAAATTCTGACGCTTCTTGCTGAAAAAAAGTTACCCATTTGAAGAGGATGTCCCTGTGCGTGCCTCAGAGACACTGTATTCAAGTGGTTAGTCTGACATTAGGCCTGTATGAGTTAATTAAAAAAATAATATTTTTTTTCGTCTCCCCTTCTGGTTGTCTTCATTCAGGTAAATATGCTGAAATCACAAAAAGAGTAAAAGGATTGCTTTAACCAGAATATAGTATATGAATTCAGCATATTTTCTGCATAAAAATATGACATTTGTATGGAAATGACCTATTTTCTTGAAAAGGCAGCTATATATCACACCAAGTTTCACTGTAACATTTATGCAACAGAGACTGGGAAGCACTTTCCCATAAGGTACTTATTTCCTCCAGATGAAATAATAAGGCAAAGCATAATCAAGAAGCTTAAAAGGAATATTTCACTCAATACCATACATTTTAAGCCACTGGGTATTTGTTTTGATTTCCACAATTATTTCTTATTTGTTTGTCTTCTGCCTTAAAGAAAGCAAAGGACTGAGATCATCCATTCTGCCCCTTTCCTTTTCTAATCACGTTACAGTTTGCAAGCGATGGCAGATTGGCAGCATGACGGAGCCACGCTGCTCTAATAACCATGAAAGCATAGGCACGTTCCGTGCTGGAGGCAGAAGGACATTCCTCTGCAGCGGCACCAACCCCCAGCACGTCGTGCCTGTCCCCTCACGTGGTCAGAGAGGGACAAGGATCTTCCGCACGGGAGCCAAAATCATAATGATAAATCCACGTTACCACGACCTACATTTATTCCAGTACAACACATGTGGCAATTCAGCAATCATTCAGGGCAGGCAGCTTAGGGGATGCTCATGGAGATCATTACTTTGCAGCTTTTCCTTTGAACTGCAGCGTATTATGGTGTGTTCATTATTCCAGGGGCTGAGCTGGTTCCGGATCAAATCAGGGGCAAAACTCAGAGTTACAAACAGCAGCACAAAAATCAAACCCCTTGCCAATACCCAACAACCATGTAAAGGTCTTATTGATAGAAAGATGCTATAACCATAGAATACATAACTAGTAAGTCATTTTTAGGCTCGCTTTTATTACAAAATTACAATTTTAGTTAATAGTTGCACAGCTACAAGATTGTTTTAATGTCAGCACTTAATGAAACACTCTGATCTGATTCAGCCCCACTGAAGTCAAGTGCAAAATTCACCCTGACGTGAATTGGTTTCCAGCTGAGAAATTCTTTGAGCTTATCGTGAATTAAGGTATAGCTTGTTCTGATGATGAAGTGAAATTATTTAAAATCAATTATAGCATAAAAGACACATTCTGAACAAGACATTCACTGAGCTAAGATTCTTGATTTGCAGCCTAACATCCTAACCCTAAATGGAAATCCATACATCACTGAGTCAAAGTAATCAGACTTCAGATAACTTACTCTAAAGCGGGAAATCCATCTTTTCTTTTTTTTCCCCTCTGCTCAGAAGCCATTACCATTAGCTGGGACATTAACAGCAACCAGAATAATTACTGCTGGGGCTATTTCACCATCAGAACGCTGTGAGCATAACAGAAATTCCCAAAGCACACACCACCACCACCAACCACCTTCCTTTGCCTTTCAAACCAGCCCTGAGTCACTTTGGCCACCACTTTCTATCACAAATGTAGAACAGCTGTGGAGCAGCTAATGACTTACTCGGAGTCCTCTGGAATAGTAAAAACCTTCCAGGCTTGTGCTCAACCACTAAGCAACACGCTTTTCTACGTAGAAAAGATAACTTAAGATGTTTGTGCCAATGTGATATTAATGAAAGCAGCTTTTTGTCGGGTTTTAAAGAAAAGGACACACTGTTGAAATGTGATTTCCCATAGTTGCATGACTATTTATATAGAGAAATAGAAATTTATATAAATGTATACATATCTATAGATACACATATTATACATTATAGGCATATACATACATACATATATACACACAGAGTTATATACACATACACAGATTTGTATATACATATATATAACTATATATATACACACAAATGCACACACAGCTTGCTGCTTTTTAGCTAGCTATAGTTATAAATTCTCCCTCCCCCACGGAGCCAAGATGATCTGAGTTGCCTCTGCTGAACTCCCCACGGTTGCCTTTCCATCCCGAATTAAATATAATACTCATTATTCTGCCATTCTGGTTCCTGAGAAACTTGGCAACCTTTCTGAATGACTTCAGATGCAGCAATTTGTCCTGCGTTGCCTCTGCTAACCTATTCTAGGAGATGCAATATGCTGCTAGGATTAACCGTCCGGAATGCTAATATGTCTGAGAAGTGCCTCCACTGACCTACATTGGGAATGTAGGTCTTAATGTATCTATTTTTAGCTTCATAACCAAAATGCCCGTTTTTTGTAACAGTCCAAAGCAAGCCATACACCTGAATCTCCCAGAACTTTCCAAAAGTTGACTTCTACACTTCAACATGCTAGCATATACATGTATACACACACATATATACACACAGCATATATGTATACACTGTACATACTTAGTATCAGCGTTTCCATTACATACATTAGCCGCCCTGTTCCACTAGAAGTAACGACATAGGAGGCAGTTACTACAGCTTTGAGTTAACAGCAACTCATTTTAGGTGGTTGCAAATGGAACATCTCCGCTTTACCCCTGAAGCATACCTGGTAGAGATCCATCTTATCAGTGTTTTGTGCTCTGAAGGCTTTAACAGACTTTGGCTGGCTTGTAGGGGCTGGCAAAGCGCAAGGCATGTAATACCACCACGGCTAACCTCGGGAGGCTGCTTACAAAGCTGAGTTACAGGGAGGCAATCCAGTCGATACATCTTACAGAATGGAGTCTTGAGGTGCAAAACACCACTCTACAGAAAAACCCAACAAAGATAACCGTATTTTCAGTTGCTCTCCACTTGACGCACGTGGTCAATGTGCAAACCGAGGTGTTAAAACTTATTGTCAGCCAAATGAACATCTGGGCATGCAGATAGGTAAAAGCAACGCTGAGAATGCCGACAATCTGGAGGCTGGTTGAGAACTTGGGCCAAACGCAGGAAAAATGGGATCCTGTGAGATATTTGTTTACGTGCTCTAAAAAGAGAGGTTTCAACAAGAATTGCGTGTTGTTATTGACTGTCTCTAACCCAGCGAGACGCTTGACGTTCAGGTGCCGTTCGCATTGCTAGCCTTGGCACAGTCCCCACTTGTCACAACCTGACCCATCTCCCAGCGATGCCGGTGCCGTGCCTTCCATCAGCATCGCTGGCTGTAGTCTCATGGCCCCTCATTGCTCACAGGAGGAACATATATATATATTTATATGTATCTATATAAATTAGATACATCCACATTTCTTGTTTTGTTGGTCTAAAACCAAAGGGGAGAATTAAACACGGATTGAACGATGACTGACTCTTTCCCTTACTCAGTGCCTTTAGTTATTCTCAGTGAGGGCTGCAGAGCAAGGGGCCAAGAGCTATGACTTGCCCTTTCTTTGAAGAAAACACTAACATAAACTGGATCTAAAAAAATACCTTTACTTGCCATATTTCTCTGCTTGCCAATACTATCCACTTTCCAAAGCAGCCAGGTTTTTGGGTCACTGCAAGAAAACATAACAGAAGTGATGCCACAAGAAACGATGCTCTCTAATTAAGAAGAATGCATTAGCTAGACATCCTTTTCAGCAGTGCTTTTATGCAGACTGATCAGATGTGCCCTTGCATGGCAGTTTAACAGCACCAGAGAAACTCTGGATGAGTTTTCTAAAGAAGGCAGAGACAAACTTTTAAATGGCCAGCATCCATTACTGACATCCAAGTCCTTTAATCTTTCACAGAAACACTACAACACGATTTTTCTCAGTGCTCAGCACCCTCCTGCACCCTGTGCACACAGGACCGGTACCGCCAGCGGTGGGGTGCCCCAGGTACCCGATCGCTCAGGGTGAGAGCTAATGGTGGAGCAGATCAGCTGGCCACATCTGACCCTGTAATCTCACTGATGGGAATTTCTTACACCTTTCATTGAGTCAGACTGTCCTGGGCACTCTCAGGAACGAGAGGACACAGCAGAGTGAACACATTTCAACTCTAAGCCTGAGTGGCAATTCCTATGCTCTTTTGAGCATAGCTCCTTCACAGAAAAGAAAGAATTACATTTGAAAGTCCTATTAAAAAGTATTGTTTGAAGAGAATTTTCACACTGCAATGTTTTCGTCTCTCCAGTCATACTCTGAATAAAATCAAACCAATCAATCACAGAACAGACAAGCAAAAAAAACCCCAAACGACCATTAATTAGCCTCGATTTGGAAAGCCATAGCCTCCGAAGTTCAATGTCAGACTTCAGTTCAATGATTATTCAGGTAATGGACATTATATATGCATACACATATAATAACTTAGAGACCAAATACAAACCCAAAGATTAACATAGCTTTCTAGAAAACACATCTCAGTTTAGGACAGTTACTGTTGTGATAGACGGACTTCATTTTAAACAAGTATGGTCTGAAAAAATATTAACAAATACATTCCTACAGTTCTTTAGCATGTAAACCAGCTACCACCTCCAGAAAAGCAAAGTAAAGCTGAGGAAAGCATGAAAAAACCCACCACATTTTCCCATAACCAGTATACTAATGCCACTTTAATATTTGGGCAAGGTCATCAACTTCAGATGAGAAGGTCCCTGTAGGATAAAGACTCCCAATCCTTTCTTCTGCTTTTTTTGGTTGTTTGGTTGGTTGTTTTTTTAGAATTACTGTTACAGGAGCCCCCAGCGGCGATGGTGCCCGGTCTCACCCTCAGCAGAAGGGATGGCAGTGCCATCAGAAGCAGCAGCACGTCTCGGGTCTATGCCAGTCCAACAGTGATTCAGGAACTCCTGCTTGAAATCATTCAAGCCCTACCGCAAAATCTCATCGCTACAGAGAACCTCCCTTACTGGCACGGTGCTACAACAACATGCCAAATTGCCATGCCATGTGCCATGGACAGGAATATTCCTCCAGAGTCAGTGGTATTTGTTTGAATTCCCAAATATGGAGAGATTGCACCCTTGGCTAGCCTAAAATATTTCTTCAGAATTCATAGAATATACAGGACATTCTTGAGAGATTTAGAAAATTCTAGTAGAAAAATAAAGATGTTAGAAAAAGTAAATGGACATTAAAGATTCAGTATATGACATATGACTGAGTTATTAATATTATATATTGTGCTACGCCCTCTATTATTATCTATTCTTTTTAAGGCACCCAACATCTTAGTATTGCATATACGTACATCGTCATGATGTCTAAAAATAACCCCACACTTAAGCTTAACATCCTTAACATTCAAAAATACAGACTGATGCAACATCCACTCTACAGAGACCACCCAGTGGGACAGGGAATTCCCATAGCAATGCCAGTGGCTCCGTTCCTTCGAGCCTTCTCCCATCACTTTTCCACAAAAAAATGAGACATCTGACGCTGTTCTGAAAACCACCACAATATCGACTGGTTTAACAGAGAAAATGCCACCACAGGGGAGTGTTTCCACATCCTTTCACAGTGAGGAAAGATAACCTACAAGTTTCACCCCAGCAGCCACGTGTAGCAAAGCTAACGCTTTCGTCAGTCACCCCCCTAACTCCTCCAACAACCTACACAAAAATGAAAATAGAAGAATATAATTTTAAAAGTGGGAAACTATAAGGATCAAGCAAAAGACGTTAAAAAAAAATATATATATATACGAAACACAGTTGTCAGTGCCTGTTAATATTCTTGCTTTGAAAGAAAAAGATAATACAAATAAAGTATTTCCAAATAATTTGCAATTGTTACATTAAGAAACTTGTTGGCTAGCTGGTTACCTATGACATTAGGTCTAAACTCTGGTACCAGTTTCCATGGTTTTTGAATCTGTTGAGACGCACTCGTATTTGTCTTTATGTGAATCCTCTTATTTTAAAATAAAAAGCGTTAAAGATTGTTTGGTTAATTTGTGAATGAGGTCAATCAGAAAAATCACTAAATTGCTAGCAAAACCATTTTCTCTATACTGTTACTCATTTTTTTTCTGAAATAGTCACGTGAAGTACTTGTCTCAAAATACTTGAATCTACTTAATATATGTTGTAATTTTCCGAGAGCGGGCTTTGCTCTTCATTCGAGTCTGTTGACTAAAACTGAGTAGTAATGTGGTATTTCATCACTGGCTTCAAGGGAGCAGAATTAGGCCTCCAGTCCGTACCCGCAGAAGGGTTTGCTCCAAGTGCATTCCACTTCTTCCACTGGCTCAAACTGGCTTCAAATTGGGGTATAGCTACACTTGCCCCAAAAAACCAGAAAAAATTCAAGAATTGGAGGAAAAAAAAATGTATTTCCACTCACATCAACATTACAAAGTATTAAAAAATAGCAAATTTTGTACAAAGAGCTGTTGTTAGTATGAAGAAGTTGTGAAACTACATATTGGGTGAATTTACTCTACATTTCTCCCATGGACACAACTGCCTTGTAGTGTATAGCCCATACATAGATTTGCTGTGAAACTCAGTTGTGAGGAAGTCAGATTTAGAATCAAGCCTTGGAAACCTCAGAAAATAGGAATATGCAATGCGCACCAGCCTGATTGCCGAGCGTACATAAATCCACGTTGTAAAAGCAAATGCCTTTGGAAGAAGTGCAATTCTGGAACAAGTTCACACCTAAGTGGCTGGAGCACTGCCAGAAGTCATACTCTTTGGTTGAGTAATGTAACTAAGCAATGAACTTCCAAACTTACGGCCAAATTCCACACGCTTTTTTCACGTGAACATTTCTGTTATACCTAAAGCCAACTACTCGTGTCTTATTCGTGTGAACAGTTCATGTGAAACAGGTACTTGAACAAAGGAGAAGTAGCACGGCACTCACGAATTGCTGCTTGCGCACATTAGTGTTTCAGGAACGTGGAGCATTGCATATTGACATTTTGTAGAGACTTCCCTGTCCTGTTGCTGTACAAGTTTACTGCAGAGAACACAAGTTGATTGTAACTGCATGTTTCTGGCTTAAAATCAACTCAAAAGTGGTTTTGTCTGGAAAGGTCTCTGACAAAATCTTGAGTTACCACAGCTTAACTCATGTCCACCGAATCTCGTAATAAATGACCTGTCTGTCACCTAACTAGAGCAGTATAGGTCCTGGCTTGCTGTGACAGACGTTCAGAGATGGATTGCTTTCCAGAAGTCAGATTATTATTCATACCATAAAAATTCACATCTTTCTCTCCCTATTGATACAGTCAAGAGATCCATAAAGGAACTTCCAAGTCTGAAACAAATCTTTTAACCCAGGTAGAATATGATGGTGGCATCAATGACAATATCCAGGAAGTAAAAAAAAAAAAGCACTGATAATTGAGCACCATTATTATCCTTTCTGTTTTCCCGTATGCAGTCAGTACCTGCTGTGACTGGGACTTACCTGGCCTTTTTTTCTTTTCCACCTGTAGGAAGAATTTCAATATGGTCAATGAGTGAATAAAACAAACACATGATGAAAGATTTACTGCCAGGTTCTGAGCACCACCACAAGCTGAACTGCTAAAGCCGAAACAGCTACTTGTTGTACAATAATGAAATAAGCTAAAAAAATACTTATTTATTTAAAATAGTATCCCATCAATCAGCTCCAGTGTAAATGCAGATCATTTGACTTTATTTGATTCCTTCCCAATATTATTAATGCTACCAATACTACTGGTGATAATGATATAATTATCACTAATACTCCCTATTAATTCAGAGTAACTCAGGTTGAAGCATGTAAAGAGTCACTCGTCATGGATCAGAGATGATGGATCCACTTCTGTTTCCTGCAGTGGGAAGTAATACTGGCACCCACTCAGCCCCAGCTCAACACAATGAAATAGCAAAATAGAAATCATCATAACACACATTAGATATCACAGTTAAATATTGTCAACACTTCCAGAGCGAATCATCCCCAGATGATTCCAGTACACAAGGAAGAGGAAGTTTCCTACACGAGGAAAGAAAAATAACTCAACGTAAGCCAAAAATGATCCCTTTTAATACAAAATTCCATTCTCATAGAACAAATTTATTTCCACTGAATAAATAGATTTCCTCACCATTCGCGGGTGAGATTACTACCTATAGTTACGTTTAAATTCTCTTGCCTTTCTGCAGTTTAATTAAAATATAAACATTATTTGCAACTGGCTTTACTATATTTGGATACAAGTATGAACACTGGGGGGTTTGATGACATTGCCAAACGTATACAGCACCACTCTCACTAGGGGTTGTACTTTAACCTGATTTATATAGCTCCACGCATTACTTGCATGTAGTCTTATCAATGTAATTGTTATGATTATCCTAAGAGGAATCTGGCCTTTGCACTTTGATGTTTATTACTTTTAACACGTGCATGCTCTTGTAATATCCATTAAAAAAGCCACCCAAATGAACAAACCCCAACAGATTAGAGCTGAAGGCAGTAGTACTAAAACACTATCAACTCAACAGAGGAATCTGGGAAGTTCAAATGCATAATATTTTTACCAATATTATGGAGCTGATACTAGATTTACAGACATTTGGAGCTGTCCCTCCATCTCAAAACACATACAGCTACTACCAAGGCTCAGGAAATTACTTCTGTCGCACCCAGATGCCTCTCCAAGACAGATTGACAAAAAAACCCCTGCAATAAGCATCCTCGCTCAAGCTATAAATAGCGACACTTGGGGTGAAAACAAGTATTCATGGTTTTATCTCCATTAAAATGCTTTGTGCTGGGTGAAAACGAGTTGTTCCCCAAGAGGAAGGAAGGATAGCTGGGTCTGAGGTGACACCCGCCGTGTGCTACAACAGCCGCCTCTGCCCCACGCCGGAACGGTAACAGCGATCCGTACCCCAACAACCACCAGAAGAAATCCCTTGGGCGAATGCCCTTGTAACGCAGTGGGGAAAAAAATGAAAATAATCGCAGTTCACCTGGATGAATTACCGTTCCGTTAAGACAAAAGATATTTATAGATATATTTGATATTTCTGTATAAAACTCTGTATTTGAAGGTTTTTAGGTTAGTGCCTCGGCGATACAGGCGTCCGGCTACGGGGTATCCCCCTCGCGGCCCTGCCTGCCCCGGTGTAAGGCTCCCGGCGGGTACATTTACCGGGGCCGGGAGCGGGGCCGGGCCGGGAGCGGGGCCGGGAGCGGGGCCGGGGTTCGCTCCTCGCGGGGTTCGCTCCTCGCGGGGTTCGCTCCTCGCGGGGTTCGCTCCTCCCCGCGCTCCCGCCCCGTCGCGCCGCGGCCACCAGCTCTGGAGCTGCGGCGCCACCTGGCGGCCGCGCGGGAGCCGCTCTCCGCTGCAGGCCCGGCCCGACCCGGGGCCACCGGGGGGACAAGATACCAACGGGGACAAAATATCAACCGGGACAAGATACCAACGGGGCCAAGATACCAACCGAGACCTTCCCGGGAAGGAAAATCCGATTGTCTTTGGTCTCGCTCCGGTTTCAGAGGGGAGCAAACGGCCGCGCCGGGGCAGCAGGGGAGGAGGGCCGGGGGATGGAAGCCTTTGGGATCCTCTTCCAGGCGGCTTCACCCTTTTCCAAAATTGAAATGCGCTTTAATTTCCCCCTCCCACCCGCCTCGGACTGCTCACTTCGCATTTACTGCGACTGCGAACACGAGAAACATCCACAGCAATGCCTCCCTCTGCTACCAGCAGGCAGAGGAACCAGCGCTCCTGCGAGAAACGCCACTCGGGGACGCGGGCTTAATTTTGCTGCCTATTTTTAAATACACGGGAACTGCCATAAGTACAGTGCAACGTGGGAATACAGATTGTAAATCGGATTTTTAAAAGTCTCGGGTGGTATCTTGGCAAGAGAAGCTGTACAGGGTTTTTTGTTTTTTGTTTTTTTTCTCTGTTAACATCACAGTGCATTGAACTGTTATTAATAAAATAGCTTTCAAGGTTAAGGGGGGGAAGGAAATCTCAGTAGGGGGAAGCTGAAGTTTCAGGTTCAAGCTTTGTATTCATATATATATATATATGGGGTGTGTATATATATATATATGCATTTTTTTCAAAACGTTTTATTAGGAAAGCTATACCAGACGCATCACTGTACAATGATTAAACATTACCTTTACAATTTATATTCACTTGAAATTACAGAATAAATATATGCACATTGTTGTACCTTTGTGTGTGTGCGTGTATGTGTGTATGAGAGAAAACATTAAAAGTGCTTCCTACAAAGCTGTTAGTGATAGGTGCCCAGTAGCTTTTTTTTTTTTTTTTTTTTTTTTCCTTTTTCTGTATATTTGCGTGTTGCTTTTATTAGGAAAGTGCGGATGTCCTCCAAAAAACCATGGCGTCATGATGAAGTGTCACTGAGCATCCCCTAGGTGTGTGCGCCACGTGGTTACATCCTTTGGGCTGCTCGGCTCCGGGTGGCTTCCCCCAGCCCACGGGATTCCCCTCCGCGGCCAGCGGGACCCCACTCCCGCGCGGGGCGGAGGGGCCGGGCTGGCGGCGGGGGTGGCGGGGAGGGTGAGGGTGAGTGTGCGTGCGAGGGAGGGAGGGAGACAAGAGTGAGACATTCGAGCAAGACCCTCCCCTCCCTTCCCTCTTGCAGTTTCCAGGCATGCAGCAAACTGCGCTCGTTTGCTTCTTTGCATTTTTCTTTTTTTTTTTTTTTTTAAATAAATGTACAGAATCTGTGCCATGATGGGCAAGAAGAAAGCAAGCCACAAAATGCCATCTTCCCTCCCCCTCCCCTCCAAGGGAAAATATAAAGGAAGTTTACTGCAACGGAAAAGAAAAAAAAAAAACAACAAACAAACCAAAACCCACAAACAAAACAAACAATAAAGAAAATAAAAGAAAAAAAAAAGAGAGAGAGACACACATAGAATTTACTTAATCAGGATCAATACAAAGATCCCCGATAATAATAATAATAATAATATACCTTAGACATGGCACAGTCAAAGTCTCAGTTTCAGTATAAAAAAATAATGATTGATTAACATCTGCTGGCAAAAGTCTGCGAAGGCACTTCATCGATTAATGATCTGAGAACGGCCCTTCCCCGCAGCGCGCACATCTGGCGGGGGAGAGCACACAGCTGTATCCTCTACTCGCATGCGGCGGTGCCGGGGCGGGCGGCGGGGCGGCGGTCAGAACCGGTACGTGGTCTTCTCCAGGACTTCGAGGTAATCCGGCTTGGTTTGGAGTTTGGCCCTTAACTCGAGGTATTCGCTTGTGGGGGTTTGGTGGTCTGAGAAGCCCTTGCCGGCCGCGAAGAGAAGGGTTTCTTTCAGCCTGGCGTCCTGCTGGAGGTCCGGGTATTGCATGCCAGGGGGGTGGACGTGCAGTTCCTTCAGCTTGGGCACGGTGCCGTACAGGCAGTCCACGAAACCCACGGCGCAGGGTGGCGGGCGGTCGCGGTCCCGCAGAGCGCCTCCCGCCGCCGCCGCCGCCCCCCCGAGCCCACCGCCGCCCCCCGCCGCCAGCCCGCCGCCCGCGGGGTGCTGGGGGTGGACGGCGACGATGGTGTTGAGCTGCGAGCTGGACACGGCCAGGCTCCACTCCTGCTCCTTCTCCAGCAAGGTGCGGTAGTTGGTGCCCGGCTCCTGCGCGGCGGCGGCGGCGGCAGAGTGGGCGAAGCGCTCGCCGCCGCCCCGCAGCAGCTCCGCCGCCTCCCCGCCGCCGCCGCCCGCCGCCTCCTCCTCCTCCCGCGGCTTGTAGATGGGGTTGTTGCACATCTGGGTCACCGGGTGCGGGATGTAGTCGTAGACGTGGCCCGCCGGGGGCGCCTTCTCCGGGGAGCGCTCCCCGCCGCCGCCGCCCCCGCCGCCCCCGCCGCCGCCGCCGCCGCCCTCCTCGAAGAGCCGCGGGCAGCGCAGGGGCACGCCGCCCAGGTCGGCCGCCTCCGCCCGCGGGCCGCGGAACGGCAGCTTCCGCCGGCGACGGCGCAGCACGAAGGCGAAAAGCCCGGCGGCGACCAGCACGGCGGAGAAAAAGAGGACGAGGAGGCTGAGGATGAGGACGGAGAGCGGCACGGCGGCGGCGGCCGGCGGCAGCTCGTAGGCGGCGGCGCCGGTGGCGGAGGGCGGCGGAGGGGCGGCGGGGGGCGAGGCGGCGGCGGCGGCGGCGGCAGCGGCGGGTCGCAGGGCGGCGGGGCAGAGGGCCGCCAGCTCCAGGGAGCGCAGGTCGCGGCGGGCCAGGCGCTCGGGGCTGGCGCACAGCACCTCGCCCACCACGCTGACGGAGCTGAGCGCCTCCAGCCACTGCTTCAGCGGCACCAGCTCGCAGGTGCAGTCCCAAGGGTTGAGCTTCAGGTCGATCTGGACGATGGCGTGGAGGTGCTCGAGCACCCCGGCCACCGGCAGCGCCAAGAAGTGATTGTTGCGCAGGTTGAGGCGGGCCAGGGAGGTGCCGGCGAAGGCGTCGGTGGGCAGGGTGCGGAGCAAGTTGTCGTTGAGGAAGAGCAGCTTCAGGTTGGGCATGAGGCTGAAGGCCGCCGGCTGGATTTCCCTGATCAGGTTGTACTCGAAGTACAGGTAATGCAAACTCTGCAGGCCCCGGAACATGCCCGGCGTGAGCCGCTCGATGTCGTTGCCGTTCAGGTACAGGCTCTTGAGATTCGGCAGATTGATGAAAGCCCCGTCCTGCACGTAGGAGATCCGGTTGTTCCCCAGGTGTAAGAGATCCAAGGAGGAAAAATTCCAGAAATCAGAGCGGTAGATTTTCTGGATCAAATTCCCGCTCAGGTAGAGCTTCTTGGCGTTCAAGGGCCTGGGCAGGAGTTCGGAGATGTTGTGAAACCCTCGCTCCTTGCAGTTGACCGTCAGGCCCAGGTCATTGATGTGCAAACTGCAAGAGCACCCGGTGGGGCAGATGATGGGGATGGGGGGCCGGGTCTGGTAGGCAGCCACGGGCGGTTGGTTCGGCCCGGGGTACAGGCCGCGGGACGTCGGGGGAGGCCGGGGAGCCCTGGGCTGCTTGGTTGGTTTGGGCTGCTTGTTGGATGTTTTGTACTCAACAGAGGAAGCGGTGAAATGGAAGGAGGACAGCATGGAGGAAGGCTTCGTAGGCCACGCGTTCTCCTTGCTGGACGACAGCTGAGGGATGCCCAGGCTGGCTTCCACCTCGGAGTCGGACAGCATGGGGCAGAGCTTACTTCTTTTGATTTCCCGCAGGTCCTTCCCGTGGAAGTGGAAGGGGGTCTCGCAGGTGATGTCCCCCACCAGGGCGGTGTAGGGGATGCGCTCCAGCCAGCTCTTCAGCTGCACGATCTCACACGTACAGTTCCACGGGTTCTCCTCCAGCTGGATCTCCATCAGGCTCCTGCCAATATGGTCCAACATCCCGCGGTACGAAAGGACTTTTAGCCGGTTCCCGCGCAAGTCCAAGTGGGTTAAGGACACAGACTTAAATAAGTTGGTGGGAAGCATGGGGATAAGATTGTCATTTAGGATAAGGACCCTCAATTTACTTAGGTTTCGAAATGCCCCGCTTTCAATCCGTTTAATGACATTGTAATCTGCCTGCAGATATTCCAGACTTTCCAAACCCAGGAAAGTGTCGTTTCTGAAAATGTCCAATTTGTTTTCGTGCAAATACAACCTCTTCAGAACTCGGAGCCCGTTAAAAGCCCCCGTCTGAATGTCCTGCAGTGCATTGTTCCCAAGGTTAATAGACACAGCATTGTTCAAGTGAAGAAAACTGTTGGTGTACAATTTCCTCATGGAATTCCTCTGCAGATAAAGTTTAAAAGGTCTCGACCACGACTCTGTTATCTGACTAATATTTATAAATCCTTTGTTGTCGCAATGTATATGGAAAAGGCTCTCCTTCACTTCACAGTAACATGGATCAAAGCAGGGCTCATCGAGTTCCTCCGAGTCCTCTATCAAGGGAATTGGTGTAGTCCATGCTAGAGCAATTGTGCTTAGAAGAATTATCCACAACATCCTTCCTTTATGAAGCGTCTCTGCCGTGGAAGGTTTCATCATTTGTTGATGTTTACAAAACTGCAATGGGAAGAAAAATGCAGATTTCAGTATTTCTGTCCTGCCCCGCTCCCTTTACTAAGCCCCTACCTGCTAGACTCGTGTTAGGCTCCTGGAAAGTTCAGCAATTGTTGGGCAGATGTTCACAACCAACTCTAGGGGTGTCGGATGGGCGAGCCTTGCCCTGATTTATGCTTAAGAGATGTTAGAAGGTTTAATCACGCGATACCAGCCTCCCTTATCCCCCCATTTGGTGAATGCCACCTATAAAGAGGACAGCACATGCAGACCACACAGCAACACGAGCACACAGGCTGAACGTGTTGCGTCCTTACACGTTCTCCAGCGCAGGACCAGTGTTTAGAACTACACGGATTTCATACTTATTTGCAATTTTAGCTTTGTAGCCATCATAGCCCGCATTGACTACAGGGGGGAAATACCAGTGGGTAGATTTTTCCAGTGTCGCACTAGCTCTTTCATACATGCAAACTCCCAAAGTTATTGAATCTCAATCCTTGAATCTCTCTCCCTCCCGGCTCGATATATTCCATACGTAAGTTCAAAGGAATGTGCAAGCTTTGCTGATGTCCCTGCAAAACGGTTCCCTTCAGAAATCCCCACGATATCTTTAAAATAGTAAATGGTTAACGACCCTGATTTAAAAGAAAATCTTCCCCTTTCAAACGCACAGATGAATTAGTGCAACTGGTATATTATCAGATAAATACATACCACATATTAGTCATTTTAGCTGATTAAAGCATTTAGAGATGATTAATCTTTCTAAAGCACATGCCCATGCGATCAGCAGATCTAAAGGGAAGTGACAGCTAAAGAGGCACCTAGGATTGAAACGCTCAGCCTGCCTTGGATTAGGGTATTTTGCGCCCCCCGGACCAAGCAGGAGACCCGGTTAAAAAAGCTGAAAGTGGAAGAAAAAAATACCTTGAGACTTACCAGCCGATAAATTATCTATCCTACTACATATGTTTCCGAATGAAGACACCATTCTTCTCCAATCAGATGAAAATAATACTGTACTAATGAGATGCAGCTCCTTCCTTTCACCAGATATTTCACCCTTCCTTTCACCAGCTATTTTAAATGTATGGGCACAGAGAAATGCTAAGGATGATGATAATAACGGTGGTGATGCAGCCTTCCTTGAATCACTGAAATGCCCATTAGAATTATTGGGAGCGATGGTTGCTTTTGGTCTTAATCTTTCAATAGAAAAGGTCCTTTTTGCCTTCCTCGTGTAAGAACTAGAAAATTTTGCCCCCCATCCACAAACTTAAGAGCCGAAAGATGCATTTAGGGGAGAGAAATGCCAGAGGAACAGAAATCCTTAGGATCAACTTGCAAATGAAACCCTCCCCTGTGGGAAAGAGGAGATGGTTGAAAGCATGAAAAGAGAAATACCCTCAGCAATTAAAACCAGCATCTAATTGGGAAGAAGGGAGAGAGACGAGAGCTATATTGCAGTATCAGTCTCTCTGTCTCCTTTGCAAAATATTAGCCACTTAAGTTCTTCTCTTCTGCAAGGGCTGTAATAAAAAATAAAAAAATAAATAAAGAGGATTATTATATCTTCTTTTTGGAAGAGGGGGTGTCTTTGACCCTAGGCGGAAACAAAAGGATCCAGAAAGGTTGTACTTACCGGTTTGCAGGAGAGATTTTAGCACATCGTTACCAAAAAAAAAAAAAAAAAAAAAAAAGAAAAGAAAAAAAAAGAGGGGAAGGGGGAAAAAAAAAGCTCGAGTTTAAAGATTGCTGGTTTCTCTCTGTCTCTCCCTCTCTCTCTCTCTCTACTCCTGCTGAAGCTGAGGCAAAAGGGAAAAAAAAAAAAAAGAAAAAAAAAAAAAGAAGCAAGCCTGAGACGTGCTGGGAATGCAATGAGCCCCTCAATGATCTTCTTTAGGATGCAGAGCTGCTGTTTGGCACACTCAATGGAGGAGGGAGGAGAGGGGCTGCTGCAGGCTCCAGCGCCGCCGCCGCCGCCTTCTCCGGGCACCGGCAGCGCGGAGCGGGAGGGCTGGGGCGCGGCGGAGGATCTCGGGCTTCTCTCCTTCTCCGGGTGTGTGTGCGTGTGCGTGTGTGTCTGTGCGTGTGTGTGCGTGTGTGTGTGTGTGTGTGGTGTTGTTGTTGCCCTGGATCAGGCTTTTCCACGTCATGAAAATGAGCTTCAAGAAGGGGAACAAATGAAGGGGGCGCGCTTGGCACCAGGTCGGGGGCGCGCATTTGGGAAGCCCTGACTATACATTTTTTTTTGCCTTGCCTTTTTTTTTTTTCTTTTCTTTTTTTTTTTCTTTTTTTTTGGAGAGGGAAGGAGGGGGCTGGTTGGCGGAGAGGAAGGGAAGTGGGAAACGAGCAGATGGGGGAGGAAAAAACCCAAGAAGAATCAGAGAGAAAAAACCCGCCGGGATGGGTCACAATTTGCACACACCCCCCCTTTCTAAAAAAAAAAAAAAAAGAAAAAAAAAGAAAAAAAAAAAGAAAGAAACCCAACTCTGGAGGAAATCAGAGATGCTCTGACTGCAAGCGCCAGCCGAGCTGCCGGGGATGCGGCGGAGAGAGCAGCCCGGCGGGCCCCGGAGAGGGCAGCGGTGTCCCGGCCCGGCCGCCCCGGCTCCCCCCGCCGCGCACCCCTGCGCCGCCAGCGCCTCCTCCCCTCCGTCCTCCTCTCTCTGTCTCTCTTTCTTCCCCGCTGTCCCGGTGCCGTGCGGCGGCTCCAGCCTCGCAGCCTCTCCAGGATCCAGCAGCCTCCCCGCCCGCCACGGAGGCAAAGCCAAAAACCTCGGGGGAGAGACCCGGCACCTTTCGCATCCTTCCACCCTGCGCGTTCACCACCGCGGAGTGTGCGCGGAGGCGGAGGGCCGCGCCCGCGGAGGGCAGCGCCGCCGGCCGGCATCTGCCCGCCCCGGGAGCCGCAGGCAGGTAACGGGGCTGCGCGGGGGGGGGGGGGGGGGGAAGTGGCCCGCGGGGGGCGGCGGATCCGCGGAGGGGAGCGCAGCGGGAGGCTTGCGCGGGTTCGCCCCTGGTTGAAAGTTGGCGGGCGAGATGCGCCGGGTGGGTGGGGGTCGGGGAGGGGGTTGGGGGCTGCGGGCTCTGCCTCCCCCCCCCCAGCTCGCACCCCCGCCGGGAGGGAAGAGCTGCGGGCAGGGCAGGGACGTGGTCCCCGCGATGCCTCTTGCATCCCCGCCGTCCGCACACGTCCGCGCCCATGCGCACCGGTGCGCACCCGTGCACACACACACACACACACACATCCCCGGGCACGCACACCCGTGCACACCCATCCTCGGGCACACATACTCGCGTATCTCCACGCACGGCGGGGCCTCGAGGCTACGCGCCCCGCGGGAGCCGGGTAACCCCCCGTGGCATCCCGCAGCACCCACCGCCCGCTCCCGCTCCCCGCTCCCGGCTCTCGCCTTAAACCCGAACTCCCCTTCCCGCATGGCCCGGGGTAACTCGGCCGGGAGGAGACTTAACTGGAACCGCGGCTCGGTAGCAAAAAAGTTGACGGGCAAAGCTGCAGGTGCGGGAGGGAGAGCCCGGGGGGCCCGCGGGCTCCTGCCGCCCCGACGGCGCTCTCCGCGGGCAGGGGCGCTGCCTCCGCGCCCGCGGACTTGCACCATCTTTCTCAGCCTCCGAAGCCCTCCTTCACCGGTGCAATATGGACGCACCGCTCCCTCCTAATTAAATTGCTGCATCATTCATTTTCTGACGCGGGAGCAACATGGGGTACCAGCAGGCAACATGCACCTGACAGCCCCCCCCCCTTTAAAAAAGGGGGGGGGGGGCGGAGAAAAAGGGCGAAAGGGGAAATCACAACAGTTTGTTCTTGTAACAAGCTGGCACAGAGGCTTTAGCAGCGACTCAGAGGAACGAGGAATGCACACTCCCCCCCCTTGCACACCGCTGTGTTTGGGGGGAGCGAGGTGCCCCCCCGGTGCTGGGCGAACCGGCAGCGGCCGGCGCTGCGCTCCGTGCGGGCAGGGCCGGTGTGGCGGGGGCTGCAGCCACCCGGCCCTGCCCTCGCACTGCCGCTTTTCCAGGCCGGCAACTTTCCGAAATGCCACTGAATAACTCTCGCCATCCTTTTCAGGGCTTCTGCCTTTAAGTTTTGCAGATGGCTCGGGAAAAGAGGAGGGAGGGCGGCGGGGCGGGGGGGGGGGGGGGGGGCCGGGACGGGACACACACACGCTGGGAGGGGATGGCCCTTGAATGCAAATCAGCGAGCGCTGCAGGGCTCCTCGGGGATGGCAGCGTCCCCGCCGGGTCCCCCGCTCGCAGGCAGGGCCGGCTGCAGGTCCCAAGGACACCCCGCCGGGTCCCGGCCGTGGGCCCGGTCCCGTCCCGGGAGGCTGTGCCGTCCGCACGGCCGGGCCCTCGCCTCCCGCTCGGCTGTCGCACAGGGCGGCCCCCGCGGGCCGCCCCCGGGGTGGAGGAGGGATTGCCGCCCTTCACCTCCCGCCGGCATCCTTTGTGCGTCCTGCAGTTTCGCAGCGGGATGAGGAGGAGATCTGAGCTCGCAGAGAGGTGGCCGTCCCTGGGTTTGGCCGGGCTGAAAGACCTGTGTCCCCTCGTCCCCTCAGCCGGGAGAGAGAAATCACGGCGGGCCGTTCCCCCACATCTCCCTCCAGCCAAAGCGGCTCACAGCCTTTCTCTCTCCGCTCGTTTTGTCGACACAACCTGCTGAGAACAGGATCAGTGTGAGTGTGATTGGCAGGAGCTCTAACTAAGGGTACGGCAGAGTGATGTAACTCAGATTAGGACGTCACTCGGTTATTAATAATAATAATTATTATTATTGGCAAGTCAGCTACTTCCTTGCAAATCCCTGTCCTGGAGCTGTGGAGTCAGGGAAGATGCGTGTCACCCGGGCGGGAGGCTGGCAGGTGCCCTCCCGGCTGCCTCTTCCCAGCCTCAGCTGTAATTACTGAAATGCACCTTTTCACCCTGACAGCCTTGTGAAAATAAGGGAGAGAGAAGCCACGGATAACTTTTGTGACAAATTAGAAAAGGCAACTTGAACAATTATTGTACATTTCCAAAAGTATCGTTACAGCATTGCATTTCCACTGGAGGCGACCGTTCCCCCCCACTGCAGTCATTGCAACGCAGTCATTTAATGCTTCCTTCAATCTGCAGCGTAAATCAGCCCCATCCCTTTCTAACAGAAGTGGCAATGAGAGAGAGAAAGAGGGAGTTTTCTACCAAAGCTCGCCCTGCCTGTCCAGGAAGAAATATTCTGATCTTTAATAGTCTCTTTTGTCTCAAGCATTCTATGGTAAGGGCAAAAGCAATAAATAGCGCAAGGGCAAGGGAAACTCTCGTGTAATTATTATAGATGGGAGCTGCTTCCTGGCTCTCTGTATTTTGTTAAAGCTAGGGAGTAGTTTAGAGGTTCTGAATCCGAGCGTTGAAAGGTTTTGGATAGAGCCAGCGCCGGGGTTCCAGCTGCGTTTCTGCCTAAAAGCCCCGGCCAAGCCCGCTCCTGCCACGCACCCGCACCCAGCTCACCGCACGCCGACGGCGAGGAGGGGCGATCGCCTCGAGCTGCCGCTTATCGGGGCAGGTGAACGTATGGGAACCCAAGTGTGGGAGGGGGAGCAGAGAGGCACGAGCGAGCCGTGATGCTGATTAATCCGTGACGCAAAGCCCACATGCACTTCCTTGGGAGAGCTGCCAGCCGGGTGCTCCGGGGAGAGATGCTCGTGTGCCCCCGCCGGGGTGCAGGGCAAGGCCTGCGGCTGGGAGAGGGCTTCCCGTGGGGCACCCTGCCTTTGGGGGGGGCCTCGTCGATGTAACATGGAAATCCTGGAATTAGGAGGAAAAGCCAGGGCGCTGGGCTGTGGAAAATATAGTGCTGTAACTCTCCAGCACGCAGAGAACGGTCCTGGGCAGAAACATTCATGGCTGCAAAGGCTGCGAGAGGCAGACGTCTGGTACCACCATTAGGGTTCAAAGCTGAGCCTTGCAGAGCAAGGGCTTAAAATTCCTTCACTGGTCTGGTGACCTCTCTTGTGTCCCCGTGAGATTTCTGTTTGTCTGGTGTGTGCAGATATTTAAAATTGAGATTACCTGAGATTCCCCCCCACCCTTTCCTCTTTTTTTTTTTTTTTTTAAAGAAAAAAACGAAACCACCTTTTAAAAAAAAAAAAACCACACAACAAACCACCTCCCAAATATTCTTGGGTTTGCATATTAGAAATTGTTCAAACTGAGAAATTGTAGTGATTTTGAAAATGTCGATAGAGGAAAGTCAGAGTAGAGAATCTTCTCTGCATAGCAGTTAGTGAAGCAGTTTATGAGGCTTAACTTTTCTTTTTCCCTCTCTGTTCATTTATCAAACAGACAGAGAAACAACATTATGAGGTGGAATTTACCTGCAATCCTTCTTTGGAAGAGAATATTTCTGTTAAAATCTGTGCCACATTGTTCTGAAAGAGTTTTAGGGACCACAACCCCTCTCGCTATCGTATCAACGGTTCAGGCTGATTTCAAGAGGATCCGAATTTGACGCAGAGGGCTCTCCTGTCCCCCTCAAGTCAGTGCAAAGGTTTCATTGACTGCTGGCGGGTGAGATTTGGGCTGTGAGAACCCAGGCCAAGGCTCAGTCCTTCTTTTGACTTCAAGGCGAGCTTCAGGAGGTCCTAAGGTACCTTCAGCCTGGTACTGGTTGCCCAGCTGAAGGCTGGTATCCTTTTCTCCGTACAGTCCTGGTATTTGACACGCCATGTGTAAGTACAGGCACAGATTATTGAACTGCATAAGCGTTGGTGAGTACACATGAAATGGAGGAAATGTAAGAATTTTAAACTGGGCTGTTCCAGCTGGAATCCTGGAGAGCTTCTTATGTCAAACTGATGCTCCTGGCCACAATTTTACTGTTAGTCACCTCGTTATCAGTTATATATTATCCTATGGAATAGCTGTTGATTTTTCCCAGGGCAGTTATATCCACTATAACCGACATATTATTTTTATACAAAGTAAAGAAATAACAATGCACCAAATTATATTATCATGGACTACTTCTAATGTAAAAGTCCTCAGCTACTTTAAACTCAATAGGACACTGAAGCTGCGATGCCCTCAGTAGCAAGCTATATGTAATTGGTTTTTACTCATGGGATTTTTTTCAGCAGAGAAATTTTTTCCAGTATTTGATGATATGTGTAAATATTAAGAAGAAAGGAGCAAAGAACTAATGGATACTGTTAAAATAGCACTGCAAATGCCAGCAAATCATGAGTGCAGTATTTTTAATGGCTTGTTATTAAAAATAAAAGAGAAAAGTGGGCAAAATAAAAGGGAGTTTTTAATGGACAAAATTGACAGTTCTGTTATCCTCACCAATTCCTGACATTTCAAGATCATTTTTTCATCTAATGATTCAATGGCCTTAAAGATTTCCTTCTAGTAAATCAGGCACAGCTATAGCTTTTTTCCCACCTCAGGCACGTAAGCCCATGTTTTTTTCTAAATGTGCTGATATTTATTATAGCCAGTGTCAAAAAACTTCGCACTCCATTTATATATGAGCTTCTCTTTGGCCTTTATTAGAATGATATACAGCCATGGTTAGGCATGCACAACTTCCTTTGACAGCAGCCAGAATTTCATGCGTGGATCAAAGGTAGAATAATTCCCTTAGGGTAATCTCTTCCCATCCGAACTACAGAGTTATGAGCTCTGCTCCAGTGCAGAGAGGGGCTTCTTCGGCTCTTCCCATACTTCACGTAGGCAATTCTGCAGCCGTACAGCCGCATCCTCCTTCATGCCAACGTACTGCATCTTTTTTAAGCTTTTTTAATTTTTTTTTTTTTCCAATGGAGAGAGTTATTTTTTACCTAGTAGCATGAGTACAGGGTCTGATGTTCTAAGTGAGGCTGAACATGGACCACACAAAGGAAGAATATGGCCTTGGAACCGTGTTTTCTAAATCCCTCTGTTGCCCAAAGACCCCAGTGACAGGACGCAGACCTTCAGATGATAACTGCTACATTGCTCCCTTAAGAAAAATCTTAGATAATACAAAAATAGTGTTTGAATTCTCTCAGCTGAAACACTTGTTGAGGAATAATCATTGTGGTTTATTTTTACACGTATGCGGTCTGCATGTAAACATTTTCTTTTGCAAGTGCTAGTTGGCTTCGCTTGATTTTCTTTTCACCTTGTGGGCTAATCTTACGTGGATCGCGGTCCCTTTATTTTGTCTGAGCACACGAAAACGGAGATTACCCTACAGCACGCGCTGTAACCAACAGCATGGATTTTCCAGGCGTCTGGATTTAGAGTTGCCAGAATTAGAAACATGAGCCCGACGAGATCATGCTAGGGCAATTCCCCAGTACTGGGCCATAAAGCCAATCCATTTAAAATGTAATAGAAGGCACTATTACTGCACTGAGTTCTGTGTGAAGGAGGGCACTTACTGCTCATTTGGAAGGAAAAGCTCATATTCTAAATTGCTTTTTAGATCAGTCTTGAGCCTACTTTTAGTGATGTCAATGGTGACACTTCCGTTTAGTCCAGTGCTGCCAGAATTTTCTGTTTACTGTTAACCACTTCTCCTCTTCCCCCTCTCCTCCCTTTCCTAAGCTCCGTCAGCACAGCTCCTCGCAGTTCCTCTTTGAGGACAGTTAGGACATAGAGATAGACCTTATCAGCAAGATGGATAGTCATTTTAATCTCTTACAACACCGTCATGGGGGTTCGACAGTCATGGAGGAGATGGTGAGAATGATGTCTTCTCTGCTCTTGCAAGTCTTGCCCTCCTTTCTTTTTGCTACTGATGACACAAGTCTTAGAGTAGCCCCTGGTTATGAATAAGAGGTGATCTTTCATCCTAAATGGGCTCAGCTATGAAGTTCAAGATGAGCTGACTCACCTCAATTTCAGTTGCCTGTAATGGAAGGTGTGAACTAATGTAAGTCTGTAAAAATGGTGAAAGAGAACTGGGTCTTAAACCCTTGGATCTTTTCTAACGTGTAATACTGTAACACTTGGGTTTCTAGTGCATGACGCATTAACACATTTAACACATTAGCATGCACTTAAGATATTATTTTTATTATGCTAAAATTATTAAATGGCGAGAGACAGAATCAACTAAAGTATCTGAGTGTACCTTCCTCAGCCATCAGCTCCAAACTGACCTCTGTTTTGCTCCCCGTCTTTCCCACCAGCCGGGGAAGGAGGCGGCTGTCCTTCTGAATTAGGCAACGGAAATCGGTATCGAAAATTCAGGAGTGTGGCTATGCCATGCACGCAGTCATTCCCCGTTTCCTCGTCTAGCATCATTTTCTAAAAGAGGGAAAAGCTGAGGAAAATAGCTGCTTTTCATTTTTTCAAATACTGAGATAGGTCTTTGTTGAGAGTTTTTACCATTTTATATAATACGGAATTTCTTTTACAAGGAACAGTGGGAACCGCCATTTTTGATCGCTACATCCAGATAGTCATTACCTGTAGATGTATGACAAGGATCAGAGGTCTAGAAAGTAAGGCCTATGAGGAGAGAGTAAATTAGGACTGTTCTAAACAGAAGAGTAAGAGGAACATGATAATACTTTGAATTATACAAAACTATGCTGAAAAATAAAGGGAATGCTTTGCTCTCTACAAATAGCATCAGAGAAAGAACAAGAAACTAATTTCTAGCTAGAAAGATTTATATCAAATAATAGGAAGATGTTTCTGATGGTGAGGATGGCAAAGACTGCCTAAGGAGGCTGCAGAGCCTCTGGCATGAGGTGCCTGTAGGGAGGCAGGTGAGGTTCTGCGTCAGGAATGTCGGAGGCAATTCCTGTGGCCTAGAGATGGCTTAGGTGATGCCCTGAGCATCCTCCAACCCTGCACGTCTGTGATTCTTCATGTTGAGGGACAAATTGTTTGTGATCCTATACTATAACCCTTTATATATATATATATATATAAATATATGTATCCTCCTTAAATACAGTAGGAAAATTTAATAAAAAACAGATTTGGAACCAGACTCTAATAGAAACAATGACATAAAAAAATGCACATGAAAGAACTGAAGGTTTCTAGGTCAACAGTATATGCATGGCTAAATCACATATTAAGCATTGTATACCCAAGCTCTGAACTCAGGCAATTGGCTAAAATTTTAATCTTGAAAGTATATGTATGTATATATGTATACACAGACACACACATGCAAGCATACCTACATCCTTGGATGATTTTATTTATCTTCAATTTTTCAAGGTTCTTGTGTTTAGGGTTTTTATTTTTTTATTCAGTTTCTATCTTTCTGTACCATCCATCTATCTCCAGTTGGCTAGCTAGCTAGAAATATCAGCTTCTCGGGTAGTCATCTTCCAGAAAATGGAATTTTAGGAAAAATCTGAATGTAAGAAGATTAAAAAAAAAAACCTCTGAGAATTTGGATTCCTGAATATAGATAAAAAATCTTAAGTATTAGTGTAAGAAGGACAGTACCATGTTGTAATGTAAAATCCACAACAATACTCAGCATTTCCTAACCACTTTTTTATAGTATTAAACGCTAGCAGTTCAAAGCGTGCAAGGGAGGCTTCCTTTTAGCTGTTGATTTAACTAGGCTTAAAATCCAATGAATAAATTGTACATAGTTCATCAGCTTGTGGGGTGCACAGTGCCTACGCACCAAATAATAAGCTGCACGTCCCACTGTGAACGTTTTATGGCCAAAAGACTGCAGGAACACCACTGTGGAACTGTCAAAATAAAACATGTAATGGACTCATAAATGAAATGAACCGATATTGGTTTAAAATCAAGCCCATAAATATGTGTCACACCTGTCCTCTGGGTGGTCAGCAGCAATCAAGCTGTTATATTCTGAATGTATTTTCAGGCTGATGCTGTCTGATTTGTCCTTCCTTCCTTGCTGAGCGGTATCAAGGAATAAAGTGAAAGAGCTAAGTGATATGGTGCCATTGCAAAGGCTGCAGCCAAGGTGACGTTAATATATCAAGCTAAATATACAACAGGCCCATGAAAATCCGAGGCTAATTGCGTTTTACTGTGTTAACCCTTTTAGAAAAAATAATAGTCAATGAAAGCAGGTTTACAGCAACTGTTTTCAGCACCCAGCAAGCTTCTGCACTTTCCCACAGAGGTTACTCTGAACGTGGAAATAGTCTAACATAAGGATTAATAATAATAATTTACACCGTGGGAGTGCCAAGGATTCCCTTCATGCAAGGTACTGTACGAACAAAAAAACTATACACGGAAAAGCTTCCAACCAGTGACCCATGTGTGCGAATCTACTTGTGACTATTCCTTTTAATACTTACAACTCTGTCTCATAAGAAATTCATAAGAAATTCATAAGAAATTTCATAAGAAATTCAGCTAAATTCTTAGTCTGGTTCTCCCAAAGGTTACTAATATTCACAGGAGATTTTTCATTATTTTTCTAAATAAGCCATAAAGGAAGATCCAACATTTGATGTCTCTCTACAAAAGGTCCCCAGTAATCACCTCACTGGTTTCAAGGGTACATCCCGTCCTGCTAAACCAGGCGCTTCTCCCAGCAGCTGCTCAGGGGAGCCCACAGGCTTAGGGGCTTGATGTGCTTTTTAGTGCAAAATCTTTTTTTGTTTCTTTTCTTGCTTGTTTAATTTTTAAAGATAGCATTATTAAGTTGTTAAATTGCACCGTTTAAAATGTAATCTTATAGTTTGCCATTTAAGTAGCTTTCGTTTGGGGGACCATCCGTTCCCACTGAAGACATTCGGGGCCAGCCTTACATAAATACTATTGAAGAGTCCCTCAAATTTTAACGATTTGCCAATTTAAATACACGAGCTAGACAAGGCCCTTTGTAAGTCCCTGCCAGAGCGGTTTGACTGCCGATCTGCATCACCGCCACATTCCTGTTAGTCCCGACCTGTAGTGTGCAGGATTCCCACCAGGGCCAGCACCGGACACGGGGAAGCGGGCAATTGCCCTGCGCACACCGGTAGCTGAACAGCTCCACTCCCGGCTCTTCTTGCTCTGCGGCGTCTTGAAAATTCTGGGTTTTTTCTGCCGATGTAAGATATCTAAGCAAGCGGAGAGCGCGGGGACAGGGGAGAGATGCCGTGGGTGCGTCTCGTCTGCCCACAGCAGCGGGAGGCACCGCGAGCAGCAGAGCCGCACGTCTCCTTTTGCGCTTCAGACCTCCCGTCCCTTTCTACCGCCTCTCCCCGCAATCACGGGCCTCTCACTTTTGCTCCTTGTGTTGACAGGTGCTGCTAAAAATTACCCTGTAGATGTTAAAGTTGTCAAGTTGTCAAAGGGACATCATCAATATTGTCCAGGTAGAAACTGTTGTGGTTTTTTTTTTTTTTTTAAATATATGACTAAAACATATCGTGCTGTTAAACTGGATTAGAACATGAAAGCAGCAGAATGGCAAAACTGCCGAAAAACCTACGAAAACACACACATTGTCTGATTTTCTGGTATGCAATGCAGATGAAAACAGCAACATTTTTTTTTTCAAACCATTTGCATATCTGTAAATGACTGCAAGGCAGGGTAGAAGGAGGCCAGCTGGATTCAATTAAAGAGAAAGGTAAAAGGCTTTTGCTTCTGATTTTCATCTTACAATTCAGAGCAGGGTCACATTTTTAATTTCTTTACAGACTTTTAAAAAATGAACAAAGTTCTCAATGACGCAGCCCAAGTGTAGAAGCACATGTTGAACAGAATTATAAAAAAAAAATATATTTTTATAGCAATAATTAATGTTTCGGCTCGTGCAGTTTTCCAAATGATCCACATAAAGCACATTTTAGGGCAAGCTGCTTAGCGAGATTTCAGGGGACACTAATCCGCAGGACTTTCGCTGACAACCTAAACACGATGTCACGTGAAAGCCTTATCACGGCAAACCCACCCGAAGCCCATCTGCAACGGTGGCGCGGTCCTGAGCCACAGAGCTCTCAGACGTGTGATACACCAGCGCAGGATGCCTTATTTATTGAGGTTAGATGCGAGGGTTTTGGTATGCCAGAATTATTTCTATTCTTTCCAGGAGAAGAATTTGGGGCATGGGGTTAGCAGCAGAGCTGCCTCCCAGCATGGGATGAGATGGGGGCCAAGTAAGTATCTCCCAAGCAAACTTCTTTCTGTCTGTGATGTTCACCTACTGTAGCACAATAATAACAATAATAATAAAAACAACAGCAACCTTTCACTAGTTCTTCAAAAGTCTTGATCATTATTATATGCATCTTTCTAAACTTTTTTTTTTTTTTTTTTTAATTCTTTGCTTGGCACCTCTGGTTGCAGCAGCTCCTAGCTGTGCAAAGCTGAGGCAGTGCCACAGCGTAATTTCTGCCGTCCGTACACATATACAGTGAGGCAAGGGCGGTACAAACAGGTCACACATCTACAGGAGCAGGTGGACAGTAAATAACTGTTACTTCTTTATAGCCACTTGTACCTTATGGAGGTCTCCAATTAGTCCTCATTCTGAATTATTGGCCTTTGCTGATGAAGACAGTCCTATGAGTAGCTATTCATAGACATAGTTCTTTTCTACTGGGTGCAACATGAAGGTTAGTTAAACCTTCCCTCTCCCTTGGCTTGGTGCATGCCCTTATTTCTCCCCGCAGAGCCAGGGCTTAGACAAGCCTTTAGCACGGCAGCGGATTTCCCAGGCACACAGGTGACTGCTAAATTGCCCTAAAGTTAGAGTGAGAGAAAGGGAGAGCCAAGTAAGTAGAGCAGCCAATTCTCTGGGTTAAGATGACAGACAGGTTAAGATGACAGACATTGTTCCCCCTCCTACTTAGTCAGCTATATTTATTTTTTCAGTGGATTTTCTCCTTTTCTGAGTCTCACCGTACCCTGCAGTGTCAGGGAAATGTGTTGAGAGAGCTCTGCTACCCAGGGAAGGGCATAGTCTTAAAACCTGTGCACAGGGAGGAAAAGAGATAGAAATATTCGGAGCTTATAGACAGCTGAACGCTAACGTATAGGAATTTGGAGAAGACTTGGAGAGAGAGTCTCGACTGTCTGACAGTTGTATGTCACGCTGGGGATGGAGACTACTTCCACTTCAAGTTTGTAGCACAGGTGTTCCCAGCAACAAAAGCAACGTATCCTGACGCTTTGGGGATAGTAATGGGTTGGAGTTGCTCTTATGCTCCCAGTAAAGTCTATTGGTGGTTATTTCAATCCAACACAACTTCGTAACCTCATCTTACATTATCACATTTTGTAGAAATGCCAAGACATCACATTGCAACAACTTTGCCTTGCAACCGATGGTGTCAAAATGATCAGTCCCTAGGAAGGGAGGCGTTAGATGTATTTCCATTCTGTCTTCAGCAAATTATAGCAGGTTTTAAAGTTACTGCGATACTTACAGGATTAGAAAAGAGAAGGTTTCCAGCCCCCCCAGCCCCTCTTGTGTAACCCTGGGGGCTGAACTAAAGCACCGGCCACTTGGGGTTTAAGGGTTGTTCCAGCCTAAGGCTCCTGGAAGTCCATATGCTAAAACACACATTTGTTCTTACTTTCTTTCATGAAGGTAACCTCACTGTGACAGAAAGCAGTCCCTCAAAGAATCTTTGGCTAATTTTAGAAATTCAGGGCTAACTTGCCCCACTTATTGCGGGTGTAAGGAGTGAAAGAGCTTTTCTGCACCAAGCCCTTTTTTCTCTCTTTCTACCAGTGCGAGTGAGAAAAGAGCCTGACTTTAACAGAACAGATAAAAATAAAACCAGCGATGGACAAAGCCAATTATGTTCCCCATTGCCTAGGGATGGGCAGCCTAATTTGCAGCTGACACTGATTTGATGGACTGAACCATCCTTTTTCTGATCCAGCATTTGGAGTAATTTTTATTGTAAACCAATCATTACAATGTAGGACTCTCAGTACCATCAGTGTCACCATGACAAATTCCCGTACCAGTGTTAGTGTTGCTGCTAGGGTTTTTCCTCCCATCCTTCACTGCCTGACACGTTCTGGGAGGTGCTGGACGTGGTACACCGTGCCCCTGTCCTCAGCGCGAGCCCTGGGCAGAACAGCTAATGGGTCGTGTGAGAGGGACGGTGCCAAACGCAACGGTACCAACACTGGGGGACATGTTTCCAACCTCTTTGCTGTAGTTTTGGCAGGGATGCTAAATTTAGTCCTCTAGTTCACAATATACGTACAGCACATTAAGCTGGGAGTTTAGCAGTGCACATTTTCTCCTCCATCTTAATCGAAAATCATCTCTGATTTTATTCCTTTATGTGGTTTATAGGTCATAAAATGATTTTTTTACCCCCTTAGGATATTGTACTAGTTTGTGTCCGACATCTGTACAATCTAGTAAGTCCTAAGCCTTAGTGTAGTATCCTTATGTTCCCTGAATGGGCATATAGGCACGGTTTCTGCCCAGCCATTGTTGGACAGAACATCACTTCATTAGAACCACCTGGAATTTATTTTCACCAGAACTTTAGCAATTTCTCTTTTAAGAAGCCAAATCCCTGATTTTTCACAGTTGTTGGAATTAACTTGTCTGCACCGGAAAAACCTCCCGCTGGATCATATAAGCTGTGGGTTGCGGAGATAAGGGGAAATTTGAGAGGGTGAAGATGTGTTGCTCTTGCAGGTGATGTGCCCTACATTCCCCTTCCCAGGTCCATGAGAACACAGTGTACACCCAGGAGGCTCCATCTATGCTTGTTTCTCCCTATTTCTGCTTAGCTGTGAAATCTGCAATTTCTTTCTTTCCACTATAGTATCCAGTAAAGACTGATTAACAAATGATAGACAGACACCTACTATTGCTAACGGGAGGAATAAAAGCCTATAATTTTCATAAGACAGATCAGCAAGGCTTTGCTCTAATGTTGGATAGTTTTATCAATACCTGTACTCCTGCCAAAGACACACATTAAAATAGCGTTACTGAGGCTGTAAAGTCAAGCATAGAGATGGTGAGACAGGCCAGGGTTGTGGTAGCTGGTACACCTTTACTTCTGCTCCTTCCATGCATCCTCTCCAGCTGCACAGTCACACACACTGTGTACTGAAGAGCTAGGAAGACCAAAGTATGTATTTTCTACTCGTATGCATTGTGCCTTGCTGTTTAAATCGACCAAATATTTGTATTGACCAAACACATACATTGGTTTTCTCAGGGCAAAAAAATCAAAGTGAAGATGGAGAATACATTTGATCATTTCAGTAGCAATTGAAGGTGGCTAGCAGGATATTTCAGTAGCAAATCTAAGCATGAGCTAAGTGCAGTTGTCTTAAACGGGTTTATATTAAGAAAACAAATACATTTTTGTGCTTACTTAGATAAGCCCTTCTTCTTCTTTGTATATGGCTTGATTTCAGCATCCCGTTTTAGAATAGACAGATTTGGTTTGGCAGGTTTCCCCAAATGGGTGAACGGCACGTTCCTGCAGACAGCCTTCTGGAGGCAGCGATGCGGAGGGATGCCCAGCCACCAAGGAGACCCTGCGCCTGGCACTCCAGGAGGAAGGAACTCTGGAACCTTGTGTCCTACCCCCGCAGGGATGCCCGTGTGGCTCCCGACCTTAGTTTTGGGGTGGGATTTGGTAGAATAGCTGCTGGAAAGGCATAGGATCTCATTGTGCAGTGAGAAGAGCTCGTGGTTCGGTTGGCAGGAGTCTCCTGTGCAGGGTTGGGGTGGGTGGCTGCATGGTCCCACGTACAGGGGAGAGAAGCTGGGACATGCGGGAGACATGGCTTTGATGGGGCCGTGCCAGCCAACAGTGTTTCTGGGATCTCTGCGTGGATCTGGGGTGAGAATTTTGCCCTCATCACTGCAGCGTGGATGGAAAGTGCTAAGAACAGTCCTTGTAGACCTGTTTCAAGAGCAATCCTGTGAAAGGAAACAGATTGCCTCAGGCAAGACATTTAGAGGGTCTTATGCTTCTCTTTATGCTTTTAAAGTGCTTGTTCCTGCTCTCAGTGAAACATTGCCTTTCCAGAATGGACTTGGACAGGGAGACGCCGTGTGTTGCACACACTTGCTGTGTGTTGCATTGAGCTGTAAGCACTTGTTTAGGTCATCCTCGTACAAGAAATTCATACAAATGGGAAGGTCACCGTGCATCCGGATATTGCTGCATACCTTTTAACATCTTTGTTGGCGACATGGACAGTGGGATCGAGTATGCCCTCAGCGAGTTTGCCGATGACACCAAGCTGTGTGGTGAGGTTGACACGCTGGAGGGAAGGGATGCCATCCAGAGGGACCTGGACAGGTTTGAGAGGTGAGTCTGTGAGAACCGCATGAAGTTCCATGAGGCCAAGCGCAAGGTCCTGCACATAGTTCGGTGTAATCCCAAGCACGACTACAGGCTGGGCAGAGAATGGATGGACAGCAGCCCTGCGGAGGAGGACTTGGGAGTGTTGGTGGGTGAGAAGCTCAACATGACCCAGCAGTGTGCGCTCGCAGCCCAGAAAGCCAACCGTGTCCTGGCCTGCATCACCAGCAGAATGACCAGCAGGTTGAAGGAGGTGATTCTTCCCCTCTGCTCTGCTCTGGTTAGACCCCACCTGGAGTACTGCGTCCAGCTCTGGGGTCCTCAGTACAAGAAAGACATGGACCTGTTGGAGCAAGTCCAGAGGAGGCCATGAAGATGCTCAGAGGGCTGGAGCACCTCTCCTATGAAGACAGGCTGAGAGAGTTGGGGTTGTTCAGCCTGGAGAAGAGAAGGCTCCGGGGAGACCTTATAGCACCTTTCAGTCCCTAAAGAGCCTACAGGAAAGCTGGAGAGGGGCTGTTTACAAGGGCGGGGAGTGACAGGACAAGGGGGAATGGCCTGAAACTGAAGTAGGGGAGATGGAGATGAGATGTGAGGCAGAAATCCTTCCCTGTGAGGGTGCTGAGGCCCTGGCACAGGGTGCCCAGAGAAGCTGTGGCTGCCCCTGGCTCCCTGGCAGTGTTCAAGGCCAGGTTGGATGGGGCTTTGGGCAACCTGGGCTAGTGGAGGGTGTCCCTGCCCATGGCAGGGGCTTGAAACTAGATGGGCTTTAAGGTCCCTTCCAACCCAAACCATTCTGTGATTCTATGATCTTTATTTTCCACAATTCCTTTCTTGGTCAGGTTCCCTATACTCATGTTTGCATTTCCCAAGGTTGGATGAAGTCTCTTCCTGATCGGTGTTGTCCACACATATGTGTCTGCGGTGCTCGTGGAGAACCTCAGCACCATATGGACCTGGAAATCCAGCATCCCACCTGCACACGTGCACAGCATGAATCACTCGTATGTGCGGGGAAGTTCAGCTGCAACATGGATGGGTATTGGGCTTACAGCGCTATTACAGCGGCGATCCCAGTGGATGGGGAACAGGAGGTGGGATTAGTGCTCGTGAAACTGCTGACACACAGTTAAATGCCGGAGGTGGTTAAAGACAACCATAAATCCATCCTGTGTCCACGGGACAAACACTGAACGACTGAAGCGTTTTATTTGGGGAGTGCCATGCTGTAGGAATGCAGTTAGTTGTGTTCAAGTTTGTTGACTTGAGGCCAAAAATCATCTTTTAAAACATCAGGGTGATGTGGTCCATCCTTGGGGGATGATTCTGCTCTGTTCTCTCTTCCCTTCTTACATCAGTCATTGTGTTGAAGCTTGCTTTGGTCGGAATTTCTACTGAAATTCGTACGGAAGGTCTTGGCACCATGTCAAATTCATGCCATGTTCCCTGAAATTTCATTTAGGAAAAAAGAGGTAAAAGAGTCTCATGAGATGCAAATAATTAAAAAAAAAAAAAAAAATTAAATTTTGAAGTAATTTTCAGTTTGAGTTTCTAACATTTTGGGCTTGTATTATGTATGTTATGGTGACATTAAAAAAAGGAAGAAAACCTAACGCAAACATTTGGTGCCATGTAAAATGGATTTCTCACCTTTTCCCATATTTGCTGTGGAGAAATATTGAAACTCTATTGTAGTTTGGAATAGAACTGAATTGAAAATCTTTTATGAAACAGTATTTTCATTCTCACATGGCTGTTTACGTAAGTTGAGTACATTTTTATTGAATGTAGATTCTGGGAAAGATTTGCTAAAATTGAGGTTGAAAGTTAGGTTTCTAAATTCCTATTCAAACCCACAGGTACAATGCTGGAGGGTTTAGAGTTACCGAGCAGTCACGTTTCTCATTGATTTCAATAGGCCTGTTCCTCCCACTGATTCAAAATAAGCTTTAAAACTAATCATCTTGTTCATTCTCTATGTTTAGACACTTATTTTTAAGATTTTGATTTAATTTTTAATGTAATCCCTCTTTCTGAAAATCAGAAGGAGCTTTGCTAGAAAAATAATTTCAATTTCTTTTTTTTTTTTTTTCCCCTCACAATTTTACACAATAATTACTTACACATATTTCTTATTCTTTTGCAAGTTCTCTGAGTCCTAGATCATGGCACAATGACCACTGTCCTGCTCAACCTTCCCACCCAGCAGGGGCTATAGAGCAGGACAAAATAATTTTTTAATTAAATTGTATTTTCAATTAAATTTTCAATTCAAATCCTAATGCTTGTTTTAGTAAGATACCCCGCTGAGACAACTGGCAGAAGTCTAGTGGCAGCAAAAATATTCCTCCAAATAGTCACCCACTCTGATTCAGTCCTTTGCTATATAGTAACCTAATGTGTTGAGCTTTATGTACCAGGACTGGTAACTAATTTCACAAAGCTATTTCTTCAGAATAATCCTCGAGGAGTTTGATCTCATTTTGATTGGTACAAAAATTGGTCGATAATTTCTATTACATGATCAGTTTTCCTCAAAGCCCGTCTTCCATATAGATTTTAATATATCTATATTATCTAATCTATCTAATAGATCTATGTTATCTATAACTTAATACTGTTTTCTGAAAGGGCAAAAAACATTCTAACTCATTTTTGGGATTATAGAAAGAGTAATTTTCTTGAAACTGGTCCTTAATATAGCTAATAGCTCTTGGCTTCACCTCAAGATGGTTAACAAGCCCATCATTAACGGTGGCTAATGAAAAATTAATTAAACTTTTTTTAATCTAATACTGGATGACAAATCATTATAAATCATGCCCTTGGTTATTCATGTCAGTAAAGAGAATAAATGAGTCTGAAAGTTCGTATATATGTATAAAACAGAACTGTAAGCAAATATAGCATGAATTGTGCTGATTGTCAATAGTTATTTTTTCAGTAGCTTTTAAATTGCTTCTTAACATTCCCAGAATTCTCACTAATGTATGACCCTGCATATATATATATTTTTTTTTTTTTTAAGATTTAATAGGAAACCTTAACATTTCATATGATCAGAGAATTCTGGCATCTGCACTGGGATTACCCACACCAGCCTGGAAGGTAATTAGCAAAACTGTGAAGATTTGAAAGGATGAGGGCAGAATTATTACAAAATCTAACAGGACATAATTCAACAAAGGTATTTCACTGGGTTTTAAACTCCTAGAAGATGTCAACAAAACCAGGAAACTATTTTTTTTCTGTTTTGAATTTGCCTAAGATAACTCAATAAAGAAGTAGTTTTAATAAATTTTGTCTGAAAAGGAGACACATGTCTTAGATGTGCAGGAATAACGGGAGAAAACGCTAACTACTCCAACAGCCTTTCAAAGGCAGGTTGGAAACCATTTGGTAAACCCTACGGATATTTCAAAGATACTAGGAGTAGTTCACAAATGCCAAAATACTTCCCATATGTGACTAATATTATTCGTAGCTTCTAGAGGGATGTAGTATCAAGGTTGATACAACCACAACACTTCTTACTGCTAGCTAAATATTTCTTGTGTTGAATTAGAGCATCCCAAGGGAACTTTGCGAGGTGCGGACACCAAGCGTTCTCCAAGCATTTGCGGTGTGGCTAGAGGAGCAGGAGAGCCGTGGAAAGGACGGAGCGGTGAAGCGTGGTGGGCAGGTCGGGCAGCAGCCAGAAGCTCCTGCCCGGGAGCCCGGGACCCATCCGTCAGCTCCCACAGCTTCTCTTTGGAGTCTGGTATAGCTGCACACATGAAACCTTTCTCAATGATGAGAAGAGAGGGTTTCCTTTAAAGTAACTCCTGTTCCGTGCGTGATGTGTTCCCCACCCTTTATTCAGGTGCTCTCTCAGTACTGCCCAGGCTACACCTGCTCCTCCCCTGGGGCCAGAGGACTCGACCTCCATTTCTGCTTTCTCCTCTGTTTTTTCTTCCCCTTCCATGTGACTGCAATGTGCTTACTACATGTGCCCTTCAAGGCTGAGCATCAGCTCTGCTTCCACTCCCTGACTCACCTTGTCATCTCAGACTGCATCCCTTTTATATATATATATATATGATAAAGATGTAGCTCAGTATCAGATCCGCATCCCACAGATTTGCCCTCCGTGTGCGTTACATTTGTCCCGTTGGCTGGGGTGCAGTTGAGCTTTAAGACAAAAGCCATTCTCGGCGAACTTATTAAAGTCCTAAATGTACATAAGTAATACTGTAATCAAATGCAAATATATTTTCTGCCTATCCCTTTTACTTGAAAAAACCCAAATTGATTTTATTTTCAAATTCAGGAATCAGTTTGCCAAGTGTAAGAATATGTAATACAGCAATTATGGGCATTCCTCAAAAGCTGCATTTATGTATTTATGAAAAAAGCTCCCATGGGTAACACTTCATATAAAATATTTGACTTGGAAATGCTTTTCTTTTTATAAGCTCTTTTCCATTTTATATGTTGAAAGCTGATGTGATATTTTTCATATCATGTAATATTTCCTTGAAAGGTCACATTCTGTAGCCAGCATCGCTGCAACTTGCAATGCAAGACGTCTAGGCAGTGAACAAACTTTCTTGGTGGCATGCATAGCTTCTTAAGAAAAGCTATTTTGCAAATGAGATCACAACATCACAACTATTTTTTTCCTCTGAAAAACACATTTAAACTGATTTTTTTTTTATTAACTGTAATTCAGACATACCCTAAAATGTAATTAATTTTGATCACACCATTTCTGCGACTCAAATGACGGATAACAAATAGGTTATGCATATCCCTAATATAACAGCATTATATCAAACACTCAGTTTATTGCATTACAGATGATATCAAGTAATGGTAGTCATTCACATGAATAGTTCTCAAGTCTGATTGAATTTGATTCCTTATTAGAGAGAGTTCCACAGTGCAGAATATTGTACCAGTAATATAATACAGAAATTGCTTCTAGCATGTGAAATGTGCAATTATAATAAGCAAATATTTAACTCATACGGTGCTCTTGGGATCACAATGTCAACAAGAGACTTAAAAAATTTAATTGTTTCATCAGCCAGAAGCATCTGAGAAGGGTCCGTAGCCAAGGTGGTCTGCCAGGGATCCCCAGCATACAGAGCTGGGCTTATGAAAAAAGGTGATGATTAAAATAAATGAAAGCTAGGATCCATTTTATGATCAAAATATTGAACATAAAATTAATAAGCATTCAGTTATGACAGTAATAAATGGCAAGGACATTCAGTTGATGGGAATGTCAGAAGAAAATATGAATGTAAGGCATGTGGATGGAGTTGCCTGCTTGCACACACACGCGTGTGCACACACACGCTCACACACGTCCTTGCCACCGCTGATCCCTTGTGGGCTGGTTTGAATTTCACCAAGGAGCGCTCAGAGGCTCTCACCTTCAGAGCTTTATTTTAGGGGTATAAGAAGAAAGGCCTGTCACTGCTCTCAACCAGCCACAAAGGTGTAATTGTTGGTTGGCTGTTGCTCTGAGAAGGAAAAAAAAAAAAAGATTTCTTGTGACTTCCCCCTTAATATTCCTTCAAGGGCTTGGGACAATCTAGACCCGAGGAAGCCCCTGGTACAAAATTAAAATAAGAATCGAATTTCTCCTCCTTCAGAGCCTTCTGCCTTTCACAGGGTTGGAAGTGCTCTTTGCTTTCTTACTGACTGGTGCTGTGACATGCCATTATTCATGAGCATTTTCAGCGGGAGACAGATGTATGAACTCTCATTTTCTATGGAAGATTTCTTATGGAGCCAGCATTACCAAGCAATGATTAGATAAGATGACACCATGGGAAATTCAAGATGGAAAAAAAGCCAGAATGGGTATGCTGCAGAGCTGAACCGCTATCAGTCCTTATTGAAGGGGCCTTCATCTAGGACATTCAGAGGAATTCTTTTAAAGGTACCAACTCTCTAATGAAGCTTAATAATTTTGATTTGACAATACCTAGCAGTAGAAACTGCATAGATGCTTAATAATAGTGCGATCATTTTCCATCAGCCGTTTGGTTTCCAGCAGAATACGTATGCTTGCATTATTCCATTCATATGGCTATTTATATTTATTGAAATTATACACACTTTTGTATTTTATTTTTTTTTTAAGGTAGGAATTTAGATTGACTAACACCATGGGCAATTTAGGATGAACCAGAGCCCATATGCCAGTTAAAAGTAGAGCTGAGAATTAATCTGCTTCAGTTCCAGTGCTGTTTTTTGGAAATCAGCTATCTAATCAGGAATCATTTATTGTCACTTTGTAAGAGTTTGTGTGCCAGGATAAATTGAGTCATTAATTGCAAATACAGCAGTGAGATCTTGGAATATGTATATGATGTGTATGTATACATGTGAAAAATGTTGAAGGAACGGGAAGTGCAGATAATGTGAGACACTGCAACAGTGAAGAAATATTGAATATGGAAAGTAAGAACAGAGGAATTTAAAAGTAAAAGGTGATTTTAAAGAAAAGGCAACTATCCTATACAGAAAAGAGGAAAGTATAGATAAGAATTAAATGCTAGGTATTCCATACGCTTTCAAAGACATTACAGAAAACTGCCATAAGTTTACATTCCATTGTATTATATGAAACATGTGGATTTTATGGGCTTTCCGCTCCTAACTCCTGGTATGTAACACAAGCTCCAACTACAGTGTGCAGTGGTGGAATGGCAGGGTAAGGACCTTTGGGAGGAGATGCTTCAGAGCGGTTTCAGATGCTGTTGAAGGGGTCTTGCCTCTGGGAAGTTCAGATCCTCAGATTCTACTAATTAATTTGGATTTATTTAACTGTTTTGAATGAATTGTCATAAAGTAATATGAATAGAAGGAATTTATGAAAATGTGTGGCACAAATAATGAATCTACTGGAATTTTTCAGCAGAGCACTGGGGAAAAAACACTGTTGTATCTTGTGCAACTCTAGCAGCAACTTTGACAGTGATGTAATATTAGAAAAAGCACTAAATCATGCTGTCAGTTAACCTGAGTGGCAATGTATACATGTATGAAGTGTTGTATAAAAGAGGAATTTTAATACGTTATAAAAAAATTGGTAACACGATTGCAAGAAATCTGTTAATTAGCATGTCTGCCATACATCTTTTTGAACATTCACCTTAAGAGAACTGAGGACAGCGTTAGCAACAATGTGATACAAAATAATTAGCTTGTTTTCAGGGCTTAAATAGTCATTACTTTCTTGTGAAGTCCCTAATTAAGCTAATCCTAGTTTATAATACACTAGCAACCACTCTTTATGTAGAAGTTACTTCTTAGAGGATAAAAATAACTTCAAATTTTGAAATGCTCAAAATGATATGCAAAATTGTAGAGCTTGGGACAGGAACAATACAGACTAAAAAATTTATGTACTTGATTTATTCCTTGCTGCCCACGTGCAATTTGTTCACCTGAAGTCTGCAGATACAACTGTTTAAAGGCTCTCATGAAACAATTTTCCCCTTTCTGCTTTGAAAGCCTATGACAGCCTGTTACCATGATTTTCTTAGGAGGTCCTGTTATAGCATTACCCAATTATTTCCTAAAAAGTGTAAAGGTTTTTTTTCCCTGACTCACACTATAATAGATGAAGGAGTGATTTTCAGTTTTGATGTTTGACTTCAGTCAAAGGAAAAGAAGTGATAACGTGAAGTTGACACAAAACAAAGCACAAAGCCTGCACTGCAGGAGAAAATGGGCTCTGACCCTTGTCCACAAAAAAAAAAAAAAAAAAAAAAAGAGAGAGAGAAACACTAAAAAAGGTAGAAAAAGATATATTTTGGAAGTGGGAGATCCATGTCTTATGGTTGCTATGTTTCCACGGTGGGCAGAATTCTTGCTTTCTTCCACTTTGTGCCTTGCTTGGTAATTTACCTGTGGTCAGTTGGAGGCAATATTTAGTTAGAAAGTCCTGAAGTCACGCAGGAATGAGTTCATGTTTATGCAACCTAATGAAATTAGCTGTGGGGGGAAAAATAGAGAGTGATGTGGAAAACAAAGGATTCCCCTCCCAGCCAAAAGGAATAATTCATTGGGGGGAAAAAAAAAAAAGATGCTGAAAATTCAGCCAATGAATCCTGCAAAGAGATCAAAATGAAGCAGGGAAGCCTGGATCTCCCTGTCCCTTGGATTTGCAAGAGCCAAGAAATTACATTTCCCATTTAAAGACAGAGCTGAACTTTTCGCTTAAATAATTTGTAGAAGCTTTTGTATCAGCTTATGCTCAAAACCTAAAAACTCGAAGAGATAACCACGGTGAGCAAGAAAGCACCTGAGATCAACTGGATATGCACCGAGCAACAAACCACAGGGTTTCTTACAGAGCTATTTACCCAGGCATCTATCTGAAACGTGTGGCTGCTTTACCACATCATGTAATATTCTCTCTGTTCCCCCTACACTTTCTCTCCTGGTATAGTATCAATAATTCATGTACTCTTCTTACATGGGCTATTTAATATGTTGTAAGAGGCAAAATATACACAGTATGTATAAGGGAAAGAGGTTTCCTGCAAAAAAACAGACCTGAAAGCCTAGGAACACGGACAAGGCAAAACACAAGGACATGTTTCACCCAGGCGTGATAGGCAATTCCCTTTTGTGCCCATATTTAATTTTTTACATGAGAGGTGCAAAAATGACTGTTATAAGCAATTTTCTGAGACAAATATCAGTGAGTCCCCAATTTTAGCCTGTAGAAAATAGAGAAAAAATAAAACAGAATGCAACATGGCACTGGAATAATGTGACACTGTGTTCAGAGCAGTGGCAACATGTATACTAGATACCTCCTTTTTTAAAAAAAAAAAAAAACTTTTTTAAATTTAAATGTCTCTGGATTGTGAGTTAAAGCTACCGACTCCCTCCCTAAACCAGACTTTGGTAATGCTGCCCAAGCCAATGTGGCCAAGCCCCCGTTCTCATGCCGCTGTAGGTTAGGACAGACCTTTTAAATTAAAAAGGTCTTAATACAGGTGTACATGTTCACTGGCTTACCCTTATTTTTTTTTATGAGCAGAGCACATTTAAGTTAGAAAAGATTAAGCAGAATTAAACATGGATGCCTTTTTTATGGAGTCAGATCCCAGCAGACATCCATTTTTTCCGCATTCGCTCCCAAAGACTCCTCTAGCAGTGTAAGATTTGACTGCAAATGACAAGCTGTACACAGGAACCAGACATTTATATCCCTATCATCACTTATTAACTGTTGTTATTGTCACTGACAATGCAGTGGTAATAATAGGGATTCTTTCAACACCTGGCTTTAAGATGTAGGAGTTTATGACATTCAAAAATATCTCAACAGAACTGACGGGTGAAGGCATGTTCAGAAGCAATTTATACCAGGAGCAGTATATAAAAGCCGTGCAACAGCTGACTGGCACCTTGAGGAGTCTTTGCTAACCCTTAGGATTTGACTCAGACATTGAAAAGCAAGGTCGTTTTCTTTTAATAAGGTATCACTGTCTCCGTCTGTAAATCACACTCCAGTGTCAGCGTGTTGCGGTTTGTATAGGAAAATGCCTTACAGAGTTAGTTGCAATAAACAGTATGAGGAGAGCTGTGACTGAGTGAAAAAAACAGGAAAACTGGCTCTTGCCAACCTAATCTTTCCAGTAAATCTACATCCACAGGACTTCAACAGAAGAATTTAAAAAAACGACTCCACAGCCTGATGGAAGACCACCTCCACTTGCGTTGTTCCCAGATGGTTGGAAAGACAGCGTAGACCTGAGCAGCCCTAAGTTGTGGGTCGGAGGGACCTGGTGGGTTTGGAGGGATCTCAGCAAGAAATGTTACATCAAGACATGGCCTAAGGAGCAAACGTGCCGGGGTGGTTGGCAAGAGTTGAGGTCTCTCTTGTGAAGACCGACAAATCCAGCCTGTGAGGTACCGATACCCAAGGCACTGACTGCCCATCACTGGTACAAAACTGGCCCCAGGGCTGCACGGCTTTGCAGCAGATGGCTCCACCGCGGGCTCTGCCTTGCCAAGTCCTGGACACCTCGAAGGATGGCAATTTCACTGCTCCACCAAGTGCTGCGTGCTCCACTACACTCTTGCTAAGAAATGTTTTCCTGCTGTCCAAGAAAACAAATCTACACATTCTCCAGACGTAAACTAATGATTCAGAGTGATCAAAATAAAATTACTTAACTAATGTGTTATCTGAAGTTGGAAGAGGCACGTTTCAGTTGCAGTATGACAAACCAGACAAAGGCAGAGGGGATATTGTTAGCTAGGCACTGTCCCACAGGATTAGAGGTATGAGATATAATATATATATAAGGACCCAAGGGTGAGATTATCTCAGGATAATACACCCTTTAGGTTTTTAAATTGCATCCAAAGCAATCAAACCTGTTACCATAGCATTCATTTTAATGCACAGATAAATTTGTAGCTCTTGTTTATATAGCTCATCCTCTGGAGGCACCAATATGATTCCCTTTAAAACTCAAGTTAATGAGAAAATAATGGAGCATTGTAGATATAAGCAAATTTTTTTTTTTTTTTTCCACTGTCACTGTCATCATCTTTTATACAGCCAGAGGGCTCTTTGAAAGTATAAGTTGGATTTATTCTATGTACCACAAAACCTTTAAATATCTTTCTTTACACCAAGCTTTCTGATTCCAGCCTAAAGCCAAAAATACTTACTGTCTAAACATATTTATAAATCAGTACATCATCCATAAATCTTACCTTATTCCTAATAGGAGTTTTAAAATTGTAACTCTTAAAACTTCACCTTGGCAACATACATTCTTATTTTATTGGCTCTCCTGGACAGACATCGCTGATGAGATACTGTACGTGGCCAGGGAATAGGGATTGCATATCAGTTGCTGAGTGTAGTGAGCTGTGTAATGAAGCCATGTTTGTTTACTTTCCTTTATATACAGCACTGCAGTAAATCTCCGGACATTTTCAAGTTTTTTGGAAATTTCATTTTACTCCGTCAGTTCTCCTAATCCTTTTGGACCAGCTGAGGAAATCTGTTCACATGGAACGTCCTCCAGTGCAAGGACAAGAGGTTGCCAACATTGACATCAGCAAGTCTGATACAAGCTGGTACCAAATCTCAATAATTCATTTTGTCTGGAAAGGATTGATAGGATATTCATGATTTATATTATCTAACATTTATTATTCATACGTATAAATAAACATCTGTGTGGACTGGGTCTTCAGGCATTCCAAACTTCATAAGGGTTAATGTTAATAAAAAGTAATGTAATTTACTGGGACTGAAGTATTGCCCCTGGTCTCACTTGAAGACCGTGGGAGTTTTGATTTGAGCAGGAAAAGCTTCAAGGTTTCTGTTGGTTGTGCCTGCTGATGTGGACACCTCCTTTGCAAGATTCATATTGTCACTCCATAGTTTTCTGTGCGTTTCTCTGCTGCCTTTGGTTTCCCTTAATCTTACCTGAATTCTAGAGTGCCCCTGCTAACCTTTGCCTCATGATGAGTCTGGACATACGCCGAATCATACCCCCTCTTCCCTGCAGCTCTGTGTTGTTCCTGTCATTGGGAACCCTTTGTAGTAAGTCTAGCTGGAGAGTCAGAAAGGCATCTCTTCTGGAAGACGACCAAGTCAAATTTTCATCTCCCTGGGACACAAGATGCTGGTGAGGCAGCCAGGTTGGTGCGTGAAGAAGAGTTGCAGGCATTTTGCTTCTGTGCTTCTGCCTTCCGGACATGCAGGTTGGAGTGCTGAGACTGTCACCAGCCCCATCCGGAGGCTTTTGAAGCATTGTCTTGCCACAGCCCACTACTGAGACTTGCAAGCTTGCTGTTACAATGGAAAAGTAATTACTAACTTCAAGAAGAAAAATGCTGCGGTGGGAAGTCACTAATGAAGTCAGTCTAAAATGAACGAATTTGAGAAAGTATTGCATTGTTAGAACCACTAAGAAATATTATCTGAGTTGTCAGCAATGGCAGGACAAAGACGACTGCAGAGCTTCAGTTGTATCGTACGTTGTTTGTATGAGCACAGAAACACAACGTGACGGGGCTAACTAAGATTTAGATAATCGAGGAAACAGGCTGATCATATTAAAAGGCCAGTACCGGGGATTTAACAAAGGCCAGACTTAATTTTCTTTTTCATTAGGCTCTGGTCATCTCACCAGAGCATGAGATGCTTCCTCCGGATTGCCCAGCTGCTGGTAACCCCTGCAACACCAAACCTCCTCTTTCACAGCCCTGTATTCGGTAATGCCACGGAGCTGACACAGTTGGAGTCAGACTCAGCCGGTCCCACTGGGATCTGATCAGGAAAACAGTTCCAGTTTTCCTACTGACAGATTTACTTTGAATAAGTTTATATTTCAGATTGCCTTGGGATAGGAAATATGTATAGAAAGATCTCAAGGGATTGGATTAAGTAGTTTTAATTATAATGCTGGCCTCTATGGAGAAGCATTTCCTGAGAAACGTTAAATAAATATACTCTTTCTTTTTAACCCTGCTTGGTGTGTGGGAATTTTCCACATCTGGGGGAAAAAAAGAAAAAAAAAAAAGATAATTTAAATTAGTTATAGTGTTTTGTTGATTCTACATACCCACTGTGATCTACTGTGCGCGTACGTAGCTAACGTAGCGTTGTATTGGAGGGACCTTATCCATATTACTTGCAAATAAGCACATGCAGTCAGAGAGGTCAGGGATTCCGTGAGGTTGTTTTAGGTTGTCCTCACCACCTCTCTGCAGATGTAAAATTGTTCTCCACACTGTGTTTCTAACAGTTTGCCAAATCTAGCATTAGAGAAGTCAAATGGCACTGCTTCTATTACTTCCCTTGGGAGACTATTTTAGTCTAGCTGATCTTGCTGCTGGGAATAATTTCTTCTTAATATTCAACTCCATTTCCCCTCTAATCCCATTCATCCTTCTTGTAGCCCCACGTACCGCCCCAAAGGATCCTTTCCCTCCTCAGGCTGTTTGCCTCAGGTACTTTTAGATCACTCTTGATGTTGCGTTGTAATTACAGCTCAGCTGAGCTACACGTATTCTATATGTATGAGCAAACAAGGAAAACATTGTGAATGAATCTGCTCAACTCCGAGTCATTTTACTGAGCTCTCACCAGCTCATCTCTATTTTGTTGCATTTGGTGTTTGGTCTGTAAAACAGAAATCCCAAGCTGCAGCTCCAGGAGGGATATCCCACTGAATAGAGAGAAAGGATTATTCCTGCAGCTTTAATAATAATAATAATAATAATAATGATAATAGTAATAATAATAATAGAAGATATTTTTTTTTTAATCTTGCCCAAGCAAATAATTTAGTTTTCTCTTGATGTTTACTTGGATGAATTTTAGCTGGAGTTTGGTTTGTCAGAGCCTGAGCCTAAGTTGAGTGAAGGCTCCTAGCTCATTTTAATGCATAGTAGTAAACTGGGTTCTTAAACCTCAGGTCTTCAGTTTTCAAGATCCTGACTGACACAGATCAATGGATTTTATTCCATAAAATCAGTTAATGCCCATTAAATTGGAGACAGTGGGGGCTAGACAGGTGCTAAAATGCTTTTCTGAATTGGATATTATTTAAAAGTAATTTTGTGGTTTGATATAAAGGTATGGAAGCACTGGTTTTGACTCTTTGGTGAGACAAGTCAATAAGATAAGGGGGGAAGATAAATTAATGCATAATTCGCACATTTATTGAATGACTAGTTCAATATTTGTCACTCTTTCAATTCAGATGGGCCTTTATTTCATGTATAACATATTTAAGACCCCCTTCCCTTTAGAGTGAAATTAAACCCCCTCCAACCTGTGACCATAATTCTAAATTCTGTAGTGTAGTTGTGTGTGTTTCAGAAGGTTGCAGGTGTGACCTTGGGGGATTATGGTATAAGTGGAATGAGGGAGAAGGATTTAGACTTTTTATTTTATTTTAAGAGGTAATAAGATTTTAAGTGCCTTGTATCTTCTAATTGCCTTTGCATGACCCTTCGGAGTTACAACAAACTGGTTGAGAAAAGCTGCACTAAATAAATCAAATTGTGACTTATTAAAATTGAATTCTCAAGGCTTTTCTCAAGGATAGCGTGTTTTGGATCTTTCATTCTGGAGAAACATCAGTAGAGGAACAAAAGACCACACACATCAGTGATGGAAGTGAAATGGTGCCCCTTTGAAATAGGTGGGTTGGGGTCACCGTCCTTTTGTAAGCAGCCTTTGCTCCCACTTCTCATCATCCCCCCTGTTTTTTGTCTGCTTGCTCAGCACCTCGATTGTGACAGTAAAACCACGTGCGATGAACCCAGCTGGAGCTGAGCAAGTAGGGAGCGACTGCGAGTCAACAGCAGCAAGGAGCACCTTGTTGTACCAGCATCTTCGAGGTCTTGCTGTGTCCTCTGGTCCCCATGTGTGCACTGGCCCTGTGAGACCACCTGCAACAGCGCCTGTGTCTTTCAGGTGTGATAAAATACTGAATATTCATCGGCACTCTGCCCACCAGTCTCTTGCCATTGGAATGACTTCTCCTCTTCAAACCCTCAAGCAATTTTCAAGGACTTTTCATTCTTTTAAAACAGAGATTCCAGAAAAAAAGGATTCCTTCATTTTCACCCAATTGCTTTAAGAATAAGTGCCTCTTTCACAGGGTGGGAAATATTTAGCTCTGGCAAAATATAGAAACTCTGCTGGCTCTGAAGTCACTGATTATTATTAGATTGAAGGGTTTGGCCACTCAAAGCAGACCATGGTTGTTCTTCTCTTCAATGAGTAAGAACAGTCATTCCTTACACTTCTCAGAAAGGCCATGCTGTCCGTTCATAGCTTAATTAATTATATGTAGGACAGATATCTCAGATCACATTCAGAGGTTTGCAGAATGTATTATTTTCTTTTTCTCAAGAATCCGGTAGTATTGGAATTTAGCTTCCAACAGGAAACTGGTGTTTTAAATGTAGAGATACAAATAATAATCCTTTTTTTTTAAAAAAAAGAAAACTTTTCTAATGTTGTAATGTCAACATCAAATACATCTGGGGATGAAATAAGGGGTTACATAAATAATTCACTTATCTATTGATGAAATACCTGTGATAATACTGGTGTGTTTATTGTAGACCAAAAAGTACTTTCCACACACAACCATATACACACAATCTATGCCCAGAATTTCCTTGCTGAAGACACAGAAAGCAAAGTTTTTTAAAAGGAAGAATTGCAAATAATGAGGAAACATACAGCTGACTTATATAAATACATGAGCAAATGTATGTTGATTGCTACTCCATGCTGATAAATGTAGCCTATTGAAAGCTGGGAGAAGGGAAAATGTCTGCTAAATGTTATAGCGGTGCTGAATACTAACCAGGAAAGAGATTTCAACTTTATTGTTGGGAAATCCCCAAAGCCTTTGCTGTGCTGCTTCAACAGGCAGCTGTGGCATACGTAGGACAAACAGAACACTGTGCAAAAAAATAAATCTCTGACAAAGGAGCTGGTAATGCAGACTAACATATCACAGGGCTAAAGGTGTTCCTGGTGTAAATATATTGGTATGATTGGTATTGTGCTGATGATGAAATTGCTACTGTTAGAGCTAGCTGATTTAAATCAGGCAAAAAAAGGCAATAACAGGTTGGAGGGGGTGTTGTTAATCTTTGGAAACAAATCTCATGCTTTAAAAATGTATTTGAAAATACAAAAGCCTGCATGAACAGGTAGTGACCTCTGAGCTTATACTAGATAACTGGCAGTCAAGCGGGGCATATGTGTGTTCAGGTCACCTGATATTATTTTCATTCAAAGTGATAATATCTGGAAAAGATATCACCAGATATCACAACTGGATTCCACAAGTATCACTGGCCAGGTGATAGTACTGAACAGTAGGGTGCTAAATGATAATTGCATGTATTATAGAAATGACTGACTTTCTACAAAGATTTCCTAAATGCTTCTTTTGCCAGCTTTCAGATATTTGGTGATAGCATTTGGTGAAGTATATCCAGATCAAACGTGTTCTGTCAATGTCAATTCAAAGACCTGCATTAAAGGGGACCGAGGAGAAGGCAATGGCATCTGGGAGGAAAAGCCATACGCAAAGGAGGATGCTGTGGCAGTTGGGGTTTCCAGGTTTGGAGGATACAGGTTGATCCCCCTGTGGGGTCACACGTTTCCTGAGCCACCTTGAACATCGTCAGACCCTCCGAGCTTCAGCTTTTTGTCCAGAGCAGATGGAAGTTGTCCCCTATCTTGAAGATTTGTTGTACAACAAAATATAGTCCAGACTGTGAAGCACCTCTAGGATGGCCAAGTTTTACAAGTACATGGTATATTGAGTTGCTTTTTTGCAATATGCATTACAAGCTCACAAACATGTAATAATGTCATTTTAGCAGCACAGTTTTACCATTTTATGTGAAGATCAGCAAACAAAAGCTGAAGGCATGTCTGAACTAAGTGAGAAAGTGTTCCTTTAGCGAAAAACAGACTCACGCTTTTCAAGCTTTCTGGGCTGCTGGATCCAAATATGAGAATTATACCTACAAACACACCGAAAATAAGGGAGCAGTGGTGTGGAAATTAGTATATTCTAATGGGAAAATTATAAGAAATGCAGCTGTGCTTGCTTTCCCTACTGATCCCCAGCCTTCAAATTCCTCTAAATTAAATTGTAAAATAATGATCTCCTTTTCTGTTTTCTACTAAGCTACATAGTTAATCCCTGGTACAGAAATACATAAAGAATACATATATTTAGGAAAACATTTATTATTAAAATAGAGAAGGCCTCAAACCAAACCGTTTCCACAATTTCCGATGCACATTTGAACCCAGATCTAAATTCTCTCCCTGGGTTTGCCTTTGTCTAATCCTTTTGTTTATAACCTGATTTTCAGGAGGAAAATCAGACTATGATTTTAACAGGAACATTCAGTTGTTGCAGCAAACACACATACTGAAATAATCTGAAACAGCCTGTCTGCTTTAGCTTTTTTAAGCTTATGATTATTTTTTCCTGACAATTTCAAATGGCAGCATCGTAAGAACAGCAGACAGGCCTGGAAGAGGACCATCTCCGTTATCAACAGCAGTCTATGCCAGACTGTTAAATATAACAGAGCTTCTGAGCTTGTAAGGACTAACCAATAGAAGAAATTTTAATAACTTTAATTAAAATTATTCACTTATTCAGGATTTCTGTGACCTTAATATGGTCACTAATGTCAGAGGAATGCATGTATTTTAAATTTCTCATTTTCTTAGCCAAAGTGAACATGGCATTTAAGCACATTGTCAACCTATATGGCATCATAATTCTTTTTAAATAGGAGGTGTTTATTTAAGAAGAAGGAGTTGCAACTGTAGGCCAGCCATGGCTCTGCACTACATGAATTGCAGTGTTGTCTTTTTTGTTTACCAGGGACTAGTTCTGACCCGATTGCAGATGGCAGGTTGTGCCATCCAGTGTCTCTGTCCTCTCGTGCCCTGAAGACATGCGAATGAGTGAGAAATGCAAAGGACATCTCCTTTTTATAAAAGATATTAAGTTATACACGATATATAACTACCTTTTCTTCCAAACTGCCTTTTTGTTTTTTTAATTTGACGTGCTCTCTTTCTCTCCTGCATCTCCTGCCACCAGGTCAAAAAGAAAATTAAGGGGAAAAAAAAAAAGACTAACAACAAAGAATTATTCTGGGGCTTTTGAGAAAAACTAGGATATTTATGGATTTATTATATTCCCTGTGATAACAAGTTTCTGAGATGTTGGTAGACTGTCAAATAATTTTCAAGGTTAACAGTTTAGGGACACAATTATGTTGCAAGTTGTCTGCAAGATTAATTAAGGGTATTTCAGAGATATGGGAAAAAAATTGTTCCAGCAGCTATTAGAGTGTGAGTAATCCCAACTCAAACAGTAGTTCCCCTTCATTTCAGTCCTCTTCAGAGAAAATATTCCCATGTTTAAGGCAAACTCAGAAGCAGATAAAATGTACTTTTTTGGGCTGAGACAGTGATGACGAGCCAATTCTAGACACAACCCATGCCATCATCACCTGGTAGCAATCAGAGTAGGGATGGCTCCTACAGAAAGGTTATTTTTAAATAAATATTTCCCTGGGCCAGAAAACATCAAAAGGTCCCGCAGAGGCAATGAAGGCAGATGTGGGACCCAGGCTCACCGGAGCTCCCCTCTACTTTGGCAGCCGCTGGGCAGGTACTGGGAGGGCAATGGGGACCCTATCGCTCAGTACGGATAGCAAAATTAATAAAAAGTTAATAAAAAGTCAGGGATTGTCTGTGAAAATTATTGCAAGATCTTGAGAACTGTGAATATGAGAGGTCTTAAATAAAAGCAAAACCCCACCAACAACCCAGCACTTTAATCAAAGCACTGCAACCAATACACATATCTATCTATCTATCTGTAATCTGATATTATTTTTAATCCTTTTTTTAAATCCCAGTCACTAATGAGGGATAATGCTGGATTGAGGAGGGCCAAAGAGATTTATTGATACAAACTCAGAGACGTCGCTGTAAATCAGGACAGCGAAGAAGTATGCCACTGCTGGCTTATGTTCTCTTCCTGCAAAAGGACAGGGATGAATGAACAAGTGTCTGAATGAATGACTGAATAGATGAATGAATGAAAGAATGAATGCATAATCAAATAAATACATTAAAATACATTGCCAACTTGCTGGACTCACATAGCAAGGGAGCTCTTCGGGGCTGTTGTAAAAATACAGGCGATGGTGTCCTCGTTTTTATTATAAATTAAAATCTGCTTTGCCCAATCCCTCCGAGCGTTTAATTTTTACCAAAGGTCAAAAGGTGCTTTGCATTTGGAAAAACCACAGGATTTGGCTCTCCATGCTATCAAACCTGCAGCCCTGTATAACTGCCCTTCCTGATGAGGAGCACCGGGGCTGGCTGTGGCCAGCGGAGGGTCCCAGGGTCCCCAGGGCCACCACAGCGCTGACACGACAGAGCGGTCCCCGTGGGAGGACAGATTTTGTGCAATCAGCCTGTTTTCCCCCTCCCAGCAGCACCAGAGACCCTTTCCTCCTCGCTAGCCACTACCCCAGCCCCGCAGTTGTGATACCTCTTTGAAATTTAACGTTAGGGTTGCACGCCATGTATGAAGGTGGACTCTAATTCTGGGCAAGGGGCAAGCAGGACAACTGGCAGAAACCTTATCGGTACCCAGCGACAGTCGCAGGCTTTTCTTCCGAAGGTGCCAGGTACACAAAGAACATGCCAAATGCCTCTGCGAGCTCCAGCTTGCAGAAACCACATACCTGGCTTCAGGGGATCAGTTTTATTCCTTTTGAAGAGAGCATGGTGATCCAAATTTGTTTATTTTTTTTTTCTGAAAACCAGCTCTGCTTTGAACTTTGTGATGTGATGAGCTGAAGGTCGCTGGTGTTTCATTCCCCTTCCCTCTGCTTGGGAGAAACACTTCTGTAACAAGGACCTGGAGGATGAAGCTCTTCTAGCTTGAGATGAAGGTCCTCCAAATGAGAAGTACAGAGCTATGGCTGCCAATTTAATTAGCTTTCACGCATTCACACACAGATGGAAGGATTTTTGGAAGGAGAGAATATTATTCAATATGAATAAATGACTTGATTTTTTTTAAATAACTAAACTAGCAGGTTTATTTCCCACTGCTAATATTTCTGTCAGTCAGGTCAAGGATAATGAACCAAAATTCTAGGAACATTCACCCAAACCTTGGCTTTTCTCACAGAAAAAGTTTCCATTCATAAAACTTACATTTGCAAATGCAAAATCAACAGTTAAATGTTTGCCTTACCTGTGTCCGTATTTCTCCAAGGAGAGATGATTTTTACCCAATTTTCACTTATAACATTCTGCTGAATTTTTTGAAGGAAAAACAAGTCTCCTAAACTTTGTTACTGTTATTATTATCACCTGTGGCTAATTATGTTCTTTTCTGTTAATAGAGCCAGTGTTTTCATTCCATAGTAAGAACTTTGTCTATATGTGTCTCCATTCATGGTTTAGATTAGTTCCTTTCCCCCCAGTTTTTTCGTAAGACAATTTTTTCCTTCTAATGAAAAGAACTCCCCCTCAAAAAACCCCAGCCCTATAAGGGAACATGGCCTCTGGAATAAAAGAAAATGAACAAAGTGCGTGTTACGGAAAGTATTGGAGATAGACAACCAGCAAAGTGCAGCCTACTTTAGCAGGACCCACGTTACGTGTTTTAAGACACTACTTCCAGCAGATAAAATAACTGCTAAAAGCAGGTGTTTATTCCAAAAGCTGCAGAGATGTTTTTCTGTCATGTCACATTAAATCATTTACGCTGCATCATGCTATGTTACACCACATCATGTTAGTACATATGGTGAAGAAACCAAAGTGGAATAACATGATGTGACAGACAACATTTAGCAAAAATATTCACTTATTTGACTCAGATACTTGCTATCGGTTTGAATCAAGGAGCGTGGTCCCAAGTGAAGCTGACAGATGGACGTGAACTCACCAAGGAACAGCATCCGAGGTAGATCTGAAAGTTTCTCGTCATGTACCTGGTACTCATCCTATGGATGGTTACTGCTGTCCTCAGCTCCTCTTTCTCAGCATTTTCTTCTCTGCTGTAAGTAGTTCGACTGCTTGGTTGTCGTTTCTTTTGACAAAACTCATGACTTCCCTGTGAGGAACAAACTACATGTTGGTATACTTGGTATAGAAGCGCTGTTAAATGACAGTTAATGGAATTACTGTCAACAGTTTTTATATGAGTGAAATTGTGAAATACACAAGAAAGAGTGTTGGCACTCTGTATTTCTGTATAGAGAGGGACTATTTTAGGTAGCAAAAAGCTTATCCCTGAAGGCACCTATATTTTATAGTGTGGCAAAGTCTTCCGGATGGACTTAAAAATATTGAGACTTCTTTTTCGCTCTTGGAGGAACTATTTCATGGTAATACTTAAAAAAATGTTTAGAAAAGAAGTGTATGTTCATGACGATGAGTAAGTAAATCAATGTAATCAGGTATAGGCCAGGCAGTTGTGGTGCAGGCCTTGCCACACAAGGATTTTTATAAGCATCAGTCCTGACCTAGATGACAACTTCTAAGCCATGGAGCAGGTCTTGGACAGCTATGGAACCATGACGTGTTTTGGTACAATCTGTCCTAACAGAAATTAGGATGACAGAACCTCATTCCAGGTATCAAAGAGGGCTTCAGCGATGCTAGTGAGGGCACTTCCATGGCACGAGGCCTGTGTGGTGGGTTGACCCTGGCCTTGCCAGAACCAGGACAGCCTGGCTGTTGAAATATGAAAAAACTGGCATGTGGACTTGACGACTCTCCCTTTTCTGGTGATGGAGCCAGAGAGACAGGCCAAGCTGGCACGTGATTTTCTGTATCCCACCAATGCAGAGCTGCAGCGGTAAGCACATAGATGCGACTCCAGAGAAAAGAACAAGAAGACAACCAAAAATTTGCAGGATTCTGAAAAGAAAGCTATAGATGTCAAACTGTAGGTTTGTGTTATGGTGGTAATTCATAGGCTCCATGGTCCTTTGCCTTCCCACCCCTTGCAGAGGGAATTTTCAAGGCTCTTCTCATTCAGCCATTGGCTGTTCAGTCTCCATCGGCAGTCCACAACCTTTGTCTGGATGCATTTTATGAAAAAAGCAATAAATGCTAGCAATAATGTCAATGATTGGAAGATGCACCTAAGAAATACGTGTGCCCATTTCACGGCTGAAATGCGCACAACCTCCCTGCACGCTCGTGCAGGTATCAGCACGCAGCATAAAAGGAGCTGAGGAAAAAAAGGTAGAATTACAAAAGAAGGAGAAAAAAGGAACACCACTAACTGTAAGTTTACTTTGGTGCCATCTTCGCCAATATTCTTAGAATGTATTATATCTGAGGAATTAATTCAGCCTGGCTCATGGGAAATTTGAAAAACAGGATTTTTTTGCATGAGCCCCCGCAACGCTCGGTGAATCCCCTGCCAATGCTTGCTCTGCCAGCAGCCAGTATCGCTGTATTTTGTGCTGACGTTGTTCACTCTTCTCAGGAACCCTCAGGAGCCTTCTTGCCTCGGGCAGTCTCCTGAAGACGTGGTGATGGGCTGGAATCTTGCATCAGCGATCAGCAGTTTCTGCTGCCTTGTCCGTAAGCCAAGCGTGGGCTGGTGCCTCCGTGGGGATGCAGAGTGGGGAGCACCGGGAGGGGAAGCCCCAGCACAGTTGGGTTCCCCAAAATGCAATGCGATAGCGGGGTGGGAGGCTTCTCCCAGGAGCCAAGGAGAAATGAGGTGAATGAATAATCAACCAAAGGGCAGGTAATTGCTCTCCGTGAAACGAAACCTGAAAAAGGCCCCAAGGTCCAATACCAAAGAGCCCACGTCCACCCTGAGAAGCTGCTGTCTGAGGAGCCCCTACCTGCTGCTGTCTCTGCAGCGTTTGCACATCCCTCTTACGCTCAGTCTGGATGTGATCCTTTACCAGCCATTTACTGAAGTGCCAGAACACATAAAGAGACGTCGCTCCTGGCTCTCGGTCACACCAGCCTCTCCAGCGGCTTTTAAGAAGAGGTTTCTGCCTTCTGCCTAGGCAAAGGCATCGTACCTTGCGCTTGCTTTGAGAGGCTTGGACTGGCCTGTGAGGGTGTTTTGTGAGAAGAAATCCTTTGAGCAAGTGTGCTATTGTCTTCTTACCTGATGAAAAATAACAAAAAAGTGATTAAATAATTAATACTGGATGTTGCTTAACAGTTGCTAAGAGGCTTACTTAATAATTTTCTGAAGCTTTTTTTCCTAATTTAGGAATAAAACAGACATAATTGAGCGTGCCACTCTGAAGCTGCAAATAACACTCCGAAGAGAATCGAAGGAAACACATTTCTTTGATTAGAATATTTTTCTCATTAACAGGATGTTCAAAATAAAGCAAAAATACTTGATGCACAGAGCCCGTGGCAGTATCAAGTTAACACTGGCGTGCTCCCTCATTTTACCTCATGTTTGCTAATCAATCAAAAAAGACTCTTGCTGGCAAGAAAGGTCACATCTTTCATCACAAAACTGAAACTTTTTGAAAACAAACAATTGGAATTTCACCATTTAAAATGGATTTCAGCGCAAAAAGTGAAAGCCCAAGGCAGTGGGATGGAGGGTACGGGATTAGATAAACAAGCAGAGCTGTGCTCTCTAGGTGTTGGGTATCACATGCTCCGAGCAAGGAGACTGTCTCAGCTGTATCAAGTTATGATGCTATTCTAAAGCAGTGGTATCTAAGCTCAAATTATTTGGAAAAGAGAATAAATGATGTTTGGGTAGGTATTGGCGTGCAGTTTGGGCTCAGATGGGAATGTCGGGTTTAAGATACCTGTGTATGTCTGGGTCAGGGTGCTGCAGGACGAGCTAGCCTGCAGGGCATGCGAGCAACAGCTACCTGCAGAGTGTTAAACCCCGGTCCTCCTCCGTATACTCTTCTCTGTTTTATCTCAGGATAGAAACAAACCCTCGGTGCCTCTATCATGGCCTTCTAGTTCTGTTCTTTCTCTGAATTTTTTCAAGAAGATCTGTTATCTTGATAAAGTGAATTTTCCTGGCAATCAGAAAAAAAATACTGCATTTTCCCAGATAGAAAATACAGCCTAATAGTTTCACAAGCAAAACAATCCCTATTTAATTTCTTCTTTTTCTCTCCCCTTCCCGTTTCTTCTGCCACAAGCGGAGGAGCAGCCCTGCTGTCCTTCCTGAGCCGGGTAAGGGAACCGCTGCCTCTCTGGGAGCACTTCCCACCCACCCGTGGGTGCAGATGGGAGCTGGGCCAGGGGCTGTGAGCAGATGTGGCCAGAGCACGCTGCTCAGCGCTCGTCCCCGCCGCCTCCTTGGCCTTCTGCGAGCTACAGTCACGCTCCTGAAAGAGCCGGCGTGAAATCAGAGAAGTGATCATGAAATATCACTGGGTTTGTTGTTTTTTCCTTCCCCTCCAGTGGCTGCAAAGACATCAGCCACCTCCAAGGAGTCTCCCAGGCGGTGACAATAGCAGGACGCAGACCTACCCCTGGCCAGGATTTACACCCTCGGTCTCCTGGAGAAATCACTGGTATGAAAAGATGCAGACGATGCCTGCAGCTATAGCACATATTGCATGGCATGACACACACATAAGTGAGATTAATTTGAGTTCTGGGCATCATTAGCTCAATTAAAACTGTGATTTTTTAGTTCAGACCTACAGGCCATTGTGGAGAAGAGTAATCATAAGACAGAAACGAGTTCCCTAGTTAAAAATTAATTCCCTAGACTAAAAATATAATCAAACGATGTCTACGGCATTTTATGAAGAGCTGAGAGGATAATAAAATTTAAAGCAGTGCAACATTTGCATTTTTTTCATTTCTATCCATATTTTTCCATAGACTGCCTTTCTGTGTGCTTGTTAATCATATGCACTGCTACAGTCCTGGCATTTTAAGATCACTGTTCACATCAAGATTGAAAAGAAACTAATTACAATCACATTTCAGGGCGGTTGTTTAAAGCTAGTACAGCGCTGACTACAGCACAGGAGCCTTGACCTTTATTTGTAAGCATGAAAATAAGGTAAAGAGGAAAGATTGCTTTTCCTCCAGCTCATAGGCAGGGATCAGGAGGCCCTCTGGAGAAGCAGAAACGTGGTGAGTCCCCGTACAGTGTCTCTCCTCGCCTCCTCTCCCTTGCTGGCAGCAGAGGCCAGTAGTGCTATGCAGAAGCTGTGCTCCACTGCAGCGAGAGGGGAATGAAAACACCACGTTATTTTGCAGCTCTCCCTCCCTCCCTCCCTCCCTCCCTCCCTCCCTCCCTCCCTCCCTCCCTCCCTCCCTCCCTCCCTCCCTCCAGCTGCTGGAAGAACATGCAATGAATTAGCAGACCCGCAGAGTCTGTCGTTTTGACCCCTGTCCGGAGGTTTTTTTAGTTAATGGTTTGCATTGCCTGGTGGTGCACGCCACGGTCACGCGACGATCGAGGTATCGACACGTGCAGGCTGCCCGCGGGCGAGAGCTGCAAGGGGTACTGCAATGTCTGCTGCTGCTCACATTGTGCCTTAATAACACTGATAGGATCTAGGTGGATGCACTGGGGCAGAATAAGATCCCCCCTAACCTGAGGAAGTACAGGTAATCCTACTGTTATCTCTGATTTTATTAAATGTGAATGCATTTACAGCTTGTTGAATGGCAATTTTATTCAGTAGCTTTTACCTGCGTCTGTGTCCCTGAATTTTCAAAACTATAATTTTAATAAATTTTTACTCTGCTCAAAATAAGCCGAGAGGTAGTTACACAAACAGATTTCAACCCAGGAGCTGCCAATGTGGTGTTTTCTCTGAATGCCCCTCTCAGTATCCTTACCCGGCGTCCAAAGCCTTGCCATGGATCCCCCAAAGGATCTCCTGAGCTCGCATCCTCCCTGTTACCGGAGCTCTGCACCGAAATGAGTTCATTGAAGAGCGGCACACCAGCACTGAACCGAAGCGATCGTATTCTGCTCTTGTATTCAGTGCTGAACTTACCCTGCACCATCACCCCATTTGCCGGGCTCCATTTTCTAGCAGAAATCACTGTTGCCTGAGGTTCGGTGGGTTTATTGGCAGTATCTGCCAGGTAATTTGTATTCATAGAATCACAGAATCACAGAATCACAGAACAGTTTGGGTGGGCAGGGACCTCCCAGCCCATCCAGTGCCACCCCTGCCATGGGCAGGGACACCCTCCACTAGCCCAGGTTGCCCAAAGCCCCATCCAACCTGGCCTTGAACACTGCCAGGGAGCCAGGGGCAGCCACAGCTTCTCTGGGCAACCAATTCCTGCTTGGAAAAGCTCTATTTAGGTCATTAAGCAATGAAAGAAGGGAAATTCATCTCACATCAACTCAAAAACCCCCTCCAACCCACCATCGCCAGCAGGCACGCTGCAGGGAGAGGTCGTGGTGCTGAAGGCACGGACCTCAGCATGGACACTGCCGGGGACCCGCTTGCCATTCCAGCCGAGGAGCAAAGATGGTTTTGCAACAGTTTTGTGGTGTATTCTGCTTCCATCTATGTTCTTCAAAGCAAAAATATACTCAGGCAAATATTTACAGAAACTACAGAAAAAAATAAAGACTAGTGAAAGCTGCTGCAGTGAACTTCTAATTACAATCCACAAAGTGTTTATGAATAAATTTATCTATTATTTGTCTAGCTCCAGAACTGCGTATATTTTGCCTTGTACCATTACAGGCTGAAGGAAACAATATGCAGCATGAAAATGAAAACAATTTGACTTAATTATTTACACCATTACCACCCCTTTGAATTAGGCCCTCATTTCTTCAGTATTTTGTAAAATTTAACTGGTAATTATGCTTGTTTAATTAATTTTATTTATCTACTACTACAATAAGATCAAAACAAAAAACGTACCAGAATGCAAAGTGCCAGCTATGTCCCCTAATTGTAAATGTTGCTTTTAAGATTTTATGATAAAAATGTAGTATTTTGTGCCTTTTCATTTAAAGTGTCTCTGGCTATGCTCCAATACTATTTAAGCGTAAACAGGAAAAGCCTTGGAGGACAAGTAATCATACTTAAATGACACAAAGATCATTAAAATAATGTTCCAAAACCACGGCAAAAATTAGACATTGCAAGACTGTTTTCTTCTCTGAAGTGTTTCACCAGATGGCGAAGAGTGCTGAAATAGTAGATCTGAGAGAGAAGGAAAAACATTTCAACAGCTTTCTCCCGCGAGCGCCACAGAGCACGCACAGCTCTCCTCTGAGCTTGTCTCAAGTGGCATCTCACACCTTGGCTTAATCAAACGTTCAAGTTGAAGATAACATCGAGGTGTTCGAGTGAAGCTCAATGCTGAATCACAGTCTGGGAAATCCCCGCTTTATTCTATTAGAGTTGTCAACCAGATTTATTCAGAGATGAGAACAAATGAGCGTGTCAGCATAAGTTATTGTGGTAATTTGTGAAACTCTTAATGAGATATTTTCGGAGCTCATAAAAAGGAAGAGCTATGTCATTAAATTACTGCACAATAAGTGCATTTTGATACAGGAAAAGAGTTGGCTTTTTATCAGAAATGACACCCCGCATCGGTGGGGATGCATCAGTGAGCTATTAGTGTTTAACTACAAGGGTCTAACAACGGTCTCAGAAAGTCAGTGCTTGTTCATATAAATGGGAAAATGTTAGCTGCTATGTGAAATGGCCACAAGTGAGATGACTCTGCACCTTTACCACTAGAAATGCTCTCTTCTGAAGGACCTGACAAAGTTCCTTCCTACAGGACATGTTATGCCTCCTGATGTCATTAGCTTTGTCAGTCGAAACATCTAGAAAATTGTAACTGCTTATTTAATAAACCCCTCTACTTCTGTTACTTAAATATTTATAGGAAATTCTTTTCTCTTGGATAGGGGCTTCTACTTTTAGGAATATTGGTGATCCCCTAGTACCACCCCGCTCCCCTGCCCCGGCCACCCATGCCCTGCTGAACAAGGTGAAGTATCTGGAGTTCCTGAAATCATTAGTGGTTCCTGCTGACCCATTACCAGTCCTAGCTCCCTGTGGCAAGGCCTGTCACCTCCTAGGAGACAGCCATACAACTACTGGAGCTGCAAAGTCACAGTGGGGACAAGATCTGTCCTCTGGAGGAGAGGGTTTTTCATCAGCTGAAAATGAGTGGCTGGGCGCGATGATGGGCAAGAAGGTGTACATGTACTTCCGAGCTCCTCACCTTCCAGAAACTTTGGGTTTCTCAACCATTTCCTAGGGAACATATGTGGCACATCCAGATCCACAAAAAACCTCATCCTTTTTAGATAAAGGAGTCTGAAATGGAAGGTGACTTCATTCCCAATTGGCAGTCATTCTAGTTCCATGCTGAGCAAGGGAACAGCCTCTTACACACTATATTACAAATATCTTTGCACCCCGTACTCGTAATGTCCTAATAACAGCCTGCATGCTGCATTTGGTATTATTACACAGAGTTAGCAATGAAAAAAAAAGAAAAAAATTCCCCACCACTTTCAGCATATCCCCCTTCAAAGGACATTCCGAAGAGGGGCTTGCAAACCGGAAAGGATGAATGTACTTTTAACAATGCGTTTTTTCAGCTCGTATCCAGATCGTCTGCTTAAGTAACAAGCTTGTGCACGGATGGTTTTCAACAGCCTGTGTGAAATGAACGGCTGATTTCAGCCCGCTTCCCTGGGGACAGATGACCACTCGATGAGCAGAGACTCTAGGTGACATTAACTGTCATCCCCACCATTCTTCTCAGGTGGTTGCGTTGACATAGGATGGAAAGTGTCCCACGATGTTAAAAACTAACGGAACGGCTATGACCTTGCACTGATCCCCAATGCTATTTCCAAGCTAAATGACTTGGGAGAGCCGGGTCTCAGGCACACTCCGTGCCTCAGTTTCCCATCTGTAAAATAGCACTACAAGGACATTGGTTAAACATTACTTTATTTTCCCCTAACATGAATTGTTTTTTTTTTTTTTTAGAAGGGCTCTTCTAGAAACACCAAATCTTTCTGAAAACTTGATTTACAAAAAAACCCCTTGACAACAGTTGGTAACTTCTTCATCTTCAGCAAGGCAAAGGCTTTATTCTCCGGTCTGAGCTTAATTATGTTTTTGGAACCGTATCATGGAGGCCTAGATGAAATTCTTCCTTTGTATTCAAGAAAGTCGCTCTGCATTTGCAGTCGCTTTGACAGAAGCCACTGTTCTCAGCACGACAGTGCCAATATGGAGTGCTTAACAGTGGCAAAGCTCCAGTTTCACATCTATTTTATATTCTACCTAAATTCTAGGCAAAATATCATTTCTTATACTTAAAGAGTAATGCCTTTGAGGGAGGAAAAAAAAAGCCTGGATCGAGCAGCAGATATATCGAAATCAAATCCGTTAACGTGCTACGCCACTAAGAAAAGAGCTCCGTCTCCACCAGCCAGCAGAGGTTGCTCTGATGTTAATGATTAATCATGGAACTTATTTTCAGTAATAAAGCACACGAAGGGAATCAAACACAAATATTTAAATGATGAAAGGTTCTATGAGCCAGAATGATATGAAATGTGCTATGTGGGAGTAGCTTGTGAAGCAGCAGTCCCTAGCCCGTGTCTTCTGGACAACCTGCTGCCCACGGGGGTTTCCAGCGCCGGGTTGCAGCCGCGGCGGCCAGGCAGGCTCCAGGAACAGCAGAGCGTTGCCAACGCATCACTCGGCCAATCCTGCTTCCCACGAGATGGTGAGAACTGGGATTCCTGGGATTTGTAAAGTCTGTCACTCAGGCCCTTAAAAATCGAGGGTTCGTTCAACGAGGAGTTCTGTTGATTTTAATTGGATACTTGAATTGAAATAAAAGAAACAGACTCTTTGCCCTTATTTACCAAACAGGATTTTATTTTTATTTTTTTTTTCTTTCCCAGTTATTAATTTCCTTAAATGTAAAGTGACATCTCTAAAATGAAAACAGTTTATTGCTTGCCAGGAGCAAAGCCTGCCTAATTTAAGAAATTCAGAATTAAAGCTTTTGAAGCATATCAGGGCATGTTTATAAAACAATTATCATTGCAAACATTATCTCTGCTCAATACAGCCTCTTCAGGCCACCACCAAAGCCTGAAACTTCATTGCCAATCTTCCACACCCCAAAATGTTGCATCAATTGCATAAAATCAGGTCATCCTTTGATTGCAACTGTCCTATCTTCACCCAGGCATTCAATACCAAAATGAACGAATCCGAAATATATTTGACGCTGAAAAAAAAATTAACTTAGTGTTTAAAATTAAGTAGTAGGCTCATTATTAATAACTGACAGCAGACAAAGGAGTGCAGTGACCTCTCCAACAGAGCATTTAAATCTTTGCACAACATGCTCTGCTTGTGCTAGGCTGGTTTCACAAACAACAGCTGTGTAGTTCGTTAACATATGAATCCCCTTGAGGTAATTTGGAGGAGCCAAATGTGCTAAACTAAACACCTCATTAAAACAGTACTTTAAAAAACAAAACAAAAAACCCCCAACCAAACCCCAAACTAATTTCACATTCCACTTTTTGCATGTGGAGATGCTCGGTGGAGAATATTCTATTATGTGGAATTCATTCATCTGTGTTGCTGGAAATAGTGGGTTTTAAAATCAGTAATATGGGTTTTTCTCTGCTAAGATGCACTTGAGACTAAAGTGTCTTTGAAGTGTATTCTGTCACAAAGAAGCAATTAACTGAGGACAATAATGTTTTCTTTTCCTCCCCCTTACTAAGCTGAACACACAGGCCACAGGATTGTACTAAAATATGCAGGAGCCCATTCCTCCTGAGCCTGGGGAGCGGGTGGACAGGACCAAAGAGCCTCTCTCCAGTGGGTCTTGGATGGGGCCAAGGCAGAAGTGTCCCCGGGAGAGCTTTGCAGAGATTTTCAGGAAAGTCCTCTGTAACAAACTCCGATGGCAGAAGAATCTGCTGTGAGTCCAGGCAACCACACAGAAGACGTACAGTCCGAAGGCACTGGCAGGAACACCTCCTTCCCTTAGAATTACAGAATCATAGAACAGTTTGGGTTGGAAAGGACCTTAAAGATCATCCAGTTTTAGAACTAAATGCAGCATTCTTCCTGCAGGCTACAGAGGGCTCAGAAGTCTTGGTCAAAGCTTGCCACCAAGAATAACTTCTTGCTATACTTTTTCATCTGTCCCTGATGCTACTTGTATAATGCTGCTAGTAAAGATTTTCATAAGCTCCTTGGTGCTACTACTAAGAGTTCCTTCTTGAAAACAGCCTCTCCTGCCCAGGTAAAGCTGCTCGGTGAAGCGCTGGAGCTTGAATGGCTTCTGGCTGTTCCAAAAACACACAGAAAGTCAGACTTCTACAAGGGATTTTAAAATGTCTTTTTAAAATCTACAAGGGATTTTACAATAGTCAGCCACCAATAAAAAGATTGAGGCCCAAAACCTGCCTGCCTCCAAAAATATGTAAATTAGTCACCCCTCTTTTTTTATCAATGGTTTACTATCTGCATCAAGAGTATTTTTTAAAATAGATGCTCACAGAATTTATTAATTCCTAAATGAGACTGCAAGTCTCTCTTAAAAATTGAGATGCAGTTTCAGATTTTGATAATGATCTAAAAGACAAATGACTGGGAACTTTTTGCTCCTACAGCTTATGAAGCAACAGCCCTTTTTGCCTTCAGAAAATTTACAGTTTAAGGTTGCCCTGGATGACCTCAAATTAAAGGATGCCTATAGGTTAGGACTATTGGATTTTTTTGTTGTCTTCCTCCAAAAATCTTATTTTAATGTTCAATCCACATCTATTTTATGTTCCCTATATCAGGAAAGACATCAACCTAATTAGCAGTGATAATTCGGAGCTTCCATGAGAAACATTTGACATGGATAAAACCAACGGAAATTACGTGCACTCCATAGCTTTTACATTCTTGTTTAAAGCCTTTATTCCTGAAACTTAGGCAAGGAACTTGGTTTTAGGGAGATGAAAAAAAAAGTCCCACACCTACTATCTTATTTTTGTTCCCTTTAAAGCATAGCTTTATAACGCGTTGGAATTTCCTCAAGGTTTTGTAAATACTTGTCTGAATTCCTCCCAGGTATTAGTATGTCATCCAAAAACCAGAAAATACTATTTATTCTCTGCAGGACTCAATCCATTCTTCTTTGAAATCCTGCAGGTAACTGGCTCACCCCCAGGGTAATCTTTCATACTTCAATAGGCACGTACGTGTGAGTTCAGTCAGAATTAGTCTTTTTTTAAAATTCTGATTCCTATGTTGCTGCCAGGCTTTGGACAAGCGTGGTTTGGAAAACTCTATTCCCTCTGCCAGTTTTATAAGTAAATCCTGTGGTTTGGGGATTTTTAATGGGCACGCTGAATGCAGCTCATGCCCAGACTGCCACATGTGAAATCATTCCCACTCCTCCAACCCCTGCTATTGCTTTTCCACAGTTTCTTTGCCTGCGTTCAGTACAATTATACCTTTAACAAATACGTTGTTACCACTTTTCCTTCAGCAGTTTCTGGCTTGGTAAATTCAGCTTTGACTCTTTCTTTTCCTACTGGAAGCATAATGCTGCTTTCCAACCTAGCTTGAAGTTTTGTCTAAGTTTTATAGTTTAACAGCTCGCATCTGTAAGAGCCTCCCTCTATATATCCTGCAGTAAATGGAGGCAGTGGTCCTGCCCTTACGGGGCTTAGTGCATCCCAGTTGATGAAAGAAATGCTGCAAGATAACCTTTGAGAGCATCCAAACTGTGCCATTAGCATCTTCACTCCCTCCCACCCTCCGGACATGGTGCAGTCAAGCCCATTGGTTTTTAAATGCTGGCACATTTTGTAGGCTTAAATTGAGCTCAACAGCTTCTCTAGCGGTGGTTCCTTCATCTACCCAACATCCAGCAGCTTCTTTCTCAGTTTGGGGAATTATATGCAAACAAGAAATTGATTTCTGAGAGTCTTTTTCATAGAATTACCATAACAATAAGCATTGTCATTTAAAGCGTGCCAGAAATTCAGAGTTTCTAGCTGGTTTCTGAGATGCTACTTAAATTGTTCTATCCGGGAATTTGTGGTAGACACATGATGTTCTGCAGAGTCTTTACAAGGACTTCAGAATCCATCTTGCTGCCTTGCAGAAAGGCTCAGACTTTGAGCATTGCAACTGCAGCATAAATCTTTAAACTTTAGGCTTACTGGTAAGCAAAAATTCCTTTGCATAGTTGTATTTTCTACAGCATTTGCACAAAATACTATTCAAGAATAAGAAGGTTTCAAAATCTTTCTCTCTTTGCATTTATCTGGAAAGTCTGTCATACATGGCTTTTTTATCTATGAACTTTTTTTTTTTTTTAAAATCCTCCTTTCATTGCTATTTTTCTGATAAATTAAAAAAAAATTCCCCACAAAACAGATGCAGAAGACAGTGGCAATCTTTGTGAAGAAGCAGCTTCAAAGCTGCACTTTGTTTACTGGAAAGCTATCATCTTGGATCCTAATAAAACCCCGAGTTTCAGCTGAGCCTGCCGTACTGCTGCAAGCTGAAATCATAACCCAAGGAAAACCAAGCGATTCAGATTATGTACTTCCCCTAAAACCGGTAAATAAACACACTTATGAATGGGAACAGCTTTTCACCCCCTCAGTATTGCCAGATTTCCTTCTTCACCTCTGCATTAGCCCATTAGCAGGAGATCAGGGCAGAATCACTAAAAATTCCCACATTTTCGTTGCATTCTAATACAACCTCCGCTGACTCCTGAGCAGTCACTTCTGGTTTAGGAATACTTGTTTCAAGAGATGCACAAAAACCATAACTACTCTTAATTTGCTTTATAACCTCAGGATTTGGCAGGTGGGGAGACTTGATGGTCTGCTCACAGAACTCATCCCCCAGGACCTGGTGGACTGGGGACTATGGCCGGTACTGGCATGCAATTGTGTGGAAAGTCTGTGGGATTTTCGGTTCTGGACAGGATCTCCTTCTAGAAGGTCTCGTTTGTTCCTTGAAATTCAGGCCCATGGCACTGCAAAGGGCTGGCTAGCCCGCAGGAGCTGTACAAGTAAATTTTCTCTATTTCCATGGTTTTGTAGAAGTTTCCTACAGCCTGAAAATAATCTGACCAGTTCTTTCTTGCTTATTTTCTGTCTTGGGTTTTTTTTTTCTTTTTTTTTTTTGCTAAACCATTGCCTAAGTACCTTGTGCCTATTTTTACCTGTAGTCAGTACCACCGAATAGCAACTTTCTCTCCTTTGCCAGGCAAATCTGGGTTTCAGAGGTGCCCTGCCTTGCTCTGAAAAATGAAATTTCATTTGAAGAGTTTCCATCGACTCCTGTGTTTAACTGTGTTTCTCCCGCTCTGGCATAGAGACGAAAAGAAGAGCAGATTGGCACAAAATTGATTAAGTGCAAACTCACATGTAGCACGCCAAAGTTAACCACTGACTGTAAGTAAAAGAGATTTAAAAGTCTTTTCAGAGCAGTAAGATTCTAGAAGAAGAAATCAAATTACTTACTTTTATTTTGCCATAAAGCTACAGAGACATTTTTTTTCTCTTGTATGTTTTGAAAGGATCATACCTTTGTCCTAGGGCCAAGTCAGCTAATAATAGCAAGCTCCCACTGATCTTAAAACCAAACATGGTTATTATTAGAAAATAATTGAGAATTAATAAATATATTTTAAAAATAAATTACCGTGACCTTTTACCTTGCAGAGCCAAATTTAATTATAGAAATACTTTCACCTTAAGAAGATTAAAAATACCAATATTTTGTATTTAGTAAAATTTACTGCATTGTCCATAGAGTAGTCTTGGGTATCCTGTTATTCATGAAATAAAAGAGCTAAAAGATTTTTAATTAAGTGAGAAACAAATAAATTCAGCCCATAAGACAAGCAGGACATGTATGCATGAAAAAAAACCCCAATAAATAAAGAGAGGATTAAACACTTGCAAGTTTTTCAATCATGAATTAAATAATGGACCAAATACAAGCTTTCCTTGCCCTCCCCACTCAAGATTTACACCACTAATCAGCCAATTTTCAAATCCTTAATATACTAAAGCATTTGCCTTTAAGGCAGCAGTAATTTAAGCCTGCTATCAAAATGAATGTTTTTCCATTAGGCAAAATAATTATGTCATATATTCTAACAGTGTCTTTGGACTTAAATCTTTTTAGTGAAGGAAACTGTCAGTCAGCTACGATTTGATCGGAAATTTTGATCAAAAACAGGCGCATCTAGGGAATGCAAATAAAAAGTGACTTTTCTATGGACCACAATAATTCAAGATCATTCATAAAAAATAACATCTAAATGACAGGTCGCGTGTCATCATACAGGTCTGGTGCATTTTGAGGAAGGCATTTGAATATTTATTTATGTATTTTGAAGCCAACATCAGTACCTGTGCAAATTTAAAGTCTGCAAATCTGTACATCTGAACTAACTCATATATTTTACTGTGACTTTTCACGGGGTTGTGGGATTGTAATTGTGAAGACAGTAAATCTTTACCGTCTACAATTACTTGCTTGTTGATTTTGAAGTCCTCAGTGCACGAGACATGCTTTACTGCCCGTTACGTTTACAGAACAAGCACTGAGCATTTCTGCTTGGGATGTGCTTCAAAATTCATCCAAAGGTTAGAATTTAAGAAAAGTTAAGGGGATTAATTTATTACCTGATTCTGGAGTATTTGAAAATATAGGATTTGCCTCATTTAACTGAAACTCACACTTAGCAATAACCCTCACGTCCTGCAGTTAGATAGTGCCACGCAGGGAGCCTGAGCATCACATCACTCCCATCATCTCTATTGTTGCACGGTATTGTCTTGAGCAAACACTTTGACCTTCCTGTGATTTAATATCTATTTATCTCTTCTTTGGGGGGCGGGTTTGTCTCCCCACAAGAAAGATGATAGCCTGTGAGGCAATCCTAAGCAAACCCATGGGAGAGCAGGGGTGGCCACAGGAGCGGTGTGTCCGTCTGCAGGCTCTCCCAACCTCCCTTTGAGATGCGTAACTATTGATATGCGTGTGCACATCTCACTCGGGGAGTGAGACTTGACCCTTTTAATCTCGACACCTGGGCTCATTCTGCCACATTTATAAATCACCTCACGGGATTTTTTTTTGCAATCATAAGTAGCCAGGGACTTGATCTTATGTCTCATCACAAGAGGTCACCTCCAGGTGACCCTTTGGCACTTCTCTGGGTACCAGCTATGGTTTTGGAATGAGATATCTGGATTGCACAGGTGTCAGTGGGAGAATCCCAGGTGTGTGGGAGTGCTGAGACAGACACTCTGAAAAGAAACAGAGGCACTGCTGATAATCGTACAGATCTCTGTGTACATGATGGCCAATTAGCTAATAGCTGTCCTGCCTTCCCATCGGATAGGGAATGTGGTAAATGCAATCACTGCAAAGCACTCACGTACAGCTGACCCACTGGTAGATGGTGCATTCTCAAATGTCAGGGTAATAAAAATAGTTTTATATCACCTGAAAGCCCAAATAACTGTTAGAGCTAAATGCCTCATTTGAAGGTGGCAAATCCCTCACTTTTTGCTACGCACAGCTCTCTTCTTCTGCGTTCCATGCACATCTACAAGTCACGACGCACAGCCGCGACTGCAGCCCTGCTCTGGTTTTGCTATAGCTGCCACAGGTACGAATACCATGGGGATGGATTTAACCATCATCACAGATCTTATACAGGCTTGGTTAAAGCTGATAACAGCTTGCCTGCATTTGGTAAAAATCATACCTTCTTATTGCTGCACGGGCATACTCGTCCTGAAATCTTGTGTGTCGTGGACTGGGTCCCAGTGTACTGCTGTACTGGTGTAATGGTAAATGATTTTAGCAGAAAGGTGTACATTAAGAGCACTTTGATTTTCTTTATCAAGTTATCAGAGCTTTGCTTAGAAAACCAAACCTATGGTGTGGCCTCCCCGTTTAGCTACAGACTATTTACCCTGTTACTGGGGGGCCTCTATTAAACATCCAGCCTGAACTATTAGGGTTCGGTTACTATTAGGGATCCCAGTTATCTCTTTGAAGGTAAACTGTGGGAAAGCACCACTAGAGGTCACTCAAAATTAATTGTTACCTAATTAGCACATTTTGACCCTACATTTTAGGACGTTCTACCACTTTCATATTTAAGGTTTTGTCAGCTTTGACTCTTCAGTTAATTCTGGAAAAATTCAGAAGAGTTGGAGATAGAAAATGTTCCTTCAGCTCTTCCCTCATATGACTCTTCCCAAGGCTCCCAAATCAGCTTTGCAGTTGCCTCTGCAGGCAGCAAATCGTTCTTTCCTCAGCAATGAGCTTAATAACGCTGGCAGTGATGAACCTCTAGAAGTGCTGGGTTTAGAGGCATTCAGCCCTAGCTGTGTTATCTCAAATAGCTGGTCACCCATTTTGGAAATTAGACCAAAATGAACTGTACAAGTGTGAGGCAATATATAGGAAAGAAGTCTTCAATGTTTCCAGATCCATCCCCAACCGCATCACCCTCCTGTAAATTTTTAACCACTGCTCTATAAAAGAAAAAGTAGATGTTTATAAAAAATTTTTGACTAAAAGAGGTGAAAAGCAAAGATTAAGTTTGATTAATGGGTATATGTTGAAATATCTCTGCATGTGTTTAATCAAAAGCAGATGTTCTATTTGCAGGTGGTTTTTTTGTAATCTGTTAAAAATATTATTTGCCAAAGACAACAGGAAAAGGGATATCTAATGAGTACATTCTATAAGGTCAAGACCACCAACTGCTGGTGCCCATGTGTACATCACCTGAAATATGTAATCAAACACACTCAAGGGACTGAGTCCTCCCGTTGCTCAGTAGATAATTTGTGTCTGACCAGAGTGAGGAGACTTTCATTTCAAATGCAGCTCAGTGCAGGAAAACCCTTGGGCAGCCAAGCTCCCACAAAGGATGCTTTATCAAAAATTACTTACTCTTATTTAATTTCTCTTTTCAGGTTACTGCTGATCCTCTCCCCATCCCCACTTCTTCCACTCAGTTTAATTGACAAAGAGTGAATTAGCTAGTAAGTTTGTCCATACGTATGAACATGACAACCATAAAGGATATTGCAGCTTCTGGAAAAATCATTTAATAACCTCACAAGACCAGTATGTATGCAACTGGTGGAAAAAACCAACATTAAAGCACTGTAAGATGAGCGAGAAATTTATCAGAGGCTCTGGTATCCTAGTTACTTCATCAAGGTAATAAAGAAAGAAATAGATCATCAGCACCTGAAAAGTTGTATGCCTTCTTTCTCCACTTTCTAGAGAGATTAAACTTGCAGAGGTAGAAGGACAGAGTTAGCCCCAAAATACCATACTCAAAGACTCAAATAATGGGATTTGGAAGTAATTATAATTTTTTAAAACCATCCTCTAAACTTCTACCCAAGAAGCCAGCAAAATAAAGGGCAATAATTCTGCATTTATTCTCTCCCTTAAAAACTGTAGTCACTGAACAAAACCTGCGGTTTCAAGGTATTCCATGAGCTCAGGCATCCTTTGCGCATACTGCATATGTCCCGAAGACATCAGCTTTCTAATGAAGGTTCTGTCTTGCATCATGCAATCACATCTGCCTGTTTACCAGGACAAGCTTTAACCCTTCGGTGACCACATTGCTCCCTCTGAAGAAGCACTCAGTTGGACATGATCCCTTTAGTTAGTCCTCACTGCATCCACAAAGAATTAGACAAGAAGTCTTCATGCATTCATGGGTTCTCGCTTCTAAAAGGGGCTGAACAAAGAAGAAAAGGGCTGTTCAACAGAAACCCTACTTAAAAGCCAAGCTTATCAGAGCCTCTTGTTTGGGTGATCCTTGGTACTCTTACACTAGAGTGGGTAAAAGAGCTATTTAGCATAGTCACCTTCTCCTGAGCTTGCACAGAAGTGCTTGCTGAACTATCACCATGCAACAGAACAAAATTTTTAAAAGTCAAGGAGGAATAAGATAGTAAACAGCCAAAGCTTTAAGCCTGAGGTGGAGAAATGGAGGAAGAGGTCTGCCCTTTTTTTGAAATAGTAGCTCTAATTCAGGGAAAAAGCTTGCATGAAAGAAGAGTTAATACAAAACCCAATGGTTGAATAGTCTTACTGAAAAAATAAAAAATCAGGTGAGCTCAGTCAGAGAAACTGCCATTCATTTTCAAGGAAAATTACAGCTTTTGATATGCAAATAGGTATAAACCTCCAAAAGTCTTGAATACCAGCTACCTAAAGCTATCAGTTGCCCTGGCTGGGTTGCCATAGAGCAATTTTTGTCAATTATATATTCCTTGTTCCTTGATCAGTCTATTTTTCTACCCATTGTTATACTAGCAACTATTGTAAAATAGTCTCAGTTGGGGCAAATAGCCTCCTATTCTTTTCCTTTTCAGCTCCCCCAAAAGATCATCTAGCAGTAGAGAAAGGTTCCTAGCAAGATTTCTACCCAGCTGACACAACAATTCACAAAGACTTCTTCCTCCCCTACAAACCTGCCTTTTGTTCTGTATGCCTCATCATCAAAAAGCTGATTTCCAATTTACAGCATATTCGAAATCCCAGCCATATGAGCCTCCTCCTCTCAATCCCCTGTGCAGATTTCACTCAAAAATTAGAAAGCAGGGAAAAACCAAACTGTTCTTTTCTTGTTGAAAAGCATGCACAGATGTTTTTTTTACCAAATATATACATTGGATAACGCAGTTGTCAGTGACACACTTTTTTATCAAACTTTTCTTTTAAAAGCATTGAATGCTGAAGAATAAATGTAGGCTTTCCACTCAATGTTAACGTTTTCATAGAGGTATAAAATCGCTTCACATATAGTGGGTTGTAGGTGCTCTGATTTTTGTAATAATCCAGTAAAAGTTGAAGCTTTGCTTCAAAATTAGCACTGAAAAGGAAGGGAAATACAACAATTCTGATGTATTGGTGAAATAATAAAGCAGAAATTACAGTGGGCATTATAATCAAATATATGGAGACAATGAACATGTGAACTCATATGGCATAAGTTTTTTATTTTAAACTAATCCATAAACTGTTTATGTAATTGTCTCAAAGCATATAAAAATATGGACAATTCATTTAACATGACTCCGTCAAGCCAATAAAAAATCATAGGTTGCAAATGATAACAAATATCATTGATACTAAAAATATCCTACCTTATTAAATTAAAACTATTTTTGCAATCTCTGTTACAGCTCTGTGACCAGCATTGCTCTGAACTTTATGTCTCTGGCTCTCCCTGGTGAAGAGATTCAGATCTGCAAAGGCATTCTTTCTTTTAAAGAACTGGTTTTGATGGAACTCTCTCAAATGAACCGATTAAAAACCAGTGCATGTTTCCTAACTAAGCTGAAATATGATATAAGAAGAACCCAGACAGAAGCTGCACAGCTGTAGGAAATCAGTGTAACAAAATTCAATATAAAAATGCAAAACCTGAAGAAGGAGAAGGATTTGGCCAAATCTCCAAACGTTTGGTTTGACCTGCTCAATCTTACCCTGGTGTGCTCCTAAGCACCAAGATGTGCGTGCCCAAGTGGTCTGGTCGGGATCACTTGTGTGTGACAGAGGACGAGGGACATTGCTGACATCCTCACTCTATCTTCTGGGTTCTTCTTGAGAGAAGACAGTGAACTAATTTTGGATGTGCCTTTTACACGCTTTAGAAATTGGTGTTGGCCAGAATATTTCATCTCATTATTTTATGGTTCCAGTTCTGTTCTTCATTGTCCTGTCACTTATCTTTACATCATTTGGTCTCCATCTTCTGCAGCAATTAAAAATGTCATTCCTTTAACCCTTGTTTTGCCTTTTCTTCTGACGCTGTCTGCACGTTTCCGTTCCCCTGCATTTACAACTGCCACCAGCCTCTGTGCAATGACCTCTGCCTGGGTATCAGGCATCATAAATACAATGGTATCATAAATACAAGCTTGCTTTACTCTGTATTTTGTTTTAGATACTTTTACCGTGACGGGGTATGTGGCTGCATACACAAATTCCAGCAGACGCAGTCACCGCTGCAGCAGGGAGATCCTGGAAGCGCCTGCTTTCTGTACCCAGATTTCTTTTGCCGTCGCACATGGTAAATCCTGGAATCGCTGCAGCTTGGAAATTGTCCCAGACAGGGCACACGAGGGAGACTGGGAATCAGACACTGGAATCAAACCCCCCACATTTAGTGACAAAATCTTGGACACAGGCTGTAGCCTCTGAAGATGGGAAGAAAAGAGGTGCTCAGCTAATATTATCTGGTAATGTGAAGCTAAGTACAGATAAAAAGGGCTTCCTCTGACCAGAAAAGAAGCCATTAGATTGGATTACACTGGACTGAGACATGAAGGATTAGTGAAGAGGTGGCCTGACAGTGCTGCTTTGCTGGTTACATGCATCCAAAGACCTTCCCCAAGAACTGTGTGTTTGCAAATAGGAGTAATTTCGAGCTCAGTTGTTAAGCTTGGCTTCGGACATTTCTGGGTGCCCAGAGCTGGAGTTTGGAAGCCTGTGAACATGTTAGCAGATATTCAGTACGTGTTGTGTAAAGGTAACCAGTGGCATTACTTCCCTCAGAGAAGTAACCTCTAAAAGTAATTTCACTGGCCAAGCATTTTCATATATCCACATGCCCATGAGCAGGTATTTCTTCTTTCAGCATTCACGGGGGAATCCTGGAGAGGCACTAGAGGACAGTTAGCACTTTGGTTAGCTTGCACACTCAACGTAAACTTGTACTTTGGCATTGTCAGTGCCAGGTAGGTTGGTCATCGAGCCAAGTGCAAGTGGGAGCAGAGCAAAGCCTCCTCAGACTTGGCCAGGAGAGCTACATGTGTGGGTCTCCCAGCAGACCCGATGTTGCTCAGACACCTTGCCATGGGGCGAAGCCCTGGGCAAAGAGGCAATGCTAGAGGCCAGTCAGAACCTCTGGAGGCTATGCAGACACAACTAGTAATTTGCTGTCTTTGAATAGAAGTGTTGGTGGGCATTAAGAGGATGATATGTATCAGCTGCAGGTGTGCCATAAAGATGTTCTTCTCCTTTTTCATATTCTTTGTAAGATACTTTCCTTAATCTTCGGCACAGCTCTCTCCTCAAACCTGGAAGTCTGAATTGAAATGAGAATTTGCTCCTCTCCTAGCTAATTGGAACTAGAGCACAGATATTTCACAAGAGAAAAATGATGAGCTGGCTTCCCCGCATCTGGTCTGTTTGTCTCCATTTTTACATTTATTCTGTCTCGTCTGCTCTGCTAAACTGCCAGTCATCTCCTGGGGACACTTTCTCTACTTGACAGCTCGTAGGACTCTCTGACTTTCCCTCATCTCCAGTGTATGCTTTTAGGTCCTGAGGCTGAGAGACACCATCCAGAAGCTGGACCTGTGGACAAGGCGACTGCTCGGAAAGTGCCTTGTAGTTATGGGTCTCCTCGTTACCACCATGGCAGCTGTTTCTGAGCTTGGAGGAGTTCACTGCTAACGAAGGAGCATTGCTGAACTCATTCCACTCCTTGCTTGGCTCTAGAGGAGCTGGTGGCTGAGTTGCCTCTGGCTCACCTTAATCAACTCCATTTATTTAAGGGTTTTAAGTCGCTGGTATGAAAGTCTCACTGATGGAGGTACCACAGGGCTTTGTTTTGCCCGCTGACGATGATTTCATATTATTAGTCTTAATGTTGGATTTCGGCCCTGCCTTCTGCACTGTTGAGTATGGGCTCCTACAACTCCCAGAATGCAGCAGCTTTGTAATAAAAAAATACTGGAAAGAATAATTTCTTTTTTCTTTCAATAATCCTGAAAATGGGCATGACTGACAAGTCTGAGGCAGAGGGACATGAAGCACTTGATTTTCTTTTTTCAGAGTTTTTTATATTGAAACAGTAGATGCCACTGTCATTGCAGGAAGGGTTACGACAATATTAAAAGGGTTAAGGCTGTAGCTAGACCTGAGGACACTTATAAGCCCTGGTCTTCTGTACCACTCAATCCTATCAGGTTTCTCTCTCATTGAAATACTAACTTATATAATTGCCTAATTCATATAAATTTGCAAGGCAATAAAGGGAACAAAAAAGCTTCTGCTCACATCCCTTGGAAACACAGATATTACATAAAAATACATATAAATCAAATAACCGTCTCAAACACCTAAAGTGACATGTAGCCACATTCAGTTCCTGCAGTGCCAGCTGCTAAGCCTATGAAACGTAGGAAAAATGCAAAGCACAGAGCAAAAATGTGCCAGCCTCTTTAGAAAGCTGTGCATATCGTTGGCAAGGGTTGGTTTGCATTAGTGTCTCTCAGTCCTTTGACTGATTTGTTTCTTAGGTGTAACAGCTGCCTACAGGTTGTACCTACACAAGTGAATTGAATGTGACACAAAGCCAGAACATTGCGGTACGTTGCTTCTTGTACTAATAAATATTTAAGGATAAAACCTAAGTACTTCTCCTTCAGCATCAGATCCTTCTCTGTTGCAACTGGCAAAAACCAACTTGCAAATTGCTATCCATAATGGAAAATTTTTTAAAATAGGATGTTAATAAGCTTATGACAATGGGTCATATTTTTTGAATTGATTTTTGTTTCTCAGTAAAATTCCACAAGTCTTTTTTTTAATTTATAATAGCCAATCCGGTCCTTCCACTTATAGGTCAACCATGAAGGAATGAAGAACAAAAAGGCCACACTTCAAGGCTCTTGTCTTTGTGAACTTTTGTCTGGGAAAGGGAAGAAAAGGGCGTCAGACATTCAGGGTTGGAGCATCCTTCTCCCCTCTTTCCCCATTTAGTGTCAAGTGAGAGACTTACCCAGCTCAACCCCCAGTGACGCTCATTAGCAAAATGTCCTGACTCCAAATGGCAACACCAAACGATTTTAGAAGCTCGCCTTGCCTAGTTGGTTCTGTGACTCTGGGATAAGCAATCACAGCTTTACCAGAAACCCTGAAAATAATATTTGTATAGTTCACATGACAAACAGGCATGGGCAGAATGCATTTACAAAACCAGACAATGTTAATTGCTTCTGGGAGTGTCTAGAGATTACTCTACTTGAAAATATTTGAGGTTTTTGATGAAGACCCATGGATTGTGGCACACAGACAGCAAAGCAAACATTTCACTCATTTCCTCTCTGGATTTTGAAATCAAGCACAAAGGGGAGAAAAATGCAGCCTGAATTTAAAAAAAAAAAAAAAAAAAAAAAAGAAAAAAAAAAGAAAAAAAGCCATATCTGTGTTCAGGAGTCATTTCAAAACTCCCTATCCAGCTGTGTTGGCTTTCATGGCTGGACAGTCTTTTGATTGAGTAGAGTAGGTCATAAATTTGGGATTTACTTTTAGAACCTCAAGAGCTTACTCCTCTTGGGGCATTTCTTGCTTGAAAATTAGGAATTCAGGAGAAAAAACAAAGAGCAGAAAGTAGCTCAATATTTTCTTCCAGGAACATCCTCCATCCTCAATTCTACAATGAGATTCGGCTTCTGTGGACATTTTCTCTGAGTTAGGGTAAAACCTGTGGTGTAAAAGTCATTGTTTCACTTGCTGTGAATATTCTTTCCTTTCTATCAGGAAATTCCCTCATTCAGAGAATAAAATCCTAAAGTCAGTTTTTGTGCAGCAAGATTGTTATTGGTAAAAAAGAGAAAAATAAAGTAAAGCAATGACTTTCCACTGGCTTTACTCATCTTTATTGAATGTACCAGAAAATTTCCACTGGTTCAGAGGGAACAGGAATTATGTTTGGCATCACTATGGGGTTTACTTTTATTATGCTGGAATACCCATTTATTTTTATCAACTACTGAAAGAAAATTAACAAATGTAAATATACTTTCTTATTTCTGAATGCTGGTGTGGAGTTAGCTTGGGGAAAGTTTGAAAACTGATGCTATCAAGATTCTGTGGAAAAAACAAACCATTTAAAATGCATAGTTTCAGTTTTTATGAGATATGTATCCATTCTGTTTCATTATAAAGTAGAAGGGATATTTCACTGGGATCCCAGAAGTAAACTGGAAACACGAAGACGGAACAGAGATTCACAAAGACTATTTGGAGCTGTGATCTTTACATAGGGTAATTAAAGTTGCAGACCAAAAGAAGACAAGGAAACATGGCTAGGAAACATATTCTACAGAAAATATATTCTACAGAAATGTACATTCGCTTTAGCAGAATCCACACCTGACTTTCTAAATATTTTGTCAGCATTCCCATCAGGCTCACTTAGCTAATATAAGTTCACCCCAAGTATTACCCTTACATTCGAAAATATTGTAATTCCTTCCACACTGTGTTGCACACTGAGGTATTTGGGGTTGTCATATGTGGGGAAAATCAGAAAAGAAATAACATGGAGCTTCAGCCTCACACAACGCAAAAGTCTCTGTTTCCTTCCATAATGCACACAGACTTTCATAAGAAAAGAGGAGATTGGATTGAATTTGGCAAATCCATGAAGTGGATTTTCGATACTGAAGGACTGTCGTTTCGGAGGGTGATTTAAGAGCTTTGAATGTTGTTGTCATCCTCAGTGTTATGAAATGCATGCATCTAGCCGTGCTGTCTGAGATCCCTTCCAGCTGCTTCAAAAGCGCAGTTATTATCATCTGCAGGCAAGATTGTTTTGTACCACAGCAGATATTAGAAGGAAGCCTATGTAATCATTTATAGCATGTGTGGATCTTAGCACTGTAGCTGATTTTTTTTTAGAATAGGCTGTAATATATGCTGGCATCACAAATTTAGTTCATCATTACTCACATATCTCCATCTCCACAAATGGAAATAAAGGCAAAAGGGCTCCTGGTATGTTAGCAGTGAGCCCTGTATCTGCCATATTTTGAATGTAGGCTAAGACGACAAAAAAAGCAAAATAATTGTTATGCTCTACAACACGTACTCACAGTCAATAGTCCATGAAGAAGTAGTTTATGCAGACATATTGACATTGTAAATTTTCAATGTTCTCTTTAAAGAGATATTATTTCTTCTGAATTTTCTTCAGGTGGGAATGACGGAGGTCTCTGATTCCCAAGAAAATGCAAAAGGACATTGAAATAAACCGATGCCATAATGGCTTGCAGTGATACACTCCTCCCAAGTTTTCAGCACAATTATATGCTTATTACTTTGGAAGAGTTAGAAAACAAGCAAGCTGCAGCTTTTAATGAAGCTTTCATAGCAATGAGAAGAACTATGAAAAAGCATTTAAAGCAGCTCATCTCCTCCTCTATTCAGGCTCTCTTTCATTTCCAGAGGCAGTTGCGATGAGAAATTGGATGCTATCCAGTTTGGATTTATAAGGAAGCAGAAAAGGAGATAATGGCGGAAGCATGTGCTTTTTTTTCCCCCCATGTAAATTCAGATCATCTTTAACGTTTGATCAGATTTTGAGGAACACGAGACAAAAAAGCAGCAGATATTTCCAAACATACATTTTAAAAACTCGAAAGAGCTTTGCAGTCTCCCCATATCCAGAGCTACTTCAGACTTTCCTTTTATTATTTTTTGGGAAGATGTAGAACATAACCATTTACTTAGCTCTGCTATCTGATTATAAAATCCTGACTCAGAGCATCTAAAAGTTGTGCTTACAATGCACAGACATACATCCCAGTCCTTTGTACTGTCATGCTGCCACCCTAACAAGCTAGAAATATGTATGTGAGTGGAGAAGACATTTCAGGATCAGAGGAACAGTCAGTTAACAATATATTACTGAGACTGATTTCCTTGTCAGTCCATAAAAACTAAATGTGACCCCAATGGAGACATTTGTTATTATGGGGAAGCAATTTTCTCACCTTCTTACGTCATTATTCTTATTACTAGCATTATTCACAATTCTCTAATTAGAGAGCACAACATTGTTGTGCTGGTTTTCACTCTTCGATTTGGATGCACACAGGCTTTACAGATGCCACAAGAAGGCGTATTAGTACAATAAGGCTGAATAATACTCCTTTTCCTTTTCATTTTTTCTGCACAGCAGCCAGCGGGCCACAATATTTTAATATGAGTCTGCTCTAGTCCTGTGACCTTACATATGCACGTGAAAAGAAATGGTGAGGCTGAACAATCTCTTCATTTGTTTTTCTGTTTAAAAGAGCTTATCTGAAACCTTGCAATCGGAGCTTATTTCAGGTTTTATTTCTAAAAGTATACACGCCCATTAAGTGAAGAAAGTAACAAATGTCGATGTATGCAAAATTGTTCAAACTCAAGTACGTGAATTCAGGAACCTGCTTTCCTCTTTTGTGCTCTCCAGCAGGTCACCTGGCGTTGTATGGTAAGGTGAAACCGTCGCAGGGGACCGAAGAATGAAGCCATTGCTTCGTAGGTGTCTAAAACCTCACCAAGGGAACTCAACTTTGAAAGGGATATTGCTTGTTGCTTTGTCTGTTTGTTTTCATAAGAATTGCTATTCATAGCAGAATATAAAACCTGAACTTGAAGAGAACAAAATATGAAACATTTCTAGGCCCCCGAAAGGTTTTTAGACAACTGTGAAGAAGTCTCATCATGCAGCAAGTTATCAATACCAGAGAGGGTACAAACTGCCCCAAATCTTCCTTTTCCAGACCTTGAAGAGTCATAACTCCTTGGCATTTTGAAGGACGTTGTGAATCAATTCCCTACTCAGGATTTTATTTTAAAGACCCAGTACAGCCCTAAATGTCAACTGTGTGGAAATGGTTCCTCTGTTTGTTTGTTTGGGTTTTTTTTCCATCTGAAGTCTGTATATATTTCACTCCTCAGAAGTCAATGAAGGGATTTTACGGCAGGTCTAGTAAAGTGCAGTTCCTCAATTACAACCTAGCTGTAAAATATACAGTAGGGGTTTTTTTTCCTTTCTACTTCCAGGCAATGAGTTTTGGTCATGTCAGTTAAACCCACCTAAAAGAAGGAGAAAGAAAGAGAGAAATGACTGTTCAGTGAACCTCAGGAGAATTATGAAGTTATACAGCCTCAGAAGGATTTTAGGCAGTTTTATATTGCCCAGCTCAGCTCACATTTATATCATCTGTCTCGGTGACTGCAATGAGCTAAGCTCTGTGCTTGATAGAGAAAAGTACCTCTACTAACTAAAGTATCTAAGCAATCTGGTTTGGATAAGGCTGGATGAAAGAGAAAAGAGGGTTCCTAGCTGCACAGACGAACTTCGCTATAATATATTTAATGTAAGCAAGAACTAGATAATGGTAAAAAAAAAAAAAAAAAGTACATGGAGGAAAACAAAGAGCTAGGAATTTTTTAAAAGTTCTAAAAGTTTTAAAAGTTTAAAAGTGAACTTAGTTATCTCCAAATTACTGCTTGCACTTGGAGAAGGAAAACCTGCAGAAATCTGGAGGGTTGTGCTGCAAATACAACTGCTATTCCAGATAAAAACATAAACATATCTTAATTCAGTGTAATTATCCAATTGTGCTGGGGTTTTGACTGTGTGAGACACTCAAAAAGTCTTCCAAGAACCTGGAGATATTCTGAAGCAAAATGTTCTGCCAGTGAAGATTTATCTACAGTTTCACCTGATAAGATTTTTCGTCTTGTTTTGAACAGCATAATTTACCATACTCAGCATGCTGTATTGCATTCATACATGTAGAGAAGAACTGGATTGATTATCTTCAGGCTTCCTGCCACTAAACTCAGCAAATTAGCTGCTCATGATTCCAGCAAATGACTTCTTTATTTTTTATTTTTTTTTTTTATTCTAGTGCTCCAGGAGAAATTGAACTGCAAAGCCTTGGCTGGGAAGCTAAGAACTTGTTTAGAAACTCCCAAAAGAGGAAAGAGATATATAGCTGCTGTTATAATTAGTAAAGTAGTGCAGCATTGTATGAGATGGATATGATATTTCAGAGAACCCAAAGAAATTGAACTCCATTTCTCTTGGTGTTTTTTCTGTAGAGGTAGATCACCAGATGTGTATCCCATTCAACAGTAATATCCAGTAGCAGCAAAGCAGACATAGGCCGATCTGCTTCCTGCAGTTCCCAGGAAGGTCCTAGAACATATACTCTTTAAATTTGTTATCTAATGTGTACAGGATGAGAAGTCCTTCAGCTAGCAGAGGTTTACCAAGAGCAACCCATGCTGAGCTAACCTGACTGCCATGACGAGATAAGAGCCTACATGGAGCTTTCTCCTTCCCTGTAAGCCTGGGAGGTTGGGTTGGATGATCAGCCCCTTAGAGTGGCTCAACTTCACCTGAAAGGTTCTCTGGAAAGAAAAATAGAAAACTGTTGAGCCAAACTCTTCTTGATGTTGGCAGCTGGGAAGTGGGTGGACATCACAGATACTTCCTGACTAGGCAGCACTGGATCAGGTCACCCAGAGTAACTGTGATTTACCTGGGGGATTTCAAGACCCATCCAGACAAAAGCCACTGCTGACCTGATCTCATGCCTGTGACAACCCTGTGTCAGGTAGGAATTTGGGTTAGGTGTTCTCCAGAGGTCCCTTCCAGTTAATACTTTTACTCTATGATTCTATGAAAAGAAAAGAAAAAAGAAAAAAAGGGAAAAAAGGGGAAAAAAAAGGAAAAAATGTAGCATCTGAATCCTAAAGTTTAGGCATTCACCAAGACTGTTTTGTTTTGAAAGTGGATTCCACATTGAGATAGATCAGATTTTTGGTTCCCATTTTCAAACAAATGTTAGAATCAAGGAACAAGAACTGCAGTCAAAAAATATGACGGAAATCAGGCAAAAATATTTTGGCTTAGGTAATTGAGGACTAGATAGGACAGAGAACCCACCAGAGACATGGCAAGATCTGTGAACCCATTGAAGGGAGAAGTTGTGGTTCAGTGAGGTGAAAACATCAGGAGTCAACACTGATAAACCCACTATCCATTGCAAGATCTTCAAATCAAATGACCTTTTCCATGCCCAACATTAGAATTATACAAACAGACCCTATATGCAGATTATATAAAACTATAGAAAAGAACAAGAATCTTTACATTTAGGTATTGAACTGTACTGAGGATCTTGTAACTGCAGCACAGACAGCAAACACACTTATTGATACTATTCATATTATTTCTTGAGCAACATCTGCCCTGGAGGTCAGTCTCTGAGGTAGTATCATCATGTCAGAGGACCTGACGTTACTGGCATTAAACCTTTCCTTGAGTAGGGTACAGTGGCAGAAGAAACAACAGGGGAGTAGGTAGAGGAGACTGAAGAAAAGGAGAATTCACAAACCAATTCTTCTCCATCTCATCTTGTTGCTGTCGTGCCTGGCCATGGATGAGGCACACAATTCAAGTGTTTTACAAACACGTGACAAAAATGGCCTCTGTCCAAACCAGCTTACATTACATTTCCTAAAACAGAGAACAACAACTTTTCTTTTCAAAATTAATGCAATTATCCACATCTCCCTAGCCTGGATGAATCCCACATGACTTTAGGGTGGCATAGAAATAGCAGAAATAAAAATCGTCAGAAGGAAAATCACATCTTTGATGGAACAAGGCACCCTTTACCTCTCTCCACTCCAGAGAGACTCTCTCAGGATGCTCCCTTTCAGTTGAGAGGTAATAATTCCACATGGTATATCTGGGCACCATGTCCAGTCTAGGAGTTAATCCATGTTTGATCCATTATCAGAAAAAGACTGGCTGCCTTTTCTCCTTGGCCAATTATACGAGATGTGTCTATTTCTGCAAGCGAGGGTGAACTACGGTCTGTGAGTAATACATGGTGCTTGGGTAAAGTGCACGTGATATTACAGTCCTGGGACTGAAGGGGTTCCCAGCAGAGGCCAAAGCGTGTGTAAGGATGGATTGAAAGAAAAAGTGCACGGGAAGAAGGGCTTTGGCAATTGTAGCTTGTTTCCTAACATGGAACAAGGCTTCTGGTGTCCACGTAGGATGGACACAACCTCCTGCCTGTGTGACACCCAGGCTCATGCTCATCCTCTCAAAGCTCATTAAAGTCAGTCCTGTTAAATCAGAGTTGGCTACCAGGGGCTGAAAAACAAACCAAATCAAAATAAACCCAAACCCCATTTCTAAGAAGATATACAGTACATTTCCCACACTTTATGGTAAAAAAATCTGGTTGTAAACTCCTCAGGGGAGTAACTTCCTATGTGTTTTTATAATGCTAAACTCACATTCCCAGAGGTAATTATGGCTGTAGCACAAATAATAAATACTAACAATTATCACCAAGAAATAGATATTAAATGGTGGATATATATTTTTAATTTTGCATTCAGAATGAAATGTTTTTTCATGCCAAAGATACTGTGTATGGACCACTGTATAGCTATCATATTATTAGATTAACAAGATGCTTTTGTAGTTAAATTGTTATCACTATGTGCCATGATTCTTAAATTATTTAAAATATAGTATGTTTTCTTACTTAATTGTTCTTGATCTCAGTTTATCTTGTTATTCTACTGTAAAATTATGGAGAAACAGCTAGCATTTTCAATATTTTTTTAGGCATTTTTGCATTTTTAAATATAAATTAAGATGAAGTCTTGAACATTTCATTAAAAATATGAAAAGTTTTAAAATGTGGATGATGGATTTATGCTTATGGAAATGGAAACATTTAAATAATTTATGGAAAATGTTAAAATGATTTAACTGTGGGAGAAATTGTGCCAACAGTTGCCTCAGTGTAAGCCTGGAGTAGCTGTATCAACAGACTGCCAGATTAAAACAAATTTAAACAAACAGAATTTGGGTTGTGGCTTATTTCTGTTCATACTGGACAGCTTTGGGAGAGTCCTTTTAAAGAAGTAACATAAGCAAGTGCTATGATGTAATTATTTGGCTAATTATTAATCTATTTTGTAATTCTTCCAGGATCAATTGTCTTTATGTATTCAGAGACATAATTTTAAATGGACTATGTCTATGAAGGCCTGCAAGTTGTTTTCCCACTCCACGGTGGCAGACCATGCTTGTACAAGACCTTTTTGCAGAAATATGTCTGAGAGCCTGAGGTATGAGGGCAGAGTATAGAACATATATGTCTTGCAGGTGGGGCTTATTCACCCATGCAGTGAAATTTTGTAGATCAAGTACTCTCAGGAATATATTTTCAGGTGATATGCAGGCAGAGATAATATTTTTAACAACTGCAGTGTGATAGAGTATATAACAGAATACGTTGTAGCCTTCTTAATAATTTTGTGATGTAAAGGATGAAGGATGCAGGATCCTGCACGCAAATATTGTACGCAAACCATCTCACTTGGCTTGGTACCTGGGGGATAATGAGCAGGGACTCAGAGGTCTGGAAAAACCTTGTGCAGACATCCTTACATGAGAATAAATCGGGAGCAAATCCAGCCTCTAGAGATCAAGGCTAAAGCTGAAGATAAGTCCGTTAAACTTCCATTTCTCAGGAGTTTCCTTGTTTTCACTCAGAGATGGTGCCAGGAGGGAGCAGAGCATCTCGCCTTCGGTCCGTGCGAAGCCAGCAATGTGTCTGCCTCTGCGCAGCGCTCGCTGCGTCTCGGATCTCAGCTCAGCTCTCTGGCCGGTTGTAGTACAGTTATATGATCTTGGACAAAGCACTTTAATTTTGTCTCCTCATTTTCTTTTCACCTTAACAATACATTTTCTGTCACTTAGAAGAAACTACTTATTTCTCCAGTGAGTTTTGGCAGTGGTATGGACTTTCCAACAGAAATAAGAAATAATAATCTATCATTTTTCAGCTGTAGTACCTCTGCCAAGAAAAAAGAAAAAAAAAAAAAAGGCAAAAAAAGGTGGTTCAAAGCTGGAAGAGGCTGTGATCCTTTAAGGAGTAAAGACATCTTCCAGTCTGGAAAATTTTGTGCTGCTGTGGCTACACCACTCTCACCAGATGAACTACAACTGCAGCAGCTGCAGGCGGTGAGAGCAGGACAGGTATGGCCTGAGCTCCCTGCATGGAGCGTGTTTTGAGGGAAAAGTCCCACTTTGCAGCAAAAATACGGTTTGAAATGGTGCGGGGAGAGGGAAAGCAACCGGGACCAGGCGCTCTCCTGGGCTTCAGCATGCCGCTCTGTGGGCTCACCTGCTGTTTCTCTTGAAAAAAGTGTAATTAGGTTCAGATACACTATTTTTTTTTTCCTCTCTGACCATTCATTTTTCTCAACAAGGAGCAAGCCAATTGTCCGAATACAAGTTTGGCCGCTGTCAGCGCCAAGTCTGATGAGTTTCTGCCATGGAAACAAGGAAAACGAAGCCTTGTGAAGACCCTGGGCGTGCGTGACACACAGACCTGCCCAGGGTATTTTGACCATTTCCCTCTCATTTCTGTTCAGTCTTAATAATTCTAAATCCCTCTTCTTCCTTTGTCTTTTAAATGTTATTTGTACCATTTTATCCTCGCTGTTCATTTTTTTTCCTTTCCATAAAAACCAATAAAATATTAATGTGGTATAAAAAAATCTGTGCTGGTAGTCTCTTGAAACCATTGATGAATGCATGAATAAAATATGAATCTTTATTTTGCTTGTGGTATATCAGATTTCACGTGTTTATTATATTTCCTGTCAAGTAAGCTTGTCCAAAAGAGTTTTTGTTTGTTTGTTTGCCTGCTTTTATTTTAGGTAGCCCTTGATTTATTAACCTTTGGAAAAGCTAATGTCTGATGTAGTCTGACACGAAACATGAAACTTTCATTTGGATCAATTTTCTAGTCTCTCTCATCTGAAAGAGGAAAAAGAAAAAAGAAAAATAAGAAACCTTGCTTATCCCAGCAAAAGTATATTTTTTTCATCCTTGTGCAGTTCAGCTGCATCTTCCAGTATTACCTATTACCTTGGTCTAAGAAAAAGTCTTTTGAATGCAATGAGTGATGTTTGCTATAAAAAACCCAAATCTCTGAACCTGGGGTATTCTAAGAGTAATGCTCTTTTCTCTGGAAAATATATCTTTCTTTAGCAATCTTAATCAACATTTTTATTCCAATTGCACGCTAATTTGAAGGTTTAAGTGTGATTTTGTTTGGGGTTTTTTTAAACTATAATTATGCCTTAGTCTCTTTGTGCAAGACTGATGGCAATATAAATCCAAAGAAGTTTTTCTGGAGATGTCGACACTGCCTACAGTTCTGCTGGTTTACTGACAAAGGATCTGCTCGTTTGGGTAGCATGTTCTAGCGATAATCTTATCAGAGATGGATTTTTTATAACATTGATTTTCTGACAATCCATTTAAGGGAGGCAAAAGACGGTTCTGAGTCAAATCTGTGAAACAGAGACAAAGAATGCATGGTGAACAACTGTCACATCGGAGGGAGATAACGAACATAGCTGCTGGCATAAGTTGAGAAATCACTGCCTGTTTAGGCTCTTTTGGTTGTCCCTATGGGGCATACAGCATTTAGAATATAGATCTACCTGCTGCAGAAATACAGGTGAAAATCCTGATAAGCTGAACACAGTGAGTTTAGTTTGGAGAAGAAAAGTCTACTCGTTTAATGAAAATCATATTATGCATTTAGAACAATGGATATAAAAAAGAGTAACAAAGATGACTGAGAATCCTTAAAAAATTAATGTAGAAATTACAACATGAGCATGCAACATTAATATATGAAGCCTTTTAAAATCATTTTGAAAGAAGTCTTTCCAAGTTTGGTAACTGTATATAGTATTATGATAGCTTTATAATTGTACTATAGATATATTTCTTATTAAATATTTCTCAGGTAATCTCTGCTTCATGCTTATTATGACATTAAGTCCTAAAGCTCAGCAATGGCCATCCAAGGAGGAGACAAGCAAAAAGGAAGCTGAAATCCATGCAGAGTTCTGGCTTAAGCTGGAAGGGTGAGGAAAAGCTGATTGTTGGGTAGCATCCCCTAATAAAAGCCTTCTAACCTCACAAGCACAAGCAGAGCTTTAAGGGAAAATGCAATGTTTGGCTTACAGTACTTTCTGTAGTACGTTAATGTTTATTACTAATGACTAATGACATAGTGGACAAATACCACTGTATGAGGGGCAATGCAGTATAGAGGATTTCTTTCTTTCTTTCTTTCTTTCTTTCTTTCTTTCTTTCTTTCTTTCTTTCTTTCTTTCTTTCTTTCTTTCTTTCTTTCTTTCTTTTTCTTTCTTTCTTTCTTTCTTTCTTTCTTTCTTTCTTTCTTTCTTTCTTTCTTTCTTTCTTTCTTTCTTTCTTTCTTTCTTTCTTTCTTTCTTTCTTTCTTTCTTTCTTTCTTTCTTTCTTTCTTTCTTTTCTCTTTCTTTCTTTCTTTCTTTCTTTCTTTCTTTCTTTCTTTCTTTCTTTCTTTCTTTTTCTTTCTTTCTTTTCCTTCCTTCCTTCCTTTCTTTTCCTTCCTTCCTTTCTTTTCCTTCCTTCCTTCCTTCCTTCCTTCCTTCCTTCCTTCCTTCCTTCCTTCCTTCCTTCCTTCCTTCCTTCCTTCCTTCCTTCCTAACAAAATTCACCTGCACAACACATCCAAAGCAGTTTTTCTTTCCTAAATTCCAGTATTTCACTCCAGTTCCTTACAATATAAATCAGGTGATTAATAACTAGGAAAAAACCCCAAACCGCTACTAATTTTCCAAGAGTGTTTCCTATTTTAGGTGTAGAGTCATTACAGTGAAGTGTGATCCATGTGAACCTGGGTTACCTTGCCCTCCCCTCGCAGATCTCTCGCATTACAGGTTGCAATGCAGCAAACCATTTAAGAGCTCTCTTAGAAATAAACAGATTTTTCTCCACAGATTAGTAGCAGCATCTGCCTTCCCTGTGAAACAAGCAGGTATGGATAATTACTGGGTAATTGCAAGTGCATTTTCAGACCCTTGAGACATAGTGCACAGCGCGGGAGGGAGCATCTCCCATCACCCCTCCGCTTCGTGACTCTGCTGCCCACTTTCTTCTAGAGTCTATAACTGGCTGAATTCATAAAATACTGACAATAACGTCAAAAATGTCCAAGCAGATGAAAAAAAAGAAACTCAGGAGTGTATGTGTAATGAAGATTAGTTGTTGCAATGGCCTGAATTGTGGCACCGGGTGGCTTTCAACGAGTGAACATGACAAATGGTCTGTGCAGGTACAAATCAAGACCTATCCACAGACGCATTGCAAGCAAACGAGAAGGGGGCTGGTTTGAAGAGACTGCTTAAACCATTCTGCTTATGACAGAAAATAAAAGATGATGATAGGACTGATATTACCTAAAAAAATTAGATGAATTTGCTGAGCAGTGAGAAAATACATTGCATCCTCTTTTCAAGGAGGAATCATAGGTTTCCCCTTTTCTTTTCTTGTTTTTCTCTCTTTTTTTTTTTTTTTTTTAGCGAAATGCTCCCTGGAGGAATGACGGTCATTGTCTCTTGTGGAACTCAGACAAAAGAGACTACTTTATCGATCGCTACTCCTTACTGCAAAGTTATAATTAAAAATAAGTATTAAAACTGGTTACAGTATAACCTGGCACTCTATAGCTGGCTGTGTACAATAAAAATCACATCATGTTCTCCTCGTCAGAAAAGCCATCACCGATCCAATTTCAAAGTTCTGCAGTGGTAATTGAAGGCTGCAGGAGGTTGTTCAGCAAAACTTAAGATTAGGGCTTAGCCGAGAACATGTCAGCATGCAGCTACGTCTCAGCCCCATCTTGTGCAAATTCTGGGTAGGCAGAGCTGCAGAATAAGGGCTTACTCTTACGACGAGCTGAGAAGTCTATCACTCTGCATACTCAAAAAATTAAGAGTATTTAAAGTGTATGATGTCAGGCAGTGGAGACATCTTATTTTTTATTAGCAATTAGTTTTAAAAAAAGGTATTGATCTTTTATAACTGCTAACTTCTGTACTCTGACAGCTCAGTTGTGGTTTGGTTGGGGTTTTTTTTTTGGCTGGGGAGAAGAATGATATCACTGGCAGATGATCAGTCTCTGAGACTGGAAGATCATTCTCTGAGTACATAAACAGGAGGAATATATATGCCATAAATATATTTATAAATACGATGAGGATAGTATATGTTTAAACAGAAAAGGTCAGGATTAAGCCCTCAGGAATCTCATTTCAGAGAAACCGAAGTCTGCACTTCTGTAGCTGTTTACACCCGCTCGCTTCATTTCACAGTTTTGAATTTGCCTCTATTACATTTTATTTTATTTTTTTCTTGGAACTGGAACTGGGTAATTTTTAAAATATAAGTAGTCTGTATTGAGATTCTCAGATCCTAAGACATCACCGTGCAAGTATGTTGTACCTTTGAAAAGCATCTCAGCCCTTGTGCAGTCTGTCCTCTAGCCCAGCACTACCCCAGAACCTCAAATTAGTCAACTTTTGTGCTTTTTTTTAAAAAAAAAAAATGAGCAAGTACGCTGCGATCTTATCTAGCTACTGATTTGTGGTAGCTGCTGATATTATACGCTTTGGTGGTAGATGGATGATATGAGTTGTAAATTCTTAAGCCAAAGAGAAAGGTAGCCTGTGAGATTACTAATCAATTTTCTAAAGAATTATCTAGCAGAAAGGCCAGTTTTAAATTGTTTCATATTTCTTTTTAATTTAAACAAAGCCATCTAAGGTGACCTGCTGGCATCTGTCTATGTTGACTTTCACATATTTTATTGGTCTTTTAGTGTTGCTTCCATTGCTCATCAGTGACTCTGAATGTCCCTGTAAAGTTTCCCAAGGAAAATAACGATGCTTACTGTGGAAACTATTTCCCTCATTTTGGGACTCATTACATTTATTAACCTAATGCTGAATCTCTTTGCACTACTGCTTTTAAAAGAGTGAACGGCAATTTAGGCTCTCTTGTGCTAGGTGCTCTGCTTCTTAACGGGAAGTATACTGACACTCAGTCTCATGGACTGAATGAAAGAGATAAAACACGTGGAAGAAAAATTATCAGCAGCCTCTTTCACAGACATGGAGCTGAGGTGCTGGAAGACTTGTTCAAGTTCATATAAAATAGGCTGTGGCACGGTCAGGTGCTGAACTTTGATGCCGGGCTCTTCATCTCAACCCCAGCTACAGACACATCCATCCTCAGAGAAATAAGGACAAATCTTTCGGGAAAACTTAGAATGAATCAAGGAGAGAAAATGATAATCTGTTAAACTGTAAATTTGAAAGTTAGTGTCAATAGGAGTAACATTACAAAACCTGCTATATATCACTTGCATTTCTAAAATATTTAATATGAAAGCTGCTTTGATTTTAGAGTGTAGAGAAAATTATCTGTCAGCTTCTGTAAAATTTGTTGTCTCTAATAGACAAGAAAGGAAAAAGTCTTGAGGTTTAAAAACAATAATTGAAGTTTGTTAATTTGCAGCTCTTCACTTTTGCCTTCAAATAATTGTAATCTAACAGCTAAAGAAGGATGTGTGATAGTTCCTGCATTAATAACACTTATAATGAAATGATTTGGTTTTGCTACTAATACATCTGAAGAAATCTCAGCATAAGCTTTCATAAAAGCTTATTGAACTTTTTTACCCATTCCTACAATCCAACATCTGATTATCCCCTTTGTTATTTTCATCAGACACTAATAGAATTTCATGTTACTCAAAAATTGAGGATGACCTCCTTAGCTGCTTTGAATGGGAAAGCAGCCTGGGCTCACAGTCCCTCAATTACATCCACAAGTATCTTGCTCCTACTTTAAACAGTATACACCATTTATGTCGGTAACAGCAAGATGCTGCATTTGTTTAAGCTGCTTCTATAAAGGTAAAATACCCCTTACATTTTATTTTCGCTTTAGCTTCCAACATTCTTTCTTTCTGATCATAATTTTTGTAATAAGAGGAAAATCCTGGGTAAGACAAATGGTTTAAATATTTAAATATAGAGATTAAACCAGTTGCTGTAAGCTTACTTAATCTAGAAAAGCCAAGCAGTGAAATGATAAAGGGAATTAGCAAAGGCACAGATAAAAAAACCCCAAAACAAACCAGGAGCAGGGCTTGGAAAACGCAGCAGTAGCAATGCCAAGCAGCAAAGCTTGGTACCCCACTCCTGTTACCAAAGAGTCCGCAATGGTTAGGAAGTTTGGTTCAGTGATCAATGACACCACAGGCTCAGGTGATTTATTCATGAAGGCTTTGCTTAGCTTTTAAGTCAGAGGGAATTTTCCCTTAGTAAGGGCTTCAGGATGAGACCCCAGATGACAAAAGGCAATAGATCAAGAAGGATGCAATACGTTTGCGAAATGTGGAATGTCACTTATGCACATTCAAAGTCATTTCCTAGTCCTTGTCCTAGGCTGTGTGCCAAGCAAAGCAGTACCTTCATTAAGAATGAATTACAAATTTTACAAAGTAAAGATAATCTTTTGCTCACTAGATTTAATGGGAAAAAAACCCCCACATGACTAGACTTCAGCTAAATATTACAATATTTACAGAAAAGGATGCAAACCTTGACAATGAGGTGTTACAACTGACACCAGCTCTTTCTTTTCCTTTTACACTCCAACTACATCAGCAAGTCTTCACTTTTATTGAACTTCAAGTATCACTTGCAAGCCCTTGAAGAAGAATAGGACTAAAGGTTTATCACAACAGGATCATAATGAAAGATGTATGCTTTCTTCTTCAAAGATCATGTTAACTTGTTAAGGAGCACTTCTTGGTGGGTTTTTTTTGCATGTGTCTGCCACAGTATATACAAGAGAGAAAATGAAAGACCACTTTGCAGCAAAGTTTCCTCTTTATTTTCAGTGTTGCTCTCAAGGACAATAGGTTATTAGTGGCCTTTCACTCTCCGGTGCAGGAACTTTTCAGGCTTCAGAAATTTTACCCAGTTGAGTGAATGCAATCCATTGAATTTCTTTATTACTTTCATGTTGCTAAGGTCTGTTTCGATTTTTGATAAAATAATTAACTGTTACTCAGAACAGGAGACTGAAACTGGAAGTGTAAGAATAACAACAAAGAGCTCCTCAAATAACCTAGGAATAGTATGAACTGATTTTTTGTTTCGCTACCAGTTCTGAAAAATCAGGGGAAATCATTTTGGATTGGCTTTGACAAAATCATTTTAAAACCTTTTGAACTAAGAAGTAAAACTAAAGGTTTTCTTGTGATATTAAAACCTCCACTTGTTTTGGACTTCTAAAAAGTTTGATATTGTTTAATATTCAATTAAAAAAAAAATTAATGCATTTCATTTAGTAAAACTTTGAAATTATTAGCTTGGGATTTTTTTTTTCTTTAATTTTTTTTTCATCCTTTTTCTGATTAAATACATTAATGGAACTGGCAAAGTATTATTTTAGCACTATGAATTGACTTGTCTCTGTATTTTTGGACAATCTATAGGCAAGAAATTTTCCTAGGGACAAATCTGATTGATAGACCAGAAAAGTAATGACACTATGCACAAGGGAAAAAAAATATATACAGGTTGTTTTTCATTAGCAGCTATTAGACCTCTCCCTTATCCAGAGATTGTATTAAGTAACATAAGTTTAATTATGTTGTCCCTGAAAAGCATGTATGTGTGGACTGTGAGACAGAGGAGAAACGATTTCTTCTTCAGCTGACAGGGTTGGTAGAGGACTGTGCGTATCCTCCTGTCTTTGTCGGGGTGCACTAAGAGCAGAAAGCACAACTCCCTCAGATAAAGCAGTTCGCATAGGAATTAATTGCAATGATTTCATAGACGTAAAATAATTTTTCACTTGGAAGAGAGGAAAAGAATATTGGACAAATGCTGAAGACGCAATTCCCAGCACACCCTGTCTCTTTCGAGCATCTCTGGTTTAGAGCCCGGCGGGCTTTGTGCTCCAGCCCCACTTCCCTTCACCTGCGGCAGTGCGCCGTGTAAGGGACTGCGATGCGGCAACTGGCATCTGGTATTCAAAGGGGTCACTTTTCTGAAAAATGTGGAAAGGACAAGTAGTTCACTTCACCTAAGTGTAAAAAAAATATATTTTCAATGTTGTTTTTGTTATTATCTAGAGCTCAGTAACTGAAACATGCAAGTAGAAAAGTAGTCAGTTCAAAATCCTCTGAATTCGTACATCTCTATTTACATATAATTTGTAATTTAAAAGGCACACGATGTGATATTGCATCCCAAGCAAACAAGAGAGTAAAACGGTCACCTAGAAATACAATCCAGATGAAGCAAGCCATCAGCAATGATTCACTGTGTAAGTAAGTGCATCAGGCAAAATGATAAAATTTTAAAAATTCTTTCAAAGTTCTTTGTATAACCCTATCTGTGATGGTCCCCTATGAAACCATGAACATGTCAACAGCACTGCAACTTGCAATAAGGTGCCACATCGCTGTGACAGCAGTTGCAAGAATTTGACCATGAAATCTTCATAGTCGGATCATGGTATGGGTCACTCGGGAAAAGGCAAAGTCCATAAATTTTAAATGACATTTGAAGTTATGCCATAACGACTAGCACTTTACTTCACAAAGGTGTTTCAACGAAAAGCTCATAATGAGCTTGTAATCAAGTAAATTTGGCAGTTGCATTTTGTTCCATCATATAGGCAAGTTCTTAATTGGTCTTATTGAAAAATCTAATAATACTGGCTACGTTTTTTGGCTTACTTTTTAAAAGTGTTGAAGACTTGGAAAATTTTGCTGGTTCTGTTGTAAAGGTGCCCTGGAGCTAATGTCATGCAAGTCAACTTCAAGAAACTACCAGCACAGCCAGGGAAACTCAGGTGTATTTTTTTTTAATCTTACCGAAAAGTTTCAAAATATGACCCACTGGAATTCATTTAAATGTCAAAACTGGTATTAAAAAATGGAAAAAAAAAGTCAAAGAATAAATAAAAGGAAGAAAAGATGTAACATATGTATTCAGTCCATTACTAACACAAGCCAGGGTCACCTGTCCTGAAAGCATTACTGGTAGATATTAATGTAATCATATTTGAAAGCCTTTACTTTGTGAAAAATCTATATTTTCCGTAATCTACTCTAGCTTTTAGCCATCCTTGCTGTTAGAAAAAGGAAAGATTGTCCTAATAAACTCCCTTTGGGATTATTTTATCCAGGCAACACAAAACACTTTGCTCAGAAAATGATCCTCAAACCATTTTATTCCTGATGCAATTCTTCCAGCCCCACCCCGCACAGGGCAAGGGCTGGACTTGGCCAGATCCGACCTGCTGGGCATGCAGAAGGTAGGAAAAAGCTCAATCATTCAAACTTCTACCATGATCAAGCAACAACATTAAAGAAAATACTACGTAGGTTTGAACTGAGGAATTAGGGTTCCTGCAGCACGGGAATAATAAAAGCTGAGGAAAAAGGCCCTTGGGCAGGGGAGGTGGAGCAGGAGCGGGGTTGGTGGTGCTGCTCGGGACTCGAGGGTTGGCTATCAGTCACCCGGCAGCTGCTGAGCGACCAAACCACTCTGAACTCTCCTGGGTGTCTGCACGCTTCTCCCTTTTACAGGACGGCTGCAAATCTTGTGCAGGAAAAGCCTCTGAGCCCTCCTGCTAAGGGAGGCTAATTAGTCTGCCAGGTCTTGATATCTCCCAGGGATCGTGATCCACCGCCCCATGAGCCTACAAGCTTACGCTGTGTTTGATGGATGATGTTCTGTGCTTAGGAACACACACATAAAACTTCATTTGACTTTGGATTATCCTGGTATGTTTATAACTCAAAGGGCAGCTTTTATTGAAAAGTTTCATTTATTGGAATAAATTAAATCCAGACATGTAGAAGGTATTTAAACTTTGGAACAGCGGAGACCATTTGTAAATAGAAGCAATCAAAGCAGACAGTGTTTAGACTATAGCGGAGACATCAAGGGACAGCTTGTAAGATAATGTATTAGAATTATACAGCGATCTTGTCATCGGTGACCCAAGAGTGTTTATAAAAGTTCTCTGCTGAAACTTTTTGAGCCAATGTGCAGTTCAAAATAACCTTGGCATAAAAAAAGAGCAATTGACTGTCATTAATTATGAATGTGTGCAAAGAGGATATAGCTTTGTGCAAAATCAAATCCTTTAAAAACTCAACATAAAGAATGCTGCTCTATCGGCAAACGTGTTCCTCGCATTACCTTTTCCTCTGGGTGATTTAAGAGAGTAATAATGAGGTTATTGCGTACGAAAAGAAAAGGCCAAGTCCTCAGCTGTATAAATCAGGGCTCAAATGTCAGCAGGTTACCAAAGTTTAACAACAGAACCACTGTAAATGACTGCGTGCAGTCGTTTGCCGTAAATGTGATATGAAAAGTGTTAGTTAAAACCTCAGTGATAGGTACAGCATGACATAACATGCCACATTATGACATAATGTAAGAGCTGAGCAGGAACAGCTGTTTTCAATATCGGGAAAAAAAATATTTCATAGTAATGCAGCTGTTCCTCTAATTAGTACACTGAAAGATTATTTTCTTTCCCTTAATCAGAGTGTCACAGTGTTAAACAGTTTCATTACAACAGCCACATAATAATTTTATATAGAAAACATGATGTTTAAAAATGCAAAACTACACATTTTAATGAATTTGATAAAACCCCAAAGGTTATCATACTTTATAACAGATAAAAGGATGGCATTCTCATAGCAGTGGACACTATATTGTGTAACCTGCTACAAATGTAATGACAGAATAAAAGATGAAGTATGTCCTAAAAGAAGCAGATCTTGACTTTTTATACTTTAATATTATGGTCTGATTTTGTTGAAATTATCAATGTTTTGCTTGGATTCAAAAAGAAATTAGAAGTTGAAATTTTCTTCCAAAGAGGAATTCCAAATTTCATTGAAATTTAGTAACACCATTTTACCTTGGAATTGTTTAGTAGCAAAATATTAGCAAAGCTTTATATTCTAGAGCATAGCTAGTTCTTTTTTTTCCTTACTGTATTTGTTCCTTTCCTTACTATTCACGCAGTGACACCATCAGCCAGAAGCATGGCTGGAACAGTATCTCCTCATATCAGGTACCGTACGAGCAAATCGAGCTTTTCAGGAACGTGAACTATTTGTAGCTGAAACACATTTGCCTGTGAATATTCTGCCTTGGTTATTCTCTCTCTGCTCAACAAAACTAAACTAACTGAAACCCTCATATTTTTTCCTGAGAAAGACCTTTGTTTCCTTCACCACCCAAAAGTTTTTGCTTTCCTCCTTCTCCGAGGGAGAAGTCCTCCAGGACTTCCCTGTCCCACTCCATTGCTAGCCCCTCTGTTTTTTGGGATTATTTCATTTTCTCCCCTTTTAACCATTTCTAAGCCACTCACGGGCCGCTGGCTGTCTGAGTCCTGCTCCTTCATGGTGGATCTCGCTGGGCTTGGTTTCACTGCTCCGCTAATGCAGCTTTTACAGTTTTGAGAAGGTCTGAGGCGAGGTTTATGAGTTTTGTCTGCAGCCATTTAAGGTTATCATATTTAACAGCTGTTTCTCCTTATGTGTATCATACATCACGTAACAGATTGTATTTACATTACAGATGCTGGCCCGCAGTTCCTGCTCTGACACGAGAGCGGAGATAACTTAGCTTCTTAAATCCTGCTGTAATTACTCGAAGTTTTCAGCGGTGTATGAGCAGAGATGGTTGCAGAAGCCATCGATCAACCGCATTTTTTCTGGCCCCAATGTTTATCATTAAATTGTTCTCAGAACTATTTTCATTGTCCATCATCTGAGAAGTAAAATCTGATTTCAGTTTCACCGCAGCTTCCTGCATCAAGGCATCAGCTTCCATCCTCCTAATTATTCCGGACTGACATGTACTTTGGATTTTTTGCACTTCAGCCCTCTTCCATTTAGCAACAACGTAATAAAGGCATTTAACTCCCAGCCATGATGCAGATTTGACTCACATTTTTTGTCATTGCTGCAGCTTCACAGTCTGTTTTTAAAGGGCTCACTCCATTTTGGGAATGAATAGCACAAGATACATGTATGGCTTTCCAATTTCTCACAAAGCGGCACTTTAATATGTCCCACAGGACCATCAGATGACCTAGGAAAACCTACACGCATCCTCAGTCTTGGCTTGGCTTGACCTGAAATTAGTAAATCCCTTTCCTTTTCTCCCTCTTACAAATAATGAGCTCTTTCTTTGCCTGGGATATATTTGCATACTTCCACCGACACCAGACGAGGCAATGGGGAGAGCCTCGTTTAGATCAAGCATGGCAAACCTTTGTGAAAAGAAGCTTTTTTGTGAAAATATTTATACCCTCACTCCTTATAACAGGAAAATTCTCGCTCAGATTCTCTTCTTTCTAGATAAGAATAAATGTGCTCAGGTACCGTTGGTGGTATTATATTAATTAGTACTATAACAATAATTATTAATGAATTAACATTTCAACATTCTCAGCAATGTGAATAATGAAATATAATTGCACATATTGTATTTGAAGTTAACAGCTAAGTCAGATCATCAATAAATAAAAGGAAATTTTATTTTTTGATCTACACAAGCGCCAGATTAGACAAAAATTGATGTCTTTGTGAAAAAGATCTGTGTGACAAGAAGAGTACTAGGTAGGAGAAGAAGTCTCCATCCAAAAAAAAGATTCCCCCCCCACCCCAAACTAAAAAAGCCAAACCATTAATGATATGTGGAGATGAACATCAATATCCGTAATTCATCGCTTATTAGCTGCTGACAATGGAGAATGCATTGCTACTTCTGAAATTCATAAGCAACACAAAAATTTTGCTCTAGTGACAGTTCAGAGAATCAGGTTTTTTAGGTTCAAATTTTACCAGATGAAATTTGGATCATTGTAAAACTCTACTCGTGTTTGTAGTCTCCCAATGCAGCTGTTCTCTATTTCACTTTTGCTGTTCAGCTCTGATGTGTGTCTACTTAATGAAGGTATTCCCAGGAATTATGGGAAATTTCAAACTTTTTTCGGCTTGTTCATGAGCAACATATACAAAAGATCTTATTTGGCATTCCTAGCCCTTCCTGAACCATGTCTAAATAATTGCCTTCTTAAAAAAAATAATAAATCAATCATACCTGCCCGAGCTTTTACAACAGTTACAGTATAAATGTCAAACTTGGGCTATTCCTGCGTGGTAATAATTCTTCTAAACATATACCAAGGTGCTATAAGGTATGTACCACGTGTGACATCATAGAAAAAAAGGTATATTATGGGAGCAATGGAACAGATTATTCTGATGTTGTGTTCGCTCGTAGTAAGCCTGTAGGAGATCAGATACAAGCATGTGCTTTCTGCTGACATCTCCGTGGACTCACGCGTTCCTTGGATGCGACACAACATTGGCATAAGGATTTTTTGAAAACATTTTATTGATGTAACTTATGACACAGATGACATGAAACCATTATATTGCAGCTTTCAGGCATAAAGGGCAGAAACTTTTCATCTAAAAATATAAGAATTTTACAATTGCATTTTACAAGTAAAAGATGCAAGTGCCATTAGTCCATTTTTCTACTTTTCTTTATTTTTCTTCAATAACTAATAATTTTTATTAGTATTACTACTGATATCAGATTTAAGAACCTGACTCTGCTCTCACCTATGCAAGCCCACTTCACTCTTTTGGCATCTCGGTGGAGATGGCTCACTGGTTGTCTGGAGTTTGTCTACATGTTCCTATTTACACCCAGGCAATTCTCCACCACCAAATAATATTAGAAAGTTCATTGTAAATGCAACCTCTGAGTAAACTGCTATGTTATAATTTTCCTCAGGGCATCGGTCTATGACATGGGACTTTTGGTTTGAAGTCAAAGTTTTGCTAAATGTATTTTGGTTCCTACCTCTACCACCACCTTACTTTCTGTGTGGCATTAACTCTACAAAGTGTGGACTTTTATTCATTCTCTCTTTTTTTTTTTTTTTTGTCTGGCTTCAGTTTTGATATCAACTCTTTAGGGCTCTACACTTCTTCGTAAGAGCATACCTAGCATAACAGGGCTCTGATTTCCTCGGTACCCTGGTGTACTAATATACACGGGTATAACTTCTATACGGTGTCATGCTGAAATCAGCATAAAGCCTGCCTGAGCCCACTCTGATTGTGGCAAAGCTCAGAGCTAATAAAAACAGGTAAAATACAGCTCTAGGAAAGTTCTATTTAGCATTCCAGCTATTAGTAACTGGCAGTAGATAAATATCAAATATTAATATTTTTATTAACTGAGAAGTCAGAAAGTAATCTAATTAGCACTCTAATAAAGAAAAATGTTTGCCAAAGAATTAATCACACCTTGCTATAGTTCACTCCATTAGTTTTGACATCTTCATTTTAAGGAACTGCCTCTGCATCCCGTTCTGGGCACCATCAAATGCAACTAATTGGGTGGAAACAGCTGTTGTTGTATCATTTACTATGACCAAGACGGAGATGTGGTTACAAAGCTTTTTTGTTATAAATATTCTCAAGACAAATTCTGGTAATTCTGGAAGTCGGGAGGCACTAGTGAGAGAGCACCAGGAAAAATATTCTCCCCAGTTTGGAGACAGGGAGGGATTTCTCTGCTCTCTGCTGGCTCTAAGCCACCCCTTGAGCTTGTTCATGCTGTGGGGTCTTCACAGCAGCTGTAACAGGCTTGATGGAAGCTGGAAATAATGGTTGTAAAAAAGGAAAGATATTTTCCATGTCGCTTATTTAGACCTCGGTTGCAAACAGAAAGAACTTGCATGGCCGTGTCTCAGAGAACAACACAGCAAACAACAGGGAAACAAAGTGATGAGGTTTTTCCAGCCCATCCTGTGTAAGCTAGCAGGGTTGTTTCCTAGAATAGACACTGAAGTCAATTTTCCAGACTAGTTTTGAGACTCCCAAGTGATGAGATACCCCAGGGGATTTTGTTTATGATACTTTACCTGCTGTCCTGATGTTCAACCTTCATTTTTCTTTTTCTTACTTTTCATGAAATTACCCCAGGTTATGGAATTAAGCATGTTATGTCATTTAATTGCTCTCTTCTCTGACTCTGCAGCATAAAAAGTAGGAACAAAATACTAGGAAAAGAGAACTAACAGATGTTGTAGTTGAAATAAAGCAATGCTAATTGTTTATGAAAGAATCCCATTTGATATTTGTAAGTTTAATGCCACACCACATACAAATATTGATAATAATAGAATATAGAGCCTTCGTAGTCTGTAGGCATAATTGTTTTGCCTTCACATTGCCTTATTTTACATAAGGGAAAAATCAGGTGCAGATTTTAAATGAATTGTTTGAGGTTAGCAATCCTACCTCTTGCAGAGTGAGGAGTCAGAAAGTCACTGCTTCTCATCCCTTTGCCCTAAATCTCACCTTTCTCTTCGCTGTGCTATAAACTGATTAATATATATGTGTATGTATGTCCAACACAACACATACCATGATATAAGATGTGGTTGTGCTTTTGATTACAAAAGAAGGAAAACAACAGCTAAACATCTCTAATACCCTCAGGCAAAAATGGGAGTAGGCAGTATTATATGAGTATGGGTTTAAATAACAAAATGTTCATATGAGATGACAGAGAAGATCCAAGGAATTATCTACCTTGCCAGACTATAAAATGAAGTGGAAAGAAGCAGCCATAAAACACTAAGTAGGAAAGGTGGTTTCGTTTCTGTGCCAGGTTGTAGGGCTTTTAAGTTGCATACCTTTGCTCCATCCCCACACAGCATGTATGCTGCCAAAGATAGAACGTTATTTAAATTTCCTCTAGCCTCCTCATCCTTTAAGCATCACTGATAGGCAGAGTAATGGTAATCCTCACCTTCTGTCTCTTGCATTTTCTCTGACTCTCTTTAGTAGCTCATATTCATGTGTTTCCAATAACGAAGGCTTTCTGCTGATAAAACTCTTACATATTTAAATAGCATTTTCAAGTGAATATAGTCTTCTCTTCTAAACTTCCAGTGAAGACAGGCAAAAAAGAACCCAATTTAAAGGAAGGAGGCTATTAACCAGATGGGTAAAAATATGTTCTCTGTGTGCCTGCACTAAAATGAAAGAAGTTATAAAGCAGGATGAATTGGTGGTCCAAAACATGTTAATGTTGTCCTTTTACTGTCCTTTTTCTTTTATAATACTTGAAAGATGTTTTTTTCTTGAGCAAAAAGTCAGGCTGGAAATCAAGCTTCCCTCCAACCTCAGCTGGTGAGTCCTGGGAATTGAGAGTGCAGAAGGACTATAAAATGTATTCTTGAGAAATTTTGTCTTCAAATTGCCAGAACCAAATCTTCCCCAGGACCAGTGAAACCAGGGGTTTGGAAAAGTGATTCACGCAGTCAGAACTTTGTGTCTACATTCAAAACATCTAAATAAAAGGTCTAATTTAGTGTCATGCTGAGTAACCAATGTCCTCTTTTGGACTTAATGAGACCATTCAATGAGATGCCTCAGTGTAGCTAAGAAGCGTAAATTAGGGCAATCATTTTTCAGAAAGTTTGCTCAAAAGCTTTGATTGCTTAGTGGAACCAGACCTCTCTGTAAAGCTTACTCATTATTAGGGCCGTAGGAACAATACGCGGGAACATATTATCAAGTCAAAGTTAACGATGGCATGTTGACGGAGAACCCAAACCACAATTTATTCCTAGCAGGAGCTAGTCCTGAACAGGTTACCTTAGGAAAGCAAGAGCTTCAGGGCTGTTTGGCATTTCAGACATATTCCTTGTTGGAAATGTCGTGAAGAAAGAACCTTCCCTAGTGGAGACCCGGGATGCTTCAGTCAGTCCTTCAGGGTCTCTCTGAGACCTGGGCTGAACACGGAAAGAACAGAAATTACTATGTGAGGCACAAAGAGAAAAGATGGAATGATCAGAGTCTTCCCCGAGCATTTTTTCACACAAATATTCAGGGAATAAAGGATAAAAATGAGTATTGAAGACTTTTTTTCCTCCTGAAAGTACAAGAGTACTCTTAGTATGAGAGACTAATATCTTTTCTACATCAGAAGAATGTGGACTGACATAAATAATCTACTGAAATCTAACCAAGCCCTGATTTATTGTGCAGAGCTTTTCTCACATCCATGGATATAAGGCAAATACGCTGAAATCAGAGTAAGCACACCAAAATCAGCCTCCTTGGACTAGTGTAAAGCAACATAAATGACAGGAGAATCAGGCCAAGTGAGAAAGAAAAGAGAGGGCAAAGTACAAGCTGGCTCCAGGGAGTAGGGAGGGGAAAAGAAGCTCCAAAACAACACTGAAAAATGTTTTTGCCTTTCCTATCCCTACTACTGAACACACACACACAGAGGAAAAAAAAAAAAAAAGCAAGGCTCCCAAGGGATGGTCAGAGGAAGAGATCATTGTGGAAACTTCACAACACTATAAAACGTTTTTTATTTCACCCACATTCATCTGAGAGACTGGAAAAAAGAGATAAGAGGAGAAGAGAAAAAGGTATGAGGAATAAAATATTAACATATACACAAAATGTCAGAAGCACAAATAATTGAATATTTGATATTCTGACTCTTTCAAGCTTTGTGATTCCCCAAAAGCACCTCTAGGTGCATGTATTTTTGAATGAATGAATTAAATTTACATTAATATCTTTCCTTTCACTCACAGAAGATCTTAAGGCATTTTACCAACTTGGGAGAGAGGAATCACCAATAATTACAAGGCAGCGTGAAAAGGAGCTTCCCCATCTTTCACTCTTTTTCTGACATTTCACTCTTTCTCACAATCCTGTCTGGAAAGCAGCAGTGCGCAGATGAAAGGTCTAATTCATCTAATAAAAATTCAGGTGGGATGAAAGTTTCTCTGCTGGATCTCATTGTACCCACAGGGATTAAGATCCTTTTTTTTTCACTGTGGCACTGGGTGTACCATCTCCCCCTTCCCATCCTTGCTGAACGTGACAGTTTCTCATTAGAAACATTAGGAAAACATTCAACTGGAGTCCTGGAAATACCATCACCATCTGAGAACAGATTTTTTTTTTTTTCTTTTCTTTCCAAAATATTTTTTAAAAATAATCAATAAATGATAGTGGTTACTGAGGGAGACTGCATCTGCCTGCGTAATGGCACAGGAAACTCTCCAGAGAACATATATTAAACTAATTTAAAATTTTAATTTTGTATGTGCTGTTCATTTCTACATGCTTTTTCATGTAGCAAGCTATGAAGCAATGAAATTCACTTTAATTTTCCACTTCTCTTGGATGCAATGACAAGCTTAGGCTGATTCAGCAGAGTAGAAATAATTTTGACACTTGCAGTTACCAGATGAGGTTTAATATAGGGATTCAAGCCCTCATGGGAAATCTGCAAGTGCTTGCAGATTCATAAGTTTATCCATAAATGTTTAAGAATTTGCAAGTATTAGAGGCCCATTTTCAAATTAAAAAAAAAAAAAAAAAAGAAAAAGAAGAAAAAGCCTTTTTAAGTATTTTGGGAATTTAACGTAACACGTACAGCTAACAAAAATTCACCTTATTGATAGTAAAGCTGATCCACAGACAACACTGTTTTGTTAGATATATTACCCGTTCTTCTGTTAAGAATCATGATTACGTCTCTCTCCGAAGCCCGCAATATATCTATGTGCAGATATGCATCTCCCTCTCCGAACACAAAAGCAGCCTAGTTTGAAGGCTAAGTGATTAAATCCTTCCCCTACAACATTTCCCCAGAGGGATCTATTCTGCTAAAGCCCTTGAGCAAATCCAGATTAGAGTTTTGGAGACAATCTCCCAAGCAAGTCTGAGTCTGGGGGAATGTGTAACGTGTTGATACCCCAGCTTTCCTCCAAAATTCGAGCTGCCAGTAGCCTGTGGCCGGGGGTTCTTGCAGCTCCCCCGAGACCGTTATGCGTGCAGGGTATGAGCAAATAAACCATGCAGGGAAAAATACTCAGAGAAACACCACTGCATCACCGTGAAACCACCTGGCTCTGCAGAGCCACCCGAGTCCCCAGGGATAACATTCTTCTGGACCAGCTCTCACTCCTCCTCTTGCCCAAACTGCCTCTGCCAATGTTTCCTGCCATACAAGAGCTTCGGTCAGCTTTGGCCGCGTTGACGTGTCACGATACCCCACTGTATCCCACAAATTAGTTAGAAGCTAATGGGTGAGGGTGGCACGCTTCAAGATCCTGTGCAGGGAAAGCATTTGCATCCCGTGTTGGTAGTTTACCTAAAGAGAAATCTCAGTCGTCGTATTATGGTTCAGTTTCTGCAGAAGATGCTGACAGGAGCTAAAATGTTGCAATTGTGGTATATTCTTTTTATTGCTATGTAGATTACAGAAAACCTTGGCTGAACCGTACCCCCCCACAACTTTTTTTAAGCACTTAAAAACACACTGCTGGAGCCAAGCTCTGCCCTACTCAGGGTATCTGAATGTCCTCCACGTACTCCAGCAAGACCTCCAGATGACATTGCAATCTCCTCAAGCACATGAACTACTCATCTTACGATACTTAATGTGAATATATTCAACAATCTTTCCTTCCCTTTGGTAACGTTTAATGTTATTTGGCTTGGTTCATTCTTACCATATAATGGCTTTGATGAGAATGGACCTCCTGATCACTGGGTTTTGTTTGAAAACAGCTATTTATAGAAATTTCTACATGTTGCTGGTTGCAGCACCTAGAGATTAGTATTTGGGTGAGCAGCCTATAAAAGAGAGCATCTATAAAATGTTCAGAAACGTGGGCAGGGAGGACACAAAGCATGTGGATAAGGAATTGTTACTATCGCCTAAGCTGCAGGCGTAAAATTTCTGCATAGGGAGATAAATTATTTGCTTAAAACTATACTGCAAGTCCATGGTATGGAGGATTAAACCCCAGTCTCCTAGCCTCAATACGTTAACCACAAACTCATCTTTCCCAGCATGGAAATGTTTGTAAGCAGAATTTTTCTGTTTAACAAGTTGATGTTTTGTATGCTAAAAGATTACACTTTCTATCTGCGAATTTCTGAGTCCTGGCCCCACAGTCACAGTATCTCATTACGAACCAGAAGTAGCAGGCAATACATTGGAAGCTATTACTACTTTTATCTTCTGCAAGATTTTCTCTAGGATCTGTCATCCATGCATCAGCCTATTCCCCAGTGGGAGCAGGTGGCTTTTTCTCACAAACATGCAATAAATGATATTACCAAAAGCTACATAACTAAAAAAATAGACACCACAAGAAATTTCATGGCATCTCCAAATATTCTGAGGCAGGGAGGGATGTGAGATGGAAAGGGATGAGCTGGATATACTTTAGCAGTGAATAAATTAAAGGATTAATGCCCGGGGTATTGTGGTAAGGGCTAAAAGTGTCTGCAGCCGGAGGAAATAGGCTCCAGGATCGTTGTATTTTCCCAAGCACAATGATAAAACACGTGCATTCAGTCTCTGGAGATGTTTCACACTCGTAACATACCTCCATAAAACCTGCCTTAAGGTTACTTTGCTGTGACCGTCGGTCGGTAGGTAGTTTCTCTAGGAAAAGACATATGGCATCTTCATTTTGCTGAGTGTGCAGCATATTTACGTCTCCAGTCCTGATCTAAAGCCTGGTATAGAACAGTCAGGTCAAGGTTAAAAGTTTGTTTAACCTTTAGGGTGGACTTTAGAATTAAAAAATATGTAAGTAACTTAAAGCTCCTCAAAACTGCAATATTCTCAACATGAGATGACACATACAAGAATAAAGTCAAAAGGTTGTGGTTTTTTCCTAAATTAATTATTTCTTAATGTAGGATTTCAAACAAAGCTGGTCTTAACACACGGAAAACCTGTTTACAATGCTTCACAAGTAGTACAAAATATGGGGGATGTTTGACAGAGGTTAAGGCAGCAACGCTGGCTCAGTGTTTTATATATCAGCTACATTTTTGTGTGTGTTTATACAGTGCTACAACTTAGACATTTAAAGCACTAAGTGCAAATCATTTCTTTTCTACTACTGACTCTTCCTATTCATCATATACATTACCTTTTCTTAAAGTGGGTAAAAAAATGTTTAAGAAAATTGCACAACTGTACTGAATTACTACTTTTTAATGCTTTTGAAAAGAAGGGGAAAAAAAAATCTGTTTACTGTGTCCATAGAGAGTAGGAGCAGAAGTCATGAGCTTAAATTGCAGGAAAGGGAATTCTGCTCAGGCATTGCAGAATTCTTCTGAAGTAGGGGGAGGCTGTAGGTCTTCAGCATTGTACGAAAAAGCTAGATAAACAAGGAAGGATGTTTAGTTGATCAGGTCTTAGGGAAGAGAGATGGACTAGATGATTTGTGATTGCATGACACTTAGGTAAACGATGCCCTTGAAACCCTTTTCTTTTTTCTGTCTTCCAGCTCAAATATGCAATGCCAAATTACTTCAAGGAAGCTGAAAGGTTTGTAGGCAGAAACGTCCACTCTTTTCAAAATGAACTGGGCAATAAAAAAGGAGAAAAACTGATTTTTTAAGAAGAACTTGAATAGATACAAAATAATGAGTTGGTTTTTTTCTTATCATTTTGCTAAGAGACCCTGTTGCACTTTCTGTAAATTGTTGAAAGATTGGACCGATAAAATCTGCTGAGGGTAAGACGTCCAACTAAGAGGACAGATAATAGGTCAGAAATAATAACAACAAAAAAGTTTAAATCTTAGGTATTCAATAAATGTCTATGAGCAGCAACAGTTTTTACATAGACAAGATCCTATGTACTTTTAAAATGTTTTATATACTTATTTTTAAAAAAGTTTTGGTTTATTTTATTTTATTATTTTATTTTATTTATTATTGCAGAATTATTGTCAGTGAAGACAGTTTTGCCTTGGGTAGGGTGGCAATATGTCCAAAAGCCTCAGAGGATGATTAGTTCTATGGCATTTTTTCTGTTTTTGATGAAAGGTGTGGCATCCCTTTGCTGGCCATAGCTCATGCTCCTGTGATTTGTGGCACGAGACATTTTTGGGAAGGGATTTGAAAGAAAGCAGGATGCAGATTAGACATAAGGTCCTTGCAGTCAATAGGAATCTTCGCATTGATTTCACGTAGTTTATGTATTATTTAAAGATATAGTTGCAAACATGTCAGGAATAATTTGAGAAGGCAGAGACTAAAAGCAAGATAAAGTAACTAACTCCTCTCTTATGAGAAACTCTCTCCCCTTGAATACTGGTCACCATTTCTGCAGATTTTGCTCCTTCAAGGGATTACAGATATCCCCTTTGGCCCTTGGTGTATCCCAAACAGACACGGATCTGCATTTCAGAGCTCCCGCTGGAAATGCGAATACAAGTTGCAGTTTGGAAGTGAGACCAGCAATATGAAATATCTTCCTTTTTTTTGTACATTTGTATCTGCTAACACATTGTCTGAAATAATGCATTTTTCCACAACCAATCACTGTTCCCATTTTCTTTGTCCATAAAATGGAGCAAAAATGAAAGAGAGAAAAGATGAATCAATTAATATCTGATGGAGGAATTGTCTGTTTAAAAGTGCATATTGAGCACAATAAGGTCTTAATTTCATGGTGTTCTATGTAAGAAGCAGAGAAAGAGTAAGCATGACAGAAAACCCCAGAAAGATCAGAGATGATGTGACTAAAGTGTTCTAGATTTCATCCACCAAAAAAATAAAATAAAGTAGATATATCCAGTGATTCACTTCATACAGGAACATACAGCTTTATGGTAAGTTAAGAATGCTGAACACAGAAAATTAGTAGGTTCTTTCTGCTAAATTGTTGTAATTATTCTTGGCAAAGGCAGAATAACTATAAGAGGGTTTTTTTAATTTTTTTTTTAATTAATTGAAGAATTTAAATGAAGCACTTTAAACAATAGTACACTTGATTAAATATTCACAGTGCAATTGGCAGCTGAGCACTGGAGCTGAAAACTGTGGTAGTCCAACCCGGATGGCTTCTGTACTTCCCATGCATGAAGGAATTTTAAACGTGTAATACATTTGTGAACATAGATTTCACTTGCATAATGCTTTGCTTGAAGGTTTCAAACCAAATGAAGTCTCTGATCCACTGATAAATTCTTGGAAACCTGCACACACATTACAGATGAGATTTTTCAGGAGTACCCAGCATTTGCCTTGGTCTCCTTCCGTTCCAAATGAATTACCTATTGATTTTGATGGGAGCAGAATTAGGGCAATGCAGTGACTTCCAAACATGTCACCATCTTAAAAAAGGATGGACTGACAACAGAGCCTTGTGGTGTGGAGTGTTTTATGACAAAAAAATTGCATCTTACAATATAAGTCCTATCTTGGAAGGTCCCGACCTTATTCAGGATCATTTCTTGTCCAGTGAATGTAGTGGCATTTTAGTCATCAAACAACTAATTGAGCTTTTTATGTAGACGAACCTCTAGCCTGATATTCCAGGTGGAAAGTGCATGCATACCATTCTGCATTTTTTCTACACAGAACATACAGCTTTATTTTTCTCAGCACTGTCATCAGTATGATTCTTTCCATTGACCTTATGTGAACATTCATGCATTTTCAGTGAAGTGCCCTGTTTGTGCCCATTTGGAAATCAAGGAAATATTATTTTATTTTTCCAGAATTACAATACTTTTGCTTCCTGCCAAAAGATTATTAATTATAAAATACACTATTTTCAGTATATCACTGAAAATCGTCAAGATTTCAATCACATACCAGCCAGGTGGGTTCATACAACCTCACAACCCCGTCTTTCTAAACCAAAATAGTCCCTTTATTAATGGTGATACAGAGAAAAACAACTCCTTTGCCAAGGTGCTTAAAAGCTAAATAAAATTCTTATGTTTCCTAACTTCCCTCAAATAGTTTTGTACTATTTAAAAATAATGCTATTCAAAACCTGTAAAAAGATTTTAGAGTAGAGCATTTCCTTGCAAGATGCTGCAGGGTACTGCGGGATGTAAAGCTTGCAAGGAAGAGAGGACTTTGAGATCCCAGAAAAAAATGTTGATACAAAATTTTGGGTTCTGGATGCTTACGGTTAAATAGGGCAGAAAAGAATACAGAAGGTAGAAATAAATTTAACAGCGCACAGCCTAGAAGTGTAAAATAGTGACAGGTTTGGCATACTGTTTCGCTTTTTGAAACAGTTGTAGAAACTTTTATGGAATATTTTGGCTTTGTTTCCTTGGTAATAAAAGTTTTAAAACTAACCAACAGCCAGCACTGGAGGAGTACACACCTTTCCATTTCACCAGTTTTATTTTCCTCTAATGATCAGGTTTAGTAGCATCCTTCCACTGCCCTCGAAATCTAAAAACCATAAAAATCACTGACTTCTAAAAAAGAACTCATTGGCTCTTCTAGAGCTATGCTGGCTGATAATTTCCTTTCTGTTTTCTAGCCTGCTCAATCTACAATCTAATCCCCCATTGCAGTGAGCAACCCACGTGTGCCCCCGACACCGCCCGTGGATCCAGCCCAGAGCCGCTGCAACGGGGGGCTCAGCGGGGGCCCCGGGGAGGTGAAGGGCTCCTGTCTTCTCTCCCACCACTCAAAAGAGACCAAAGCAATCACACGTTTCAGGGTAGGGTTGGTTTGGTTGGTTTTGTGGGGTTTTTTTGGGTGTATAGTGGGTTTTTTTGTTTGTTTTGTGGGTTGTTTGTGGTTTGTTTTTTTTAAAATGCTGATTTCTTTATTTTTTAACATAGAAACACACTTCATTAGCTAATTATGTATGAGGAACTTTGCAACAACAACTATTATTTAAACAAGTCGGATACCTCAAAATCTCTTCATCAGCTAGGAAGCAAGAAGGGTACATAAAACCGTTGGAATGCATAAAAACCTATCTGAAATGCCTAGTCCACCATTGGAGTTTTGCTCCTTTTTTAACCTTAGGGCATGCAGTATTAGCTAATGGATTTTAAACTAGATATAGCTCAGTAGAGAAGGCTTTTCAATTTTTTTCTGCAGCAGAAAAAGTGAGTTTTCACACAGCATTTATATTCCTTGCTGAATTGGAGTCCATTTGCCTTTGATCATCATAAAGAAATATAAATCAGCTGTAGCATTCCTTTTGATTATTTACCCTCTTACACAGAACCCTTAGGCAGAAGAGACTTGTGTTTGCTCTTGATTAATTTGCTGTTGTATCTTTTAAAGGCATGGGATGGTTGTAGATGATTGTAGCAGAGATAAGATTTTTTTTTTTATGCTGAAACAGTGGACAAGCCATATCATTTCCTCTTATTAGTCCCATTTCAGAAGGGATACAGACAAGCCATAAAACTGCTAGGTTTTAAACAAATGAGGTGGGAAGTTCTGGATATGAGGGCGTGTTATAGAGCAGCTATTATTTCACATTTCTACTGAAAAAAAATCCCACTGTAATTTCTCAGCAGTGCTCATAGGCACTATTAGACCAGGAATTACTTGAAGTTAACCCACTGCACATTAATTAGAAATTGCTTGCATTACATTAGACTTTTCTGGAGTCTTTTTGACATATGGAAAAAGATTCTTAAAAAATTCAGCTTTAGAGAAAATGTACAGAAACAGTTGCCTCCTGCCTGATAATTTACAAAATCCTGTAAATCCCGGGTTTAAGGGAAAATCTTTCAAAATGAGAAATGTAGTATTGCATTTTAAGGATGAGAAATTCTTGGTCTCTTTTATGTATTATGAAACAAGGTGGATGAATGCAGATGGAGCCACGGCATGGGAATGAGTGAGGGGATGCTGAGCACGGGGAGTACCCAGCCTAACATTATACAGGATTAAATATTGAGGGGGGTCTGTTGGGTTGGTTTTGTTACTCAGTGGTGGGCAGAGTGACCGTGGATTTGGGTAAGAACAGAGTAGGTGACATGTATGTGTCCGGGAGCTTGGAGACGAGGTCTAGTGCTACATTTCACTGCTAATACCAGCCTCAGGCATCTGGCAGGAGATTGAGCATAAAACAACATTTACTCTCATTACCATTTTTCCGTCTTCATCGTTTTACACCTTGCAGGTATGCATGCATCACCAAAACCGTGCTTTTCAGGATGAGCCCTCAGTGTAAAATATAAAATGCCCCATAACAAGGTTCACAGCAGTGTTTTGCTCCCACGTCAATGCTTTTAATTTAAGTCCTGCGGCAAAAAAATAATTTTCATAGATTTTTTTTTCCTAATTTCAAGCATTAAATAGAGTCATTCCAGATTACCTCCGTTGCTATATTTTTAACATTAAAAAAGTGACCAGATGGTAAATCTATTTCAGATGTGCTGACCACCCTTCCTAAAATACTTGGCAATGGCTGGGAATTTTATTGCTCTTAGCCACTTGTAACAGATGTACAGTAGAGAAGAAAAAGAGTTAACAGATGATGGATGGATGGATGGATGGATGGGCATGTACAAATTGTTTGAATACGGTTATCACTCTGCAATATTATATAGATCTCCTTTATTTTAGATTAAATTGTTGACATAAAGAGTATGTTAGGGTGTGAAATTTATTTTGCAGGTGTTGCCTGGAAATCTAGAAAACCCTCCTATGTCTTCGCCAGGTCTGTCAGACTAGCAGGTGAATACCTTTGGCTGGGGTGAGCTGGGTTTCTACTGTGGTACCCTGTAAATTGTAACCCTCTATTTAAGCACAACTCAGTGTTGCAAGATGCAATATCAGCAGAAATAATCAATTGCCATTATGGTGTTATTTTCAGTGAGATTAAATGATGCAATAATTTTTACCATAGCATGAAAAATTACTTACAGTTTTGCAAGCTTGGCTTTCAAAAAGATCAGGAAACAGAGCAGTGTTAAATATACACTCCCAAGCCACATATAAGGAATAAAAATGTTATTATTCTTGGCCACATTGTTCTCACTAAAGGCAATATTAATTCATCCAATTTTATTAAAATATAAATGTTAATAAATGTACTGGTATTGCTGATTGTCAAAAGTTACTCTTGGAGTGGTTAAATATTTGAGGCTGCATTACTGTTGGCAATAAAAATATTCAAAGTGCAGGAAAGTTATATATATTCAGAAACATTTTATGAGGTTAATCCAGAACATTTAAGTTAAATTACTGATTTGGGTATGAAGGGGAATGGGTAACTGATAAAGTTGAAATAAAATTAGATTTTTTAGTAAGCATGTGCTAAAACAAATCAGAGATCTTCAGCTGGTTCTTGAGCCATTAAAATGCACATATTTCACTTTATAGTAGTAAACAACGGTTGTCTTTTAGTCACATGTAAAGCTCCCAGATATAATTTTAAGTGGGGTTTTTTTGAGGCTGCTTTTCTTAGACATCAATAACTGTCAGGAACATGGAATAGGCAGGTAGGATTTTGACAGTCAACAGCAACACAAGGAAGAGGGGTTTTAAAAGAGTATGTTCAGCCTCGTAGGGATGTCTTGAAAGTCAATGGCAGATGCTTTCATTGACTTTGGCAGAGCAAAGTCAGCCTGGTTATAGTCTCTTCTGGAAAACATCTCCTTGTTGTTTATCAAAAGATTATTTGAACAATCAAACACTTGAATCTACAAAAATAGTCTGAAATCTCTTGAGAAAGAGGATTTATTGTTGACAAAAACAACCATTGTACTCTTTCCTTTTGATTATGGCAGGAAAATCTCCAAACCAACCTTTTCTTGCAGGATTTCTACACAGTAGCCTCTGGTCCTCATGTCCTGAAGACACCTGGAAGCTTGCACCCATTGGTACAAGCCAGACCGGCACCGCAGCCACCTGTGATGCCTACCTGTGGCTTCATAGCAAGCGTTCAAAAAGACCTGAAAGCCCGTGGAGATGTTTGGATATGAATATAAATAAAGCAACACTGTACAGATGGCATCTATTCAAAATAGTGTTTCTGTGGTCCCCTGGGAGACGTGGGGCTGTCGCATTTAGAAGTTAAAGGTGCTTTAAGAGTTAAAAACACATCACATGTGCCTGAGGATACAGTTCCTCACCCCAAAAATATTTGCAAATTAAGAAGTGAAGACTAAAGAACCTGTTATCTCATTTCTTCTGTCTTTTGGCAGGTAGGGAGATGGGTGTGAGACATTAATTTAGATTTTTCTAGTGTCCAGGCCAATGACTGCCTAACCCACTGCTCATTCATTGTCTATGAGTACATTAAATTATTTAATAAAGCTAAACGTAAAAGTTGGGAAATGTTATAGGGATTTTAAGAAAGTAGTTCTGAATGCTGAGTATTTTGTGGTTCGGATGTCTGCCTCCACCAGCAGCAAGAACAAAATACTGCAGGGTCGGGTGGTAATGGTGGCTGTTGCTACTTTGCAATTTCTCGGTGACAGTGATAGATTTTAAAACAAATTGGTGCTTAGATTCCAGGGGAAAGTTCCTCAGCAGATTACAGCACTACCAAGAGGGGTCAGAGCCAGAGCCTGACAATGTCTTCCTACTGTCTACCCGCTGCTGTCGCACTGCGTGGGACAATGCTTCACTCCTGCCCCTGCCCAAGTGGCACAGGCTGGTTTAATGCTAAAATATTGTCCTAGTCTTGTCCTGTAAACATTTCAGTACATTTGTGATGCTTTTACCCTATGTGTGGTAGACAGCGAAAAGAAATAAAGAGGAATCCTATCTCACATGAAGTTGTTTGTCCTGTCCCCACCACCTATTTATTATACCACAGGCCAAGACCAATAAAAAGGGAAATAGATATTTTATCTTATCTAGGCAAGACCCAAATTGTCAGACAGGCCATCCTGATGAAAAACAAATCCACTGAGGACATCCAGTCTTGCAACAGGTTCACTTGCAAGCCCAGAATCTGAAGACCTCTAACTGGTGAAGGGCTCCTACAGATGTTAATGGGTGATTTGTGACGTAAGGAGGAACAGAGTGAATTACTGAAAAGCTTGCCTTTGTGGTACCTACATTTGGGGCACTGAGCCGAGATCTGCCTACCCCCTGCCCCATGTGTTCTTTCAAATAGTTCCAGTTCATGCACAACTTTCTGATACAAATGTGGGTAACAAACAGGTCATCACCAAAAATCTTCCAGACTTTAATCCAAAAGGCATCAGAGATTAAAGAAGGCATCTGGAAATTCATGCACTAAGTGAAGGTATTGGCTGTACCCAGGACAGAAATAGCTGTTTGTCTCTGCTGCAAAAATAAATCTGCTATCAATGAAAACGCAAAATGTTCTATTGGCAAGTTATAACAGCAAAATTAGATTGTATTTACTTTTATTTCTATAGAGCAGACAGTGCTGATGGTTGCTATACTTAGGTGTAGTTATCCATGCTATTTAACTTCACTGCAGCAAACAGATAAACAAAAAACCCCACCTAATATTGAATGCTGGAGAAACTGAGGTCATCATGAGATCAGGGCTTCACTGATACTGTCTGTCCCATCACTCAACACACAGACCACCTGTTTTCAGGTGACCTGTGCTCCACAGTGTTCCCAGAGACTCAAAAAGCAACTGCTGAGAAAAGAGATGCTCTCAGAGGTTGGGAGAAAGCATCTTTTCTTGCAGGGTTTTGAATTTGTTATTAAATAAGACAATCACAAAGTTTGTCTTTTCTAACCTGTTTATGGTGACTCTCATGTACTTTGATGTGAAACTGCTGTAAGCACGCAACAGAAATTACACACTGGTTGCAAAGGGACTTAGCACCATCGAGCATCCTGTTACTGTTTTGCTGTGGACTAACACTTGCGGTATCCTTGGGCTTCAGCTGACAGCCTGGTTAATCAGATCTACTGTCATTTGCTGTCATTTCTACAAGTACTATAGGTCTAAATTAGAGGTTGGATCTCTTCACCTTGTTATTAAGGAACTGAGAAAGAGCAATGGCCATGGTAGATTGTGATTATTTTGACAAGGGGATCATATTAAACCTCTGTACTCTCCCAGAGCAAATCATACTTGATCATTATAATTGAGTGGTACATTTCTTTAGACTGATGACTTCTGTCTTTGCAGCATTGCTTTTCAGCCTAGAATATTACTTGTTTCCTTCCTTCACTGCCACCAAGCACTACATGAGCAGGTGTAGAGTTTTATCCTTTGCCATCCCTATAATCTGCTGTTACTTCTGCAAGATAGCCCTTTGAATGAGGTATTTCAATTGCAGTGATTTGATTCCTTTCCCAATGTTTACATAAATAAAACAAGCCATAACAATCCAATTTAGGGCTTCTGTGATTGCATTCACTTCCTTTGATCCCCAAACATTTGAAATGTGATTCCTTTCCCTAGCACAGATATTGTCAAATGGAAACATCTCTCAGCTGTATTCAGTCCAGGCCTATCACTTTTAACAACCTTCACTTGAAAAAAAAATAAAAATAAAAAAAAATTAATAAGCTTCTTCCTAGCAAAGTGATGAGTAGAACCATTTTTTGTGGCTTAAATTATTGATTGCCCTTAAGCATCTCATTTCAAACATTTTCAAAGGGGAAGCAAACAAGAATGCATTTTACAAATAAAGATCAGTTTAATGAAAAATTCCATAAGACAAATTGATTATGATTCTTGCTTGGTTACGATTAAGTATGTTTTAAAATTATTTTGGAAACTATTTTTCTAGTTACATTCCTGAACTCGTTATTTACTGAAGTTTGTAATGTACATATGGATGAAAACTAAAAAGAGAAAGTTGATTAGAGAATGACAGAGATTTTCTAAAAGGGGGATTTACTGAAATGGATCCTTACTTGCTAAGACTGCAGAATGTATTTATATAAGTGATTCACCATACGGATGTGGGAAAATGTTCAAATATTTGTGTATCAAGTTTCAGACTTTCATAAATGTTTGCTACAGAAAGTAACACTGACTCTAAAATATCTTTTTGCCATAGAAAGTAACACTGACTATAAAATATCTTTTGGCTTCAAATCATACATGTAGTTCAGGAAACCCAAAATGACAGAATGAACCAAATGCATAAGCAAGACATTACTGCCTGGGTAGTAAGTCCCCACCATGACACTGCATTCGTACCGTGACCCTTACTGCCACGTCCACAGTCACATTGCAATTGCTGAAGCTGCCTACGCCATTCTACGTGTGTTTCAGATCTTGAAATTACATACCCTACTATGACTTGGCCAAAAGATAGTATCAACAACAGCAGCTTGTGAGTGCTAGCGTCTGCCACAAGCCATCCCTGTAGGTTCACCACCAATTCCCCATCCCACTCTTCCTGGGCAGAGAAGAAGAAGAAACCTGCCATGGTCGCGAAGTATCAGTGGTGCAGGAACAGTGCAGAGCGGTGTTCCATCACATTCCCGGTCAATACAGTCCAGGTTAGTGAAGCTGGAGGAGCTCCTAATGAAAAGATAGATCTTAAAACTCTGCATTTTAACAATATCTGCTAAAAAGTGGTCTGTAGGACCACATCCTACATCTGAAATGTCTCTGGGCAATTGGAATAGCAATGCAGTGCTACCACTCCTTCTCCGGGATGGAAAAGCGCTGTCTCCCCAGACCCCAGGTGAAAGAGCTTGAACGAAGGAAAGACTGACAGACCATGACCAAAATTGTATTCACACTGATGAGCAAATCTTAGCCACGGTAAAAACATGCATGTTTTACTAAAGTTAGTTATTGTTAGATTTACTATTTTGTTTCATTTTTATTTCCTTCACTATAATGGATTATTTTTCTCAGCATAATAAGCTGAACGAAAAGGAAGAAATTCCCAGCTGTTACTATTTTTTGTATTTTAGAAAACAAGAACTTAAGGACAAAATGCAGCATGACATGCCCATTGCTGCAAATGTTATGCGCTAATTTAGATAATTGAAAAATGCAAGACAAAATAATTATCATCTCACATAGTTCATAAAAATTGCTGCTACTGCAGTGTTAACTTAAAAAGTGAGTAGATACAGGAATACCTTCTTGCCCACAGAGGTCAGGGAAGGGTACTACCAGCTGAAAATACTGTCATTATTGCTAGGGCTGCAGTTCTGCTGGTGTAAAATATGATGCACTGTCGTTTAACAGGCCCACCAAAATCATAAAAATCTGTTTGAGTCATGTAATCACAGGTACCTCTGGGACAGCCTCTTTGTCCTAAAGAAGAACTGAAGATATTTTGGAAAGCACATCCACTTTATATCTTCATCCAAGGAAACAACCACAAATCAATTAGATTAGAGCAGTGTCTGGGTGATACAGGAGTTAAGGTTGTGCGTGTCAGCATTTCTATTAGGTTGATAAGTAACCTGCTGTGAAAAATCTAAACAGTAGCATAGACGGTCTCTGCAAATAAGTCGTCTTATTATTTTTCTCTAAATTTTAAATCATTGGTCGTTTTGAACTCATGTCAGCTTCATTTTGCTGCTGTGTGCCTGCCAACTTCAAGAACATCCTTGTGCAGATATTAGTACCTGAAATACCACGTGTGAATTTAATTTATCTGGTTTTGAAAATGAATGCTCAGTTAGACTCTCTTGGTGGTAATGGAGGAATTAAGGCTCCTAGCACTTTCTTGGAATGTAGTCTTTAAAAATTTATTAATAAAAAATGATCCAGCAAGTTTAGTCATCTTGGCTTTCTTTAATGAAAAGGTGTTTAAATATATAAACACATAAAGTAAATATTCAACTAAAAATGATTCACAGATGCATTTTTAAAGCTTCCGTGAGAAGATGTGAATATAGTTTTAAAAAATAATTGCCAGCATAAAGCTTGTGGATATTGAATTCTTGGCTTTGTTATTCTTTTAAGAATATATGATACGTTCAGTAACAGAGATCCACCCATAGAGAAGTCTTGCAAAATAGACAAGATCTTAAATAGGCAAAATTAACCTGGAAGGAAGAAAAAGGCAAAGCTACACATACTACCAGTGGAAACTGCAAAGACTTAATCGGTCACAATGCCATTGCTTCACTGCAAAGACGATGTGTAATGCCATTAGACATGCAGGTAAAAAGTAGAAACATCATGCCCCAGGGTAGACTTCACACAAAACATTTTTCCAGCTGCTTACCTGGAAATCAGGATGCTCAAGTGGTTCATTTTCTTTGTCACACCAGAGTCACAGAAGGGCTGAGGCTGGAGGCACCTCTGGAGGCCATGTAGCCCAACATCTGCTTGAGCAAGGGCAGCCAGAGCAGGCTGAGCTTTGAATATTTCCAAGAACGGAGACTCCACAACCTCTCTGGGCAACCTGATCCTGTGCTTGAGCTTCTCTTATGTTTAAGCAGAATCTCCTGTATTTCACTTTGTGCTTCTTGACTCTTGGCCATTCACTGGGCACCACTGGGAAGAACCTTTGTCTGAACAATTCTCTTGCTCCAAACCCTTAGTCATCTTCACGGCCCTTTGCTGGACTTGCTCCGCTACAGTATGTCCTTGTCTTGTACTGGGGAGATCAGCACTGGGCCCCACACTCCAGCTATGTCTCCTGAGTGCTGAGCAGAGGGGAAGGACCACCTGCCTTGACCTGCTGGTAACACTCTGCCTAATACAGCCCAGGATACCATTGTCCACCTCTGCTGCAAAGGCACATTGCTGGCTTGGTGTCCACCAGGATCTGCAGGCCCTTCTCTGCTGAGCAGCTTTCCAGCTTGTTGGTCCCAGTACTGGTGCATGGGGTTGGTCCTCACCAGGTGCAGGACTTTGCACTTCCCTGTGATGAACTTCATGAGGTTCCTGTCACCCCATTTCTCCAGCATGTCCAGGTCCTGTTGGATGGCAGCATGACCATCTGGTCTGTCAGCCACTCCTCCCAGTTTTGTGTCATCTGCAGGCTTGCTGAGGGTGCACTCTGTCCCATCTGAGGTCATTAGCAAAGAGGTCTGTACCAAGGGAAGTAAATGCTATGCCCTCAACAGTAATATATATTAGATTTCTACATAAGATAAATGCTCATTGAATGAAAATGACGCATACTTTTTTTTCCATTTTCCCCCTCACTAGCAGTACAGAATAGAAGACAAGTGCACCTTGGGGAACAAAATTAATACATTCAAGTGAGGTTTTTTGCATCTTGAAAGCAAGCTCTAAATATCTTTCATAATACATTCAATCTCTTTTTAAACTTTATGGCTGTATCATGAAGGACCATTCAATTCGTTAACCAACTAACCAAGCAAAAAAAGAATTTACATATAAATTTTTAACAATGTGTTATGAAATTAAATCTTAGTTGCATTGACCTCTGTGTCTATGCTAATCCTAGGGACTAACTTTATTTTTCAATGGGCCTGTAACACATTGAATATCACTACCAAGAACAAAGGTGTTTTTGACAAGCTGTGTTTGGAAATGCCTTTTAGAACTGTAGGTATAGGTTGAAAAATAAAAATTTAATTGCTTGGCTTTCAGATAACCCTGCAGAATATTGATAATAATATTTTATCTAAGATAGTTATAATTGTTTTGTTTCAGGAAGCCACATTATAATCACATTAAGACACTTCAGGGTGTCTACCCTAACAATAGCATGTCCTGCTGTGTCTTGTTACTTAAATGTGCTTGCAATTTGCTCTCCCTGCTGACTATTCATTTGTCTTTTCTAGGCACAGATTGATAGCAACTTTTACCAAGTTGTATTTATTTTACTAAGAAGAGTGTTGATCAATACCATATGAGCTGAGACAAGCAAACTCATTTTTCCAATGACACCGTTTTTCCAGAAAGCCTGACGAGATGTATTTATTTGTACCATACCTTACAATCAATTACTCCACACAGATGGTTAGCGAGATAATAACCAAATGATCAAACAATGATAATTGTTTCCCCATTTAGCAAGACTGGTTACTCTGCGGGAAAATTTGAGCAATCCTGGGAAGTTACTGTGAATCCAGACTCATGGACCCTCACTGCTCATCCCAGAAAGCCAGACGCATCCAGTTTGGCTTCTTGGAGGCTGTCGTAAGGCACACCGACTCGCTGGGAATAAGGTAATTGGGAATATAGCACGCAATAGCATGGATAGAGACCAGCCGCTTATTTCTGTGGCAGCCATGTATCATGAGTAGATATGAATATGTTAATGTGAAAAGGGGCATTAAACACTTCTTCGTACTGAAATACAGACAGAGTCTATATTCTTCACTGCAAAGGCATGTGGAAATGCAACCAACAGCTTCCAAAGTGCTCAAGACAGATTTTTGACACCGTTTTAGTACTGAAATGACATCAATTCAGTCAGTTTACTTAAGATTATTCACGTGAAGGTAGTAAGTAGCCAAAGATGATAAAGTGTGTAGAAGAGCTTTAAAGTTGCTTTCAGATACTTCAATTTAAACAAATTCCTCGGTAAACCGAAGCCACTCGGACTCCCGTTCGACATCCCTCCTGAGTGGAAATCTCCCTGCGGGAGAGCCCAGGGTGTGCAGCAGTGCCCCGGGGGGGGGTGTCCCATTTAGTCCTGGGCGAGGGCGAGCGGCGTGCAGGCTCCGCACGTCGCCTCTGCAGGTGTGCAAGTGCTGAGTTAGCTAAAGCCAGAGATTTATTCCTCTCTTTGAATATTAATTTGACTGTAACAAGGTCAGGCTAAAATGTGTACTTCCTGATGTCAGTGGAGTGCGTGAAGAGCAGCTCAGCTCATGAGGGTGGTTTTTAACACCCACCTGGATTCTCTGATGTCTAACAGAGGGTGAACTTATCTTTATTCTCCTTGCCAGCACTAATATCCTCTCTCTCTCTCCAGCTTCTGGCTCTTATGAAATCAGAAGGAATTTAATATCTCCATGAACTCCTTCTCTTTTTAAATTTCTTTATAAATACTTAATGGCTTGAAAAGGCATTAGTACAGATAGCTGGAAATGTAAACAGACACAAGAGTGTGCAAGCTTATACATATAGCTCATACGTACCTAAAAATAAATTTCTCCTTGGTCAGATTACAAATCTTCTCCTGCTTCTCCAGTAATATTAGAAAGAAAAAGCCTTACTAGCAGCAAATACAGTTAAAGCTATTTTTGTCTTAGACTAATTCTCCAAAATGACAAAGCACAAGGAATGCATTTTATTCAGGTAAACTACCAACAGTTTGGAAATTACATGTTTAAGTAATGAATGAATTCCCTCTAGGTTTGTTAACTCAGCGTGGCCCAAATTAGTTATATACATCTCTTGTATCCCAAGCCAGGAGCATATGCATCTAATACAGAGTAGTATGTAAAAACCTATAGAAAACTATGCAGCAAGCAGTAGAAAATAATTCCTTATATTACACTGAAGCAGTACCACTCTTCAGAGGTTGTAATCCAATACAAACTGCATTGCTTTTAAAGCTGAAAAGAGGAAAAATCATGCTAATACTGGAATAAACAGTGTTGCTTCTGAGAGTCTTCTCAGAGCAAGTAAAATGGAAGCCACAGCTAATTAATGGCACTTTATCCGAGAGTTTTCTTAATATCGCAGGATCCAAGGGCCCGAGTTCCACACTAATATCTGTTTTATGATTCCCCCTGCCCTAGAATGAACCATAATTTCATTATCAATTCCAGACATCTATGTCTGAGACGTATTTTCAGTGTTTACAATGCTTTTCAAAACAGAACTAATGAACTGTGTGTTTTGAAGGATTCTGTGGGTTTTGTAGGCAGGCCTGCTATTACAGATAGAAAGCAAATGGGAGCAATAAAGTTGAAATGATGCCTGGTGTACAAACAAAAGTTGTAAGCAGCAGGTTCAATATCTTTGCATAATCGTGACTCATCTGCAAGCAGAGAACTTGGGATGTGAAATCATGAAATGTTATTTCATGAGAGAAAAGAAGAAGAGCTCCATGCTGGGAGTGTGTCCATCACAAATTTGTGTGTGTGTGTGTGTGTGTGTATATATGTATATATAACCTGGCATCAGAGGGAGACAGAGAGTCCCACTGTGGAAAGGGTAGTGTGTTCAGCCTGTAAAGTCACCCAGCAACTATACCCTCAAATTCAAAATGTGTATATATATATATATATAAAAATAAAATAACAATAATAATATAGTTACAAATATTTGCAACTATTCTAAAGATTTTTCCTAGAAATTCTACTTTAGGTTGATTTCTTCCATTTCTGGTCGCTTTTTTTTTTCTTTACCCTTCCTCCTTGTTAGGCTGAGCCAGCTCCTGCAGATTTGGCTTCTTGTCTGTTGTTCCTTTGCTCAGACATGTTGTTCAGATTTGATCACAGCTAATAACCGAGATCCCACTTACATTTCCACTTCTGATCACTCTCAAGTCTCTCTCTACATCAGTTTTTCACATCTCCATGCTCTGATATCTACACGTGCCTTTCTGATATTTCATGCTTGCAATGATTTTGTTTTCTGGTAATGCAAGACTCTATTCTTTCCTCATCTTCTCCAGAACATACAAACATATCTTCTCTCAGTTTAATATTTGACTGATAATTCTTACACCACTTACATCCTTTTGCAGATCTAGTTATTTTTTAGATGCCGAAATTTTCTACACAGCTTCATAATAACCCATTTTCATATTTAACATACACAACAGTGTTTCGGCAGATTGGATTTTTATGGAAGCAAAATGACGTGTAGCACCCAGACGCAGAATGTAAATGCATATTAGTGAAGAACATGTACGTTCAAACCAACCAAATAAAAGAAACCTACAGACAGTCTGGGAAAATCCTGACCTTGAACTGTCTATGATTGGTAAGTGGTGTAACAAGACTGTAAAGCTTCGGCGTGTGCTGTATCACAGCATGTACTGCTATAAGTACCTTTGGAGTCGACAGAAACATATTTTTCAGGATCAGTTCAGTCATCCTAAAGCAGACGTTTAAACCAGGTCAGAGAATGGTAAGAGTGACACCGCTTACTAGTCATTAATTTCAGTGATTAGTTCAAATGCAGATGTCTGCACTGTCGAGGTATAAAGTTTGGTGCAGAACCCCCCCCTCTGTGCATAACCCCTTTTGCTTCTTTCAGGTTTTATCGTAGGTCTTACACTTGGAGAGAGGGGTATGTAAGGCTTGCCAAACCACTCTGTGCTTCAGTCAATTTTATCATCTTCAAAGCAGATTCAATTTTGCCTGCACAATAACACCACTCTTTTCCTGATGGAGATCTGTCTCACATTTTGTTTTAATGTATGGCAGGCTGATTTTTAACTTAGCTAGAAACTGGGAACATGGTCAGAATAATGTTCTGAAACGTGGTGGGTCTATTTTGCCAGTAATATATTAGCTATTTCCAGAGGAAATAATTCTTCAGGTTCATATGTTTTCCCTGCTTGCTTAGCTACATAACTTCTCCCCGGTGGGCAAAGTCTTTAAAGGTCATTGTGTGTGTGTATATAACATAAAATTGCTCCAAGATCTCACTGCTTGTTTCTCTGACATCTTTGCATTGGGGTATTCTCCTCCAGGTGAGGCAAGGTCTCATTATCACTATCGTTATTCTAAGAAGTAAGCCAATTTTGCGATGCTTTCCCATCTGGAGCACTCTTTATTAGCTAAAATGCAAAATCAAGCCTGAGACAGGCTCATTTTAGCAGATTAGGGATCGGTCTGGGAGTACTTGTGGGACTTTTCTCCTTGGGGTGAATAACATGAGGAATGGGTCTTCTTATGTGGCTGGGATAGATCCTCTAAGGTTAGGAGTGTATCTGCTATTAAATGACTTGTATTTCCTACACCCAGGGGTCTGTCTAAATAGACAAGGAAGTATAAAAGAAGTCATGGAGTCCACAAGGAGATACAAGCAGGAAAAGCTGTGCACGAAGGGCTGGTTACCCACGTCCAGACCAGAAACACTGCCAAAGGAGACCTAGCGATGGGTCCACACTGGGGTCACTCCACACAGAAAGAGATCCTCAGCCTGCATCCACCAGCTACGTTAGAGGTAAGGGGAGAACCGAAAGAAGAGCTCAGGGTCTGATCCCATGTGGGTTCTGAACAGATCTGGCTGGGATCCAGACACAATCAAGAGTAACTAATCACCCCTATAGGTCCATTTTAGTTTCTGTTGGCTTTAAGTACTTAAAGTCTTTTAAAACTGTTGCACAAAGCATCTTGTGAGCGTGTTTCCTTAGTGCTTTTTTCCTGTTGAAAATATTAGCATTCAGTTGGTACTGTAAACTCTGCATTGAATAAAACCCACAGGAGAAGAAAAGAAGTTGGTGGCAAAATACCCCTTCATTTTAAAAGAACTTGCCCTGAATTTACCGGGGTTTCTGCTCACAGCTCTGCCTTCCCTCTTTGGCCCCAACCTCACAGGAGCCTGAGGAAGGCTTGATATCCCCTTGTTGGATATCACCCCGAGCTCAAACGTATGAAATCCTCATAACCACTAATTAACAAACAAAACTAAGCAAACAGGGAGAACTAGGTCAAAGAAAGACTTTGAGCCTGTATGTATATGTGATTGCATAAGGCAATACAATTTTTATCACCATTTTTGAACTCTGAGTGTCTGAGTGGCTTCAGAAGGCTTTTCTGGAGTCAGGATATTTTAAGTCCCTCCTGTCCGCATGATGTTTGGGTTATTTCCTCTGCCAGACCTTCAAGAATATGACTTTTGCAGAGAGATATTGCATGTATTAAAATTCTCAAAAGGAGGACTAAACATCTTGTTATCTGGCTCAAAAAAAAAAAAAAAAAAAGAAAAAAGCCTGAAAACAAACAAAAAATAACCAGCTGGATCCATAGAGATACCTGAAGGAAGGGAGCAGTAATAGAAAAATGAAGATATGCAGTGTGATAAATAATATTCCATATTATCCATGTTGTTCTCCATGCACACATCACTTAGAGAGCATTTTACTTTGATGTTTTATTACAGATGTTTATTTGTTATTATTGCCGGTTTCTCAGTAAATTCCACCGCCTGTACACTTGGTCTTTATGTGATGTTGCTGTCTCAGGTCATTTACTGTCCTCAGTTCAGAAAAGAGTCGCACACAGCGCTGAAGGGAAGAATATAGCCCTGAGACAGAAGTCTGGTGGAACTAAAAAAATAGCTTGTTAGGGTTTTTTCCAAAAAGGAAGTGCCTGACCTATTGCAGATTGCAAAAGGAGCCTTAATGAAGGCTGGTTGCTGTGTTTACTTGAGGAATACATTTGATAATGTTGTGATTATAAAAATAGATACTTTAGTTTAGTTGACCTGTCCTAATTTAATTATTTTACTTCCCAGAGCCTTTCCTATGCAGCCAGGTGTCCTTAGCAATCAATGTCAAGGCAGGCAGCTATCGCTCTCCTGATGGCCTCCCCTGGCATTAACGTGCCTCCAGGTCAAAGTGACCTCTGTGCCTCCATCCACGCCTGCTGCCCAGGCTGTGCAGGCAGGAGGGGAGGGTCTGGGATGCTCTGCTCTGCCCCACAGCCGTCCCCAGGACCTGAGAGGCATCAGAGCTGCCCCTGCTCCACCCGCTGCCGAAAACTGCCTGGAAGTCTGTATAAATGGCAGGATGAACTATAACTTCACGCTTTTGTGCGAGCATGGAGTGTGCCTGGGCTGAAGCTTGTTTGGAGGTGAGCTGGAAATGATGGGAGGGATGGACAGGGTCAGCTTTGTTGGGTGCTGCCATTCATGGAACAAGACATCAGCCTGGTTGCATGAGCAAGAGCCAGAGTCACCAGGTTGTCCACGAGTGCTGACACGCAAACCTGCCACCAGAACTGGGGCAAATCCAGAACTGAGTCCCCACCTCCCCAGGACTCAAATTCAGCTTCAAGATTTTCATCTCAGCTTCTCTCTTACCACCTCCAAATGCCTGTTACATAGGGATGATCATTATTGGTGGCAAAATTTATTTGCACAGTCTTTCTATTTGCAAGGTAAAGGTGGCCCTTGAGAGAATGAGACTTGGAGATTTAATTTTTTTTTGCTTGACTTGAAGCTTATGCTGTTTTGCATTAGGTCTTAGTGGCATCCTAACATTCTTAATCTACTGACTGCAGGTCTTTTAAAACTGAGGGGCTTAAATCTTGTCATTTAATTTAGTCCAAATTTGAAAGTTTTGTATGATCTCCTTTTAATTCATTTTTAATTCCTTTATACATTTTTAATTACATTATTAGAGTGCTTGTATTGAAATTTACCTAGAGTGCTGCACAGAGATAATTAGTTAATATATAACGAGAAAGCCTATTGTGTTTGGTACAGTTGAGGATTACTGGAATTCAAAATATTCTGGCTTTTTAGCTTTAAGATTGTACACTAGCATGGTCCAAATGAAAATTTGCATACACAATATTAACCTGGCAAATGTGAATGGGAAAGAACAAAAAGGCAAGCAAACACCCACTTTCCCTGGTAGTCATATAATGCTCATTATTAGACCTGAACCAGTAATGACACTGTTTCTGAATCTTGATTAAAAAATTAATTGCTGGTGAACTATTAAAAAAAAAAAAAAAAAAAAGAGAGAAAAGAATAAAGCAAACAAGAAAAGGGGCTTTTACAGAGATGGAATTAATTGTAACACAATGAATTCACAAATCCAGCAGTGTAGCACATATTCTAACAAACAGCCTTAACAAACTGTCGTTTCCCACTCCAACTCCAGAGTACAGGACAATAACTCTGGCAATGGCAACAATACCAGGCACATTCCTGTTTCAAACAATAATTGCTAATTTGTTCTTTATTTACGTATGCAACTGAAACCAATAATGTTACATTTATGTTGTACAACTGTAAATGTTAGCTTTACTGGTTTGTCTCTTTGAGTTTTAGGTTGTCTCTCATTGAGCAGTGGAAGACAATTTGGGCTTCTTCTGCTTCACCCAAGAAAAAAATACTGCTTGCAATTAATTTTTAATTCTCTGCTATCCTGATGGCCATGTCTCAAAATTACATTTGAGATCATGGTCCTGTTACGTTGCAAATTGTGCAGATACATTGAAAAGCTGGCAGTCAAAACAGGCAAAGTAGAGAATAGAAAGGGAAGTGGGCAAAGGGGTGGTGTAACCTGCTCAGTGGCAGAACTAGAAAATAAAAGCCAGATCCAATTAGTATTAACTCAGAGCACTGTTCACAAGAGAGGAGTAAAGAACAAACCATATTATAGAGCGGACTTCAGAGAAAGCTGGAGATTATCTTGCTGAAAGGTGATATTTTTTTTGTGCCCAGTTAGAAACTTTAATACCACTTTGCTGCCCTGGGAAAGCAATTGATTTCACTGTGGTGTGGAGCATGTGCTGCTCCAAACCTGGGAGGATGAAACTACTCAATTCATGGTTAGCTGCGTATGTGAAAAATTCAAGAAGGTATATGTCAGAAACTCCCCTGACACCTGGTCTCTTTAAAAAAAAAAAAAAAAAAAAAGGAAAAAAAAAGGGAAAAAACAGGAGAGAGTAGTATTTGGCTGTGTTCTGTCCAAACGTCCTCAAATCCTGCAGGGAGGATAGAATTTCCCTTTGGGAGCAAACCGGCAACACCTGAACTGGAAGATATGAAAATTTTAAAATCCCACGTAGCTTGTTAGTTGTTTATACCATAAGACATTTTTCACAAAATTAAAAGCAGGTGAAATCCAAACAGCAACAGATTTTTGGAAGAGAAGATTTGTACATGTGAAAATTTGTGCTTTTCAGAAAAACACAGAAAACTGACATTTTGTAATCAGAATCTAAATACAGTGATTTAAAGATGCAGAGATACTGCTTCAGAATTACAGTTCAAGCATTCGTTGGCCCCTGATCTTCAGTGAGACTTCAGTGTAGACCTCGGTTTTGGTACAATATTGGTAATGAGGTGTGCATGAGGAAACTTGGCAAGAGTGCCTCAGAATTGAAGACAAAGTCCTAATTTTGCACTGAAAAAGCAGCTTCGCTCATAAATCTGAGACTGCCCATTCCCTTCCTAAATATATTTCATTTGAACCTGGGTTTCTTGTCTACTGATTTTATTATCTAGCCAGGTCAAATAGTTTTGGTGGAGAACTTAAGCGAAAGAGAGTCCTCCTCTCTGGTACCAAGCACTTGCTGAGGACAAAGATCAAATCTGGTGGAAGAGGAAATTCCCTTCTTTTCAGAGGACGTGGCTAGCTGTCTCCCACACAAGAATCTCGAAACTGAATCCTCCTTTGAGCAGTAGGATCTCAAGGTATCTTCGGAGAATGCCTTTATTCAAGATTCAGTTTTTGTTTTATGTAACAGTCAAAAAAAGGCCAAAGGTCCACCTTGAGACAAACAGCACTCCAAGTCACTGTGATTAAAGCCCTTCAGTTTATACATCAAAAGCATACTAGGAAATTATGTGGGGAGTATCCTTGTCTTTTGATCACACCGCCCATGGAACTCTTAATCCCATATATTTTTAGATCAAGTGCAGATTTCATTCAGCCCATGGCAGCAACTTGGAATTTACAGAAGGAAATTAAAAGGTGCCTTCATAGTTCCTCCTGTGTGGGGAGCTTGACTGGTCTTCATTTTCCAGGCTCTCTGCTGGACCATCCAGCTATGACTCCAACCACCATGGTGGACTTGCATGAGGAAAAGAAAATTAAGCCACTTTTTCTTTCTTCATTTTTCCTCGAGGTAGTTTGCTTCAACTGTACAGCAAAATGTCTTTTACAAGGACATTACATATTTACAGAACAGAGAAAAAAACCCTCCTTTGGGGGGATGAAGGAAAACATCTGAGAGGGGGGGAATCTCCAATTCCTGAAGGAGCCTATTAGTTTCAAACAGCCTCGTCTTTCTGAAGGGAGGGAATAGACGGTGCTGCTTCTGTGGCAGCTGAGACATTTCAGCGACATTTTTCAGTCTGTGCATGACAAGCGCTGAAAGATAGTAAAACCAAGATGTATTTGTTGTTGATGCAGTAATAATTACTAGTAAATTTGCAAACTCTAATTTGGAATTGTTGACTTGATTTAGAACATTTTAATGCCTTTACAAGACTTGCTCTTACAGATAGCTGGAAAAGGAGATTGCTTTTCTTTTCTGCATATGTTCTTTTTGAACATGCTGGTTTTATTTTTTATATTTGTGGGGAACTGAAATTTCAGAAAGTCTCCATCAGGCAGGTCATCAGTAAGTTATAATGATCCAACATGCTCATGGGTATGGTTTTAAAAACTTCTAACCCAAAAAACTCATGCACACAGCATGCTTAAAATATTTTAAACCTTTGGTAGTAAGTGAAAATAATTTCTGTAAAAGTGTGATTATAGCTGAAGCCTCTAACCAGTATTTCCTCAAAAGACCTGTGTAAACAAAGCTTCTCTAGGCATTTCTACATGATCATTCCACTCCTTTTATTTTGCATATTGGTATTTATTTTAAAATATCATTTCTATCTCCTTAGCTGAATCCATGCTGCTTTCTTAGATTATTCTTCACCTTATTTTGACACTGACCTGTCTGGAGCACTGCTCTAACCTCACGTTAGATGTCCCTGCCACGCATGCGTGGATCAGCTACAGAGCATTACAGCTTCCCGAGCCTCGGCTCCAAACTTCAAACAACAACAGCTCAAACTTCCAACCCAGAAGTTTGTCGTTTTGGGTGCTGGCCAAAAACCATGCTGTCAAGCTGATATAAACCATCTGCTATTGTATTTACCATTTTTCTGGCTCTATATAACTCTCGGGTTTAGAGGCAAGTCCTTCAGCATAGTCCTTGAATACCAAGTTTTTGATGGAAGGGACAATATGGTCATAAGCCATCAATTTAACCAAGCTCAGAAAAAATTAAAATCACAAAATGCCCCCACAGCCACCTGTGGGACCGTGGGCCTGTTGCAGACAGAGCCACAGAAGGTGGCTGCACAATCTTGGTTACCAGGGACTCGGGAGGGAAATTGTTTTTGTGATGACAACAGACACTAGCACAGATTTAGAGCTTTATCTTTTCCTTATTGAAATTTATGTCAAAGCTTCCTTAACCAGATAAAAACGTTTCAAATGTTTATCCATTTGGTTGAAAGCTATTTCAGCTGGAGGATTTAATCAGAATGCTAACATTTCCACCAAAGAGAAGATAGGGAAAAGTTTTATCATAGTATTTTGGCATGATTGTTTCTCTTCTCGGGTAGAATCAGAAAGGACAAACACAAGCAAAAGGCAATAATGATGCTACCTGCAAAACTGGCTTTCGCAAAGGGGGTCTGTCTCTGCCAAGGTATGTAGGTTTGAAAAGAATGTCTGTGGATAAAGGGATTATCATATCTGACCTGCCTCTAAATGGGCAAATAACATTAGTTTGTAACAACTAATTACTTTTTTATATCCAACATGACTTGATAAAGAGTAGGGGTCCAGCCATGTAGCAATTTCATCCAGTTCATGAAAATGCAGCAAGAACTAATCTCTTCGTCGTGCTGCTGTCAATGGCCCAAAGGCACGACCCAGACTCCTCCGTCTGTCGTAAGCGTGAAGCTGGGGTGAAATGGTAGCCTTCGAAGTGAAAAACTTATTTTTTTCAGAGCAGTCACCTGGCTATCAGTTTTGCCAGAGTTGACAGAAGGGAAAGGACAGCAGACGCAAGATGATGATTCTGGAAAATCCAAATAATAATAAAAATCCACTAGAAGTAATAGTGGTTTAAGTAATCTACTTCACCAGACTTTAGAGCATGTCACTCTATAATCTCCACGAAAATAAAACATCAGTATTTATCTGTCAACACTGCTTAATATATAGTCAGCAAAATCAGAAATAGGCCTACATAAAATAAAATCTGGCAAAAGCACAGAGACTGTTTTCCATCCGGCACTTTTCAAAATGTCACTGAATGACATATTATTGTATTTTGCAGCAGAAACCACTGCTATCCAAGTACTGAGATTTAAACAGACATATTTATATGATATTCCTGATCTGGCCCATCAGCTAATTAATTCACTTTTTTTTTTTAATTAGTTTTTTTTTTTTTAGAAGTATGTTACAAAACTTTGGATAGTATTGATGAATTTGTCATGGTGTTTTTATCTCCGGACTCTACTATGCTTTAAGGAATCTTTTAGCTAAACAAAATTTCTGGCCTGTAATAGAAGCGATGAAAGAGAATACGAGCTTTTGAACTTCCAATCCTCTCCATGTCATGAGATTATGCATGAAGCACAGAAATTATTTCAAAACCAAACATTGTCTCTGTGTGTAATAGATGCAAAGCCAGAGCCCTTTGGCATCTATAGCACTCATCAGCATCATGGCCAGAGACTGCAAATCCTTCCACAAAATTATGACAAACCTGATTACTAAAAAACTGTCAAATCTTTTCCCATCACGTGCAACCCAGCAATCAAATACGAGCCTACAAGAGCTTATCTGAGAAATCCTATTTCTCAACCTTATTACCAAAGGATAAGCTGCTAAAACAAACCCCACCCATTTTTTTTTCAATATTGCTCTGAGTTTTTAGAATATGCAGTTCATCTATATTTACCTGAAAAGAAATCATAAGCGTGAGTGGGGAGAAAAAGGGAAAGAAGCCATTTTAAATATGAGGTTTAAAGAAACTACTCAGCAAAGAGAAAACAATCCCTTAGAACTGGCTAAGAATAAAGTTCAGTGTCTCCTCTATTTCCACCTGAGGTCCCTTCAGTCCCATCTGTGTCTCTTCTTGAATCTGTGGATTTGACTAAGGGCCCATGCTTAAACTAAACCTTCACCATCATTTAATATCATTAAATCACACATGTGATAATGATGAGTCACAGCAGTGTCAGGGAACTAAGACCCTTGAAAACAGTGTTAAATGAATGGTAAATGTTCTGCCAAGTGTTGTATTTAAATAAACTCGCGTTGGTATTGCTTATGCCTCAGCACTCGTCTTTAGGACTGGGGCTATTGGTGGTTGAGTAATGTTTTACCAAGACAAATGTCCGTGGAAGCAATTTTGAAATTATCGGTGTTCAGGAAACCTGATTTTAGGCGAGAAGAGTGATTGTCCAGGGACTAGAAGTATTTCTATACTCAGGTTAATCAGGGAGAAGGATATAACTGCTAGAGAAAGGCAGAGATAAAGGTAAACAAACTCAAATAATAATTTTATTCAGGATCCTCCTTATAACACTTCTAGGTAACTAAAATTATTATGAGAAATATTGCATTATTGTACAGCAAAGACACATGATACAGTTGCGTTATTTCTTATTGCTAATTGTCCTTTAATATTTCTATCAAAGTTGAATCTTTGGCTGTTCCTTGTACACAGACCCTCTCTCTTGTTTTCTGAAAAAAGGTAAAGGACAATGCTGAAAATCTCATCTCAGGAAAACATCTTCCATTCTCTAGTCACATTAGTTTTATCCCCAAACAGTGCACTGTACATATAAATTGATAAATCATACTCATTGCTTATGCAAGGCACAATATATTCACCACATTGCACTCAATAGATCAACATTACAGTGATTGTTTTATTAACATTAACATCATATTATTAATGTACAATTTCAGCAGCTTCTTTATGCTAATAATGATTAATTGTATTTCTATTTTGGAAAACAGCCTACCTCCAGTGATGTATTAGAATAACATTTGGTGCTAGCATATTTTCTGCAAAACTTACAAATAATTTGGTATAACAGATAAGTATATGACAAAGTCGATCTGTCTTATCAATCTCTTAGCAGATTTCACGAGACCATTCTTTTACAGAAGTCAATCATTATACATTTTTTTGTTGTTTTTCACTAAACACATCTCCAATGTCACCATTTAAAATCTGGACATGCTAAATCAGGATCTCTCCTAGGTCTATGTCATTAACTTCACTGGGCTTGCACCATGTTTTATTTAATCCAAACCTTTCTGAAGTTCTGAAGATCTGTGACTCCATCCTATTTAAGGGGAAGAATATGCAGAAATTTGTTCTGAAAATAATATGTGTAATATGGAAATATTTTTTATGTGAATTTAATACTTAGTACATAATCAAACAGGTTTCAGCACTAAAAGAAGCCCAAACACCAGAAATTTAATTCATATTCTGTGAGATCTGCAGGGAGAGTCAAAAAAAGAAGTATTAAATGCTCATCATAGAATTTGTACCTGAAATGGTGGGGGAAAGTTCTTAAAAAATCGTTCCTAATCTCAGAAGAACATCTCCATATTAATTTTATTTCCAAAATAGGTCACCCTTTGTGATTAAATAACTATTGCTTCCTTGATTTCTTTTTTAAGAGGAAAACTACAAGACTGACATGAAACTTGGGAGGTATCTTTGTCTGGAATGTACTTTTAAATGAGACCTACTTCTACTCCTCCTAGTTCTTTTCTACATCTTGTACTAGTTCCTCTTGTTGAACATTCAAATTCAGGATGAGATTATGCCCTAATTTATTTCCTCTTACTCTGGGTCGGTTGCAGAGCCTTTTTCCCCCCACTCTGTTCACTGTCATCACTTTTTCCAAAGGAGGTGGGATGAAAGGGATATATTTATGGCAGTCCTTTGTGATTTATTTTATATTTTTTAAAATGTGTCACATACTGGACCAGATCCACGGGTGCACACCTACAGACAAATTCAGGAAGAAGAGAAGTCAAACAATGTTGGCAAGTGGACAACAACTACATTTTATACCATCTTGAGGGCAGGGGTGATGTTTTACCTATCATATTCACAAGCGATATAACAAAGATGCAAGAAATATTCAAAACACTGAGTAGAATGCAACGAGACCTAAAAAACTCACTGAGTTTATATGTGAAAACGTCAAAAGAATCTCGGATGGAGATTATCCAGATTGTGGAAACAGTGGAATCAATTCCTCTCTAAGGGACCTGCATGAGATGCCCAACCCACCAGTCCCTACGCAGTCCCCCCACTGCAGCCACCCAAATGGCACTGTGACCCACCAGCACTGTCCCTTCACCCCTTTCCCCACCACCTGCACCCCCACAGACGAAGATGTGCCTGCTCCATCGTGGGTGCTTGGAGACAGGCAGCCTCTCATTAGGTTTCCTGATGAGGAGGGAATTTATTACCACGGGCAGCTTGTCCCTTTTGCCACAGCACCAGAGCATCCACTGTAAAGATGGCAACCATGGTAACTGGAGCTATATAGTTATATAGCTCCCATTTCTGACAAATTGGCGGCAAAGTGCTTCCCGTATCTCTTTTAAAAGTAGCAATTATGGGATCTCCTGCATTTTATCTTGCAATAAAACACCTGATTTTAGAAGTTTTTAGGAAATATCAATACACAGTAGTTGCCATTTGGTGTTTCTTGGCCTCATAAACCCTGTTATTATTCATTTTGTTTTGCGCAACTGCATGCCAATTAATTTTCTGTTAAACGAACTTACCTATGCAGGAATACGCAATCCCCAACCGAGAAATACTTGTTCATTTCCCCTTCTCATTTTCTTCCCCAAATGAGCTGCAGGCATTTAGATACTCATTATAACTGTAAATCTCCAAAGCTGTCTAGTGAGAGGTGGTCTGTAGATACCAGAATGCAATCCAAAATTTCTCCTAAATGCACTGGGACCGAGCCGTGAAGATGAATTCCTGCAAAGCACTCATGTGTTTGAAAGGGAAGCTCAACTATATTGCCTTTAATGTACTGGGTTTAATCCTCCAGGTTTTGTACCATTTCCTAGTGTTGTCAGGTCAACTTTAGAAATAGGTGACATACCAAGATGTGGCAAGGACCTCTTTTCCTAGACCTCTACCAGGTAGAGGTGATTGCAGAGTATACATATGGTAGCTCTTCTGTGCTTGGTATAACCTGTACCTGGACCAAAGTCTTTACTGTATTCCGTACCTTAGGAAGTATATGGCCCTTGAGACAACTGAACTGGCATTACTGCCAGAATAAGCTATGTTACAGCTAAATAATGTTACAGCCAAAAGAAGATCATTGTGGTGCAGGAATTGGTGGGAAAAGGTTTAAAGGGAACTTTTCTTTCCCAAAGGGTCTATGTTTCTTCACCTTCTATCGTTACAATCTAAAAATGTTATCTGTATTACCTCAACAAACTGGTTTTTAAGACTTTACAAGTTATTTCTGTGTGCATGTACGTCTTTTCCTCTTTGCTCTCTTTTATGTGTGTGTGAAAAATGAATAAAAGCTAGGCAATAAAATAAAAGATATTTCATTAATAAAAGCTTTTCAGATCTTTACTTTATTAACCACTAGTACCACTAGTCAGGGGAAAAAAAAATCCTTCACAGTCAGAATTCCCAAATGGATTCTCTTAGACAGCAAAAAATGGGTAAAAAACAGCTGCATTAAAAAAAAAATATGGAAAGTACCAATCTACTGCCTTCATTGCCTCATGATTATGTTACATTTATCTGATGAAAACAAATACTTGCTATAAATGTAAACCAACATGATCTGAAGCAGAAGTACTGGTAGTCTGGCACACAATTGAACCATTTACATCAAATAGATTGCAGTTATTGCTAACATACCATTTTCCCATCATATTTTGTATTTTTGTGACTAACCATGCACTAAAGAACTGTACACAAATGCTTCATTTAGGAACTTTTGATTTGTCATGAATGTTCTACAGCCATCAAGTGAATTGCTGAATATTAAAAACTTTTGCTGTTTCATCTAAGTATGAAAAAGAACGACATATTTTATAGGATCAAATAATCACATCCTTCTTCCTATATTCCTCTTTTTGGAATCTAAAAGCCAATGTCACACTAAGAAATATTCATCTAAGTTTCCTACTCTGCATTTGTCAGATAAATTTTTATCATCATTTACATATACATGGTATTTGGCACTAACACAGGAAGACAAGAAGCCATCTTTCAACCTGTGATCCCTGCAGTAAACTCTATTTCTGGGCATTTCCTGAGCTCACCTGAAGCCCTGTTGAGGCCGTGCACCACAACATTGTCATACACACTTTGCAAGTCTCCTGCAAAATCATTCTTCTCCACATCTACAAGGGACCTCTCCAAGCATGTAGGGGGAACTCTCAAAAATACTAAGTATTTTTAAAAGGAAGAAAGATCCCAAAGGTTTGATGGTTCCATGAGCCAAGGGATATGTTTCCAATGAGATAGTTAAAGTGGTAGGGTGACATCATGCCTATAGTTAATCAGATATAGGCATGAATGGCCATGCTATTCTGGGTACACTGTTTCTGAAGAAAAGGAGCCCCAAGTTGGCTAGGACTCAGACTTGGACTTCAACTGGTGCTCCATCCTGGAGTGCAGGATTTGATTTTAGATAGACTGGGACTGTTATGATGACAGTGTTTATTATGGCAGCTGGTAATTTCTATTTCTGCTCCAGTCTGTAAGTCTGAAGTGAAGAACCATGGGGAAAATATCATGAGGAAAAGTTTTTGGTGCTCCAGAAGTGAAGGTTATGTGAGGCTCAAAGGGGTGAAGAGAAGTGTTTGTACCAGAATTGATAAAGTAGTCTAAATGTTTCAAACATCCCTGTTTTATAAACAATGATTAAATTATAGTAAGTAATTAAAACCAGTACTGTTTGATTTCTCTTGCTAGTTAGTTTTTCTTAATAGAGGACATCAGACATCTATGATGATGCTCTCTGACCCTTTGTACCAAACACGAAGGAAAAAAACATGTTGCAATGTTGTGCTTCAATAGAGTTACTGAAGTTTAACACATACATTCTAGACATCTCATTTCTGCAAAAACAGGAGTTGATTTTCCACTAACCGAGATAATTTTCTAGGTCTCAGTTGAGATAATTTTCTAGGTCTCAGTTGAGACACTCCTTATTCATATAGCTGTGAAAAAGGAAGGTCCATAGTGTTTGCAACAAACTCTGCTTCTTGCCTGAAGATAAAGCAACCAGAATTACATTTGTAGCAGGAATAACCATGGCCTCTATCCTATTGATTTTCTATGCTATTGCAGATCTGGAATATTGTCTGCTCCTGCCCAGCTGGAGGTGTTCGGTGAATTTCTGAGATTTAAATATTTATTGTTCTTTCAGTAATTTCTCAAAGTTTCCCTGAGTTTTTCAACTTGCCTAACCCTTAGACAATCTACACCTATGGAAGTAAAACGTTTAAAGCTGCCAAAAGCCAAAGTATTTTTAGAGAGGGCATCATGTATTGATTATTGCCAAATCTCAGTGGACTAAGATACTATGTTATTGTCAGCATTTTTATTGCTGCCATTGCTTTTTCTTTTTTTTTTCCTTTGATAGTTACAAGTGTCTCTAATATACTTTAGACCAAACTTCCACCAGCTAGAAGGCACTGAGAACTTTTCATAAGAACCATATCTAGCTTTGAGAGACAGAAAAATGAATATACTTGCTGTGCTTCTCTTTCTATCACACATTGTCAGTCAACAAGCAAAAAAAAAGAGAAATGCTGGTTTTGTTTGTTTTGACGAGCAAAGAGAATAATCTTGTTCTTTTCTTGGTCTAGCTATCCCTTTGCAGACTATGGATATCTTATATATAGTGTAAAAATGTTATAGAAATTGAAATGTGTGAAGGGTAGACAGAAACAACTCTATCGGCATGCATAGAAACAGGAATTCATCAGGGGAATTGGGCTCAGAACGCACACGGATAATTTGTGAAAGACGAAGATTCTGCCCATCTGGCAAATTTTATGAAAAGTTCAATTTGATGCATCGTCTGAGAAGCAAAGCCTTCCTTTCTTCTGTTATCCTCTCTCTGCAGCTTGGTACATATTTACCCTCTTAAAACAACCTTGCACATAGCACAATGTCGAAAAGAGAGGCGCCGGCTCTTGGTCCCAAACTGTTTATGGTCCTGTTGGAGTCGACAGGAGTGATGCAGGGCTGGTAATAACTGTAGACCACAGAACAAATAACTAAATTCAAAATTCTGAGAACGATCTACCTGTTCTGCACATAGTGATGCATCTTAGCGGCTAGCAAAATTTTATTTCTGTATTTGTCTTTGATAAACAGCTTTTTATCTCTCCTGCTTTAGCATATTCAAATATCATATCAAGAGATTTTCTCCTTTTCTCATGACATAATTTGACATACTCCCCGACATTAAGCAGACCTTTTTTTCAGATACCAATATGATATTTCTGTTCCCAAACAGACCCGGATAACCGAGGCCACTGCCAGTGAGACTTATCTGCAGCGTTTCTATCAGAAAATGTGCAGTGTAACACAGGTCAAGTAAGCTGGGGCTCGAGTGAGAGAAAGGCAAAATTAACAGAAAAGCCCAGCTTACAACATCTTAAATAAAACACTTGTGCAACTTGCTGTTCTCTGTGATTTTGAAGTCCAGGAGGCTCGGGCTGGCCTGAACGTGCTGTACTCAAGCTGTGCATACAGTACTCCTCCCTGCAGGCGTGCTAAATAATATTTTTATTTCTTCCGCTCCTCTCTTCTGGGTCAGCCCGAAGTAGGGTTAGTGTCAGTGGGGATGGCATGACAGTTCAAACGGGAACCTCAGGATCCCCAGATTTCCTCCTGCATTTTGAGACGTGCCATTCCTGTGTCTGTGTCCCTTGTAAAACATACTGGGATGGAGGGAGGGCACCCAATGGGTCCCCGGGAGAGACGGAGCGGAGCAGGAATGCTGCAGCTGGTTTCCACCGGCACGTGGAGGGAGCAGAAACCGCTCCAGAAATGAGGTGTGGAGGTAACCTATCTCCACTTGAAAGGACTTTAAGAAAACATGCAACTGCTCAGGTTACTGGGATCAGTGGGCGGCAGGGAGGAGAGCTGCCCCTCAGCTCCGTGCCCGCACAAGGAGAGCACGCTGGAAAACATGCTGGGCTGTTACCCAGGTACACACATTATTGCATCAGGGGTCTTTTCTCAGAAAATGTTTCTTCTCCTCCTCTTCTTTGGTGGTTCCTATTGCTTAAGAGGAAGCATGGAATGAGAGTCAGAGCTGTACAAACTCCAAGGATGTTTCTGCGTTTACGAGCTCATTTGCTTATCTTCGCTTGCTCTGCAGAGCGCCTCTCAAACCATCTCTGCAAAGGCAAAAACCTAACATTGCCATTGTGCTCATGCTTTGAAACAATGCAGATTTTTTAGCAAAGTTCTAAGCAAAATCTAAAGTCTTTCATAAATTCTACGTACCCAGAGAGAAGTTACAGAGTAAATAATACGGACCACATCATTGTGAGTGTCCTAGCTAAACTCCTCCTAATATACAGCGCAGGTCAGCAGAACAATTCTGCAGTGAATTTAATTAGCAGAGTTCTCCCTTCTGCATTTGTTACACACAAACACTTCTTTGTACAAATAACATTATTTTCTTTTTTTCCTTTGCTTGCGTTATTCCCAGTGGCTATCTTTTTAGTGCCATTTTGCCATTTCTTACAGGTTTCTCTGTACTGTAATTATGCCAGTCTGCTTTCCAAATATACTTTTTTGGTACTGAAATACAAAGGTTGGGACTGCATGCAGAAAGGCAGAATAATTTTCACAGAATTATTTCAGTTACTTCAGAGACTGCACATAATGTTTTTACAACTTTCCATAGATTTTCCTTCTCCCTACAGTTGCACATATTTGGTAGTCACTCATACAATGAAACATCCCAACTATCGCAGAGTAGGAAAAGAAACTGCTGCGCCTATATCTATTATGAGCGCATAGTGCAGTCTACAGAGATATTTTACATGAGACAAGTGGTTATTGTCAAAGAGACTGGTAATATGTTGCCTGAACATTTTCAAGCTGGCCCTAGGACTGTATATGCAATGCTAGCAGTGATGGAGTAGGTACAATATTCCTACAGTAGCATAGTTCCCTGCAGACGTCAGTAGGTTTTATCAGGCTCAGAGGGAATGTCTGACTGTTTATTGCACTGTTGAAGTTCTCCTGCCTTGAAGAGCTCAGACCAGATTAGTCTTTTTAAAAGCACCGACTCTTTAATTTTATATTTTTGTGCTTCTTCACTAGGAGTGGGTCTGAACTTTCTGCAAATTTTTATCAGAAACAAACATGCAAAATATTTCCCAGAGATTGCTCTACAGTCCATAATCTTGTATAATTTCAGGTTTGAAATGTGTAAACATGATTAGCCTACATGACGATTGCCATATAAGATAAAACTGCAAGGATTAATTTTCTAAAATTCCGAGCAGACTTTGGGACTGGGTGGTAATAGTTAAACATATAAACTCCAGCTCTCTTAAGATAAACAACAGCAATCCACCGAGGCTGGCTGCGTTGAGGTACTGGATGGATATTCAGAGATATCTACTTTAAAATATTTGTTCATCAGTATGGGAGGCCAGCTTTCTCGCATTAGCTTGAAACTCTCCCTCCAGCAAGGTTATAGAGTGGCATTATAATTTCATAATAAGATGTAGTGAGGCATAGGATGAGCACAATCTTCCCGATGATATGTATAAGACGATTCTGAACCGAAGGCACAAGGAGGTGCCTCACATTAAACTATGGGAAATTACACAGCCCAGTTAAAATATTGACTCAGAACTTTATGCAGCAAAGTGCTTCAGCTTAAGTCCATCCTTTTTCAGCAAAGCACTTATTTTTGTGGGTAGCTTTAAGCACCAGCATAAGTCAGTTGATTTTTAATAGGGCTTTGCTGCATAGATGCAGCTTGTTGAAACTAAAAACAGAAAAACAGTTTTGCAAGGGCCATCCAGTTTTCCTGGCAGAGCCCAGGATGCATTAGCTCTTACATTAGCTCCCCTCTCTTGAGAGCCTGAAGCAGAAATGAGATTTTGCTCCCTGCGAGCACAGCACCTTTGCCTTTCTCCGAACCCTCGGCTCGTTTGCTGGCCAAGGGACAGGTCTGTCACCGTGCCAGGCTGGGGAGGGGATGCTTCTACCCGAGCAGCTTCGCTCTGGTACGTGACCCAGGGCAATGGCATTTCTGCTATTCCCTTCCGTTTTCCGCATGTACCTACCCCAGATAAACTCTTCTCGTCACTCCTCAGAGCACGGCAGAGACATTAACCAGACATCTGACTCCATTTCCTTCCAGGCACCTGCTTGCTCGAAAACTGTCAAGGGCAGCAAGCACTGCGGTAGGATTAGAAAGATAACGAGCAAAATCCTTACCCTGCCAGATCTGCATGGCTGGTTATGCAGGAGCTAGGGGGCCTTAAAGTCCAAAAATTCTGAACCACATACGACCCAGGGTCGCAGTAATCCTGTTGATGGCAATTTGCTTACATGCACACAAAAGTAAAAAGCAAGAAATCCATATTCTTAAGTCTACCATTACACGACTATGATTTACCATCTTAGTACCCATCACAGTGGTGAAGCCATAGCAAAGCAGGTAACCTCCACAGGGTCGCCAGCTAACGCGCTGGGCTTTGCGGTGTCACACGCCACTATTTCTGAGGTGGGATGCAGTACAGAGGAGCGGTTGTATCACCCCATGATGAGGTTTTCCACCGTGCCGCTGCTCTTAACAGCCTGCAGGAGCAAGCTGAAGCTGGTGAGATCTCTCTGCTTTATAAGGCTAATCTTGTGTTATAGTATATTACTGATATTTCCCTAAAGGAGGGGGATTCATCCTTTCTAATTATAAGAAGCTGCTAGAAAATAAATGAAACCAATTAGTAATAAAAGACAGATCTCAAGAGGGTTGAATCCAGATTATCCATCGCAGATGTGAACTGGAGGCAGCTAATGGCAAAAGACTTTGGTCTCTAACTTCTCAATTGAAATACTACGGCTGAGTTGGTGGCTGTATTATAACACTATTTACAGACACTGTGTGAAATCACAGGCATAATAAATCCAGGGAAAGTGCTAGCAAAATTGAGAGGGAAATTCGCACTTCATTGAATTCAGTGTCAACTTCCATTAAATTCAAAGGGACATGAAAGTCTTCACGGTGTTACTGAGCATCTGTAAACATTTCCAAGTATGCCCCAAGTTACAGGTTTATTTTTCAGTCCAAAGAAATGGGCCAGGCAAAGGTACGTTTATTTCTTATTATAGAAATAGGAGAGCAAAGAAGGATGAGATGAGAGACTTAATAAGAGAGCAAAGACATTTTAAAAATTGGTCAAAATCTTATGATGTTTGGGGTGCTACACAGTTTGGGA